>NC_090442.1:310610613-311860613 GCF_031143425.1 Pleurodeles waltl
TTCTCCGCACAAGCCGGTAAGTCAAACGATTGTTTCTCATGTTCTGGGGGGGTCGTATTTCAACATGTCTGGCAAAATGGAAAGAACTCACGCCAGATCCTTGGGTGTTAAATACCGTTCAGGGATATGTTATAGAGCTATTCTCAGAGCCTTTTCAAACTGCTTTTCCTCCTCCCCCTCATTTTTCTCTACAAATGATAAACCTAATTTCCTGAGAAATTCAAGCTCTGCTTCAGAAACAGGCGATAATCCATTGTCCCTTAGATCCTTCAGGGTTTCTCAGTTCGGTTTTTCTGGTTTAGAAGAAAAACAAAAAGATGCGACCGGTTATCAACCTCAGGCAGTTCAACCAGTTCGTTCTTTATCGACATTTCAAGATGGAAACCATCCTACATCTCAGGGATACCCTACTCCAAGGAGATTGGATGGTAAGGTTAGATCTAAAAGATGCTTATCTAACCGTGCCCATACACCCCGACTTCCAAAAATTCCTTCAATTCTAATGGGCCGGTCAGACTTTCCGGTTTACTTCTCCCCCTTTCGGTCTCTCCTCCGCTCCATGGTGTTTCACAAAGCTAATAAGACCAGTAGCAGCTTTTCTCAGGGCTCGAGGCGTCAGATTAATTATCTACCTGGATGACATTCTCATCATGAATCAAAACAGTTCCTCCCTTCTCGCTCAAATCCGTCTTTCTTGCACGCTGCTTTCAGACCTAGGTTTTATCATAAACTACGAAAAATCTTCCTTAGAGCCGACCCAAAAGATCGAATTTCTAGGTTTCCTCGTGGATTCTGTTTCGGCTTCTCTTCTTCTTCCATCTTCAAAGATAAAATCTATCAAGTCAGAAATTATTCTCATCCTTCGCAATTCTCGACTTTCTCTCCGATCCCTTGCAAGAGTCGTAGGACTTCTCTCATCCTCAATTCAAGCTATTTTTCCAGGCCCTCTCCATTATCAAGCCTTACAACGGTTTAAAATACACCACCTTCAAAGAGGGTTGGCCTATTCAGATTCCATAACGCTGGATCAGGACTCCCGAGCAGAACTTCAATGGTGGATAGACCATTTAGATTGGCTGGAACGGCAGGACCATCTTCGCATCAGCCCCAGATCTTGTATTAGAATCAGATGCAAGCCTTCTGGGTTCAGGGGCCCGTTGTGGTACAGTCTCGACTGGAGGCTTATGGTCTCGAGAGGAGTCAAAACTGCACATAAATTGTTTAAAGATGCTTGCCGGCTCCTTTGCAATCAGAAGCCTTGCAAGAGACAAGGTTTCCTGTTCTGTTCTACTCAGGATGCACAACATTTCCGCGGTCCGATACATCAACCGCTTGGGAGGCACAAGGTCCAAGCCTTTAGTGGAATTGGCGAAAGGGTTCTGGGAATTTTGTCTCCAAAACAGAATCTCAGTTCAAGCGGAGTACCTACCGGGCAACCTCAACGTTGTAGCGGACTGGTACTCTCGACATTTTCAGGATTCCAGCGATTGGATGCTCAATGTGCAGGTCTTCAAAAACATTTTTCACAAGTGGGGACCTTTTGACATAGATCTCTTTGCATCACTTCTCAATGCACAACTACCGAAGTTATTCAGTTGGCATCCGGATCCCCTAGCTCTGGCATTCAACGCTTTCTCTCAGGACTGGTCCTCTTCCCTCAATTGCGCCTTTCCTCCCTTCATTTTGATTTCCAGAGTCCTCGCTCATGTCAGGCGCCAACAGGCTTCAATAGTAATCATAGTTCCCTCCTGGCACTCCCAGGTGTGGTTTCCATCTCTCCTAGAACTATCAATAGAACCTCCTTTCTTACTTCCTCCGATCACAAACCTTCTAACCAATCCTCAAGGTTTATGTCACAACCTAATTCTCCAGAACGCTCTCACTCTCTCAGCCTGGAAAATCTCAGGAAATCCCAGCCTAGCGCTTCTATTTCGACAGAAGCTTCAAATTTCTTGGACCTGGCTAGAGCTCCAGGAACAAGGAAAGCATATAGATCAGCATGGGATCTCTGGCATAGCTGGTGTGTGGGAAAACAGGCTGATCCCTTTACAGCAGATGTAACAATGATTATTAATTTTCTGGCAGCAGAAGCTTCCAAAGGTAAATCTTTCCGTACCATTAACTTGTATAGGTCGGCTATTTCTTCTTCACATGTGTTTCTACAGGGAAAACCTATTGGTGAACACCCCTTGGTTTGTCGCCTGTTAAAGGGAGTAAAATTTTCGAATCCTCCAAAACCAAAATATAGTTCATTGTGGGATGTTAATACTGCACTAAAATTGTTTGTGTCATGGCCGGATAATAACCTTTTATCGTTGAAGCAGCTTTCAGCTAAATTAACCATGCTTTTATGTTTGGTGTCTTTCAAACGTTTATCTGATGTTAAAGCTTTGGAAATTACAGCTCGTCAGTTCACTCCGTCTGGTGTTATATTTAATGTGGTCAGACGTACAAAAACTAACCTTTCATCAGTTTTTTACCCCTTTTTTCCAGATCACCCTAAACTTTGTGTAGGTCAATGTTTAAAAGTTTATGAACAAAAGACAGCCGGTCTGAGGAACTCCTCTTCTACCCAGCTCCTAATATCTTTCAGGAAACCTTTCAAACCTGTGTCCTCTCCAACTTTATCTCGTTGGGTCCGCTGGATTATGTCTTTAGCTGGTATTGATGTCTCTGCCTATGGGGCCCATTCGGCTACGGGGGCCATGGCGTCCAAAGCTTTTTGGGCTGGTTCCCGCTTAGAGGATATTCTCAGGTCGGCTGACTGGTCCAATGACAATGTTTTTAAAGTTTTCTATTGTAAACCGATTGAACATGCCTCTTTCAATGTGATTAATACGCTTTAGACCTCCGGTCTTGACATAAAATGTAGATTTTGCTAGTAATTTATGAAGAAAAGTCTTAATTTTATTAAAGACACGGAGGCGAGTATTATCCCGCCGCTACAAAATTAACACTGTGATTTTGTCTCCCTCCCTTTCAGCTTCTTCATCGGGACAACAGTCAACTGCATAAGGTTCCTGCCTTTGTCTCTTCGGCTACTTCGTTCTTTACCTCTTCTGCCTCTACGATCTTCCAACCGTCCAATCAAAGCACCCTTCCAGAGTTGGCTCAAAGACTGATTTACTCTTTGCAAGAACTTTTAGCACTAGGCTTAGCTATTTGTATTTGTGGTTTTATTGTTCCTTTATTTTCTACGGTTTAAGCTCGCACAAAAAAAGAGGACTGTTCTCAGTCAAGATAGGTATTATCAGCTTAGTTTGTTGGTGATTGGTGCATTTCTTAGAACTACCTTTTGATCCTCATTGGCCGTTGTTGTTGGCCTTATGGGTTCTGTAGTTCTCTTCTTGACTGCGGCTGCTATTAAAAATAAAGAAAAGACTTAAACATAATACTCGCCTCCGTGTCTTTAATAAAATTAGGACTTTCCTTCATAAATTACTAGCAAAATCTACATTATTATACATTTCAGGAGTACTTCTAAGGGTGCAAATTTGCTGCTTTTTTTCTAAACCAGTTATTAATTATATTTTAGTTGATGGCCCAAGAAATCAAAAAGTTAAAAACTCTTGGAGAAATCAGAAGGAAGAGACAAACGACACAGACAGGCTCAGGGTCGCCAGCCCCAACTACCAAGCCAAGAATGACAAGAATGATTTATTTGGGGACGTTAGCCCCCCTCCCCCACCCAATCCCCCCCCCCCCCCCCCCCCACCCACACACATGCGCGTGCGTGCCTCCGACTACGATATTCATTATAAAATTTACAATCCCAGATGTCAAACTCACTACCCAGTTGTAATAACGCCCTTCTTATGAGTGATTTAGCTCTTGTGTTTTTTTGTTTTTTTTTACCAACCAGTACAGCCGCGATAAAATAGAAATACCGAATCTTCCTGCCGCAAAACAGCAATAGTCGATGTAAAATGTAATGGATCTTGATAGCCAACCGTACCTAACATTGTGCTAAATGGTACGCCGACGATATTATGCTCAATTTCCCTATGCTTCATTGGGTTTATTTTGGAAAAAATAAGATATTTGTATTTTGCCTACATACACAGAAATGATGTTGGTACCTAAAATCAGCACCGTACCGTAAAAAAAGAAGTGGAGCAAAACAGTACGCCCCTAAAATGTGTAAAATGGCGCAACATAGCATTTCATGCACATTAGTATGACCTGCATGGTTTGTGCGTTAAGGGCAAGGGGGGCGGGGGGGCGGGGGGCAGTCTAAGCGTGTACAAGTTACACACCTTTCTATCAATCTCCATTTTTGCATAATTGAAATGTTTTATTTCGTTCTTTTGTTCTTGGTAAGTTATGGCCGGCAGGACTTACTGGATGTAAACTCCTTACCTTCTGTTGCTGATAAAAAAGGAACTCTTCTATTTTGAGGTCAGTGTGCTTAATGGAGGATGACAACTATAAGACAGTGCTGTATTATCTGTCTTCCTCAATATAACCGTTTTCTTATGGTTCACTCGTCAGTACCATTGCACTGTATAGAATCGTCAGACTTTTAAAAGGCTGCTGCTTATAAATATAAACTTCAGTCACATAGGCCGAACATCTACCCTCATTATTCATGAAGCATGGCATGGAGTAACTCCAGGTGCTTCCTGAACAACAGATAATACGATAACACTGTCGCTCCTGATTTTCTAAGACAATTAGAATGTAACCCGGCTACCTTAAACTTGTTCACATAGTCAACACAAGCCACTAGCAATGTTCCCTCTAAATATATTTATCTGTGCTTGGCAACAGTATGCACTGATTTCCTGAAATAGAGGAAGAGTTTGTGAATGACTCAACTATCCAAATATTAGTGAACTGACTGAAGTGTTACCCCGGCACTGCATTTACCATAATGCATCTGAGCAAACTGAATGCTGAAATGTGTGGCAGTGTGCTCCCTTACCCCATTGTTTGACAAGGCTAACTTGAGCTGATGGGCTTTGGTTGATGCATCTGCACTCAGTGAGTAGTACAGAGAGCTGAGAAAACTGCAAGCAGCAATTCCAGCACCCCTAAAAAACTTGTTTTTCTCTACAGATGAAAGACAACTATCCTGAAACACATCTACTGCACTAGCTGCTCTACCAATGATGAAAAATAAAGACTTTTACTAACGTGTTATCATGCACTGTGTTGGAAATGGCCCTTTTTTGTTCAGGGTCACTGGCAGACTTTTTGCCTTCCTCATTTTCTGACCTTGTTTTTGTTCTGTTTGCTTTAGGACTCTGTACACTTTGCCACCGCTAACCAGTGCTAAAGTGCTTGTGTTCTCTTTTTAAAATATGTTAACATGGCCTATCCACAATTGGCATATTTAACTTACTTTTAAGTGCCTAGAAAGTGCACTATGGGGGTTATTCCTGGAGGGAACCGCCATTTGCCCGCCCACGGTCAAAAGACCACTGGGGCCATTCCAACTTTCCCGCTGGGCCGGCGGGCGCTACCTAAGGTAGCGCCCGCCGGCCCAGCGGGAAAGGGGCCTGCAACACTGAAGCCGTCTCCGAATGGAGCCGGTGGTGTTGCAGGTGTGCGACGGGTGCAGTTGCACCCGTCGCGCTTTTCACTGTCTGCAAGGCAGACAGTGAAAAGCATGCTGGGGCCCTGTTAGGGGGCCCCTGCACTGCCCAGGGGCCCCAGGACACCCGTTCCCGCCATCCTGTTCCTGGCGGTAAAGACCGCCAGAAACAGGCTGGCGGTAAGGGGGTCAGAATCCCCATGGCGGCGCTGCTTGCAGCGCCGCCATGGCGGATTCGCCCAGCCGGGGGAAATCCGGCGGGAAACCGCCGGACCCGGTTTTCTGACCGCGGTGGTCAGAATGGGCAAGGAAGCACCGCCAGCCTGTTGGCGGTGCTTTCGTCACCCGCGGCCGAATGTGGGCCTATATGTACCCACGGCCTGTAAATTAAATGCTACTATTGCGCCACCTACTACAGCAACCTTTCAAAAATATCTCAGGCCTGCCACTGCAGAGCTTGTGTGTGCAATTTTAAACTGCCATTTAAACCCACTTGCCAGGCCCTATCCTTCCTTCTTATTACATGTAAGTCACCCCTAAGGTAGGCCCTAGTTAGCCCAAGGGAAGGGTGCTGTGTATTTAAAATGTTAGGCATGTACATTTAAGTTTAACATGCCCTGGAAGTGAAAAACTGCTAAATTTACTTTTCACTACTGCAAGGCCTATCACTCCCATAGGTTAACAATGGGGTTACCTTGAAGCATCCTATAAGTGTAACTTTCAATTGGGAAAAATATGGAAATATGGAGTCTGCTGTCTCTGGGCTCCCACTTTAAAATCACAACTTATGGTGAAGTAGAATTTAAAATTGTTAGAAAGTTGCCATTTTCTTACTTTAACCATTCTGTGCCTCTACCTGTCTCTGAATTACATGTCCGGGGATGGTGACAGCTGGGCTTTGGGCATTCCCTCTAGACAGTCACACACAATGGGAGCGTAGGTGTGACATAATGGGCCTTAATGGGCCATTAACTGGCTTGATGGGGGAGTAGAACTTAGCAATGCCTCACTTACACCTGAATAGAGCTGTGCCTCTTCCCACACAAAGGGCTGCATAACGCCCCTGCAGAGTGTCTGGAGCCTGGGAAGGAAGGGCAGGGACCTTGTGATCTTCAAATGCCTCTTGGAAGTCTCCACCCCACCAAATCAGAACTCTACTGGAGCCAAGGACTCTGTGCCAGGAAGAAGAACTGCTGTGCTGCCAGGAGGGACTGACACTCTGCAACTGCATTGCTGTATTGGCCTACTGCTTGCTGTGTGCTGTGCTGTAAAAGGGACTGCCACTTTGCTACTTGCTTTGCTGTGTTGGCCTGCTGCCTGCTGCTTCTTGCCAGCAGTGAGAAGGACTGGACCTGTTTTCTACATCCTTGGCCCCAAGATTCTCCTAGGGCTTGTTGGCTTGCCCCCTGTTCTCCGCAGTCTCAGGGACATCAAAGACTGCCTGCAACTCTCACGGTGCTGCTGGACTCTGCCACCTGTGAGCTGTACCTTTGCCTGAGGTGCCCCTTCCAGTCCTGAGCCTCAGAAGTGGGTTCTGCAGCTGATTTCTACAAAAACTGATGCACTGTGACGTCAAACTTTGCTCCATCAAAGGACTGTTTCAGCAGACCCTGCATGGGTTCTGTAGCTGGCCTACCCTCCATCGCAATCAGCCTGAACTCTGGATTTGCACTGATCCCTCACGACCTCAGTACTTTTGATCAGTAGTGACTTTGTCATGTGGTTTCTGTTATGGTAACAAGACTGCATGTTTTAGGGTGGCAGTACCACCGCATATGAGTGATTGAGTTGGTCCCATGCCATTTGGAGGCTGTTGGCCTGATTCCTGGTTATCCCGCAGTGCCTCACCCAAACCTAGGAAGTAAAGGTGATTGGTGGCAACTTAAACATGATACTCTGACTCCTCAGGGAAGTCATGGTGAACAAAGCATACCCCTTTCGTTCAGTTACAAAGCCTCACACATGCCAAAGCAGAATAAAAGTTTCAAGATGGATTTCAATACATTTATTGGAGCAGTTGCACCTGATTATAAAAAGCATGGGTGGAGATAATAAAACAAATGAAACATAAAACAGTGATCATCATTACAATTAGGGTAAAGAAGATAAACAATCCCACCACCTTTGTAGGATCCTAAAAACCTAAATGATTCATACGAATACCCTATGTCTAAAATCTGACAGCACAGCTGTGATAACCCTTCTGCTTATCCCGGTCTAAGAGAACTACCATGACTCCATACCTGGAAAGGCTGGCAATGGTCTGCCTGTTGTCTGGATGGCAATCCTTTCAGTTGGATGAAGACTCTGCGCCGGGATCAGCAAAGCTGTTAATGGAATGGCCGAGGTCGCAGGACGGCCATGACTGGAATGCCCTCAGCCCCCATTAGGCCTCTGTGGTGCTTATATAACAAGTCTTACAGTGGTCCAAAAACAGGCCTGAAGTGCTAATATATCTAAAATTGGAGACTGGCTCCCCAGCTCCTGGAGCGGCGACACAAGTTAGAATATCATGTACCGAACATGACAGCCTTGAACAGGGCACAAAGTGAAATGCGTGCAAAGGGCTGATAAAATGTGCAGTGCTAACAACTATGTCTTCTCAGAAAGAAGCAGCTGATTAAAATATAAAAGCAACAAGCTGGAAGCTGGCTGTGCAAAAAGATATGAAATGAATAAAATGTGTCTATGTGTTGAGGCACCAACAAGGGGCCCAATGCGAAATTAGGGGTGTCTAACTCAGGCACTAAAAAGAACCCACAACACCCTCCTCTGGTCAGTACAGGAGTGTAGGATCCAGGACCTAAAATGAATAAAAATATGAAACAGCTCACCTAAAAGCAAGCGTAATATAAAATATATACACTTGAAGAGGACAAATGTCCATGTTGACAAGCAGACTAGGCGAAAGCATAAGGCCAAATTTAAACAAGTGAATGTGAAGAAAAAGATGCCAACTAAAAATCATCAGAATCCACATGGGGTCTTCTAACACATCAGTGGAGATGGAATCCAGGATAGACCCCACTTTGGCAGAATATAAAACCACCAAAGCCTCATTAAAAAGGTGGAAGGAGTGCACGTGCTCCATTGTCTCAGCCATAGTCACAGCTGGGGAGGTAGGATTCTGTGCTGTGCCTGATGCTGGGGCACCAGGAGCCAATAGATCCACAAAGGGTGGCTCATGAGAAGTGTGACGGAGCAACTGCAGTCTCATGGGACAATTCCGGCAATGAACCCTCATCGAGAAGATCATCAGCTCAATGTCCACAGTTGCAAAACAAGACACATTTTCAGTGCGCATTCAAAAGGGCCCCATAAACAACAGAAGGCAGGCTGCATGCAGTAGAGAACTGGTCTGAATGACAACAACCAATTCTTGTCAAGTTCCTCCAACAGTGATGCTCCAACGTATTGCATAATGCAATACTTTGGAGCATCACTATTGGAGGAACTTGACAAGAATTGTCATGCGTTCACAACACAATTGGGCTGGTGGGAGCTCCATCACTCCTCTTAGTTGAGATGGGGCAGCCATTGGAAATAAAATATGGCAATAACAAGATATCGCCAATCAATGCCAAAAAAATCATGAAACCTCCAAAAACACTCGAAAAAAGTGAGTGTATGGCTGAAGGTATAACTACAAATATAGTTTGGAGGGTGCTGACAAATCCAGAACCTACAGCCTTAAAAAAGTGTACAATCCCAGCAGTGTTCCATGCAATAAAAATACAACTGACCAATTCACCAAAGTGTTTTGGAAAGTTGGTATTTAAAAGGAACTGTATCTCTGTGGATGACCTTGCCTCTTGCAGGGCGTAAGCTTCACGGGCTAATGTGAGGGCCACGTGTTTTTGGAAGAAAAGTGCTTTTAAGTTGCAATGTGAGGTCACAACTTTGCTACTTTTATCTAATGCGTGGGAGGGAAAAGTACATTTCCACAACAGGTCACTATCTGAGAAACAGAAATCACATTAGCGACACCTACTCTCATTTCCCAACAGCCTTGCTCACTCAGCATCAAGTTACTCCCATTCAAAAGTAACAGAAATACTGGGAAAATCAAAGAGACAGGAGTACCCTTCAAGTAGAAAGCTAAGTTTGCCACAGACATGTTGCATGTGCCTTGCAATGCCACCTGTTTACAAATCACAGAATGGCGCACAGAAGTTTCACAATCACTGTCGCTAAGAAAAACCTCCTTGTCGCTGTTTAGGCGTTTGAAATCAAAGGGAAGCTCCTACACTTCATGGATGTAACTCTCTCCTAACTGCTCAAACCTGCCAACAGGAAAATGTTCCAAACAGAAAGTGAATTTAAATATCGATATTGGCAGTAAGATCACTCAATGTATTAACCACACTGAATATGGTGTTTTGGCTACAATAAAAGGCAACATTCGTAATTTATCAATGTTAAGCATGATGTAACTAGCTTCCTTTTGAGCCAATATCTGTTGTTTTCATAAGATGTTAAATGTGGCAAATAATTCCTTAGAGTTAATGTGCTTCCAGGGCACACAGGCACTTTTCAGAACTTGCAAAGTCCAACTCAACTGCATTATGAACCTAAGCTGACTTTGTCCATGGTGTACAAATGACATGTCCTTTTGAATAATGTCAATAGCAGAAGACACAATGTTGGTTAATGTGTAAATGCGAGTGGACAATGTGTTCATTCCACTATAAAAACGGCTAAAGATCTCTCAAAATTCTTCTTGTCTATTTGCCTTAAACGTGCAGCAGCTTCCATTTGTGAAAGCTTCCATATTTCATTACATATTGCATATAAGATTCTTTTAGAGCGTGGTTTTCTTGGACCCAACAAGAAAACCTGTAAGTCAATATCCTCAAAAAGGCGAGAAAGGTGTTCTTTTACAGCTGTTAGTGTGGAAGACTGTAACCATTGTTAACATAATTTACGCACGCTGTAAAGGGTGATGATATCTGTGTGCTGTGCGATGACTTAACAAGGGTCCAGTCTGCTCACTCTAAAACCCCCTATAGAGTTGATAAAATGTGCATGACAACCATTAGTGTCCACTGGCCACAATAACCACCCACTGGGACCTGAAAGTGATAAATTAAAGGAACCATTCTAAACCCAACCATTTAGCTGTCCTTCTGTAACATTTACAATATGTTGCGAATTTTCAAACTAAGCTATCGAGGGAAAACTGGGCACATTCATTTCTTTTACTTTTGCTAACCCCAGGCAAGTTATTTGCTGGACAGAGTTGTTTAGAAAAGTCACTTGCAACGGAATTAAACAAGCTCTCAATAGAGCCTTTGTGCCTTGTATTTAGCAATATTTTGTTCCCCAAACACTTTTTAGGCCAATCAACTTTTTTCAATATTCATAACCTTCTATGGCCAGCTGGGAAACAATGGAATCAGACTAGACTAATTTAGTGTTGGTTAGCAATATTTTCATTGCTTTCAAATTTTGTAATTTGAAAAATAAGATTCTGGATCTTTAACATCATGCCCAGATAATAAGTGAATTTTTCTACATAGGTCTTGCAACTCCCCACTGCTGGAGCTGGGCAACGTTCCCATTGTGTGTAATTACAAACTACCTTTGGAGTACCAGCTTGATTTAAGCAGTGGTGTCCATAATGATGGTAACAGAACATTTCATTATATATGGGGTATTCATATATACATTGTCACTTTCAAATACAGTATAATATTCATGCTCAGAAAGCATAGAATCAACTGTTTTTACATCCCAGTCATCAGAACCAACCTAGTTGTAAAAATGTTATTCATAGAAATTTTGACGACACATGGAATTTGAATAATTTCAGTAGGAACAAATATATCAAAGGGTACTTTATCCCACACAATCCCATCATTAACTGGAACAGCAGAAATTTTAACTAGTGACAAGTCTCTTTGCTCTTTGTGTGAGGACAAATAAGGCTTTAAAGCCTCATCCACCATTTCAACAGCAGTGCATTCAGGAAGGTAGTGACCAGGTATCAGCAGAAAGAAGACAATAACAAAACCAATTCATAGAAGAAAGGCAAGCAGTGTCAACTATGATCCACAGATACTACTATGGATTAACCAAATAATTTTGTTTAAGGCAGTTGAAAAGCTTAAGTACTTAAGTATACCATGATCTGGTGCAATAGCTGATGCTGAAGAATCTGAAAAGACATCATCAATGTAGGCATAGTAACCAGAAGCAGTCTGTACAAAAACTGGAGCCAGTGCAGGTGAAAGAGAACTGACAGATGTTTCTATAGGTAGTTGATCATAAACAATGCCACCCGTTTGAGTTGCATTGGAAAACTGCAGATTCATATTTTGGCCATTTCGTGTCAACGTAGTGGTGACAAGAATCAACAAAAGTTCCTTCTCTGCCCAACCCAAACTTGGGGGAATAATTTCAGTGTTGTTTCATGCTTGAAGAGAGATATCCTGTATGGTAGGTAGAGGGACAAGGAAACTACCCAGGAATCCCCGTGGTCTACTGTGCAGGATTGGCCACATGATGCAATCTGACTTGAGCAATGGAAACAAAGCGATGTCTCCATTGTGTTTGGAACCAGGCAGCAGTGACTGGATGACAGTTATGGTACCATGTGTGCCAAGAACTGGCACTAGTGCCCGGTAGGATGGGCCAAACTCTTTTTCACAGGTATCTTTGCTCGAACTAGATACCCAACTTTTAGAATCCAGCCTGTGGATGTTTTCAAATCCCTTATACCCAAGGTGGCGGCATGTGTTGATAAATGCTCATTGTGGGAGCGTTATAATTCCTGCAAGACAGTGATACGTTCCTTTATGTCAAAAGGTGTTTCTGCCGCCACCACACCAGGAAAATCGAGATTTGGGACACACATCGGGATGCCGAATGGGATTTCATAAGGGGTTCGACCTACCAGAGACCTTCTAGGCAGATTATTTAATGCTCTCTAGCCTCCGTGCAAGTGATGAAGCCAACTACGACCTGGATCTAGTACCCTAGTTGTTAAGGATTGCTTTATGTCATTTTTTTCTGTCCACATCTGAATTTCCTTTGGGATGGTATGGAGAAGAATAATGCACCCATCGTTGCGTTGGTGCCCCTGAATGCCCTGGAGGCAAAGGCTGGGTCCTAGTCCAAATGGAATGCTGCAACTCTATATGTCCCAATAAGGACTTGCAGTCTTTAATAACAGTTTGAGTGTCACCCGATCATTGTGGCCACAACCATAGGAATCTGGAGCAAGAATCAACAGCAAGTAACATGTATTTGTATGCACCATCTAAATTTAAGGGATTGCAATGGTCCAAGTACACACACTGCAAAGGCTTGTTGAACATTAAGAGGGGTTTCTGCGGTGGGCATTTGATGGTGGAATCTTTAATTTGTTGGCAAATGTCACAACTAAGAACATATTGCTTGCTCTTTATGTTTAGACCAGGCCACAAATAGAATTCCTGTAGCAGAGATGGAAGCCCAAGCATGGGCAGAAACAACACCCTCATGAGCTGCTATAATCAGTTCTAATCTACGATCTTGGTTAGGTATGACACGATCACCTACCGCTGATTTTGTAACAAAGACAACATTTTGGTCACTTAAGTGGGTAAAGGCTTGCCATCAACCGAGGCATTCAGGGCAGACAAGATGTCATCATCCACCCTCATTTGAGAAAGAGTTATTGCAGTAACAGATGCTGTAGCAACTGCAGATTTGGCAAATTCATTAGCCAATGATTTTCCTACAACATGTATTCCACAACCTTGATGGCCCAATGTATGTACTACATGAGCCTGTGGCAGTTTGTCTTTAAGACCTGTCACCTTCCTCCACCAAAATATGTATTTTATGGTGTTTCCGTTTGAATTTCTGAACCCATGTAAGTATTTGTTTAATGACTGGACACAATAGTGTGAATCACATACGAGTGTTAGTAATTCTGTTCCAGTGCCAAAATTAAACCTTTAAGCTCTGCAAGTTATGCTGTGCAATCTCCTATGGTCTGGTGTGGATCTGTTGAGGATGGAATTCACCATCCCTCATCACGCCACAAACAGCTGTGCAAGCTGCGGAGTACTGATGTTTGGTACCTACAGGTGGCTGAGCTGAATAATCAGTGTAAATGATGATTATGTACTCATCAGCAAGCACAACATTGGTGGGCATGGGGTACTTAAGTTCATACTGGAGAAACTCTTGGGTCTGTAGTTTTGAGTCAGAACATAGTCAACATCAGTTTATCCAACGTGGATGTAATGCTTTTGCATTTGGAACGCTGGCTTTAGTAACAGCCTCAAGGGCTGGTACTGGGATTATGACAATGATGCGTTTTCCCTGGGCTAGTAGTCTCCCCTTGATGACCACCATTTGAACTACAGTCAGTATTTTTTCTGTTGGTGCAAAATGCATTGCTGCATTGGAATATATTTGTGATTTATACACTATGGATACTATGTCACCTTCATTGAACATGACAACTGTGAATCCAATGGCACTTATGATTACCCATATTACCAAGCTTGTTTTGTTTACACGTTACTGTAGATGTTTTGCCTCAAGCATGTCACTCTGTAATGATCTGAGAATTTGGGTATGTTGTGGTGTTCCGTGTTTGCTTGAGAAATCAGCACAAATTAAGTCATAAAGTGGTTTGATGCTTTGTGCATAATCTGGAATGTAAGTTCTGCCAAAATTGAAGAAACTTAGCAAAGATTGCAGTTTCTTGATGTTTGGTGGTTGTAATTGAGCACATTTCTCTAGGAACTGTGGCACCAGACTTTGCCCCTCATTTGAAAGCTTCTATCCTAGGAACAGTGCATTGAAAAAGGCAACTTTAGTTTTCCTGGTTTTGAATTTGTAGCCATGTTTGGCAAATCCCAAAACATTGCAATCTATACTGGCTAGGTGTGTGTTGAGGTCATCGCCTGTCAGATAAATGTCATCTCCATAGGACAATGCCTCAGGATCAATATCATCCAATATTGATGTCATGTGGCTGAGCATAATCCTGGACTGTTCTTATACCCTTGAGGAAGCTGACACAATCAACGCTGGGAGCCTAACACGGAGGAGACGCTTAGAACCTTGGTACTCAAGTTGTGAGAGAATTTCCCTCGAAGGCTTTGGCCTAATGTTTTATTGGGTATGGAGGCTGTAATTGTGGTTTGGGCTGTACTGGTATGACATGATATGGAGCCTGCTCCAGAACCCAATCTGCTGCCTCATAGGCTTATTTTACTGGAAGTGGAACAAAGACTGAGAAAGAAGGCAAAATTACATCTTTCCCTTCATGAACATTGATTCACAAAAATTCCAGGGGTAGCGGTAGTGACTTCGCAACTCAATGACATCACAGCAAGTGAAATCATCAATCAATCAATTATTAGATTTATAAAGCGCGCTATGTACCCGTTAGGGTTTCGAGGCGCTAGGGGGAGGGGGGTAGCTGCTATCGTTCAAAGAGCCATGTCTTTAGGAGTCTCCTGAAGGTGAGGAGGTCCTGGGTCTGGCGTAGTGAGGTCGGGAGTGAGTTCCAGGTCTTGGCGGCGAGGTAGGAGAAGGATCTGCCGCCAGAGGTCTTGCGCTGGATTCGGGGGACGATGGCGAGGGCAAGGTTGGCAGAGCGTAGTTGGCGTGAGGGAACGTAGAAGTTGAGTCTGGTGTTCAGCTAGGTGGGTCCGGTGTCGTGTAGTGCCTTGTGTGCGTGGGTGATGAGTTTAAAGGTGATCCTCTTGTCCATGGGGAGCCAGTGGAGGTCCTTCAGGTGGTGGGAGATGTGACATCGGTGGGGTATGTTGAGGATCAGGCGGGCGGATGCGTTCTGGATGCGTTGGATGTCTTTAGTTGGGATGCCTGTGTAGAGTGCGTTGCCGTAGTCGAGTCTGCTACTGACGAGGGCTTGGGTCACCGTCTTTCTGGTTCCTGTTGGAATCCACTTGAAGATTCTGCGGAGCATGCGGAGGGTGTTGAAGCAGGAGGAGGAGACTGCGTTGACCTGTTTGGACATGGTGAGAGCGGAGTCGAGGATGAAGCTGAGGTTTCGTGCGTGGCTGTCTGGGGTGGGTGGGGGGCCCAGGGCGGTGGGCCACCAAGAGTCGTTCCAGGCCGAGGGGGAGCGGCCGAGGATGAGGACTTCCGTCTTGTCGGAGTTTAGTTTCAGGCGGCTGTTGCTCATCCACTCGGCGATGGATTTCAGTCCCTCGTGGAGGTTGGCTTTGGCGGTGTGAGGATCTTTGGTCAGGGAGAGGACGAGCTGGGTGTCGTCGGCGTAGCAGAGGATGCTGAGGTCGTGCTGACGGGCCAGTTGTGCGAGGGGGGCCATGTAGACGTTGAACAGCGTTGGGCTTAGCGAGGAGCCTTGGGGGACGCCGCAGATGAGGTTGGTGGCTTCGGAGCGGAAGGCTGAGAGTCGGACTCTCTGGGTTCTGCCGGAGAGAAAAGAGGAGATCCAGTTGAGGGCTTTGTTTTGGGTACCGGCTTCGTGGAGGCGATTTAGTAGGGTGCGGTGGCAGACCGTGTCGAAGGCAGCGGAGAGGTCTAGGAGGATGAGGGCTGAAGTTTCGCTGTTGTCCATTTGTTGTCTGATGTCATCTGTGGCGGCGAGGAGTGCAGTCTCTGTGCTGTGGTTGCGTCTGAAACCGGATTGGGAGGGGTCTAGGATGGAGTTGTCTTCGAAGTAGTGGGAGAGCTGTGCGTTGACGATCTTCTCGATGACTTTCGCTGGGAAAGGGAGGAGGGAGATCGGTCGGAAGTTTTTGAGATCGTTGAGGTCAGCCTTAGGTTTCTTGAGGAGGGGTTGGATTTCTGCGTGCTTCCAGCGGTCCGGGAAGGTAGCGGTGTTGAAGGAAAGGTTGATGATCTTGCGGAGTTTGGGGGCGTTGGTGACGTCAGCTTTGTTGAAGACGTGATGTGGGCAGGGGTCAGAGGGAGATCCTGAGTGGATGGAGTTCATGGTCTTTAGTGTTTCGGCGTCGTCTACGTGGGTCCAGGTGGTGAGGTGGTCGGCGCAGGAGGAGTTGTTGGGGGTGGGGTCAGGCGGAGGTGCGGTGTTGAAGCTGTCGTGGATGGCTGCGATTTTCTGGTAGAAGAAGGTGGAGAGAGCGTAGCAGAGTTTCTGGGATGGTGGGACGTCGTTGGCGTTGGAGAGCTCCTTCACGATGCAGAAGAGTTCCTTGCAGTCGTGTGCGGTGTTGTTAAGGCGTTCTGTGAAGTGGGAGCGTTTGGCGAGTCGGATCAGTTGGTGGTGTTCGCGGTTGGCTTCCTCGAGGGTAGCAAGGTTGTCGGGTGTGCGCTCGAGGATCCATTTTTTCTTGAGTTTCTGGCAGGTGCGTTTGGAGGTGGTCAGTTTGTCTGTGAACCAGGCTGTTTTTTTCTTTTCTTGGTTGACGGTGGGTCTCTTGAGTGGTGCTAGGATGTTGGCGCAGTTGAGGATCCATTGAGGTTGATGGCGGCGGAGTCTGGGTCGGTGGGGTCGGGTGGTGTGTTTTTGTCGAGGGTGCTGGTTAGTTGGTCTTCGGTGACTTTTCCCCAGCGGCGGTGAGGCGGTAGTGGGGTGCGGTGGTGTTCGGTGTTTTTCTTGAAGGTGAAATGGACGCAGTGGTGGTCGGTCCAGTGGAGTTTGGAGGTGTGGCTGAATGAGATGTGGTTGCTTGCAGTGTAGAGTGGGTCAAGGGTGTGGCCGGCGATGTGGGTGGGTGTGTTGACCAGTTGACGGAGTCCGAGGTTGAAGAGGTTGGTGGTCAGTGATGCGGTGTTGGCGTCATTGTTGTTCTCCAGGTGGAAGTTGAGGTCTCCCAGGAGGATGTAGTCTGAAGAGGCGAGGGCGTGGGTGCTTGCGAGGTCGGAGATGGTGTCGCTGAAGGGGGCTCTTGGTCCTGGAGGACGGTATATGAGGGTTCCTCTGAGGGTAGTGTTAGGGTCCGTGTGGATCTGGAAGTGGAGGTGTTCGGCTGTCTTGAGGGTGTCGTCCGTGTGGGTGTGGATCTTGAGGGTGGATTTGTGGGCGATGGCTATTCCTCCGCCGATTCCGTTGGTGCGATCTCTTCTGGTGATCTTGTAGCCGTCAGGGATGGCGATGGCGATGTCTGGGGCCGAGGAGTCGTTCCACCAGGTTTCGGTTAGGAAGGCTACATCTGGGGCGGTGGTGTCGAGCAGGTCCCAGAGCTCGATGGCGTGCTTTCGTGCTGAGCGTGTGTTAAGGAGGATGCAGGTGGTTTGTGTTGGTTGTTGCAGACTTCGTTGTTCTGTTGCAGGTGAAGTTGCAGGTGCGGCAGGAAAAAGGTCCTTTGGTGTGCTTCGGGGTGGCCTGGAAGCATTCTGTGGAGGGGCCAGGGTTGAGGGCGAGGAGTTCGCTGGCCGAGTAGCGAAAGGTGGGGATGCGGGGGGTGTGAGGACCAGGGGGGGGGTGGTGCTGGGCGCGGTCCAGGCGCGGACGGGCGCAGACAGGCTTGCCTCTGTGGCGCGGACACGCAGGGCCAGCCATTAAGAAGGGAGGGGGGAGGGAGGAGCAGCTGGGAGGCGGGAGGCGGGAGGGAGCGGCGAATGGGGGCACGAGGGGGGCGGGCCGCGGGGAGGCAGCGGCAGTGAGAGAAGGCAGGGGGGGAGCGCACAAGGGGCAAAATACCAGGAAACAAGGCACAATAAAGAATACAGCACAGTTTACAACAGTCACAAAACTAGGCAAAAATGGTACAAATACAAATGGAATACAGCAATCAGAGGGGCACAAATGGGGGCTAGAGCGCCAGGAGGCAGGCGCTAAAAAGTGGAAAAAACACTTACAGGAGCGGCGAAAAAGCAGCAGAAGCCACGGGACTCGAACATGCTAGCAGCAGCGTGGGCGGGGGCCAGGGGCACGAGACAGCAGGGTGGTGCTGCGGACGTGGGGGGTGAGCTCTGGACTAAAACAGGTCAGAGGTTGCTCACTCGCGACGCGCAGCGCCAGCCATTAAGAGGGGAGGGAGGAGCAGCTGGGAGGCGGGAGGCGGGAGGCGGGAGGCGGGAGGGAGCGGCGAATGGGGGCGCGAGGGGGGCGGGGCCGCGGGGAGGCAGCGGTAGTGAGAGAAGGCAGGGGGGGAGCGCACAAGGGGCAAAATACCAGGAAACAAGGCACAATAAAGAATACAGCACAGTTTACAACAGTCACAAAACTAGACAAAAATGGCACAAATACAAATGGAATACAGCAATCAGAGGGGCACAAATGGGGGCTAGAGCGCCAGGAGGCAGGTGCTAAAAAGTGGAAAAAACACTTCCAGGAGCGGCGAAAAAGCGGCAGAAGCCACGGGACTCGAACACGCTAGCAGCAGAGTGGGCGGGGGCCAGGGGCACGAGACAGCAGGGTGGTGCTGCGGACGTGGGGGGCGAGCTCTGGACCAAAACAGGTCAGAGGTCGCTCACTCGCGACGCGCAGCGCCAGCCATTAAGAAGGGAGGGGGGAGGGAGGAGCAGCTGGGAGGCGGGAGGCGGGAGGGAGCGGCGAATGGGGGCGCGAGGGGGGCGGGGCCGCGGGGAGGCAGCGGCAGTGAGAGAAGGCGGGGGGGAGCGCACAAGGGGCAAAATACCAGGAAACAAGGCACAATAAAGAATACGGCACAGTTTACAACAGTCACAAAACTAGGCAAAAATGGCACAAATACAAATGGAATACAGCAATCAGAGGGGCACAAATGGGGGCTAGAGTGCCAGGAGGCAGGCGCTAAAAAGTGGAAAAAACACTTACAGGAGCGGCGAAAAGCGGCAGGAGCCACGGGACTCGAACACGCTAGCAGCAGCGTGGGCGGGGGCCAGGGGCACGAGACAGCAGGGTGGTGCTGCGGACGTGGGGGGCGAGCTCTGGACCAAAACAGGTCAGAGGTCGCTCACTCGTGACGCGCAGCGCCAGCCATTAAGAAGGGAGGGGGAGGGAGGAACAGCTGGGAGGCGGGAGGGAGCGGCGAATGGGGGCGTGAGGGGGGCGGGGCCGCAGGGAGGCAGCGGCAGTGAGAGAAGGCAGGGGGGGAGCGCACAAGGGGCAAAATACCAGGAAACAAGGCACAATAAAGAATACGGCACAGTTTACAACAGTCACAAAACTAGGCAAAAATGGCACAAATACAAATGGAATACAGCAATCAGAGGGGCACAAATGGGGGCTAGAGTGCCAGGAGGCAGGTGCTAAAAAGTGGAAAAAACACTTACAGGAGCGGCGAAAAAGCGGCAGGAGCCACGGGACTCAAACACGCTAGCAGCAGCGTGGGCGGGGGCCAGGGGCACGAGACAGCAGGGTGGTGCTGCGGATGTGGGGGGCGAGCTCTGGACCAAAACAGGTCAGAGGTCGCTCACTCGCGACGCGCAGCGCTAGCCATTAAGAAGGGAGGGGGGAGGGAGGAGCAGCTGGGAGGCAGGAGGGAGCGGCGAATGGGGGCGTGAGGGGGGCGGGGCTGCGGGGAGGCAGCGGCAGTGAGAGAAGGCAGGGGGGGGAGCGCACAAGGGGCAAAATACCAGGAAACAAGGCACAATAAAGAATACGGCACAGTTTACAACAGTCACAAAACTAGGCAAAAATGGCACAAATACAAATGGAATACAGCAATCAGAGGGGCACAAATGGGGGCTAGAGCGCCAGGAGGCAGGCGCTAAAAAGTGGAAAAAAGCACTTACAGGAGCGGCGAAAAAGCGGCAGAAGCCACGGGACTCGAACACGCTAGCAGCAGCGTGGGCGGGGGCCAGGGGCACGAGACAGCAGGGTGGTGCTGCGGACGTGGGGGGCGAGCTCTGGACCAAAACAGGTCAGAGGTCGCTCACTCGCGACGCGCAGCGCCAGCCATTAAGAAGGGAGGGGGGAGGGAGGAGCAGCTGGGAGGCGGGAGGGAGCGGCGAATGGGGGCGCGAGGGGGGCGGGGCCGCGGGGAGGCAGCGGCAGTGAGAGAAGGCAGGGGGGGAGCGCACAAGGGGCAAAATACCAGGAAACAAGGCACAATAAAGAATACGGCACAGTTTACAACAGTCACAAAACTAGGCAAAAATGGCACAAATACAAATGGAATACAGCAATCAGAGGGGCACAAATGGGGGCTAGAGTGCCAGGAGGCAGGCGCTAAAAAGTGGAAAAAACACTTACAGGAGCGGCGAAAAAGCGGCAGAAGCCACGGGACTCGAACACGCTAGCAGCAGCGTGGGCGGGGGCCAGGGGCACGAGACAGCAGGGTGGTGCTGCGGACGTGGGGGGCGAGCTCTGGACCAAAACAGGTCAGAGGTCGCTCACTCGCGACGCGCAGCGCCAGCCATTAAGAAGGGAGGGGGGAGGGAGGAGCAGCTGGGAGGCAGGAGGCGGGAGGGAGCGGCAAATGGGGGCGCGAGGGGGGCGGGCCGCGGGGAGACAGTGACACTGAATCTTAGCAAATAATTGTAAATGATCTCATTGACATCATAATAATTAATCCTAGCAAATAATGGCTCAAGAACTTGATCTCATTGACATCATAATAATTAACATCACAGCAGCCTGGTTTGTACCTTGAAGGGAAGAGTTATTGCTAGTTCACAGGGAGATGCTTGTGGTAAGGCCCACTGGTACTAATTAGTAGAGACAATATGTTATGTATGAACTAATAAGGAATACAGAGGTGACGGTTCTATTCAAAAACATATTTTTTCAAGTATTCACAGTAATGGACTGGTGCAACAATTAGAAAAAAGGTAGATAATTTTCATTTGTTTTATTTGTATTATCAATAGTGCACATTCCACATTTTAATTTATTTCCAATTTAAAAAATAATCTCACAGTGGGATCTGTAGAAGGTAAACAGCATTTATCTGAATGCTGTTTACCTAATTTGCTTGGTACTGCTTTTAACACCTCTGAGACTAGGGGTTGCAAAAGCATTGCTGGGGACCCAAGGGGCATTCTAGGGGTCGCAGCTGTGATCACTAGTGACCCCTAAAATTACAATAAAATGTGAACAGTTGTCAAGGAGTCATAAATACACTTCCAGGAAGTGAACACAGGTGGGCCTCGACCTGGTGTGGACACAATGTGGGCCAACGAGTATGTATCCAGATGTCCGGCCTGAGGGCGGGTAGATGCTGCATGTGCTGTGTGTGCTGTGTTCTGATTGGCTATGTGTTCCTAACTACATGTGGCATCTAACTTTATGGTGTTTTTGGGAATGTACGCATCTCTCTGGCCATGTACATTTTATTGGGACCAGTATCAAGGAACCATTGTGGTATTGCTGCCCATTTGTTGGATCTGATCTAAGTTTTTCTGTTTGCGTGTTTGGCTGCCAGCTAAGTGTTGTCCCACCTGTGACCTGTCAGCCATTAACCTCAGGCCTAGGTCTAAGAGCCTGCCTGACCATGTTCTGTTCTGCTTAGCTTCAAACTGAGAGGGAACGAGGATAGAGAAAGCAGCACTCAGTCTGAGTAATTAATGTATTAAGGCAGTTCCCAGGGCTCAAAAAAAGTATACAAGAATATTAACATGAGCATTTAACTTGAATGCAGCAAAACACATGCAGCTACTAAAATAATCACAGCAGTTGAAGAATAAGAATAATAATAATCAGAAAAAAATGCAATATATCAACAATGAATATGTATACAATGAATATATATATATATATATATATATATATATATATATATACATGCACACAGCCACACAGCAAAGCTAGATAATTATGAATTAAAAATGCATCACCATGGGGATCACATCCAACATGATCCTTGTTCTTGCCAACGTCAAACTGTGGAACCCTTGACAGTCAAGACAAGAGAAATTTTCCCCAATGGGACTTTGATTTTTCTGAGCAATACGTCCACCCTCAGAAATGAGTTCCTTCTACCTCAGCGCCAATCTTCCCCACCTAATATACCTTAAACAAACTTAAGAGGAAGGTTCTGGTAACCTCCTCCCTCCCTTCGAGTAAGTTGTGAAATTCAAGCGCTGGCTGTTCTTGGAAAGTGTTGAAAATACACAAAAGAATTGGCCAGATCTCAAGGTGCATTTCCAAGACAGAGCTGTACCTTTCTCTGCTATAAACATTCTCATCCTTGTACACTCCTATCAGCATCGCATCGCCCATGTATTGTTCCCTTCCCTGGTGAGAAAAGCGAAAACACGTTCAATGTCGGGAACAAGCTGTGCGTAGAAGAATACCTGCACCACTGATGTGACGGCATTTGAAGCTAAGCTAGGCACAAAATGGAGTCAGTGGTCAAGATAGTATTGGTGGTTAAATACACATAGCATTACACTCCGTCCTTCGACCAGTGACCTTCATAACATACTGATCTAAAAGTAACCCTCTTGATTTAAACATTGTAAGAAGATTAGGTATGCACTGTACGCAGCAACATAGCATTATTATAATACCAATCACTATTAGTATTCTGCCTAAAATACTGCGTAACTGCCCATAATTGGGTAATCAGTTAAATAAACAGCCCCACCACCCTTTGTCAACATTTTATCTTACTCCTTTCACCAATTCATGTAAAGCATCAATATGAGACTGGATAGATTTAGAGTGGTCTGATACATTGAAACAACACATTCTCTCAGACTCTGTGCAGCCGTGGTCATGCTTCAAGAGCAAGTAGTCAATGGCTGCCCTGTTTTGCATGCAGCTTTTCTAGTGCCTCGTAAATCCAAGATAAGTTCACTCAAGGAGATGGATGTGTGATTGATGTTCTTAACCATCAAACACGTTAACTTGTTAATAACTCATGTATTATAAACAGCCAGCCCTGGAACTCCTACTATAGAAATTCTTAAACTCACATATTCTGATTTAGATAATAACTGAATTTCAGAGTCACAGTCTTTGTTTAATTGAACTGTTTCCCTTGGATAGCGTGTATGAATAGAGTGAAATGGGAATGGAAACATTATGATTCCTAACCGAGTAAGAGCACACGGCCCACCAGTTATATTGACGGGAATGGATGTATGAGTGGTATTTCCAGAAGAGAACAACCACCCTACTGGTAGTTTGACATGCTTGTTGTGGCTAGCAGTAGTAGCAATGTGTTAGCAACACATGCTATTGTCCATATTTTTACAAGTTTGATTGTTTCTGTGCTGGCAGAGTACTCGTTGTTCCCAAGGTATGTCTTGAGGAGACCCCGTTGTTGTCTCCAGGCGCATTTGACCAAATTTTCTGATTTTGTAAGAATGACAAGTTAAGTTGTAGCAGACTTCACTGGTAGTATATTGTAAGTAATCACATGGGTTAGGTTATCCAATTTCTCATCCGTTAGCTCTTGGCAAAACCTGCAGTACTCATACAAAGAAAAGTGTGAAAACACGTCACTTCTTTCAACTGCTCTATCTTTGTTGGTGGCAATAAAGATCATGCACAAAACACTGGCAGGAGTTGGCATGGCGACCAAACAAGTGGAGATATCACCAACAGTTCTTTGCATGTTAGACATGCAAAAATCCAGTCTATTG
Organism: Pleurodeles waltl; assembly: GCF_031143425.1. Classification (NCBI taxonomy): domain Eukaryota; kingdom Metazoa; phylum Chordata; class Amphibia; order Caudata; family Salamandridae; genus Pleurodeles; species Pleurodeles waltl. Next base: position 310,634,567 of record NC_090442.1, read on the forward strand.
AGCACGACTCTTACCAGATGAGTCCAAACATTTTCGGTCAAGTGCAGTAAAGGTGTCGATCGGTGTGGTCGGTCAATCACTTTGGAGCTGGGGGCTTTCGGTCCTTTCTGACCCCACCCGCACACACCCGAAGGGAGACCACATAGAACAGCTAGCACAAAGATACCTCGTAGTATGATCCGTAAAGGAGACAAGTATGATCATTCTTGCAAATAACATTTATCTGCTGGTATGCATTCCCATTTCTCATGCCCTGGTTTAATGACGAGCAGGACATTGTCTTTGCCCTTTGCTATGATTTCTGCTGGTTCAGGAGGACGATTTGGAGATTCTACCCACACCTTAGCACCAGGGTTTTTGTCAGTTGAACCAAAACCTCCCTCCCCGCGCACTGTAAGAAGGGCTGGGGCAGTCCCCTTTTTCACTATTCCTCCATACACTGGGATAATTACCATTTGAGCAATTCTATCTCCAGGTTGTATTATCAAGTCAGTGTCTCCGCTATTCAGGAGAATAGTTTTTATTTCTCCTGGGTAGTCTGTATCGATCACTTCCCACAAGACCTGAATACCTTTGAGTGCCAACCCAGATCTGGGAGAGATCAATACAAAATGGTCCTGGGGAATCTGAATTCCAGCACCCGTTTCAAGAAGCGCCATGTCTCTTGGTTTGAATAGGTAGGTTTCTAAGGCATGTAAATCAAGACCTGCAGCTTTTGGTGTGGCTCGGTGAGGAGCTGAGGCTCCTGGTTTTATTTCCCAATACATGATGGTGTTGGTTACTACATCTTGCATCTAACGCTGGGGTCAACATTCTCATTAAAGGAGTCTCTGCATTTGTCAATGGTCTGTTATTCTAAATTTGGAGGGCTTTAATTAAATGCTCTCTCTAGTTTCTCAAAGTTCATCTTCTAATTTTCGTAATTGGGCTTTCAGTAAGCCGTTCATTCTCCCAATCAGTCCTGCAGCCTGTGGATAATATGGAATATGAGAAATCCACTCAATATTGTGTTGTGAGATATAATCTTGCACCAATTTTTCTTTGAAATATGACCCGTTGTCACTCTGAACTTGGAGTGGGACTCCATAATACAACATTAACATGTCTGGAGTTTTGATGGTGTTAGACTGAGTGGTGCATTTGCAAGGGACGGCAATCAGGTAACCAGAATAAGTGTCCACTACTGTGCAAGTGTATTGACACCTGTGACTAGTCGGTAGTGAACCAATGTAATCAATTTGCCATATCTGCCCTGGCAACTTTCCTCTCCCTAACTGAACTTTGACCGTTTGTGGGACAGATCTCTGTTGTGTGCTTTGGCAAATAGAACACTGCATGATCACTGTTTTTATCAAATCTAGGGGAATGTGCATCCCTCTAATCACTGCCCCTCTGTTAGTGGCCTTCTCTCATAGATAGCCACAATTTTGGTGCACCCAACTAGCCATCCTCACCAAGTCAAAATCCTATTTCACCACTTCTGCCTCTGAAATTTTGGCTCTGTCGTCTGCAAGGGAATTAAACCATCATTCTAGTGAGTCGGTGGGACAGTGGGCATCTACATGATGCACAGTAACAGTACTTTGCTGTAGAATTTCCCAAATTTCTTGCCACAACTCTTTGCCCCACACCTCCTTAGAATGTATTTGTTAGTTATGTGAGTGCTATGTGGGAAGCCAGGTGGCTAAACCATTGGCGGTAGACCAAGAATCAGAATAAATGCGACAGATCCCAGGCAAATTCTTGTTTCAGTGACTGATATACATCATACAATTCTACATATTGACCCTTCTCCTGTAGAGGATAACAACTCCTTGGTGACTGGGTTATATGACAATGCCTTTCAATGTCTTTTGGCCCCAACATACTTGGGTGAACCATCGGTAAACCATACATGCTTCCTATCCTCAGACCTGAAAGTTTTTTTGGATTGCCATAAATTAAAGAGGCCTCCGCTCCAGTGTCGACTAAGGCCCGGACCCTTTGAACATTTTTGTGCTTTCAGTGAATTTCTAAATCAACATGGGGTCTGTTATATTTACTAGCTCGTCCCTGTACCAGAGCTTGGCCTGTTTCCTAATCTGATTTAAACCTGTCAACTTTTGCCCAAGACAGGTCTGGATATATTCTCTCATATCTGCAAGGAGATTCCTCTTCTTCCCTCTTGTCAGCAGTTAACCAATCGCTGTCCAAATCTTCCTTCCCTTTCCCTCGTGCAGAAGCATTTTTCTCCCTCTCTTTTCCTTCCTCCTGCATCTGTGGCTGGCCCCAATTCACTCGTTTATTATCTTGCTCGTTCACTTTCCTGCTGCCCTCCTTTCAGTCCAGCCCTTGCTTATGGTACATCTCCCACAAGCTTTTGGTATCTATCCCACCACTTTTCTCCTTGTTGACACCATCCTTCAGTAATGGCATAAACATGTCTCTGCTTAATACTCTGTGCGACCCTAAGACCTCGAGGCTCTCTCAGGTTTTGTCCAGTCTCCAGGGTTTCCTAACTTGCAAACTGCCTCCAACACATCTTTCAATGCCTGCCCTGTCTGATTAATTAGGAGAGTCATTATTACCTCCTTGTAAGCTGGAGGAGCAAGGTGAATAATTTTATTTTGCACTGACACAGAGAGCGGTCCATCTAACGGACGGTGAGCATCACCCAGGAAAATAGCAGTTTTCATTCCCTCCTCCTTAATTCTCTGCTTTTCTTAAGGTGTACCAGGGCTTGTCATTTTGTGGCCAGCCTGATTCGGTAGGATACTTATGATTACACCCCATGGCTGCTAGCTGCAGTAGGGTGATCTGCCGGTTACCCTGATAACCCCTAAACTGCTCCTGTATTATGGGGTCAGTGCTAAGAGTACAAAATTTAGGAGCATCTCCTATAGCTAATTTTACTCCAGAGGCTCCTGTGCCAAATAATCACAGCTTCCATGTAAGTAATGTTTCCCCAAATCTCTGCTTGAATCTGTCTATAATATCACTGACTTCTTGCTGTGTGTAATCTTCTACGGAGTGCATCTCAATGCCCCCAGGGTTTTGTGGAGTGCCCTGTATTTTCCATCTAAATATTGGCTGTGCACAAACCACTTCATGTTCACCTGGCTCAAGCTAGCCCCCACCTTTTCTTAACTGACTCATCACCGGAATCAGAAAAATCAGTTGAGCCCCAGATATTTGTGTCCCAGATTTCAGGATCCCAATTTAACCCTGTTTTAGCAATAGCTAAATGAACTTTCTCTTGATTGACTTTACCCCTATGTGTCCGATACCTGTATTGAGCAATGCGACAGCTGCCTTCTCAGTGTAAGATAAGTATCCACTTTATCTTGCAACAACTTATTCTGACAAGACAGCATGGTTACGTTATTTTTAGCTTCAACTAGCTACCTCTCTAATTGCTGGTTTTCTTCTTCCAACTGCACATATCTTTTGTGCATTTTTATATAAGCAGATAACAGTATCCAGCCCTGTCTGCTTAAAATAGATCAATCTCATCCCCATTCTACTGGAACTTTCTGTAAACAGAGTAAAACGGTTTTTGGCTCAGCATTGCTATACATCCGTCCCAATCTCACATAGTCCTGCTCCATAAGACCATTTATTCGCAAGAACATCATAGGGTGCTTTTTCCCACCCTGGAATGTCATTTGGAACCTGGGAAACCACCTTTGACTTTTTGCCAAACATTTTTCACTTTTAAATCTTTCACGTTGAATCCTGCAAACCAGTACGCCAAATTGAAACTAAGAGGGAACAAGACTAAATAATGCAAATAATGCAGCACTCCTAGTCTGAGTAATACATTTATTAAGGCACTTCCCACTAAAGTATACAAGAATATTAACATGAGCATTTAACTTGAATGCAGCAAAACATGTGCAACTACTAAAAGAATCATAGCATTTGAATAATAATAATCAGAAAAGAAATGCAATATATCAACATGTATGCAGTATATATATATATATATATATATATATATATATATACATATATATATATATATATATATTTATGCATGCACACAGCAAAGCTAGATGACTGAAAATTAAAAATGCATCACCATGGGGATTGAATCCAACATTATCCTTGTTCTTGCCAACATCAAGCTGTGGAACCCTGGACAGCTGAGACAGGAGAAATTTTCCTCAAAGGGCCTCATATTTTTCTGAGCAATGCGTCCACCCTCAGAAATGAGTTCCTTCTCCCACAGCGCCAAGCTTTCCCACCTAATATACATTAAACAAACTTAAGAGGAAGGTTCTGGTAACCTCCCCCTCCCTTTGAGTAAGTTGTGAAATTCAAGAGCTGGCTGCACTTGGTCAGTGTTGAAAACACACAAAAGAATTGGCCAGATCCCAAGGTACATTTCCAAGACAGAGCCGCACCCTTCTCTGCTATAAACATTCTCATCCTTGTACACTCTTATCAGCATTGCATCCCCCATGTTATGTTCCCTTCCCTGGTGAGAAAAGCGAAAACACATTCAATGATGGGAACAAGCTGTGTGTGGAAAAATACCTGCACCGCCAATGTGACAGCATTTGAAGCAAAGCCAAAGCACAAAATGGAGTCAGTGGTCAAGATGGAATCAGTGGTTAAATACAGATAGCATTACATGTACCTACGTGCTGGGGTTGATGGAGAGTTTGTGATGGGGGAATCTAACAACTTTATTTATGTATATAACTGCATCGCTGTGCATTGACATCAATTAATCCAATATTAACAAAAATTATGCCCATGAGGGAAATACTAGGTGAATTCTATGTTCATGTACCCTGGTGTAGGAGTGTTATGTTGTCATTCAGAAATGATTACCCGTGATTGAGAGAAACCAGTGGAGTGGTACAAACAGAGAGGTTCCTGAAACTTTCAAAATGCCTAAGGGAGAATTTGAATACGTTGTTTGACATCATCATTCCAACTGATTTGAGGAACACATGTAAACTGCATGTTGATTGGCCTCATTTTGAACCTCTAAGAGATCCAGTTACAGGTGTACCATAAGAGCTGATGAAAAAGTATTACAAGGTGATCAAGGTTCTGAAAGATAAAGGGGGTCATTCTGACCTTGGCGGTCCATGACCGCCATGGTGGAGTGCGGCGGAAGCACCGCCAACAGGCTGGCAGGGCTTCCTGGGCGATTCTAACCGCGGCGGTAAAGCCACGGTCGGAAAAGGGGAGCCGGCGGTTTCCCGCCGGTTTCCCGCTGGCCCAGGGAACCCGCCATGGCGGCGCTGCTTGCAGCACCGCCATGGGGATTCCGACCCCCTTACCGCCAGCCTGTTTCTGGCTGTGTCCACCGCCGGAACCAGGATGGCGGGAACGGGTGCCGTGGGGCCCCCTAACAGGGCCCCACAAAGATTTTCACTGTCTGCTTAGCAGACAGTGAAAATCGCGACGGGTGCCACTGCACCCGTCGCACCCCTTCAACTCCGCCGGCTCCATTCCGAGCCGGCTTCATTGTTGAAGGGGCTGTCCCGCTGGGCCGGCCGGCGGTGTTCTGGCGGTCGCCCGCCGGCCCAGCGGGAGAGCCGGAATGACCGCCGCGGTCTTTTGACCGCGGTGCGGTCTTTCGGCGGGAACCGCTTGGCGGGCGGCGACCGCCGCGGTCAGAATGACCGCCAAAAAAGTGTCCCCGAAAGATACTGATTGGCAGAAAATTGTCACGCCATCCCAGGAGTCAAAAGAGTTGATTCATGCATACTATGAAATATTGTTGCAGGCTTTCAAACAGCATAGTGGTACAGAGACTATACTGTAGAAACTAAAGACATGAGTCACTATGTGTTCAGGTCTGTGCAAGTATTGAAGCCAGACATTAGTGAGATGATTCACCAGACCTGATTTGTTGGCAGAACAAACAGACTGATGAGATCCTGCGATATTCAAAATACTGCAGCGATGATTTGGAAATGAAGCAGAAAAAGCTTAAGGAGAAGGTAATGGTGATGCAATTGAAGGCGCACAGAAAGTTAATCAGAGTCCGCAGATGATGGTGCATAGTAGTGGAATGCAAGCTGTGCCACAGCAAGTGACAAATGTTGTTCAGTCCAGAGGTGGAGCATGTGGTGTTCATGTAGATCAGAGTGAAATGCTGTTGATGTTCAGACTTTGAAAATAATTAATCCTTGTCATGCTTGAGGAAATTGTGGACACTGGAGGAGAGAGTATCCCTATAATAATGTAAATAATCAAGTTCAGAATATTGGAGTTGCTAATGAACAAGGCAATCATCAGGTTCAAATTCAGAGAGTTCAAAGACCACAAGTACGAAATGTGAATGTCCCCAGGTAATGCCCCAACAGAATAAAACCAGATCGCAACTGCAAATGTGAATCAGACAGCATCACAATTTCCTCTGCTAGACCTGGGGAAAGAGGAGCTTTCACAATTCCTTTAAGTTGATAGCTCAGATAATTTGTTAGCCGCATCCTGAGAAGTAGATCAACGTGGTTCCTATGTAAGTGCCAACGGTATGGGACATCATGTGTCATTCTTGGTTGACACTGAAGCTACACATTCCACTGTCAGAGGAGCAGAAGTGCCACATTTACACCTTTCAGTAAAAATAATTCAGGTTGTAGGAGTTACTAATAAGCAGTTAATCAATCCACCACCTGAACATGTCCCTGTAAAAATACGTTCATTTGAAGATGAACATCAATTTCTGGTTTGTGATTCAAGTCCTGTAAGCTTACTTGGTCAAGACCTGCTGTGTTAACTGAACTGCTCTATTAGTTGCACACCCCATGAAATAGAAATCCAAACAAAAGAATGCCCTGTAAAATTGTAAAAGAGTATCTGAGTATCACATTGTACCCAATACTGACATGTAATGATTTGTCCGAAGAACTAGAAGATATAGTGACACCTGAGGTTTGGGATTTTTCAGGAAAATATATCTGACTCATTAAAGGAGTTGAGCCTATTACAATAACAATGATGCCAAATGTAGTGTATCCAAAAACACCCCTGTATATTATGACACCAGAGACAATTGCAGGAATTATTCCGATAATAAATAGTTTGATGGAACAAGGTGTCCTGAAAGAGATTTTAGGAAGTCCATGTAACTCTCCCATTCTAGGATGTGGATGCCCAATGGAAAATACTGCATAATCCAAGACCTGAGAAACGTGAACAAGACTGTTGTTCCATGTTGTCCGGTGGTACTGTATCTTGCAATCATTTTATTCCAGATTCCCCATGAGGCAGAGTGGTTGACCTTTGCCAGGCCGTCTTTTCTATTCCCTTGCACAAGGAATGGCAATTCCTCTTTGTATTCAAATTCGGCAGTCTAGTTTTTGGCATGGTTCCGAACTCCTCGAGGGTTTACCATCCATTTTCAACCAGATCTTGAAAAAATATCTGAAGCCCCTTAAAATGCCCTATCATTCAGTTTTAGTGCAATATACAGATGACCTGTTAGTTGCTTCTAACACCCAAGAAGCCCGCAGGAGAGATACAATTGCTCTCTTTAATTATTTAGGATAAAATATACATGAGGTTTCCCCTGCAAAATTACAGTATTGCAAGAAAAAAGTCCTGTATTTGGGTCACCACCTTGAGAAAGGTGTGTGGCAGATGTCACAAGAAAGAATCTCATTCATGTAAATAAATCCTCCTGTTACACAGAAAGAAGTCTGAATGTTTCTGGGAATGGATGTCTGGTGTCGCCAGGGGATTTCAAACATTTCCCTCTTGGCCAAGTCTTTACAGTGGCTGACACACAAAGATGTGTCTGATCCGGTACCATCGGATGGCAACTGCATGCGTGCCTTCACAGGGCTGAGAGAAATCCTATGCCAAGCCCCAGCTCTGGGAATATCTGGTTATAACATATGTTTTTCTTTGTTTTGTTGTGAGAGGGATGGATGTGTTCTCTCAGTTTTGACAAACTGCATTGAAATGCAAACAAGCCTGTGGCTTATTTGTCTGCTACACTTGACCCTGTGGCATCAGTGCTGGCTGGTTGTTTAAAGGCTGTTGCTGCACTTAGCCTCAGCATTGAACAGTGCGAAGGTATTGTTATGGGCCATCCCCTGAACTTTTTTATTCCCCATACAGTGGAGATTTTGTTGACCTGGTCAAAGACTCAGTATCTGACATGTGCATGTTTTACCCACTATGAGCAGGTTATACTTGCCTCTCCTAATGTTAATGTTAACACTGTAATGTCTTGAATCCAGCTACTCTGTTACCCAATCCAGTTGAAAATGTTGATGACCGCAAGGGTGAGGTTGAGCATGACTGTCCCGATGTGACTGAACTGTGCACCAAACCAAGGCCTGACATTAAAGCTGTCCCATTAGATGAAAATGACTTTGTCATGTTTGTTGATGGCTCCTGTTTAAGAGATAAAGATGGTACCCTGAGAGCTGAAGCTGTTACTTAAAGAGTTGATTCCGTGATTCGGCTTTCTGACTTCTCTGGAATCAGACCCCAGAACTCATTTCAACAGTGAGATCCTTAAATTGATGTGTGCTGCAATACAAGTGGAGTAAAGACTGGATTACAGCTACAGACCTGAGGCTTCAGGACTCGTAGAACAGATTAATGGAACCCTGAAATCCAGACTGGTGAAAGTATGTACATCCACCACTTTGAAATGGCCAGATGCATTGCCTCTGGTCATGATGAGTATGTGCAGTACACCCAACAGTAAGACAGGAATATCCCCTTGTAAAAAATATTATGGAGAGAGCCATGAGATTGCCAGCAGTGCCTGCAAATGCGCTTGTGAACATTACAGATTACTTGGTACTGGATTATTGCAAAGTACTGGCTGACGTGGTTTGTTCTTCGTCTCATCAGGCTGGAGAAGCCATAGCAGAGCTGCAACAGGAGCTTGGTCATGACCTATGTCCCAGCGAATGGGTCATGATCAAGAACAATGTGGGTAAAACGTGCTTGTACATATTGGAAAGGCCCTCACTAGGTATTTTAGTAACCACTACAGCAGTAAAGTGTGCTGGTCTCCCGAACTGGGTGCATGCTAGCGAAACTTCCAAAGTTCCAAGTCCATTGATGATACAGCACCTGTTCCAGAAGGGTTGGTTGCAGTGAGTGATAGGGATCAGGCTAACCAAGCTGTTGGGGCTGGACAAGTGGCTGCTGCAGCACAGACTTGGTCTGATGGGGCTCTGAGTGCGTCAACAACAGTGGATGGTACAAAAGGGTCGAGACAGAATCAGTTGACTCATGCACGCATGGATGCTGATGAAGGACAAGTCGTGCTAGATAAAAAAGCTTTACCCAGAGACAAGGGACCGCAGAAGCATTCAGTGCCAGCTGTACAAGTGCCTCCAATAATTGCTGAGGAGACTGAAAAGTCAAGTCAGAGTGACAGTGATGCTAAGGGTCGAATAAACAGAAGGTCAAAGAGAAAAAGAGTGCCAAGTTGAAGATTCTCAGCACCTGGACATTTTGCTGACAATGACTGAAAGCAGGCATTTGTCACCTTTTGTGCTAACAATTCAAATCCAGTTGAACATTCTTGAAATTAAAGTTGAGTGGGAACCTTCCCTTTCATTGCTGGTGGAGTGTGATCTTTGACAATCTTTGGTGGTGGAGAGGGATTCTTGTGTCCCCTCTTGTGACGGGTCCCCTTGGCCTTTGAGATGTGACTTGTGTTCTTGCCTCCAGTACTAGGAAGTACCTCCACTGTCCCCGTCTCCTGTCCCTTGCTTTTCACTACCATAGTCCTCCCTTTCTGAGCTGGAGGTGTGCTCTCAGTAGGAGTGGCAGGCGGCACACTTTGGGACCCCTTTGTGCCGGCAGCTGATGATTTGATGGGAGCAGTGGCAAACTGTTTGGCTGAGGTGCTGTGCTGGGTCATTGGGACCCTGCTCTTACAGGCAGGATGGGGGGGTGGAGGGAAGAGGTCATGTCGGCAAGGAAAAGCCTCTTAGGAACGTTGGGGCAGGATGTGGGAGGAGGGATGGGAGTGGAGGTTGAGGGAGTGGTTGTCAGAGGTGTACATCTCCTGGACTTAGGTGCAGGTACATGGACTGTGTGCGGTGGATGGCTGTTGGGTGTCTGAGTGCGTGCGTTTGTGTCCCTGGGAGGCAGACAGGGTGGGAGAGGACAAAGGGGACGCGTGGATGGGTGTTGTGGAGGTGTCTGCAAGTGAGGTGTGTGTGCTGCTTGATGTTGTGATGGTGGTGGTGGCTGTTGATGCAGTGCATGCAGGTGTGAGAGCAGGTGTGACTGTGAAGGAGGAGGATGAGGAGGAGGAGGGGGAGACAGTGGAGGCAGTGGATGTGGTTGTGTGTGAGTGTTTGTGGCCTAAAGTGTGCTGCCTGTGTTTGACTCTGCTACTCTTGTGTGATGTTTTGTGTGCATGCTTGTCTGTATCTGTGCCTGGGATGGGTTGGGGTTGAGGAGACTGGGAAGTGGTAGTTGGAGGGGGACGGTAGGAACAGGGACACTGGCTGCCATCAGAGAAGAGGCCAGAGCCTGAAACGATCTCTATAGGGCCGCCAACCCACAGTGGATGCCCTCCAGGCATTCATTGCATTGCTACATCTGGGATGCGAGCCCCTGAATGGCATTCACAATGGTAGACTGCCCTACAGAGACAGATCTCAGGAGGTCAATAGCTTCCTCACTGAGGGCAGCAGAGCTGACTGGGGCAGTGCCTGAGGTGCCTGGGGTGAAGGAGATGCCCACCCTCCTAGATGAGCGGGCTACTGGGAGGGCGGTGCTGGTACGGGGGTGGCAGCTGTACCTGTAGCTGGTGTGGTTCCAGAGGTGTCCGCCACCACTAGGGAGCTTCCAACAGAGGAGGAATCAGAGTCAGTGTTGTCACCTCCTGTCTCCACCGTGGTGCTCCCCTCGCACTCTGTCCCACTGGTCCCCTCGGCGACAGTGGACTCTGCCTCCTGGGTCCTGTGGGATGTAGCTCCCTCAGTCACAGGTGCTCCTCCGCCAGATGATGCTAATGCATACATGGACAGGATGACAGAAGAAAATAGGGGGTGGAGAGAGAAAGGGAGCACTGGGTCAATTACAGCTCCAACACCACAGTTGGCATGCATATCACCACCACACACACAGATCAGGATTGTGCACTGTGCATCGCACTGGCATTCCATTGGCTAGGTGCCACAGCAAGATGAGAGCCAACCACCGCCATTTACCTTGAGCTGGATCACGCAGCAATGGCTGAGCTGGCATTAAGGGGTACCCACTAACTGAAACCCACCACCAGGATCCCATGCCACTCAACAAAAATTGTTGTCACGCTCACTGTACTCACCCCCTTGTGGCTGATGTGCTGCCCTCAAGCGCCCATCCAGCTCTGGGTAGGCCACCGTCAGTATGGGGCCATCCAGGGGGGTCAGGTTCCGATGGGCATCTTGCCCTCTTTGGGAGGCCAGCTGGACCTCCGCGGTCTTCCGGGCCCAGCGTCTCAGGTCCTCCCACCTTTTTTTACAGTGGGTGTTCCGCCTACCATAGACGCCCAGGGACTGCACCTCCTTGGCGATGGCATGCCACACTCCCTTCTTCTGATGGGCGCTAACCTGCAGAGGTAATACAGACAGGAAGACACCCTTAATCATACAATCACACATATGGCCCACAACTACCATTTCCATCTCAACTGGCACACACATCACCTGGCGCCCACCATGTACACTACCACTAGACATACCCCCCACCGAAATGACACACTGCTAGCACAAACATCTCCATGCAACCTTGTCATATGCATCGTGCCCATGGTGTACTCACCTGTTGGTCTGGAGGCCCATACAGCTGTCCATACAGGGGTAGGACCACATCCACCAAGCGCTCTAACTCCTCGGATGTGAAGGCAGGGGCCCTTTTGCCAGTCACACGGGCCATGGCAGGATCCGGACACAGGTCACAGCAGCACACGCAGTGGTGTTGTCCTGTGGAAAGTCAGGAATCGAGTGAGGTTTTAGACAGAAAATGGTGGTCGCGTCCGCAGCAGTGCACATTTCCTGGCAACTGGTTCTTTCCAAATGACAGTGGGCTTGGTAGCAGGAATGCCACAGCCAATGTTCTCAATCATGCTAGCAAGGGTTTTGTCTGCCTTGGTCAAACACATGTGCAGCTACATCGCTTTCCCCCAGGTTGAAGATTTGGCCACTGTGAAGGCAGGATTCTATGCAATGGGACACATACCAAATATTATTGGGGCGATAGACAGATCACATACTGCGTTTGTCCCCCCGGCACAATGAACAAGTGTTCAGGAATCAGAAGATTTTCCACTCACTCAATGTGCAAATGGTGTACCTGGCAGACCAGTACATTTCCCACGTCACTGCCAAGTATCCTGGGTCGGTGCATGATGCCTTCGTCCTGAGGAATAGCAGCATCCCAAATGTGAAGGCAGAACTACAGAGGCACAGGGTGTGGCTAATAGGTGAGCCAGAGTCCCCACCCAATTTATGTCAGTGTATGCCTTCAGGAATTATCCCCCATACCATTGTGTAAGGCTAATGTTTGTTCCTCAATACTTGCAGGTGACTCTGGCTACCCAAACCTATCGTGGCTCCTGACCCCTGTGAGGAATGCCAGGACAGAGGCTGAGAATAGGTATAATGATGCACATGGGCGAACCAGGCGGATCATAGAACGTACCTTCAGCCTCCTGAAGGCCAGGTTCAGATGCATCCATGTGCTGCTCCACTGAGAAGGTATGCCAGATAGTTGTAGCATGGTGCATGTTACACAACCTGGGCCTCAGACGACATATGCCTTATCTGCAGGAGGAGGAGATTGGAAATGCCCCTGTGGCAGCAGTGGACCCTGAGGGCAGTGAGGATGAGGAGGCAGAGGATGAGGATGTGGGCAACAGAACATCAGTTATTCGTCAGTACTTCCAATGACACACCGGTGAGACAGTGGAACTGACCATTCCTCTGATTATTTATGTTTCCAGTGTGTCTAGCAGGATGGTATGAACTTCCTTTGCATCTCAAATGACTGTCAGCTATGCCTTCTCATTTTGCAGATGTTGCTGTTATAACAACTGTGTACTGATGTGACGACTACAGACAGCAAAATATCATTATTTGAATGCTATCACAGTGTTCAGGTGATTTGCACAAGATCTAACTGTTACCATAATTGCACATTTTCATCACATAGAGCACCATCACTCAAGTTGTGTTCAAAGATGTTTATTGTAGTGAAATTTATAGAAGGAATAGTGCAATGGAATGGGGTGATGGTAGAGGTAAGTCCAGGGTATTGGTCCAGTCTGTTTGTAGCACAGGTCCAGTGTCCAAGGGGCCATAGGAAGGGGAGCAAAGGCAGTTCAAAGTAGACATGGTGACAGGGTGGGCCACAAGGGGAAAATTCAGGAGGGTCTCATTTCCTGGCAGTGGTCTTGGTCTTGGTCTTGGCAAGTGTCTCTGGCATCTGTCTGGGTCACAGGGAACGTTTGTGGGGAGGTTCACCTTCTGCAGGGGGAGGGGTGGTGGTGGCCTGTGAGTCCTGTGGCAGGGCTACCTGTCCACTAGCTGCAGCAGATGTGGTGGGCTGTTCAGTTGACTGGCTAGTGGAAGGAGCCTGCTGGTTTGCTGTATATTCCCTCATGATGTTGGCCATATCAGCCAGCACCCCTGCTATGGAGCCCATGGTGGTGTTGAGGGCCTGCATATCTTTCCTAATCTCCTGATGGTGTACCTCCAGCAGCCCTGGTTCTCCTGCATGATGTCCAGAATCTGGCCCATCTTGTCCTAGGATTGTCCTCCAAGTGTCCCTGTCCCCTGTGGCTGTGTCCCCTGAACGGTGTGCCATCTGCCACTGCCACTGACCCCAGGACCCTGATTGTCTTGGCTGTAAGGTGTGGACTGGGGTCCCTGTACAGGTGGGCACACTCCTGACTGACGTGGGGATGTTGGGTGGGTGCTGTGGGGTTGGATACTGAGGGGGGAGGCTCTGTGGTGGACTGGGAGTTGGCTGGGGAGTCCGACTGACCAGTAGTCCCTGATGGGCCAGGAAGTATCGTTGCTGTTGCCCAGCCCCCTTTATTTGTGTATGATGATGGATTGTGATTGTTTTTGCATTGTTTGTCCATGCAGGGCTCGGAGGGCTGTACATGCAGTGGGTATGGCATACAGAGCTTGGAATTGGGGTTAGTCATAAGTTTAGGTGCACTGTGTGGGATGGAGTGGAGTGTTGGGATTCGCGGTGGGGGGGGTGAGATGGCATGCAGGTATGGGGGGGTGATAGGTAGTAAATATTGACTCACCAGTGTCAAGTCCTCTGGCAACTCCAGTGAGTCCCTCAGGATGCAGTATTGCCAAGACTTGCTCCCTCCATGCTGTCAGCTGTGGGGGAGTATGTGGGGGTCCACCACCAGTCCTCTGGATGGCAAGCTGGTGCCTTGCTGCCATGGAATGTACCTTCCCCTGTAGGTCATTCCAACTCTTCCTGATGTCGTCCCTTGTCCGTGGATGATATCCCACAGCGTTCACCAGGTCCACAATTCTACACCATAGCTCCATATTCGTTGCTCTGGATATTTGCTGTATCTGGGCTCCAAACAGCTGTGGCTCTAACCTATTTCCTCCACCATGACCTGCAACTCCTCATCAGTGAAAAGGGGGTGCCTTTGTGGGGACACGGGTGTTGTGTGGTGTATATTGTGCAGAGGGTGTTGAATAATGTGGTGGGGGTGGGGTGCGTGACAGATGGCTGGGTGTTAGAGGTGTGTGTAGTTGTGTCTGTGATTTCCATGTCTGTCTCTTGGCTATTTTTCATATTCGTAAAGGGTTGTGGGTAATGTTGGTGTGTGTTTTATAGTGCTTTGGGTGGGTGGGTGGGCTTGGTGTGTGTATTAGTGTCAGGTGTGTGTTTTAGAAATTTGCAAATGTTGTGTTGTTTTGTATTTGGGTGGTCATTCTGACAGTGCCGGTGTGTACCGCCAATGGTTTACCGCTGCTGAATGTCCGCCCTGGGGATTCGTGGGTCATAATGTGGAGGGGGTTGTTTTGTTGGCATGACGGTTTGGGTGTTGGTACCGACACTTTACCACTTACGTTTGATCTGGCAGATTTGTGTTTGTGGCAGTATTCAGACAGTTTAGTGTATGTGTGTCATAATTTGGGGAACGAATGTTCGCCTCCGCAACGGTATGTTGGTGCCCGTCACCACGGCGGTAAGCGGCATTTACCGCCAATGTCATAATGAGGGCCTATGTTTTATCATGAAAGAGTTTGCATACATATTAAATGAAGTACTAATATGAGTTATCGTAGAGTGTTCTTATTAAGTTGTAGATTAAGAATTGAAAGTATTAAATGAAGATGAAGTAAGCTGCATTTACCGCCAATGTCATAATGAGGGCCTATGTTTTATCATGAAAGAGTTTGCATACATATTAAATGAAGTACTAATATGAGTTATCGTAGAGTGTTCTTATTAAGACGTAGATTAAGAATTGAAAGTATTAAATGAACATGAATTAATTGTACTTACACTGATTTAAATTAATTTTATTAATGCAAGTTATGCGTGTGGGAAAATAAATGCACGTTTAATAATATTATAACATGTTATTAATAATGTTTGTAATTTGATATTTGCTTTGCATATTTGAATTGAATTGTAAGGTTCGCAATAGATCTATTAATGTATTAAGTGTATCAAGTGTAAGCTTTCTTAGCTTGACTAGGCTTCATTTTGCAGCAGTAATGGAAAACCACTTGTTTAATCTGTTCCCTCTGACCTGAACTCTTTTCCTAGACTAATGTGATGCGGAATATCCTATTGCATTGAAGGCAAGGAACATGTTTGTCTTTAACAATGTTGCGTTATTTGTTCTAGCTGTTAAACAAGACAGGAAATGATTCCCAAGAAAATGTACTAGTTTAGTTAGTGTCCCGTGAGAAAAGAACCTGATGTTGCATATTCTTAGAGAATGTAATATTTTGTCAAAACTGAGTGAAATCATTGAATTGACTTTTGCTGAGAAAATTCGGAATAGTTGCAAATTTGATGATGCCATCGACAACCATTAGACACTGAGGGGGTCATTCTAAGTCTGGCGGGCGGCGGAGGCCGCCCGCCAGACTTCCCCCCTCCAAAATACCGCTCCGCGGTCGCAAGACCGCTGAGGGTATTTTGGCTTTTGCACTGGGCTGGCGGGCGACCGCCAAAAGGCCGCCCGCCAGCCCAGTGCAAAAACCCTTCCCACGAGGACGCCGGCTCAGAATTGAGCCGGCGGAGTGGAAAGGTGCGACGGGTGCAGTTGCACCCATCGCGAATGTCACTGTCGGCCATGCAGACAGTGAAATTCAAAGTGGGGCCCGCTTACGGGGGCCCCTGCAGTGCCCATGCCATTGGCATGGGCACTGCAGGGGCCCCCAGGGGCCCCACGACACCCCATACCGCCATCCTGTTCCTGGCGGGCGAACCGCCAGGAACAGGATGGCGGTATGGGGTGTCTGAATCCCCATGGCGGCGCAGCGAGCTGCGCCGCCATGGAGGATTCAGAAGGGCAGCGGAAAACCGGCAGGAGACCGCCGGTTTTCCTCTTCTGACCGCGGCTGAACCGCTGCGGTCAGAATGCCCTGCGGGGCACCGCCAGCCTGTTGGCGGTGCTCCTGCCGACCCTGGCCCCGGCGGTCTAGTACCGCCGGGGTCAGAATCACCCCCTGAATCTGATGTCTGAAGTGAGCCCACCTGAAAAACCAATCAAGAGAATTCTGGTCATTTTAATAATTGAGAAACTTCAAAACTTGAAGTTAGTTCACTCCTGCCTCGAACCTCGAAGCTGTTCAGAACCCTGCCAGAGTCTGTCTATTTCTGTTTAAAGTCTGCTGTCACACTCTGTTTTGTTTAGGTCCCCAGATGGGTTTTCTCATCTTAGTTTTAACTGCCCTATTCTGCTATGTGATTCAGTCCAAATAATTTCTGAACTGCTGATCTGTCCTATGTGCAGCCCATGTTCTGCACTGTCCTGATGCTGCTGTCAACTGATGTCGGAAGAAGGTGACCATCTCATTACTGTCTGCTACCTCATAAGGCGCGGTATAATAAAATGTGGTTTCTTGTTTCCTTTTCTGTTAGCTAATTACATCAGCGTAATTTGTGCTTGAATGATGTTGACTACTACACTCTTCGCCAAGTCCAACGATCTCTTTTGGTGAGAATAGTGATGGTGTCTCACCAGCTCATTTGTGGTTTCTGGACCCAAGGCAGGGAGAAAATATTCTTGTCACAATGTGCCAACGTAAGCTTTTGTATGAATATTTAGATACCATGGAAGCTAAAGATTGCTATGTGTGCATACAGTTGCCTTCATCAGTAAGAGAAGGAATCACATATCATAGTTACCACCTAACCTATGGAATTTCCTGTAGTCTGCTATTAACACTGTTGTATTAGCAGGAGTATTATCAATACTTCTATTCAAAATATGACCTGGTGTTTTTAATTGTTCCCATTATGAAGCATTTGAGCAGCATTGCAAAGATGAAAAACATTAAAAGTGGGAGGTTTCATTGAACCTACATTGACATTTGGAATAGTTTTGCCCATAAGAATAATTTGACCTGCATTCTTAGCCCAGTAGAGAAGGAGTTAATTGGACAAGTCAAAGAGAGGAGAAGAGCAATGAAATGCAAAACAGAAAAAGGAATAGTTTTACAGACTTGGGAAAATGATGCAACACATTCAGTGGCTGTGTTCTGTGAAAGCCACTCACCGAAATTCCAGGTGTTCTGATGAGATGATGACAATTCCCCAATCCCGGAGAGGACTAACGTGACAGCAATGAAGAATACATTGTTCTCTTCCAAGTCTTCAAGGTGAAGGTGGTTTTGGGAAGATAAAAAAAGAAAATACCAGCTTCTGCTTCGTGGACTGCTGAATCAGACTGCTGGACCCTGAACTGCATGTCATTTTGGGCGTCAGGACTTCTGATTTCTCAAAATACGGGGTTCTTGGTTTTTTATGATTTTGGGCAGCAAAGGAATTACTTAATTAATACATTGAACTTGCATAATCTATTGTACATTTCATAATGTCAGTTATTGTTGACACATTGTGCATACGTTTACATAAGGCTGAACAAGTCTCTTCCTCTTTTTACAATACTTTCAGAGTCTCTGAAGCAATGTCCAAACTCCAAAACAATCAACTTGACTAAAGGGATTCTTAGTGTTCTGGCGTAATCTCTTGCCAATAATAGTTTTGATAAACTTGCTCTATTTCCAACCTCCTAATTTTCAGGGAAGAGTGTGTTACAGGAAACACATCTTTCCTTGATGTCTGTTTAGAGGTATCTTGGATTCCATCCCAAACAAAAAAAAAATCATACTTGTTCTTATTGTCATAAACTATTTAAAAGGTAGAGCTGTTTTGTTTCATTCAAGCGTTTAATCTTTCTTTACCTTGAAATGAAGTTACTTGCTGGAAAATTACAGACAAACCCAAACTGGGTTTTTTCACCTTTCTTATTTTTCCTCTTGAACACGGAAGAGGAAAGCCGTGACTCTGCAGGAAGCCGACCGGAGGGGGAGGATCGCCGGAACTTGACTGGAGTCTGTCCGGAGGACTAGAAATGCTGGAACTTGACTGGAAGCTGGTCGGAGAACAAGGAACACTGGAATTCGACTGAAGGCAGGCTGGAGAACAAGGAACGTGACTTGCACTGGAACTTGACTGGAAGCACGCAGGGGGACAAGGAACTTGGCTTGACTGCAAACAGGTGAGCAGAGCAATAGGTACAAAGTCAAGCAAGGTCTCACACTCACAAGCATCCTTAAGTAAACAAATGTACACATGTGCCTTTTGGCAGTTGATTGTTTGTTAAGGAAAGGAACAATTATCCTCCTGATTGTGGCACATGTTCAATACAGATCACATTGTAAAGAGCACATGTTTTGGCAGGAGCAGGTGGAAAGGCAGTTAGTTGCTTGTTAAGGAAATGAGCAATTATCCTACTAATTGTTGCACATGTTCAATACAGATCACATTGTGAAGAGCACGTTTTGGCAGTTACAGTTGGCACAAGTTTAGCAGGTGGGATACAAAGTGCATAATCAACAAGCATTGGTTATAATAAATGAGATGTTTAACAAGCATTGGTTATTGCAAACTTGATATTCAAGGAAGTAATGAATATACCCAAATAAGTCTGAATGTTGCAAGCAATAGCATCTTACTGTGCTGGATGTGCTGGTGTACCCACAACAGGCTTGCAGTCTAGAATTTCTGTCCTTAGATAGGCAACATGTAGGGAAATTAGGCATATAAAGAACTAGATTAAAAAAGGCAGATACACTTTTCATAGGAACTGGTGAATGTAGACATGAATTTTTGTTTAAGTGTTTGGACTTTCATGCTGAATAGACAGGATCCTGCCATACCATGTGTTTATTTCATAAGTGAGAAAAATGTCTATTACAAGCTTCTGAAAGGCTGTTATAGTACGTTTCACCTGGGAGTAGTTTTTCTGAAGATCTATCATGTGGGCCATTTTAATGATCTAGTCTGGGACGAGAAATCCAATGCCAGAGTCAAAACAGGAGCTAGTGCTGCAGAGATTTTTGGGAGATATTTTTGGTGCCATAATTCCATCAGTAGGTGTCATTGTGAATGATTTCAAGATTAGAAAGCTATCAACAATAGTAGATACGTTATCTACAGGTACTGCAGGTGCCACATTGTTAATGGGCATGAAAATGGTTGCAATGAGAACAATGCTTTTGTAAAATCGCCTTGCATTAGATCTTCTCACAAAAGAAAGCGGAGTTTCCAAAATGACACATATGCAACAATGTTGCACTTATATACCTGACAATAGTAAAGAGATGAGAAAATACATTGCAAAAATGACTGACCTGAAAAAGTATTTGAAAGAACTGACAGCAACTGGTGCCTGGAAAGCTACTTTCTTCTTGTACTGTAGTTGACTAGGCTCAAACCACCCACTCTTTGGTATATAGCCTGCTGCCCACCCAATTGTGCCATATGGTTTTGTTATGTACATGGTGTATATACTTCACTACATCAAATTTTTCATCTTTGATTTCCAATACAAACCTGCTATATATTCTAACCGAAAATCTAAACCTATAATTGATAGTTTTCTGACAATAAATTAGGAATCATTTACAGAGTTTTTACCATAACAACGGACAAAGTACGTCAGTCCGCAGCAAGTTATTTCCTCTAGATGAGTCTGCGATCCAAATTTGATCCTCTTTTTACCATACATTCGATGTCCTCCATAATTTCTTTAGTTGGAATTGTTCGAAGGGCATTGAATATATGGTCAAAAATGCAAAGGACAGAAATTAGATAAGGAAGCAGTATTTCTTCTACGGAAACAGCCCTAGATTCCTTACTTTTACATCTTACCAGAGATGCAGAAGAGAAAAGTTCCACCATCGAAGTTTGATGTCCATTTTTTAAGACCTTTAGTTTAAGATACCATTGTTTGTAAGAGACAAAGAAGATTTGCTGAATATCTAGGAGGGAATAAGATTTGATCCTATAACTGAAATACTGGTGCCCTTAGGTGTAGAGTCTTTATACATCAATATCCCCAAGAGGAGCAACTGAGAGCAATAGATACTTTACTGATGAAAGCTAATTGGGAATCCACTGATTGAATTCATCAAGGATTGCACACATATGGAATTAAAACCAAATTACTCCAAATTTGAAAACAACTTCCTTCCACAAATACACAACTTAAGGGGCAGCACATTTGCCCCAAGTTTGGTCTGTTTATATCTCCATAATTTTGAGACAGAGCACGTGCTAAAGTCACTTAACACATTCCAGTGACACATCATCACATGGGGGTTCTATATAAGATATATTTACCATCTGGAAAGGCCCAGAGGAGGTATTTGAGAAATCCTCATCTTCATCATGCGCAGGATTGAGATTTCATATTTTGATTTACTTATAAAAAACACTAGAAAAGACATTAAAATGCAAGTTGTACTCTAAAGCCAGAGATAAGACTAATCTACTACAGAATGACAGCTTCCACCTAAAAGCATTATGAGATAACATACCTTTGTGACAGTTCCTGAAATTGAGACAAAACTGTACCACGAAGCTGGACTACAACAAACATGCAAAGAAACTGTTGAGTAAACTAATAGAAAAACAATATCCATTGACAATTATAAGAAAAAGCAGAAACACAAGCAAGGAAAAACCCTGGGGAACAACTATTACAGACATATGAGACACTTGAAATGGCCTGTTAAATATCTGTAACAATCTACAGGATCCATCCTAGCCAAATGAGGAAGATCATCAACAGGATTGAGAAACCCATGTTCCACTTCAAAAGAGGTCCATAGATAATACCATGCACACATGACCAAGAAATATCAGGTCAGAAACCACATTAATAGGCTTGTGGACCCTTTCAATCACAACAGGACACTTTTCTTGTGGTCATTGCAACGCTTGCTTACTCACCAAGAAATTTAAGGAAAGTGAATTAGGATTGAGAACTCTTGAATCCTTAAACTGCGACTCCAGATTCGTTGTATATATGACTACATGTAAGTGTATGCTCACATATTTAGGTATGACAAAGTGAAAGTAAGGATAAATGACTATCACAGCAATTTTAGGTGCATGAAAATGCAACCAAACTGATGAGGCACTTTCTGGAACGGAAAATGACTTTGAATGGTTGATTATAGAAAAAGTGTTCTCTCCAAATGAGAATACAGAAAAGGGACTTATTTGGTATGAACAAAGATGGATTTACCGTCTGCGGAACTCTGAACGTAGAGTAAATGATGTAGTATGGTACTAAATTTAAGTCACTCCTTCATTAATTCTATGAGTCCAGGTAAGAGATTTCTAATGCTTCATTATGCACAGTGCATCACACGTAGAAGCATCACCCACTAAAATCACCTTTACTAATTTACATATTCTGCTACCACATAAACTGATCAAAACCTTAGAGCACATACAGAATGTTCCATTAACGAGGTCCTTTTTAAGCAACTGAGGATGAGTTTAAGTATACAAGCAATGTACTTGCACCCCATAAAAGGGATGATCTATAGTTCTGGTTTCCATGGACATTGAGGCAGTCATTATGAACATGGCGGGCCAAACCGCCACATAATGAAATGGATGACCGCCGCCAGCGGCAGCCGTCACCCACCATCATGCTCGCGCTGCCAGGCAGCCTGGCGGCGGGATGAAACACCATCCGCCAGGGTAGCTGCACTACCCTGCGGATAATGTTTCAAATGCACCGGCCTTTTCCTGGCAGGATATCCCGCTAGGAAAAGGCTGGCGGAGGGGGTGCCACTGCACTGCCCATGCACTTTGCATGGGCAGTGCAGGGGCCCCCGTGCAGTCCCCATCGCGCATGTCACTGCCCGATTTACGGGCAGTGACATGCGCAACGGGTGCTGCTGCACCCACCGCACACCAACATTGGCGGCGGCTCCTCATGGAGCCACCCTCAATGTTGCAGCCGTGTTCCCCGCAAGGCCGGCGGGCGGAGACATTATCTCCGCCCGCCGGTCTGGCAGGGAAAACATTATACGGCCGCCGGATTTTCCAGGAGGCTGGCGGTCGATGGAAAGACCGCCAGCCTGAACACGGCGGGAAATCCCACCGTGTTCAAAATGACCGCCTGAGTTTTTAATCATATCTACTGTACCCAACCAATAGAAGAGATAACTGATGGGGATACTCTGAGATATTTTTAACATACTTATCTAGATCCCTGCTACATACATATTCTAATTATCTGTACTCGTGATTAGCAGTTGAGTTTGCCATGCTGTTATTCACCTACCCTGTCGTGGATAGGTCACCGATGATGAAGCATTCCAACTACTACTAGGGGATGTGACCTATCTTTCTGGATACCGTCAGGTGAACTAGGTTACCAAAATTGGTTACCGTTCAAACTGACCCTTGCACCTTTGGCATTCCACAGGATAAGATGGGTACCAGTAACAGTGGTTTCTGACTCAGCCATTTCAAATGAGACAAAATAATAGATATGTCAAAGATTTGTTATTGTTTTAGAGGAGTTGAAGACGATGTAGATGGCAGAACAGAGAAGCTCAATGAGAAGCATGGATGGAGAAGGAGGTAAAAAACAAATAATCAGAAGGAAAAGAGGTGGAAAAAGCAGGAATTTCAGAAAACAATGTAGAAGAAGATAGGGTGAAAAAGAAGGCCCAGAGCACTAATGCAGAATGACAATAGTTAACATAGTAACTAATCTTTCAGATCAACCCCTTAATCAGACAGAAATGGATGTATTAGATAGAGGACTCAACTTTGCCCCTTTTACTCATCTTAATGAATTACAAGTAAAATCAGACCTATTGAGGTATACTAAGAAACTGAAATTTAAAAAGTTTTTTTTAATACAAAAAATGTCTAAGAAAAGATTACATCTTACGATATAGGAAGATGAGAGATAGACCAGTATTTAGCATTTAAAAGATATTGCAACATTAATGAGTCTAGAAAAAGGAAGAACTGAAGAGATTAGGGAAGTAACAAAGCATTTAGGGATTGTAGAATGAACACTCCCAGATAGTGGACTCCATGCCACATTAAGTATAACTTGCTGAGCGTTCTTTGGTATAATTGTAGGTTAGAAGTTTAGATCCAGATGTCTTTTAATTTGTGTCACTGATAAGCAATAATTATATGTTGGGAGTTTAAATCGAGAACACTTTTAATTTGTGTCATTGTAGTTACTAAAGAATATCTTTGGACTTATGAATAGGAAATAAGTTGCTGGGGAATTACATATCCTGCCTTTTGTTATGGTGAAAACGTTGTAGTACAGCTTGTGTCACCAGATAGGTAGGTAAACAGTTCTTAGTCAAATGACAAGAACTATCAATTGTAGGTTAAGATTTTTGGGCTAGATTTTATAGCAGGCTTGTACTGGAAATCAAACATGAACATTTTGATGTAATGAAGTAGAAACTCCTTGTACATAATTAAAACATACAGTACAATTGGTTAGGCCACAGACAATAGACCAAAGAGTGGTGAGTGGGTGGTTCTAGCCTGGTTAACTACACTGCAAAATTTAGCTTTTCTTTTCCAACCACTATTAAGTAGAGCTATAGTACAAGAAGATAGAAACAGAACATTTTTATATCTGCCCTAGTTTATTTTTGTTGTGAATTTTTAGCAAATATTATAATCAAATGAGAAACAGGATAGGTTAAATAAGGGTAGTTCATTTTTATTTATTTGCGTTATATACATTTTATTTGAATTTTTCTTTTTAATGTGAGAAAGATTTAAAGTGGAAGAAAATAAGTATTGATATCTCCCTTTGTTTATTTTTCTTGTATATTTGCATCAAATAATAGAGAATAATTAGAAAAAGAATAGTTTGAACAAGGGTAATTCATTTTAAATTTTTAATTATTTTTTCTAGGTACAGAAACTAGATTTGATTTCTTCCTTTTACGAAACATGAAATAGATTTAAAGTAATGGAAAATGAGAAACAACCCATGAATAATGACATCACTCCTTGTTCAATTTTCTGTGTGATTTACATTGTAGTATAAATTATTCTAGATACTAAACATGTTGTTGAGACATAGGGACTCATTACGAGTCTGGCGGTCACCAGACTGCCAGACTCGCGGATGGCAGTCAGACTGCAGCCAATGTGGCGGTACGACCGCCACAATACAACCCTGTCGGTCAAGCCACCAGGGAACGGACAGCTCCTCCAGGATCGGAGATCCCAGCGGTCTGGCGGTCATAATCCACTAGGGCAGCGCTGCTGGAGATTACAACCCCCTTCTCCGCTAGCAGAGAACAGGTGCAGGAGGGCCCTGCACTGCACATGCTTGGCATCCCAAGTCCCCCTGGCCATCACCATCGCAATGTTCAATGTTTGCTTTGAAGACAGTGAACATTGCAAGGGTGCTAGTGCACCCTGCACTCTACAGCATTGCCGCTGGCTCCATTATGAGCCGGAAACAGTGCTGAAGGCTGTTTCCCGCAAGGCCAGAGGGCGGAAACTCATGTTTCCATCCGCTGATCTAGCAGGAAACTCTTAATGGGGCCAGGTGGGAGGTAGCCACTATGGCGGGAACTCCCCGTTGGAAGTTCAGCGGACGGTGTAAATCGTCCGCTGATCTCATAATCACCCCCATAGTCTATCACCTCTTTCCACATACTGTTTCCTTCCGAGTCACACAGCGTGACCGGATAGTTTGGCAGGCTAAAAACAAGATTATCCGTAATGGGTACAAGATGGTGTCAGTTTGCTAACCACAAACTGAATGCTTCATTTCATTCTTCTGTTGAGTCAGCAGACTTTTGGAAATATGTCAGTTTGTTCTTCTAAACTTTATACTTAAAAGGAGAGCCATATTAATTTGCTTTTTTACATCATACAGATATTAACCGAGGCGGAGAGGAAAGATACAATTGTTTTGGAAAAAACGTAACACCAACTATCGTCATTGCATGATCTTATGTATTAAACTGATCAGATTGAAAAATGTAACACCAACTATCGTCATTGCATGATCTTATGTACTAAACTGATCAGATTGCACGTCAAAGTAAAGATAGTGATTTAGTGATGAAGTGGCATTGAGCCTTGACAACGAGGGGTACCTCAAAACATGTGTTGGTTGGCTGGTGTTGAGATTAAAAGATGTCAGGAGATTGTACGGTATCAGTATTGCCAAACTGGATGTATGACTAACAAATATAGGCCCTCATCACGACCCTAGCGGTCCGAAGACTGCCAGGGTGGCTGTGGTGGTGTCACCGCCGTCGGGTCGGCAGTGAATACCACCAAATTAGGAGTTTGGCCAAAGCCAAACCATCGAGCCTCCACCCATCCCACTACATTACTGCATTCCACCGGGCTGGAAGTGAGCACCTCCAGCACAGCAGATGGCGTGATACTGCCAGGGGTATCACAAGCCAGGAGACCGCCAGCATTTTTCTGGTGGCCCACTGCCAGAAATATCTGGTGGTCTTGCACCCTGGCGACAGGAATAGGCATTCCTGTCACTAGGATACACTTGCACACATGTCCACATACCTGTACACATGCATTCACACACTTGTACACAAAAACACCCCCCCACTCACCCACCCAAACGCAACATACACACCCATTCACATTGACAAACACCCCCAGTGCATACATACATTCACACACACCCTCCCCCAGTGCATACATTCACACCCCTTCCAACAGCGCATACACGCATTCACACCCCATCCCCCAGTGCATATACACATTCACACCTCCCTCCCCTGTACCACATACATGCACTCACCTGCTCTTCCCATCCACTGACACACATGCACCCGCTCTTCCCGTTCACTCACACAAACATGCACCTCCGCCCCTGTTCACTTACATACACACTGTGCGAATTTGGCCACTTGCGATGAGAAAAAATGTACGTAGAGAGGTAGGGAGGAGAAGAGGTAGGTAGAGAAATGTAAATAAATGTTTGAGAGAGATGTAAAGTTTTAGGAGAGAGCTAAAAATAGACACAGAGAGTGGTAGGGAGAGATATGCACATGATGATCAGTTGTTTGGTGTTCCTGCTATGGATTTTCCAGGCACGGGACCACCAGCCCAGATTTTAAAGGCTGGAAAATCTAGCCTGTAAGAACATTGCACTTGCAAACGGTTCTGCCCTCTGGTCCGCGTGACCCTGTGCCAAGGCAAGTGAGAGCATGTAATGCTTCCCTCTGCCAGGGAAGATCCTCCCATAACTGGTCGCACCCACCAAACCAGAGTCTTAGCACACATTTACTAACAGGTGGAAAACCCACAGAAATCGGGAATTCTGTACAGTATTCTGCCTGCCAAATTTCTGTTCACAGAGTTATTCCTCACTGTGAGAGGTTTAACTCATAACAGCAAGAATTTTGTTCATAGTTTCCAGCTTGCAACTGAAATGATGGCCATCTGGGATAGTTGCCCAGAATTGCTCCCTACTTGTAATTGGGGGTTATTTACTTAGGGTGGTCTAGTGCTGTGCAACTGTAAGCTGCCCTTGTTGAACTTTAAATTGGTTAAGTAAATTGACGCAATGCTTTGTTTCACTTTGTGACGGGTGGGCCTGCACAAAACCTTAGTAAAGAAATGTGTAAATAATTAATATGCCCAGTTGTACAAGCAAACAGGATCTGGCTTTCATGCACACCGTTAATATGAAAGGACTTCTAACTATCCCAATCAATTTTGATAAAGTGAATATCCCAATAACTTTACTAGGGGCCCCCTTAGAAGGTGGAGGCTTAAGCATTTGTTCACTTTGCCCTTAGCAATTTGTTCATTTCACTCTTGAGCACAGTCCTGCTCCTGGAGAATCAAAAGGGTACATTTGGACACTGCCTGGTAAGACTGTCTCTGTTATCCACAATGCATGCTGGGGCATGTAGTCACAATCTTTACTCACTGTCGACAAGGGGGTGCTGCCTGGCCCAGCACAGCTGTGCTTAGTAAGCCTTAACATGTGGAGCATACTTCAGTACTCATCAGAAAGCTAAGTCATGAAGGCTGGGGCAACACGGCTCACTTTTTTTATTATTCATGAATAAATCGCAGCACAGCTACCAGGTGCTAATCTCAGGCATTAGATCAAAACTCCCATAATAAGCAGGAGCCTGCAGTGAGTAATGAAATGGATCAGTTTGCACACTCGCCGGCAAGGCTGTCCAAGTTCTGCCCAGTGCATGCCGGTACATGGAGTCACAAGGGTACGGAATTACAAAACACATTACAAGGTTCTAGGGCCACGCACTGGGCTACGTTTGAACATGCAAGCAACCACTTGTCTACAGTGAGTAAAGGCCGATTATGACTACATGTACTAGCATAAATTGGGGAGAACTGGAACAACCTTGCCAGACAATGTGCCATCCAGTGTGCAACCCCATCCCTTTGCCTCTTCCAGCAGAGAATGTAGATTATACAAGTTTGTGAAGAGAGAATCTGCATTTCAATAAAGACACTGAGTCTAGCATTATGCATGAGTCTTTTATTGCTACTCCATTCAGCACTACAAAGCAAACTTTAACAATAATTAAAATTCTAGAATTGAAAACATACCACAGTCTATATAAATCTGAACCCAGTAGCCATCTTCCTCTTTACAGCTGCTCCAATGCTAAAACATCTTGTAATGGACTTAAGATGAATAACCAAATGTTCTAACTTCTCCTCCTATTCTGAAATTCTCCATCCTTATTGATTTTCTGAAGAAAAAAATAGGAGTTAATGTAAACCGAACGCTTGAACGCTTCTTTTAATTCCACTCTCCCTCCAAATTTATCCTTACCTGGGAATGGAGTGTGGGATTATGCTGCCTCTGTATCTTTATTGAAATCCTGATTCTCTCTTCCCAAACTTGGAGAATCTACATTTCATGTCAAGACTGGAGGCTAGCACTACACATGTTCAAAGCTGTGAAAACACAACAGTCAAAACATGTTCCATAGGTCTCAAAACAAAACCTCACAAACACATTGGCATTTGACCAATCTGCTGCTTCTATATCTCCTCCAGACGACCTCTGAAGAAAAAAATGTACTTGCCAATGCACCTCCAATTGTAAGTGCACCAAACCTTTGCATATCTACTCCTGCTTCAAGCACATATATTCTCAGCCAATGTCCTATAGTTGCTGAACGCACCAGATAGAAAGGTCTCAAATAAGAAATCAACAACTGAGTCACTCCATCCCTTCTAAACACATCCATCCTACCTTCATACTCTTTTAAACAGCACATTACTCATAACTTTGGATGCTCATCAAATCTTTGATAAAATACCGATGAAGACATAGGGCCCTATTACTAGTCTGGCAGACGGTAACACCTGTCTGCTCAACCCCCGATGGGGTGGTCGCTGCCATGCTGGTGACCTCCTTGCCGGCCCCATTAAAACTTTCCAAGTCGGTCAGCCCAGCAGGAAAGTGACGGCAGAATTGTTGCCGGCTCATAATAGAGCTGACGGACATGCCGCCGCACGCAGGGGGCACCAGCGGGAAAGTGGTGGCAGCATTGTCACCGGTTCATAATAGAGCTGGCAGCAATGCTGCTGCACGCAGGAGGCACCAGCACCCTCGGAATGCGCACTGTCTGTATAGTAGACAGTGCACATTTTTAGGGTGCTGGGCACGGGTACCCATGCTTTGCCCACTGCCATGGGCAGTGCAGGGGCCCATCTGTGTCCCCCTGCACTTGTTCTCCTCCAGCCTTTTCACAGCAGTGAAACTGCAATGAAAAGTCTGAAGGAGAACAAGGTTGTAATCAGCAGTGCAGTGCCATGAAACCGCCATGAAAAGGCTGGTGGATACGGCAGGGGGTTGACGGGTCTGCCTGCCAATATCGTAATGGTGGTCGAACCACCACAACCGCGGCGGTCCGACAGCTACCACGGCATTGAAAAATGTCGCAATCGGAGCCACAGCCTTAGTCCTTCTTGTAATTTGCAATACTACCCCATGTGTTTTGGAAAAACAATTACCCACCTCCAAAGCGCTCGTATTAGAAACCCTTCTAAAAGAAATCAAACATAGTAAAGTTGCCAACTTACAAGATAACTATTGTAAAGTCAAATACGTATTTAAAGGCCAACTCTCCAATCCCTGATATATCAGCTTTACATCCACTAAACTACTGTACTTAGGTCTAGGTGGTCTCTGTAACTTAAAACACTTCCTCACCCTACAACTTAAAGAATCTTTCCCTATAGTAAAACCCCCTACAGGAGCATGCCCTCTCACCACCACGGACCTATAGCAATAATTAGTCCTAGAACTCATACCCTTTTCAAAGAGAGATGATAAAAAAGTTTGAAAGTTCTATGGCAGATGCTTCCACAGGATCCAAGTCCCTATCCATGCACCAACACACCCATCTTTTCCATGCTCCAACATAACATTTCCTAATCCCTAGTGCCCAAGATTCCTTGAGCAATTCCTGAGCCTGCCCTGAAAGGTGTGCAAAATGCTTTCCTCCCCTGAAATCTTCCAAGCAAGAAGGCTCAATGCCCCTTCCTTAACCAAAGGTTGTACCCCTACTTCTGGTCCAGGCAAATTTCTCCTGAAAACAGAATCAAATATGGCTCCTCCACCACTAACTCTAAAAAGCCTGGAAACCACGGTTGAACGTTCCAAAGAGGAGTTACTAGAACTACCTGACACCTCTGCCTCCTCACTATCAGCAACACTATTTGTATCATTGCAAAAGGAGGAAACTCCCTTCCAATCCTGTTGAAATGCATTCACTGCTTCTGCCTGGGGATCTGGTCTCCAACTGAAATACCAGGGTAATTGGGATGTTACCCTTGACACAAGCAGATCGACCTCTAAGGGACCGCAAGCTCTCTGTATTCTCTCGAAAAGATGGACATTCAGCTTCCAATCGCTGTAGTCCCTGAGATACCCTGAATTCCTGTCTGCTACTGTATTGAACAAACCTAAAAAATACTCTTCTTGTAATCCTATGCTCTGTTCCAGGCAGTAATTCCAAATTTCCTTTGCCATCTGAGTTAGGTTCCTCGACTTTCTGCCACCTAACCGATTTATATAATGTACTTCTGAAACACTGTCCATATTTGACAAAAAAAATTGCAATTCTTTTATGTTTCCCCAAAACTTTGTAATGCAAAAATTCCTGCTCCGTTTTCCAAACCATTTATATGGTTGCAACTCTCCTCCCATGACCATCTACCACCGATCTCTTGTTAATCTAAACATGCTCACCAACCAAAAATGCTTGCATCTGTCCAATATGTAGTCTGGATATATCCCAAAAAATGCTCAGCCTTTGCAAGCATCCAAATTGTTTAGCCACCAAATCAGCTCATCTCGAGCTTCCACTGAAACATGTACTTGGTCCCCATTCCAGAAACACTTTCTTAGGCCTACCACCTTCAATCACTGCAAAGCTTTGTGGTGAACCACTCCCTGAAAGACCCCTTTAATTGAAGAAGAGTACAAACCTATAATCCTTGCTAAAGATCTCAATGTAATGAAATGCTTCTTCAATACGTCTATTTTTATCTTCACCACCTTCTTCTCCGGCAAACTTGTTTGCAAGCACTGTGTTCACCTGAAACCCAAGGAAATCCACCTCCTAACAGGGCACCAATACTGATTTCTCCATATTAACTAAGAAACGCAGGGATTCTAGTAGACTCAAAACTAAATGAAGTTGTGCCTTTAACTCCTCTTGACCCTGTGACATAATCAGAAAATTGTCCAAATACATTATCATCGGAATCCCTCTTTCTCAGAAAAATGCTGCATCTGGCCTCAACATCTTCTTATAACAGCAAGTAGCTAATACCAGTCCAAAGGGTAGGCAAGTGAAGTGATAAAGGTCTCCTGACTACCTGAGCTGGAGATACCCGTGACTCTCCTTTGCTATTGGTATGGTAAAATAAGAATCTTTCAGATCCAGTTTCACCAAAGTTGTTCTGTTCCAAAATCTCTCTTAAAAGAAGGATACCCTCCATCTTGAAATGTCTGTATACCAAATATGTTAGAAATTGGGTTTTTGGTTGGCAGTCAGGTTACCCTCTGTCCAAGCAAGAACCCTCACTCTAGTCAGGGTAAGTCACACACAATACAAGATTATCCTGTGCCTACCCTCTGGTAGCTTGGCACGAGCAGTCAGGCTTAACTTAGAAGGCAATGTGTAAAGTATTTGTGCAATAAATCATACAATAACACAATATAGCACCACAAAAATACACCACACAGTGTTTAGAAAAATATATAATATTTATCAGGATAATTGTAGGTCAAAACGTATAAAGATGCAATGTGAAATTGTAGGGATATCACTGGAAAGTGATATCAAGTGTCTTAAGTCGTAAAAAATCAATCAAAGTCTCTTTCAAGCACAAAGTACCTGGTTTGGAGTGGAAAATCTCTGCAAAGGGCCGCAGAAGAAGAGATACGGGGAAAAATGATGTGTGCGTCGATTTCTCCCCAGCACACACGGACTTGCGTCGTTATTTTTCACGCTGGGAAGTTGTGCGTCGTTTTCTGGCGTGCGGACAGTCTCTTTCTATGCGTCGCGGGGATTACCAGATGTCCCGGGTCTGTGCGTGGATTCTCCTGCTTATTTTCCGGCCGCGCGTCGTTCCGCAGGGCTGTGCGTCGAAGTTTCGCTCTCACGGCAGGCGTCGCGTCGATTCCCCCTTTGGAAGTCGGGCGGCGTTGTCCTTGCGAGGCCGTGCGTCAAAGTTCCGGCCGCCCCGAAGGCGTCGCGTCGATCAGCGTTGGTGTGCAGCTTTTTTCTCGCCACGGAACTAGCTGTGCGTCGAAATTTTCGGCGCACGAAGACTCCAAATGAAAAAGAGAAGTCTTTTTTTGGTCCTGAGACTTCACAGAACAGGAGGCAAGCTCTATCCAAGCACTTGGAGAGCACTTTCACAGCCAGACAAGAGTTCAGCAAGGCAGCAGGGCAACAGCAAGGCAGCAGTCCTTTGTAGAAAGCAGTCAGGTGAGTCCTTTAGGCAGCCAGGCAGTTCTTCTTGGCAGGATGCAGGTTCTGGTTCAGTTTTCTTCTCCAGCAAGTGTCTGATGAGGTAGGGCAGAGGCCCTGTTTTATACTAAATTGTGCCTTTGAAATGGGGGTGACTTCAAAGAGTGTCTAAGAAATGCACCAGCTCCCCTTTCAGTTCAATCCTGTCTGCCAGGGTCCCAGTAGGGGGTGTGGCAGTCCTTTGTGTGAGGGCAGGCCCTCCACCCTCCCAGCCCAGGAAGACCCATTCAAAATGCAGATGTATGCAAGTGAGGCTGAGTACCCTGTGTTTGGGGTGTGTCTGAGTGAATGCACAAGGAGCTGTCAACTAAACCTAGCCAGACGTGGATTGAAAGGCACAGAAAGACTTAAGTGCAAAGAAATGCTCACTTTCTAAAAGTGGCATTTCTAGAATAGTAATATTAAAATCCGACTTCACCAGTCAGCAGGATTTTGTATTACCATTCTGGCCATACTAAATATGACCTTCCTGCTCCTTTCAGATCAGCAGCTGCCACTTCAACAATGTATGAGGGCAGCCCCAATGTTAGCCTATGAAGGGAGCAGGCCTCACAGGTGTCTAAAAACGAATTTAGGAGTTTTACACTACCAGGACATATAACTACACAGGTACATGTTCTGCCTTTTACCCACACAGAACCCTGCTCTAGGGGTTACCTAGGGCACACATTAGGGGTGACTTATATGTAGAAAAAGGGGAGTTCTAGGCTTGGCAAGTACTTTTAAATGCCAAGTCGAAGTGGCAGTGAAAACTGCATACACAGGCCTTGCAATGGCAGGCCTGAGACAAGGTTAAGGGGCTACTGAAGTGGGTGGCACAACCAGTGCTGCAGGCCCACTAGTAGCATTTAATCTACAGGCCCTAGGCACATATAGTGCACTCTACTAGGGACTTATAAGTAAAT
Source organism: Pleurodeles waltl (assembly GCF_031143425.1). NCBI lineage: Eukaryota > Metazoa > Chordata > Amphibia > Caudata > Salamandridae > Pleurodeles > Pleurodeles waltl. The sequence goes on from NC_090442.1 coordinate 310,668,000, forward strand.
TAAATAGCCAATCATGGATAAACCAATCAATAGTACAATTTACACAGAGAGCATATGCACTTTAGCACTGGTTAGCAGTGGTAAAGTGTCCAGAGGTCAAAAGCCAACAACAACAGGTCAGAAAGAATAGGAGGAAGGAGGCAAAAAGTTTGGGGATGACCCTGTCAAAAAAGCCAGGTCCAACATGGCCCCCTACCAGCCTAAAGCCAGGGGAGAAGAATCACTATCCTGATGTGCTTCCCTGTTTGAGGCAACAGAACAAGGACCCAGGTCCACAACAGCGGGGGCATGCTCCAGTTCTTCGCCTTCCTGACTCCGATTGGATCCCTCTGTCCATACTCTCAGGGCCCACTAAGCCAACCCATGGGGAACCTTTCTCCTTGCCTGCGGATCCCATCTGTGCAGCACCTAACCTTACTTTGCTCACAGATGTATCCCAGGAGCAGGATAGTACCACCAGGACCAACACAGTGGTGTTGCCCACCCTACCCCCGGGGTGTGACTCTTGTCCCCTCCCCAGGGATAACTCTGTCCACCTGGACAGCAAGGCACAGTGGTTACTGACAGCTGTCAGGGTTGAGAGCCAGGCCCCAGGCCTCTCAAGGCTCTCCCACCACTGGGACTGTGGAGAGTGGGGGGCGGTAGCCCCAGGTGCTGGGCACCCTTTAACCACTCTCCCTTCCACCAGGTCAGGGATGACAGCCTGAACCTGGTCCTCCCCTCTGGGGCTCCGTACCCTCCCTCCTGGAGCAGTACCCCCAGAGTCCAACATGGTCAGGGTGCTTATAGAAGCCGCCCTGCACCATTCCTCCACCAGTGCAGGGCTGTTAACCTGCAACTGGGCCTCCAACCTGGGCTCTGTACCTTCAGGTTGGACTAGGGCCCGGGGTGAGGCTTCCCTCCCCCTTCCCTCCCTTCTGGGGTCCAGCACCCTCCAACTAGGAGTGGCCTCCTCAGAAGACAACGTGGTAGGGGCACTGTTATCAGTAGCCCCTCCCTCCAGGTCCGGGGGGGCACCCTGAACCTGGCCTTCCAGCCCAGGGTCTGTACCCTCAGACTGGATCACTGCCTGGCAAACCAGGACTTTCTGGGGGGCACACCTACCCCCCACCAGGTCAGAGTTTAACCTCTGCACCTGACCATCCAACCCAGAGTCACCACCCTGAGGTTGGACAATTGCCTGGCACTGCAGGACTTCCTGGGAGGCACACCTACCTCCCACCAGGTCAGAGTTTAACCTCTGAACCTGGGTATCCAACCCAGAGTCACCACCCTGAGGTTGGACAATTGCCTGGCATACCAGGACTTTCTGGGGGGCACACCTACCCCCCACCAGGTCAGAGTTTAACCTCTAAACCCGGTGAACCAACCCAGAGTCACCACCCTGAGGTTGAACCATTGCCTGGCATACCAGGACTTTCTGGGGGGCACACCTACCCCCCACCAGGTCAGAGTTTAACCTCTGAATCTGGCCATCCAACCCAGGGTCAACACCCTGAGGTTGGACAATTGCCTGGCACAGCAGGACTTCCTGGGAGGCACACCTACCTCCCACCAGGTCAGAGTTTAACCTCTGAACCTGGGTATCCAACCCAGAGTCACCGCACTGAGGTTGAACCATTGCCTGGCATACTAGGACTTTCTGGGGGGCACACTCACCCCCCCACAAGGGACACACCGTCCCCAAGGGCCACACAAGAGTCTGGTTGGCGCAGGTCTCCTGACCTCAGCCCATCCGGCAGAGTCTGGATCTCCCCCAAACCAGAAACGGTTTCACCTGGGTCATTCCTGGGGGGCTCTGCTCTCCGAGCTAACCCCTGACTCTCCAGGTCCTCCACTGGGGTCCGCAACCCCCTCTCAACCCTCTGACTGGACTTCTGCACCCCCTCACTAGGAGTGGTACTGCCAGACACCAGAACTGTTGGGATGCTGGCTACAGTCACCCCCTCAAGTTCTTCTGACACTGCGGGGCTTCCCTCAACAGGTGGCCCTACGGTACAGGCTAGGCTCTGGGACCTACCTGGGACACTACAATCCTCTCCCACTCACTTGGTTGGGAAACACCTAGACCACTCCCTTCAGGAGCACGCCCAAATGCCTCTCCAGACTTTCTGGTACTCACCCAGAAGTCTGCCTCTATTGTAAGCTCCCTGGGGTCAGAGAACTCACACTCCACCTGGTGTTGGCGTAGCTCTGGAAAATAAGGACCAGACATATGCTCTCCAGCAATTACATCACTCTGCCCTTCACATGTATTAACCACAGTACCCTTCACCCAACCATCCAGTAGCTCAGCCTTGGAAAAGCACTCTACATCACCCTCCTGAGACTGGTGAGACAGTATCCGACTGTCCCTGACACTCAACCCATACTCTTCTGGGATGTCTCTACACTCTATATCCAGGACGTCCACCTGGGGGGAACCCTTTTCTCTGTCACTCTCTGCTAGAGCCAGTAAAGTGTACCTCCCCCAGTAGGAATATGACTCCCTGTGCCAGTTCCCCAATCCTTCTCAGGGACCCTGTGCATAACGGGAACTACCTCATACCCTTGAACCACCTGGGGTGTGTCAACTCCCTTCCTCAAGTTGGGCACCACATCTCTGGGCTTGTGCCCTTCTTCAGCAGTACTGGATGCAAGATTTTTGCTGCCACCATCTGAACTGGACTCAGCCCTTCCGGCCTCCAGTTTCAGCTCTTCACAGCTCAGTTCTTGAGCTGCAATCAATTCTTCTTCCAGGGCTAAGAGTCTTGCTGCCTCAGCCCTTTCAAGAAACTCATCTAACTGTTGAGCCTGCCGCTCTTCAGCTAGGAGCCATTCATCTCTCTCTGGTTCTCTTTCCTCATCTGAGTAGTCTTCCTCCTCATGTGAGCAGTCCTCCTCCTCATCTGAGGGGTACTTAGTCATTTGTTTTTTTTTTGCTGCCTCTCTCTCTGCCCATCTTTCTTCCCCCCAGACTATGTAGTTATGTAGCATTTCCATCTTAATAGATCTCCTTGATACAGGAAGGCCCCATTTTCTGCAAAGCTTCCTTAGGTCCGCCTTAGTGAGGTGGTCAGTAGGCACAAAGAATGAGTAGGTAAGCATTCTTAATCTGATAAGGTATTACCGGCAAAAACCAAAATCCAAAGTCCAAAATATCAATAGTATATCCAGGAGGACATCGGAGAACCAAAAGCAAAAAGATGAAAAATCAAGTTGACCTTCAACTGTGGGTAGGTAGTGAAATACTTAGCTACTGTATGTCATTGCACAAACACAAGTCCTATCCTCACCGCTGATCACCAATGTTAGAAATGGGGTTTTTGGTTGGCAGTCAGGTTACCCTCTGTCCAAGCAAGAACCCTCACTCTAGTCAGGGTAAGTCACACACAATCCAAGATTATGCTGTGCCCACCCTCTGGTAGCTTGGCACGAGCAGTCAGGCTTAACTTAGAAGGCAATGTGTAAAGTATTTGTGCAATAAATCATACAATAAAACAATATAGCACCACAGAAATACACCACACAGTGTTTAGAAAAATATATAATATTTATCAGGATAACTGTAGGTCAAAACGAATAAAGATGCAATGTGAAATTGTAGGGATATCACTGGAAAGTGATATAAAGTGTCTTAAGTCTTTAAAAATCAATCAAAGTCTCTTTCAAGCACAAAGTACCTGGTTTGGAGTGGAAAATCTCCGCAAAGGGCCGCAGAAGAAGAGATACATGGAAAAATGATGTGTGCGTCGATTTCTCCCCAGCACACACAAACTTGCGTCGTTATTTTTCACGCGGGGAAGTCGTGCGTCGTTTTCCGGCGCGCGGACAGTCTCTTTCTATGGGTTGCGGGGATTACCAGATGTCCCGGGTCTGTGCGTGGATTCTCCTGCTTGTTTTCCGGCTGCGCGTCGTTCCGCAGGGTTGTGTGTCGAAGTTTCGCTCTCACGGCAGGCGTCGCGTTGATTCCCCCTCTGAAAGTCGGGTGGCGTTGTCCTTGCGAGGCCGTGAGTCGAAGTTCCGGCCGCCCCGAAGGCGTAGCGTAGATCAGCGTCGGTGTGCGGCGTTTTTCTCGCCGCGGAACAAGCTGTGCGTCGAAATTTTCGGCGCACGAAGAGTCCAAATGAAAAAGAGAAGTCTTTTTTGGTCCTGAGACTTCAGGGAACAGGAGGCAAGCTCTATCCAAGCCCTTGGAGAGCACTTTCACAGCTAGACAAGAGTTCAGCAAGGCAGAAGGGTAACAGCAAGGCAGCAGTCCTTTGTAGAAAGCAGTCAGGTGAGTCCTTTAGGCAGCCAGGCAGTTCTTCTTGGCAGGATGAAGGGTCTGGTTCAGGTTTCTTCTCCAGCAAGTGTCTGATGAGGTAGGGCAGAGGCCCTATTTTATACTAAATTGTGCCTTTGAAGTGGGGGGGACTTCAAAGAGTGTCTAAGAAATGCACCAGCTCCCCTTTCAGTTCAATCCTGTCTGCCAGGGTCCCAGTAGGGGGTGTGGCAGTCCTTTGTGTGAGGGCAGGCCCTCCACCCTCCCAGCCCAGGAAGACCCATTCAAAATGCAGATGTATGCAAATGAGGCTGAGTACCCTGTGTTTGGGGTGTCTGAGTGAATGCACAAGGAGCTGTCAACTAAACCTAGCCAGACGTGGAGTGAAAGGCACAGAAAGATTTAAGTGCAAAGAAATGCTCACTTTCTAAAAGTGGCATTTCTAGAATATTAATATTAAATCCGACTTCACCAGTCAGCAGGATTTTGTATTACCATTCTGGCCATTCTAAATATGACCTTCATGCACCTTTCAGATCAGCAGCTGCCACTTCAACAATGTATGAGGGCAGCCCCAATGTTAGCCTATGAAGGGAGCAGGCCTCACAGTCGTGTAAAAACGAATTTAGGAGTTTTACACTACCAGGACATATAACTACACAGGTACATGTCCTGCCTTTTACCCACACAGCACCCTGCTCTAGGGGTTACCTAGGGCACACATTAGGGGTGACTTATATGTAGAAAAAGGGGAGTTCTAGGCTTGGCAAGTACTTTTAAATGCCAAGTCAAAGCGGCAGTGAAAACTGCACACACAGGCCTTGCAATGGCAGGCCTGAGACAAGGTTAAGGGGCTACTGAAGTGGGTGGCACAACCAGTGCTGCAGGCCCACTAGTAGCATTTAATCTACAGGCCCTAGGCACATATAGTGCACTCTACTAGGGACTTATAAGTAAATTAAATAGCCAATCATGGATAAACCAATCAATAGTACAATTTACACAGAGAGCATATGCACCTTAGCACTGGTTAGCAGTGGTAAAGTGCCCAGAGGTCAAAAGCCAACAACAACAGGTCAGAAAAAATAGGGGGAAGGAGGCAAAAAGTTTGGGGATGACCCTGTCCAACAAAATACCAATTGAAATTCCTCAAATGTATCACAGGCTGCAAACCCTTGTCCTTTTTTCTGACCAAAACAATTGTGCTTACAAACCTCACTTCTTCCTCTGACACTTTCTCTATTGCTCCCTTGTTCAATATTTTGTGAACCTCCGATAGCACCAGCTTTTGCTGGTCTGTTTGAAATACCACCTGCACTAGTTCTACAGTTTGAACTGAATTGTCTCTAAACTCTATAGTGTAACCCTGAACAGTTTCCAGGAACCATTGATTCTTTGTTAAAACGTTCCAATTGGGCACACATTTTCCCAGGCAAACTCCTACCCTTCCTAGGGAAGAACCAAATGTTGCCTTCATATTTACCCTGCATCCCTTGGGGGAACTGTGCTCTTTCTCTGGACTGGCAACCTCTGCTACTTCTTCCTCTCTGAGGGTAGTATGTGGTAGCCAACTGAAGCCCTCTAAATGAGCCCCATCCCCGCGATTGGTATTAGGACATTGTAAGTACTGCCAGAGAAACATCTTCTTGCTCCCATCCTGTGAAAAACACGGCCCCCAAATACTCTTCTCAACAAGGACTGTGACTTATCTAGGCTTGTGAAAGTGGAAACATACTTTCCCACACCCTTCACAAGACCATCTCCAAACAAAAAAAATGTAGGGTCTTCACTTGGCTCTTTTTTTAAAAAGTTCCCTAATTTATGACGGATTTGCAGAATTATTGCCTTCCTCCTCTCAACCATCAAAGCTGCATTTGCTTTTCCAAGGAAACATATTGCCCTCTGTGACCATCCTCTTAACAACTCCATATCCACATGGACTGACTTTGATGTGGCTTTCTCAGCCATATCTAGTATCCTTGCTGATGGTCGAATAACGTCCGATAGTCTGTTCTGACACTATTTTAGAACTTTCCTGGGATCGCGACCCAACTTAAAGAGGAAACTGATGAGGTCCTGTTCTAAATCCTGGGCCATACAGGCTGTATCCTCAACCACCAGAAAAGAGCATTCTGCTCTTATCAAGGCGCTTGCATCCATTCCTAATGGTCTCTTTATCCTTATGTTAATAAATTAGATACATGAGGCATAGGCCACCAATTTGCACTTCTAAGAGACCTAATCACGTCAAGGCTGAAGAAGTGAACACTTTGAGGATCCTTCACAATCCCCTTTACCTTTCTCAACCTTGCTGAAGCCAAGGCCCAACCATAAGCATCATCATTATCCAAAACAAATTTGTCACAATTATCCTCACCCAGATCATGGGTATTCTCAGCAGGTCTACCCTGAATCTCTTTTGTGCGGCGAAGGACACCTTCGCCCTCTGTGGCTCCATGACCACCACTTTGCCATGATATAAAATTATAATCTACGCCATGCTCAACATTTTTTTTCTTCATCTTCCATTTTCCTTATCTCATATTTTTAATCCACATCCTCCTCCTCAAGGGACCAATATTCGCGATCAGAAAGATCTATATTCTTTTTCCTTTCTCTTCATAACAGTTTCCAAAACGTCCTTAATTGAGGCTTTCACCTCCTCCTCGATCATCTTTTTCCAAAGAGGCCTCACCACTACCTACACCTCAAGGCTCCACAGCCTCACTCATAGTCAGACTTTTATTGTTAGAATTTTTTTTAAATAAACAACTGCCAAAAATACTACTAACTGTATCTTAAAATACCATTCAACTTTTCACTTTTGTTGTTTTTTTTCTTTTTTAACTGGTGGTTAAAGCTGTCTAATAGAGCTATTGCACCAAGATGGCCACCCCTGTCATATGATGAGGTCAAGCGTGCATTGTGTGTGACAACACACAAAGGCCCGCACTGACAGAGCACCGGCAAAGGAGCAAACCTGCTCATTGAATGCACAAGAACACCCCCCAGTGCGAGAGCCTACACGAGAAGCACACTGAGACCATTACCACAGCCTTAACACACCGTTTAAATACAGTGCGCTTTGAAAAACTACAAACTTAGGCAAGGATACTTTTAGATTTATTTTATTAAATTAAAAGCTTTAAAGCTGCTCTGAAACCAAAATGTGAAAAATACCCAACAATTAAATAAATTGGGAATTTTAAAACAAGTAACACTAACATAAAGATTATTCTAACCTATTATGGTGACTAAACCAATATAAATCGATATAATAGTTCAATTAAACTTTATATAGCTTGCAAAATGTGATAGCTTAAAAATCTCTAATAACACAAATAGGGCCAGATGTAGCAAGCCATTTGCATGTCACAAACTGCGAAAATCGCAGTTTGCACCATGCAAACGGCCTCACGCAATGCTCATTCCCAAATTGCGAGTCGGTACCGACTCGCAATTTGGGAATGTGACTTGCAAATAGGAAGGGGTGTTCCCTTCCTATTTGCGAGTCACATCGCAATTCAGAGTTGCTTTGTGACCGCGAATGCGGTCGCAAACCAACTCGCAGTTACCAAACTCATTCGCAAAAGGGAAGGGGTCCCCATGGGACCCCTTCCCCTTTGTGAATGTCGACAGAAATATTTTTTTCAGAGCAGGCAGCAGTCCTATGAAAAAAATGAAACCAAATGGTTTCGGCATTTTTTTCATTTTGCAACTCGTTTTCCTTTAAGGAAAACGGGCTGCAAAATGAAAAAAAAAACTGCTTTATTTAAAAAGCAGTCACAGACATGGAGGTCTGCTGACTACAGCAGGCCACCATCCCTGTGAGTGCAGGGACTCGCTATGGGGTCGCAAAATGCGACCCACCTCATGAATATTGATGAGGTGGGTCTTTTCGACCCCATAGCGAGTCGCAGAAGGTGTCTGAGACACCATTCTGCATCCGATTTTGCGACTTGCAAATTGTGAGTCGCTCAGACTCGCAATTTGTAAGTCGCAATATCGGATTTTGCTACATCTGGCCCATAGACACGTAGCTAGGAAGGAACAGCAATCAAAAGAGTAAGATGGTTGCTGGGTTCAGATTTATAGACTGCAGTATGGTTCTAATTTTAAAATGTTAGGTATGGTTAAAGTTTGCTTTCAAGAGTTGCATGGAGTAAAATATAAAGGTTAATGCATAATGCTAGCCTCCAGTCTTGACATGAAATTCTTTAATGGCCCTCTCCCACAGTGCAATGGTCACTGATGAAATGCATTTTCCTGAGGGCCGCTGTAACTGGACATGTTTGAGGACTCTCTCCAGACAGCAGGCGCTGGGGCTTTCGACTGAGGACAGTATAAATTATCCACACTGCAATTATTATTCTTACAAAAATGTGTTTGTTAACAGTTATGAGTCACACTAATGACAGGCACACCAGTAATAGATGTGAAATATGTATCATGTACACGGGCCTATGTTCACTACAAGTGCTGAGGTCTGTAGGCAGGTCCCCTGGGCACAACAATTGCACATTAAAGACTATAATCATATTGTCACTAGTCAGGGTTTGGGTATTGTGTCTCAAAGGGGTAGCTACCCCTTTCAAACTAGAGAGTGGGGAGACCTTTACGTCAAGGGTGAACCAATTTGCAGTTGGAGGGGTTCCCCACATACTGCTGCCAATATGCCACAAAAAAAGATTGGACAACCTTTAGTCACAAGGAAAATGGCAGGGACAGCTGCACTAGTTGCTGTGAATAAAGGGCGGCAAGATGAGAAAAGGAATAAAACAGGAGTAACTTGTTATATCCATCTACCTCATTCTCAGCATCCTTACAATTCTACATAAAGCCTGACACTGCCTTTATGCTATTTTCATTGCAGGTAGAGACAGAGAGTACACTTACAAAAAACAAACAAAAGACAAGAAATTAGATGTTTTCACCAAACATATGGTACAAGATAACTATCAGACATCTGTTGTCTATAAATTGCATTAAAAATAACGTAACATTTGATGAGTTACCTGTGAGGCTCCTCGGAAAAAATAATTGAAATTAGCTCTACCATATTTTAAGATGAGGTTCACAATGAGGAACGTGTTTGAACAGACAAACACCCGTCTAAGCATATGAGTACACATATAGTATATGTAACACACAATTCTATTTCAGGACCGGAGGCTCTGATTATGCTATCTCCTTCTTTACTGACCCAAATACAGCAGCCAATTAAAACAAAGAAAAACAATAAACTACATTTCCTATGATGCTCAGGATATAGATCACATGGACCAATCACCACCCATGCCCTTTGTCCATAAATGCTTTGACTCCGCAGCAGATAAGTGACATTTTTGTTTTCTCCTTATATAATGCACTAATCTGTGATTATGATTATTAATATTTGCAGCGTTTATTTTAGCGCCGCGATTTTGCGCGCTTTGTGTCATTGCAGAAACGTGTTACGCGTTCTTCCTCTTCGTGCCGATACTTCATTTAAGCCCCTGTGGCGCGGGAGCCTTTCTACACGACCTATGTAGTCCCATTTTTATTTCTATTACACGCGCTTCGAGACGATCCTTTCACTTCTTAAAGTGTTGGATCAACTCGATAGCGGACGCGCGGGGCAGCAGTAAGCCCCATTTATAGCCTTACAATCTGATTTAGCTCCCTGACGCCCAGTTTATTAAAGAACTTGGGCTGTAACAATTTAAAAGGCTCTGCCTAGAGTGCCAGTGACCGGGTGCTCCCTCCACATTCTATTTGGGCTGATTTTACCTGTCAGGGGTTTGCACTCCCCCTTTTGTTGAACTACAGCTTGATTATCAACAACATCTAATGGCTCACTGGAGCAAAGATGATGCAGGGTATTACCCTGAAAAGCTGGGCAATCAGCTAGATTTGAACTTGGTGGAAGCCCTCGACAATAGGGTCCAACAATCTGTAAATGACGCCCTGGTAAGAGCTCTAGGTCCCTTTTCAGGGCAACTCTTCGATTACGCTAAAACCCAGGGTTGGCTTAATGAACAACATCCTCCTCTAAATGAAAAAGGAGCAAAATGCAAATCAAAATCCAAAAACCTAGAGGAAAACGAAGGGACTGCTGCTAATTTACATGCAGACGCATTTAATAAATTGCGTAAAAAACGCTCAGCTGAGCACAACTATAGTTCCAATCAAGATATGATATCCTCTCAGTCCTCCTCGGAATCTGACTCTAACTCCAGTGATTCGGATGTCCCGGATAATACGGTCCCCAGTAAAAGACATAAAAAACAGGCATCCACGCCTAGAGTTCTGGATTTTGACCCCTCAGAAATTGTACATCCTAGAGCCTCCAATTGGGTTCAGTCTCCAGAAGTGGCGTTACATGTTCACGACAATATCGTAAGGAGCTTTGATAAAGAAGTTTGTTCACGACTTAGGGCAGAATGTCCTAGACCAGATATAGATGAGAAGGTTACGGGCACTCCTGGCATTGACCCTACGATGGTCACATTTATGAAAAAGTTCGGCAAGGACCCCAAGAAAGGCATAGACAGATCTTGGCGTATATGCCAAGACAAATTACTTGATGTCACTGGCCCGCTGACGAAAATCCTAGACATGGCATTCCTTGCCAAAGAGTCAGGTGAGCCTGTGGACACAGATGTCCTGATTGGTTGGGCCCAGAGGTCTTTGTGAATTTTGGGCAACGCAAATTGTGCAATTTCGTCAGAACGACGCAAATCAGTTCTCATGAGGATTGATCCTAAGTTAACAGACCTGGCCACTTCTGAAGCAGGTCCTTCTGCAGATGGCCTCCTATTCTGTTCATCATTTATTAAAGAGTTAGCCGAATTTTGCTCCATTTTCTCCTCTCTAGACAAGGCGCAATTGTCGCTTAAAAAAGTGTTTAAGAGAAAACTTTTTGCCAGGGCCGGACGTTTCGGAGGACGTAAGCCCGGCCGAGGATCTTTTCAAAGTCCTCAATACCAATACCCAAGAGGGAGAGGAAATTGGCATACCGACCCGTCGGACACCACCTTCTACCCCACTCGTTATAGAAGAGGCCGCTCCAAATACCGAAGAGGAACCGCAGAGGTCAGCAAGGGGCAATCCAGGAATCCAATTATGCAGGTGAGCATTATTCAATATTCTCAAGTACGTATTGGAGGCAGAGTGGGCTTGTTCCTGGAAAACTGGAAAAAAGATTACAGGAGATCCCTGAGTTCTTCAGACTGTATTAGATTTTCATCTGGAATTCATAGGGTCCCCGACTCAACTTACCCCCCCCCCCGCACCCCCCCCCCCCCCCCCCCCAAAACAAATGTATTTTTCCCTCGCAGAGCAGACTTTCATAGACTTAGAGGTGCAGGCCTTAATTCACAAAGGAGCATTGAGCTTTTCGTCTACTCATCCTTCCGGATTCCTCAGCCCCATATTTGTCGTAGACAAAAAAGGTGGGGGCCATCGTCTGGTATTGAATCTAATGGATTTCAACTACTGGATATTATACAGACATTTCAAGATGGAAGGGATCCCCATGTTACAAGATATCCTAGTAGAGGGAGATTGGATGGTACGGCTAGACCTGAAGGATGCTTACCTTTCGGTCCCCATTTACCCCCTCACAGGAGGTTCCTGCAGTTCCTATGGAACGGACATTGTCTAGAATTCAATGCGCTTCCTTTTGGTCTCTCGTCAGCCTCCTGGTGCTTCACAAACCTGTTGAGACCAGTGATGGAATGGCTGAGAACCAAGGGAGTCAGATTAATAATTTACCTAGACATTTTGTTGATGGCCCAGAACCCTCTAACTCTCATGACTCATCTGGAATGGACCATCTGTATTCTGCAGGATCTGGGTTTCCTGATCAATGTGCAGAAGTCATTATTGACACCCTCTTAAGTGATAGATTTCCTGGGATTCAAGATAGATTCTCTCCGATCTCTACTGATTCTTCCATCTCAGAAAATTCAAAATATCAAGAGGGAATTGAGTTCCGCTCTATCCAATCAGATGATTTCTTAGAGGAACATTGCCAAAATAGTGGGCCTTCTAGCCTCGTCGATTCAGGCAATCTTCCCAGCTCCCCTGCACTATCGAGCTTTACAGAGACTCAAGATCAGACACTTACAACAAGGACTGAGTTACTCGGAAATGATTCCCCTGTCCAACGAAGTAAGGACAGAAATTCGTTGGTGGCTTCAACACATGGAAGCTTGGAACGGCAGGGCGATATTCGGATCTCATCCGGATGTAGTGATTGAATCCGACGCCAGCCGATGGGGAGCCCACTGCGGCTCCTTAGTAACTGGAGGCCGTTGGTCGAATTGGGAGCAGACCCTACATATCAATTGCCTGGAGCTTCTAGCGGGATCATTTGCTATAAGGAGCCTTTCTCCTCAGAAGACGGACTGTTGCATCCTATTGAGGATGGACAACATCTCTGCAGTGAAGTACGTCAACAAGTTAGGGGGGACGAAATCCAGAATCTTGGCGGTGATAGCCAAGGAGTCCTGGCATTATTGCCTCAGTCATCGCCTGACGGTCATGGCAGAATATCTCCCAGGGGATCAGAACAAAATAGCAGACTGGAACTCCAGATATCTAACGGACTCCAGCGATTGGAGACTGGATCCAGTAATCTTTATGTAGATAACCAAGATGTGGGGCCCATGCAAAGTGGATCTGTTTGCCTCTCGGCTCAATACCCAGATTCTGAGGTTCTTCAGCTGGCGCCCGGATCCTCTGGCTCTGGCGACAGATGCCTTCCTACAGGATTGGTCAAGGTTTCGGGGATATGCTTTCCCTCCATTTCTAATGATCTCCAGATTTCTCTCTCAGCTAAGGCGTCAGAAAGCGGAGATCATGTTGGTGACTCCATTCTGGAGAGCTCAACCTTGGTTCCCGATTGCACTACAATTAGCTTGCGCTCCCCCTCTTCTCATTCCTCCTCGTCCGGATCTTCTATTGAACCCGGAGAACCATCAACATCCAATGATCATTTCAGAGAAACTGACACTGATGGCTTGGAGGGTTTCAGGGCAAGATGGAATTCCCCAGGAATTTCACAACAGGCTGCTGATTTCATCAAGCAAGCTTGGGCATCAGGCACGCATAAAAGGTATGCATCCGCATGGCGCAGATGGAATGGTTGGTGTGTTAGACCGGATATTAATCTCGTGGAATCAAGTGTTGAAATGATAGTCAACTTTCTAGTAGAATTGGCAGGCTCAGGCTTAGCTTACAGAACCATTAATAATTTTAGATCGGTCATTTCAGTTGGACATATTCATATAGAAAGTTGGCCTGTTGGTGAACACCCTCTTATCTGTAAATTACTTAGAGGTATTTGTTTATCTAATCCCCCTCAAACCAAGTATTCGGTATTGTGGGATGTGAGCATTATTTTGAGATTTTTAGATTCCTGGCCGTCCAATAGATACCTGTCTCGTAAACAGATTTCGGCCAAATTGACAATGTTGTTATGCCTAATATCCTGTAAGCGTGTATCGGTTGTCAAAGCCTTGGACGTGGCTGGTAGAGATTACACTCCGGACAGAGTTACGTTTAATATTACCAGGCGGACAAAAACTAATTGCAGGTCAGTAACATACCCAATGTTGTTGGACAACTCAAAACTCTGTGTAGTTCAATGTTTAAAAGAGTATGAAATAGTTACTGACGAATATCGTCAAGACGCTAATGGGCAGTTACTTATAGCTTTGCAAAAACCTTTCAAACCAGTCTCATCAGCCACATTATCTCGATGGATTAAATGGTTAATGAAGGATGCTGCGATAGTTACCAACCAATTTGGAGCCCATTAAGTTAGAGGAGCTATGGCTTCCAAATCTTATGCACTAGGTTCTCGTCTAGAGGATATTATGAAGGCGGCTGATTGGTCTTCAGAGTCTATGTTTCGCAAATTTTATCATAAACCTGTGGTAGATGTGGCTTCTGTTGTTATTAATCAGCTTTAAACGAGCATAATCGGAGCCTCCGGTCCTGAAATAGAATTAAAAAAATTCTAGCTTACGCGTCAAGAATTTTCAATTCCATTAAGGACACAGAGGCGAGGATTATCCCTCCCATTCATTTAATACTGTATAGAGTAAAATATTATCATACTATATTGATATATATGTCAAGATTTTATTTTTTCCCACCCTAAGAATTATGTATGGACTTAAAGTTCTGTTTGCTATACTAGATACTATGATATTACCTATGATTGTTATTTCTTTTAGGCTCTGATCAGAAGAATTCTTGAAGTATTCGGTGTAATTCTTTCCGAGGAGATCGTTATTCAGATCTGTTGTCCAGTTCAGTCGAAAGACTTGGTTCCAGTAGATATGGAGTCGTGTTGTACTTAAGAGTGGAGGACCTGTTACTCTTCGACTATGTAAGAAGTTTTGTTTCTGAAGTTCAAATTGTCGGATCTAGACAAAGAAAGAGGAAGTGACATTGGGGGTCAAAGCATTTAGGGACAAAGGGCACGGGTGGTGATTGGTCCATGTGAGCTATATCCTGAGCAGTATGGGAAATGTAGTTTATTGTTTTTCTTTGTTTTAATTGGCTGCTGTATTTGGGTCAGTAAAGAAGGAGTTAGCATAATCCTCGCCTCCATGTCCTTAACAGAATTGAAAATGCTTGACACGTAAGCTAGAATTTTTTTTACTGCGCACACGTTTAGTACACCAGTATCCGCAGAAGCCAATGCTACTGCGATGAAATAGGAGGGAAAATAAATAAAAGAGAAAACGAATGTACCAATAAATATATTGGTATTAATGGCATATGAAAACAGTGTAAATAATAGAAACCTATTTAATTGATGATGTTTACAAATTAAAATACTTATCATGTAATTTTAAATAAGGAGGGGTATTTGTGAGGAGGATGGGAGTATAACGTTTTCTTTAAGAAACAAATTTATAAACAGCATCCTCGTGAGACTTAAAGAGGACTGAAATACTGCTGAGACTTAAGTCGGAGAGAGGAAGGGGCGCTAAAAGAGCCACTAAACCCCTAATGTAAACAGTCCACGCAGCACTGTTATTAGACGTGCCGCTAGCGTCCTCTTTGGGCAACACCAATAAAAAAAAGTGAACTACACCCTAGCCTTCCAAACTGCACTATTTTGAAACACAGCTTTTATCATTGTGAGCAGGTGAAGTTTTGGCATAAAGGATAGATAACATATTCCACCCTTTCCTATCAGAATGGCTTACTCATGCCAGAAGGTATACTTCATTGGAAAAAAATAATCTCAGATCAACACTCAGCCCAACTATGGAAACAGGAACTTAGAAAACAATGCTGGGAACAAACGTCAACTTTGTATTTTTAGGTAATACGTGCGTGTAATAGCAACTTGACTGAGATATTAGCTAAACGCGATTATGCCCATTTCTTGTATGTAACTGTGCAGTTTATGCAAATCAAGCATCTTGGGGTATTCTGTCTCCTTAAAATTGCAGTTCTCGATTTAAGGCAAGCACGTAAAGTAAAAGCTATTATTTGCAAGTAAGAATACTAACATCTGTAGTTTGTGCCAGGTCATCCCAGTTTGTATGAAATAAAAGGGAATTACTCGGTAAATGTAATGCTATGAAAAAACATACGTAGCTTAATGCGTTCCTATTTCTCTTACTGTCAGGAGACCCAATAAAGGTCCGTCAATAAACATGATTTTTTCTTGGTCTCGTTTTGAGTTAGAGCGGAATGTTTCCTCCTCAAAGAAAAAAAAAACCTCTCGCCCAGCAACACACGGCGTGCAGCGACTGTCGTGGGAGGCAGCAGCTAGAGCCATTGGATATGCAAATTGAGGGGTGCTCCAGTCCACTTCAACCTGACCGGGACTACTCCACGCCCTTTTTTTTGTTAAAGAGATTCTTTCTTGAATCTTCAGCCTTCTCGTCACCGTAAGCGTTTATTCTCACGCGACGCTACTGGGGACAGTTGTAAAGGGAACTATTACAGGGAGAAAAAAAACTGTCGAGGAAGTTGGTCCTTGGCTGCCAAGATTCAATCCCCAGCTGCTGTGGCTACACCATGACCCCTCTCCGCCGAGGCACCACGTGGCTGAAGCGCTGAAATGCGAGGAGTTGCAAGCGTGGGGTACTCGGGCATGGTGTAAGTTTAAGCAGGTCCAGAAGTTGACCCACGCAGAGACCATGACCTGTCGCAAGGGGGACGCAAGCGATTGCTGAGTCTGCAGGAGCAGACGTGTTGCTGCCGACCTGTCCCTCGTAGCCGGCTCTGTTTCCTAGAAAGTATTATCAGCCCGCACCGGCCGCCTGTCAAAGAAGCCCGTCCCAGGAAGTGCCTTCGCGGCCACTGCGTTTCGAGTCAGAGGCGCCGAGGGAGGAGGTCGTCGCTACCTCTTGCAAACCAGCCTGTCTTTTCTGCCTAGCTCTCGCCCTCCAGCCACGACTGCCCTGCACTTCCCATAAGTAAACTACTGAACCGACCACAATCTGCCCACCCGGAAAGTGACTACTATTTTTCAAAAAGCCCCTCGCCCGGAACCAGAACAATGGCTACAGTAAAACAAGAAACGGACACCGCGAATTAGTGTTTTTTTTGTCTCCTGTTTTATCCTGCCTGGAGAAGGTGAAGCGTGTCGCCGAGCGGGGCGCCCTGTCCCGGGGCCTCAAAGAGGAAGGGGACGGAGGCGTTTGAAGTTACGTCTAGCTGGGCAGCTGCTGCCCTCTTCAGAGAACCGGCCTCGCGCCGCCTGCGTCACAGACTGCTTCCCAAAGGCTGAGAGGAAGCCGAGCCGCCCCGCCGCACTTCTCGCGGGAGGAGGGCGAGCCTCGCGCCGCACGGCAGTAGCGCGTCTCCGGAGACACCGCCACGGCCCCTCCATGGAGCTGCTGTGCTGCGAGGCGCCGGCTGTGAGGCGAGCCCGGCCGGACCCGGCGCTGCTGCGCGACGAGCGCGTGCTGCTCAACCTCCTGCGAATCGAGGAGCTCTACCTGCCGCGGTGCTCCTACTTCAAGTGCGTGCAGAAGGACGTGCAGCCCTACATGCGCAGGATGCTGGCCACATGGATGTTGGAGGTTTGTTTCCCAAAGACCACCCGGAGTCCACGCCGAGTGACCGACCCTCACCGTGCGCCCCCCCACCACCACCCCGAAAAGGCACCTCTTAACCCTTTGTATTTAATTTGCACATTTTGCCCTTCCCCGGCCTCCCTTCCGGGCTGACGGCTGCTGCTCTTCCAGTGCAAAAGTTTCGGAAAGTCCCCTCGGGGAAGGCTGGCTGGCGGCCAGGAGGGGCAGTGCTGCATGCATTTTTTCCCTCTGTGGGGATCACACCCCAAGCATTTTAACATTATTGCCACAAAAGCGTCCTTTTCTTTCTTATAAAGTGTGTGCCCACGTATACAGGAGGTGCCATGTTTCGCCATGTTGATTCGAGCTGTAGGGCGGGGGTGTCGATTCCAGAAGGTGCTTTGTATGGTGCCACGAGTTTCCCACGAGTGGGAAGGATTGCAGCCGCTGGTTCACATCCCGTAGGAGCCCTCGAGGGTGCCCATCTTCGTGGAGCCCCGCTGCAATCCGTGAGACCCGTCCACTTCAGTCCCCGAGACGCCGCGAACACCCCACCCCTCCTTTGGCGGCTCCGTACTCCCCCTCTTTACCCCTCATCGGCCCGGAAAGGATACCCCATGGTAGCCCAGAACCACCGCTTTGTTTTCATGTACGGGGCTTCTCTGGCCAACCCTCCCTTGATTTTTAATGAATTTTTAAAAGTAATTGTCCGCTTGACCACGCGAGACGTTCGCGGTCCCAACCCGGTGGCACAGCCTTTCTCATCGATTCTCACCCACTATTGCCCCACGTAGATTTTTTACAATTGTCGGGAATTATATGGAATACCCCGCAGAAGGCTGTGCCGCAAAGACCGATCTCGTGAGGCCTTTTATTATATTTAAAATATTTTTTGAAAATATGACGGAAGAGGAAATGCCGCCATTCATACAGAAACGAATACCAGTCACACGGCTTACACTCACCGTTTTCTAACTGGAATTCGTTTGGTAGTAAATGAAACAAAGAGATACGAACAGACTGAGAGCGGCGTGTTTTCCCGATTTAAAATATTATTGTATGTTAACTTTTTCCATCCATTAGGCTCGTTATTTTAACAGTCCTCTTTCTCTCTCATCTGTCCCCTTAAAACCTCAGGTCTGCGAAGAACAGAAGTGCGAAGAAGAGGTTTTCCCTCTGGCAATGAATTACCTCGATAGGTTTTTAGATGTGGTGCCCACCAGAAAGTCCCACCTACAGTTGCTGGGGGCAGTTTGCATGTTCCTGGCTTCCAAGTTGAAAGAGACAATACCCCTCACTGCAGAAAAACTTTGCATTTACACTGACAATTCTGTCAGACCCCAAGAGCTGCTGGTAAACACTCCCATGTTTGTCCTATTCATAAATGTTTTGTGTCGTTCGCTCTTCGTGTTACAGGATTTATGTTTCATGTAAATATATAATAATTTGTCTTGCATGATAAAAGGAATGATACGTGATTACGCCTTTTGTAACTCCTGGTGAAATGTTGATGAAAACGTCAACGGCCACTGAAAGGTCGTAGTAATGGTCGGATTACAGCACTTTTTTAACGATGACATGCATTTCTATTTGCCTTCTGCTCGGTGTATTAACTACTGTTAATTGGTCATTCTGCAGTGGTGACAAGTACAGGTTGCATAATGCGGGGGAAAGTCGGTGAAGATTAAATAGCTCCTGCCTTGCAGAATATGAGAGTAAAACTGATTCAGTTGTGGTATTTCTATTTCTCACTTCTACTAAGATTGGACTGCTGGTGGTTACTCCCTATTTTTACCCAACACAATCACCCCTACAATTTACGCCTAATACTTGTCAATGCTTGACACTGGCCGAGTTTAAAGTTTGTGCAATAGTTAATGCCACAGTTTTCGTTCGGTGTGCCAAAAATATGTTCGTTTTTGTAAGGGTTAATGTTTACTGCCAAGCATGGTGTATTT
Organism: Pleurodeles waltl; assembly: GCF_031143425.1. Classification (NCBI taxonomy): domain Eukaryota; kingdom Metazoa; phylum Chordata; class Amphibia; order Caudata; family Salamandridae; genus Pleurodeles; species Pleurodeles waltl. Next base: position 310,687,238 of record NC_090442.1, read on the forward strand.
GCCTCAGGCGTATACATTGCGCACGTGCGCTATATTTTATGTAAGTGGTGGTTGCATCAATTTGAAAGGTCCTAGATTGATCGCCTGGGACGTTCATTTAGACTGCCTCTTTGCTTCAGACGTCTCAGCGTGGAATTTCTAAACCACCATTGCCATCTTGCGGCAGGTGATATGTAGTAAATGAGGATTACTTGTCTTCTGAGCCTTAGCTGACTGAATGAAGATCTTGCATCCATGCCTCTCCAAAATAAATTAAAATGCAATTTCGTGGTTTGATTATTTGAACGTTTAACTTTAATAGGTTTAAGTAAGATTCGCATTCTCTGTTTGGGTATTATACATTCTTTAGATTCAGGTTTTCTGGGCATACAAACCTTCAACTTGTACTTCTTTTTTTCGAAGTTAACGTATTAGATTAACGTCGCACTCGGTAATTGAAATGGCTGTTTAGAAAGTCCGATACTCGGTGTCCAGAGTATTTGCTTGCCTCTGAGAAGTAGAGGTACTCGACCATTAAAGTATTACGCGCCTACTGAAGTGCTCTGGCACTTTCACTTTCATATTTGCAGGTACTTAAGAGGGCACCTGTCCATTTAAAGCACGTGTTGCAGTGAACTATCAAAAAACATTATGACTGCAAAATAAAGCCTAAATGTCGCATGCATGCAATACTCGCGAGTGAAACAAGCGCGATCACTTAGTCAAATAGTTTTCCCATGACGCTAAGATATTTCAGCTATGCATCAGCCATATGTATCCCAGTGGAGCAGCATCTTCAAGGCGAAATACCTATTTATTTTGATAAGGACTGACATTTTCGGAGTGCACCATGATGCATTTTTGTGATTATATCCGGAGCCAATCCAATCCGTTTCAATGCAGTAAAATATGGCAGCTGTAATCTGATACGACCAAACGCTCCTAATTTGTATTAGATCGCACCATTACAGTTGAGCACACTCATCGTAATTAAAGCTTGTAGTTTATTAAACTGGTGTTTAGGATAAGGGATAAATAATAAATACGTTTTTCTCTTGGGTGAAACGTATACGTTTATTAGTTTACATTGCTGCATGCATTAACTATACCAGTATTGTAGGAATAGTGCTTACGTTTTTTAAATGTTTATGTATACATACAACTGATCTGATAAACCATGTTGTGAGTCGGGTGAGGTGTTTTTAAGTTGAAACCTTGTACTAAACATCTGTTTATACTGAATTCCCCAAAACGCCGTGGTTACTTGTTGGGCAAGCTCTTCATGTAAAATCCTAATACGATGGTAAATGTCAAGTGCACGCACAACTCCCTTCCGCATGTTATCAGTTAATGTTTCTACTGTAAGTTCAAAATGCCTTCAAAAGACAGGGCTCACGTTAAAGCCCAATTAGCCTCAGACAAAGCTACTGTAACGGACCACAATCGGGCAGTGAAGAAAAATTGAAATCAGACGAAGAAATGAAACGTAGCTATGATATGAGAATTTTTGGCAAAGCATGTTTATATTTTTATTTTAAACTAATGACTCTCCTTTTTCCCCAGGAGTGGGAGCTGGTCGTTTTAGGGAAGTTGAAATGGAATCTTGCAGCTGTTACTCCACATGATTTTATTGAACACATATTAAAAAAGCTGCCTCTACCTAAGGACAAGTTGCTGTTGATCCGAAAGCACGCACAAACATTTATTGCTCTTTGTGCTACAGGTATGATAGTGTTTTTATCACTGGTTAGTAGTAGTTGGAGTGTTTTTGAAAGTTGATATTTGGGTACTAATTTTGACAAATAACCTGTTTAAATTTACTGCTAACTAGGCACATGAAATAGAAGCATGTAATCAGTGAAAATTGAATATTACTTACTTTGACCAATATTAAATCCTCTTCTCATCAATGAGTTAAAAAAAAAAAAAAAAGCTTCATTGCACTGGTCCCAGGTATAGTTGTTGAATGTGCTAATGACTTCCGCAGTGATTATAGGGGTTATTTATAATATGGTGCACAGTCCGCCTTCACCAGGCAGGGGAAGCACTTTGGGCACAAAAGAAACGCTGGCCATATTATCATGGCATTTATTTGGTATGTTTTGCTTTGGGTTGTCTGCACAAGCAAAAAAATAAATAATAATAATTCCACTGAGTGTTTTCCCCCTGCATGCTGTGGTCATCTTTTTTTGTTTTCTTGTTGAGAACTCGCAGGTTTCCCTGGCAGTCACACCCAGGAAAAATTTACATCGGATTGATCACTGTTAGTAGGGGTATACTCTCATCATAAATTGACAGAGGGCTCTATGGAGGACTACCTGTCAGTCAAGTTTCAGCTGGTGGAGTCAGCTGAGGCTTAAGTCGGTGGAAACCTGACACTTTCTCCATTTCTGAACTGGATGGGTGAATGACAAGTTTGCCACAGGCCTTGAAAAATCATAAAAATGTTACCAGACCTGCGAGTCGAATAGCTTGAATAATCTACTTGACCTAACTGTAATGTACTTGACCTCGAAACGGCTCTCAAATTGTGTGATCCTAGGCAAATATTGTATTTTACAGTCATCAATTTCTTCATTCTCACATATGAGCACACCTTCAAATATGTCAGTTCAGCATTTCTACTGTAAGAAAAATCATATTTTGTTTGAATAAATACACTAAACATTTGCTCCATGTATAATAAATCTAGCCCACATATAGGATACACATGATCCATGCATGACTTGCCTCTTAGTTTACTAATAGCTTTGCCATCAAGGCAGGAGTGTTTCTCAGTTTGTTTAAACACTCACTTTTAATAAATATATTAGTAAAGCATGATGTGGTAGCACACTGTCATTTATAGACAGTACATTTCCAAGGAATGTCCAAAAACCTTCCTAATAACTTGCAGCTTTACTGATAAAACTATATAGTGTATTAACAATAATCTGTGAAAATCGGGTTTCAGAAAACATTTCATTTGCACATCACCAAGTGTTCTGACTTTTTTTTTTTCATCGTATTAAAATATTTTTTTCATCACACAAAAATACATTAAATGGTCTTTCACAGCCACTGAAATATATTTTGAAATGTTTGTAAAGTTAACTTAGTTATATAAATGTTGTTTGTTAGGAAAAACCTGATACCAAAAGCCTTTCATTTCACATAGGTCAGACAGTTCACATTACAAAATCCTGGAACACTTCTGTCAAAGGGAAAAGTATTTGCAATGCAAGAAGACAAACTGACTTTTGACCTCTGTCTCTGAACACAGAGCAAATGTGACAAGAATTAGATTTGTAGGCATCTTAATTCCTAATTCAGTTTCTGACTGAACAGAACACCTGTTCTTTGCCCACTTGCCATAAGGGGCAGAGTAGGATCTAAAATAGCTCGACCTCATAGAGTAAAACTCACCATGGCAAGTGGTCGAGATTTTTCGAGCCCTGTGCCAGATGTGGCATTTGCACTTTTAGCAGGCGATCTGCACCTGGCCAATTCTAAAACACTCCACTATATGAGAAATGTATATTTTAAACTTTCAAACCAACATGGTTGTTTTATTTTCAATATATTTTTGTTACTTGATTGTAATTTAATTATTAGAAAAATAGTAGCGTTAAGTAATAAGTGATCTTGCATATTTCCTGTTGGTTTAGCTGGTTTTATAACAAACGCTGAGGTTTTTTCTTTTTACCCGCTCATTTTTTGCGGAGACTTTTAACCCATACTATTTTATTTCTTTATATATTGGGCATAGGACTCCTGTTGCAACCAGGGCTGCAGCCTTCCTCTGTAACAGTTCAGTTTAAACCTTCATCTGCAAATCTGTCTGTCTAAATCTTCGATTCTAACTGACACACTTTCAGCACCATTAAGGGAGGCGTATGATCAACTCTTAGTATCAGAGATGATCTCATCTGTGGCATTCTCACCATTGATAGCACTATTGATAAGCCACCAACTACCTTGTCTGAGATGGCAGTATTAGCAATGTAGTTTCAGAGAAATTCAGTCAGACTGTACTGCTGCCCAAACGTGCTTTGCCAAGTAAAATGTCACCACATCTACCACCAAAACTGCAGGATATTGAGGAATCTGAGGGCCAAGACCTTTTTTGGTCTTGCCTGCAGTACAGCCCACTGAGGAAAAATTTCAAGTCCCAAATTCAGAAGGTGAACTTTTCATGCGAGGGGATGCAGATGATCCATGAGGAATATCACATCTCCTTCAAGCAATTTCAGGAGCAATCAGATGTGGCATCATGACTATGGTTATATTTTGAAGAGGAGGGAGACTAATGCAGATCAGCCCATGGTTCTTGACACTAAAACTTGGATTAGAAACCTTCCACAGATGGTGGGAGACTCCTACTTGCTCTTTCTAGAGCAAGCCAGTGTTCCACCTGTTCTACAGTTTCCTCAACCGCTGCCTGCAACGCAGCCTCTTCTAACCCGACATACAAGTACCTCTCTTGCTTTTGCACTTTGCCACCTCAGTGACCTCAAGAGCCACAGCAATAGCTGGATCGTGCAGATCTAGCACAGAAGTGTCCATGACAGCCGTTGGTGCCCAAGACAGTTAGTTCCTCCGTATACTAGTGGAATACTATAGCTGATGATTTAGAAGATGGGAAGTAAATGAAGATGTTCCTCATACTATAGGTATGGAATGGAACAACCATTTTGTAGCAATCACCAGATCATATGCCTTGCCTCCTGACGACTTGTTGCCAGATGAGATTTAAGTTTTTAGAGAAAGTGAGTCTGAGGATAGCATTCATACCACAATCCCCTAACATTGGGTAGAACAGCCATCTTGCTGGCTATAATATTCTCAGCAACAGTACAGAGCAGCATTTGTGTATTCAAAACAACCCTGACACAAGAAAGTTGTCAATCAGGCAAGACCACAGGAGACGAATAGATGACTCTGATTTTCTGCAGGTGCAGTGTATACCGTCCTTTCTCGATTCTTGGAGGGAGAGGGAGGATAATTTCACTTTTCTTTGTGGTGTGGCGTGCTATCAATACAGATCACTGCTTCCTTGACATTGTTTGGTTATGGCACAAGCCCAAATTCGCTCTGAGGCCTCCGCTTGCTCCAACGATCAGGTAAAAACATCAACATCTCTGTGTGCTGTAAGTTGAAATAACCTTTGATAATGGAATCTTTGGTGCCTACACCAAAATACCTTATAACAAACTTTTTTAATGCTTTTTGTATTTCTAGTCGGAAAGACTAAAGAGTAGAGATCAGTCTTCGATCTTAGGTGTCTAAACAAGTACCTCAAAAACAGTTATCTAATGGTTTCGCTGCAAGAAATCCTTCAACTCCTCATGGAAGGGTTTCAAGATATCGCTGGATTTCAGGACACTTATGCCCACATCCCCATCTATCCCAAGCATTGAAAAAATTCTTAGAAAGTAGTCGGGTGCCATTATCCATTAAGGGTGTTCACTGTCTGACTGTCTCCAATAATATTTACAGAATGCATGGCTCCAGTAGCAGCCTATCTGTGGAGACTAGGATACCAGGTTACCCCCTTGCCCACACATCTGTATGAGTACTTGATGAGAGGGATCATTTCAATCTGCCAAAGCTTCCACAGGAGATGTTTCTAAGCTGTTTTCACAGATTGGGCCTCATAATCACTTACTCTTTAAAGATTTGTGCAGTTTATGGGAGCTATCCTCCGAGGAACTGATCCTGGGACTGCATAACCTGGCTTGATTGAAATCATAATAACATTTCAGTGTGCCGTTACAAATCTTCGCTCCCACCTTCATTCTTTTAGTCCTTTTCTGCTGCCTGCACACAACATTGTTGCAGGAAAAATTTGACAAGCCCTGTAGCTCAAAGTACAGAGTCATTTATCAACCAATGCGCAACTCCATCAGAGCCTGGGATGATCTTCATGAAGCTTCTTCCAAGAATGATCAGAAGGCCTTCTGGAGCATTATTAACCAACCATTTCTCAACCTGTAGAACCTATTTTAGAATCTGCCTTATCTGGCTACGAGTAGTCTACTTTCTTTGGGGAAGTCTGCTCCTACAGGCTGTGATGGAAATTCCTTGACAGCAGCAAAGGAATTCTTCCTCCCAATGTATTGCCCCTTTCTGGAAGAGGTGTTAGTGGCTGTTATGTCCAGTCCCAGTGGTAAGGCCCCTGGCCTGGATGGGGTCCCCTTAGACCTCATTAAAAGTAACTTAGATTTGTGGACTCCCTTGGTACCCAACGTCCCAAAAGCTGCTAGCTTTTCCACTAAGATACTGTCTTCGTCCAAATCGGTAATCGTTCCGATTATTATTTTTTTTTTTTAAAAAGTATTCAAGAGGACCCTAGCCGCTATTTTCCAATCTCTGCCCTGGACTCTATTGTGAAGGTACTGGGCCCTGTTTTACTCTCCCGCCGTGAGGCTTGGGCTGAGGAGAGTGGCTCTCTATTAGACATCCAGTATCTGTTTAGGATCAGGACGGAAGATCAGTGCATCAGTCTCTGCCTTGTCCTGGGGAAATACACTATCCTCCTGGGGAAATACACTACTGCAAAGCGTGGGGCGCTGCACTTTGGTTTCATAGACCTCTCTCATGCCTGTGATTGTGTCTCACATTTAAAATTGTGGGGCTTAATTGAAGACCTGCGCATTGACAGACCCATTATTAAAAAAAAAAAATCAGAGAAATCTACTGTGACTCTAGTGCAGTTGTAAGGTTTGGGTTGGGGGGGGGGGGGCGAGGGCTCCATGACGCTCAGAGTGCGTAGGGGCATCAGGCAAAGGTGTGTCCTTGCGCTCTTCTTTTCTCCCTCTACACTCGGCCCAATCAGTTAGCATGGAGTGTTAATGCTGTTTTCTTCTTTGCTGGCAAATTAGGCAAAAGATCACGTGCAAAACGTGTTGGCATAGTGACGGATGGGATAGGGATTTGAGGTATACAGGCGGCATCCCTCGTACAGGCTATGGAAAACACATTCAGACGCCTCCTACTGGCTCACCCACCGTCCAGTGCCTCTTTTAACACTTAAGGAGTTAGGGCTTCAACACATTGAGGATGTCTTTAGAACCTGACCAGTGATGCGACCCTCACCATTAATAGAATGTTAATTGAGGACTGTTTGGTCCTGTCCCAAGGATTAGAGATTCCCTGGTTGAGTGGAATTGTAGACTTGGCCATGGCTCTGGGCAGGTTGAATTTGTCCGAAGACCTATTCGATCATTACCTATGTTACACACAAAAAAACACGTAGAGCCATGTGTTCTACTCATTGTGAGGAAGAGAGGTGGGCAAAGGTATTGGAACTTTCTACTGTGGCCTCATATATTGAAACTTAATCCATTGGGGGACATCCTGCCATTTCTGCTAGACAATGTATCTTACTATCAGCACTTTATTATTCTCAGGTTCCAGTTAAGCCTCTTCCATAGATAAGCCACTTTCCCTCGGTTTAACAATTGGTCATAAGACTTGCTACCCTGCCTATGTGATCAGAAATCTGTACAGGTGAACTTTACATGTAATGTTTTTCTGTACTTTTTTCCCCACTACAGATCTTCTGTTTTAAAGCCCTTGTTGGTTATGTACCCATTGCACAGAAGCACTGCACTTTCTACAGTTTGCTGACTCTGAGGAGACTGTGACCACGTAGACACCTTCTTGAAGTTCGTGTTAAGGGCGACGAAACTGCTTGGGTAGCTTTTAATGTAGCTGCACCCTTTCAGTATGCTGCGATTTTAATATGTCGTCCAATGGATAGCTATCTTGATAGTGTTGTGAAACACAGTGTAAATAGTACATTTAATACACAGATGAAATATAGCTTTGGACATGATCATATTTATAGTGCAAGATGTAACAAACTACTCTTGATTCTTCTTCTCTGGCCCTTCCATCTGTTAAAGAAGTCCGTTGGCAGACTCTCTAAGTGATGCTATTTTATACACTGTTTTTGGTGATGGTGTTTTTTAATGTAGTTTGTGTATATTCAAGGCTTTTGAATTCATTTGTATCATTTTATTATGGCCCGCTGTATGTTATTGTACTTTACTTTTCTGGTCTATTTTAATATGACCAAATAAAGTTAATTGAATTGACTCCTTGAATAAGGTCCTCCAGTGGAGGACTCTGAGGAAAATACACAGATGGTCGTGTTCTCAGCAAGAGGCAACATATTTTGTGGCAAGATTTAAACAGAATCATTGTCTAGAAGCTGCAGTAGAGATAGCAGTTGGACAGGAGATCTCTAGGCATCATTTTCAGTTAGGTGAGTTTTCTCTTTTGAGCTTTTTCTCCATTTAACTGGCATGCACTGTGTGCATACATAAAACTGTGATCAACTACTTTTACTCTGATTTAAGCATGTGGCTTTTAAAAATCTTATGTAGGAGTTGAATTACTTTTAGTAACTAAATTTCACTAGTGTTCTTTCTCATAGATTCACATGCAACCCACCCTCCTCCACGAATGGTGGCCCACCTGCCTATTTAAAATGCTTCAACACTTATGCTGTGGAATCTGAGGTGGCCGCTTTGGGGAATGGTCATCTCTGTTGTCACCCCATTTCCCAACGTTCAGCCCGTTTTTGGGGAAGTTATCTTCAAGCGGAGTTTAAAAAGTACTGATGTTCTAAAATAACAGCAGGACCCCCAGCTCGAAAACCGGGAATGACCAAAGCAAGTGAATTTATGAAAAATGCTAAAACTGGAGAAACGTACTTATAGAGTGGTTCAAATTCCTTTCTGGTTCTTGCTTGACAAAGGTCTTCCCCAGAAGGTGGGGGAAATAAAGTAGCCTTATTGTGATATTTTCTGAAGTGAGATTTTTTTTTTTTTTTTTTTAATCATCTTGGGTGGCTATTGTGTTGGTTACATATAGTAACTTAAGTTTTTTTTTATAGACGCCTCGTTCTGCATTCCGCTGTTGTGGGTTAGCCTGGGCTAAAGATTGTGTTGCTTTTCTGGTTTCTCTTGGGCCTCGCTAGTTCTAGCCTACCCAGAAATATTTTGAATAGCAAGTTTTTTTTTTTTTTTTTTTTTTTACCGGAGTGGTTTTTCATCATGGCTTGTCCTTTCTTCCAATAACATGTTTATGTACGCATAATCTTTCGGTGTGAACAAAACTGTTTAGGGAAAGTGCAAGTAAGTCCCCGGAACATTCCTTTTTATGGGCTACAGTTTGTGGATCTATAAAAAGTAATGTGGTAGTCCGAGTGTAGTTGACTGCATGTGTCGGCGAAATATGACTGGTGGCCTCTCGTGAAGTAGTTTATTATTATTATTATTTTTTTTTTTTAAGTTCTTGAGAAATGTCAAAGTACTTTAGGCATCCCAAGAATTCTCGACTGTTGAAGGAAGTCATTTATATTTATAGCCCCGAATGCCACAAGATCATAAAATCTTAGAAAGTTAGGGCTCCTGTTAATGATACCCATTGCTCCAGCTGAAAAAGAGACTGCTCGTCCGTCCCCAAGAGGTGTAAATAATCCTGGAAGCTACAGACTACATGACACTTGCAGGCTAAATGGTTAGATAAATCGGAAAAGCTAATGCGGAAATTTACTGACGAAAACACTATCTTACATCCACAAGCTGTTTTGAGAGAATTTGTCCTGGACGTAATGGTAGATGAACTAAGAACAAAGGCTGATGCAGAGCTGCCTTGGTCCTCGTAAAACTCTGCTGCTTTTATCATGATTCTATTCATGTGTGTAATCTGTCATATGTATCACACACCCTGTTCGACACTCGATTGCATGATTGAAGTCCAACTTGCTGCAGTAGGACACGTCCACATATTAGCGACATTGGTATACTACTATACTGATGCCAAATAGCATAATGTAACATAAAAGTCAGTGGCTAGTGATAGACATTCTTTCTGGTAATTTCACACATTTATTAATGGTTTTGCTTGGAGTAATTGGGTCGTACTCTGTCACAAGTAACATTTTTGAATTGCCTTTTTTTAAAAAAATGGTTGTTAATGAGACCATGCAATTGTTTCTCTAGCTTTGTTGATTAGATTATCCCCCACCCCCCGATCCTCAGAACAACAATGCAGTATCACTGCTGAACAGCACCTCTCTGTGACCAACAGAATTATTTGACTTTCATGAAGTCATTACTTCTCCACTATCTGTTCCTTACATACAGAGTCCACATGGCTTGCTTGGCTCAGTCTATTCAAGCGTTTGATCTCATTTTCAAGTTGCAGAGTAAGATCTTTGTCCATCCCTTTTTTGTTGTTGTTTTTTTTTATACATTATATATATATGTTCGATGGCATGTGTAGCTGCAGATACACATGCTTTGCACATCCCGCCATCTAGTGTTGGGCTTGGAGTGTTACAAGTTGTTTTTCTTTGAAGAAGTCTTTCGAGTCACGAGATCGAGGGACTCGTCCCCTTTTGGCTCCATTGCGCATAGGCGTCGACTCCATCTTAGATTGTTTTTTTTCCGCCATCGGGTTCGGACGTGTTCCTTTTCGCTCCGTGTTTCGGTTCGGAAAGTTAGTTAGAATCTCGGAAAATTCGACGGTATTGTTTGCGTTCGGTATCGGGTTAGTTACTACAGATCGACACCGACTTTTGAAGAGCTCCGGTGGACCTTTGAGGTTTTATCGATTTCCCCCGTCGGGGCCTGGTCGGCCCGGCCACGTGTCTCTTCAAGGCTGATGGAACGGACCCTATTCCGCTTCTGCCCAAAATGTCAACAAGTATCCGTATACAGATCAGCACCTGGTCTGTAACTTGTGTTTGTCTCCAGAACACAAAGAAGATACTTGTGAAGCCTGTCGAGCGTTTCGGTCGAGGAAAACATTAAGAGACCGAAGAGGGAGAAGACTGCAAATGGCGTCGGCGCTGACAGGACAAAGGCATTTGGAGGAGGAAGAAGAAACCTTCTCCATCCAGGACTCGGACGAGCTCGATCCCGAAGCAACGCCTAAAACAGTGAGTAAGACGTCGAAACATAAAACTCACGAGAAGACCACAAAAGCCCAGGGAACGCCACCGCCAACAGGCCATGGCTTAACCCGTAAAATAGGTGACCGATCATCGGCACCGAAAAAGGGCACGCTTGTGTCGAAGTCATCTGACTCCGGTCGAGATAACGGCACACAGCAATCTCGAGCCCGAGACAGCGGCTCTGAGCAAGTTCGGCACCGAGACAGCGGCACCGAAATGGGTCGGCACCGAGACACCACGACGCCGAAAATAAAGAAAGTGTCGTCGGAGCCGAAAAAGGCTACAGAAAAGGTTTCCATTCTGAAACATCCAGCCTCGGAACCGAAATCCGGTTCCTACACAGAGGAACAGGGGTTGTCCTCCCAAATGCAAGGACATCAGTTCGGACAAGAACTAGAATCAATGGAGCCAGACTACACTCAAAGGAGGCTCCACATTCAAAAGGACACAGGGAAGATAAGCACTCTTCCCCCAATTAAAATGAAAAGAAGACTTGCCTTTCAAGAAAAGGACAAGCAGCCACAGGCAAAGGTGGCAAGACAAACAACTCCGCCACCATCTCCACCACCATCAATGTACACATCACCGGTAGCCACTCCACCACTGATGCAATCCCCAACGCATACTGCAATGAGTCAGGATGATCCCGACGCATGGGACCTTTATGATGTGCCAGTATCGGATAACAGCCCAGACTGTTACCCAGCGAGACCGTCCCCACCTGAGGACAGTACATCCTACACGCAGGTGGTCTCTAGGGCAGCGGTTTTTCATAATGTCACCTTGCATGCAGAACCGATTGAGGATGACTTTTTGTTTAATACACTATCCTCTACTCATAGCCAATACCAAAGCTTACCTATGCTACCTGGAATGCTAAAACACTCCAACCAGGTGTTTCAGGAGCCTGTGAAGGGCAGGGCCATAACTCCAGGGGTGGAGAAAAAGTACAAGCCACCGCCTACAGACCCTGTGTATATCACGCAGCAATTAACACCAGACTCTGTGGTAGTAGGGGCAGCTCGCAAGAGAGCAAACTCTCACACCTCGGGAGACGCACCACCTCCAGACAAGGAGAGTCGCAAATTCGACGCTGCAGGGAAAAGGGTTGCAGCACAAGCAGCAAACCAATGGCGCATTGCCAACTCGCAAGCACTTCTGGCAAGATTTGATAGGGCTCATTGGGACGAAATGCAGCATTTCATAGAACACTTACCCAAAGAGTTCCAGAAAAGGGCACAACAAGTGGTAGAGGAAGGACAAAGTATCTCAAATAATCAGATACGGTCAGCAATGGATGCAGCAGATACAGCTGCAAGGACAGTAAATACTGCTGTAACAGTAAGGAGACACGCATGGTTGCGTACGTCAGGATTCAAGCCGGAAATACAACAAGCCGTGCTGAATATGCCTTTTAATGGACAGCAGTTGTTTGAGCCGGAGGTGGGCACTGCTATAGAAAAACTTAAAGACACTGATAAGGCCAAAGCCTTGGGCACACTACTCCCCACAGTGCAGAGGCTCATTTCGCAAAACGCAGTTTAGAGGGGGGTTTCGAGGACAAGCTACAGAACCCACAACCTCACAAACAAGGCCCACTTATCAAAGTCAATATCAGCGGGGAAGTTTTCGGGGGCAATATAGAGGGGGACAATTCCAAAAGAATAGAGGGAAGTTCCAAAGCCTCAAAACAAGCAGTGACTTCCAAGTCACAAATCCCCAACACATAACACCTGTGGGGGGGAGACTAAGCAATTTTTACAAACATTGGGAGGAGATAACAACAGACACTTGGGTACTGGCAATTATCCAGCATGGTTATTGCATAGAATTTCTCACATTCCCGCCAAACATTCCACCGAAAACACACAATATGTCAAAACAACACATGGATCTTCTAGGACTAGAGGTCCAGGCATTGCTACAAAAAGGAGCAATAGAATTAGTACCAATTCAACAGAAAGGAACAGGAGTTTACTCTCTGTACTTTCTCATACCCAAAAAGGACAAAACACTGAGACCTATATTAGATCTCAGAACATTAAATACCTACATCAAATCAGACCACTTTCACATGGTGACATTACAAGACGTAATCCCACTGCTCAAACAACAAGACTACATGACAACACTAGACCTAAAGGATGCATATTTCCATATACCGATACATCCTTCACACAGAAAGTACTTAAGGTTTGTATTCCAAGGGGTACATTACCAATTCAAGGTGTTGCCATTCGGAATAACAACTGCGCCAAGAGTTTTTACAAAATGCCTGGCAGTAGTAGCTGCGCATATCAGAAGGCAGCAAATACATGTATTCCCGTACCTAGACGATTGGTTAATCAAAACCAACACACTAGAACGGTGTTTACAACACACAAAGTACGTCATAGAAACCCTACACAAACTAGGTTTCTCAATCAACTACACAAAGTCACACCTTCAGCCGTGTCAGACACAGCAATACTTAGGGGCAACAATCAACACAGCAAAAGCGATTACCACTCCAAGTCCACAACGAGTACAAGCATTTCACAATGTAATACAGGTCATGTATCCAAACCAAAGAATACAAGTCAAAATAGTAATAACTCCTAGGCATGATGTCCTCATGCATAGTCATTGTCCCAAACGCAAGATTGCACATGCAGCCCTTACAACAGTGCCTAGCATCACAATGGTCACAGGCACAGGGTCAACTTCAAGATCTAGTGTTGATAGACCGCCAAACATACACCTCACTTCAATGGTGGAACAATATAAATTTAAACCAAGGGCGGCCTTTTCAAGACCCAGTGCCTCAATACAAAATAACTACAGATGCCTCCATGATAGGGTGGGGAGCACACCTCAATCAACACAGCATTCAGGGACAATGGGACTCTCGGCAAAAACAGTTTCACATAAATCACTTAGAAATATTGGCAGTATTTCTAGCGTTAAAAGCATTTCAACCAATAATAAGCCACAAACACATTCTTGTCAAAACAGACAACATGACAACAATGTATTACCTAAACAAACAGGGAGGAACACACTCAACACAGTTGTGTCTACTGACACAGAAAATACGGCATTGGGCGATACACAACCACATTTGCCTAATAGCACAGTTCATTCCAGGGATTCAGAATCAATTAGCAGACAATCTCTCTCGGGATCACCAACAAAACCACAAATGGGAGATTCACCCCTAGGTACTACACACTTACTTCCACAATTGGGGAACACCACAAATAGACCTGTTTGCAACAAAAGAAAACGCAAAATGCCGATACTTCGAATCCAGTTACCCACAAGATCAGTCTCTGGGCAATGCATTATGGATGAGTTGGTCAGGGATATTTGCATACGCTTTTCCCCCTCTCCCACTCCTTCCATATCTAGTAAACAAGTTGAGTCAAAACAAACTCAAACTCATACTCATAGCACCAACTTGGGCAAGACAACCTTGGTACACAACACTACTAGACCTCTCAGTAGTGCCTCATATCAAACTACCAAACAGACCAGATCTGTTAACTCAACACAATCAACAGATCAGACACCCCAATCCAGCATCGCTGAATCTAGCAATTTGGCTCCTGAAGTCTTAAGAGTTCGGACACTTACACCTTACACAGGAATGTATGGAAGTCCTAAAACAAGCTAGAAAACCAGCCACTAGACATTGCTATGCAAATAAGTGGAAAAGGTTTGTTTATTATTGCCATAATAATCAAATTCAACCTTTGCACGCATCTGCTAAAGACATCGTAAGCTACTTGCTACATTTGCAAAAGTCAAAACTAGCTTTTTCATCCATTAAGATACATCTTACCGCAATTTCAGCTTACCTGCAAATTACCCACTCAACTTCACTGTTTAGGATACCAGTCATAAAAGCATTTATGGAAGGCCTAAAAAGAATTATACCACCAAGAACACCACCAGTTCCTTCATGGAACCTCAACATTGTCTTAACACGACTCATGGGGCCACCTTTTGAGCCCATGTACTCATGTGAAATGCAATATTTAACATGGAAAGTTGCATTTCTAATTGCCATCACATCTCTAAGAAGAGTCCGTGAAATCCAAGCATTTACCATACAAGAACCATTTATTCAAATACACAAGCATAAAGTAGTTCTGTGGACAAATCCAAATTTTTTACCAAAAGTCATATCACCGTTCCACTTGAATCAAACAGTAGAGCTACCAGTGTTCTTCCCACAGCCAGATTCTGTAGCTGAGAGAGCACTACATACATTAGACATCAAAAGAGCATTAATGTACTACATTGACAGAACAAAACAAATTCGGAAAACAAAACAATTATTTGTTGCTTTCCAAAAACCTCATACAGGAAATCCAATTTCCAAACAAGGCATTGCTAGATGGATAGTTAAATGCATTCAAACCTGTTATCTCAAAGCAAAAAAGAGAACTGCCTATTACACCGAGGGCACACTCAACTAGAAAGAAAGGTGCTACCATGGCCTTTCTAGGCAACATTCCAATGACTGAAATATGTAAGGCAGCCACATGGTCTACGCCTCATACGTTTACCAAGCACTACTGCATGGATGTGTTAACAGCACAACAAGCCACAGTAGGACAAGCAGTACTACAAACTTTGTTTCAAACAACTTCAACTCCTACAGGCTGAACCACCGCTTTTGGGGAGATAACTGCTTACTAGTCTATGCAAAGCATGTGTATCTGCAGCTACACATGCCATCGAATGGAAAATGTCACCCAGTGTACATCTGTTCGTGGCATGAGACGCTGCAGATTCACATGCGCCCACCCGCCTCCCCGGGAGCCTGTAGCCGTTTCGAAGTTGATCTTGAACATCTGTAAATTTGTAAATATATCCCTTTAAACTACATTATGTACATACATGTTTACTCCATTGCATGGGCACTATTACTATAATACACAACTCCTACCTCACCCTCTGTGGGGAAAACAATCTAAGATGGAGTCGACGCCCATGCGCAATGGAGCCGAAAGGGGAGGAGTCCCTCGATCTCGTGACTCGAAAGACTTCTTCGAAGAAAAACAACTTGTAACACTCCGAGCCCAACACTAGATGGCGGGATGTGCAAAGCATGTGAATCTGCAGCGTCTCATGCCACGAACAGATGTACACTGGGTAAGTGACATTTTCCATATATGTTGGTATGCAGCTTACGGCAGTGTAGAGTTTGGAATAAAAAAATGCCCTACTCCACAGCCTTAGAATGCCTAGTTGTCTAAATACATAAAGGGCGCTGTGCCACAATGTGCGCAGCAATTAGTCTTTTTTTTTTTTTTTTTTTTTTTTTTTTTTTTTTTTTTTTCTCAGCTAGTGAACTGATTTGAAACTATATATATGCTATTAGGTGAATGACTATTTTTATTTTTTATTATGTGACAATATATTCGGTTTTCGGTTGTCAAGTATTGTCATGCAGGCCTGCAAATCGTTGACTCTTTTTTTTATTTTTTATGTTGCTGCTTCTTATAAAGTGCAGGTTCACCTATGGTTTCTTGGCACTTATAAATAACACATCTTCTGGACGAGAAAAAGATCGGGAGTCACTCGCTTCCGTAAGCTTGTTTAAAAAAAGACATGTCTTTAGAAATGTACGAAATGGTCTAAAGTCAGCTTTTTGACAAATCTTACTGGACATAGAGTTTCAAGTTGCAGGAGCCACTGCTGTATCTGTGTCTGCGGAATATTGCATATATCAACTTCAAATTATGCATAAGACTAAACTTCTTGATTTTTATTCGACCACGAATCTGGGAGCTGACCCATTCATACTTTTGAACGCCGTGCAGCACACCTTAAACCAAATTTATTGCGTTGCTGGTAGCCGGTGGAATTTCTTTAATAATCGTGTGGTATGGGTGTGTCAGGGAAGAAGAAATATCAGTCTTGCACTCTCAATTTGGATAATTTTGAAGTTTGTACCTATTGAAGTTAGGCAGACCTGCATAAACAGAATTGGCATAGTCATGAAAATAATTTTTCCAAGTAATTCTCTTGAAACAAATATCCTAAAATAGTTGTAGTTGTTTGTGAAATTCGAATGTATTCAGCTTTATCCGGAACCCTACCTGCTTTGAAGGTTTGTTCTCCCTTTTCATAGAGCCTTGTGGTTTTTAGGACTTCTGATAAAGATCTAAAGCTTGGTGCTGTGGTTGACACCAGTGCTGGATGGTTTTTATCATCTTTGAGCCACTGTTCTGGAACTCCTTAGCTATGAGGAAATGCCAAAGTTCATCCTTTTATTTCTGGACAAACCCATGTGTATTGAAAATGTATCTTAATTGCAGATTTAGGCCCATCTAATGTGATGCTTCTTAGAGGTCACATTTTAAAAATACCTTGCTGTCATTCAGTTGAAAAATCACGTCATTAATGTTTAGTCCTAGGTGTCTTTCACAGTGGATTGCTATGTTAGCTAAATCCATGTCTATGCTTAGTCGTATTTGATTGGTACAGCAACTATTGGAAATGCCTAGGGTGTGGCGCCAGTACTCTTTTCTATTTGTGCTCAGTATGCTGTGCATTTTCGTTTGCAGCTTTGGGCTGCAGGTGTATTGGCATGGAGATGATGATAAGCCACCCTTCAAACAGTCTCATTAATGTGCATTGATAGTTTCCGGAGAAAGCTTAGTCTCCTGGCAAGGTAGCCCACGCAGGACAGGTGAAAAGGTAGAGACCATACGAAGTGTGCTCCACTAATCCTCTAGGTTTGGAGTTGGGCACAATGCTAAGAACTTTATCCTGTTAAGAAAAAAAAATTTTTGTTACTGAAACAGCAGCAATAACCAGTTACATTTCCATTGACCATTCAGTAGCTTAACCCCTTAGCTGCTGGGCCTTTTCCCCCCCAGTGCTGAGCCCTTTTTTGGCTATTTGGGGTAGTTCGCGCTTAGGGCTTCATAACTTTTTGTCCACATAAGCTAACCACGCCAAATTTGCGTCCTTTTTTTCCAACATCCTAGGGATTCTAATGGTACCCAGAGTTTGTGGTTTCCCCTGGAGGAGACCAAGAAAATAGCCAAACTACAGTGAAAATGTTGTTTTTTCCAAAATAATGGGAAAAAAGGGCTGCCGAAGAAGGCTTGTGGTTTTTTCCCTGAAAATGCCATCAACAAAGGGTTTCTGGTGCTGAAATCACTATCTTCCCACCTTTCAGGAACGGGCAGACTTGAATTAGAAAACCACATTTTTCAACACAAATTTGGCATTTTACTGGGACATACCCCATTTTTACTATATTTGGTGCTTTCAGCCTCCTTCCAGTTAGTGACAAGAATGGGTGTGAAACCAATGCTGGATCCCGGAATGCTAAACATTTCTGAAAACTAGACAAAATTCTGAATTCAGCAAGGGGTCATTTGTGTAGATCCTACAAGGTTTTCCTACAGAAAATAACAGCTGAAATAAAAAAATATTGAAATTGAGCTGAAAACAGCCATTTTTCTTTATGTTTTACTCTGTAACTTTTTCCTGCGATGTCAGATTTCTGAAAGCAATATACCGTTTTGTCTGCTGGACTCTTCTGGTTGCGGGGATATAAAGGGCTTGTAGGTTCATCAAGAACCGTAGGTACCCAGAGCCAATAAATGAGCTGCACCCTGCAGTTGGTTTTCATTCTATACTGGGTATACAGCAATTCATTTGCTGAAATATGAAGAGTGAAAAAGAGGTATCAAGAAAACCTTTGCATTTCCAAAATGGGATCAAGATAAGGTTTTGAGGAGCAGTGGTTATTTGCACATCGCTGAATTCCGAGGTGCCCATACTAGCATGTGAATTGCAGGGCATTTCTCAAATAGATGTCTTTTTTACACACTCTCTTATATTTGGAAAGAAAAAATGTAGAGAAAGATAAGGGGCAATAACACTTGTTTTGCTATTCTATGTTCCCCCAAGTCTCCCGATAAAAATGATACCTCACTTGTGTGGGTAGGCCTAGTGCCCGCGACAGGAAATGCCCCAAAACACAACATGGACACATCCTATTTTTTTAATAGAAAACACAGCTGTTTTTTCCAAAGTGCCTACCTGTAGATTTTGGCCTCTAGCTCAGCCGGCACCTAGGAAAACCTACCAAACCTGTGCCTTTCTGAAAACTAGAGGCATAGGGGAATCCAAGGAGGGGTGACTTGCGGGGCTCAGACCAGGTTCTGTTACCCAGAATCCTTTGCAAACCTCAAAAAGTGGCTAAAATAACACGTTTTCCTCACATTTCGGTGACAAAGTTCTGGAATCTGAGAGGAGCCACAAATTTCCTTCCACCCAGCGTTCCCCCAAGTCTCCCGATAAATATGATACCTCACTTGTGTGGGTAGGCCTAGCGCCCGCGACAGGAAATGCCCCAAAACACAACGTGGACACATCACATTTTTTCATAGAGAACAGTGCCTACCTGTGGATTTTGGCCTCTAGCTCAGCCGGCACCTGGGGAAACCTAGCAAACCAGCACATTTTTGAGAACTAGAAACCCAGGGGAATCCAAGATGAGGTGACTTGTGGGGCTCGGACCAGGTTCTGTTACCCAGAATCCTTTGCAAACCTCAAAATGTGGCTAAAATAACACGTTTTCCTCACATTTCGGTGACAGAAAGTTCTGGAATCTGAGAGGAGCCACAAATTTCCTTCCACCCAGTGTTTCCCCCAAGTCTCCCGATAAATATGATACCTCACTTGTGTGGTTAGGCCTGGTGCCTGCGACAGGAATAGATCACACAACGGTCAATGTTGGTCCTTACGTGAGGCAGCTGTTGACCCTGGGGTGATCCATTCCTGACACAGGCACTAGGTGTAGGCACTCAAGTGGGGTAGTGTTTTTATCAGGACAGGTGAGGAGTCACTGGGTGGTAGGAATGTTGTGGATCCCAGCATATTCCTGTAGTTTGTGTGACAGAAATGCGAGAAAAATTGAGTTTTTTTTTTCAACATTTCAGCTTTGCAGGGTATTCTGGGTAAGAAAACTTTGGGGAATCCACACAAGTCACACCTCTGTGGACTCCACCGAATGTCTAGTTTCCAGAAATGTTTGGGTTTAGTGTGTTTCTCTATATGGCCGCCGAATCCAGGACCAAAAACACAGGTGCCTGCCTTACAAAACCAGTTTGTTTTGCCATAGACAATTTTGATGTCTCCACAATATGATTTGGGTGGTGGAATTTGGGGCTGAACTAAATTGGGGAGCTCCCAAGAGAGCACTCTCTCTGCTTGCCGCCGCATTCACCTGCTCTCTGGGTTGGCCTAACCCACTATTACCCAGTTGCACGAACAGCTTGCGAAGGGACAGCAGGACTGTCCTCATCACCTCCCTCATAATGTACTGGAAGAGGAGTTATCGAATGGGACTCCTCTGACTGAAAAATCACTCCCAGAGTCTGCGCCATTGTCCTATCCCTCAGATGCTGTCTCAGTATCTGATGTCTCAGTCTCTGATCCTATGTCAGAGCTGTCCTCTATAACCCGAGTGCAGGCAGCAGTCATCCATCAAGATGCCATCTCTGCTATTGGCTAAACTGTTGCTCTAAAACACTAGCCTACGTAGACCGTCACAAAATCGATGGTGTGTGTGAGATACGTGCAACAGTAGAGGCCACCTTACCTGCGCTTCTTCCCTCAATCAGCACGTACTTTCAAGACACTCAAAAAACACCTTGTCACATACCATTCGTGTCAGTCTTTAGCACCTCCTGCGCCCAGTCCAACAATCATTATTGGTGCTCCCACTCCCTCCTCCTCGGATTCCCTCATTACCACCCAGCAAAAGTGCCCTTCATCTCTCCATAGACTTTACTAATGTACTCAGCTATTTACATAAAATACAGATTTGCTCTTTGCAGTAGGCATATAAACCTTCTGCGCTTCTTTATGGCACTAAAACTGCCACTAGACAAGTCGGACCCTTTTCCCCCCAGGGAAACCACACACATATTGACAAAAGTGATATATATATGACAGCCAACCACCTGAAACTCAACTCAAGCAAAACCGAAATAATCCTCTTTGGCCCACACAAAAACACCTGGGACCCCTCATGGTGGCCCACCACGCTAGGCCCTGCACCCACCCCCGCCAACCACGCACGCAACCTCAGCATCATCCTAGACTCCTCCCTCTCGATGACCCAACAAATCAACGCTCTTACCTCCTCATGCTTGAACACACTCCGTATACTGAAAAACATTCAACTGGATCCCCACAGAGACCAGAAAAACTGTCACTCACGCACTCATCAGCAGCAGGATTGATTACGGAAACGCCCTCTACGCCTGCACCACTCTAAAACTCAAGCGCAAACTACACGCATCCAGAACTCAGCAGCACGACTCATCCTCGACCTCCGCCGACACGAACACATCTCTCCACACCTCAAATCCCTCCACTGGCCCCCCATTGACAAAAGGATCACCTTCAAGATCCTCATCCTAGCACACAAATCACTCCACAACACAGGCCCTGCCTACCTCAACGAGAGTCACCTTCCACACCCCCACACGAAACGTCCGCTCAGCTGACCTCTCTCTCGCCTCTGTCCCCCGCATCAAACACACCACCACCGGGGGCAGATCCTTCTCCTACCTTGCACCCAAAACCTGGAACGCCCTCACAACCCACCTTCGCAAGACCCAAAACCTACTTCTTTTCAGGAAGGGCCTCAAAACCTGGCTTTTCGAACGGTGAACCTCCCAGCCCCTTTACCCCCCCCCCCCCCCAGCGCCTTGAGACCCTCACGGGTGAGTAGCGCGCTTTATAAATCTCTTTGATTGATATAGATCTACCTCTATATATAGATATAGATATATATATATATATATATATATATATATAGATCTATCTACATAGATATATCTATAGATATATCCATGTACCTAGATATATCTACATAGATATATATAGATCTATATATACATCTATTTTTTTTTTTAGTTGTTGTATGGTTTCCTTGGGGGCCAAAATGGCCCCCAGGGAAACCCTACAACATCTAAAAAAATATATTGCCCCCACAGGGGGTCACCCTGCCCACGGGCGACCCCCTGTCATTTTATTTTATTTATTTATTTATTTATATATTTTTGAAGAAAAAAAATCTCCTGGGGGGGCGCGATCGCCCTACCCAAGGGGCACCTACCTTTTTAAAAAAAAAAAAAATTATGCCGGGGGGGCGGCCCGTTTTCCGGGGGGCCGCCCCCCCAAAGTGAAATCCCTGGTGTCTAGTGGTGTTTCCTGGCCCCCGATCGCAGCTGTGCTGCGATCTGGGGCCAGGAAACACTTTCAGAAGGCCTCGTAAGAAAGGGGAGACTCTCCCCTTTCTTACGAGGCCTTCTGAAACTGTTTCTGGCCCCCGATCGCAGCACAGCTGCGATCGGGGGGCCAGGAAACGTGAAAGTGTTTCCTGGCCCCTGATCGCAGCACAGCTGCGACCGGGGGCCAGGAAACACTTTCAGGAAGGCCTCGTAAGAAAGGGGAGTGTCTCCCCTTTCTTACGAGGCCTTCCTGAAAGTGTTTCCTGGCCCCCGATTGCAGCTGTGCTGCGATCGGGGGCCAGGAAACACTTTCAGGAAGGCCTCGTAAGAAAGGGGAGACTCTCCCCTTTCTTACGAGGCCTTCCCGAACGTGGGAAAGGCCGTTTTCCCCATCAAAGCAGGAAGCGGCTGCAAGGCTGCTTCGATGGGGAAAGCACCTTTGAAACGTCAGCGCGCCTCGCGGCGCGCTGACTTCACAAAGGGGCGGGTGGGGGGCGGGGGGAGACACGGAGGCTTCCGTGTCTCCCGGGGGAAGTTTAAAAAAAATAATAATAATCCTCGCGTGCGACGCACCGGAGGATTTATTAATACCCTTCCTGGTGTCGGCCACTGGTCGTGACCCGCACCAGGGAGGGTGAAGGTTAAGAATCTGTTACTAAGTGTTTAGGTCAGTGATGGTTAAGATTCATGGTCATGAGATTCACAGTGATGGTGTGTGACCTTGTGTAGTAGAGATGCTGCTTGGACGTAAATGTGTTCTTTCGCATTTATTAATTTCTACTATGTATACCTTTCCTCAAATATATCAATTTTACACTTGCCGAGGACTTGAGCTCCACTGTCACACTTAAGCGGATGACAGTGACCAATTGGACTTCAACTGAAATTGGTCGTACTCCGAGGTGATCAAAAATGTTGCACGTGACTCCACTGTCCAGATTGAAGTTAGTCAATTGTGTGATTCAATGTAGCTAAATTTAGATTTCCTGATGATCTGCTTCGAGAGAAGGTTAATGCTCCACTTTCAAGTTGTTTAATGGTTTTGAGATGGCTAACCTTATATGTGAACATCAAAGTTTGTTGCTGCCAGATGGAAAGGCTTCATATACCTGTTTTTCTGTAGTCTTCTTATAATAAGCATGCCTGTGACTTGATGGTTGCTGTTGATGTGTGCAGCACTTTTGGGCATCGGGAATTTCCCAGAAGTCCTACCCACTTCACTTGGTTATCTCAGTGGCATACAAAGTCGGTTTGCCCCATGGCTAAGCGTGGTTCTGTATTGAAAAATGGCACCCCACCTATTGTAGGTTCTGCCAGGCTTGCGCAAAACCTTCTCATCATTGAATGTCATTGTGGCAATGTCAGCATTCCTTTCTTTTTAGTGATGAGAATGATGAGCTCAGTTTTGGTGCTGTGAAGCTGTAGACTGTTAACCAACACTGACTTTTAGAAAAGTTGTTTTGTAGGCATGGTACTGTAGTTTTATCCTTTTGACAGTTTGATGCAGGCTTGAAGCCTCCTTGTTTGATTGTGTTGCAACAGTTTGTGGGAGAAAGATGTGAAATAGCATTTCCAAATAGATTTGAGTAGGTGTGAATCTCCACCAGGAGAGGTAACTTCAATAAACCGATCAAAGACCACTTGTTTGGTTCAGTGGTCCCAAAAGTATTGTATCTATTTTGGATTCATGGGTCAGCATGAGGGACTGCGGACTATCTATCCAGAAGGACAGGGTAGAGTGGTCTGTGGTTTCAAACAGAGATTCAACATGGAATCCAGCCCCAAAGGCATAATCCCAGTCTGTGACGAAAGCAAATACTTCTGAAGTTGAGAGGCATTTCCCATTTTAGGATTATGGAAAACATTAGCATAGTGTTATTAGGGATGGAAGTTGGATACGTTTGATTCATCCAGTAGATTAACAACCTTCAGTAATCTTGACGTATTTTGAAAGAATTTTGAAAGTCATACTGCAAAGGCAGCTTTATCTGCCTTTTGGTAGAATCCTCGATTGATTCTTGCCATGCCTGATGCACTAAATTGAAAGTTAATTTCCATTGGGGAATCCTGAGGGCAAGGGCAGTGGATTGGGGACAGTCTAACTGGTAAGTCCTCTGTAGAGTCTTCCACCTTGTTAAGGAACAGGTTTGTGACTTCAGCATTAGTGTGACCTTTTGTGTGTGTTGTGTAGGATTGAATCGCAGTTGAATTTTCATATTCACTAGTATCTCTAACCTACTGTTTGAATGTCTGCCATTGAATAGCTTCAGTGATTGACTACCTTCAGGAATCCTTTGCAGATGGACATAGCTTCCTTAGATTTATGAAATACGCAGGGATGAAATCTGAGACACAGGTAATGTGATGTATGCTTGGTAGATGCTTCATTTTGTGATAAAACCCTTACTTAGGTGCCCAATGCCTGTTGCAATCTACTTGCAGCTCTGTACGATCCAGTAATTATGATGCTTGATTGTGTCTGGTATCGTAAAGTTAGGATTGCATGGTGCTAATTCTATATAGTCGCAGATGGCCCAGAACTTCTGCATTGTACACTGTATCACCAAAGACATCCATCTCTGGTCCTCTAGGACATCCCTGTCCATCTGGTGATCAGAGTTGTGCTTTTGAGTACACTTGCCTTTCACTCATTCAGTTGTTAGTTGTTCTCTTTGCATCCTATGTAATAGAGATTATAATTAATCAAGATTCAAATCATTTTTATTTTAACCTGTTTGTTCTAAGTTGAGGTAGATCTACTTATTGAAGGACTGTTACTTATCCATGTTTCTTCATAGCCAGCCAGATCGACATTTTATTAGCAGTGCTCCTGCTTACCCTCTCTTTAAAAAAAAAAAAATATATATATATATATATATGTGTATATATATATGTGTATATATATATGTGTGTATGTATGTATATATATATATATATATATATATATATATATATATATATATACATTTTTTTGTCCTCTCAGCAAAGGAAACAGGGAGGACAATGGAAAGCAATAGTCTGAGAACCGAGTATAGCATGTTGTCTTTAGGGTGCAGTTTTTAACCTGTGAAGTTCTTGGTTAGAGTGCACCTCTTGGTTATTCATATGATCTAAAAAGATGGACCTGAATAAGCAGACTGACCAAACAATTTGAATAATGTCTGTGGTAGGTGAGTTGGGAAAATATGGTAATCCTTTTTGTGAGGAGTCCTTGCGTATAGTGGTCACTACTTTTATTTTCTTCCTTAAATTATCATTTTAGAACAAGTAAGCATTTAGAAAAGCATTTTTCAACCAAATATTTTTGTTTTTTTGGGCATCATGTGTGTACTTGTGGGAAAGATTCAGGCGCAATTTTGTGGTGATGTTTACATTTTCCAGTAACAGTTATGTTGGTAGGTAATTTAGCAAATTAAAATTATTGTACCTAGGTAAAATATCCTGGTAATATACTGACTCTCATATCTGTAGTTCGTAGGCCATTTGGTAAATGAATGGGAAGTCATACCATAGGACCAAAAAACTGCTTTAAGAGCTATGAAAATCCAGCTACTTGAAGTGCGAGTTTGTCTACTCCAAGGCCCAACCTTCTTAAAATCTCTATTTCTTCATTTCTGTTTGCTGCCCAGCGGTGGAAATTGTTTTGAAAAAGACAGTCCATTAGAAGGATGGTGGGTCTTACGATGCATGAAGATATTAGGGTGAGCAGCTGCAACTTATACGGTACCCCTTATGAATGCAAAAATTCACAATCCTGAAAGAAGGATGTTTGTCCTGCAGTTCTCCAGAGAAATTGTTCAGGTATAGTTTAAGAAGTATGGGCTGGCTAAACTGTAGAGTTTTTATTCAATATGTGATGGTACCAGAACGCATGAGGTATATTAAAGTTGATTACCTAAATTGTCAATTCATTGTTGGAATCTTACATGGACTTTTTTTGTTTGAAATATTTCTCCTCATCTGCTGGGAACTCTAGTAGTTCGTATTCACACAACGGGTTAGTTGGCTATTCTAGCAATGAAAACTGCCATAAGCTACATGTGATCCACCTGTCTCATTGAGTGACCTGAGCATTAGCCAGTGAGCTGGAGAGTGCCAGAACTCAACTCTTTCTCTCCCCCCCCACCCCCCCCAAGGGATGATCTGCTCAGGTTTTCATAGCTCTCAAGAGTTTATGTAGTTTGAACCTAATGAACTGGTAGGAGGGCTATTCGCATGAGAAGCTATGAACTATACCAACTTGGAAGAACTGTAGTTACTAGCAAGTATTTTTTTTTTTTTTCTCTCTTTCATAGATTCACAGGCATGAATAAAGTAGTATCATAACAAAGCATAAATAACATAGGTGAAGCTGAGGCTCCTCTTAATGAATCAGGTTTTGGAGCTTCATTTGTAGAGTTAAAGAGCTGGATATTGACTGCATGCCAAGGCAGATATGCTTGGTAAATGTGTTGGTTGAGGTTGATAGCCCTCCTTTTGAAAACGTCTTTGAGGGACACTCAGGTGAATAGTGCTGCAATAGCTGCCATGCTTCTGGCGAAGTGGTCCTCTATTCTGTATCTTAAAGCCCTCCTGACCTTACTGTGGGCAAATGCAAGCATGCAGTGATCCAGTTAGTGAAAAATGTCCTGTGGTGAAATAAGGCATCGTTTTTTTTATCTCTGTCCAAAACAACAAAAAGATGTTCTATCTTGAAATCCTTTGTTCTGTCAATGTAGAGTTTAAGCTAGCGTTTTGTTGTGAACACTGTGATGGTTCACATTCAGACGTTTTTCTATTTTAAATTAATTTGTTCTTTCCGACTCTTATTTCCAGTCACTTTCTTGTTGAGATGGTTCTATTTCGTCCGTGGAAGATATGAAGTAGTTAGCATGAGTAGAAATATCTGCACCATTTGCACCTGATGTATCAAGATAATCGTGCTGGTGCATTTGTCTTCATGATTGTTTTGTCTTTGATTTCATATAGTGTTTTCTATCACATCATTGCTTTCAAAATAGAAGATAGGATGGATAATCAGATCCTATAAATTCCAGGTATCGGATTTTATTTTAGAGAGTGGCTTTGCAGTAGGACTATCGAGGCAAAGGTAATTCCAGTTTGCAGCATCAACTTGCGTGGTCTTCAACCGGTTGATGTTTATGTTCTAGTGCATCCTTATATGAGCTGCAATATTTGCTGTTTCAGACGAAAACACAGGTCGTACCATCTCTGAAACTCAAAGGCTTGCTATTTATGGCTTCAGCTAAAAGTTAGTATAGCACTTGGAAATAACTTGAGTCTTAAGAGACTATCAAATCGATAACCATGTTAGTGACATTATTTTGCAGTTTTCATTCTCTGTAACATGTTTTTCTGCATTACTTTACATATTCTGTGTGGTTATCTTTCATATTTTATGTAGTAGGGTAGGATTTCAACCCCCTTTTCTTATTGCCATCTTTGAATGTGTTATTCGTTAATGAAAGAGGTATTGGAGTTCCACTGTGTGCCTGAATTCCTCTTGTGGGACTGGTCATTACTAGGAAACACTTCTACACAGTATTGCTCGGTGAGCGGTATGTTTGCAGTCCAACTGGATCTCTACTTTGTATTGGCGTATTGACTAAGTTATTGCACCAGGATATCCGGTTAGAGCTCATACCCCTGCCACTCTTCAGAGGTGGAGGTGAAGGAGTGCACCCAGAGAAGATATGTAACTTCATGGCCGCTATGCATTTTCACCTTCCACCATTTTTTTTTTTTTTAAAGATACCACCATCAGTGTTGGACCACATGCTAATCCCTACTGGGACTGGTGTCCTACGTAGCATGTCCAATTGTGGCACTGCTGCTTAATTCAGCTTTAAAGTCGCTTAATGATGACCTAGCCAATATGTAGAACAAAACATAATTCGGGGTCTTGCATGACTATACCCCCAAATCTACAATCGACAAAAAGGACTTCTCTTGCCGCCTTTGCACTGTAAAACAAATCAGTGCCTCAACAATTGAACCAGACCATGATTTTTTTTATTTTTTATTATCAACAGAGAACAATGTGACTTGTGTAAATCAGAGTCTTGCTTGCCTTACTGGTGTGTAGGCTCCATAATAACCCCTTGAGAACTCTTATCTCCCAAAACACGTAAAGAATTACACATTTAAGGGTTTGAGAGACTAAGACAAACGTTTTCTCAGGACCCACGTGTTCCCCATGTTCACAACTTAAGATTTTGAAGCACAAGTAGCTGTATTTTTCCTATTGGTGATAAAGATAAAAATGTTCTTGGATGTGCCCTTAACACATTTTCTGTTCATGACATAAGGAACTCCTTATTAAAGAACATCAAAATCACGTCCTCTGTAAATGTCAATTAAGTTTAGAGAGAACAGTATACAAATCACGAACAAGTTAAGAAGTGTTTGGACCAGCACACACCATTGACAGATTCATTTGTTTACAGTAATCTCCTTCCTGTCCATCTTTTAATGACCATGTTGCCGTTATGGAAAAGATGAAGTACCTTCATTAATGTCCGATTCATATTCATTCTAAGTAACGTTCCAAAACAGAGGGCAGAACTCCGATCTGATTTACTGCTTTAAGATCTGTTCAAAACGGGTTTTTGTGTCTTCGTAACCAATACGTGTTGTTAATTTCATCATTTGGTACAGTATTGAGCATTTGATCTTTGGAAATTTAAGCCCTGCTTGAACGTTTAAATTCACTCCCTTGATCTCTGCTCTAGGCAAGTGCCAGTTTGGAAATAATCAGTAAGTTGATTAGAAGTGCCTGTTATTTATAATGGGTGACAATATAATAGCATTTTAGAAACGTTTTCATGCATTTGATGTCTGTTGCAGACCTCTGTCTGTCTAAAGGTGTTGATCTTATTATCACCGTTTGTATTGAAGCTTCTTGCTAGTAATATCAGAGGTATTGTATCAGAGAGAAATACTCAACTTGTACACTGTCTGAGTGTAGGTGTTTATTTCTCTTAACTCTTAATACTGTGACAGCTTCATCAGTCATGGAAACCAGTTTCTCTGTAGCGCAAAGCCTGGAAACAAACGTGTATTTGTTGGCCAAAATCCTACATGTTCCAATTAAGTTACTGTTGGGTTATTACGCACACACGCAAAGTGATCAACCCAGGCAGCGTTAGGAACGATTGTTTGAAACGCTGAAATTTACTCCAGTAGTCCCTAGTTAACTAACAAAATGTGGACATTATTATACGGAGTAGCAGAAAACAATTTCCCCCATTGAATACCTACAAAGAGGGTTAGCTTTTCCTTCATCAAAGTTTTGCAGCCCAACTTATTTGTGTTCAGTTTTACTGCACGCTTCTGGATACCGTTCTCAGTAGGTTTCATCATTTTTAAACCCTTCATTTACTTTTTAAAGAAAATAACCTCTTGCAACCAAATCGTCATTATTTTTCCTGCTTCACTTTAAGCATTTTTGGAGGGCTTGGCACGGAGCAGTGCCATAGTAATTCGTAATCCAGAGTCTCAATTCCTCAGGCGCTCTAACACCACGTGTGTAGTAAAATTATATTGCTGTATTACATTTCTTTATATGGGTCCTAGAAATTATATGGCATGGGAATGCTTCTGGTAATGTTTTTTGATCATGACTAATTACTAAAGAGTAATCTTGTTTCAAGATACACCTGTGAGGTCACTGTGGACTTTGCTCCCCTATGCATGAAAGGATATTAGCATGCCTGATTCACCACAATCATTACTACGCAAAATCCCTTCGTCTTTACTCTGGGCTGATTTAGAAGAAATATTTATTTGTTACACATGTGACAAGCACAATGCCCCATTATCACCTTAGTGTTGGACTGTCCTGATAAAATAGCACGCTTGGGGGGGAAAAAACTAATTTGGTTCAGTGATTGTCCCTAACTTTGAGTTTGTGGGGTAGATGGCTGAAGGAATTTGTCATTTTCTGAAGCCCAGCAGAATCTAAAGTTCATGGAGCTGCACTGGTGTTAAGGAGGATCTCTGTTTTATTGTTAATCAACTTGAAAGCTTAGTTTCTTCTAAACACGACTAGTGTAAATGATACTCCTTTGTGTTGACATGCATGTTCTGCATATTTTATTTTCTCTCTTACCACAAAGCAAAAAATACAGTGGAGTTTGCATCACCAGTTGTGTCTTCACATCTAAACAGCTTGCCTGCTTTGCTTTCGTTGGAAGGGTTAGGAAGATAAAATCTCACTTTAGGTCTGCAAGTGAAATATTCATTATCTGAACTCCCCAGTGGTGGCTTATAGAGCTTCCCAGTTTCTCCTTCTGCCCTTGCAGGATGAAAAGGTAGAATCCACTGGTGTATTTTAAGGTATTACATGTGATATTGATTGTGGTATCTTGGTTAATGGCTCCCAGTGACAGATTTGTGGTTGAGCAGACAGCTGAGCTACTGGTGATATCAACTCTACCATAGAAAGAGCCAGATGAGAAGGTAAAGTTAATATTGTTTCAAATAATATGGCTCCATCCTCTTCAAAGGTTGACCCTATGGATAACATCCATATGTTGTGGAACTGAGGAAATCTTTGCAGAGGATCTGATAAAGAAACTTGAGTAGAATTGTCCATTATAAATTTATGGAAGGTGATAATTTGACCACCATATTTTTAAGCAATTTGTATTGAAGCTCAAGACCTACATACACTAACAGACCTAAAAAAAAAACCAACATAAGAATGTTTCTAGACCTGCAGATCAAGTAACTTGAATAGTCTACTCGACCATAACTGTAATGTGCTTGACTCGTAAATGGGTCTCAAATGTGTGACCCTAGGCAAATATTTTACTTTACAGTCACCTTTTTCTTCATTCTCACACGAGTGTACCTTCAAGTATGTGAGCTCAGCATTTCTGCTGTGCAAAGGAAGTCTTTTGTTTTATTGAATCAATTAAACATTTGCTCCATGTATAAAAAGAATCAAGACACATAATCGGGACACATGATCCATTACCTGCCTCTTAGTTTACTAATAGCATTGCTACCAGGGCAGGAATGTTTATCGGTTTATGTTTAAACATTCATTTTTAATAAATATATGTTCGATGGCATCTGTCGCTGTAGATACGCATGTTCTGCAATAGCTCGCCATCTGGTGTTGGGCCGGAGTGTTACAAGTTGTTTTTCTTCGAAGAAGTCTTTCGAGTCACGGGACCGAGTGACTCCTCCTTTTGTCTCCATTGCGCATGGGCGTCGACTCCATCTTCGATTGTTTTTTTTCCGCCATCGGGTTCGGACGTGTTCCTGTCGCTCCGAGTTTCGGAGCAGAAAAAATAGTTAATTTCGGAAGATTTTCGTCGGTATTGTTGCGTTCGGGATCGGCGTACTTAGATTCAACACCGCATCGAAGATCGAAGAGCTCCGGTACCCTTCGGGGTAGTTTTTCGATCCTCCGTCGGGGCCTGGTCGGCCCGACCGCGTGCTGAGGAACGCCGATGGAACGGACCCCGTTCCGTTTCTGCCCCAAATGCCACAATAAATACCCCTACACAGACCAACACTTGGTCTGCAACCTGTGCCTGTCACCTGAGCACAGCGAAGACACCTGCGAGGCCTGTCGTGCGTTCCGGTCCCGAAAAACACTCCGAGACCGTCGAGCCAGAAGACTTCAAATGGCGTCCGCACCGACAGCCCGACGGGAGTTCGAGGAACAGGAAGAGGAAGGTACCTTCTCGATCCAAGACTCAGACTCCGAAGGATTCGACGATACACAAACCGTGAGTAAGACGTCGAAAACCACACAAAGAAACATTTACAAGGCCCAGGGGACGCCACTGCCACCAGGCCATGGCTCAACCCATAAAATCGGTGACCGACCGTCGGCACCGAAAAAGGCCCAAACAGTGCCGAGATCGTCCGACTCCGGTCGAGACACCGGCACGCAGCCTTCTCGGGACCGAGAAAGTGCTGGAGACAAGCCTCGACACCGAGATGCCGGTGTGGACACGGCTCGACGCCGAGACAGCGGCACCGAAACAGATCGACGCCGAGAGGTTTCGGCCCCGAAAAGGAAAAAAGTCACCTCGGAGCCGAAAAAACACGCAGACAAAGTTTCGATGCCGAAACAAACTGCAAGCGACCCAGCTTCAGGCTCTTATACAGAAGAGCACTCGCTAACCTCCCAAATGCAGAAGCATAGGTTTGAGGAAGAGCTACAAGCAACTGATGCGGACCATACGCAAAAGCGTATCTTCATTCAGCAGGGGACAGGAAAAATAAGCACCCTTCCCCCCATTAGGAGAAAGAGAAGGTTGGAGTTCCAGACGGAACAAGCACCACAACCAAAAGTGGTGAAAAGAGTTACACCACCACCCTCTCCTCCGCCCGTGATTAACGTTTCACCAGCACAAACGCCATCACACTCCCCAGCTCACACCACCATGAGCCAGGGTGACCAAGACCAGGACGCATGGGACCTATACGACGCCCCAGTGTCAGATAACAGCCCAGAGGCATACCCTACAAAACCATCTCCACCAGAAGACAGCACCGCGTACTCTCAGGTGGTGGCTAGAGCAGCACAATTTCACAACGTAAGCCTCCACTCAGAACAGGTCGAGGATGATTTCTTGTTCAACACACTCTCCTCCACCCACAGCTCCTACCAAAGCCTGCCTATGCTCCCTGGTATGCTCCGGCACGCAAAGGACATATTTAAGGACCCGGTCAAAAGTAGGGCAATCACACCAAGGGTGGAAAAAAAGTATAAGCCGCCTCCTACGGACCCGGCTTTCATCACAACACAGCTGCCACCAGACTCTGTTGTTGTAGGAGCAGCTAGGAAAAGGGCCAACTCTCACACATCTGGAGATGCACCACCCCCAGATAAAGAAAGCCGCAAGTTTGATGCAGCTGGTAAGAGAGTCGCAGCACAAGCTGCAAACCAGTGGCGCATCGCGAACTCCCAGGCACTACTTGCGCGCTATGACAGAGCCCACTGGGATGAGATGCAACATCTCATTGAACATCTGCCCAAAGACTTCCAAAATAGGGCAAAACAAGTGGTTGAGGAGGGACAGGCCATCTCCAACAACCAGATCCGCTCCTACATGGACGCTGCAGATACAGCTGCACGGACAATTAATACATCTGTAACTATCAGAAGGCATGCATGGCTCCGAACGTCTGGATTTAAACCAGAGATTCAACAAGCAGTTCTCAATATGCCTTTTAATGAAAAAGAACTGTTCGGTCCAGAAGTGGACACAGCGATTGAGAAACTCAAAAAAGATACGGACACTGCCAAAGCCATGGGCGCACTCTACTCCCCGCAGAGCAGAGGGAATTACAGCTCATTCCGTAAAACGCCCTTTCGAGGGGGGTTTCGGGGTCAAAGCACACAAGCCAGCACCTCACAAGCCACACCGTCCAGTTACCAAGGACAGTATAGAGGAGGTTTTCGGGGACAATATAGAGGAGGGCAATTCCCTAGAAATAGAGGAAGATTCCAAAGCCCCAAAACCCCTACTACTAAACAGTGACTCACATGTCACTCACCCCCTCCACACAACACCAGTGGGGGGACGAATACGTCATTATTACAGAGCATGGGAGAAAATCACTACAGACACTTGGGTTCTAGCAATTATCCAACATGGTTACTGCATAGAATTTCTACAGTTCCCTCCAAACATACCACCAAAAGCACAAAATTTAACAACACACCATTCCAATCTCCTAGAGATAGAAGTGCAGGCACTATTGCAAAAGAATGCAATCGAATTAGTGCCAAACACTCAAATAAACACAGGAGTTTACTCACTGTACTTTCTGATACCAAAGAAGGACAAAACACTGAGACCAATCCTAGACCTCAGAGTAGTCAACACTTTCATCAAATCAGACCACTTCCACATGGTCACACTACAAGAAGTATTGCCATTGCTAAAGCTGCACGACTACATGGCAACTTTAGACCTCAAGGATGCTTATTTCCATATACCAATACACCCATCGCACAGGAAATACCTAAGGTTTGTATTCAAAGGAATACATTACCAATTCAAGGTACTGCCTTTCGGATTAACAACCGCACCAAGAGTCTTTACCAAATGTCTAGCGGTAGTCGCTGCACACATCAGAAGGCAGCAAATACATGTGTTCCCATATCTAGACGACTGGCTAATCAAGGCCCATTCGTTAATAGAGTGCTCAAATCACACAAATCATATCATACAAACCCTCTTCAAACTAGGGTTCACCGTCAATTTCACAAAATCCAAAATTCTGCCACGCAAGGTACAACAATACCTGGGAGCCATAATAAACACATCAAAAGGAGTAGCCACTCCAAGTCCACAAAGAATTCAAAATTTCAACACCATCATACAACGCATGTATCCAACACAAAAGATACAAGCAAAGATGGTATTACAACTCCTAGGCATGATGTCATCATGCATAGCCATTGTCCCAAACGCAAGACTGCACATGAGGCCCTTACAACAATGCCTAGCATCACAGTGGTCTCAAGCACAGGGTCACCTTCTAGATCTGGTGTTAATAGACCGCCAAACTTACCTCTCGCTTCTGTGGTGGAACAACATAAATTTAAACAAGGGGCGGCCTTTCCAAGACCCAGTGCCACAATACGTAATAACAACAGATGCTTCCATGACAGGGTGGGGAGCACACCTCGATCAACACAGCATACAAGGACAATGGAACGTACATCAAACAAAACTGCATATCAATCACCTAGAACTTCTTGCAGTTTTTCAAGCACTAAAAGCTTTCCAACCAATAATAGTTCACAAATACATTCTCAGACAACATGACAACAATGTATTATCTAAACAAGCAGGGAGGGACGCACTCCACGCAGTTAAGCCTGTTAGCACAAAAAATTTGGCATTGGGCAATTCACAACCAAATTCGCCTAATTGCACATTTTATACCAGGGATACAAAATCAACTCGCAGACAATCTCTCTCGAGATCACCAACAGGTCCACGAATGGGAAATTCACCCCCAAATACTGAACACTTATTTCAAACTCTGGGGAACACCTCAGATAGACTTGTTTGCGACAAGGGAGAACGCAAAATGCCAAAACTTCGCATCCAGATACCCACACAAACAATCCCAAGGCAATGCCCTATGGATGAACTGGTCAGGGATATTTGCTTACGCTTTTCCTCCTCTCCCTCTCCTTCCTTACCTGGTAAACAAACTCAGTCAAAGCAAACTCAAACTCATATTGATAGCACCAACTTGGGCAAGGCAACCCTGGTACACAACGCTGCTAGACCTATCAGTGGTACCCTGCATCAAATTGCCCAACAGGCCAGATCTGTTGACACAGCACAACCAAAAGATCAGACACCCAGATCCAGCATCGCTGAATCTAGCAATCTGGCTCCTGAAATCCTAGAATTCGGGCACTTACAACTTACCCAAGAATGTATGGAAGTCATAAAACAAGCAAGAAGGCCATCCACCAGGCACTGCTATGCAAGTAAATGGAAGAGGTTTGTTTGCTACTGCCATATTAATCAAATACAACCATTACACACAACTCCAGAACATGTAGTGGGTTACTTGCTTCACTTACAAAAATCTAACCTAGCTTTCTCTTCCATTAAGATTCACCTTGCAGCAATATCTGCATACCTGCAGACTACCTATTCAACTTCCCTATATAAAATACCAGTCATTAAAGCATTCATGGAGGGCCTTAGGAGAATTATACCACCAAGAACACTACCTGTTCCTTCATGGAACCTAAATGTTGTCCTAACTAGACTTATGGGTCCACCTTTTGAACCCATGCACTCCTGCGACATACAGTTCCTAACCTGGAAGGTGGCATTTCTCATCGCCATTACTTCCCTGAGAAGAGTAAGCGAGATTCAGGCGTTTACTATACAGGAACCTTTTATACAACTACACAAAAATAAAGTCGTCCTAAGGACCAATCCTAAATTTTTGCCAAAAGTTATTTCACCGTTCCATCTAAATCAAACAGTGGAACTTCCGGTGTTCTTTCCACAGCCAGATACCGTAGCTGAAAGGGCACTACATACATTAGATGTCAAAAGAGCATTAATGTATTACATTGACAGAACAAAGAACATCAGAAAGACTAAACAACTCTTTATTGCATTTCAAAAACCTCATGCAGGAAACCCAATTTCAAAACAAGGTATAGCCAGATGGATAGTTAAATGCATCCAAATCTGCTACCTTAAAGCTAAACGACAGCTGCCCATTACACCAAGGGCACACTCAACCAGAAAGAAAGGTGCTACCATGGCCTTTCTAGGAAACATCCCAATGCAAGAAATATGTAAGGCAGCCACATGGTCTACGCCTCACACATTCACCAAGCACTACTGTGTAGACGTGTTATCCGCACAACAAGCCACAGTAGGTCAAGCTGTATTAAGGACATTATTTCAGACTACTTCCACTCCTACAGGCTGATCCACCGCTTTTGGGGAAATAACTGCTTACTAGTCTATTGCAGA
Organism: Pleurodeles waltl; assembly: GCF_031143425.1. Classification (NCBI taxonomy): domain Eukaryota; kingdom Metazoa; phylum Chordata; class Amphibia; order Caudata; family Salamandridae; genus Pleurodeles; species Pleurodeles waltl. The sequence goes on from NC_090442.1 coordinate 310,723,921, forward strand.
ACATGCGTATCTACAGCGACAGATGCCATCGAACTGAAAATGTCACTTACCCAGTGTACATCTGTTCGTGGCATCAGTCGCAGTAGATTCGCATGTGCCCACCCGCCTCCCCGGGAGCCTGTAGCAGTTTGGAAGTTACCTTCAATTATTTATATATGTATCATCTCAACCTTAAATAAGTGCATACTTAGTCACTCCATTGCATGGGCACTATTACTACAATTCAACTCCTACCTCACCCTCTGCGGGGAAAAACAATCGAAGATGGAGTCGACGCCCATGCGCAATGGAGACAAAAGGAGGAGTCACTCGGTCCCGTGACTCGAAAGACTTCTTCGAAGAAAAACAACTTGTAACACTCCGGCCCAACACCAGATGGCGAGCTATTGCAGAACATGCGAATCTACTGCGACTGATGCCACGAACAGATGTACACTGGGTAAGTGACATTTTCATACTATGGCATGATGTGGACGCACACTGTCATTCACAGAGGAAAATTTCTATGAAATGTACAAAAACCGGCCCACTAACTTGCTGTTTTACTGATCAAACGATATAATGTATTAACAAATCTGTGAAAGATTGAGTTACAGAAAACATTATTTGCACAACACCATGTAAAGTGTTCTGATTTGGTTTCATCCTATTTAAATATTTTTTATATCACACAGAAGTAAAAACAATGGGCTTTCACAACTACTGAAATATATTTTGAAATGTTCGTACAGTTGACTTAGCTATTTAAATGTGTGTTAGGAAAAAAACTGACAAAATCATTGAGATTTAAAGGCCTCCTTCACTTTCTGACTGAACAGAACACCTGTTTGTCAACTCACCAGAAGTGTCAAGTAGGTCCTAAAAATAGCTCAACCTGATAAAATATGACTCACTGTAGGGTTTTCCAGGCCTAACTAAGTTTGTAACATGTTTTGATGCACAGGTAAAATGTTTTTGGGTGATCTGACTTACTCTCTGTAATTCAGATACATCCTCTAAATATTATATTGATGTCTTGTAGAAAGTTTAGTTGTGAACCTAAAGTTTTTGTGTTTTAATAAAGCTCCATAACTCCCCTTCTAAATTTGATGTAAAATGTTAAGTTCTAGAAATAAATTACCATTCAAGCAACTAAGAATGTATTATTGCACATGATGAGATAAACAGTGCAAGTAAATGTTCCTCATCTGTTAGAGTGCATGACCATCAAATGCATCATCAGTGATGGGATGTTTTCCTCAAACATGAACTGAGGTAAATGAGCTTTTGAAGTATATATCTTATGTCTTGGTTGTGCCCACAATTATCTCGATCATTCACTATTGAACAAAAGGACGAGTTGGTGCAGCCTGTAATGTTTTATTTCTTTGTGGGGTTTTTTCCCATCATTTTCTCTTTTCTCAGGTTCATATTTTCAAAGCATACAATGCACTTCCAAGTACAGTCAGTTAAGTTTAGGTAAAAAGGACAAAAGAAAACAATTTGAACACTATTACCATGTACATTTCATTCTATTTAAAACATTCAGTTCATCTTGCAAGTGATGTGGGAGAAGCTCAAGTGGGCATCATTTCTGACTGAGTCAGTACAGGCAAACTTGTTGACAAGATATTCACAAAGGTGTTATTGCTTGGCTTTTGGCCCAGTTTCTGGGTATTGAATCCAGGGTATCTAAAGCACCTGGCAAAGCAAAGACGTCTTCATTATGCCTTGTTTCACCAGTAGGGCAATGAGGAATTTTGTGTTCGACCCACATGCGGTTTATGTGCTACCCATACCAAATCACATTCTTGAAGAGTAAGACTAGTGTAAAATCTATAAGACTGAAGACAGTTGAAGAATTATTCTTGCCATTGAGGAAGCCCGGATGTCCAGTGAACACAGTGCACTTCACCTCCTAAAAGCTTTAAAAAAAGTTGAAATCTCAAAGAACAAAAAGCTGACGGTCCCAGAGCTCTTTAAATGGCCCTCCTTAAATACTACTTGAATGCCACAAAACCCTTTATGGCTTGAACAAATGTTTGGTGTCAAAATTGATAGTGACTGCTTCATTGACTAGGATTCATCACCAGACTTGTGGACCGAAGCGCTACCTGCCTCACTGACAACCTGTTCAATAGCTATCTTGGGTAAAACACCTGTGTTGGGAATCTCCTCTGTTTCTGCCATAATCAGCCAAGAAGGCTTTGAGCCCCTGCGTCGTCCATCACCAAATTATTATAATTTATTACTGAGCATGCTGGTGAGAGACATGCCATCAACGAAGATTATTTCAGCTACCATATACTTGTTCATTCCTTCGTCATTCCTCATTAACATCACATTTAGTTTTGATTGCAGTTTCACGCTCTACATGACAACTCTTACTTTCCTCTGCCTCTCAACAAAAATGTCTCCTTCATGATCCCCAGGTTGAGACTTTAAACATGACTCCTTTCCCTTCACCCCAGGTTCTGTCGTGAGTTTGAGAAGGAAGAGTACTAAGGCTGAGCAATATGTGAGAATACAAAGCTAAGAATTATTTTGGTGATGAGGTTGGAAATGTTCTTTTATAAGTTTTCTGGTTGATTCTTCGGTATGAGTTAGGTGCTTTAACATGACCTGCAGTGGGTTAGTCCCTTATACCTGGAAAAATAATGAACTGATTTGAGGGAAGGAGTTTCCTGAGCTCAGAAACTCTATAACATTACAAATTGGTTTCTTCACAAACCGCAATGAGAGAGACTTCATTATTTGAAACATTAACTCAGGGCTTCTTAGAAATGCTTTTTCCCATGTCAGTTCCAACTGTGTTCCTAATGAGGTAGACTATATTTAGGAACAGCGAAAGGCAGGCTGCTTCTTTTATTTTCAAGACCGCTGATGTGTACTGACTCTACCATGACAAAAGCTGGGCAATTGACAAAATGATACAATGGCGTAGGTTGGCACATGAGATGATTGTCAAATTCTCTTGTGGTGCTTTGCGGCTGCCGCTTCCTTCTGTCTCCTGCCTCCTGTAGCCAACAGCAGCTTAGCCTTAAAAACGCAGTATCCCCAACATGAAATGCATCAACTTCGGGAAGTTCTAATCCTGCCAGATAGAGGGAGAACAAGTTTCTGGGCCAGAGTGGTTGGATTGTTGTGGTGAAGAGATTTATGAGTCATGGAAGCAATTTTTAGATCGATCCTTTCCTCAGTGTAGCCAGTTCAGCGTTTGAGGTCTGGTGTGATATGATTGCTCATTTTGAAACTGTAATGAGCTGAGCAGCCACATTCAGGGTTACCTTCAGAGGCGCCAGTTTCGCTTTTGGTAGGCCGATGAGGTTTGCACTACCATAGTCTAGTTTGGAGATCACAAGTGCTTGAACCACTGTCTTGAGATCTGCAATGGGAAGGACAGGCTTTAATTTTCTTAGTGCATGCAGTTGGTAGTTGGTGCCTCTGGTGGCGGCACTGATGTGCTCATCTATAGAAAGGCGATTATCCAAGATTACTCCGAGGGATTTTGATGAGGTTATGATGTGTGGGGTACAGTTTAAGGCTGTTAGATGTGAAAGCCATTCTTTGATGTTGGGAGTGTGATTGAGTGGTGAGATTAAGATGTATTCAGTTTTGAGAGTGTTCAGTTTAAGGTGGTTACGTGTCGGCCAATGTTGTTTTTGTCAGTGGAGTTTATGTCTTTGGGAGAGACGATTTGCATGTAAAGTTAAGTAACACCAGCATACATATATCAGGAGATGTTTGAGAGTTTGAGGATTTTGGTTAGAGGTTCCTTGAGCAGGCTGAACAGAGGAGGGAGAGTGAAGAGCCTTGGGGAACGCTAGTGGTGATTGGTGTCTGGTTGGATAGAGTGTGGTTGTTGGAAACTCTTTGAGATCTGTTGCTCAGGAATGAGGAGAACCATTTTAGCAGAGTACCGGGGAGACTGTCCTCTGTTCTTGGAGGTTCAAAAGGCTCTTGTGTTTAACCGTGTTGAATGCAGCTGGTGGATCTAGCAGGATTAATAAGCAGCGTTCATTCTGGTCGAGAAATCTTAGGACATCATCGCCGTGGACCAGGGCAGATTCAGTACTGTGACCCGGCCTGAAACCAAACTGGCATTGCTCGAGGCATGCGTTTTTCCAGGAGCTTAGCCAGAGTTGGGATGTTGAAGATTGAGCGGTTGGAATCTGACTGGTCGGTGTGGAGTTATTTTAGTATAGTGGTAACCTCCTCACTTCTTAGATAATCTGGTATAGAGCCTTATGTTTAAGAAGCGTTGATAATCCTGGTGCATAATGAGAGCAAGGAGTGTTTAATCTTGTTGAGGAGTGTGAAGGGTAAGAGGAGGTTGAACTGGTTAGAATATTTCATAGAAGATGAACCAAGAGGCATTGTTCTTTAGTTTAAGGGAAGGCTTCCAGGGCACTCTCCATGAGCTATGAGGAAGTGAAGTGGAGGGGCTTTGATCAGTGAGAGCTTCACAGGAATTTGGAGATCAGTGTCAATTTTCATTGTTTTCTTGATAAAGGAGGCAGCAAATATATCACAGCTGGGCATAATTAAATTATCTGAAGAGAGGGAGTTGCATTTTCTATTAGTGTTTTTTTTTATTTATTTTTATTTAAAACATTGTTTGGAACAGTTTATGGCCTTGTCAAGTTGTTGTCTGAAAAATGCTGCTTCAGTACTTCTGATAAGCCTGTTGTAGGCTTTCCTTTTTAGCCTCGGTGGTTTTGGATTAGTCAGAGGCTGAGGGTCTCCAGGACCTTTCCGCTAATCTTAGCGAGTGGCATTCTTCATTAAGGTTACAGTTGAATCATGGATTGGATTTTTTGATCTGGACTCTTTTTAGTTGTTTGGGGGCAATGGCATGTATGATGTTGGACGTGGAGTTGATATAGTTATCTGTGATATCTTGTGTGTCTGACACGTTAGTGGGTAGAGAGAGAATATAATTAATGAGTACCCAACATGAATGGGTTGATATTTCTGGTTTCTGACAGTGTTTGGCTTTCACGGGTTGTCCTTTGGGGGTAACTACCCTTTCTGCGATGAGGAGGGTGATGCAGTGATAGTCTGTCCAGTCTCATGGTAGGATAGGGTCAATTTGGATGGTGTTCTCCTTTGCGATTATTAGGTCTTATATAGCTCCTTTATTATCCGTTTGGGAAGTTGCTGGTTTAGGCCAAGTTGCAATCATAAAGAAAGGTTTGAAGCTATTCACCAAATGGTTGTTTGTGCCATTCCAGTGGATTTGATATTGCCAAGAAAAATCTAGCTATGTTGTCCGCTATTGGTAAAGATGACCTTCATGATTTGTCCTGTGGATGTGTGGTTATTTCATGAAGGGTGGTAGATCATGTGCAGTGTGCAGCGTGCATATTGTGCTGCCTTTAGTTGTAAAATTGATTGCTAGGTATTTGCAGGAGGACAGTGATTGAGTATGTTTGTTTTACAGAGAGATTAGTCCAATGGGTACATGAAGTGCCACGCTCAGGACGGGCTGAATGGGTCAAACGAATGATATGGCTGGGAGGGATTAGGATGCCTATCATAGGGGATGAAGATTCATTTAGCCATGTTTCAGTGAGAATTGAGGTCCAGGTCAAGAGCAAGGATAAGGTCCGCTATATCCTCAGCGTGTTTCACTGCAGACCGTCAAGTGAGTAACAAGCGTTTTAGCTTATATTTGGTTACAGTTGTGGATAGATGAGATATGGGAACTTGTTTGAGGTTAGAATTATTAATGGACCTAGAACTAGGATGGGTATTCCCTTTTGTGGTTAAGTAATAATCATCCCACAAACATAATGTAGTCAGTAGGAGCACTGTTGTATGATGTGAGAAGGGAGAGGATATTGTTGTTTAAAAGGTGCCTAACCAGCCTTTAGGGTCGAGAGTAGTGGTATAGGTTTGCTTTACATCTCCACCTAGGTTGAGGTGCCCAGGCATTGGCAGGGCTAGAGGCAAGAGGGTGTTTGAAGACCGGGATGTTCTGATTCCAATGGTACGTTGTGTGATGTGTCCACTTGTGTTCCAGTTTAGATGTAATATGTAGTAGATTCTGGATGTTAGCCCTCACCTGCTGTAGCTCTGTTCTTGAGGTCGTCAAGCATTGACCAGAGAATGGAAGTACTGTAGAGTTGATTTGGGGGAGACTTGTGAATGGTTTTGGGGGTGGGGCGGGGGGGAATACCAGTATTTTGAGGTGGTGGTTAGGAGGGTTGGGGGAGCCAAGGGATATGGAGATGTCTCTTTGGTCTGGGTCCTTGCTACGATGTATGACTTGGGAGTTAGGTGGACTTAGAGATTTGAAGAGGTGTGGAGAATCCTGTTTGATGTGAGCGCTGTGATGGATGGATCTCGCCATATCTAAATCAATTGGGTATTGGTAATTAGTAGAAATCGTGATCGGCATCGCACTGTTACATACTTGACCAGGAATGGGGTTGATACTGTCACACCTAAGACCAGAGTTGAGATTCGGTTTGCTTGTAGATTGGAGAGGGGAGTTGACAGGGTGATGGTGTCTTGTGGCAGGGTCAGTACTCTCTCTCTCAGAGAATGGTATTGTAGAGTATGAGTGTTTCTTTATTCAATTTGAGTATTTTGTGTTTAAAAGTTTGGTTTTGGTGGATATTTGATTTTAAATTACTTGTGTCCAGCAAGAGACAGTAGGGTGTTTAGCACATTGATGTGGGATGGTTCCATATTGATGTCACTGAGTAGGGAGGGACTAGCGAAATAAGAAGGAAAATAGTTGTATGACTCTAATGGAGGGAACTCTTTTCCTAGATGTCTGCCCCTTTAGTAGCAACAAAGAAGGTTATTTCTTAGGAAGAAGTAGAGTCCTATTTTAGTTTCTCTGGTAGTACTGTTATGAGTAGTCATGTGTCGCTGCCCATGAGTATTGAAGGGGGAGGGCTCATGAGACTCCGAATGCCAGGGAGCAGTCCATAGGTAAAATGGCGGCCAGAGATTTAATTTGTTGTCAGGGTGAGGCCATACCCCCATGAAGTATAGGGAAATTCAATGGGCAGGGGAAAAATATAGTGATTGTAGATGAACAAGGGGAAAAAATGGCCCCCAAGTCAAACTGGTTTGTGATTGATGATGGGAGCAAAGCTTGTGCCCACAAGACAAAAGTACATCAGTGTAAGAGGGCCCTAGGAGCAAAGCAGTTTCGTAGTAGATGCAAAAAGCCAAGCTGCCAGTAGAATGTGCCCAAAAAGGAGTAACGCATTGGCATACAATGTCGCTCGCAGCGTGTAATAGCTGTGACTTTGATATAGACAGACTAGGATGTGATCCGAAGTGCTGTGGGTGTTCTGGCAGAAAGGGGCTCAGCCAGAACACGTGGACGATGAGCACAACTCATACACGGCACAATGGAGCCGGGGAGGAGCAGCGCGGTTTGGGGTGGGGTCAGGGCAAAACGCATACACTTCACCCATGGCTTACCGCTTAAAGATCCCAGTGGTAGTTGGCATCTTAGTGGGCAATTCTCATGCAGGAAAACAAAGGGTGTGAAAGTGGCGATCGCAGCAAGGGTCTTCTAAACCTCTGGGTTCAGAGAATCAGCTTGTAGGCGACCGGTTCAGGATGCAGGAGTCACCGGAGAAAAGGCCCCAGCCAGTTGAGAGACCACAGTCCCAAGGTCTCCTTCCTCCTGCTTGCTAGATTTGTAACTAGGACTGGGAAAAGCAGATTTTATCCTTGTTGCAGGGATCGTGGTGGATTGACTCTGACCAGGTAGTGGCATAATTTGCAAAACACAAGAATGACGATGCATAGTAAGCTCTTAATTATTACTAACTGTAGCTAATTTATAACTTATACCTGAATTTCAATTCCTTTCACCCTTAAACCACACCAGTTGAAGAATACATAGGGACATGTGTGCTTTTTTTAATTTGAAGCTCGCCTTTCCAGTGAGATAAGAGACTCGATTGCCTGAAAAGGGCAAAAATTAAGTTCTTTTGTCACATTTGTTCACTTTAATATTGCTACGTTAAATACAAAGATGATTCTCAGCTTGAATAATTCCAAGACATCGGAATTTATGAAATGTTATCGACGAAGGTCGAGTTACAGGTGACTCATTTTTCTAGTACCATCTGGATAAAATGTTTTGTTTGTTAAAAAAAAAAAACGCACCCTCTTTATTTGAATGACATTGCTTGTTTTATCACTCTTTCTTTGCATATCTGAAAGATCTATATTTTTCTGCAGACTTTAACTTTGCCATGTACCCACCGTCCATGATAGCTACTGGAAGTGTTGGTGCTGCAATCTGTGGGCTTCAGTTTGTTGATGATGGAAGTGTACTCTCTGGCAATAGCCTAACAGAACTTCTGGCTAAGATCACAAATACAGACGTGGTAAGTGCAGGTTTCTGTACTCCATCACTTTAGTCTTGTTGGTGTCACCTTTGTAGTATTCCATTTTATATTTCTTGGGATTTATATTTCTTGGGTTTGTGGGAAACCTCATAAAAATAAAGAATTAGTTCAGGCCTTGAGACAGGATCTCAAATGTAGGCCATTTGTACCACTCCAGGGGATGGGTTCTAACATTCATTTTGTGCAAGGTATGGATGCCTAAATATGGAAAATATGTGATACCAAGTCATCACTCTTTGTCTTTTGTATGATATTATTGAATTAGCAACCTTAGCCGAAATAATAATGGTATTCATATTTTTGAAAAAATCGCATACACATTCATCATAATGTGTGTCGGGGGGATCTAATTCCACCAAATTGATTGAATTAATTATAATTTAAAAATAATTCATTGTTAATTGTAATAATAACAATATAGTCAAAATAATAATAAAACTTCATTATATTCCTCATTGATACAGATTTTATGCATAATTTCCCCTTACAAGTTCAAATAATAGTTGTCACATCTTGCATAGGCATTGTATGTCATGAGTGAACATAAACACAATTTTATCATTCACATTCGTCGTCATCTTTTTCTGAATAGGTGTCATCATTCTCTGCGTCGGTTCAAATTTCACAGGCGGCAGTCTGGACATGTCGGTTCATTTGAGGTTATTTAGATAGCAGTCACATGTTGGCAGTGTGCAGTTCCAAATGCAGTTGCAAGCCAGTAGATCTTAAACAGCCTGAGGTGCCGGCTGCCTCCATCTAGTCCACTACCAGTTGCTCTGCTCCCTCGTGTTTTTACAACTCCCACCCTCTCCCATTTGGACTAGGTGTCTGTGGAGCATTCAGAAGAAATCTCCTGCCTATTGCGGCTTGATCATTCGCACGTTTGGCCTGTTTCTTCAGACAGTACCTGCAAGGTGGAAGTTGAAGAATGTCTTTCTCACCCTTCTTTGTGCAGAATAGGTGACATTTCAAGTTATTCATGTGATGAACCAAAGGTTTTTGTGCATACAGCAAATATGAGAATTGCTCCAATTTGTCCATTAGTTCTTCAGAGAGATCCCATTAGTCCCTGAGCTGCAGAAATGTTTCCTGTGTATGTCTGTTGGCAGGCAGGATTTTGAATGCACTTACTTTTCCTTTTCCCGCAAATGCGCTTTACTGTGTCACATCCTAGACTTATCATAGCTCGAAAAATATTTTCACCAAGAGTTGAAGTTATTTTCCCAATGTCAAGGACTCCCATGTGTATTTTAGTACCACATTTCAGTAACAATTTATCCACAATTCTCTCATGGAATTCTAAACACATAATAAACACATTGGTGTCATTTGAGCTTGTCATTACTCCCTCATTAGCAGCATGTCAGCATACAGCAACACACGACCAACTGCTTCTTCGTTTATACTGTTGAAATTAAGTACTTCATGGCTCCCTTCAGATGTGGTTTTGTAGCATTTATCTTCACAGTTCTCGAACAGTGTTTTATTCTCAAGTTTTACAAAATACACTGATTTCCTCCATTTGTTAACAAGAAATGCGATGAGAGTGTTTATTCCTTATGTGGCTTAGGAATTTCCCCCACAGATGCTCTGTTAAATGTGGCTGAGTTCTTCCCCCTCAGGTTGTCATTTTACTGTTCATATTAGACGTCTCATTGTATGTTTCAAACACAACATTGATTCTTAGACTCCTGTTTCCTTCCCGCAAAGCCATTGAAAAGACAGACATAGCCACCTCACCAAAGTTTGATTCCTCTCTTTTTACTCTCTGAACAAGAACCATACCATCAATCAGTGTGTCTGAATTTCCAGGTATTTCCCCAGCAGGCGTAATGTTTTTGTGCAGGTATGTTGCTAAAACAGCTTTATTTGTCTTTCGTTACAGACCTTCTGGACTTGCTAAAGCTCATGGTAAAGATCTTAAGGGATAAGAGTGTACAACTGCCATTTGAAGGTTCCGATTCTGTGGTGTCACAATGATTCAACCAAATAGTGCTTTGTCTGCTTTCATGATGATTGTCCTGCCATTGCTGTTCACTGCCTTCTTCTTGGGCATGTTAGTGAAGGTTTTTAGTTTGTTTGTTTTCATTGGGTGATGAAACCTCTTAATAGGTGGACTATTCTCAAGTTTGAAGTCTGTATAGCACTGTTCACCTATTTTTTGTGCCTTCATTATTTTGGATACTATGTCTTCAGATGCCTTTTTGCTGTGGAGAGACTAATGAGATCATGTGGCCCAACAAATGGGTTTATACAGTTTTGAACCAGACTAACTGATCTCACAACAGTATCTTCGTCTTTTTCAAATTGTGACTTATGTAGGTCTGTGTGAGAAAGATCTGATCTGTTATGAACGATTTCCCATATCTGACCCAAAAAAGACGCTTCTGTGTTAAGCTGTCATATAATAACGTCTCACAGCACCCGCCTTGAGGTTGAACGTCATACCACCTGTTGTCTGTGTCTTTGTTGACTGTTCTCTTTCGCTTGACCGACCGGAAGTCATCCAAACGGATTAACATCTGATAGTTGAACTGAAAACATCTGTTGATGAAGTTGTTGTGCATCTCTGGATGTTTCACTGCAAGTAGGTATTTCGGCGTAGTATATAGGAAGATACCTAGCGTAGTTCATCCTGATAAACACAGAGAGCATGGTAGTAAGATGTAAATGCCAATTTCCTTCTCGAGCAGCACGCAGCAGAGCCAGCAAGACATTTTCAACGATATCCACATACAACATCCAAAATGCAGCAAGATCTCCATTGTCGTGACAAAGATGTTCCAGGAATACATCCCAAAACTGTTTTACTTCAGCAGAGGCAGCATTCTGCAGGTGGTTGTCTAATCTCTGTTGGCATAGGTCTTTCGCAAAGCCATTAACATCCTCAGTTAAGGAGTTAACAACCTGAATGTTCTCTTTGTAATTCTTCTCTACCCAGGGGATAAATTCCAACCAAACCAGTCTCAAAAAAGCTTCATACATGCACTTGTGTACTCAAACTGCACAATTGTACATACAATCTTCTAGTACCAATGATATTGATCTTTCTGCTATCATGTCTGCTTCAATGCAAAGGTCGCGAAGGCCAGCGTCTCGAAGGCATTTCCAAGAATGGACATGGCATTGCAAATAGAGTGAAAGGTTCCCATTCAAAGAATTAATCTGTATACATTCCTTTATGCTTCCACACAATCTTAGTTGCTTTTGCGAAGAGAGCTTGATCCGTGACCACTACAATTTTCACCCAATGCAGTGATTCCCTTACCAGCTCTGACTGTTTCAAAATTTTAGAAACAGTTGTCAACTCCGTTGCAGGGGCATTAATGGTAGACAAGTAGCCAATGGAATCCTGTGAAACACTAACTTGGTCTCTAGTACTGATATTAAGTCCTGTCCAACTTGGTATTATCTGTGTGAGTCTTGCTTCTTGTCTTGCAACAACCCAGATTATGTTCTTATTTTGTGCAAGCTTCAATTGGGCAAAACATCCTGCCATGACTTCTGTACTTGTAATCCATGGCTGAGGCCCAATTTGTTCACCAGAAACATACATGAACAGTTCCTCACTATTTGTGGTGGTCCGTGTTCTTTTATTTTGTTTCTCAATGCTTGGGAGAGGAGATTTAAAAGATTGTAGTCCAAACAACTTGGGCTGCATAGCTGTACCGTTGACTGAGTGAATTGTCCCCTTTCCAGTAAGAGTCTCTTTCAGCCTACCAATTTTATCCCATGCTAAGTTAGTGAATACATTATGCTGAATGTTGACTGGAAGAACAATTTGCTCATTTAAGGTAGCAGCGAGGGTTAGAAGACACAACATGGTATCATTTTCTTCCACTTGTAAGTATGTAATGCCATGACCAAGTCTGTTTAGAGTGCGAATGATTTCAGCCTTACCGTCAGCGTTTTTAACAGCGTATGGGAGCAACAGTTGCTTGGGGGGGAGGGGGGGTGCTGCTGGCCTTTTATGACTGCATATATAATGTCCTGACTGAATGATTGCATAAGTAAGGTGACCCTTTTGGGCGGCTTTGTGTTTTCTGGATCTCCACTCAGACGTCCTAATTGGAACCATTTAAGGTAATCCGGCACTGTAAATGAGTCTTTATCATTGTCTGATGGAAGATATAGCCTTGGTGTTGATGTCAAGTTTGTTTTAATCATTGTTCTTATGTGCGGTGATGTTTGTTCAGTGATCCTCTTCATGTCTGTTGCCTTAACCTTTAAAACTGATAATTCTCTTTTCAAACTCCATTTTTTAGTTTTCTTACAACGTCCTGTAGTATGGCACTATCAGGTTGGGCAAATAATTTTCCTTGATTGTCCTGGAATATGTGGAGTCTGACACCGAACTTGGAGTCCAATTTTCTTCTAATATGCTTCTTGGTTAATTCGTCTATTCCCTGTATTCCTCTTCGTGTCATGAGGGTTTCAAGCCTTTCAATGAGCGTCGTCACACGTATTACCTCTTTGTTATGAATAATCACAGTTCTAATGTACTGAATTAGTTCATCATATGCTTCATCTCATAATTTTGTAGTGATCATCGGTTTGAATGCTAGATATATGATCTTCCTCCTTTGCTTTAACCCTTGTATAGTTCCTATAACCAGATGCATGATAATGGGCTTCTGCAGCCACTGTGTCCCTACTACAAACTAAGATTTTTGAATCACAATGGTCTCACACTCTCGAAGCCTTTTGTCAACTCTAAATGCTGTGGCCTTAATTAGTTTCTCATGCGTTGATGTTCCCTTATAGCATTTTATCTTTCCACAAAATATACATTCTTCAGCATACACACTTCACTTTAATTATCTTCTTTTTTAATGTTTACTCGTGCACTCATTTGTTCCAGCATCCTCACTAACACTTGCTTCAGCTTTTCTAATAAGTCTGTAAATCTCTCTTCATTGACCATAAGTTAATTATAGACTGGGGATCAGAGGGACATGATTTGCTTGTTTCAGTCGTCTTCATGATGCTCCACGGTCATTCACCACCGGCTCTGTAAAAATAAATTCATTAAAAGAAATTATACATTTTTCTTGGTGTACTTAATTTAATCATAATTACTATTATAATTATCAATTTATATAATCACATTTACCGTAATTGTATTTTTTAATAATCACATCAATAAAAATTATGGCGAAATGCCCATTTACATCAAGGTATGTTGGGAGTGGAGTGGTAACTCACAAAAGGCAAAGAGTTATGACGTGCTATCACATAATTTCCATTTCTTGGAGTCCATACCTTGCTAATAAATCATGATAGAACCCATTCCCCCACCCCTATCCCCCCAAGTGGTACCGATAGCATAGTTGGCTCAAGGCCTAGTTGGCAATTTTCTTGTGTTCATTTGGTTATAGTGATACTTAATGTAAAGTGTTCAATTGAATAATGTTTCTGTTGTGTTTGCCAAACAAATCTACTCTACAGTGTTTTGGTTCTGTAGGCCACATTTGTAATATAAGTAGTAGGTTTTTAATGAATATATCTGTTAGCTTTGTTGCTAGACAGTAATCTTTACTTTACATTTTAGGATTGCCTTAAAGCTTGCCAAGAACAAATTGAATCCGTCCTCCTAAACAACCTAAGGCAACAACAGCAACAACAAAGCAATCCATCTAAGACCATGGAAGAACTGGACCAGGCCAGCACACCGACAGATGTTAGGGACATCAACTTGTGAGGATGGCAGCACAAAATCATCCTCTTTATTTTTGAATGAAATCTTTTTTATCTGCTCGCACATAGAAACTATTTAAAGCTATTTTAGGATAAAATCTGAGTTATTAAATGCATTTGGTGTCTGATGTTCTACAGAAGGGAATCCCACAATATGTTTGTTACAGTCTGTATGCTTTTACGGCATTCACTCTTACTGATATGTATACTCAAGCTAGATAGATAAATGTAAACATTTTGTGGGATTATCTTCCTTTTGTGTAATGTTAAGCAGGTACCCATTTTTTTTAATTTAAGAAAATTAGTTGGGTGCTTTCATGCACTGAATGCAAAGAAATAGAGGATCGGTCAGAGGGTAATACTGAACAAGGACTCATATTGAACCATTTGAGATGTAGAAGCAACAGGTTATCGATTTACCTCGTAGTTTGTTAGTGGTTCTTGTTGGATCTTATAAAATAGATTGTTTACTTCTGTGCTGTCAGTGGTAGCTGCTACCTAAGAAGATCGATGCTTAATTGTTGGTAGTCTGAAACGCCCCACCTCTGTTAATTTTGGTTCATTATAATGAATGCAGTGCAGTTGGCAAAATGGTACTCCTTCATATCCAGGTGGGCACTGATCCATCCTACTGAAAGTAGTTCCGCATTTGGGATAGAAGCAGTATTCAACAACAATCTTCCATAGATGCATATGTTTTTCTGTGAGCTATTTCCTCCAAACAAATTATCGATTATTGATGTGGAAAGCTATTACATTGAAAAAGTAGGAGCAGCTTTGTAGTTTTAGACTTCAACTGTCGTAATGTCTCAGCCACCCATCCTCATTTCAGATCTCACATGATGGCAACAGACTTTGATCATAGGTGTATTGGAGGCAATCATATCAGATAACTGTCTGTTTGTGTTTAGGGATTTTTTTTTTCTTTTTCTTCTTCCTCATATCTTGTATTATGCATAATCTCCCGAATCCTCTGTATTGAAAAAAACTCCTTGTTCTTGGTTATTGCAGAATTTATGGTAAAGGATCTCTTCAGGTGTTAGAGAATGCAGCAATGTTCTCAAACTCTTCAAATGATATGTTACAGGTCAAAGAAGTTAAAAGGCACCAGGAATGTTTAGGAAGGTATGTGGCGAGGAGATGTCAAGAATTCCTTTATCAGATGTGAAATATTAGGATATTTATGCTACTGGTGAAATTGCCCATTCTCCTGCCAGTTCTGTGAATTTTATTAAGAACAGCAGCCCTGTCAAAGAAATGAGTCTGTATTAATTGCAGAACTTCATAATTTAATGAAACCTGCAAAATCTTCTAAAATATCCTCACGCGTGTGCGATACTATGGTATCCCAACCTGCATTGAAACTTTCATTGAAACCCAAAGTAACTTTGCTGCTGGTTTCATTTCTGTCCCAAAAACATCTCTGTTGCAGTCATCACTATGAGCCCATCTTCAAGAAATCAAAGTTTGGGTGTCTTTTTGAGTCATGCAAAATGAATTTTGTAGCATCTGACATTTAATCGGTTGTTTGCACCAGGTTTAAATACAATATTCTCAGATTTAGTTGTATGTCAGAATAATCACAGTGTGGCAACATTTTTGTGTACTATATTTAGGAATCCGTATTTATCAGACAATGATATTCTAGTACATTACATATGATTATTTCTTTGGAGAAAATATTAAGCATTGCATTCTGTGATTAGGTGGGTTGTTGAAGGCCTCTTGGAATGGTCTTGATGCATGTTAGTGTTTTTTTTTTTTTTTTTTTTTCATTCCCACCCCCTCGGATGAGGGTGCTCAAACAATGTAACAAACTTTTTTTTTTTGGCCAACAAAAGAAAAGCCAAAATATACATAACCAAGTAACCTCAGGGTGGAGCAGGCATTATTCCTAAGCGTGGCAGTTTTCCATTGTAAAACACTGGGAGATACCACAACACCGTACATGTACCCAAAGTGATTGAAAGTAGTTAATAATGCAAAAAACAAATGCCAATCCACAGGAGTATAACTCTGTGCATAACCTTGCCCATGACCTCTGCACGCCTTTTATTTTTGGCTAGTTTTTATGACTAATGAAGGCTGGCCTCTGCACAGGCTCATCATTTTCAAAAGAAGTTTGTACAATGTCTTTTTTTATTCTTCTCTCTCTGCTTCAGCTGGCCTTGGGCGATATAGTAGCAGATTGACATTGTGCCTTAGCAACAGCCATTCTGCCCTATTACATCAATTATGTCCTGTTAGTATGTCAAGCTCCTGCCAGAGCCACCGTTGGCTGGCTTACATGTTTATCACTAAATCATCCATTACAGAGTGACGTACTGGTTTGGAAAAAGAAAAAGAAACTATGTATTGATTGTGCAGCTGTGTGACAGATCTTGCAGTTCTTACAGTTGGGTAGAGGCCCATTTCTCAGACCTTCATAACTAAGGTCCGTACTTACAGGGGTCTGAATAATTTGCACTTATTACCTGAGACGAGTTAGGTTTTCATCAGTCGTCTTTTTCCCAAGTCGAGATTGTATATGAAGCCAATACAAATTTTTAGAAATACTCAGAACTAAATGGCCTGGTTTTATTATTGTGTTTTGGATAAAAACAAAACAATAGTCCTCAAATTTGAGGAAACCTGTTTCTCCTTAGATATGACCTGATTTAGCATTGATGCACAGACCGTTCCACCTTTAAACCTGGAGTTCAGGCCTTACTTTCCTCGTAGTGCATAATCATTAAGCTCCATTCTCTTTATGCATCTGAGAATTTTATTCCTTCTTAAAGACAAAGTGGTGCCTTTTCGGAAGGTCGTTTGTGAATATAATTGAGACCTGCCAATAAACATTCCTTTCATTTTCTTGTAGTGTCATTAACGTCTGCTCGAGAGAAAGTTAATGAGCTTGACGTGAGCTATTAACCCTTTTGTTCAGTGGCGATAGGAGGTTTATAGGTTTTCAGTGTCTCCACGTAGGGAAAGTTCTGGGCCTTCAAACGCAGTATTAATTGTTTTTTGTGTTATTGATTGATATTACGAATAAACATAGGAGGCTTCATTCACTCTGGGTTTCCATGCTCATATCAGTGGAGCTATACAAACTTTACTAACTAAAGAGGTATGACCTCTAAGCAAGATATAGAACAATTAATTGGAACCCTCCATTTGTCATCTGTAAGTTTCAACTTGGCGCAATACAGAGACTGGCTGACATTTTTGCTTACAATTGGGTGTGTGCAGCTACTTTCTCTCAAAAGTCTTCTTTGCTGGATAATTTGTTTCCAGAAGTTGAAAACGAGAGCCTGAAATATGAGTAACGTGGGTGACCTTCATGGTAATTAAAACAGTTTAAGCTTTCTCTGATTCGAAGCTCCCATCCTCCACCTGCTGTCTTCATTCTGTATGTTGTTGTCACTGTCAAATAAATCGAAGTTAAGATCAAAGGGTGATTAAAATTAAGGTGCCGGAGCAAGACAAACCCATTGCTATACATGCCAGGCACTTACTGAGTCTCCTTTTTAAAAAGAACACCATCTATAAAGTTGTTTCTAGTTCCAAGGCTTTTGTTGTCTGAAATAGTAATGAGTCTAAGACTTCAGTTAGCAGAGATATTCCCTGTCTGTTTTTGTGACCTTGAGAACTGTGCAGAGGAAGCCCACTCATTCAAGATGAACCTGTTTTTACCGTTAGCGTTCTTTTTACATTGCAAATATCTATTATTGAGCCCCCATTTTTCAGCACTCTCCTCTCGAGGATGGTTCTTTGACTGCTTGGTACAGTAATGAATACACAACAAGGACAACTGTATATGCCCACTCTAACTAGGGTTGACATATATTACATGAACAATATTTCTGTGGCCCTCATTTAAAGTTGGAGACCCCTAGAACGATTTGGAGGAATCCACAGTCTAATAACCAGTTTCAGTGTTCAGCAGTTAATGTCAGTCAAAAAGAAAAAATGGGGAACACAGGACAAATGATAAGTTTCTTATAAATACACATATTATACAAATTCATATGGAATGATTTGTGAACATGATTATAGTGTAGATGATGCAGTTCTCAAATCGTGAATATAGATTTATAACAACGTATATAGTGATTATTCCATTGATGAGCAGTGCCTTTTTGTTGAAGATCAATTGTCATCTGTTTTTTAAAATATTGCAGAAGGCACTTGTATCAATGCTTTTCTTGGCACTGTCATTATGAAACTTATTGTGGGGACAAAAGTGTACAGCTAAAGTCTAAAGAGAAAAGGGGCAAGGCTTTAAAACCTTCCTAAGTTTTAGGTGAGTAGGATCTCCTCCAATAGGGTATGACAAAGTATTATAATGTTTAAACGTCAGATGCCAGAGCTTTTGCTTTCGCCTACATAGATGTTTGATAATTTGTTACCCACTTTGGACTTTGAGCCAGAACATGCACCCTTTCTACTTTTTTGAAAACAGCTGTTCAGTTTTAAAATTGCGTAATTTTATGGTTGGACGGATTCTTTCATATGTCTTATGTATTTGTTGAGCTGGGATTTTATATTTTTATTTAACTAATGGTTGTTTATTGAGAGTGAGAAGAGCGGAGCTACTGTGCTGTTTTCACCTGAAGCTCTGAAGTCTTTAGTTACCGTGTATATCGTTTGACTTCTTTGCAGGTATCACACATGCAGGGAACTCTTTACTTTCAGTAAAATTCCAGTCACTATATCTAGAAGATAGGCTCCCTGACTGACAGATTTTCAGTAGTTTTTCATTTTGCTTAGTGAGCTAAACATGATTTGATAAAAGTTTATTAAACTGTGGTTTGTTTAAAAAAAAGGAATCTACTTCAGAGAAAAGGGTACTTTTAAAACTTTGCCATGGACAATATTATCACCCCAGTACGGCTAAATGAAATTTGTTATCAAAATAGCATACACGTTGATTCTTTTAGCAGCTTGAAAAATATAATCTAAGTTTGCATCGGACACCGGGACTCTTCAGCGGCTTGGCAATTGAAAATGCAGGTGCTAATGATGCAACCAGGCTGCGGAATGTTTTGCACAGTGTTTTCGGAAGCATCTACATCCAACATTAAAATTATCATTTATTGAAGCTTGGAAAACGATGAAACAACCTGTGCTATAAAGCTACCATTTTGCTAATTGGACTGCACCCATCACCAGACTCTTCAGTTTATTTCAGTCAAACATTTGCGGTGATATTCTTTTGGAACTAGTGTTCAAAATTATGTCAAATTATGTGCAAACCATAACAGTCTATCTGGTATGATGAACCAAAAAACGCTCTTAGCTTTCCCTCCCAATACTAATTTCAGTGTTTTTATTATTCCCCATGAGCTGCTTTATTATAAACCATTTCATTCAAATAGCACTTTTACAAAATTTCGTATGGGATAAATGGAAGGGTTTAGGACAGTCGTGGTGAGCAAAATGTAGTACTCTCTTGCAAAACTTTGTACACTTTGTTGCTATCCTTTCATTGAGAAGAAATTACAGATCTCCACTCTTTACACTGCCTGAAGTGGGACTCCTGGGAAGTAAAACGAGTTTTATTTTTGCATTACACATAAATTAGGTGCATTATTGAACCATTCCCTTATGTGCTCCGAAATCCAGTTGCCAGTTCCAAACAATCCACCAGCTCCCATTTTGATAGTTGTTTTTCGTTCTCATATGGCTGGGGCCCCCTTTTTCTCTACAGAAGTATTATATGGGTGGATACCTTTTGCCTGTTTACTATAGTGATAATCTAGACAACGTGAAAAAGAGACTAATCATAATACTTTCAAAATTGTAGGACCTTCATAAGGTAACTTTGAATTAAGAAACTGCTGTGAAAAATATTTATGGTTAATATTTTCTCCAGTCTGCATTCTCAACTGAATTTCTAGGCATGGAATTTAATGGTACTTTTATTATAGAAATTCTACTTTACAAACACCACTATGCGTGTTTCTACAAACCTTTTTCAAAAGACTGCCTCAGCCAAATCACTCTCATTATGTATAAATATAAGCCCATTCATCAAGCACTTCCAACAGATTGTAACAGAGATTAAATAACTTTACCCTTCTGTAAGGAATTAAACGTACCTCCTCTCCTGATGTTGTACATCAGAATGATTGTTTTCTATCATCCAAATATAATTGGAAGTATTTGAGATGTGTTAATTGCTAAATCAAAACATCACATATCGGACTTCTGCTTCGGTATACGGGAAGACATTGAATTTTAGCATGGAAGCAAGGCTTTTTTTGTCTGCAAAAATCAGATGCTTCCTCCACAACTTTTTTATTTTTTTTTTTATTTTTTTTTACAGGAATTGGAGGTAACGTTATTTCTATGAGAATGTTGCGAAATAGCTTCTTTCTGGAAGAAGTAAAAAGATTCCTGCTTTCTTGCCTGAAAAATAAAAAAATCACTAATCTGGACCACTTAAAGCTCAATCCGCTGCTGACAGTGTCACCTTAAACTAAAAAAATACACGCCAACATTTCCTGAGGTATGCAGTAAAAATCCTGTGTATGCTCCCTTTTTTGTGTCTACACAGCTTACTGCACTACCCCCAACGTTCATGACTTTGGTTGCTACATACCTCAATCTTGAAGACCTGGTCTTCAAATACCCCACCCATAATTCTTATTGACATAATTAACTGCTCTGCATATAATTTTTTTTTTTATTGGTTACATTGAATGGTACTCATGTTGGCCTTAAGTAGAGTACAGTTTTCTGCAAATTTAAACACACTATGGGCTTTGCCACCGCCTGTAGACCGTTGAGGTAGTTTCTTGGGTCAGAGAAAATTAGAATAATATAGTTCTCATATAGTTAAGGTTATTTTAAAATAAGGGACCCTATCTGAAGTTGTTGGAGTTTCTCATTTGCATGACCTTATTAAAGTAGTGAATCAGCTGGTTTTAACCCACTGAGATTATCAATTTCATTCAGATAGGTGCTCTTACGCAGCTTTGTTTCTGTGCTCTATGGCTTCTTTCAACACCACACCACACAAACCGCAAGGCTGTTTTATGGCGCACGCACACACACACTATAAATTTCAGACTTATGTCGACAATAAAACAAATTCCAAGTAGGATAAGCACACCTTGTGTAGTGCTAGAAAAAAAATCCAGCATTTTAAAGATGTCTGTTCATAGCAAGAATTCTGGATAGCAGTCCAGATTGCCCAAGTCAGATACCCCTACCCAGTTTAGTAAAACTCTGGCCACAGAGGTAAGCAGGGTCCGGGCCCTATGGGGCTTTCTCACCACTTCATATTTAATTTGATCCTTCATACGATACCAGTGAATAAAAGCAGGTTCCTGAAAAGTGCAATCCGGGAATTATAATGAGCAAATATGCTGTACTAATTGCTATTTAATTCCCAACAGCCCATTTAAAAGTGGGTAACACAAGTATGGATGCCTCTCAATGTTCAGGATGGATAGATGTTTGACCGTCTATCCATGATCACAGAAGCAAGTTTGAACATTTTTGCGTATATTGAGAGAGCCAGAACTCTAGTCTTAACCACCTCACACTTTTTCAGACTAATTGACAGATTGTATTCCAGTCCAACATTCAAAGCTTTTAATGCCCCTGAATGTCACTGCCATTGATCTCCTCATTACCTCCCATGCTTTCCAAAGCAAACCCGATCTATTCTGCCAGAAGCATTGACTTCTTTGGCAGGGCTATGGTATGGTAATTGAAAGCAGCATTTATATAAATACAAATATTTCATCATTTACCTGTAAATCAATTACTCTACTCAGTAGTGAGGAAATACATATAGTACATAGGTGTTTTCGCATAATCCCCTCATTGTTTGTCTGCACTGTAGCCATACCTCATTGTTGATCTAGCTTAGGTTACCATTTCTCAGGATGCCTATAAATTCCCAGAGTGAGTTTGTGTTTGTAAATTAAAATTGTGGTATAGGTTTAGATTTACAGCCTTCAGAATGTGTAAGAAGGGTTCTTATCCTGCCTTACCATGTGTGACCCTATTTGTGTGTATTCTGTACAGAGTTTCAACTGAAATCTTGTTTTACTGTGTTTGGAACAAATGTTTTTGTTAATTGCCCTAGCTATGGTATAAAATATGTACCAAATGGTACTTGAAAGCCTAATGATTAATTATGGCACTCCCTAATGCCCACAAACAAGTAAGGCAAATGTTATTGTGCATGCCTACTTAAGTGTTACAGTAGGATAGCTTGTGACTAAACAAAATCTAATATTAATTGATTCTTCACTACAATTTTCATGATCTCTTCATTTATCAAAATTGCCACAGTACATTTACCCATCACAAAAAGTAACTAGATGCAAAAAATTAAAATGTGGATGTAGAGCTGTATTACAACGTGGTTGATTCCTTAACCATAGAGGCTAATAAAAAACTTCTATCACCTACTAAATCAGATAGTACATTAACCATTGTTTTATACAGTCCTAATCTGAGGTTCACGGTATTAAAATTACATCCGCTTTACTAGCATCTGACGAGGAGAGACAAAAGACACCTCTAATCCTTAGCTTTTCCACTCGTCTACAATTTCCCAACCTACCTCCACTCCATACCCATGCAATTAGTATCAATCGGGGAATTGTATCAGAGACTAAATGAACTCTTTAAACTCTAAAGACCCATGTACAACTGCAAACAATTTCACTAATGATATTGCCTTTAAAGTAGTGTAAAATAAGCTGTGTTGAATGACTTTAGAATCTAGACTATAGATTAGATAGCTTTTTGCCACCCTTACGTTGAAGGTTTTCCATTACCATACAAAGCTAACACTTATTTTCCCGGTTGCATGTTTTTATTCTGTCATTATCAAGCCAAATAAGTGCTTTGAATGTGCATAACCTCAGTGAAAAAGTTATGCCTTCAGCCTCACAGATTGAAGCATGCAGTACTTTTATCATGTATACCCATGTTGTCCATGACCTTGCGGGCTGGTTCTGTGGCCCCATTAAAAACCTTAGAGGGGAAGGAAAGATGAAGAGAAAACAGGCACTGTCCAAGGGTTTGAGGCTGCAAAAGGCATAGAAACCAGGGATTAGGAGCTTCCAATCTCCTCTGTTTCAGACAACATGCAACAGCCATATCACAGAGTACCTCAGTAGTTTGCAGACTTTAGCAACATCTGACTCAGATTTGCTTAAAGCAGGTCCATTCAGTTGCTGAAGTGAGACAGAATTGTCAACACACATGCAGTAAATCACTGCATTTGGCAGCTTCTACTAGGAAACCAGATGGGCGCATGCCTATTCTCTTTCTTCATTGCCTTTCTTTGGACTTATTGAAGTGTAGGTTTCAATAGATGCAACTGCAAAGACCCAAAGAAGAGGGAGGCAAGGCTCTATTTACAAGTGAACGTTCATCATTAAAGATTGTAGTGATCCTCAATGATTTATCATTATCCTTTGTGGCTAGGCAGTCCTTTTTCCAAGCAGATCTAGGCAATTTAGAATGTCAACATTTCTACTTAGTTGAAAAGAAGGTGTTACACCAATTTGATGTCTAAAGAGTGTTCAATCATTTGTTGAAGATAAGGGGGTGTCAAGAGGTCCCAGTGGATATTGTTGTACAATGAAATACTTGCTTGGTGCATTCAGCTTTGTGCCATTCAATTCGGACATTGTAACATTTGTGAATCCTGGGGATAAAACATTGTGTGAAAAAGTTGCAATTTCCTAAGTACTTCAATAGATAAATATTGGGCAAACTTAACATTTTAATTCCTAAGGTATCCCACCTCAGGCAGTTATAGATGTGAAAAGATGGCCTAGGTGCTCCACTGGGCTTGTGGATGCCTACTTAAAGGTAAGTAACTTATTTAATTGTGGTGTGGCTGGAGAATTTAATGGTATTTAGGATGTATCAACATTCCAGACTAAATGTCTGAAAAAGTGTTTTACTGTTTGATGTTGCAGAAAGAGCTCAACACCATCCAACTAATACAATGATGTATAGTAAACCTCAAGGATGGTAATTTGTTACTGATGCAAAAACTGCATTTTAAATTGCCCCTGCTGCATTTCTAAGGTAAAGAGACCATAGAATAATGTTAATTGCACAGTTGTTTTAATAGTTGGCGTACTGAACTTTGTTTCTTTAAAATATCATTTCTTTGAGTCAAAAAAGGAGATGCACTTCAGACAGAACATGCTACTTGAAGAAATTAAACAAATACCTTTTATGGACAAAGAATGCCAAATGTAGCCAAAAAATGTAGAGAATAGATTCACATTTTTTTTTTTTTTTTTTTTTTTTGCGCTGCTAAAAAGCTATGATTTGTTTAATTCTTTCATAATCACAGTACCTTGCTGTATTTTGTCACCTAGTGTGTGCTGCTATTTTATAAACATTTTATAATATATTATTTTACTGCCTTAGATTTCAGACCCTGAAGTAGCTGCTTATGTGGGTTTTATTGAATACATTGATTTACTGGAAATGCCCTTGCATCATTTTTCTGATTTTCTATTTTTTTTTTTTTTTTAATTACAATTTACCATGATGGTATACTTACCTCAGGTTACTGGACAAAATACCTGGTTGCCATTGACCCAATACCTCACAACTTACAGTTTCTACAGGGGCTAGTCGTGTGTTAGAAGAAAGCAGGAGTATGTGATTTGTATGTGCATGCTTTCACATAAGCCGCAGAATTCAGATTAATAGATTTGTGTGGTAGCAACTACTTCCCACTGCCTTATCAATCATTACCATTACCAACAAAAACATCATTTTGATTGGATAGGTTCATAGTGCTAACAAATATGCCTTTTAGCATTTGCACACCCTTTTGGCTAATATGCAAGAGGTGATCACAGGATTCTGTCCTTTATTTAAAAAAATAAAGGTTTTTCAGTGTTTATCTAGGAAAATACGCTACTTTAATCTTGTGCTGCAGCAAATAGTTCGAGGATAATTTGTAGAGTAATCGAAATAGATGATCACATAATTTGTTCTGCACCCTCTAGTAAGTGGAGGGTTGCCGAAACCATGGTTTCCAAAAGCACACATTTCTTCTTTAAATTGTCATTCTTGAGAATCTTTCATATGAATATTTTTTTAATGTGTTGCACCGTTTGTATTATTATGAGCGTGCCTTACAAGCCTATATTCTGAAATTTAAGCAACATTTGTTGTTTGCTTTTTGTGATATATCTCAAATTGAAGCACCGCCTACTACGTTTGGTAATTTGTTTCATGTTGCAATGTTTATCTAGCCCGGATATTTACGGTCCTTAAAATTCCTTTATTGTTGCTGGCTTCTAGATTAAATGTAATCCCCATTTTCATGTACCCAGCACATCACCTGGTCACTGGAAGTTTTCCCATTATGTACCTCATTCATTCTCAGTTGCACAATATCTATACTCGTGCTTTCTTGTTTGCTTTATCGAGTGAGATACCACATCAACCTAATGTTGTTCACTCACTAAGTGCTTTTAAAGTGGCGTGGCTATTTGGTCAAGGAACCATGGGCAATGTACACATTTATGCAAAACAAAAGATGCCTAAGAAAGTGAGAATGTTGTCGTGGTTGGGCTATTACATTATAGTTTTGGTTGTTAATTGAATGTTCCCATCTGTTAAGTGCTCTGGCCCTTTTTAATAAACAATTTTGGATAGTTTTATAGATTGTGACTTGCAGTGTGGTTTGGAGGAATTAGGTTGAAGCATAGACAATAAACGTACCTTGACCAAAATGTCTTGTCTGTGTATTTTTCAAGCATTTTAATAAGCAACATTGTGGTTTCATAAAATTTTTACTTCAATATTTTTTGTGCTTATGACATTTACCAAGAATCCATCAGTTATTATGCATACAATATTTAAATTAGTTTATCGGTGTTGTGAAGGATTGTTTAACTTCGGTGTAATTTTTTTTTCCAAATTATAGAGCAAGAGAAAAAGGCTTGTGCATTAGTTATTAAAGGAACTAGGTGATGGTCTCTAATCAACTAAATTTTCAGAAATATACATCAGTTGTCATGACGGAAGCTGTTCGCCTAGATTGAGATGTGGTTATGCATTGTAGAGAGCCATTGATAGCTATTTGTATCTCTGACAGAACTGCATATGGTAGAATGGCTAGTTGCATTCTTAGGAACATAAAGCCTTGGGACTGTATTCCAGAAATTGTGCACAAGTGCAAAAACTGGGCAAATAATTGTCGCTAATTTGCTAGAGCTAACGTTGCACATATTGGTCTCAGATTGGGTGGTCACCTTGAGTTTTTTTTTCATTTTTTGTGCTCTCCCCCAAAACAAGGTATGATTGGCTGATACCTGTTTTGCATATTTAATTTGCTTGTAAGTCCCTTGTGAAGTAGTATGCTATATACCCAGTGCCTGTAAATTAAATGCTACTAGTGGGCCACCAACAAAAGTAGCCTTTCAAACCTATCTCAGGCCTGCCACTGCAGAGTCTGCGTAGTTTACTGCCACCTTGACTTGGCATTTGCAAACTAATTGCTATGGCCTACTCTCCCCTTTTATTATACCTAAGTAACCCCTCAGGTAGGCCCTAGGTAGCCCTGTGGGCAGGGTGCTGTGTAAGTAAAAAGTAGGGCATGTAGTCTTATGTTTTGCATGTCCTAGTAGTTACAATGCACGTCTATGGCTGAGTGACAGTTAGACTTTGTGCATACTTTCCAGACAGCCACAACACAAGGGCTGGGTGTGACAGTAGATACATCTGCATACTGATAGTTTTCCTCAGCTGGGGGAGGGAGACGTTATTCATACTTGAAATGTGTATAGGTTGTGTCCTGCCCTCACACAAAGGGCTGTTTTACCTCTTACTGAAGTCTGGAGCCAGAGCTGGTTTGAAAGGGGGTGTTGTACATTTGAAAGGGTTCCTTTGGAGTCGCCCCCTACATCAAAGGCATTTAGGAGTATAAGTATAGGACCTTTGCGCCCCCCCCCCCCCCAATATAGGCAGAGCACTTTTGTAATTGAAACTGAGCCTCAGTCAGAACGAATGCTCATCTTGACTGCTTTTGTTGCTCTGTTGTCTGCTACTTGCTGGGTAGCCGAAGGGACTCACTGGATAGCTTTTCTGTTTGTTGCCCTGCTGCCAGCTACTCCCTGACCCTGTTCTACTAAGGCACTGAGTTGTTGTCTGGAGACATCACCATTTGAACTGCCTGCTGTGCTGGGTGATGGCCTGCCCGTCTGTTAGGCTGCTGGAGATATTGACACCCTTTAATAAGGCTTCTTGTGCTGGCTTGCCTGCCTGCTTGCCCTGTGTCCACCCCAGTGTTCTCCTGGGACTGGTGGCTGCCTCCAAATCGGCTGTGGTACTCCTGAGTTCAGCCCTCGCAGCCCCTACAATAAGTTCATGGTGAGCGCTTTATTTTTTAACCTTCTTATGACCTGTGTCGGTTTAGCACTTGCTTCTGCATTCCCAGCACGTGGAGAGCACTTTATCTGGTTTCTTTAAAGAGTGCATGGTGAGTGCTGTCATTGTCCCAAATATGCCTGTGTTCTTGGGCAGTGTGCTCCCAACCCCCCTGGGGCTGCACTTTGCAAGGGAATGCTGCAAGGATTCCCTGTTCCATGCTGAGGGACGCGCAGCCCAGCCACCAAGAAGAGGAAGACCGACCGCTGCTGTCAGCCCCCTACACCGGTGACTAACCCCTCAACTCGGAAGTGAGGGGCACGCATGGGGATCACAGAGACCACCTCTGACTTGCAGGGACTGTATGGCTGGCGGTTTGCCTTCCTTTTTGGGCCTGGCTGCGCTACTCTCAGCAGCTGAACCACTCGCATGTGAGCAACTGCACTGTTGACCCTACACGTGAGGACGCAGTCTTCCCACCCATACTAACTGTGTGTATGCACCCCCATCAAGAGCGCATTGGGCACAGAATTACCATAACCCTACAAGTAAGCACACAGGTGCTCCTACGACCGATACCTGGATTTTTAGATACACCCCTATTCAAGGGGGACAAGAAATCTACCGTATGTGACCTAAAAGGAACGCAGGTTTCCTGGCGCCCTCTAATTGTCTATGGTGATTTGTGTGCTTTCGCAGCGAAGGTACGTTATGTACACTAATGAGGTAGTTTGTATACCATTGTTTTCAACGTCTGTTGTAATTCATGATTTAGATATTCACTAATGTGATGATGCATATCATGTTAGTTATTGCTCTGTCAGGGTAATTAATGCCATCTCATTCCTTGCATTATATGTCCAATAGTTATGATTTGTCATTTGGTCTATGACATATATATTTATAGTAGAATAACCATATTTTTTATATAATATGGTGTATTCCTGTTGTGTTGCTGGTGTGAGTGTGTTGCACAAACGCTTTACCCATTGCCTCTGAGGATAAGCCTCACTGCTCTGTGCCAGGCTACCAGATGATGAACACAGATTTTCCTTGGTGTGTACCTTATTTTCCTAAAATTGAGTGGTGGGTGCTGCTTGGCTTAGGTGCATACCCAAGCCAACCAGAAACCCTATGTTCGGTGGCATGTGTAGCTGCAGATACACATGCTGTGCATAGTCCGCCGTCTGGTGTTGGGTCGGAGTGTTACAATTTGTTTTCTTCGAAGTAGTCTTTTCGAGTCACGAGACCGAGGGACTCCTCCTCCTTTGTTTCCATTGCGCATGGGCGTCGACTCCATCTTAGATTGTTTTTTTCCGCCATCGGGTTCGGACGTGTTCCTTTTCGCTCTGGGTTTCGGGACAGAAAGATAGTCAGAACTTTGGAAAACTACATCGGTATTGTTTAGTTCGGTATCGGGTTAGATAGAATCAACACCGAATCGTGAAGAGCTCCGGTAGCCCTTCGGGGTAAATTCGACCCCCGTCTGGGCCTGGTCGGCCCGACCGCGTGTAACATCAACACCGATGGAACGGACCCCGTTCCGATTCTGTCCTAAATGCCATAGTAAATATCCATATACAGACCAACATTTGGTCTGTAACTTGTGCCTGTCCCCCGAGCACAAGGAAGAAACGTGTGAGGCCTGTCGTGCGTTTCGGTCCCGAAAGACGCTCTGTGACCGAAGAGCCAGAAGGTTGAAATGGCGTCCACGCCGACAGGACAACGAGGGTTCGAGGAACAAGGAGAAGAAGAGGAAGCCTTCTCCATCCATGAATCGGACTCGGAGGAGTTCGACGTCGAAGAAACCGTGAGTAAGACGTCGAAACAAGCACCACACGGGAAAACAGACAAGGCCCAGGGGACGCCACTGCCAACACGCCATGGCTCAACCCATAAAATAGGTGACCGTCCATCGGCACCGAAAAAGGGCGAACCGGTGCCGAGATCGTCCGACTCGGGTCGAGACACAGGCACACAGCAATCTCGGGACCGAGAAAGTGCTGCCGAAAAGGGTCGACGCCAAGACAGCGGAACCGAAGCTGCTCGACGCAGAGACAGCGGCACCGAGGATAATCGACGCCGAGAAGTCTCGACTACAAAAAGGAGAAAATTCTCCTCGGAGCCGAAAACAAGCAAAGACACAGTTTCGGTGCCAAAACGCCCAGCAACCGAACCGACTGCCAGCTCGTATTCAGAGGAACAATCACTGTCCTCTCAAATGCGCAAACACAGATTTGAAGAAGAGTTACAAACCACTGACGTAGACCACACCCAGAAGCGGATCTTCATTCAGAGTGGGACAGGGAAGATCAGCACTCTTCCCCCAATCAGGAGGAAAAGGAGACTCGAGTTCCAAACACAAGAACAAACACCACAAGCAAAAGTGGTGAAGAAAGTAACTCCACCACCCTCTCCTCCACCTGTAACTCATACATCACCGGCACAAACTCCGTCACATTCACCAGCTCATACCACCATGAGCCAAGATGACCAGGACGCTTGGGACCTATACGACGCCCCAGTATTAGACAATAGTCCTGAGTCGTACCCTACCAAGCCCTCACCACCTGAGGAGAGCACAGCGTATGCACAGGTGGTAGCTAGGGCAGCAGAGTTCCATAACGTGTTGTTACACTCAGAACCTGTCGAGGATGACTTCCTTTTCAACACCCTCTCCTCCACCCATAGCACCTATCAAAGCCTGCCTATGCTCCCGGGAATGCTAAGGCACGCAAAACAGATCTTTAAAGAACCTGTCAAAAGCAGAGCGATAACTCCACGGGTGGAGAAAAAATATAAAGCACCGCCCACGGACCCTGCTTTTATCACATCACAACTGCCACCAGATTCAGTTGTAGTAGGGGCAGCTCGCAAGAGAGCCAACTCGCACACATCAGGCGACGCCCCACCTCCGGACAAAGAGAGCCGCAAGTTCGATGCAGCTGGAAAAAGGGTTGCTGTACAAGCTGCAAACCAGTGGCGCATCGTGAACTCTCAGGCGCTCCTAGCGCGATATGACAGAGCCCATTGGGATGAGATGCAGCATCTCATCGAGCATCTACCCAAAGAATTACAGAAACGGGCAAAACAAGTAGTTGAGGAGGGACAAAATATCTCTAATAACCAAATACGCTCCTCTATGGATGCAGCGGATACAGCTGCAAGAACAATAAATACCGCGGTAACCATAAGAAGGCACGCATGGTTGCGCACATCCGGGTTTAAACCCGAGATACAACAGGCAGTGCTCAATATGCCGTTCAACGAACAACAATTGTTTGGACCTGATGTGGACACGGCAATTGAGAAATTGAAAAAGGACACTGACACGGCCAAGGCCATGGGCGCACTCTATTCCCCGCAGGGCAGAGGCACTTTTGGCACATTTCGCAGAGCACCCTTCAGAGGGGGGTTTCGGGGTCAAGCCACACAAGCCAGCACCTCACAATCAACACCGTCTACCTACCAGGGACAGTACCAAAGGGGAGGCTTTCGGGGACAGTACAAAGGGGGACAATTCCCTAGAAACCGGGGAAAAGTTCAAGGTCCCAAAACCCCTACAACCAAACAGTGACTCACATGTCACTCAACCCCTTCACACAACACCAGTGGGGGGAAGACTAAGCCAATTTTACAAAGCTTGGGAGGAGATAACAGACACTTGGGTCTTAGCAATTATCCAACATGGTTATTGCATAGAATTTCTCCAAATCCCTCCAAATGTCCCACCAAAAACACAAAACATGTCAAAACAGCATTTAGACCTTCTCGAATTAGAAGTTCAGGCATTACTGCAAAAGGACGCAATAGAACTTGTACCACGTTCACAAAGGAACACAGGAGTTTACTCACTGTACTTTCTAATACCAAAAAAAGACAAAACACTGAGACCAATCTTAGATCTCAGAACACTAAACATCTACATCAAATCGGAACACTTTCACATGGTCACGCTACAAGACGCATTACCACTGCTAAAACAACAAGACTATATGACAACCGTAGATCTAAAGGACGCGTATTTCCACATACCGATACATCCCTCGCACAGGAAATACCTAAGGTTCGTATTCAAGGGAATACATTACCAATTCAAAGTGTTGCCGTTCGGTATAACGACCGCACCAAGAGTATTTACAAAATGCCTAGCAGTAGTAGCTGCACATATCAGAAGGCAGCAAATACACGTGTTCCCCTACCTAGACGATTGGCTAATCAAGACCAACTCCCTAACAAAGTGTTCACACCACACAGAGTATGTCATACAAACCCTCTACAAACTCGGTTTCTCCATCAACTATGCAAAATCACACATTCTGCCGTGCAAAACACAGCAATACTTAGGAGCGACAATCAACACAACAAAGGGGATAGCCACTCCAAGTCCACAAAGGGTCCAACATTTTTACAAGGTTATACAAGCCATGTATCCGACACAAAAAATACATGCAAAGATGGTATTAAAACTCCTAGGCATGATGTCTTCATGCATAGCCATTGTCCCAAACGCAAGACTGCACATGAGGCCCTTACAACAGTGCCTAGCATCGCAATGGTCACAGGCACAGGGTCACCTTCTAGATCTGGTGTTGATAAACCGCCAAACATACATCTCGCTTCTATGGTGGAACAGTATAAATTTAAACAAAGGGCGGCCTTTCCAAGACCCAGTGCCACAATACGTGATAACAACAGATGCTTCCATGACAGGGTGGGGAGCACACCTCAATCAACACAGCATCCAAGGACAATGGGACGTACATCAAACGAAGCTGCATATAAATCACCTGGAATTGTTAGCAGTATTCCTAGCGTTGAAAGCATTTCAACCCCTCATAACCCACAAATACATTCTTGTCAAAACAGACAACATGACAACAATGTATTATCTAAACAAACAGGGGGGAACACACTCGACACAGCTGTGCCTCCTGGCACAAAAGATATGGCAATGGGCAATTCACAACCACATTCGCCTAATAGCACAGTTTATTCCAGGGATCCAGAATCAACTAGCAGACAACCTCCCTCGAGATCACCAACAAGTCCACGAATGGGAGATTCACCCCCAAATTCTAAACACTTACTTCCACATTTGGGGAACACCTCAAATAGACCTATTTGCAACAAAGGAGAACGCAAAATGCCAAAACTTCGCATCCAGGTACCCACACAGGCAGTCTCAAGGCAATGCTCTATGGATGAATTGGTCAGGGATATTTGCATACGCTTTTCCCCCCTCTCCCTCTCCTTCCATATCTAGTAAACAAATTGAGTCAAAACAAACTCAAACTCGTACTAATAGCACCAACATGGGCAAGACAACCCTGGTACACAACACTACTAGACATGTCAGTAGTACCCCATGTCAAGCTACCCAACAGGCCAGATCTGCTAACACAACACAAACAACAGATCAGGCATCCAAACCCAGCATCGCTGAATCTAGCAATCTGGCTCCTGAAATCCTAGAATTCGGACATTTAAACCTCACCCAAGAATGTATGGAGGTCATAAAACAGGCTAGAAGGCCATCCACTAGACACTGCTATGCAAGTAAATGGAAAAGGTTTGTTTGCTACTGCCATAGTAATCAAGTTCAACCATTACATGCATCTCCAAAGGATGTAGTAGGATACTTACTACATTTGCAGAAATCAAATCTGGCCTTCTCTTCCATAAAGATACACCTCGCGGCAATTTCTGCATACCTGCAGATTACCCATTCAACTTCACTATTTAGGATACCTGTCATTAAAGCGTTTATGGAAGGCCGAATTATACCACCAAGAACACCACCTGTTCCTTCATGGAACCTCAACATCGTCTTAACAAGACTCATGGGTCCACCTTTCGAACCCATGCATTATTGCGTAATGCAATTCTTAACGTGGAAGGTTGCATTTCTCGTTGCCATTACATCTCTAAGAAGAGTAAGCGAAATTCAAGCGTTTACTATACAGGAACCTTTTATTCAAATACACAAAAATAAGGTAGTTCTAAGAACTAATCCTAAATTTTTACCAAAAGTTATTTCACCGTTCCACTTAAATCAAACAGTAGAACTACCAGTGTTCTTTCCACAGCCAGACTCAGTAGCTGAAAGGGCACTACAAACATTAGACATCAGAAGAGCACTAATGTACTACATTGACAGAACAAAACTAATTAGGAAAACAAAACAACTGTTTATTGCATTTCAAAAACCTCATACAGGAAACCCAATATCAAAACAGGGTATAGCCAGATGGATAGTTAAGTGTATCCAAACCCGCTACCTTAAAGCAAAGAGAGAGCTGCCTATTACACCAAAGGCACACTCAACCAGAAAGAAAGGCGCTACCATGGCCTTCCTAGGAAATATTCCAATGAACGAAATATGTAAGGCAGCCACATGGTCTACGCCTCACACATTTACTAAGCACTACTGTGTAGACGTGCTATCCGCACAACAAGCCACAGTAGGTCAAGCCGTACTAAGAACTTTATTTCAAACTACTTCCACTCCTACAGGCTGAGCCACCGCTTTTGGGGAGATAACTGCTTACTAGTCTATGCACAGCATGTGTATCTGCAGCTACACATGCCACCGAACTGAAAATGTCACTTACCCAGTGTACATCTGTTCGTGGCATTAGTCGCTGCAGATTCACATGCGCCCACCCGCCTCCCCGGGAGCCTGTAGCCGTTTGGAAGTAATCTTCAACATTTGTAAATTTGTAAATATATTACTTAAACTTTATTTTGTACATACTTTTTCATTCCATTGCATGGGCACTATTACTAACATACACAACTCCTACCTCACCCTCTGCGGGGAAAACAATCTAAGATGGAGTCGACGCCCATGCGCAATGGAAACAAAGGAGGAGGAGTCCCTCGGTCTCGTGACTCGAAAAGACTTCTTCGAAGAAAAACAACTTGTAACACTCCGACCCAACACCAGACGGCGGACTATGCACAGCATGTGAATCTGCAGCGACTAATGCCACGAACAGATGTACACTGGGTAAGTGACATTTTCATTCTAACACATGACATAGTAGGGAGTGTCACAGAGTATGTTATAAAATGCAGTAATAGAAACTATCGAAGCTGACAGCGATCTTCGGAATCAAATATCTGGAGGGACATTACTCAGAAGAGAAAGGCCAGTCTGTGATCCAGCCAGGTGATGCAGAGGATAGCCCAAACACAGTTTTTCAAGATGTCTCTAACGTTGCGTAGGAGAGAGATTCTGTGGCTCCAAGAAAGTCTGCATCTAGGACAAATGTAATCCTATGGACACCCATAAGTTCGTTCACACAGAAGGATTGACCCTTCTGGATTCAGCCTTGAAAAGAGCTGTGTGTGTGGAGAGAGAACACTGCTTCTGAGGTAGCTAGATACTGAGACTCAGGCCAAGAGGGCTTGACAGTCTGCTTCGTCCATTGCCGCCAGGGTTGCTCAGCACCAAGAGCCACCCTCTGCTCAAGAGATGCTTTGACTCAAAACTAAAACTTTCAAGCAGCAAGGTGCTAATACAACATCAGGAATGCTGACATTGGCACTGAAAAAGCCCTCAACTATAGGCTGTGTGTTGAGTGGAAAGACAAAGGTGAGCTTCTAGAATTGCCTGATGTCAGGCAAAGGAGATTCTGCATCCACTTGACATTGGAAATGATTTTAGCAGGACCTGCATGGCAGGAGTTGGACCCCACTACCCTCAAGAAGAGGTGACTCTTAGAAGGAGGTTATCTGTGGACCTGCAGGGCTACCCAATCCCCTACAAACATAGGCAGCAAGACAGCAGTCCCACACCACAGCCATCAACCCATTCCTCCACCAGCATTATCACCACATAGGTCACCCTCAACCCAGGAATCTGTACATATATAATCTTTCTTCTCCCTGCCACCGACCATGGCAGCCACTATGACCCTGAGGATTCCTCCTTTCAGCCACTTATCCATATGATGTGGCCGATCCATGGGTATCCTCGGGATGGGACTAAACTGGAACCATATCCAGTTGAGGCATGCTGTCATTCAGAGATCAGCTGGCCATCTTAAGGTCAAGCTACATTTCTATATAAGGGGTTATCCAAGCCTGAAAAGTCTGTGCAGTTCCTGTCCATGCTTAAGACCATGACAAGTGTGGTGCAGAGAACTCTAGGGGCTGGAAGTGACAGGTGGTCACACCCAGAATTGAAAAGAATTGTAAAACTGCTCCATAACATCCAATCTACCTCAGGGCTCGTGTTCCTCTGGACTTATTAGTATTACACATAAGCTCACAAAGGAGAGTTTACACATGGTACAATTGATGCTCCCTCTCCTGACAAAGAGAGTCAGGACATTGACACAACCAGTAAGTACATTGCTGTAGGGGCAGCAGAACTTTAAAGTCAGGTGGGTTGGTCTGCTATCAAGGTAGAATAGGTGTTATTGGGAAGTGATGAAACAGCTGATCAAACATCTTCTCAAGGCATACTGCAAGAGAGCAGGCAATTAGAGGGCAAGATTATCTTTATTATAATCTGTTTACATTAGAAGCAGTTGACCCTGATTTCAGGAAAATGAAGAGATGCATCATCCGAGGGAGATGTGTAGCTAAGTGTCGGGATTCTGTTCAGTGCACCAGTCTTGAGGTTCCTTTGGAAGTCCATGAAGAAGGGGGAGGTTCTGATGGTGTTGCAGGGAATCGTTCCAGGTGTTGGCCTAGAGACATGAGAAGAAGTGTCCTGTGCTTCTGGCCTTTTTGATGATAGGGAGGTGCCTTGCCTGGGACACAGATTTGAAGGGGTCTGGTGGGTTGATAGAAGGGGAGGCGGTGGTTGAAGTATGCTGGACAGGTTTTGTGGAGAGCTTTTTAGGAGTGGGTCAATACCCTGAACTTAAATCTTTCCTGGACTGAGAGCCAGTGGAGATCGTTGAGGTTTGGAGAGATGTGGTTATTTTGTGTGATGTTCAGGATGGGTGTGGTGCTGGCATTCTGGGTGGTCTGGAGTCGGCGTAGAACGTGGTATGGGATTCGGAAGTAGAGGGCGTTTCCGTATGTTAAGTATACTTGTGATAAGAGCCTGGGTGACTGTCTGATGATAAGTGGGATCCACTTGAAAATCTTGTGTAGCATTCCTAGGATGTGGAAGCATGAGGATGCGATGGTGTTGATCTGTTTGCTCATGGAGATGTTTGTGTCCCAGGATGATCCTAAGGTTCTTGGCATAATCCGTAGAGATGGGTGGCGGACCAAGTTTGGTGGACCACCAAGAGGTGTCCCAGGAGGACTGGTTGTTCCAGAAGATAAGGACTTCGGTTTTGTCTGTGTTGAGCTGGAGGTAGTTGTTGGTCATCCAAGCAGCGACGTTGCTCATGCAGTTGGTGATGTTTGCCATGGTGATGCTGGTTGAGTTGGTTAGACAGACAATGAGCAGTATGTTGTCGCCATAAGATACTAGGTTGATGGCACGGGCTCTGACAATATCCACGAGGGGCATCATGTACATGTTGAAAAGTGCTGGGCTGAGCAACGTTGCTTGAGGGAATCTGCATGAGGTTTTTGGGGTTCTGGGGTGTAGTGGGGAAGCTTAACTCCTTGAGTACTGTCGGTGAAGAAGGAAGATATCTATTTGGGGGCCGTTCCACAGGAACCCAAGTGCTGAAGCTTCCTGATGATCAAGTTGGAGGAGACTGTATCGAAAGCTGTGAAGAGGTCAAGGAGGTTGAGTCTCTTCCGGAGAAACAAACCCAAAAGTCATTTACCCTCGGAGGATTCATGAGTAACTGTTGTGGAAGAGGTAGCGGTAGCTCTGGAAAGAGTGCCTCCTCCATGAAGCAGTGATTAACCAGTGTCTCACACACAATACTACATAGAGGTAGGGGGTAAGGATTGGAAATTACCTTGTACAAGTGGGCTTTTTCTGTCATGATGTAAGGATACTGCTTGAAGTTCCACACTTAACATCCCACCATGGCATTATGCAATCATTCTAGAACATTGACTTCTGCAAGAGGAAATACAAAAACGTCTCAGCAAATGTGCAATTGGAGGAGTGCACACACATCAGCAGGGCCTCGACTTCCCCATTCTGAAGAAAGTGTACCTTGCAGCCTATATTTGGCCTCAGGCCACTAAACCTCGACAGCCTGAGTGTTTCAAAATGGAAACTGGACATGATATCACAACCCCCTGATCTACACAGCAGATGACATGCTGATGCTCATATTCAAGAACACCTACTTTCACATCCATCCAGTGCTACCTCAGATTTGAGGTAAGTGAACAACACTATTAGTTCGATTTTATTGCCTTTCAGGCTTATGTTAGTCTCAAGGATATTTACAAACTGCCTAGCGGTGGTTGCATCATATCTGTACCACTGTATCCTTCACGAGTTTCCATATCTGGATGATAGGCTGATAAAGGGCAGCAGCTGTCATTGATTGCGAGCAGACTGCTATGTCATTCCTACATATGCTTATGCTTTACAGTCCATTCCAAAAAGTCACATCCATACCCTTATTGGGAACAGTGTTGAACTCTGTCACAGGCAGAGCTAACTCCAATCGAGAGAGTAAAAGTATTCCAAAGGCTGCTTCTCCAAACCTCATGTTGCCTGACTGTGTGAAATATAATGACACTGTTGTGGTCTTCGCCTCAGTGCCAAATGTTCACTTGCACGTGCACCTACTTCAGTAGTGTTTGTTTAGGTAATGGTCACTAGAGATGGGGTAATGGCAAGATATAGACTTAGAGTAGCCCAGACTCACAAAGTGAAACAACAAAACTCTGTCACTGGGCAGACCATGTCTAGACCCGTAGCCGCAGGTAGCCATTACTGAAGATACCTCACTTACAAGATCGGGGGTGGGGGGGGGGGGGGGACACATAGACAACGTGACATTTTAAGGCACCCGGAGCCAGGGACAGAAAAGCAGAAAAGTGTATCCATGTCAGAGTCACCAGATCCTCGGGGTCCGTGCACGATACCCCAACACGTCCACCACAAGACAGCTCCAATACTCTGATTAGAATGTCACAGAGTCTAAGAGAGCCCAAGTGGGGAAAAGGGGATTAGGTAGGGAACAGCTGGGAAGGAGACCTGTAGGAAGCAAGAAGGTTAGCACACACAATATCAAGATTATATCATACTAATCACTACTAGGCTATGACTCTAAGCATTGTCATACTGGAAACATGAATAACTTAAGCATGGACTTAAATAACAGGGCCTCAAAAATGTTTTGAATATCTGTGAGGAAATCAAGAAAAATTAATACAGCATTCTACTGAACAACTCAATGAAATGTTCCACATGAATTAGAAACATCAGCCTTTTCTAGAATTACGCTTTCAAATTCAAGCATAGACTTTGGCATGAGGACAAGGAAATAATCTGAATGATTTCTTATAACACCATATGAATAACAGTTGAGAGACTTGTTATGCACATACAATATAACATCTAGACCTTTGAAACACTTTTGTTTTCTTGAAATGCAGGAACCTGAATTGCGCACATTACAGATTTCCACAAAGGTTTGTAGCTGTCATGAAATGATTGTGCACAAGGAGTAACATGAATTAGACACGGGAAATGAATTGCGCGTCTTGCCGAGTAAAAGGCCACCAAGTAAATTCCATGAAGTGGTAGCACACGATGAACTTCCTGATTTTAACACAAGAAATTAATTGCGCGTTCTGCCGATTCGAATGTCACCACGGAAATGCCATGAAATGATAACACACAATGAATATCATAAATTAAGTACAAGAAATGAATCGCGTGTCTCGTCGATTTG
Source organism: Pleurodeles waltl (assembly GCF_031143425.1). NCBI lineage: Eukaryota > Metazoa > Chordata > Amphibia > Caudata > Salamandridae > Pleurodeles > Pleurodeles waltl. The sequence continues at coordinate 310,763,129 of NC_090442.1, forward strand.
AAGGCCACCATGTGAATGCCAAGAAATGGTAGCGTACATTGAATATCATGAAGTTAGTACAAGAAATGAATTGCGCGTCTTGCCGATTCGAAGGCCACCATGTGAATGCCAAGAAATGATAGCACACACTGAATATCATGAATTGAGCACAAGAAAAGAATCGCGCGTCTTGACGATTTGAATGCTACCTTGTAAATGCCATAACATGGTAGTGCACAATGAATATCAAGATTTGTACTCGAGGAAAGAATCGCGCATTCTGCCGATTCGAATGCCAGCATGTAAAATACCATTAAACATCAAGCGCACATTCACACGCACGAGAGCAACATAGTTTTATCATGCTAATTAGGCCCAAGAACTCGAAATCCTTCGAGAACGGGATCAGGGGCCCAGCCTGACCTCCGTCTTCCTGCCCTGATCAAGAATCACCGGGCAAAGTGAAAGGGCGAGGCCTGGAAGATCAAAGTAGGCCTCCAGAACAGGAGCTCAGGAAGTTGCTGCTGTTCTGCACCAGGACCTCTGAATAGTGAGCACGTGGAGCTGGGCTGGCTCCCTTATATAGAGTCTTGGCCCAGCCCACAAACCCCACCCAGGCATGCTGCAGGGAAAGCTTCTAGAAGGCCCTGGAAAGGGACCACACCCTGACACACTCTGAAAGCCTGCAGCAGTACATTGCAAACTAACAGTATTTATATGCACCTTGAACATAAGTCTTCAGGATTAAACTCTGCAATGCAAAAGGTTAAACAACAGCATATCAGCACAATGCATGAATTAACGTTATCTTGAGAGTGCTGGGTTTTTGCATTCTAGTCACCCATAGAGTGCGCACTGCCCTGATGTTGACAATCAACCTTTTAGAGCTGCAGCGGTCCAGTTGGCCTTTAGAGCATTTTACATAAGCTTTCTAAAGAAAACCGGCTCAAGGAAGTCAGGCAAAATCATCACCATGTATTATGTTCAGAAACACTTGGCCCACTTCTCAGCCAGATTCATCCCCCTATTTGAGCGTCTAACACAGCTGATCAACAACTTTGCCAGCCCGCTAAGTAGGACACAAGTACATGTTTCAGAGAAACATCTCCAATGACTTCGACATTCCCTCCAGAAATGTGGTACATCGTAATTGATCTGTTTTCCACTGCAAAAAACTCAAAATGCCTTGACTTTGTCTACAGGTACCCACAGTCCATGAATAAGGCACTATTGATGAACTACTCAGGGAAATTTCCTTACGCTTTTCTTTCACTGCCTTTGATTTCCTGTGTGATAAATACACTCGGACACATGTCCATGACGCTCCTTCTAAAAGCATCAGCGCTGCAGGCCTGTGACTCACTGTGTCTGGAAATATCGATCCACCATGCAAGAAGCTGCCCATCAGAGCAGATCTCTTAACACAGCATCAGGGTCAATTGAGACATCCAAACCTCAAGTAAATATACATGGTGATATAGCTTATGTCCTAGAGTTTAGGTACTGCAAGCTACCTGAAGAGTGTATGCTGATCCTGTGTGAGGCACGCAAGTGAACTATATGTGCATGTTATGCTGCTAAGGGTAAAATTTGTGTTCATTACTGAATAAAATGATATCCTTAAACGCATCAGTGCAAACCTTCTGTTATTTACTTCACTTTCAGAAGGCAGGGTTAGCATATATATCCATTCAACTACACTGAGCAGCAGTAGCTGCTTAAATGCAGATAAGACAACATACACCATCCTGTAATCTAAGGGTTCCTGCAGGGACTTGGGAGAATAACATACATTAGTAGCTAAAAGAGATCTAATGTTTTATTTCGAACAAAGTAATTATATTCACAAGACAAAACAACTCTTGTTGCATTCACAAAGCCCCTCTTCGGAAATACACTTTCCAAGTTCGCCCTTGGGAGGTGAGTAGTTAAATCCTTGTTTTCATACAGGGGCGGCTCCTTCGCAATGGCGAAGGGGCTTCACCCCCCAGGCCAAGCCAAGAGCTAATAAAATAAAACAATATTTCTTTATCGTTTTTATCTTTCAGCATTTGGCTCAGCCAGCAGCATGTGAAGGGAGGGGTGGGGCTGGGCTGGGCCACGGGAGAGGGAATAATGGGAGGGGGTGGGGGGGGGGGGGGAGGAGAGGAGAGTGTACCCAAGTGCGCAGTGTGTATAGCCGGCCATCAAACTGCATAGACCCCAGGGCAGTGTCTGAGCAGCAATCCAAGCCACTCAGACCAATCCTAGCATGAAAGCAGTGCCATGTTTGTTGAGGAGCCTGTGCTGGTGTCCCAGTGAATGCTGGGATCCCAGAAAAGGAGCGAGCGACGAGAAAAGAGATATCTATCTATATATCCTTGAGATTTGCGGCAGCCACGGGCGTGGACAAGATGGCGCCGTGAAAGGACGCTCTAAAGTGAGCTCCGTCCACAGCCGGCAAAATATCCTGATAAAGCACCAAAATCCCAGGCATCGCACATGAAAACTACCAAATATGAGTGCGAGATGGATAGCACGATAAGGAAAACCGAACAACGGAAACCTGCGAAGCAGCAAGTGCGCAACAGATGACCCGTGCAGGAGCCGGAGCGGCGCCCGGGCCTACCCAAATCCGTGAGAATCCTGACCGGCGGAGCCGAGTGAGATAGAGGTGAGGAGCGCGCGACTCCGGGACGTACACCGGGGCTCTGACCCATGCCGCTGCCCACGCCGAAACTACTCGCGGAGCTCAGCCCAGGGCGGGCGGAACCACCTAGCGGCGCGGACTCTGACTCACTCGAACCTCGACAGAACCAGCGGTGTAGTGCGGAGCAGAGGGCCTGGAGAAATGTCAGATGCGAAGTCGGGCTCTGGCCGCTAACCACACCGAGACCCCTTGACGACACTGCCATCGGTAGTCGAGCGCAACAAGCACCGACGCTTAATTAAACCCGACAGATTGGACAAGGCCTGAGGCGCGGCGCCGCTCCACTACAGTTGAACATTTCCATAGATCCCTCACAACTTGCACAGAGAAACTCACCAGTGTGAAAGACATCAGAGGGCGCAAATTGGATGTCGCAGGAAGACACAGCTGAAAGGGGAATCAAGCGACTCATAAAGTGTCCACTGCAAATACACGCAAAACAACAATGATCTCGACCTCATTCGGCCCTATAACGCAACATATCCCCAAACACACGTGCAGATTCATCTACAAAAACAGGGCTTCTGGATGGAACAACACTGTTACACAACGGTTCCGTAGCGAGTTGCTACCGCGATAGACAATCTGCATAAACGTATAATCTGATATGAACTCAAGGTTAATATAAAAATGGTGAAACCGAAAGCACAAAAAACACAAACTGAAACTAGACACTCATCAGCCTCAGAAATGGACACAGAACCCCACCCAAACGACCTACATAAAATGTCGGAGACCCTAGCTGCCCATTCCGTGCAAATGGAAAAGGTACTCCAAGCAATACTTGACACCAAAACATTGCTAGAATGGAAAATAGACACTGTAGTGGCCGAAGTTAACACGCTCCGAATGGAACAACGGAAACTAGCAGAAAGGGTCGCAACAACTGAAATAACCCTTAACTCGGCGCAACCAGACATAGCAGACCTAAAACCCCGGCTTCAACAACAGAAAACTGAAATACTACGACTAAACAAGCGGGCTGACGAGGCAGAAGGCCGATCACGCCGCAATAATGTGAGATTCCTCGGTTTTCCGGAGAAGATCGAACTCCCAAACGCAGAACTATTCGTGGAGCGCTGGCTTAGAGAAAACATATTTACAAATGACCCCCCACCGCTATTAACAGTGGAACGTGCACATTGAGTTCCAGGGGGTCCTCCCCGCCCGGGAGCCCCAACAAGACCGCTAATCGCGAGACTTCTTAACTACAGACACAGGGATCAGATACTAAGAAACTTCCGCACAACAGGCCCAATTGACATAGAAAATGCTAAAATCACGGCCTACCCAGATTATACAGCCGAAGTCCAACGCAAACGTGCCACTTTTAACACATCAAAACAAATATTGAGAGATAAAAACTATTCATACTCCTTGATGTACCCGGCTAAACTGCGAGTAGTGGATGGCGAAAGATCACACATATTCCCAACATCAGAAGACGCATGGACCTGGATACACGCGAAAGGCCTGATAGACCCTACAGCCGAGACCCGAACACAAAAAGAGTGGCTGACTCCACAACCACGCCGCAAGAAAAAATTAACACGCAAGACCGAAAGCTGGCGAACAGGTTCTCATCCATACAGCCTCGATCCAACCAAGACACAAACAATTCAGACTCCGACTCAACGAACAGTCAACAAGGCCTAATCACGTCGGCACTCACCACAGGGCCAACGTTTACCCCACGCTCAGCGGATGACCTGTAATTCTGAAACAGCAGGACTTTCTTCATGCAAACTCACGAACTCAAGGAATAAAAGCAGAACAACGAACATATCATAGAAATTCTTCCCCAAAAATCAAGTAAATCTGGAACAAACAAAAAAAAGGGGAAACAAGCAAGAAACATGCAGAAACCAAACCAGGCACTACACGCTAGCTACAACTACACTTGGCACAAAATGGAACACAAGAAGGGATGCAAGTACAAATACTCGGGCTGAAAATCAGAGACACTCCGGACAATACAACAACGCCCCCCCCCAACCCAATGGGTTACCGAATGGACCTTGCAGTAACTAATGTAAACAGTTGCACCAGTTGTGCCTTGCAGCCCCCAGTTAAATTAATGAATGTAAGTTTTACTTTCTCTTTTACTTTCATTCTCTCCCACAAGATGCTTAATATCCCACACATAGGGAACTCGAGGATAGATGGGCGAAATGGCGTCGGGTCCGGGACACGTGGGACACACTACACCAAGCAATCCACACAATATGACGTCATATAATATAGTAACCTGGAACTTTAGGGGACTGGCTAACATGACCAAAAGACGCAAGATACACTCATACCTTAAACGACACAAAATACACATAGCTATCTTGCAAGAAACGCGTGCCACAGCACACGAATTATGTGAAATAGACAAAAACTGGTCGGGAATAATACACGGAACCAAAACCTCGACATATGCGAAGGGAGTATTAATATGGATAGCCCCGGGTGTACCATACACAATCAAAAACGTACATACAGATAATAATGGAAGATACACTAGCCTGGATGGAGAATTAGAAGGGAAGCAACTAACGATAATTGGACTATACGCACCCAACACAGGACAGGGAGAATTCCTCCGAACCATTACCACACAAATCCCTTATGACCAGACCATACCCACTATATGGGGGGGGGAGACTTCAATAGCGTAATTGAGATGTCATTAGATAGATCACACCCTCCAACGAGAGACGCCCAGTGCAAGACATTGTCCTGTGCATTTAATAAATGGATACAAGAAAGAGAATTACAAGACATATGGCGGCGTTTACACCCTACAGATAGAGAATACTCTTTCTACTCACCAGTACACCGACTCCATACGAGAATAGACTTATTATTATGCACTAACGGACTAGCACACATGATACACAATGCAACATACCTAGCCAAAACCGTATCAGATCACTGCCCGTTACTCGTAACATTAAAGTGGGGCAGACAACCAACATGTATACCAACATGGTGCCTGCAACCCACCCTACTACGTGACCCCCCTTTCCGAGCTAAAATAGCAGAAGAAACTGAAACTTACTTTGCAATTAACACAGACAACAACATCGCGTGCTGTAGAATGGGATGGACACAAGGTAGTTATAAGGGGCATGTGCATAGCAACGGCAGGCGGAGTCCGTCGAGTACTAAGTGCAGAACTACACAAAAGTGAAAGTAAAATTCGTAACACAGAATGCGAATTGGCCTTGGGGAGAGGCATCAATAGCAAATTAACTAACCTCAAAAACCAATGGAATGCAACCAAGACTCGCTTACGTAAATTTGACCACAAACACTACATAGCACGTCTACACGCAGAAGGCGACCGTTCTAGCAGGCTACTAGCGTGGCTAGCAAAAGGGACACAGAAAGTCACACCCATAAACGCTATACGCCAAGATACAGGCACAATGGTAAACACACAGCAAGAGATCAACAAGACATTCAAACAATACTATAGCACACTGTATGCAACCGAATCCCCCCCACACCCGCTACAACTGGCAAAGTTCTTTCAACAAGCCCCAATGAAGAGGTTACATGCAGAACAAATAATTAACCTTGATAGACCAATCGAAAGTGAAGAGATACAACAGGCATTAAAACAGCTGACACACAATAAGACCCCAGGGACGGATGGACTTCCCATTGAATACTACCAAACTTTCACACCACAGATAATCGCATCATTCCAAACTATGCTACAAGAAGCATACGAAAGAGGACAACTCACAGAAACACAAAGGGAGGCGACAATTGTAGTCCTACATAAAAAAGGACGAGACCCTTTAAACATCCGTTCACATAGACCCTTATCTCCATTAAATTCAGATTATAAAATATTGGGGGAAATTCTAGCCAATCGCCTCCTGCCACTAATGACTACCCTGATACACCCAGACAAATCTGGCTTTATACCAGGGCGTAATACCTCTATTAATATAAGAAACTTAATACTCATCATGTCCATGACTCTGGAACTGGATCACTCCAGTGTGGCAGTATCACTGGACGTGGAAAAAGCCTTTGACACTCGGCTGGCCATTCTTGATGACAACATTACAAAAAATGGGATTCGGCGCTGGCTTCACACGCTGGATATCTATAATATTCACTAAGCCCAAAGCACGGATTAAAACCGGCGCAATCATTTCAGAGAAATTTGTCTTAGGAAGAGGAACGCGACAAGGTTGCCCATTATCACCACTATTATTTGCACTTGCAATAGAACCGCTTGCGGCAAGACTACGCAAAGAAGCAGTAGAATGAGGGTATCCCAGATGGCAAAGAATTCTGCATAATCTCACTATATGCAGACGACGCACTAATATACCTACGCAACCACACAGAATCCCTCCCACATATATTACAATTACTTAACACATTCGGTGACCTATCTGGCCTACGTGTCAACTGGTCCAAATCATGCATATTCCCCATTTGTCCATCCCCAGCACCGCACGCCGAAGCGTCAATCGATGATGCCTTACAGTGGGAACATTCCACTTTTAAATACTTAGGAGTCCATATTTACCATAGCGTCACAGATTTAAAGGAAGGCAACCTAGACAGAGCCATTAGATCAATTAAAAGCTCAATACCCTTTTGGTGCTCACTACCCCGCTCACCTATGGGAAGAGTGGCTCTGGCCAAAATGATAGTGCTTCCTCGACTACTCTATTACTTTACAGCACTACCACTTATACTACCAAAAATACTATTTGCACAATTAACCAAACTATTGATTGAACTGATATGGGCGAATGGTCATAGAAGGGTGGCTATTGATAAGCTTTACCTCCCAATAGAAAAGGGGAGAATGGGGGTACCTCGAGCATTATTATGCAGCAGCACAGTTGCACTGGATCATGACTTGGCTACAAGACCCCCCCAACCCAGAGGGACACAAAGTGAGAACACAACTAGGGAGAACAAAGATACTATATTGGCTCATAGGAGGGACACATACCTCACATCATAAAAATGCACTAATGACAGTTGCCGAACGCACCTGGAACCGATATGTATCTCAGGGAACCGGCGCACCACTATACTCACCAAAGATCCCCCTACTAGCCATACCAGGGATAAATAAACTACATGATACACTGAGTCTAGCGACGTGGATAGCAAAAGAATTACAACAGATCGGCGACCTATATGTAGACGAGCAATACATAACATACACAAAACTGGCAGAGCCATATAATCTAGGACCAGGTGAATTCATCACATACGGGGCACTCAAAGGACTGATACGCCAAATATGGGGCCAAGGCAACTCAGAACCACCAACAGCCCCCACTCTACATGAACTACTGGCAGATATTGACACGATACCAAGTATATCTCAAATATACAAAATACTACAAGCCTACCCCCCAAAAACACAAGCTAAATCACACTGGGATAAGGCCTGCAAACACCCCTCACAGAGCAACAATGGATCATGGCCCTTACAACCACGCGGGAAATTTCCCGCAACGCCCGCTTCAGATATACCCAACTTAATTATTTACACCAGACATATTTAACCCCACTTCGCATAAAACGCATGTTTCCACAAGCAACGTCTGAATGTCCACGATGCGGAACCATGGAGGCAGATTTTCATCACATGACCTGGAACTGCCCACCACTACTTCGCACATGGCACACCGTCACACAACAGACAAACAAATGGACGGGTCTAATGCTGAATCCTGCACCCGAATCCTGCATACTGGGCATACGTCACAGACGCAACAAAGACAGACAAAAACATAGATGTGCAGACCTAGCGTTTATCATCTTTAAACGTCTCATTGCAACACAATGGAAATCCCCTGGCACCCCAGATGTAAACAGATGGCATAAAGACCTAATACATTGGGCCAATGCAGAAAAACATGTATTGGACTCATTTAAAGATATAGGGATAGTGGTTAAAAATGCGGAGATATGGGACACCTTCCTAGAGCAGTTACTCGAAAAAGATGACACCCGCCCGCCTTAGATCATTGGCACAAGCTACCAGCAATTGACTACAGCAACAATACACTACAGCTGTAAACCCTTTACCGACACCCGCAGTTCTCCTCTAAAGGAAACACATAAGACTACAATATAGAACCCCCCAAGCCCCACACGGGCCCCGCCGTTCTAACAAATCCCTACAAAGAAACCGTCAAATCCCCCACCAGTACATCTCTCCCACCAGCATCTTTCCCACCCCCTCTTAACCCATTATATAATACTTTGTTTTCTCAATCCCACCCGTTTCTTTCCCTCTTGTTCTCCTCTTTTCAGTTTTTTTCATTACTTCTACAGTGCTCCTTTAACCAAATGCAACAAAGATTCCAACTGTAAAGCATGTAAAAATTAGATGTATAAATTGATTAGAAGCAAAATAGTGATAAAGGAATCGCATAACTGCATTATAAATAATTTATTAAATCAATGTAAGAGTTATTCAATAAAGAGATTTAAAAAAAAAAAAGAGATTTGCGGCAGCCACCGTTGGTTTCATGTAGTTGCTAGCCACTGCATTAGGGGAGTGTACACTGCTTTATGGTCTATGCAGAACATGTACTCTACAAACGGTTAACCCTATAACTATAGTTTTGCAATTTGTTTTGCTGTTTATTAACTTGGGCCCTTCCACCTCCCTGGAAGTAAGCACCTGCATCAAATGTTTTATCACACTATATATGAAATAAAGTACCCCACGCTGTATATTAGAAGGATATTGCAAATCAGAGGAATTCCATGACCTTGTGGAGGACCAAAGCCAAAGTCCTTTACAAGGTTTTGATTTTCCAAGGTGACATGCAATATTCTTCTCATGTACAGCGGAAGCACTTTACTCCTATTTATTCATGATGATACCATCACCTGTCCCTTAATCTAGGTAAATTATTTGTTTTGCTAGTTCATGTTCATCACAAAGCGAATAGAAGCAAGACCTATTCTGTGAAATAAAATGCACCAAGGCACAGTTAGTAATTTTTTGTTAAAGAAAAAAAAATAGATTTTACAAGCAGTTTATTGATAGTCTAAATAAAATGCTGTAACTCCAATTGTGTAGAAACATTCAGAGATTCTATTTTTCCTGCAATAAACGAAAGCACTGAATTTTTGTTGTTGTTGCAATAAATCTCTCTTTTCTGCTGATAACTTTAAACTTTTTTTTTAGAAAACAATATCCACAGAAGGAAAAGCCAGTTCCAATTTTCCTTGGTTAAACTGTAGCTGTAATCATCATACCTGACCTATGTTTTACCCTCGCTACTGGGTCTGGCAGCAGGCAATGTGATTTTAAACTGCCACTGTAGTAACTTTCAGGTAAGCAGCTATGTAATTTGTTTATTAGAGGGAACTAGACTCCACAAGTTGCTTGTAATAAGGAAATTAAGGACAGGTTTTTAAAGCGATGGCTGCCTCCCATGTATTACATTTCTATTTGCAATGCTTGCTTTACTTCACTTACTGCATTCACTGAGTGAAAGGAGAAATACAATCTGAAATGGAGTCTTCCCTGGTGCAGTGTTAGCGTCATGGAGGAGTTGCAAGGTACCTTGGGACTGAATTTTTTTTCAAACAGATTGCAAAGGTAAGTATTTCTGAAATGGGCACAAGATACAGAATTTAGGAGCAGTGGTTATTTGTACATCTCTGAATTTATGAGTACCCTTAGGATCATATAATTTAGAGCAGTGGTTCTTAACTTGAGGCCCTGGGGACCACAGGGGTCCACAAAGGAGTGTACAGCACTATTAGTTACAATGTAAGTAGTATTTTCCATATGATTTATCTGCACAGAACTTTTACCATTTGGTAAGCACTCTCAAAATACAAGAAACTCTGCTTTGCATGACTTAACAGTAGTTTTAATATAAAACATTAAAAACTCATGTATTTGCAACATTTCACAAATTTGTGGCTATTAACCCAATAGCTGCTAGCCGCCCTACACTACCTTCCCCCCGAAACCCACCCGCTCAAAGTGCTGAGCCCTTTTTTGGCTATTTGGGAATACTTCCTTCTTAGGGCTCCATAACTTTTTTTCCATATAAGGAATCCACGCCAAAATGTGTGTCCTTTTCTTTGAACATCGGGGGGGATTCGAAAAGTACCCAGGGTTTGTGAATTCCCCTGGCGAAGACGGAGAAAATGGACAAAAAATAGCAAATTTTCTTTTTTTTTTTTTTTGGGTAAAAGTAGGAAAAGAGTTCCCTGGAGAAATGTTTGGCTTTTTGTTTTCTAAAAATGGCATCAACAAATGGTTGGTTGTACTAAAAGCTTCTCAGCTGTTGGAACATGCAGAGTACATTTTATTCCACCGTTTTGGCACTTTTTAAGAAGGGAGCTCATTTTTCTTATGTTTTTTTGTGCTCTCAGCCTTCTTCCAGTCTGTGGTGGAAACCAGTGTGAACCCCATGAGTGACCCAGGAAAGCTATCTGTTTCTTAAAGTGGACAACATTATTCCTAATTCAGCATGGGGTCATATGTGTAGATCCATCAAAGTTTTCTCAAAGAAAAGTTTTCCCAAAGAAACTAAGTGTTGAAATAAATATTGAAGAGTAGGAAAAAACAGTCATTTGTGACTATGTTTTCATCTGTAACGTTTTGTCATGATGACTGATTTACAAAAGCAATGTACATTTAAGTTTGCTAGACCCTTGTGGTTGTGGGATAGAGGTAGCTATAAGCAGAGCAGCTTAGGCTGAACTAGGAGACCGGCAAAGCTCATGGAATACCACTTATAGTTACACACCACTTATACACAAGTAAAGACAATACTCAGTGTTACCAAAAATAAAGGTATTTATTTGGGTGACACAGTACCAAAAATATCTTAGAGAGAATACTCCTTCTGGAGGTAAGTATTATACACAATATATCCACTAGACACCAATATTAGACCAGTAAATAGTCATAGAACAATGCAAACAGTAGGAAATCCTATAGAATGCAATGGGAGAAAATAGGTCTAGGGAAAACACAAACCATATACTAAAAAAGTGGAATGTGATTCACAAATTCCCCCCTAGACAAGTGTAGTGTGTGCAGAATCGCTGGCAGAGTAATAATACAGTAAAGGTAAGTAAATTACCACACCCCAGGGCCCAGAAAAGCAGGAGTAAAATACTTCAAGTTTCCTTAGGGCATATTACACACCTTGTTTTGGGGATTTTGCAGCAGCCAACCAAGTCTGCAAAGAACAACTGCTGGATTATTGGACCTGAAGACCTGCAAAGGAAGGGGACCAAGTCCAGAAGTTGAAAGAAGTTCCAGGAAGGACAGGAGCCCCTGCCAACCCAGAAGAGAATGCAAAAGAAGAGTCCCCGGTTAGCTGAAGACTGCAGAAATGCACCCTAGGAAGATGCCAGTGGGTTCCTGCATGATGCAAAAGATGTCCCACGGCGTGAAGATTGTTGCAGACGATATTTTGTGTTGGAAGGTGCCATCAAGCCTTGGCTATGGCAAAAGTGTGTTTTTCATCAAAATGGCGCTGGATGGACCCAGGAGGGACCTGGGGGCCTCGACTCTGTGAGAGGGGGTTCTCAGCACTTTAGAGAGCCCTCGGGATGCCAGCCAGAAGTCGCAGGATCCGGGTTCAAAGTAGGTGCAAAACACGGTTGATGCAGCACAACAAAAGAAGGTCCCACGCTGCTGGAGAACAACTCAGTGAGTTGAGCGTCACAGGGTGGAGTGCTGGGGACCTGGGTCAGGCTGTGCACGAAGGAATTTTGCAAAGAGTGCACAGAGGCCTCAGGAGGTGAAGACACAAAACACAGGGGTACCGTCGTTCTCGGGGAAGGCAAGGTCCTACCTCCTCCAAATTGTGTCCTGCCGATGATGTCCACCCTCTGTGTCCTTAGGAGCACGCTCGTTTCCGTGAGAGGAGTCCCAGGGTACCGGTCGTCGCCTTGGAAGGTGCACGCTTGGAGCAGGGGAGTGACTCCGTCACTCCACAGGAGATTTCTTCGGTCCTTTTGGTGCAGGATGAAGACAGAGAGTCCCCAGAGCATGCACACCGTGGAAACTTGCAGTTGCTGACTTGGAGCTGAGGTTGCTGAAGAAAAGTGTCTCTTGTAGACACTTTGTTGCAGTTATAGCGTTTCTTGGAGCAGGCTGCGGTTGATCTGAGGTCAGAGGATGCTGAAGTTGTTGCAGAGGATTCCTGGAGGAAACTTGCAAGCAGAATCTGAAGAGAACCCACAGGAGAGACCCTAAATAGCCCTGAGTTGGGGATTGGCTACCTTATCAGGTATTGACGTATCAGGAGGGGTCTCTGACGTCACCTGCTGGCACTGGCCACTCGGAGCCCTCCAGAGTGCCCCCACATCTTGCAAAGCAAGATGGTGTCAGCGAGACCGGATCCTCGGGTTTGCGCCTGTTCCCAATATGTCCACCTCTTGGCAGCTCCAAACTCTACTAGCTATCATAGCACAGAGTTAAAGAATGGCCAAGCGGGGGTTTAGAGGTTTAGGTTGGGAACAGCGGGAAAGGAGACCTGTGGAAGCAAGAGTTAAAAACACAATAGCAAGGTCATTCACATTTATCTTCATGAACTTTGTTTTAATTCTTTATGCTCTAATAACATGAGAGATCAAGAACTTTTCAATAACGTGACCTTTTTATACTCATATGCTCTGAACATTGAACTCTCAAGTTAATCCTTAGAATAGCAATTACATCACAAGAGTCAATTCGTTCCCAAAGAATTAACTGCTATAAGATTCATGAATGATACTGTAGAATAGGCAAACTGACTAAACTTGTTTTGTCTAGAAAGATCACACTCTGTTTGATCTAAGTTTCAAGATTCAATTGCCCAAAAATTATTGTTCACCTTATTGCCAGACTGAGCATCAAGACTCAAGTACCTGGAATGATAGCGCACTCTGCCGATCCGAACTGCAAGAATTAATTGCCAAGAATGAATCATGCTCACTATTGCCGATTCAACTATCAAGATTCAAATGCCTCGAAATGATTGCGCACTCTGACGATCCGAACTGCAAGAATTAATTGCCAAGAATGAATCGTGCTCACTGTTGCCGATTCAACCATCAGGATTCAAATGCCTCGAAATGATGGTGCACTCTGCCGATCCGAACTGCAAGGGTTAATTGCCAACAATGAATCGCGCACACTGTAAATCACAAAGCTAAAAACTCAAATGTTTCTAGAAACGGAGTCGGGGGCCTACCCCGACCTCCATCTTACCGCCCTGCTTGAAGATCAGCAAGATAATGAGGACAGGGCCAGGAAATGTACAAGTAGGCCTCCGGAACAGGAGCCCAGGAAAATGCTGCTGCTCTGCACCGGGACCTCTGAATAGTGAGCACGTGGAGCTGGGCTGGGTTCCTTAAATAGACCCAAGCCCCGCCCACATGCTACACCCAGCCAGGCTGCAGGAAAGGCTTGAAAATGAACAATACATTACAAACAGTATTAATGACATTTGAAGGTAAATACCTGCAATGCAAAAAGTTAATATGCAATATCAACACATAATGCATGAATTATTAATTATTACATTGCATAAGGTTTGTCATTTTGCGTTATGTTGCCCGCAGAACACGCACTGTCCTGGTGTTGACCGTTCTTCCCCTCCCCCCCCCTCCCGAACGCGTTCTAGGACCTGGCTTGTCTGGGTTTAGGCCAGTGGTTCCCAAACTGTGCGCCGCGGCTCCTTGGTGCGCCGTCAAAATTAGCCAGGGGCGCCGCACACAGTCTGGAAACCACTCGGAGGTGCTTTTAATCGGTAGCTTTTCACCGTGGTTTTGGAAACAAAACCCCCTGCATTAATTATTGTGACCAGCGGAGGGCGCCAAAGTACCATTAATATTATCCCTATGACAAAAGAAAAGAAATAATTTAAAATAAATGGTTTTCAGGAACCTGAACGAGAGAATTAAGAAGTCAAACTGTAAATAGTGTAGGTACAGGCTGGGATTACGTTCCCCCACCCGCCAAAAAAAAGTAACATAATGGGGAGCCGTGGCCAACACGGCCAATAGGTCAAAGGAGCCGGGGATCGAAAAAGTTTGGGAACCACTGGTTTAGGCACTAGTCGTGGAGCATGAATGTCAGATGCTGAGACCCATGTGTTGTTCTCTGGACCGTACCCTTTCCAAGATATTAGATACCAGAGAGTATGACCTCTAAATTTTGAATCCAGAACCTGTTTTACTTTGAATTCCAATTCTCCTTGTACCAGTACTGGAGTTGGTTGAGATCGAGTTTTCTGGAAAGCTCTTTTCAGGAGAGAAGTATGAAACACTGGATGAATACGTAGTGATTTTGGTAACTGTAGTGTAGGAGGCTGGCCTGGCTTGTAGTGGGTACCAGAGGTACTTACACCTTGTGCCAGGTCCAGTTATCCCTTATTAGTGTAGAAGTGGTGTTTCTAGCAGCTTAGGCTGATAGAAGGTAGCTATGGCAAAGCAGCTTAGGCTGAACTAGGAGACATGTAAAGCTCCTACTATACCACTGGTGTCATATGCACAATATCATAAGAAAACACAATACACAGAAGTACTAAAAATAAAGGTACTTTATTTTTATGACAATATGCCAAAAGTATCTCACTGAGTACCCTCAGTATGAGGATAAGATATATACACAAGATACATGTACACAAACCAAAATTATGCAGGTAATAGCAAGAAAAGTAGTGCAAGGAGTGTAAAGTTACAGTAGATTGCAATAGGAGCACATAAGTATAGGGGCAACACAAACCATATACTCCAAAAGTGGAATGCGAACCACGAATGGACCCCAAACCTATGTGAGCTTGTAGAGGATCGCTGGGACTGTAAGAAAACAGGACCCTGAAAGGTAGGTGTAAAGTGCACCTACTACCCCCAGAGAGCACAGAAGTCGTGATAGGGGGATTCTGCAGGAAGAACAAACACCAGCAATGCAACAACAGTGGATTTCCAGGCCTGAGTACCTGTAAGACAAGGGGACCAAGTCCAACAGTCGCGACAGTGTCGAGAGTGGGAAGGAGCCCAGGAAATGCCAGCTGAGAGTGCAAGGAAGCTGCCACCTGTTGGAAGAAGCTTGGAGTTCTGCAAGAAAGAAGAGGACTAGGACTTTGGAGGATGGATGTCCCACGTCCCGATGAAGCTTGCAGAGGTGTTCCCACGCAGAAAGACCGCAAACAAGCCTTGCTAGATGCAAGGGTCGCGGTAAGGGTTTTTGGGTGCTGCTGTGGCCCAGGAGGGACCAGGATGTCGCCACTTGGAGGAGGAGACAGAGGGGGCGCCCAGCAAGTCAGGGAGCCCTCACAGAAGCAGGCAGCACCCACAGAAGTACCTGAACAGGCACTTGGAAGAAGAGTGAACCAGAGTCCACGCAAAGTCACAAAAGGGAGTCCCACGACGCCGGAGACAACTCAGAAGGTTGTGCACTGCAGGTTAGAGTGTCGGGGACCCCGGCTTGGCTGTGCACAAAGGAAATCCTGGAAGAGTACACAAGAGCAGCTGCAAATCACGCGGTACCCAGCAATACAGTCTAGCGTGGGGAGGCGAGGACTTACCTCCACCAAACTTGGACGGAAGAGTCACTGGACTGTGGGAGTCACTTGGACAGAGTTGCTGAGTTCCAGGGACCACGCTCGTCGTGCTGAGAGGGGACCCAGAGGACCAGTGATGCAGTCTTTTGGTGCCTGCGGTTGCAGGTGGAAGATTCAGAAGATTCGGTCGACCCACAGGAGATTTCTTCAGAGCTCCTGGTGCAGAGAGGAGGCAGGCTACCCCCAGAGCATGCACCACCTGGAAACAGTTGAGAAAGCCGGCAGGATGAAGCGATACAAGGTTGCTAGTAGTCGTCTTGCTACTTTGTTGAGGTTTTGCAGGCGTCCTGAGCAGTCAGCGGTCGATCCTTTGGCAGAAGGTGAAGAGGGAGATGCAGAGGAACTCTGATGAGCTCTTGCATTCGTTATCTGGTGAGATCCCCAAAGCAGAGACCCTAAATAGACAGAAAAGGAGGTTTGGCTACCTAGGAAGGAGGAGAGGTAAGAGCCTATCAGAAGGAGCCTCTGACGTCACCTGCTGGCACTGGCCACTCAGAGCAGTCCAGTGTGCCACAGACACCTGTGTTTCCACGATGGCAGAGGTCTGGGACACACTGGAGGAGCTCTGGGCACCTCCCCTGGGAGGTGCAGGTCAGGGGAGTGGTCACTCCCCTTTCCTTCGTCCAGTTTCGTGCCAGAGCAGGGCTGGGGGATCCCTGAACCGGTGTAGGCTGGCTTATGCAGAGATGGGCACCATCTGTGCCCATCAAAGCATTTCCAGAGGCTGGGGGAGGCTACTCCTCCCCAGCCCTCACACCTATTTCCAAAGGGAGTGGGTGTTACACCCTCTCTCAGAGGAAGTCCTTTGTTCTGCCTTCCTGGGCCAGGGCTGCCTGGACCCCAGGAGGGCACAAACCTGTCTGAGGGGTAGGCAGCAGCAGCAGCTGCAGTGGAGACCCCAGAAAGGCAGTTTGGCAGTACCCGGGTTCTGTGCTAGAGACCCGGGGGATCATTGAATTGTCCCCCCAATGCTAGAATGGCATTGGGGTGACCATTCCATGATCTTAGACATGTTACATGGCCATGTTCGGAGTTACAATTGTGACGCTGTACATAGTTAGTGACCTATGTACAGTGCATGCGTGTAATGGTGTCCCTGCACTCACAAAGTCCGGGGAACTTGCCCTGAACGATGTGGGGGCACCTTGGCTAGTGCCAGGGTGCCCACACACTAAGTAACTTTGCACCTAACCTTCACCAGGTGAAAGTTAGACATATAGGTGACTTATAAGTTACTTAAGTGCAGTGGTAAATGGCTGTGAAATAACGTGGACGTTATTTCACTCAGGCTGCACCGGCAGGCCTGTGTAAGAATTGTCAGAGCTCCCTATGGGTGGCACAAGAAATGCTGCAGCCCATAGGGATCTCCTGGAACCCCAATACCCTGGGTACCTCAGTACCATATACTAGGGAATTATATGGGTGTACCAGTATGCCAATGTGAATTGGTAAATTTAGTCACTAGCCTATTAGTGACAAATTTGGAAAGCAGAGAGAGCATAACCACTGAGGTTCTGGTTAGCAGAGCCTCAGTGAGACAGTTAGGCATTGCACAGGGAACACATACAGGGCACATACTTATGAGCACTGGGGCCCTGTCTGGCAGGGTCCCAGTGACACATAGACTAAAACAACATATATACAGTGAAATATGGGGGTAACATGCCAGGCAAGATGGTACTTTCCTACATGTAGTTTGTAGGTTACTGGATTGATCTGTTGAAGAACTGTGTAAGGACCTATATATTTGGGATTAAACATATGTCTTTTCTTGAAATCAGTGTGGCATGTGGAAAGCCACACTCTATCTCCTGGCTTATATTGTGGTCCCTTACAATGTTTTTTGTCATAATGTTTTTTATACTTTTGTTTTTCTTGGTTTAGATGTTGCTGGGTTTGTTTCTGGTTTTGATGGAGTTGTCGTATTGTTTCTGAAACTGCTGGTGTAAGTGAACTTTCTTGTGGAATTGTGATTGGCAAAGTATCTGGGTGATAACCAAATAGACCGAAAAGGGCGTCGCTCCAGTAGCAGTATGATACGAGTTATTGTAGGCTAGTTCAGCTAACCGAAGCATTGATACCCAAGAATGGAGTGCTTTTTCAGCGTAAGCACGCAAATACTGTTTCAATGTTTGATTGAGTCTCTCAGTTTGGCCATCTGTTTTAGGATAATGACTGGTAGATAATGTAGATGTAACTTGCAGCATTTTGCACCATGTTTTCCAGAAGCTAGAGGCAAATTGTGATCCTTGATCGGTAAGAATTACTTTTGGTAATCCATGATAACAGACCGCTCGATTTAAAAGTACTGTTGCCAATTCACTGGAGGTAGGCAATTTCCTGCAAGCAATGAAATGTGCATATTTTGTGAGACTATCACCACTACAAGGATTACTAATTGATGTTGAACAACTGGCAGTCCTGTAATAAAGTCTATTGATATGTGTTCCCAAGGTCGAAGTGGAGTTGGGAGAGGATGTAACAGTCCTTTTGGTTTTGAATGACTTGTCTTGGTACGAGCACAAACTTCACAGTTAGTTACCATTTGCTTGACGTCTTTTGTCAAAGTAGGCCACCAAAAATATCATTGGATTAATTCAAGTGTCTTGGGAATACCTGGATGACCTGCCGTAGGCATAACGTGCAACCGATGAAACACTAATTTGCGCAACTCGGTAGTGGGAACAAATAAACATGCATCATGAGGCCTTGTTTGATTGATCTTTTGGGGTCTGCTTGAGCCCATTTCTGCCATTTTTAGATGGTGAAAGAATTACGAATATTTTCAAAAAAATCTTCAGTTTTAAGGATACAAAGGATTTTGTCTGGAGCAATGATAGCTCCTGGGGGCTGGATTGTGGGTAGCATGGTAGAGTCTTGTCTGGACAAGGCATCCGCTTTGCGATTGTCTTTGCTGGGATGAAAGGTTACCACAAAATCAAACTCGGCAAAAAACAGCATCCATCGTAAATGTCGAGGAGTCCAAAGTCTAGCTGAACTCATGAACTCGAGATTACGATGATCTGTGTATGCTGCAATAGTGTACTTGGCACCTAGCAAATAGTGTTTCCACTCTTTAAAGGCATCACGGATTGCTAGAAGTTCTTTCTCAGCAATGACATAATTTTGTTCCGCTTCGTTTAGTTTTCGAGACGTGTAAGCTACAGGGTGTAGCTGACCGGTATCTTTGTTGCGTTGCGATAACACTGCACCAATTGCCACATCTGAAGCATCTGCTTCTACTATGAATGGACGTTCAGCATCTGGGTGAGTCAAGACTGGGATGGTGGAGAAGGCTTCTCTCAAGGTTGAAAAAGCCTTGTCAGCTGCAGACCATACAAATGGTTCTTTCTTTCGTAGTAACTTGGTGATTGGTGCCACTGTCTGTGAGAAGTGGTCTATGAATCTGCGATAGAAATTTGCAAAACCAAGGAAGCACTAAACATCTCGAACAGTTTTTGGGATTGGCCAATCAGATACTGCTTGCACTTTTCTTTCTGCTATAACCATGCCTTGAGGGGTAAGGATGACCCCTAAAAATTCAACGGTGGTACCATGAAATTCACATTTGCTCAATTTGCAATATAAATGATGTTTCCGAAGGGCTGTGAGAATCTTTTGGACATGTTGTACATGTTCGACTTCGTTATCAGAATAGATTAGAATATCATCAATATAAACTATTGCAAATAGATCTAGATATTCTCTAAGGACATCATTCAGAGAGAATTGGAACGCTGCTGGAGCATTACAAATTCAAAAGGGCATGACTGTGTATTCAAATAGACCATATCTAGTTTTAAAGGTGGTTTTCCACTTGTCACCTTCTCTCATCCTGACTAGGTGGTAAGCTCCTCTTAGGTCTAACTTGGTGTACATTTTGGCTTTTTTAACTTGACCCAACAGGACAAGGATCAAGGGTAATGGGTATTTATTTTTTACTGCGATTTTATTTAATCCTCTATAGTCTATACAAGCCCTAAGATCCCCATTAGCCTTGGGAACCAAAAAAAGAGGAGATGCTGCAGGAGACTTGGAAGGGCGGATAAATCCATTAGCTAGAAATTGATCTAAATAGCTTCTTAGATATTGATTTGTGTGTTCAGACAGGGCATACACACGACAACTAGGGAGTATAGCACCAGGAGTCAGATCAATTTGACAGTCATATGGTCTGTGAGGTGGCAAGGTTCCTGCTTTGTTTTCATCAAAAACATCAAGGAAGGATGAATAATGCAAAGGCAGCATTACATCTTTTTCAGTGGCTCTGGATATCTGGGATTTGTGGGAATCTGTGACACTTGATGTCTGGAGACATTTTTCTTTACACAGAAGTGAAGAAAACGTGATTTTCCTTTCTTGCCAATTTATTAAAGGATTATGGTAATTTACCCATGGCATTCCTAGGATAATTCCATACTGAGGAGCATGGATTACATCAAAGATTATTTTTTCTACATGTTTGGTGTCTTGATTTCCCCTTTTCAGATCACAGACAAGGGGAAGGTCTGCAGAGTCACCGGACCTCCAGCTAGGAGTTTTCCATCTACAGCTTGTATTATTTCTGGTATTTTCTTCTTCTCACATGGGATCCCCCATGTTTGAATTGATTGTGTATCGATAAAATTACCAGTAGCCCCGGAATCTACTAAAGCTTTCTTTAGATAAGTCGTTTGTTTTACCAGTACTTTTAGATCTAATTTTAAATGTCTTGACTCGAATAAAACCTTTTCAGCATCTTGTGAAGGGTCCACGGTTACACCCAAGAGCAACCCTTCCTTACACCTTGGGTGTTCTAGTTTTCCCGATTGATCTGTGCATTTGCTACAACCTTCTTGGTAGGGGTTTGTTTACTTTTTGGTTTTGCTGGACATTCTTTAGCAAAATGGCCCTTTCGACCACAGTACAGACATTGTCCGTTCTTTCTACGTAGATCTTTCTCTTCTTTCGTTAAGGGCCGCCTGATGGTTCCTATTTCCATTGGTTCATGATTGTTGTCTCCATGAACTTGTGATTCTCTATGCTCATGAACATGCCAGGAATTTTTCTCAGTCTTTTTGCGTGTTCCCAGTCGTTCTGCAAGACAATGGTCTAGTCTTAAAACAAGGTTTATCAGATCTTGACAATCCGTGGGTTGAGGATCAATCTGTGCAAGAATGTCTTTTAACTCATCTTTGAGTCCTTAATAGAACAGGCCTGATCTCTTTTCCTCAGGCCAGACCATTTCTGCTACCAGCCGATTAAAGTTAGCCAAGTAAGAGACAAGATCCTTATTTTCTTGTCGCAATTCTAACAGTTCTCCGTCTGCGGACAGAGTAACTGTTCTTCGATCAAAAACACTTTCAAATTCTCGGACAAAGTCTCTCCAGTTATAAAGCAAAGGATTATCTCGACTCACAAGATGGATTGCCCAGGTGGCCGCGTCTCCAGTCAAATAAGAAATCAATAAGGCCACCCTGGATTGGGGATCAGGGAAGGTGTTTGGTCTACAGGTGAAATGCAATTCTACTTGAGTCAAAAAGGATTGTACCTTCTGAGGATCACCTGAAAACCTTTCAGGGGGAGCCAAAGGAATGGGTGTGGGAACTGTGAGTGATATGTTAGTTGGAGGATTCCCTCCTGAACTTTGAGGAGGAGGATTAAGCCAACCCGCACCCAGAGGACTTTGCTCCTACTTTCCCACTCTGTCTTGTAACTGATCCACTCTTTCTGCTAGATTGGCTGCTATGTTTTTAGATTCTACTACGTCCAATCGAAGCTGCGTAATTACCTTAAGTAACTCGTCCAATGTGGCCATATTGAAAACCTAGCACAAACCAGGAGGACTAAAATTTGTGGGCTCACTATTCTGTCAGCGAGACTGGATCCTCAGGGTTTGCGCCTGTTCCCAATATGTCCACCTCTTGGCAGCTCCAAACTCTACTAGGTATCATAGCACAGAGTTAAAGAATGGCCAAGCGGGGGATGGGGTTTAGGTTGGGAACAGCGGGGAAGGAGGCCTGTGGAAGCAAGAGTTAAAAACACAATAGCAAGGTCATTCACATTAATCTTCATGAACTTTGTTTTAATTCTTTTTGCTCTAATAACATGAGAGATCAAGAACTTTTCAATAACGTGACCTTTTAATACTCATATGCTCTGAACATTGAACTCTCTCAAGTTAATCCTTAGAATAGCAATGACATCACAACAAGAGTCAATGAGTACATTAGTTCCCAAAGAATTAACTGCTATAGGATTCATGAATGATACTGTAGAATAAGCAAACTGACTAAACTTGTTTTGTCTAGAAAGATCACACTCTGTTTGACCTAAGTTTCAAGATTCAATGGCCCAAAAATTATTGTGCACCTTATTGCCAGACTGCGCATCAAGACTCAAGTACCTGGAATGATTGCGCGCTCTGCCGATCTGAACTGCAAGGGTTAATTGCCAAGAATGAATCACGCACACTGTTGCCGATTCAACCATCAAGATTCAAATGCCTCGAAATGATTGCGCACTCTGCCGATCCGAACTGCAAGGGTTAATTGGCAAGAATGAATTGTGCACACTGTTGCCGATTCAACCATCAAGATTCAAATGCCTCGAAATGATCGGGCACTCTGACGATCCGAACTGCAAGGGTTAAGTGCCAAGAATAAATCGCGCACACTGTAAATCACAAAGCCAAAAACTCAAATGTTTCTAGAAACGGAGTCGGGGGCCTACCCCGACCTCCGTCTTACCGCCCTGCTTGAAGATCAGCAAGATAATGAGGACAGGGCCAGGAAATGTTCAAGTAGGCCTCCGGAACAGGAGCCCAGGAAAATGCTGCTGCTCTGCACCAGGACCTCTGAATAGTGAGCACTTGGAGCTGGGCTGGGTTCCTTAAATAGACCCAAGCCCCGCCCACATGCCACACCCAGCCAGGCTGCAGGAAAGGCTTGAAAATGAACAATACATTACAAACAACATTAATGACATTTCAAGATAAATACCTGCAATGCAAAAAGTTAATATGCAATATCAACACACAATGCATGAATTATTACATTGCATAAGGTTTGTCATTTTGCATTATGTTGCCCATAGAGCGCGCACTGTCCTGGTGTTGACAGATGGCTGAAGCCTGGGACACACTGGAGGAGCTCTGGGCACCACTCCTGCGGTGGTGATGGACAGGGGAGTGGTCACTCCCATTTCCTTTGTCCAGTTTCCCACCAGAGCAGGGGCGAAGGGGTTCCTGAACCAGTGTAGACTGGTTTATACAAGGAGGGCACCATCTGTGCCCTTCAAAGCATTTCCAGAGGCTAGGGAAGGCTACCCCTCCCCAGCCTGTAACACCTATTTCCAAAGGGAGAGGGTGTAACACCCTGCTCTTGGAGGAAATGCTTTGTTCTGCCTTCCTGGGTCTGGGGTGCCCAGACCCCATGGGGAAAGAACTCTGTCTGTGAGGTGGCAGCAGCTGTAGCTGCAGTGCAAGCCTCAGATAGCTGGTTTGGCACTACTGGGGGTCCATGGTGGAGCCCCCAGGATGCATGGAATTGGCTCCCCAATATCAGATTTGGAGTGGGGGGACAATTGCATGATCTTAGACAGATTACATGGCCATATTCGGAGTTACCATTGTGAAGCTACATATAGGCATAGACCTATATGTAGTGCAAGTGTGTAATGGTGTCCCCGCACTCACAAAGTCCGGGGAAATGGCCCTGAACTATGTGGGGGCACCTTTGCTAGTGCAAGGGTGCCCTCACACTTAGTAACTTTGCACCTAACCTTCAGCAAGACATATAGGTGGCGTATAAGTTACTTAAGTACGGTGAAAATGGTTGTGAAATAGTGTGTGCACTATTTCACGCAGGCTGCAGTGGCAGTCCCGTGTAAGGGTTTGTCTGAGCTCTCTATGGGTGGCAAAAGAAATGCTGCAGCCCATAAGGATCTCCTGGAACCCCAATGCCCTGGGTACCTAGTTACCATATACGTGGGACTTATATGGGGGGGGTCCAGTATGCCAATTGAAATTGGTAAATGTAGTCAGTGGCCTAGTGAAAAATTTGAAAGCAGAGAGAGACACAGTTAGGCACTACCCAGGCATTCACATTAGGCCACAAACTATGAGCACTGGGATCCTGGCTAGCAGGATCCCAGTGAGACAGGCAAAACGCTGATATATAGGTTTTTAATCTATGAGCACTTGAGTTAAAAAATAGGTATCAAGGCAACCTAAGTATTTCTGAAATGGGCACAAGATATGGAATTAAAGAGCAGTGGTTATTTGTACATCTCTGAATTTGTGAGTACCCATAGGATCATATCATTTGGAGCAGTGGTTCCTAACGTGTGGCCTGGGGACCACAGGGGTCCACAAAGCCCACTCAGGAGTACTGTGCCTGCTTAGAAAATTTTATATTAACAGACATTTTTTAAATATGAAGGAATTTGACATTGGATATTACAAATTGATTTGTTGGAGTAGAGTAAGTGATCAAATGGAATATAGTTCAGACAAAGAGTGGCCTGATTTGAATTTAGAAAAACTCCAACTTTCCTATTAAAAATAGAATTCAGCTTTTGTTTTCAAATTAAATAATGCTTCATCATTTTTGTGTTTGGTTGACGAATGTCTGTTTCTGTATTTCCTGTGCATTTCCACCCCTCCTCCCCTTAAAATGCTTAGGTAGGGGACCCTGGCTTCCAGTAATAAATTAGTGTGGGTCCCTGGCTTCCAACACTGATTTATTGGGGGTCCCTGGGTTTCAGTGATGATGAAATGGGTGTCAACAGACGTCAAAAGGTTAAGAAGCACTGCTTTAGAGGTTATTTTCCAAAACGACTTCTTTTTTACACAGTGGCTTACATCTGAAAGGCACAAACACAGTGAAATCCAGTTGGTAATAAAAAATATCCTACTATTCAAAGCCCCCACATGTCCTTTAAACAAACTGAGGAGGAGATATATGACAAATACAGACTCAGCAGTGCAGCAATATTAGAATTAATTGATCTACTCAATCCGCAGCTTCAACGCCAGACTGTGTGCGCCAGCACCATCCCCACAAATGTGCAAGTGCTATGCTCACTGCACCTCTTGGCCTCGGGTAGCTATCAGGGGGTGATTGCTGTGGCAGGTGGGGTATCCCAAAGTGCACTCTCACGGTTCTTCAGATGTTTCCTAGATGCCATACTCACACACATGTCCAGATACATATACCTACCCAGGAATGAGCCAGAAATTAACAGCACCAAGTTGGAATTCTACAGAATTGCCAACTTCCCTCATGTAATAGGGTGTGTGGATGGGACACATATACAAATTTTCCCTCCTGCAAATCTGGAATATCTGTTCCGCAATAGGAAATGTACCCACTCACTGAACATCCAGGTGGGTTGTGACGACCATTATGTCATCACTGACATGGTAGCCAAATTTCTAGGGAGTACACATGACTCTTACATTTTCAGGCACAGTGGGATACACCAACGCCTAGAATGTGGGGAGTTTGGAGACGGATATCTCTTAGGTATTGCTGAATACACCCTGAAGCCATACACACAGGTCACTGTAGAAACCATCCATGCCCTGCTAACGTTGCTTAACAGGTGACAGTGCATATGCGCTACGACCATGGATACTAACCCCTCACCTAACACCTAACAATGAGAATGAGAGGCGATATAACAGTGCACATCGGCGGACCAGAAATGTCATAGAGAGGACCTTTGAACTGTTAAAGGCAAGATTCTGATGCCTCCACAGAAGTGGAGATGCGCTCCAGTATGCCCCAATAACAGCATTCAAGATAGTTGGCGCATGCGCAATCCTACACAACATTGCCACCAGACGTGGGCTACATCTCACCCCTGCAGACCCAGATTCAGAGGATGAGGAGCAAGAGCTACCACATTGGCATCCTGGAGATAGAAGCATTGCAAATCAAGGCAGACAGTGACGAGACCACATTGCAACCCAATGCTTTGGAAGGTACGTGACAAGAGACACCACACTCACTAATGTCACACACAAAGAGCCCAGTTGTGTATTGGAACAAACAAAACATTTTAATAAGTGAACCTAATGACAAAAGAACATAACTGTCCGTAAGGGGCTGCACATGTCCACCCTTAATGAGGAAACATTGACTGTATGTGCCTCATGAGTCCAGCAGTGTTCTTGCCTACATCCTCCTCCTGGTTCGCCCAGCATGGCTCGTCCCAGGTGGGTCAGCTGACCCCTGACGTGCACTCCCACTCCTCAGTACACGTGTGTCTGTGGCAGATACACTGCTGATAGTGGACCCCTCCTCATTGTCCTGAGGGGTCTCACCCGTGCCCTTTGCCACCTGCCTGGCCTCCAACATGTCCACTGCGTGGCTAATGCGGCTTAGTCCCCACGCCACATCCCCTGCAAAGTGGCCCAGTTCCACCTGCAGACTCACGTTCCGTCTTGACAGGCCTGAAGTGTTCATGGCAAGACGGCCAATGGACGCTGCCATGCGGTCGAATCTGGTAATTAGGTGGTGCTCCTGGCACCTTGCGCTATGTCTCTCAGCTACCAGTTCCGTCACCAGTTGGCAGATTGACTGTGTAAGTTCACTGACATTGTCATTTAGTCTTGTGAACTGTGTGTTCACATCAGCCAGGCCATGTGTCATATTGTTTTCAAGTCTCTTCATTGCACCTGATATAATCCGTAATTGCCTTGTTTGCAGGCGCTGACCGGAAAGGAGGTATGCCTCAACTGCAGACATAATTGCCACCCCTATCTCCTCCTGGGGCACTGCCTGGACTTGGACTTGGACTCTGCGTCTGCGACACAGTTGTGCTGCTGGCTCTGGAGGTCTCACAGTGTGGCTGGGGCTAGGTGTTGTGTCTCCTTCCTCCACGTCCTGTAGTTCTTCTGGAGGGGACTGTGGTGGTGTCGTGCTGGGCCCTGGAATGCTGAAGCCTCCTGCACTGCCTGTGGCCTGCTCTCTTCATCAAGGATGGTGTGGCTGGTGGGGGTGTCTTGTGGAAGACCTGTGGGACATAGGGAACACACTGTGAGTCTCTAACATCTGTTGAATGGCTCATAATAAACAATTGCCTATATGCTGACTACTGTACTACATTGCCCATAATGCACCAATCTGGTGGTTGCTAGTCTGGTTGTGCATCTGCTGTGTACTGGGAGAGTGTGGATATATATCATTTGTAGGTGTACATGCATATTACATGGTACTCACTTTTGGATGGCCCTTGCGCTGACGTGTCCAATGCTCCCATTCCTGACACAGCTTCAGGCTCCAGTGTCTGCTCCACCAATTCCTCCATGGCTGTGGGTGGTGGGATGGTGGATGGGCCTCCTCCTGTTCCCCTCATTTCCCTGAGGTGCTCTGCCACCCTCTCCTTTGTCCTGGAGCGCAGGTCGTACCACCTTTTCTTTATCTCATCAAGGGTTCGGTGGCTCACCCCAATTGCATTAATCCCCTCCTGGATTTGCAGCCAGATCCTCCTCTTCTCAGTGTCTGGGACACTCGGGGCTGCCTTGCCAAATAGCTGGTCATGGTGCTGGCAGCATTCTTCTGTCAGCACCTCAAGTTCTTTTTCTGAGAACTTTAGTTTCCTTTTCCTTCCTGCACTGCCTGTGTCTTCCATGGTAGCAGCAGTTCCTCCTGGTAGTTGCTCAGCAGATTGAAAAGGGTGTGGTCCTCCCTCCCCACAGGTGTATTTGATGACTTCCTGGTTCTGATGTCATCAGCAAGAGCCAGGAAGTGTTTTTCCAACTGTTTTGCTGCACCTGCATGCAATTTGCAGGCCAGTCGCAAATTGCGACACCCGACTCGCAAATTGTGAGTTCGCTTTTAGCGAGGTCGCAAAAAGCGACCTCGCTAAAAGTGAACTCGCAAACTGCGGTACGACATCATTTGCGAGTCGCAATTTTATGTCGCTTTTTTTCTTGGATCCCATTTTGCGAGTCGGAAATTGCGATTCGCATTGACTCGCAATTTACGACTCGCAATTTTTTTCCTACCTACATCTGGCCCTAAATTCCCAATTGGTGTCCCTATCTCTGAACTATACAACTTTGAAATGTGGCGGAACCCCAAAGGGGGATTGTAATTGCCGCAAACATGAGGCTCCCCCTCACAAATCATTTAATAAATAATGGTCTCAAGGAGGAGGGAGAAACACTCAAGAAACCACAGGCGGACCCTAAGGACCTCAAAAACTACCAGCTCATCTCCCTGTTTCCCATCTCGGCAAAGGTACTCAAGAAGATCGTCAACTGGCAACTGTCTCACCACCTGAAGGAAAACAACACTCTGGACCCGTCCCAATCCGGCTTTCGCAGCAACCACAGCACAGAGACCACCCTCATTGCGGCAACCGATGACATCCGGACCCACCTGGACAAAGGTGAAACAGCAGCCCTCATCCTCCTGGACCTCTCGGCGGCCTTTGACACCGTCTGCCACCACACCCTGCGCACACGCCTCCACGACGCAGGGATCCGCGACAAGGCCCTGGACTGGATCACCTCCTTCCTCACCGACAGAACACAGAGAGTCCGCCTCCCTCCATTCCAATCTGAAGCCACCAAGACCATCTGCGGTGTACCAGAGGGCTCCTCCCTCAGCCCGTCACTCTTCAACGTCTACATGGCACCGCCCGCCAAAATCGTCCGATCTCACAACCTCAACATCATTTCTTACTCTGACGACACCCAGCTGATCATCTCCCTCACCAAGGACCCCACCACAGCCAAGACCAACCTCCACAAGGGTATGAAGGCCGTCGCCAACTGGATGAATAACAGTCGACTAAAACTAAACTCAGATAAGACAGAGGTCCTCATCCTCGGCCCCACTCCCTCTGATTGGGAAGCCTCCTGGTGGCTGCCCTCGCTGGGAGCCGCACCAACGCCCACCAACCACGCCCGCAACCTAGGTTTCATCCTTGACTCATCGCTCTCCATGACCCAACAAATCAATGCCGTCTCGTCCTCCTGCTTCTACACCTTCCACATGCTCTGCAAAATCTACAGGTGGATCCCTCCCGAAACCAGAAAGACGGTTACCCAGGCCCTTGTCAGCAGCAGACTGGACTACGGCAACGCTCTCTACGCGGGAACCACGGCAGCGCTCCAGAAAAGACTGCAACGGATACAGAACGCCTCCGCACGCCTCATACTCAACATCCCCCACCACAGCCACATCACAGCCCACCTGAGAAACCTACACTGGCTTCATGTGGGGGGGGGCAGAAATGGCATAAAATACATTTGCCCCCCCCCTGGAGCGACCCTTGCCTAAGGGGTCACTCCTCACCTCTAAAAAAAACATATATATTTTTTTTTTATCCCTGGTGCCTAGAGGTTTCTGCCCTCCCCCCCCCCCCTGGGGGCAGATCGGCCTAATAACAATAGGCCAATCTGCCCCCAGGGGGGCAGAAAAGGCTTTGAAAAAAATTGCCATGATGGGAAGTGCCCCTTGCCCAAGGGGTCGCTCCCCTTATGCTAATTTCCTTTTTACAAAAAATCCCTGGTGTCTAGTGGGCATTTCAGAAGCCGGATCGCTTCACGATCCGGCTTCTGAAATGCTCTGAGAGACTTCAAAAGGAAGGAAATTCCTTTCCTTTCCTTTCAAACCTCTCAGGCCCCCATCACATGATCGGAAGAGAAATCCTTTGCTGAGCTTCCAGTGCGATGGGGAGGTGGCCTTTGATGAGGTCAGCTCGCGATCGCGCGCTGACCTCAGCAGGCGTCACTGAGGGGCTCGGGGGGGTCGGGGTGGAAGGGGAAGGGCTTCACTTCCATTCCTGCCTTCAGGGAGGTGGGAGGGAAGCCCACGGAGGGCTCCAGGCCGAGGACGTAATGGTTACATCCTCGGCACAGGAGCACTGTGCCGGTGGACGTAACCATTACGTCCCCGGCACAGAAGGGGTTAAATTCCTAGAATAGTATCATGCAGGCAAAGTAAAGTGGCATTGCTAAAAGCATTGCAGCTAAGACATTTTAAATAATGAAATCTAAAATCAAGCTAAAAATAGAAGGTACCAACTCGGGTGCAAGAGGTCCTCACAACACCCTTCCCTCACTGGTAAAAAAGACAGATTCTAAAGCATCCTACTATAAAAGGAATAATAAGGATAACATGTTCACTCCAACAAGCAAAACAAACAAACTGAATTTAAAAGTGAGCCAATTAAAACATAAGCAATTGTTTAAATACAAGGGTGTTGTGTAGCCATTTTAGCTATAGTTTTATACAAGAAATTTTAGCAAACTAGGCCTGCCACTGTGCACTTTAACCTAGATATGTTTTATTTTAGCTTAGTTATATTATTTTAACAATAGCCACATGTTCAGTCTTGTTTTACTTTCTCTATCTAGCTGTTCTTAGCCTAGGTCAGCACTGCGTTCTTAAACAAGTAATTTCTTTCACTCTGCTTTCTCAAGGCTGCAGTGAGATAGGTTGCTGGCAAAAGTGGTACTCTTCGTTTCAAATGTTCACAGAAACATACACACACTTACGTAGGGAACATCAGCTGTTTAATTATAAAAACACTACTTTGACCCATGTACGCTACAGGGAGATTCCAGCCAGATGACCACAACTGTATGCTGATTGCTGAGTGCTTCGCTGCAGCTGCTTATGTAGACTACATGCCTCTTTCTCAGGTATGAGGGATGATGTCTTCCCAGGGGAAACCTAAAGGGCATAATTAGAGCTTAACATGCTTGCCTCTAACATAGCCTAGGTAGCAACTATCCTTAACAATCTTAGTGGCACTATGGTAGCTTTATTTTTGTGTTTTACTCTCCTTGTCACAATCTTAATTTTATTGTGCTTCATCGTCCTAGTTATTGCAATACATGCCTTATTATCTAAGATGCAGTTACTTCAATAAAACCTTATTGAACTATACTCTGCATCTGATCGTCCTTGCAAATGTGAGACTATTCTATGTCAGGACCGGAGGCTCTGATTATGCTTCTCTTTCCATGCTTTTAATATTCAGCAGCCAATAGGAAACGTTATACAACAAAAAACTACAAATCCCATGAACCCCAAGGGACACAACGACAATCATAGAGACGAGCCCTATAAAACCCTCATGACACAGTGTCTCTTCCTCTTTCTTTGCTGCTGCGCAGCCAGTTAAGTCGTTTTTGCCGTTACGCGATTGATTCTTGATATTGTATGCCTATTTTAGAGTGTAATACTTAACTTTAGTAACGCGCGACGTACTGCCGAAGGGCGGCTTGCCGCCCGCAGTACTCTGTGGAGTGGGAGCTGATATTGGGGAGCGAGCCGACCGGCGTTTTTCCTTTCATTTCAAGGATATGCCGATCGACTCGCACGCTTTCTGTTGGGCAGAGAGTGCCCGGAAATCACCCTCGGGCTTGTAAAACTTCGCCCATTACAAAGATAAGGCATTTTATGCCATAGTCCTGTTCTCCCCCTGAACGCCCTGTCAGAAAGTGTCTGCAGGGTTGTAAAATCAGAACTACAGGTGTTTTCACCTAGAGCTTGGTGCAGGTGCTCCCTCCACATTTAAACATTTAAACGTTTAAACATCTTGTTGATCTCACCTGCATTGGGGTCAGACTAATGTACATATACCCTGATTTCTATATATATATATATATATATATATATATATATATATATATATATATATATACAGTGACAAGCTCCCCCTTTACACCAGTGCTTTGTGGCCTTTTCACTTTATTATACTATGTACGAAGAAGAAATTGAGGGTGATGAAAACTACTTTTATGAGGAATCCCACCCAGGTTCCTTCGAACAAGATCTGGCCCAGGCTCTGGACGCAGGCGTGCGCCAGACAGTGAATGATGCCCTGGCCAAGGCAATCACCCCTCTAAAACACCACCTTTTAGGGTTTGCACAACAACAGGGCTGGCTTCCCCCCAAAGGAAGCATGTTAGAGGGACAGTCCAACCCTCCCGCCAAATCCATTCACGCCGAGGCATTCGAGAAGTTAACGTCATCATTAATGACTGAGCACCCTTATAGCATGTCAACTGATCCTCCCTCAGACCCTTCAGAGGACTCGGAGGGTAGCTCATCCCACAGCACACCGATAGAGGATTCACAACCTCGTAAACGCAAGGCTAAATCCCACCCCACTTCTGTGGCTAAACAACCCAAACTATTAACATTCGAACCGGGGGAAATCATTCACCCCAGATCCTCTGGTTGGATTCCTCCCCCAGAGGTCTCCGATTATGTAAAAAAACACCTGCGCCAAGAATTTGATAAGGAAGTAAGAGCTCGCCTTCGTTCTGAATGTCCTAGACCGGACCTCCCAGACAAAATATCAGAAACTCCAGAAATAGACCCATCCATGATTACTTACCTCAAGAAGTATACTAAAGACCCTAAAAAAGGAATCGTCAGGGCCTGGAAATCCTGCCAAGATAAGCTTCTGGATTTAACAGGCCCTTTGACCAAGATCCTGGAACTCGCTTACCAAGCGAAGGAATCCAATGTCCCGATAGATTCGGATACTCTAATTGGATGGTCTCAAAGAGCAATCTGCATTCTAGGCAATACCAACTGCGCCATTTCCAATGAACGCCGCAGATCCATCCTGATGAAAATGGACCCCAAATTAGCCGATCTGGCATCTTCAGAAGCGGGCCCAGCAGCCCAGGGTCTGTTATTTGGAGCCCCCTTCTTAAAAGAACTCTCCAAATTCGTTGCCACCTTTTCCAGTCTGGATAAAGCTCAAGGCTCTATTAGGAAAGCTCTTCGCCCTCTTTTTTCCCGGGCCGGACGCTTCAGAGGGCGATCGTTCGGCCGGAGATTTCACAACCCCCCTGGGGATGGCTTCCAGGGCTATCAAGGCAGAGGTGGTTACCAAGATCAGCCCTCCACCTTCTACCCCTCAAGAAGGTCCTTCCGCGGCCGCTTCCGCAGAGGAAGATTCAGAGGGGCAGCTGCCGCCATTCAAGACTCCTCCTCTACAGGTGAGAATCATTCCTTGGGAGGAAATTCCTTTGGGGGGGCGCACTCGCCTTTTCCATCACAATTGGCTAAAGATATCAAACGATCCTTGGATACTTGGGATACTTGAGACCATTCTCGGTTTCAAGATTGAATTTTTTCAATCCCCTATTCAGGTTTTCCCCTCAAACACAATGTATTTTTCCCTCTCAGATCGATCTTTTATTCACAAAGAAATTATGGGGGTCATTCTGACCCTGTCGGCCGGTGACCACCAGGGTCACCGACCACGGGAGCACCGCCAACAGGCTGGCGGTGCTCCCTCGAGCATTCTGACCGCGGCGGTTCAGCCGCGGTCAGAAGCGGAAAGTCGGCGGTCTCCCGCCGACTTTCCGCAGCTCGGGGGAATCCTCCATGGCGGCGGAGCGTGCTCCGCCGCCATGGGGATTCAGACACCCCCTACCGCCATCCTGTTCATGGCGGGAAACCCGCCATGAACAGGATGGCGGTAGGGGGTGCCGCGGGGCCCCTGCAGTGCCCATGCCCATGGCATGGGCACTGCAGGGGCCCCCGTAAGAGGGCCCGCAAAGTATTTCAGTGTCTGCTATGCAGAAACTGAAATACGCAACGGGTGCCACTGCACCCGTCGCACCTTCCCACTACGCCGGCTCAATTCTGAGCCGGCGTCCTCGTGGGAAGGTTGATTTGCCCTGGGCTGGCGGGCGGCCTTTTGGCGGCCGCCCGCCAGCCCAGGGCAAATCTCAGAATCACTGCAGCGGTCTTTCGACCGCGGTGCGGTGTTCTGACGGGGTTACTCTGGCGGGCGGCCTCCGCCGCCCACCAAAGTAAGAATGAGCCCCTATGTCTCTCCTGTCAAAGGAGGCGATAGAAGAATCAGTCTTACACCCCAGGGGTTTTGTAAGCCCCATCTTCTTGGTAGACAAAAAGGGAGGCGGATCAAGATTGGTCCTCAATCTGAAAGAATTCAACCAATGGATCCTCTACCGACATTTCAAAATGGAGGGGATCCATTTACTTCGAGACATTCTTCGTACAGGAGATTGGATGGTCCGCTTGGACCTCAAAGATGCTTATTTGTCCGTCCCCATCTTCCCCCCTCACAGACGTTTTCTGCAATTCCGCTGGGAGGGGATGATATTCGAATTCAAAGTCCTTCCCTTCGGCCTCCCGTCAGCTCCGTGGTGCTTCACGAAGTTGATGAGACCGGTGGTGGAATATCTGAGAGCCAGGGGTGTTCGTCTGATCATCTACCTGGACGACATTATAATCATGTCCCAATGTCCCCAGACGCTCATGTTTCATCTGGAATGGGCGATTTCTCTCCTTCAGGAACTGGGTTTTGTGATCAATGTCCAGAAATCCATACTGTCTCCATCCCAATCAATAGAATTCCTAGGGTTCCTGGTGGATTCTCCCTCTGCTCAACTGATTCTCCCACAAGTGAAAGTAAAGAGGATCAAGAAAGAATTGAGACTTGCATTGTCCAAGACGACTGTATCATTGAGATTCCTAGCCCATTTAGTGGGACTGCTAGCGTCTTCTATCCAGGCGATTCTTCCGGGTCCTCTGCATTACAGAGCCCTCCAACGTCTAAAGAGCCTTCTCTTAAACAAAGGTCTATCCTACTCCCAATTAGTTCCTCTATCAGAGGAAGCGAGACTCGAGAACTCTTGGTGGTTAAACCACATGGAGGCATGGAATGGCAGAGCCATTTTTCCTTGTTCTCCAGACCTGACCATAGAGGCGGATGCCAGCCGTTGGGGTTGGGGTGCTCGCTGCGGTTCCCTCTCCACCGGGGGTCGTTGGTCTCAGGAGGAACTTTCAATGCATATCAACTGTCTGGAACTCTTAGCGGGTTCTTTTGCCATCCGCAGTTTTTCTGCAGGCAGAGCGAAATGTTGCATCCTTCCTCGGATGGACAATGTATCAGCAGTGCGATATATGAACGAATTGGGGGAACCCGATCCCAGATCCTGACGGAGATCGCAAAAGATTTTTGGCACTTCTGTCTCCAGAACCAGATTTCGGTGACAGCACAGTACCTTCCGGGTCAACGGAATATTGTAGCGGATTGGCACTCCCGCCATTTGAGGGATGCCAGCGATTGGAGATTACATCCTCGTGTCTTCAAGACGATTATGCGGATGTGGGGTCCTTGTTCAATAGACCTATTTGCCTCCCGACTGAACACACAACTTCCGTCTTATTTCAGTTGGCGCCCAGACCCGGGGGCGAGAGCGACAGACGCGTTTCTCCAGGATTGGTCTCCCTCTCTAAATTATGCCTTTCCCCCCTTTGTGATGATACCCAGGGTCTTGGCACATCTTCGGAGACAAGAGGCGGAAATGGTGTTGATTGTTCCCTTTTGGAGAGCACAACCTTGGTTCCCCATCATCATGGAACTGACTTGTGCTCCCCCCCTCCTCTTACCGTGGTCTTGGGACCTTCTTCTAGACCCAGGGAGATCGCCCCATCCCTTGATCTTATCGGGCCAACTGTCTCTCCTGGCCTGGCGTCTTTCAGGCAAAATTGGAACCTCCCAGGCCTTTCGAGCGAAGCTCAGGAATTCATCAACCAGGCCTGGGCCCCCAACACTCATAAACGCTATACCTCAGCCTGGCGACGTTGGTGTAGTTGGTGTTCTTCACGGGGTTCAGATCCCCTTACTGCCGATTGCACCATGATCTTGAATTTTTTGGCGTCCTTAGCTGCCTCTGGTATGGCATATAACTCGATCAACAATTTTCGTTCGGCCATTTCGGCTGGACATGTGTTTGTCGAAGGTAGACCTGTTGGTCAGTTGCCTATGGTTTGTAAATTGATTTGAGGTATCAGAATGTTGAATCCTCCTCGCCCCAAATATTCTCATCTTTGGGATGTTAACGTTGTTCTACAGTTTTTAGACTCCTGGCCCTCCAATAAGTATCTCTCCAGAAAACAGCTGTCGGCAAAACTTACCTTTTTACTCTGTCTGGTATCATGTAAACGAGTGTCTGATGTTAAAGCCTTAGATACTGATATGACAGGTCAATTGCTTATTTCCCTTCAAAAGCCTTTTCGACCAGTTGCATCTGCAACCTTGGCTCGGTGGGTAAAATGGATTTTAGCAGAAGCAGGTATTGATGTCTCCAAATTTGGTGCTCACTCTGTGAGAGGTGCTATGGCATCAAAATCTTTCATTTTAGGTTCTCGTCTTGAGGACATTTAAAACGCGTCAGACTGGTCTTCGGAGTCCACGTTTAAGAGGTTTTATTACAAACCCATTTTGGATGTAGCTTCTGTGGTAATGACTAAACTTTAAACTAGCATAATCAGAGCCTCCGGTCCTGACATAGAATATAAACTTTTCTAGCTTTCGCGTCTAGAATTTTCAATTCTATTAAGGACACGGAGGCGAGGATTATCCCTCCCTAGCAGAAAGATAAGTAATAGTGTATTGTGCAATGTGCTGTTTGAATTGACTATTTGTTTCTGCCCTCCCTGAATTTCAAGTTGTTGCATAAAAATAAAAAAAATTAAAAAAAATGTAATATTTCTATCAGATGATAATGTACTGATTTGACATTCAAGACAGTTTTTATGGCTATGTGTTCTGTTCTTGTCTTAGGTCAAGAAGAAAAATGATATGGTGATTTTCGTCAGGATTTCTCCTTGGAACCCGTTCCTGCTCCTTCCTCTGTGACCTTCTGCTTCGTCCTGGTTGGATGTTTGTTCAGGATTTAAGACTCGAGTTTTCGTTTGTATGACTTTGAGCATCAGTGACGTAACTGTATCTATTCGCAAAGAAAGAGGAAGAGACACTGTGTCATGAGGGTTTTATAGGGCTCGTCTCTATGATTGTAGTTGTGTCCCTTGGGGTTCATGGGATTTGTAGTTTTTTGTTGTATAACCTTTCCTATTGGCTGCTGAATATTAAAAGCATGGAAAGAGAAGCATTATCCTCGCCTCCGTGTCCTTAATAGAATTGAAAATTCTAGACGCGAAAGCTAGAAAATTTTATAATGTAACTGAGAGAAACGGATGAGATCTGAGTGACCAAAATGTCCCTGAGGATTTATTTATGTCATGCTCCCGGTTGCCCAATGATCTCTGCTCTTGGGTGGAGGTTAGGCACTGCTAGTTAGCTGGAACAAACCCGGATTAGGACGACAGGTGTCACATGGTGCGGTATCAGGCTCAGTCCCCCGCAGTACAGGTGATTCTGTCGCCCAAATCCAGTAGTCTCATTAAGATAATGAGAACCTATGCAACAAGGGCAAAATGTAAAAGTTAGTGGAGGCTTCCAAGATGCCATCCATATTGACAATGTCAATAGAATCCAGAATGGATCTGAATTCTGCAGACAACAGCATCACAAGAGCCTCAGTGAGTAAGACAAAGGAACAAACATGGTAGATAGCCTCAGCCGTTACTGAGGTAGTACGCTCCTATGCAGTGCCCACAGTGGGTGAGCCAGTGGGACGGACTCCTGGAGTCGTAGCATCCCTTTTAATGAAGAGAGGCTCATTAAAGGGATCCTGAAGCAATCACAGTCTCCTAGGACAACTCTGAAAAGGAACTTGTAACGGGGATATCAGATTCATGTCTGTAGATAGTACCAATTGCATTGGAAGACAAATGTCAAGAGCGCACTCGAAAGGGCACCAAAGACAGTAAAACAAAGGCTGCACACAGTAGAAACATACTGGTTGGAAAGACAAGGACCAGTTGTCATTTAGTTCCTCCAACAAAGTTGTACAAAGTACTATATAATGCCTTCACGACACTGCTGGAAGTGTGGCAGTTCTATCTCCATTTGAATTCCAGATGGGACATCCAATGCTGGGTAGCAAAAGTAGAACCTCAGGCAAATATCGGATGTGGCAGCTTTGGAACCAGTCTTGTATTGGCTCAGGCTATGGACCATTGAAGATCTGCCTCCATTCAGGGACTGTCTTATAGGGCTCCTAGATGGCTGAGAAGCTACCCTAATCCCCTGACTCTCCCATATAATAAACTGGTTCCTAAAACTAGGTTTGAGTGAGTACTGGCTACACCCAACAGATATTCCCTGAGGGGCCTGTGATACTTTAAATGTTATTGAGATTACACAATCTAAAATATTTGCTGTATCTACAGGTAGCCTCGCAGACCATTATTTATCTTTTAAATGTACATCAGAATTTGAACCTTTTAATGATTACATTAAGAACCCATCAGCACGAGCACTTTACATAAGGTTTAAATTAGGTATTTTAACATTAGCTTCCTTTTGTTGCACTTGGCAAAAGAAAAGTAATTGCACTAGACTGTGCCTGTGGGGCTGCCAGGCAGTAAATAAATCTTGATTGTTTTTTTTTTTGCAGTGTGTATAAGAAACAACAAACTTACTTGATTAGTCTGCTCTGTCCCCTTCTTGGCATAAATAGTCGGCATAATGCCTTAAGGATTTGTAAGAGAGATACAAGTGAATGCATTGTATTATCAATTCCAAGCTACCTGCTCTCAATTTGGTCTGTAAGGATGAAAGCAGTTGGACCGAAGTGCACTGAGCTATAGTAGTTCCCTTAGTTAGAAAGCAGGTTGCTATGAATTATAAGGATTTGGCTCTAGGGTTTTTATCTTTATCTAAAAGTCAAGTGTGCACATGTCCTCTTTTAATTATAAGTGCACAGATGTCATTCTAAAATGAGCCATGCAGATGGTAAAGTTATTCTAGATATTCTAACTAACGTTTTAAAATATTTTGTATGGTAATAATTTATTGTTGGATTTTTAACAATATGAATGTGATTTCTCTTCTTTATGCAAAAATGTGTGTTTTTATGATTTATACCTTTTATGGCCTGTCGTGAACCAAAATAAAGTATATTCATTAAAAAAAAGAATGAAAACATCACCAATTAGGAATAATCCAAGTGGTATGCCTCCAAATACACTAAAAAACAAAGGGGGTCATTCCGATGGGAGCACCGCCAACAGGCTGGCGGTGCCCGCAGGGCATTCTGACCGCGTCGGTTTGGCCGTGGTCAGACCAGGAAAACCGGAGGTCTCCCGCCGGTTTTCCGCTGCCCTGGGAATCCCCCATGGCAGCGCAGCTTGCTGCGCCGCCATGGGGGATTCCGACCCCCTCACCGCCATCCTGTTCCTGGCGGTTCCGACCGCCAGGAACAGGATGGCGGTGAGGGGTGTCGTGGGGCCCCTGGGGGCCCCTGCAGTGCCCATGCCAATGGCATGGGCACTGCAGGGGCCCCCGTAAGAGGGCCCCACTTTGAATTCCAGTGTCTGCTTTGCAGACACTGGAATTCGCGACGGGTGCCACTGCACCCGTCGCACATCCTCCACTCCGCCGGCTCCATTCGGAGCCGGCTTCCTCGTGGGGAGGGGTTTCCCGCTGGGCTGGCGGGCGGCCTTCTGGCGGTCGCCCGCCAGCCCAGCGGGAAAGTCAGAATGGCCTCCGCGGTCTTTCGACCGCGGAGCGGCCATATGGCGGCTCCCACCAGGCGGGCAGCTCCCGCCGCCCGCCAGGGTCAGAATGACCCCCAAAGTGTGCATAAAAGACAGAATAACTATGGAAACTGTCTGGAAAGTGCTGACAAACCATTTAGAAAAATGCACAACACCTGCGGTATCAGAGGCGTTAAAAATGCGACTCACAATTTTACTAAAATGTCTTGGAAAGTTGGTGTTTAAAAGTGACTGTATTTCAGAGGACGACCTTCCAACTCAAAAAGTTTCAAAATCTTTCATGGGCAGATGTAAGTGTCAAATTTTTCTTTAAAATAGTGCTTTCAGTTGGCTCAGCTTGTCGAAGTTAATATTAAAGGTACGAATGGAAGGCTATAAACTAACTACCCTAATCTTATGCCCGGCAGGAAAAAGTATGTTATCACAGCAGGTCGCTATTTGAGAAACAGAAACCACATAAGGAACACCTGCTCTCATCCCCCTACAGGTTTGTTCATTCAGAATTGAGTAACTTCCATTTGAAAGTAACTAAAACACTGAGTAAATCAAAGACACTGGTACTTCGTTCAAGGAACATGCCAGATTGGTCACGGATGCATTGCAGGCACCATGCTATGTCACCTGCTTACAAATCATTGAGTGGCTTAGAGAAGTTTCACATTTATTTCCACAAAGAAAAACCTTTTTTTCCCCCACTCATATATTTATAATCAAAGGGTAATTCACACACCTTGTGTATGAAACTCTCCCCAAAAGCCTCATATCTACCTCTCAGAAAATGTTTCAAACATGATGTAAGCTGACACATGAACATTGGCACTGAGATAAATCTGTGTATGTGTCATACTGCTGATGGTGTTTCAGCTTCGGTGAAAGGCAATTTTTCTAACTTCTATATTAAGCATTGTGCATATATCACCTTTTCTTGCCATTATTTGTTGTCTGCATGTTAGATTAAAAGGCAAAAACAACACTGTTGCAGACGCGTGCTTCCAGGGCACATGGTTTGATTTAAGAATTTGTAATGTCCAACTCAGCTGCATGATAGATCTAAGTTTACTATATCCATGTGTGGTTGGCCGGGTTCAAGGACGACACGAACCTCTAGGTTTGATTTCGGATGTGATTTATTTAATAATATTTTGGAGTGAATAATGTGTCTTTTTCGTCTTTCTTGTAGTGTTTCCTTTATAGCTTTGTGACGGGCTGAGTGTGCCCCGCCCGCACAGGAACCGGACTTGTGCTGTCGCTGCCATTCCTACTCCCGGCCTTCCTGGGTTTCCTCCCCGTGATTCGCTGGTTCCATTCCAGCCGCGGGAAGCCGGGAGGTCAAAAGAAGCAGCATCAGTACCCGAGGACGCCGTGCTAGGAGGAGAAGACGACGACCAGAAGGAAACGGTGCGCGAGCGAGGACGAGAAGAAGACGACCGGGAGGACGTGGAATACAAGACAGGAGGCTGTGCAGCAGACGATCGTGAGGTCGAGGGAAGCCCGTGGTCCGAAGTGAGGATTCTAACCCAGCGACGGAAACCAAACACCACGGACGGAATCCATAGCATCGTGAGAACCCAGGGAAATGAAGCGCTATCGCCCGCCACGCTTCTGGAGAAGCATGGCAATACCAGGTGCGTGAGAACAGAGCCCTAAGGAGCGGGAGGGCGACGAGGAGGAAAGGGGGGGGCCTTTACTGGGGCACTTATACGAGAAGCATAATTATAGGGGGGCACGAACGCACTGAACAGGAAAGCACTAAGGCAC
This sequence comes from Pleurodeles waltl, assembly GCF_031143425.1. NCBI lineage: Eukaryota > Metazoa > Chordata > Amphibia > Caudata > Salamandridae > Pleurodeles > Pleurodeles waltl. The sequence goes on from NC_090442.1 coordinate 310,804,540, forward strand.
GAAGCAGCACTGAAATCAGAACACAGGAGTCACAAACCGTAAAGGAAAAGATAGCAGGCTTGTTGGCTAAAGTAGGAGAAGGACAAGGGAAAAGACTAAAGTAAGAAGAGACACTTCCCAGAAAGACAGAACCAAGAATAGAGGAGACTAGAGGAAGGTAGAATAGAGCAAAGCCGACAACGGCAGACAAGAGAGAAGAAGAAATACGAGGAAACAGTTCAGGAAGAACGAAGGAGAGAAAACAGAGGTCCGAAAAGCAAGAGTGAAACAGGACAGGAAAGACCGGGGAAGAGATAGACGAAAGGAAGATCACAAGGAACATATAATCAAAACACTCACCGGTATATCTTTCTGTCTCTCCGCATGCGTTTCTCAGGGAACCTGTGAGACGAAGGGAACCAAAGAGAAGACTGAGAAGAGCAGTCCAAGATAACAACATCCTAAAAAGCTAGAAGAAAGAAAACAGGAGAATAACCAGAGCCAAAGGAGGAAAATCAACAGAGAGACTCTATCCTATTATCAATCAATAAAAATCATATATAACTCACCGGCAACCGACTCATGCGTATTCCCAAAACCAGGTGGTGAAACTACTGAGGTGCTTCTTTCAGTAGCCTTATTGTACTCCTGGGTGTTCTTTTTGTTGAGTGTAAGACTTTTCTATTGACCTTAGTCCCTTTTCCCTTCTTACCCCAACCACCACTCCCCCTTGCTCTTTATTCCCTGCTCCTCCTGTCCTCCCAGCCCTCTGGTGCCCATCAGTTGGTTAGTGAAACGCACCTGAGTGTGCCACGCTTCTCCAGAAGCGTGGCTGGGGGGTCCTCGTTACGCTTCCCGGGCCGCTGCGATGTTCGTTCCACCACCTGCCTCCTCCTCATCTTCTTGCTTCGTTCGGGGATGTTTCTTCTCTCCGTCAGTGCCGCTCTCCTCTGCCTCCCTGTTGCGCGCCTCTCGTTTCCTGAACGCCGGCTTTTCTCTCCCTCGTGTTTCCGCGGTTCCTCTTCCTGGTCTGTCCGTCAGGGTCGCCAGGGACAGCTGATTGGTTCCTGCCCCAGGAAGTTCCGGAGTACCTGGGGCAGTGTCAGCACCAGTCGGTTTTGTGTACGGGCTGCCTCGGGTCGGCCCGTCACATCATGCTATTTCAGTGTATAAATATGAGTGTACAATATGTTCATTCCATTATAAACAACAGCCTGTGCTTTTTCTTTAAAAAAATAAAAAGCTGATCTTTTTGCCTCAAACATACCACTGCTTCCATTTGTGAAAGCTTCCTAATTTCATTGTAAATGGCATACAGGAATATTTTGGTGCGTGGTGACGTAGGATGGAACAAGAAATCTTGTAAATCCATGTCATAAGAGAGGTGCTATTTTACAGCTGATAATGTGGAATGTTGTAAGCATTGCTGACAAAGCTTCCCTACGCTGTGAATAGTGACAATCCCTTTGTGCTGTGACTGGATATAACAAGGGTCCAGTCGGCTTTCTCTAAAACACTGCAAACAGTTTAAAAAATGTACATGACAACCACAATAACCACCTATGGGAACCTGAAAGTGCAGAGTTGAGTGTACCATTATGAACTATACCATTAAGCTGTTTTTCATGTAATTTACTAATTGTTGCCAAATATTGAATACTGGGCACATTCATGTAATTAATTTTCCCTAAACTTGTGCAACTAGTCTTTTACACCGTGTCATCATCTGTAATTGATTGAGACACACTTTAAATAAGGCATCCATGCTGTGCACTTGCAAATCTTTTGTCCCCCAAACTATTTTTAAATCTATTGTATCATTCTAATATTCATAGCCCTCAATAGCTAGTTGGGAAACTGGTGAATTTGAATAAATTAATTTTGTGTTGGTCAACATGTTTTTCCTTGCTTTTGAAGGTGTGATTGTAAAATAATAAGACGCAGGATCTGAAGTATCATGACCAGAAAAATATGGAAATTTGTCTAAATGTGTTTTTGAGCTACCCACTGGTGGAGTGAGGCAATCTTCCCTTTGTCTATAATTGATAATTGTACGTGGAGTACTGGCTCTATGAAGGTAACGGTGTGTGTAATGATGGTAACACATAATTTCACCACAATTAGCTGAGTTCATGTACATATCCTCTGTTTCAAATAAGGTATAATTTTCAAGTTCAGAAAGCACTGAAGAAACTGTTGTTACATCCCCATCACCAGACACAACACCAGGTTTATAAGATCATCTATCGCAACCTTAAAAATGTATAACATTTGGATAGCCTGTGTTGGACCACATATATCATAGGGGACCTTCTCCCAAACAATCCCATCCGGAACTGTAATAGCTGACAGGTTTACAAGGGACAGGTCTCTTTGTACTTTGTGAGATGACAAATGTGGCTTTAACACCTCAGCTACCAGTTCCACATTAGAGCATTCTGGAAGATAATGCCCATTTATAAGCAGGAAACAACTGTCACAAAACCAATTCACAGGAAGAAAGCAAACAAAGTATAATCCACAAATAGGACCATGGACAGGTCACATAAGTGTGTTTCAGCTAGTGAAGAAATGTACATATACTGTGAAGAGGAGGTGTATAAGAGCCAGAAGAGAAGACCTCAATGTCGACAAAGTACTCAGAAGCGGTCTGTGTGAAAACATGAGTTTCAGTAGGTGAAAGAGAACTGGTAGACACCTCTAAAGGATCTGGTGCAGGGAAGACGGAAAGCCTGTGCACTTCAAGAGAATTTCGGGAAGCTTCTCCCACCTTCCAGAACAAGGGCACTAGTTATAAATATTGGAACTCAGAAACCACCTCTAGAAGGACTTCCACTCTGCTCGACTGCTGCCCTGCGGTGCTAACTTGCTGCCCTCTTGCCTGGGTGGGAAGGATTGGACATGCATCTGTTGAACCCAGGACCCCAGAGTGACTCCAAGAGGTAATTGGCTAGCCTCCGAACTAGAGCCACAGGGACAAAAGGCTCCATGAACCTTGAATTCTGCACTTAAACTCTTCCATCTGTAAGTCCAACCCTGCCAAGCGATGCCACCCCAGTCCTAGACCCTTGGAAGGGGGCCTGAACGTGCTCTGCCTGTATGAAGCTTTCCCAACCCAGGACCTCACATTGCAGCTCCACAGCACTTCAGAACCAACACATTGCCTCAACTGCGGAACACATCCTCAGCACGGGACCTCGCAGTGCTGTACAACCAGGACCTAAGGTACTCCTATTCAGCTGGTCTAACTGGGCCCCTGTAGTCGGTCAACCTCAACTTGTGATTTTGGCCCGGTCCGGCATGACCAGATATCCACAGTTTGCTCCTGGTGCCTTTTGGCACTATTTTCAATGAAATCTCTAACCTGCATATCTCTGGTTCTACTGATTGGATTGTTGTTGTTTTGTCCCTGTTTTATTTATTAAAAAATATTCTATTTTTCTAAACTAGTGTGGGATCCCTTTTGTGTTTTCACTGTGTTACTGATTGAATTGTTGCGCTAATACTTTACACGTTGACTCTAAGTTGAGTCTGACTGTTCTGTGGCAAACCACCAGTGGGTTGAGCACTTGTTAATTTAGGGGTTGCTTGTGACTTCAGCCTGAAAAGGATTGTGGTTTCTGCTTGAGTAGGGTTTTAGCCCTCTCGACCAGAAACCCATTTTATTACAAGTCCCCTTATTTCAAATATCCTTAGCGACTTCCCTTTCCATCCTTTTAATGGTTCTACAGCTTGGCATAGACTAATGGGAACAGTGGTGTACCCTCTCATGTCCTCCTGCTCACTGTGTGTATTATGGTTACTATCTCTCTCATAAGTACACTGGCTTTAGAGTCAGTGTGTATGAAGGACTTAAACCCTCCACACATGCCTATGTCATCTATTACTGTGTATAAATACTTCCGTTGTTTATTATTAAAAGCTTTCTCACACATTATTTAAAAGCACTATTGCATTGGGATAGAACTCCCTAGATTTCTTAATAATTTGGATTAACCTTTTAAATGTTATTGCAGTGTTTTTGTTTCAAAATAAGTTGTAACTTAGATGCTAGATTCTTGCTAAGCACTTTATAATCTGCATTGATCATCAGTATGGACTTCTACAACGTCATTTATTCCATATCCTTGTCCTGTTTTGGGAGTGATACTGTGATCACTTCTTGGTGAAGGCCATGCTGTCCCCTGCCAGGGTATCTGGTGCCAGTTGGCCTATATAGGCCATATGAAGTTTGTCTGGGAAGCGATTCGTGCCCAGTGTTTTTCCCCTGGCCATGTTTTTAATGGTCACTCTGTCTTCAATTTCTGATATATCCATACCTAGGCTTTCCCAATTTCCTCTGCTGAGTGTTCCAAGTCCTGCTTGTGTAGGTATGTGTGAAATATGTGTTTATCTGTGTCCTCCCTTGGCGTATACAATGCCTCATAGTACTCCGTGAATGCTGCCTTCATCTCTGTGCATACATCATATTTCTGGCTCCTATAATTCGCAGTATAGTGGATACTTTCTTGTTAAGATCTGCTAACCATACCAGAATACTCTCTGGTTCCTCTCCCTCATTGTGCGTCTTAGGTGTTTTAACAATGAGCCATATCTAGCTAATTCTCTTCATCAAGTGCTCATCTTCTTTCCTTTGTTCTCTCCATGTCTGCCCTTCAAAGGATACTATAGTCCTCGTTTGTAGATCCTTCTTGATCCTTCAGTAACCCTTCTTGTTTCTCAGTGTCCCTCTGTAACGCCGGCCTGACCTTCGCTGTTGCTTAAATAGAGTGGCCTCGTATCACTGTATTGAAGGCTTCCCATTTCACCTATGTGGATGGGTAATGCTGTTCATCTCTTTTTCCTAAAGTAGTTTTGAAATGTCTCTTCAGTTATTTGCTGAACACCCGATCTTCCAGCTTTTCAACCTTCCACTTCCAAATACATATTGCCATTCTAAGTCTACCCCAGTGTTACAAGCATTAGGATGTTTTCCAATAGAGTCTGGGCAAGGTATTCTGCCTGCTGTAACAACTGGTGAGATTGAAGGCAGCCTAGAAGCACAGATATTAAGCACCCATGAGTAATATGAAAATTCTTTAATAGGCAGAGAATGTGCTTTTCCTTAGTCTACCATGTGCCATCTGTCTGCCTATGTACTGAAAATCTATTCAGAGTTTGATATTTATAGGGAAGGGTGTGATCCATTCATTCAAAAGTTAGCTACGCAATTAAAATCCCCTCCTATCATGGGGTAGTGCAAGTGATATGCTAAGTGTATCAAAACCTCTTCCAGGAATGCAGAATTTGTCTGTTTTTGGGGCAGATAGAATAACAAATTCAGGGTCTTTCACATCGAGTCTTCCTTTCGCTATGATAAACCTGCCATGTTCGTCCTTCTCTTCATGTCTAAATCGGGACTCATCTGACGTAAGCCTAAAAATGAGTGCAATAAAGTTGATATCCACCATCTTCTATACAAAGCTTTGCACTACTTGGGTCATGTGTTTGTTGGGAGAAGGCTTCTTGTGCTCTCCTCTGTTTGACGCAAGTACGAATTTTGTACCTTTTTTGCATGATGGACCCTCACATTCCTCGTAAAGACCTTTAACTAGGAATTTCTTATTAATCCAAATTGTTACTCCTCAAAGTTATGACTAAGGAAGATAATAAAGGTATGTCGTTATAATTGCAATTTTAGATGATTCATTTATTCTTGTCATCCCGTAGCTCTGGACCATTTGCAGTTTTGCCTAGCTCCAAACCTAGACCACGGTATTAATATATTTTATTTTAATGTCCGTAATGGTGAAAATCATTGCCGGATTTTGTAAGATAAAGAGTGTGAATTTGTGAGAGGTCTTTCCATTACACAACATGGTCCATGTCCATTTTACAAAAACATAGAGTACACTGTTCCAAGAGAGAGAAGCAGGGAAACCTAAATCTTTAGGAGCAAGAGCCCTCACACATCCCAACGCATGTCATGCTTCATCATCGGGAATGCTCCTCGTCAGACCGGCACTGCAATATCTGATGGGCTCCCCAAGAAGGGGCTCTTTACCGGAGTTCTTTTAGTAGTGACTGCCGTTATAGAATATTCTGTGGACAATGCCTATGTGCAGACACTAAATAAACAGGAGAGGGAAAATCTAAAATTGGCTCCAAACCTCAAACAACATTACCAATTTATTCAGCTAGTATAAGGTGTAGGCCAAGGTTAAAAACAAGTTTAAAGTTACTTTTGAGGAATCATACTCAGTCACTTTCTGAAAAAAGGAGAGGCCGTAAATTATCATAGAACCTCTAATCATGGGTCAACATGTTTCGCGTCTAGTGGTCCAGCCGGATCCATCGACGCTTCATCAGGACCTAAATACAACTTCTCCTATAACAAAAAATACAGACAATAATAAGTCACCCTAGTCAATATACTAAGGAACAGTCACTTATTTTGACTGATCTAGTGGTCATTCCAATGTTACGTAGACCACAAGGCCAAGTGAATACAGTTGTGAGTGTTACGATTAGTATGCTTTGTAAGACGCCATCTTCCAATAGGGTCTAAATCAAGCGTCTCCAGATGTTTGGTCAAGGGGCAGACATTACACTGGCCACATGGATGATGTCCCACCACTGGGGGAGGTTTCACAGAGTCGTTTGTATGGAATTATCACGGTCAACAGGTGGGCGGGAATGAACCACCATATCTTTGATGTTGAAGGTTCTCTTAAATGCAAAAATGGGTTAGGGATACAGATACCACCTCTGACTAGAATGGACCATCTTTTATTGATAATTGTTTTTAATATTATTTGATAGCGGTGTGTATGTTGATACACAAGTCAAGTGGGTGTGGGGATCCCTTACGGTCATCGTCAGAAGGGCGTCCCGATTGTTGTTTCTAGCCCTTTTACGAGCTGAATTGACAATTTTGGATGGGTAATGTCGCTCATGGAGTTTAAACTGAAGGTCATTGGTTTGAGTCTCAAACAACTGTGGCGAACTACAGTTGCGTTGTATGCGTAGAAATTGGCCATAAGGTAAGTTGTCACGCAAAGATTTAGGGTGGTGACTGTCGTAAAGAAGCAAACTGTTGCGATCTGTTGACTTATGATAAGTGCATGTGGACAGTTTACAATTGACAATGCTGATCATAAGATCCAGAAAAGGTAATTGTGTAGATAAAATTGCAGAGGTAAACTTCAGATAAGGGTCAAGGGTGTTAATCCATTCTGTAAATGGATTGATATAAGTTAGAGGTCCTTGATACACAATCAAGATATCAATAATATATCGCCACCATAGCTTAAGACCCTAAGCCAAGGACCTTCACTCTGGTCAGGGTAAAAGAGAATCACCCTAAGCTAACCTCTGCTTACCCAATTGGTAGCTTGGCAGAGCAGTAGGCTTAACTTCAGAGTGCTAGGTGTAAATTCTTAGTTCCAACACACAAAGTAACTTAATGAAAACACTACAAATTGACACAACACCAGTTTAGAGAAATAGGAAATATTTATCTAAACAAAACAAGACCAAAGTGACAAAAATCCACAATACACAAGTCAAGTTATCAATTAAAAATCAAAAAGAGTCTTTAAGTAGTTTCAAACACACACTAACACTGTCAGCGTGAAAAAGTACCTTGGGTGCATCAAAAATAACCCTGCACGGATGAGTGCGTGTCAAAAAGGGCTTGCGATGCGTTGATTCCACTTATAGCGGGACCTTAGGTCGTTTCTCCTTTCACCGGGTCGGGGTGCATCGTTTCTTCTCTCCGCAGGAGAGCGATGCGTCGATCCGGTCAGCACTCTCGGGTTTGGACAGGCCTTGCGTTGTTTTTCCCAACCAACAGTACTTGAGTCGGAAATAAAGCCGCACGATGATCTGAAAACCCTGCAGTGCAGGTTGTGATCTCCCAGCCTCCGTAGGCGATGCTGCACGTCGTTTCTCCTGCTCCGTGCGTCGATTGTTCAGTCGCATTTCCTGCGAGTGTCGTTTCTCAGCTGCGGAGCCGGCAGCACGTTGTTTCTTCAGCCGCAGATCAGAGTTGCTTCGATCTTTTCCCCACACGGCCCTTGTGCGTGGATTTCCTTGTCTTTAGGCTGCCAGCTTCTCCTTTCAGGGTCCCAGGAACTGGATGGGCACCACAGGGCAGAGTAGGAGTCCCTCCAGAGACTTCAGGTGCTGGCAGTGAGAATTATTTGCTGTCCCTGGGCTCTAAATCAAGCCCTTGGAGATTTCTTCTCAAGATGGAAGGCCCAAAAAGTCCAGTCTTTGCCCTCTTACTCTGGCAGAAGCAGCAACTGCAGGATAGCTCCACAAAATACAGTCACAGGCAGGGCAGCTCTTCTTCCTCAGCTCTTCTCCAGGCAGAGGTGCCTCTTGTTTCCAGAAGGGTTTCTAAAGTCTGTGGTTTTGGGTGCCCTTCTTATACCCAATTTCTCCTTTGAAGTAAAGTCCCTTTCGAATGTGAAATCCTGCCTTGCCCAGGCCAGGCCCCAGACACTCACCAGGGGGTCGGAGACTGCATTGTGTGAGGACAGGCACAGCCCTTTCAGGTCTAAGTGACCACTCCTCCCCTCCCTCCTAGCACGGATGGATCATCCGGAAAATGCAGACTACACCCCAGCTCCCTTTGTGTCACTGTCTAGTGTGAGGTGCAACCAGCCCAAATGTCAAACTGACCCAGACAGGGAATGCACAAACAGACAGAGTCACAGAAATATTATAAGCAAGAAGATGCTCACTTTCTAAAGTTGACATTTTCAAACACACAATCTTAAAATCAACTTTACTAAAAGATCTTATTTTTAAATTGTGAGTTCAGAGACCCCAAACTCCACATGTCCATCCACTCCCAAAGGGAATCTACACTTTAATCAGATTTAAAGGTAGCCCCCATATTAACCTATGAGAGTGACAGGCCTAGCAACAGTGAAAAACGAATTTAGCAGTATTTCACTGTCAGGACATATAAAACACATCACTATGGCCCTCATTACAACATTGGCGGTAAAAGACGCTTACCGCCATGCAGAAGACCGCCAACACACCGCCGCGGCCGCGGAATTCCGCCACAGCTATTATGACCCACAGCACGGAATCTGCCAAAATTCAGACACCCACACAAGTCCGCCACACCAAAGGTCAGTGATAAACTGGCGAAAACAAATCCTCCACCGTCACGCCAACAGAAATACGCCCACACTATCACGACCCATGAATCCACGCGGCGGTCTTTCAACCGCGGTATTCCATTGGCGGTACACACTGCCACGCTCAAAATACACACACTCTTACAAAACACAGCCACATTGGACAATTCCAAAGAAAACACACCTGATACACATACACACACCACACCCACACACTCATAACAATATAAAACACACACCCACATCACCCACAAACCCCTACGACTACAATTACCGAGAGAAGGCCAGAGAAAGACACCACAAACAACTACCAAGCATCCACAGGCACACAATACCATCACCCACAGAACTTCCACGCACCTCACGCAACACACCACTAAATATCACCCCACTTATCACTATACACACCACCCCAAACATCCCCCACACCACCCCATGGCACGGCAAAGACACCCCAGGTTCTCTGAGGAGGAGCTCAGGGTCATGGTGGAGGAAATCGTCCGGGTAGAGCCACAGCTATTCGGATCACAGGTGCAGCACACCTCCATAGCTAGGAAGATGGAGCTATGGCAAAGAATAGTGGACAGGGTTAATGCAGTGGGACAGCACCCAAGAAATAGGGATGACATCAGGAAGAGGTGGAACGACCTACGGGGGATGGTGCGTTCCGTGGTCTCAAGACACCACCTTGCCGTTCAGCGGACTGGCGGCGGACCCACACTTCCTCCCCCAGAACTAACAACATAGGAGGAGCAAGTCTTGGCGATCCTGAGGGCCTCGCAGGAGTAGATGGAGGAATGGACTCTGGTAAGTCAAAGCTTTACTATTACATCCCCCACCCTACCTGCATGCCATCACATACTCCCACCCTCACCCTCACCCCCATCACTCCTACTCCTCACAAATATCCCAACATCACAACCCAGCCATCCCAACACCAAGGCCTGCATGCAACAACAAAGCATGGACACCCATCACCAATGCATGGCCACTGCACATACCCATACACCCCCCTAAAACACCATTACACAAGGTCCCACACAGGAATGCAAGCACTGGGGTACACGGTCACCCACCTATTGCACACCATGGCACACACAGATGTAATAAACATCCTTTTATACCCCTGCAGGACCCCTACTCACCGTCACTGGACAGGAGGGTCCACACATGTCCACACCACCAACAGAAGAGGCCCACAGTGATGACAGCAGCTCTGTCCAACTGGATCTAGATGACCAGCCCGGCCCATCGGGGACCTCGGGACAGTCGGTTCCCCTCACACTGGCACAGGCCACTACAGACCTTCCCCCCTCTGGAAACACCAGCACAGCACCCACCCAGCGGGCCCATACCTCTGTCCCCAGGACACGTCAAGCAGCAGTGTGTCCACCACTACAGGGAACCCAGGCTAACCCACCACCCCAACACCAGGGACCTGGGGGCAGTGGTAGGGGGGCACACGGTCCAGGGGACGGAGGCCCAGGAACACAGGGGAACTGGGAGGGCTGCTGTGCGACAGGGGGAGGACAGGCCAAAGGAACCCACTCTCCACGAGGCCCTCTCCTCCATCATGGGAGCCTACCACCACTCCCAGGAGACGATGGCAACTGTACTGGCCAAGTTTCAGGAGACCCAGCGCCTGCAGGAGGAACAGTATTTGGGGTTCAGGGAGGAACTCAGAACCATCAATTCCACCCTGGGCACCATCGTAGGGGTGCTGAAGGAAGTACTCAACACCAGGAGGGAAACTGTGGCACAACAAGGGGCCCCTGACACTAGCATGGACGATGAACTGCCGACCACCTCCGCCTGCGCTAGTGGACAGGACGCCCCACCACAGGACCACCACACCAGCACCCCACCCCCTGCAGAGGGAGAACCACCCCGCAAACGGTCCCTGACATCCAGGACAAAGACAGAGAATGATGCCAAAACCCCTGCCAAGAAATGAGACCACCCTGAATATCATCTTTCTGTCCCACTTACTCACCCTGTCCATCCTCAAACTGTCCCAGCTCCACTTCCTATGCCCATTTGGGCGATGCACCTGTGAGACTAATAGACTGGGCTCTGCCATGGACATTCCTCCACCATCACCCCTCACCATTTTACAACCCCCTCCAATATTGAGCACTTAAATAAACGCCCTTGAAGCACAAAACAATCTGGAGTCAGTCTGTGATTTCGAAATGTTGTATTAGCAATTACAGTGTCAAAATGCTCTTTCAAATGTAATGTCAACATACCTATGTCACACAGTGGGACCCACATCTGTGAAATCGGAAGGGAAAGTTACAACTCAGTGACCATACACTGGGTGAAAACGACAGACAGTAGAGAGGTAGTAGTGTTAAAGTACATGTAGTAGGCAGGTCTGTATCCTTACCTGTGTCTCACTGGATATATTGTAGGATCACTGAGTTCCTGTTGTCCATGTCCTCTTCTTCTGCTTCCTCGTCTTCACTGTCCACAGGCTCCACAGCTGCAACAACACCGCCACCTGGACCATCCTCCTGCAGAAAAGGCACCTGTCATCGCAAAGCTAAGTTGTGAAGCATACAGCAGGCCACGATGATCTGGCACACCTTCTTTGGTGAGTAGAATAGGGATCCACCTGTCATATGGAGGCACCTGAACCTGGCCTTCAGGAGACCGAAGGTCCGCTCTATAATCCGCTGAGTTCACCCATGGGCCTCATTGTAGCGTTCCTCTGCCCTTGTCCTGGGATTCCTCACTGGGGTCAGTAGCCATGACAGGTTGGGGTTACCAGAGTCACCTGCAAATGGCGAGGGACAACTGTTAGACACGCACTAACCCTTAGAGACAACCCCAGACCACCATTCCCACTGACTTGCTTCCAGGTGCTCACCTAATAGCCACACATGGTGCCTCTGGAGTTGCCCCATCACATAAGGGATACTGCTATTCTGCAGGATATAGGCATCATGCACTGAGACAGGGAATGTGGCATTAACATGGGAGATGTACTGGTCTGCCAAACACGCCATCTGCACATTCATGGAATGATAACTCTGCCGGTTTCTGTACACCTGTTCACTCCTGCGGGGGGGGTACCAAAGCCACATGGGTCCCATCAATAGCACCTATGATGTTGGGGATATGTCCCAGGGCATAGAAGTCACCTTTCACTGTAGGCAAATCCTCCACCTGAGGGAAAACGATGTAGCTCCACATGTGTTTCAGCGGGGCAGACAACACTCGGGACAATAAATTGGAAAACATAGGCTGGGACATCCCTGATGCTATCGCCACTGTTGTTTGAAATGACCCACTTGCAAGGAAATGGAGTACTGACAGCACCTGCACTTGAGGGGGGATTTCTGTGGGATGGCAGATAGCTGACATCAGGTCTGGCTCCAGCTGGGCACACAGTTCCTGGATTGTGACACGGTCAAGCCTGTAGGTGATGATCACATGTCTTTCCTCCATTGTCGACAGGCCCACCAGCTGTCTGTACACTGGAGGATGCTGCCATCTCCTCACACGTCCCAGCGGACGGTGCCTAAGGACAACACCAAGCACAGAGTCAACCAACTCAGAGGTACGTACCCACAGCTTACACAGAACACGAATCATAATTCAAAAAGTAGCCTGAATGTGTGTTGAGGCTAGGCCTAGGTATGTGTGACGCAGTTAAAAATTAAGCCATGTGGGCCCCTAAAATGGCGGCTGCTGGTCTGTAAAGTGGGACAATGGGATGTGAGGTAACTGCGCTGGCGTTGTACACCGTCGCGGTAGGCGGTCGAAGACCGCGGTGCAATCCAGCATTGGATTCCCAGGAGCCAATGAAGATGTACGCCAGCGGTGGCGGTACGCACCGCCGCGGACGTGATCGCCAATTTCTATCTGTTCAATCACTCGATACCTGATCTTCGACAGGAGAGGATCTACACTGCAAGTGCTGCTGTGACCTCAGTCTGGAAGAGACAATGGCTCGTGCGTCTGGGGAAAGGGCCCCTGCCTTCACATCGGAGGAGCTGGAGAAACTTGTGGATGGGATCCTCCCCAGTACACGCTACTCTACGGTCCTCCAGACAAACAGGTAAGTACACTGGGAGCATGCTGTATGAGCTATGCCTGTGTGGAGTGGGGTGGATGAAAGATGGGGGGGGGGGGAGATTGAGGCGTGCATGAAACAACGGTGAGTGCATGTGCCACCTGGCAAGGGTAGGGATGGGGGCCAATGACTGTGACGGTGCAGTTGGTAATAACTTTTCTTTTCCCCCTGTACAATTCATGTAGGTCAGCGCCCTCCATAAAAAGGATATTTGGCGTGCCATCGCCAAGGAAGTCCGGACCCTGGGGGTCTACCACAGACGGAGCACCCACTGCCGTAAGAGATGGGAGGACATTCGCCACTGGAGCAAGAAGACGGCGGAGGCCCAGCTGGGGATGGCCTCCCAACCATTACCCCCCTGATGTTCAGGATCCTGACGGTGGCGTACCCGGAGTTGGATGGGCGCTTGGGGGCATCACAGCAGCCACAAGGGGGTGAGTACACTCTCATCCTGCTGATTTTGCGCGCAGTGGAGGTGTCTGGGTGGGGGAGGTGGGCTGTGGGTTTCCCTAGGCCAGGGCGAGTTTAGTGGCTGGAGTGCGAGACAACGAACTCGGAGTTCACCAGTGGGACGGAGGGCAAGGGGAGCTCCACGGTGGGGACAGGAGCTGACACCAGTGACACAGAGTCGTCCTCTGATGGGAGCTCCCTTGTGGTGGCGGCAACATCTGTGCTCCCTGCATCTACAGGTACAGCCGCCACCCCCCTACCAGCACCACCCTCCCAGCAGCCCCTCAGCCTTTGCCCTGTGCCCGCTCACCCAGGAGGGTGGGCATCACCTTCGCCCCAGGCACCTCAGGCCCTGCCCCAGTCACCCCTGCTGCCCTCAGTGAAGAGGCCATTGACCTCCTCAGGTCCCTCACTGTTGGGCAGTCTACCATTTTGAATGCCATCCAGGGTGTAGAAAGGCAGTTGCAACAAACAAATGCATTCCTGGAGGGCATTCATTCTGGTCAGGCGGCCCTTCAGTGAGCTTTTCAGACTCTGGTCTCAGCACTGATGGCAGCCATTGTCCCTGTGTCTAGCCTCCCCCCTCCAACTTCCTCCACCCAGACCCAATCCCCTCTACCTCAGCCTATCCCAAGCACACCTTCAGACCAGCATGCACACACGTCAACACACAAGGGAAGTTCAGGCAAACATAAGCACCACACATCCCACAGGCACTCACGCAAGCATCACACACATGCAGACACACCAACATCCACTGCCTCCACTGTGTCCCCCTCCTCCTCGTCTCCCTCCTCCCTCCTAGTCTCGTCTACACTCACACCTGCATGCACTACATCTACAGCCACTACTGCCATCACCAGCACACACACCACCACACCCCGCTCACGTGCAGTCACCACCCCCACTGCCATTCACACATCCCCTGTGTCCTCTCCCAGTGTGTCTGTGACACCACCTCCCAAGATCCACAAACGCAGGCACACAGCCACCCAACAGCCATCCACCTCACGACAGCCTCCAGCGCATGCACCTTCACCCAAAGTCACCAAACGAACACCTCCAACAACCACAACCTCTTCCTCCACTCGCAAAGCCCCTCCAGCTACCCGTCCCAGTGTCTCCAAAAAGCTCAACCTTGACCTCTTTCCCACACCTCCCCCACCCTGTCCCTCTCCTAGGGCCCGACTCTCCAGGTCCCAACCTAGCACCTCATCCACAACATCTCCAGGACCAGTGGTGCCTGTAGTCACCGGTATGTGGAGTGCACCGGCCACCAGGGTAGCCAGTGTGGCACGGAGCCACAGCATGGACAGTCCCCCACCTGTGAAGCATCAGAAGTTGGCCAGTGCCCGGCGGAAGAGGGGGAAGACTCCAGCCACCAAAGCCGCTCCCAGGGGTCCAGGTGGGAGTGTGGAGTCAGCTGCGACACCTTTCAAGGTGGGGAAGGGCCACAAGAAAGTCAGCAGGTCTGGGACCTGCCCTGCTGCCCAAGAGGCCACTGCCAGCAGCTGCCCTGCTGCCCAAGAGGCCACCGCCACCAGCCCCGCTGGGCCAGAGAGGTCTGCCAGCACCAGCCCTGCTGGGCCAGAGAGGACCGCCAGCACCAGCCCCGCTGGGCCAGAGAGGACCGCCAGCACCAGCCCCGCTGGGCCAGAGAGGACCGCCAGCCCCGCTGGGCCATGAAGGACCGCCAGCAGCTGGGTCACTGCAAAGGAACCCGCCGCCACATGCACTGCTGAACAGGGCACCGCCGCAACAAGCACCGCTGAACAGGGCACCGCTCCCACATGCACCGCTGAACAGGGCACTGCCGCCACAAGCACCGCTGAACAGGCCACGGCCGCCACAAGCACCGCTGGCCCATGAGTGCCAAGGGCACTGACGCTACTGAGTCCGTCACGAGCAGGATGAAGCACTCTGGGCACCAAGCCCCCTCCAGAACCAGTGGAGATTTACATCCACTACCTCAGTCCTTGGCAGGATGAAGCACTTTGGGCACCAAGCCCCCTCCAGAACCAGTGGAGATTTACATCCACTACGTCAGTCCTTGGCAGGATGAAGCACTGTGGGCACCAAGCCCCCTCCAGAACTAGTGGAGACTGTCATCCACTTGAGAGACTGTGGCTTTGCACTCCCCAGGAGAAAGCAGTGGGCAAACCACCCACTGTAGAGACTTGAGAGACTGTGGCTTTGCACTCCCCAGGATATGGCAGTGGGCAAACCACCCACTGTGGAGACTTGAGAGACTGTGGCTTTGCACTCCCCAGGATATGGCAGTGGGTAAACCACCCACTGTAGAGACTTGAGAGACTGTGGCTTTGCACTCCCCAGGATTGGACAGTGGGCATGTGGTCCCCTCGTGGATTTGGCGTTGTGCACTCAACCGGCTGAGGTGCCCCCCCTTTCCCTCCCCCTGAGGTGCCTGCTTTATTGCAATCTGATGCCCCTGCAGTGTTCTCTCCGTCATGGTCGGGGATCTTGTGTGGGCCTCACTCATACCGTGTGGGCCCAGTGTTCCACGGGCTTCAATGGAGCACTACCTGGACTACTATTCTTGGTGTATATTTTGTTTATAGTGTACTGTATATATGTATATTTGTGCGTACTGGATTTTAATATATTACAATGGTTACACTAATTTTCTTTGGTCTTTGCATTCTTTCAGGGGGGCTGGGGGGTGTAACTGTAATGTATCATGCTGTATTAGTGTGTGTTGTGGTGGGTAAGGGTGGGGGTGGGGGTGTTGCGTGTTGCGTGTGCCTGTTTTTTCTCTCCCCCCTCCCCTGTGTCGTAGGTGCAGTACTCACCGTGGTCTTCGCCGCCGGCATTCGTGCTCCTGGTAGAGGAGCAAGAAGATAAGGGCTGGCAGGATCTGCAGCTAAGGTTCCAAGGCGTCCGGATTCCACGTAGGCTGTGTAGAGGTGAGCGTTTTCCATTTGAAGTCCTGTTTCCGCCGTGTTTTTGTCTGTGGTGAATCAGCCCAGGAAAAGGTGGCGGATTGGTAGGTTATACTGTGGGAGGTACATTGTCCTCCGCCTGTCTGTTGGCGGTTACCGCCACACTGTTTGTTTGTACCGCCGTGGCGGTCGGAGTGTTAAAGTGGCTGTCTTTGTTGGCGGTTTCTGCCATGGTCATAATTCCAATTTTTTTACCGCCGGCCTTTTGGCGGTCTTACCGCCGCTTTAACACCGTCCGCCAGGGTTGCCTACCTTAACCATACACTGCACCCTGCCCTTGGGGCTACCTAGGGCCTACCTTAGGGATGTCTGACATGTAAGAAAATTGGAGGTTTAGGCCTGGCAAGTGGGTACACTTGCCAAGTCGAATTTACAGTTAAAAACTGCACACACAGACACTGCAGTGGCAGGTCTGAGACATGATTACAGAGCTACTTATATGGGTGGCACAACCAGTGCTGCAGGCCCACTAGTAGCATTTGATTTACAGGCCCTGGGCACCTCTAGTGCACTTTACTGGGGACTTACTAGTAAATCTAATATGCCAATCATGGATAAACCAATCAACAATACAATTTACACAGAAAGCATATGCACTTTAGCACTGGTTAGCAGTGGTAAAGTGCTCAGAGTTCAAAATCCAACAGCAACAGGTCAGAATAAATAGAAGGCAGGAGGCAAAAAAATTGTGGATGACCCTGCATAAGCAAAATAAGTCCAACAATTCTTATTGCAACTCCTCTGAACTAACTGAGACATTAGTGGTACCTATATTTTCTTTGACTCCTTAAATCATTTCCCAGGACGCCTTCAAGGGAAACAGACACTCTCCTCACTCCTGAATAGAATTATTGCCATTGGGAAGACCGGTTCCTGAAATAATCGAACTCAGACACGTAATCTTTCTGAGGACTGCCCAGTGTCTACTCATACTTCCTCCTGAAGGATACAAAAACTATTGTTCTGCTGCTGTCAGACTAATAGCAGTCCTTTAATTCCCAGCAGGGCACATGATGAGCTAGCAGATCTCCTTCATTCTGTAACACCGGGTATGCTTTTAACTGCAGTAGGTTGGACAAGATGCATTTTATTTTCCCAACTAAAGACTTTAATCAGTCTTTGGGATGCTATATTGAATATGTTAAGGTCATCACTGTTGATCCATTGTCAATGGCATCCAGACTATTTGAGCAAGAGGAGTTTTGTACCATATTTCATGCAGGTATATATATGCCCTTATCTCAGAATTCTATTAAAATTGTTTTCCATACAGGTAATTTTCAAACAGCTGTCAAGCTCTTCAACATAGTCTTTACACACTATGTAAAAAGTACAGAGCAATTATATTTATCAAACAAAAAGTCTTGCACAACATCACAATTGCTTCTGATGGATACTTCTAACCACAGTTTCCTCGCTTTGTGAATGACATTCAAGCTTCACACTAGATGTGGAAACTTTTAGAGCAGTTCTCTTACATGCCGCTAGGTGCTGTCATCCACTCCTGGAGTGATGAGCAGAGCTGCATAGAAGCGCCATCCATGTGTGCTGATATGCTGCACGCATGGGTGGCACTTCGGATGCAGATCCAGAGCTTCTTCCTGCCCTTTGAACAGACTTTTTGTAAAAATATGTCCAGTGTGTAAGGAAATGTTCACACCCAAAAACCACAGGGCTTAAGCAGTGAAGGAGCTGTCACAAACAAATGTCTGTAGCCAACACACACAAGACTGTTTGTGGTGCCTAAGGGTCAGGCTGCAACCCCAAGGCCTGTGGAGACTGTGTCCTGATGGACCATAAAGTTGTACAAGATCACAAAGACAATCTCTAAGCACAAGAAGACTCATCACCATGACCAGTCGAAGTCCAAAGGAAGGTCCCTTTCCTACTTCAGAAAGTCATTTCCTGCTTCAGAAGTCCCTTTTCTGCTTTGTAAAGTCATGGTTGAAGTCTTTGTGTAAGTTGATGAAGAACCATAAGAAAACCAAGTGGAAAATGTCCCCTTCTGAACACAATTAGAACTCAAGAGTGCACAAGGGTGTCAGTGTGCCTCCTGGTCTTGCTCTGTATCGACACTTGACATCATTCTGCCTATATCCTTACTTTCCAGGTACTTCGGCAATATCACAACAAGTAGAAGCCTTCAGGAGGCTATGCTGTAGATCTTCATCACTTTAATGGCTCCCTCTGTCACCAAACTACCACTATGTGGTAAAGTATAAGCTCATGACTGGACATAACAATTGCTTAGGATGTGCCAAGGGCACAAATGTGACTCTATGCTGCCATGCATGGATGAAGTCCACAGGTCCGGGCATCTTTAGTGAGCATGGCTTTTGGTGGTCCTCTCCTTTTTGGGGATAAAGCAAACATGGCTTTGGAACGCTTTAACCCCTTCACTGTCAGGCCTTTTCACCCTCAGATGCGAAGCCTTTTTTTTTTAGCTATTTGGGGTAGTTCGCTCTTAGGCCCTCTTAACTTTTTGTCCACATAATCTATCCACGCCAAATTTGCGTCATTTTTTTCCAACATCCTAGGGATTCTAAAGGTACCCAGAGTTTGTGCTTTCTCCTGGAGGAGACCAAGAAAGTAGCCAAAATAAAGCTAACATTTCTGGGGGGTTTTCAGAAAAATGGGAAAAAGGGCTGCAGAAGAAGGCTCATTTTTTTTCCCCTGAAAATGGCATCAACAAAGGGTTTGTGGTGTTACAATTGCCATCTTCCCAGCTTTCAGGAACAGGCAGACTTGAATCAGAAAACCCATTTTTTCAACACAATTTTGGCATTTTACAATTTTTGTGCTTTCAGCCTCCGTCCAGTTAGTGACAGAAATGGGTGTGAAACCAATGCTGGATCCCGGAAAGCTAAACATGTCTGAAAAGTAGACAAAATTCTGAATTCAGCAAGGGGTCAGTTGCGTAGATCCTACAAGGTTTTCCTAAAGAGAATAACAGCTGAAATTTTAAAAAAATGAAATTGAGGTGAAAAAAACGAAAAAATTTCTCCACATTTTATACTGTAAAAGTTTCCTGTGATGTCAGATTTTTTAAAGCAATATACTGTTACGTCTGCTGGACTCTTCTGGTTGCGGGGATATATAGGGCTTGTAGGTTCATCAAGAACCCTAGGAACCCAGAGCCAATAAATGAGCTGCACCTTGCAATGGTTTTCATTGTATACCAGGTATACAGTAATTCATTTGGTGAAATATAAATAGTGAAAAATAGGTATCAAGGAAAGCTTTATATTTCTCAAATGGGCACAAGATAAGGTGTTGAGAAGCAGTGGTTATTTGCACATCTCTGAATTCCGGGGTGTCCATAATAGCATGTGAATTACAGGGCATTTCTCACATAGACGTCTTTTTTACACTCTGTCATACATTTGGAAAGAAAACATGTAGAGAAAGACAAGGGGCAATAACACTTGTTCTTCTATTCCCGCGTCAGAAAACGCAACATGGACATATCACATTTTTACATTGAAATCTGACGTGTTTTGTGCAAAGTGCCTAGCTGTGGATTGTGGCCTCTAGCTCAGCCGGCACCTATGGAAACCTACCAAACCTGTTCATTTTTTTAAACTAGACACCTAGGGGAATGCAAATGGGGTGAGTTCTGGGGCTCTCACCAGGTTCTGTTACCCAGAATCCTTTGCAAACCTCAAAATATGGCCAAATAAACACTTTTTCCTCACATTTCAGTGACAGAAAGTTCTGAAATCTGAGAGGAGACACAAATTTCCTTCCACCCAGCATTCCCCCAAGTCTCCTGATAAAAACTGTACCTCACTTGTGTGGGTAGGCCTAGTGCCCGCAACAGGAAATGCCCCAAAACATGTGGACACATCACATTTTCCAAACGAAAATAGAGCTGTTTTTTGCAAAGTGCCTAGCTGTGGATTTTGGCCTCTAGCTCAGCCGGTACCTAGGGAAACCTAGCAAACCTGTACATTTTTTAAAACTGGACACCTAGGGGAATGCAGGATGGGGTGGCTTCTGGGGCTCTCACCAAGTTCTGTTACCCAGAATCCTTTGCAAACCTCAAAATTCGGCCAAAAAAATACTTTCTCCTCATATTTCGGTGACAGAAAGTTCTGGAATCTGAGAGAAGCCACACATTTCCTTCCCCCCAGCATTCCCTCAAGTATCCTGATAAAAATGATACCTCACTTGTGTGGGTGGCCCCAGTGCCTGCAATAGAAAAAGGCTTAAAACCTGTAGAGATTGAGGGGATAGCACAGCAAGTTGATAAGCACATATTTTTCTTATATACATCTTTAGGCTGACTCTGGTTTGGGGACCCACACAAGTGAAGAATCATTTTACTTGGGAGACTGAGGGGAACGCTGGGTGGTAGGAAATGTGTGCTGGAGGGATGATACTACAAAGAAAAGTGAGTAAAATATGCTTTTTTAAGCACATTTTGAGGTTTGCAGAGGAGTCTGGGTAAGAAAATGTTGGGGGATCCACGCAAGCCACACCTCTCTGGATTCCTTGGTGTGTCTAGTTTAAAAAAATGTCTGGGTTTGGTAGGTTTCCCCTAGATGAAGTCCATTCACACACCTTTCATACATGACATGCACAAGACCATTCACGCCGCCAGCCACGGGCCCATCACATTACAACACTTGCATAGACAGACAGCGCCACTCAAGGGCCCATCACTTTCATACGCCCACATGCCTGATACTGCAATCACACCAGCTGATGGAAGGGGGTTGACTGCCGTTTGGCTGGCACTGTCAGCCAAGCACCACTCCACGCACACCGCCAGCCAAGCGCCACTCCATGCACACCATCAGCCAAGCGCCAATCCACACACACCGCCAGCCAAGCGCCATTCCATGCTCACCACCATCACTTTTTTTTTGTTTTTAAACAAAAAAAACACTAACTAATTATAAATAAGTACAAAACTACAAACCCAAAAGCCCTAACTGAATACATTACAGTAATGCCAACCGTGAAACTGAACATATGAAAATATAAAATGGCAGTTTACGCTCATGGTAGTTCCCAGTAATTCTTTTGTGTGTGGTAACTCCTGAAACAGCCAGCCACACACAGCCCAGCTTTGAAGGACAGTCCGGGCAGTACATCGGGCTCTCCCTCCGGATACCTCTTCGGGCACAGACTCTACATTTCTTAGTGGGTAAGTCTTTTTTGGGAGTGGGAGGAATGTGATCAGGAAAGTGGTGATCTTTCAATCTAGCCACATCCTCCACCACTGTTACCCTAGGAACTCTTGCATGTTCCACCACAATAAGGCTCTCTATCACTGACTCCTGGAATTTAACAAATTTCATCGTTGACTCAGGGGAACAATCCTTGACCACAATATGAGCATAAAATATTGCCAAATGAAACAAATGGATGGCAAACTGTTTATACCACACGTAAGACTTACAAAGAACAGTGTAAGGTTTCAGCCTCTGATCTACTCTATCAACACCACTCATGTGCTTATTGTAGTCCAAAATGCACGCAGGTTTGCGCACTTCTGCATCCTGACTCCAAACAGTTTCAGGGGAAGTACTCTCATCATGGATGGTAGTTAGCATGTACACATCCCTCCTGTCTGAAAATTTCAGAGCTAGCAGCCCATCATTCTGCAAGGCACTGCACTGCCCCCTCTCAATTTTTTTACAGACAAGCTCCATTGGATAGCCTTTCCAGTTACAGCAGATTGTGCCACAAGCAACAGTGTCCACTCTGAACAATTCCTTGAACAACTCAATTCCAGTGCAGAAGTTATCTACATACTATTTGTTAAATAGTCGTTTACCAAGTTCCCACACAATTTTATCACTAACTCCAAAAGTGGGCAGACAACCTGGGGGTCAATACTGGAATTCCTACTAAGGTAGACCTGAAAATTATAAACATATCCTGTACTACTTTCAGATACCATATACAATTTAATTCCTTACCATGCCCTCTTGCTAGGAATGTACTGCCTAAAACCACACGACCCTTGAATAGGACCAAAGACTCGTCCACACTTATTTCTAGGCCTGGAACATAAACCTCTGAAAACCGATCTACAAAATGATCAAGCACAGGCCTAATCTTAAAAAGACAGTCACAATCAGGGTGATCTTGTGGCACGGCTAAAGCATTGTCAATAAAATGCAGCATCCGAAGAAGAAGCAAATACTGAGTCATGGATGCAGGAAATATAGCCTTTGCCATCAAGGGACTAGTAGACCAATAAGAAGCCAGTGACGGCTTCCTTATCAACCCCATCAAAAATTCAAATCCAAGAACTTTTTCATCTCTTCCAGATTTGTGGGAATCCAGTGGGTAGCACTAGACTGAGGCCTAAGTCTGACAGCGTTGTCCCTCAAATACTGCTCTTCATACAAATTAGTCTGCTCAACAATCTCTTACAAAAATACATAGTCCATAAACAACTCAAAGAAATTGACAGGCAAAAAGTTTTACTCTACACCCTGGGAGACCAGTAAAGGCAGGAAACTGTGGCTGCTCCATGTTTGGGGCAGCCCAGGTGTCATGTCTTCCAATGGGAAACCTTTCAGCCCCAGGCTGCTGCACTATTGGCACATCAGTGTCCTCCTCTAAAACAGGCCCTTAATCTGCACTCAGAGTGGCTTCCTCATCAGAAGATTCCTCTCAGACAGAAAACTCACTGCCAGAATTTCTCACTTTCTCCTCTGCCTCAGATGCAGAGTCAGTCTCATAATCGTGGTCGGAAGACAACTCAAAAAGCATGCCAACAACCTGCTGATGGTCACTCTTCAGCTAGCCATGATCCTTTCTAAGAAGTATAACTTAACAAATGCGCCAACAACAACCAGCACTGTCTAAAATAACTAATAAACAAAGTCTGGCTTTATCAAAAGAGTTATGTACTCAAACACTATACCAGTCACTTGCCTGAAAAAGCTAGACTAACCAGCAACTACTCTGCACAGACGCAGAAATCACCAATGATATCCCACTAAAAAGAAAAAAGAAACGCTAATTAGACATAAGACAACACAAATATCAATGTGCACAAATCTAAGGACAATTTCACACACAATCCTGCATTTAGTACACCACCTACAAACATGTCATTCATGCATGGCACCATTACTCTTTTGGAGTAAAATGTTTTTACTTACCTAAAACATGTAACTATGCAAACCGCAGGTCAACCACTGCCAAAACTGCAAGAAGCCACAGCAAAGGAAGCAAAAGCTTTGAACTAGAACAAAAAGAAGAAATAAACTGTCATAATCACAAATGCAAAACCTTCGCCAGTTGACAAACACCCCGCCACCAAGCATTTTGAAATTTCCCATGGTACCTAAGTGGTTTCTGCCCCCCTTGGGACACATGGGCCTACAAATAATCAGCCCAGAAATGGCCATCGGTAATGTGCCCTCTTTGGGGGGGGGGCAACCCTTACTAAAGGGGCCACCCCCCACACAAAACACACAAACACACACACAAGATCCCTGGTGCCTAAGTGGATTCTGCCCCCCTCGGGAGCAGATAGGCCTAAAACAATTGGGCGATCTGATCCCAACGGGGGCAGAAATGGCCAACAGTCCTGTGCCCCCTTTGGGGGGCGATCCTTGCTAAAGGGGGGTGCCCCCAACCCAAAAAAAAAAAAAAAAGGAAAAAAATATCCCTGGTGCCTTCTGCCCCTCTTGGTGGCATTGGGCCAAAAAAAAATAGGCTGATCTGCTCCAGAGAGGGACAGAAATGGCCAACAGTTCTGTTCTTCCTGTGGGGGGTGCAACCCTTGCTAAAGGGGGCACCTCCAACACAAAAAAACAAAGGAAAAAAAATCCATGGTGGCATCTAAAAAAGAAAAGGCTGATCTGCCCCCAAGGGGGTAGAAACGGCCATCACTAATGTGCCCCTTTTGGGGGGCGAGCCTTGCCCAAGGGGTGCCCCCTCAAGACACAAAAAACACACACACAACAGAATCCCTGGGGCCTAGTGGGTTTTGACCCCACTGGGGGCGAGATCAGCCGACAACATGGTCGATCTAGCCCCCCGGGGGGCAAAACATATAAAAAAATATTGCTCCCAGGGCAGAGACCTTTGCCTAAGGGGTCGCTACCCCAAAACATTACCATACACATAATCCCTGGTGTCTAGTGGGTTTTGACCCTCCCCTCCCCCCCCCGGGGGGGCAGATCGGCTGAAAAAACAGTTGATCTGCCCATGGGGCAGCAGAAACAGGGATATAATCATGCCCCCAGGAGAGCCACCCTTGCCTAAGGAGTCACTCCCCAAAATAAACTAAAAAAAGAACATCCCTGGTGCCTAGTGGTGGATTCCTGCTCCACAATTGCGGGCCTCGTCCGTGTTCGTGGAGCAGGAATCCATTGAAAACAGGCACAGGGGGAAAGAAGAACTCTTTCCTTTCCCCCTGTGTCTGTTTTCACCCCAAAAAAAACCCAAGGAGAAGGACTCACCTCGTTTGTGTCCTCTCTCCTAACGCGCTGGAAGCAAATGGCTTCCATTGCGTCGCCGGCAGCATTTGATGACAGAGGCGCGCTGTGAGTGCGCTGATGTCGTCAGATTGCTGGGGGGGCAGGGGTGGAAGGGGAAGGTATTCCCCTTCCATCCTGATGGGTGAGTGTGGGTGGGAGGCCCAGGGGGGCCGGGTGCAGGATGAGCTAGTCTGGTCCTCGGCACACGAGGGCCATGACCGAGGGTAACACCAGCTTGTCCAAGGCACCCAAGGGGTTAAAAGCAAAAGCGTCTCTGTGGGAATTGGGCTACCTGATAGAAATATAACTTTGTGAACTGCAAGTCCTGTGGGTGTTGGGGAATTTGATGTGCTCATTTATTTTGGTTATCATTGCATTCAGGAATGCATGGAAGAAGCGTGAGAGGGTACATTGGGGCACACCTCCAGCTGCTGCTGTTACTCCCTGATAGCTTCCTGAGGCTAAGAGGTGCAGGGAACATAACACCTGCACATGAGTAGGTACAGCATTGGTACTGTGTGTGTGTGTGTGTGTGTGTGTGTGGCTGCAATTGTGGTTGCAAATCTGCTATTAGGTCTAAATTCATGGCAGAATTTAACCTATACTTGTCATAAATCTCCTCACCTGTTTGGTCAAACAATGTTATGCGCACTCTGAAAATGCGCTCCTGTCTCCTCCCCCCTCTCCTCAAACCTGCCAGGATCCTCATCCTCCTCACCATGACATAGAGTGCAGCCACGGAAAAGCGCTGATGCATTATTGGCCTCTTTAAATAGGCTGCACTTGATTACCTGAGTTGAGTCGGTGATAAATTGCACATGCAAAATCCTCATTTTGCGACCATTCGCAATTTGCAAATGGTTCAGTCATTCAATTTGTGATTACCTATTTGCGAATCGTTATTTGCGATTCACAAAATTGCATTGCAGTTTTAGAGAGTCTTTCATGGTGTGATTCCTTAAAATTGGCCTGTGAATGCCTTTCATACATGGTGGAAGGTGATTATGCATTCGCAAACGGCTTATTTTTGCAATTCGCACCATTGGCGAATGCAAAAACTTTTGATACATCTGGCTCCTGGTTCCTTGAAAGAGAATGCAACAGAAATTGACAGTCTGATTTCTCATAGCACACGAGAAGAGGCATAACCCAAGGGTCAAACTGACATGTGAGCTCCGTTAATGTGAGGGCAGATGTGCCAAGTCATCTCTCATAAGAGCTTAACAAAAGGGAATTTCATTCAGAGGCGATCTCTTTTTGAAACTGCCATTCGTGGATCTCCTTTCGAATGGCTTCCTGGAGATGCCTTCAGATTCAAATGGTCAGGGGGTCTCCTTTATTCATTCCAGCTAGTTCCACGTCTGTCGTAAATCTTAAATCCTGTAGAAGGTATAGACGGACCGAGATTAGCTAATTCTGATAACCCTAGATTGGGAAAAAGGATTAGGATTTAATTTCTAATCAATTGAGACTTCATATTCCAGTGCCACATAGATCTGACATGGTTTTGAAGCAAGATGGTTGTGGCTTCCAACTCAATCTTCTGTTTCTACAGCTGCACATCTGAGGATTGAACTGTCAATGCCATTTGGTTGCAAGAGTACCCTAAACAAAATCTGCATATGCAGGTTGATTGCTGGGCTGTTTGCCTCTTGATATGATGCTCAAGGTTTGACAAGGTATCAACAGGCCCTTTTGGTCCGGCCTCCTTTCACTGTATTCAACCCAGATAAACTAGTGCTTTGCATCTGCCCTTCTTTCTTGATAAAAAGTAGTGTTGCTGTCGACATGGGTCAATGTATCACTCTGCTATCCTTTCTCCATCTTCACTCCACTAAGGCAGAAGAGATCCCTCACATGACAGGATAGAGTGGATGATAAGCCCTTTGCAAGTAGTCACAAACGTCAATGAGGTAATTAATTGCACAATTTCACACTTGTTTGCCTTCTGCATTAAGCTATGTTATGCCTTGGCTAAGAAAAACCCTTTAGCTAGCACACTTTACGAGGGCCATGACTGCTCTTACTGTCTCACCTGAGCTGTCCTGGTCATCCTTATCTACATTAGCCAAAAATATTAACTCCCACCTCTGGCACACATTGAGTGATCCTTTGACAAAGTGTTGTTGCATGACTTTTTTGTTTAATCTGCACTACTTAATCCTACTTCCTTGAATATTGTCATGTCCTTTTATGATAAAAGTTTGTTACTGGTAAACATTTGAGGGCATGCTTACTTAACTGACCACGGGCTTTTGTCACCTTCATCATTTGCTGGCTTGTCATAAAATACGTTTTGACATTTTCTCAGGAGTCCATTACATTTGTATTATGATTTTCAAATTGAGTATAAACTATGTTCATTTTGGACTTGGACTGCAAATGTTAATAATGTTTAGCTCAGATGATGCACAAATCTGAAAAAGTCATTACAATGTTTTAATTGCTGTTTGATAATGGGATTGCAATTGAAGGACCAGTCATTATTCACGTGTTTTAATAATTCAACCCATAAGTTGTTTAGCTTAACAACGCTCCCCAATAGCAAAGTACAGGAGACAAACTTGCTCTGTGTAATTTTTCGTAGGTGTAACCAGAGTGCACTCTGGGAACCTTGCTACTCTGGCCATAACGGTTTTATAAGAATTAGGGGCCATATGTACGAACACATTTTCCCATTGACACAGAATGGGAAAAACCCTTTGCTACATCTGGCCCTAAGAAACACTAGCTCAGTTCCTTTCATGTTTTAACAGTTGAGTCAGGCATGGATCTTTGTTATTTTCTTAATGACGCATTTTTCTTCTAAAATCCATTGTCCTATTGCCTCTTCCTGAACATATATATTTTCCTAATTTGATAAAAAATCTCTTCCTGTCTAGAAGGATCCACATTCATAGAATATAGCTGGGTTTTGAGTGCACATAGTTCTACTCTTTTATGTTTACTCTCATCTGTTTTTATAGTGTGTAAAATAATGAGTATCCCTAATTAAGAGGGATTAAACAATGCACAATTATTTAGAAGAAAATATTTTGTTATATTCCTGCACCTTTCTTGACAAATTCTCCTCTGTTGTGAATTACCCGCATGAGACGAAAACTACCATGGCCTTGAGAGGCTAATTTCCAATTGAGCAGAAGAGTGATAAAAAAATCAGTTCTAAAATAGAGGCAACCAATTTGATAACAAAACAAAACTTAAACAGTGCTTGCTCCACAACTGTGTGCATGGGGTGTTGTTGGGTGCTCTATCTTCCTACATGTTCCCTGTAATCTTGTGAGTCTTGCCTGCTGGTGTTTTTGATCTCTGCAGCTAATAAATGTCTGCTGGTCATGCCCGTTTAATAGGTGCCATTTAATAGGTAGTTCTGTTTACTGTAAATTGATATAACTATGCAGCATGAATGAGCAATAACTTTTATACGTCATAGATATTAGTCACTGTTGTTAAGGGAAGTGCAAATCTAATGTTTATACAAGGTTTGTGTCAAACCCTGTTCAGAAGACTACAGAGAAGACAGACGCTACAGAGCCCCACCTGTGATGGCTGAGTTTCTTTCCCTGGTGCCCTACGGTCCATCCTAATATGGCACTGCAAACTATGCCAAGTACAACGTTTTCTGCACTTGCTTTTCAGGGTAGCAAGGCCAAGCAGTCACATCTGTGTGGCAGAAGTGGCCTCCACGTTTTGGCGCCAGTGTGACATTTCTTTCACAGTATTGGGACAGGAATCTTTATTTTGGAGCATTTCACTCCGAAACTTTGCAGGGAGATTATGGGTTTCTATTGAAAAGCAGGTCGCTCCTGCCTTACTCTGTCAGCTTTCTGTGGATGTTCCCCACACCCGGAACACATTGGCTTCTCCTTCTAGACAGTCTCACCTCCGTAGGGTTAGGCACACTCCTTCCCTCTCTCGGCAGGCAGGCAGGCTGGCTTCCTGGCTTTTTAGGTGACCCATCTCTTACAGCAGAAAGTGTAGACGAGGTGACGAGGTGATGCCTCTTTACCTATGGAACACTGGCTGTCAGGAAGACACCAGCCTAGGTATTCAGCAGCTCTTTGAGTGCTCTACAGAGCACTCCAGTCCATGGTCAAAGGAATTTGGGTCTGCAACAAAGTGAGGTGGTTTAGATTCCCCCATTCATAGACATTTTCAGGCCCAAGCATGTGGATCAACTTTCTGAGCCTTCATAACCAATTTGGGTTGGTTCTCTTTCAACTGTCATTTCCAAGGTGATTTCCAGACACAGCCCTTGTGCAAAGTGATGTTTCTCTCAGCAGATACCAAAGGGGCTGACTCCAAGCAAGAGTATCCAAAATAAGGGTTCAATGAAATGTAATATCTCTGCACCTGAGTGTAACAAAGTAATGCAACTCTTAAAGTTCACTGTCATCTGATAAGGGCATCATGTCATCAGCCTTCCTGAAGCAGAAATCTGAGTGTCAAAGGGGCATGTACTGTTTAGAAACATTCTCACCTTGTGCAAGAGAAACTGTAGTTGAATCCCTCACTGCTACCATCGATCAAATGGAATTGAATAGAAAGAACTAATCTGCAGTTCTTTACTAATGCAGGCTTCATTGCATTTTCAAGGGTAGTCCTGTCTCCTTCCTTTTTGCTTCAGTTTCTGGGTCTCCAGCCACAGAAGAGCAAGCAATACACTTCTACTGTCTAAGGAAGTTATCCTCACCCTACAATCAGTGCTATGCTAAACCTGGGACATCTAAAATAGGTCCCGCTGACCACATCAGAGTCATACACACAGTGTCCTACTACCATAAATGTGATACACCTGCAGTGCTCCCACACATTGCCTTGACATGTACATTGGAGCCACAGACAGAGTATGTATGGACTATTTCCATAAATGTGATACACCCACACTGCTCCCACGCGTGCGCTTATACTAAGTAATATTAAGGGGGAGGCAGCAGCGCTGGCAGTACGTCAGTGACTTACTCAGGTTCCTGTAATAGATCAGGAGCACGAGTTACTGAAAATTATTGCGGGCACCTATTCTTCTATAGGTCAAGATAATATGGGAGCCAGGCCTAATAAGCCGCACCTTAAGGGCAAATCTGACCAAGATAGTTCCAAACAGGCACCAGAGTCCTCTAAAAAATGCTGGGACAAACAAAAAAATGAAGAAGAAACAAAAACACAGGGTGGATCTCCGCAACTGGAGCCCACTGAATAGCGTTATAATTTACACAACCATTATTCACATAAACAGCCTGATAGGTATCAGTACACTGATACACGTCCTTCTAGTTCCTTTCAGGACTCACCAGACAATGCTCTGAGAGAGGAGAATGGTCTGAGCACAGGAACGAAGAGTATGTGAAACCGAAAATGGACTCACAATGCTCATCTGACATCATCATAAAAAAGGAAGAGAAACTTCCACAACAAAAAACTCCAATTTCAAAAAGAAGAAAGTGACAGGTATTTCTGTTAAATATGCCACACATACAAAGAACACTCCTTCCAAACAAGACATGGGTATTGACACTACTAGACAGTGCAGCAGAGGTCACAATAGTTCGCTGGAATGTTTAAGAGTTTCTTATTTCGAAAGCAACTAGTAAATTTGCTCAAGTTGAAACACCAAATCAGCAGGTGAGCCATTCTGACAGACTTTATGAATTGGATATTGAAACTGAGGGTGATATACGGGCCACGATCAACATGATTTTCTGGGGTAAATTAACATATACTTATGGCATTCTCCTTGTTGAAGTAGACTGGCCTCCTGAGTTTGTTAGAAAAGTACAACAAAGTAAAGATGTAGTACTACCCTCCTCTGTTTTTGTTTCTGAAGCAGTTAAGCATGCGTATGCTGATGACTGGGCTCTTGGACAAGCTCCAACACTATACCGCAATCATGTAGGTTGAAATAAGGTGTTCCCCTAATATATTATAAGTATACGCTATTTTCCATAGGTGCAGCAGCAATACCCTATCAAGCATGAAGCAAAAGCTCCAGTGAGAGAAATTCACTCACAACCTAAATACCAGGGAGTAATTAAACCCTGCATGTCTCCAATGAATAGTCCTCTTTTTCCTATAATGAAAATCAGACTCATCCTATTGCATAGTCTTAGACTATAGACATTTATACAGTCACATACCCACTTTTGAAATTCAAAACTCACACAGCACAGCCTTAATGAAGAACTTAGCCTGTAAAACGTACAAAACAGGATTGGAACTATCCAGTGTTTTTTTCTGTCAAAATGTAGCACCTGAAAGGAGAGACTTAATGACATTCTCTGCCCTAGGGTGCAGAGATGTTTTTATTGACTTCCACAAGGGTATAAAGACAGTCCTGGATTGCCCGAAAATTGAGGTAGAAGCATTGTGGAGAAGTGTGGCTCAATGGTTAGAGCGGCAGACCCTGAGGCAGAGATCTGGCTCAAGACCAGGGTTCAAGTCCCGCTTCGGCAGGTCTTGGGCTCAATTCCCCTTGACCAGATAATTCTCGCCTCGGTGCCTAATCTAATTCATGGGTCCCACTCTGCAACTCTGGGCAATAGCTTGCTTAATCTCCACAACGGCCCCAACAGCGCTTGGATGCCTGGCTTCACCCTGGGGGTGCTCAGGAGTGGGCGCCTCACAGGGAAAAGCCAGGAGGGGTTCCATAGTGGTATGAGTACAGCGCCTTGAGACCCTAACGGGTGAGTAGTGCGCTATAAAAGTGCTAATTTACATTTTACATTTACATTGTCCTGTGTTGATGACATCTATCTGATGGATGATGACTTGAACACACACTTAGCGTGAGTACATCACATAGAATTGAGATTTACAGAATACTGCTACAAATACAATTTTCAAATATTAACAAATGTTTTTCTCCATGTCCTATTTTTGGGGTATGAGCTGGCCAGCAAAGGCAAAGCCTTGTCCACATTTCTTAGAGAAATTTGCTCTTTTACAACTACCAAACATCATAAGTCATTGTTAGGCTTTCTAAATTTTGGCAGGCCACACATGCCAGATTATGCACAGTGGATTAAATCCTTATATGATTTCATTTGTCCAGACTTCTTCAGTACACACTGGACATCAGAACATACACAAATACTGAGATCATTGCAAACTGACATGCTTCCATCCAGACACTTACATACTTGCGTCCACGCAACAAATCTAGTGATATGCTTCATTGCAGTATCAACTGGTTATACATGTCATCTTCAACAAGGAGGCACAGTGCCTATTGTGTACAAATCACATTTATATTCAGATGCTGAAATGCATTTTGCATCCACTGTAAAAATATTGACTGCAGTTCGGACGGCTGTTATAAACCACTGGCCTGCGGTAAACAGGACCTTAACAATGACACCGGCTCCTAATGGAGCCAAGTGCCAATGTGGCAGTGCGGTGGGTGCAGCAGCACTTGTCGCGCATTCCACTGCCCGTAATTCGGGTGGTGGAATTTGCGACGGGCTGTGCATGGGGGCCCCTACACTGCACATGCTAAGTGCCTAGGCAGTGCAGAGGCCCACAGGGGCCACCCAACACCCCCATACCACCAATATTTCCATGGCAGTATAACCGCCATGGAAAGGCTGGCGGTATGGGGACTCGTAATCCCACAGGGCAGAGCTACTTGCACCGCTGCCCTGTCGGATTATAACCACCGGAAATGCCAGGCTGCAGGCTGGCTGCAGCCTGGCAGTGTCAGCGGTTGGACTGTGGCAGCTCCCCCACGGTCCTAGTAGAGGGGTCTCCCTGTCTGTGATGGTCTGAATGCCATCGCGAGTGTGGCGGTCTTAAGACCGCCACACTGGTAATGAGAGCCAATGTCTTTGACCCAACTTTGCAGACTCAAGATTTACTGTGCCCAGTGATATTTTGCCTCCTGAACAAAATTATTTTATGATCTATTCTTATGGTTCGGCTCAGCCTGTGATTGGCACTAAACAGCAATATTGTACCACTTGTGTAGCAGTAGGTGGTGGAATTAAAAATGGCAAATATTAGGCAATAAAACTATTTACACAGTCCCTAGGGAACTGTACAGTTCAGGTGGCTGAATTAAAAGCACTGATTCTGGCCCTGGAGACTACATATCCTGAATTCCCCACACTCACTGTGTGCGATTCATATTACTGTGTCCAGTTTTACAATGAAAATTTGCATTATTGGCACCTGAATGGATTCAGAGACTCCAAGGAGAATACTATCAGGCATAAACTGCTTTGGGAAAAGGTGGCAAATCTTAAAGATTGTTCGCCACGGGCTCATGCAGTTCATACATTGAGTCACCAATTTGTTGCAATACACTTTGCAGGGAATTCAGTGGCTGATGAAGCTTCAAAAGCAGCATTCCAGACTGCTCTAGTAGCTGTGCTTAATCATTCTCACATGAGGG
This sequence comes from Pleurodeles waltl, assembly GCF_031143425.1. Taxonomy (NCBI): domain Eukaryota; kingdom Metazoa; phylum Chordata; class Amphibia; order Caudata; family Salamandridae; genus Pleurodeles; species Pleurodeles waltl. The sequence goes on from NC_090442.1 coordinate 310,837,986, forward strand.
TGGATGATGGCATCACAGCTGCCGTCACTGCTTCATGCAGTGGCAGCCCCTTACCTAATAAAATATCCAGCAAAATGTTCCTATCTGTTGTGTGCCCAAAATATTCCTTTTGCCCACATGCCCGATGTGGGTGATCGAGTGAAGCCCAACTATGAGCAAAGGCTAGAATTAATCATAACTGCAATGAGAGGTTAGTGCCTGCACGTGTTGGTGTGGTGGCTACAGTTTCCTTACTCCTGAAATGCTGTTGGCTTGATGGTCTGTACAAGCAGACTAAACATTATGTTCTCAGCTGTGAAATTAAAAGTTCCACAACTGCACACTCACCACAGACACCCCTCTCAATTTCAAACAAATCCATCCAATGTGTATGTTTAGATCATTGATGACCTTTAAATTCTGATGCTGCATTTAAATTCATTCTACTGGCCGTAGATTCATGTTCTAGATTCCTATGAGTGTGGCCACAGTGATCGGCTGAAGCTTAAACTGTTATTAACGATCTGTAAGTCTTTGTGAGGACATATGCAGTAGTGCATTCCACTCGAACCAGTGACCTGCATTTGACTCTGACATTTACAGGGATGCCATGGGAGCCCTGGGTGTTGCTATGCATTACTCCTCTCCTCTTCTCTTGAGGGAAATTTGACAGTGGAAAGGAAGAACCGTGGCTTAAAGCAGACTTAACTGCTAGAGTACTAGGTTCAAGTTGCAGGTGGATCCATCACTTGTATGGAGTCTAGAGAGCTTTTATCCTGGCACAGTGTAGACAGATACACCTTTTGACATCAGTGAATTTGTTTTGTCTTAGAGGAATTATAAGACTTCTGAGTTGAGCGCTCAAATTAAACTACTAAACATTGTGCCACTAATGAACTGAAGGAGCAACTAGAATTGTCCGGCTGGATTCCAAAGGTTGAGGATCTAGTCTGAGAGAAAATTATCAATAAGAAGGAATGTAGTCCATCATACTGAGCACCTGTCCCACTCCTTACTATTAAAAGTATAAAAACTGTGTAGCTGGCCATGTCACACGCGTGGCGTCATAGAAGGGAAAGCATCCTAGTGTTGCTCCCCCACTAGGAGGTAGCTGAGTACATGGGGACACCCCTCTTTTATTGCCTTGGGCGACAGGAGGGGAGCAGTAAAGGCCAAGAGGTATAATAAGGGGTCATCTCCAAGGGGTGGGCCTCTTTGGCAATCAGCATTAAGGCAGTGGACATCATTTGGGTAGTGGCGTCCGGAGTGTGTTGGCATTGTGTTTGGAGGTGAACTATGGGAAAGAAAAGGAGGCCATTGTACCAGAGCCAGATGACTGGTGTCAATGGTCAGGGATACTGTGAGGGCAGGAGTTTTCATGGATTAGCATGATCACGTTTTTATCTGTTGTGCTGCTTGCGATGTCCACATGCATGCTGAAGGTTGTAGAACCACCACAGACAGGAAACTTTACCAAATCCACCTTCTAAGGCAAAAATCCAACAGGACCGGCATTCTAATTACACCTCCTGCCCCTATTTTCCCCTTCCCCCTGTCTGTCCTCCATCAGTCACCCACAACAAGTAAATAGGCACATTAGTTGGGAATAGTCATGTTTTTCCAGTGGGGCCTTTGTTGATGTGGGAAGCTGCTCCTTACCTGGCCGTGTAGCCTTCTGTAAGTCGTGGGTGGTTTTGCTTGTGACCTCCCCAACTGGTGTTGAGAGAGATCCTGTAGTCTAAAGCTTTGGCTCTCTCCAGAGACTGGTGGGTGAAAGGAAAGCCAAGAACAGGCTTGGTGCAGCAGACCTCTGCCCAGCATTCCATTTCTGGCTCGAGGGGGGCTGGGGCCCTAGGCTCTGCCACCTGGTAGTGGTTCCGTCGACTCCTTCAGGTCTGTTTTCCCGCGGCCCAGGGCTGGCTGATCACCCTCTAGCTCCCCCATACAATATAGTTTTGTGACAAAGGCAGCAACTGGGTAGTGTGAAAGCTGAATTAATTATTGATAAATTTTGCATTGATTAATGGTTAAGAATTTACATGAGTTAATCTAATATAGAGAAATCAAGTGTTTTAGAAATTGTGCCCCCCTAAGTGGCAACCATAACGTGTACAACATTATTAAAGAAATAACATTAACTGTTGCACACATAAAATAGTATTGGTGGACAATACTAATGTATAAATGACATGTATTTGCTTAAATGTATTAGGCATAGAGTGAATGTGAAACTTTGGGACTAGTTGATAAAGTCTCATGTTAAGTTTCATGGCCTTAATAAATGTTCGTGAATGTTTTTTCTGCTTCAAGAAAGAAACTTCAGTTGTATATTGAAGACATAAGCCGTTATTACTACCCTGGCGGTCATGAGATCACCCGGGCTGTGGTGGAGATCAGACCACCGCCAATGAGGCGGTTCTACCTCCACATTTTGACCATGGAGAAAGTGCCAGGTTGCTGCCGGTAGACAGCCTGGTGGTGCCAGCGGTCTTAATCTGCCAGGGCAGCACTGCAAGCAGGCAGTGAAAAGCGCGACAGGTGCTTTTGCACCCGACGCACCACAACATTGCCACCAGTTGGATTACGAGCCGCATCAATGTTGTGGTGAGTTTCCAGCGGGGCCAGCGTGTGGAAACTCTTAATAGGGTCAGCGGGCGGAAGACTACACTGGCGGTCTTCCAACCTAAAGAGCTGGGAAGGCAGCCTCTGCCGCCTGCCAAACTCCTAATGAGGCCCACAGTGTTGACCAAATAGATTTGTAATGTTGCAACATTAAACTAGATGATGTCTTAAACTTGCTTGTGAGAACTGTTTGCTGTAATACCATGTACTAGCTACTGTTACATTTGTATCTTTGGTGCGTAAGAAGCTAACGTTCCCAGGACCTTACAATGGCTTCACTGATGAGAGTTGTGAATTGCAACTAAAAGTTACCTAACGGAAACTGGTGACTGGAACAGGAGAAAAGGAGCCAATCATTGACATGTGAAAAAAAGACTGTCTAACTATGTTACAGATTTGAAAATTAATGATTGTTGGTTCTTCTGTGAACAGCGGATATTCTGACCAATAACGACGTGGAAAATTACTTTTTGGATTTGAACTCATCCCGACTGCACTTAGCAAGGACAACACAAGCTGTTAGTTCAGTTTGAGAGGAGAAACAGCTAGATAGAGTGATGTTCCAGAAGAGATCCAGAGCAGTCCTAGAAACCCTTTGTTAGACCTGACAGCCTTAGGGTGATCACCCCTACCTTTTTGCCTGCCTCCCTCCACTTCTTGGAAGCTGTTTTTGCTGGTTTTAGGACTATGTGCACTGTACCACTGCTAACCAGTGCTAAAGTGCCTATGCTCTCTTCCTTAAAACATGGTGACATTGGCTCATACCCAATTGGCTTATTTAATTTGCAAGTAAGTCCCTAGTCAAGTACACTACATGTGCCCAGGGCTGTAAATTAAATAAATGCTGCTAGTGGGCTGCCCCTAACCATGTCTCAGACCTGCCACTGCAGGGCCTGTGTGTGCAGTTTCACTGCCACTTCGACTTGGCATTTAAAAGTAATTGCCAAGCCTTAACTCCCCTTTTTCTACATATAAGTCACCCCTAAGGTAGGCCATAGGTAGCCCATAGGGCAGGGTGCTATGTAGGTAAAAGGCAGGACATGAACATGTGTGTTCTATATGTCTTAGTAGTGTAAAACTCCTAAATTCATTTTACACTGCTGTGAGGCCTGCTCCTTTCATAGGCTAACATTAGGGCTACCCTCATATACTGTTTGAGTGTTAGATTCTGATCTGAAAGGAGTAACAAGGTCATATTTAGTATAGCCAGAATGATAATACAAAATCCTGCTGACTGGTGAAGTTGGATTTAATATTATTGTTTAAGAAATGCCACTTTTAGAAAGTGAGCATTTCTCTACACTCAAATCCTTCTGTGCCTTACAGCCTGTCTCCAATCCATGTCTGGTGGGTTAGTTGACAGCTCCCTTGTGCGTTTTACTCAGACAACCCCAAACACAGAATGCTCATTCACACCTGCACACATCTGCATACTGAATGGGTCTTCCTGGGCTGGGAGGGTGGAGGGCCTGACACTTACATGTCAAAGGACAGTGGCCTGCCCTAACACAATGGACTGCCACACCCCCTACTGAGACCCTGACAGACAGGATGGAACTGAAAGGGGACCTTGTGCACTTCTAAGCTACTCTCTGAAGTCTCCCCCACTTCAAAGGCTCATTTGGATATTTAAACAGGGCCTCTGACCCTACCAGCTCAGACACTTCTGGACAAGATACCACCGGTGAAGAAATTCTGAACCAGAACCTGCAGCCTGCCAAGAGGAACTGCATGGCTGCCCAAAGAACTCACCTGACTGCTTTTCTGCACAGGACTGCTCCCCTGCTGTTGCCCTGCTGCCTTGTTGTCCTCTGGCTCTGCTGAGACGTGCTCTCTAAGGGCTTGGATAGAGCTTGCCTCCTGTTCCTTGAAGTCCAGGGCCAAAAAGACTTCCTCCTGCAAAGAACTCCTTGTGCGGCGAAAATTTGACGCACAGCCTGCCAGAAACGACACACAGCCTGCATCACTGTTAGAAAATCACCGCACACCGAACCGGAACGACACAGCCTGACTCCCCGAGAGGAGATCAACGCAGCGCCAGCATTGCGACCGGAACTTAGATGCACCGCCCACTGGATCGACACATAGCCGAGCTGGAATGATGAAGCCCGACTTCCTGTGAGAAGAATCGACACAGCGCCTACTGTGCAACAGAAATTTCCCCACATCATCCACCGGATCGACACAGCTCCTCTGACTTTGTCCTGCACGTCCAGGATTTCTCTGCATCATCCCCGGGGCGTCCGAATACCCCGCAACCCGAAGAGGATCCAAGTCAGCGCACCGGAAATCGATGCAAAGCCTTTCCTGCGTGGAAAATTATTGACGCATCGTCTGTGTGCACCCAGGGAAACCGACGCACACCTCCCCGTTTTCCATGCATCTCTTCCTCTGCGGTCCCTTACGGAGAATTTGAACACAAACCAGGTACTTTGTGCTTGCAAGAGACACTTGTTCCTTTTTAAAGACTAAAGACTCTTTTTATAATTCTCTATAGTGATATTTCAACGTGTACTAGAGTGAGGGTCCTTACTTGGACAGGGGGTAACCTGACTGTCAATCAAAGACCCCAATTTCTAATACCCTTTTTCAGTCTCATTGCATAGCAACTGAATACTAATGCTATTAATGCTATCTTCCTAGTTTGATGTCCTTTCTATGTTGGTTCAGTTAACTTAGAGCCCACCATGGCTAAGCCAATCCCCTTCACTTTCCCCTCTGCGAATGCTGACCAGACGGATGTCCAGCTGACGAAGAACGCTGTGCTTTCTGATCCATTCAGGAGAAGTATAACGAAATGAAATTATATTTGTCATAGATTTTTGTTCTTTGTTTTAGGCACCAACCGCTATATTTTTGCTACAGCCATAGATAGATGTTTTCAAGATTAACTTTTTATTTAACTTTTCCTTTTTGCATGATGGCCAATCATGCCATTCAAATTAGAGGATTAGTTAGCGTGTCCATGTTCAACAATTGTTGTTAACAAAGGATTGATTTTATTCAACTGTGAATGTCTAAATGTATGCCATGTCTATAGTTCAGTTATTGTTGGTATTAATTTGTACAGTATCTATTGAATGTCTAGTGTTAAATGCTTCAGTAAAATTAAGGTTCTTCCGCCATTTTGGTCAACCTGTGATGTTTATCTATGTTTACCAGTTGATATTGAGATTGCTTTATGTGACATTAACATTGTTAATCTAGGACAATAAATATTCTAACTTTTACTAAAATGTGTGGTTATTGATGGTCACATGGGCCATGGTGTGTAAAATGTACTGACTCAAACGTTAAGATAATGATTTATTGTATTTTGTTGTATTATTGTTAATTGGGTTATGAGTAAGTTTGTGTCCATGGTGGAACTCTCTTAAATGAGTCCAAAGGTCAATCGAACCTCTAACTTGTCCCCTTATAAATACATTATCAAAGACAAATAAGGCCAGACACGCTCACAGTTTTTGGTAGCAAAGTTGGATGGTTAGTTTTGGTAACAGACAGTAGGTTATGTCCCTTTAAAAGGCTACCATGACTTTCCTAAAACCTTTGGTTTTGCCAATACTTGTTTGAGGATGTTCTCAGAGTTTCTAGTGTGATTTATGAATGAAATAGGGTTACATTTGCACTGTTTGCACTGCTAAGCAAATTTCAGGTGAATTGTAACTTTGTGAGTAAATAGGGAGTTTGCGTACTCCAATTAAGTTGTTTAGGGAGTTTGTGTGCTCCAAAGAGTGTGTGTTGGGAAGACGTTGAACTTCATATGTGTGTGGCGCTTTGTGCTAAAAAATTACCCACGAGTTTGTTGGTATACAGATCCTGCACGGTCTAAGACTCCAGAGTATTGGTCATTGAACAAGTGTGGAATACACTTGGTTTATGTTGTAATTGGTCTGTTTAATAGGTCAATCGGGCATAACTCATAGTGTGCGTTAATGCAAATGTTACTTTTGATGGAGATTTGGTGATTCCTATGTGCACCAGGAGAATCCAATGATCAGTCAAAGGTAAACATTTCTTGTTGAATTTTGCTTGCAAGTCAGGGAGACCGAGATGGAAGGAGTATCTGTTAGAGCTAAAAGCTGCAGTTTAAAATTCCATAAGGTTTCCGAAGTGATTGTGTTACCTACCTGTAGTGAACAGACAAATTTGGTGTATTGGTTTTTCTTTAGTGCTCGCACTATTTGCATTTAGTTTTGGTGCAGATCTGAGTTGAGGAAGACAAGCCAGAGGGCTTTGTCAGCTGCTGTACGCATGAGTGTGACGTCACTAGAGCTGCGCTGGGATAGGTTGGTTGCTGAGTAAAGCCGCAAACAGATTGTTGGACAACCATGAAGCGTTATTGGTTGAGAAAAGCAAGCAAAAAGGGTTTTGGGATTGAAACTCACTATCTGATTTGATTGAAGTGTAGTCTAATAAGAAAATGAAAATTTTCAAAGCATTAAAGAGTGCCTTGAGGGGAGATGCGTACATTCCAGTTACAGTATGAAACGTTACACCACCAGAAGATACACCCTCATATGTTGTGTTTGAGGAACAAGGTGCTGCGCCATGTCTTTGGTTAAACCAATGGTGCAAAGACACAGAAAAAGAAGGGAGCTTAGCACTTCCTGCCCACGGAACCTTTAATTTGAGAATTTTAGAGAACTTGAGGAGAGTACTGAATGATTCAAAACCAAGACCTGCCCAATTGGAAGCATTAGCTATTTGGGAGTTAGTGGCCAGATAGCAACAGCAACAGAAATTTGAGAGGAGAATGAGAAAAGCTGAGAAGAGTTTAGCTGAGGCAAGATGGGATAATGAGCAGAAAACTTGGAGAATGGACACTTTACAGGGAATCAAGATGTTTCCTGCAATTGCACCAGAGAGGGAGAGCAGTGTCAAACAAAAGACCAAGAAGACGGCTTCATGTCCTTCTGAGGAAAAAGAGCAGAAATCTGCAGAGTCTAGTAAGTCTTTGACTTATGATGAAGACTCAGATGATGAGTTTATTTTGCATTTACTGGGAAATCGTCCTCCACCATATGCAGCACATGAGACAGGTCCAAGCACAAGTGCAGATCCTACAGCTCCAGTGCCCACTGAAGTTATACTGTCCCTACCACATCCACATTTCAGATGCCTTTACCACAGGTTGACATACCCAGGATTTATCCAGATGTCCTCATTGTAAATTCTACACCAAGTATAATTGTGCCGACAGGACAGGTTTCCCAAATGAGTCAGTGATTACAGTGTCACAGACAAACACATCTGCATTGACATTGACAAGTCAGAATATAGAAGCAATGTACCCTAGAGATCAAAACACCCAACCAAGTCCAGACGCTGTGTCAGTACCTGTTACTATTGGTCCCGTCATACCTTTGGTCGCTCAGGGAAATCATAAGACCATAGAACAGAATTCTTTTTACTTTGAACGCAGAAATGGAGAGACTCAACATGAATACAGGGATTTTGACTCAGCTGAAACAAACGTTTGGTATGGAAGGTTCATTAATTGACTTAAGTTGTTTCAGGACTCCACCGAATATTCAGGGGGGAACAGACATAGGCAGTCATTACAACATTGGCAGAAAAAGCCGCTTACAGCCGTGCAGAAGACCGCCAGCACACCGCCGCGGCCGTGGAATTCTGCCACAGCTATTATGACCCACATTTCGGAATCCGCCAAAATTCAGACACCCACACAAGTCCGCCACACCAAAGGTCAGTGATAAACTGGCGAAAACAAAACCTCCACCGTCACGCCAACAGAAATACGCCCACACTATCACGACACACGAATCCACGCAGCGGTCTTTCAACCGCGGTATTCCATTGGCGGTACACACCGCCGCTATCAAAATACACACACATTTACAAAACACTACCACATTGGACAATTCAAAATACACACACCTGATACACATACACACACCACTCCCACACACCCACACCACTATAAAACACCCACCCACATCACCCACAAACCCCCACAACAAAAAATTCCAAAAGAAGGCCAGAGAGAGAGCACCAGCAAGAACAATAGCAACCACAGGCACAGAACACCATCACCCACAGAACTTCAACGCACCTTACACAACACACCACTACATATCAGCACACATATCACCACACACTCCAACCCACACATCACCTACACCACCCCATGGCACGGCAAAGACACCCCAGGTTCTCGGAGAAGTAGCTCCGGGTCATAGTGGAGAAAATAGTCCAGGTAGAGCCACAGCTATTCGGATCACAGGTGCAGCACACCTCCATTGCAAGGAAGATGGAGCTATGGCGAAGAATAGTGGACAGGGTCAACGCAGTGGGACAGCACCCAAGAAATCGGGAGGACATCAGGAAGAGGTGGAACGACCTACGGGGGAAGGTGCGTTCCGTGGTCTCAAGACACCACCTGGCGGTTCAGCGGACTGGCGGTGGACCCCCACCTCCTCCCCCACAACTAACAACATGGGAGGAGCAGGTCTTGGAGATTCTGCATCCTGAGGGCCTCGCAGGAGTAGGTGGAGGAATGGACTTTGGTAAGTCAAATCTTAACTATTACAACCCCCACCCTACCTGCATGCTATCACATACCCCCACCCTCACCCTCACTCCAGCACCCCAACTCCTCACATATGTCCCAATATCACAAACCACCCATCCCAACACCAAGCCCTGTATGTAACAACAAAGCATGGACACCCATCACTAAAGCATGGCCACTGCACATACCCATACAACCCCCTAAACCATCCTCAAACAAGGTCTCACACAGGAATGCAAGCACTGGGGTACACGGTCACCCGACCATTGCACACTGTGACACACACAGATGTAATAACCATCCTTTTATACCGCTGCAGGACCCCTATCCAACGTCACCGGACAGGAGGGTCCACACATGTCCACACCACCAACAGAAGAGGCCCACAGTGATGACAGCACTTCTGTCCAACTGGATCTAGATGACCAGCCCGGCCCATCGGGGACCTCGGGACAGTCGTGTTCCCATCACCCAGTCACAGGCCACTACAGACCTTCCACCCTCTGGAAACACCAGCACAGCACCCACCAAGCGGGCCCACACCTTCGGTCCCCAGGACATGTCAATCAGCTGTGTGTCCACCACTACAGGGAACCCAGGATAACCCCCCACCCCAACAACAACAGGGACCTGGGGGCAGTGGTAGTGGGCACATGGTCCAGGGGACGGAGGCCCAGGAACACAGGGGAACTGGGAGGGCTGCTGTGCGACAGGGAGCGGACAGGCCAAAGGGAACCCACTCTCCAGGAGGCCCTCTCCTCCATCATGGGAGCATACCACGACTCCCAGGAGACGATGGCAACAGTACTGGCCAAGTTTCAGGAGACCCAGCGCCTGCAGGAGGAACAGTATATGGGCTTCAGGGAGGAACTCAGAACCATCAGCTCCACCCTGGGCACCATCGTAGGGGTGCTGAAGGAACTTGTGAACACCAGGAGGGACACTGTGGCACTACAACTGGCCCATGACACTAGCATGGACGATGAACTGCCCACCACCTCCGCCGGCGCTAGTGGACAGGACGCCCCGCCACAGGACCACCACACCAGAACCCCACCCCCTGCAGAGTTAGAACCACCCAGCAAACGGTCCCTGAGATCCAGAACAAAGACAGAGCACGAAGCCAAGACCCCCGCCAAGAAATGAGACCACCCTGATTGTCATCCTACTGTCCCACTTTGTCACCCTGTCCATACTGAAATTGCCCCAGCTCCACTTCCTATGCCCATATGGGCAGTGCACCTGACACTAATAGACTGGACTCTGCCATGGACATTCCTCCGCCATCACCCCTCACCATTTCACTACCCCCTCCAATATAGAGCACTTAAATAAACACACTTAAAGCACAAAACAATCTGGAGTCTGTCTGTGATTTCGAAATAGTGTATTAGCAATTACAGTGACAAAATGCTCTTTCAAGTTTAATGTCAACATACCTATGTCACACAGCTCTAGTCTATGAGGAATCTAAGCAGATGTCACACAGTGGGACCGACATCTGTGAAATCGTAAGGGAAAGTGACAACTCAGTGACCATACATGGGTGAAAACGACACACAGTAGAGAGGTAGTAGTGTTAAAGTACATGTAGTAGGCAGGTTTGTATTCTTACCTGTGTCTCACTAGAAATATTGCTGGATCACTGAGTCCCTGTTGTGCATGTCTTCTTCCCCTCCTTCCTCGTCTTCACTGTCCACAGGCTCCACAGCTGCAACAACACCACCATCTGGACCATCCTCTTGCAGAAAAGGCACCTGTCGTCGCAAAGCCAAGTTATGAAGCATACAGCAGGCCACGATGATCTGGCACACCTTCTCTGGTGAGTAGAATAGGGATCCACCTGTCATATGGAGGCACCTGAACCTGGCCTTCAGGAGGCCGAAGGTCCGCTCGATCACCCTCCTAGTTCACCCATGGGCCTCATTGTAGCGTTCCTCTGCCCTTGTCCTGGGATTCCTCACTGGGGTCAGTAGCCATGAGAGGTTGGGGTAACCAGAGTCATCTGCAAATGGTGAGGCACAACTGTTAGACACGCACTAACCTGGAGGGATATCCCCAGACAACCATTCCCACTGACTTGCTTCCAGGTGCTCACCTAATAGCCACACACGGTGCCTCTGGAGTTGATCCATCACATAAGGGATGCTGCTATTCCGCAGGATGTAGGCGTCATGCACTGAGCCAGGGAACTAGGCATTCACATGGGAGATGTACTGGTCTGCCAAACATATCATCTGCACATTCATAGAATGATAACTCTTCTGGTTTCTGTACACCTGTTCACTCCTGTGGGGGGCTACCAAAGCCACATGTGTCCCATCAATGGCACCTATGATGTTGGGGATGTGTACCAGGGCATAGAAATCCCCTTTCACTGTAGGCAAATCCTCCACCTGAGGGAAAACAATGTAGCTCCGCATGTGTTTCAGAAGGGCAGACAACACTCTGGACAATACGTTGGAAAACATAGGCTGGGACATCCCTGATGCCATGGCCACTGTTGTCTGAAAGGAACCACTTGAAAGGAAATGGAGCACTGACAGCACCTGCACTTGAGGGGGGATTCCTGTGGGATGGCAGATTGCTGACATCAGGTCTGGCTCCAACTGGGTACACAGTTCCTGGATTGTGGCACGGTCAAGCCTGTATGTGATAATCAAATGTCGCTCCTCCATTGTCGACAGGTCCACCAACGGTCGGTACACCGGAGGATGCCGCCATCTCCTCACATGTCCCAGCAGATGGTGCCTATGAAGGACAACAGCGAGCACAGAGTCAAACAACTCAGAGGTACGTACCCACAGTTTACACAGAACACCTATCATACACAAAAGGTGGCCTGTATGTGTGTTGAGTCTTTGCTTAGGTATGAGTGACGCAGTTGGAAATGAAGCCATATGGGCCCCTGAAATGGCAGCTGCCTGACCTGTATAGTGGGACAATGGGATGTGAGGTAACTGCGCTGGCGTTGTACATCGTCGCGGTAGACGATATGCACCGCCGCGGACGTGACCGGCATTTTCTATAACTTCAATCACTCGATACCTGATCTTCGACAGGAGAGGACCTACACTGCAAGTGCTGCTGTGACCTCGGTCTGGAAGAGACAATGGCTCGAGTGTCTGGGGAAAGGGCCCCTGCCTTCACATCAGAGGAGTTGGAGAAACTTGTGGATGGGGTCCTCCCCAGTACACGCTACTCTATGGTCCTCCAGACAAACAGGTAAGTACACTGGGAGCATCCTGTATGGGCTATGCCTGTGTGGAGAGGGCTGGATGTAAGAAGGAAGGGGGGAGAGTGCTGCATGCATAAAAGACGGGGAACGTATGTGCCACATGGCAAGGGTAGGGATGGGGGCCAATCACTTCGACAGTGCAGTTGGTAATAACTTCTCTTTTTCCCCTGTACATTTCATGTAGGCCAGCGCCCACCAGAAGAAAGATATTTAGCATGCCATCACCAAGGACGTCCGGACCCTGGGGGTCTACCACAGACAGAGCACCCACTGCCGGAAAAGATGGGAGGACATTCGCTGCTGGAGCAAGAAGACGGCGGAGGCTCAGCTGGGGATGGCCTCCCAACGTGGGAGGGGGGCCCGTCGCACCATGACCCCCCTGATATTCAGGATCCTGGCGGTGGCCTACCCGGAGTTGGATGGGCGCTTGAGGGCATCACAGCAGCCACAAGGGGGTGAGTGCACTCTCATTCTGCTGACTTTGCGCGCAGTGGAGGTGTCTGGGTGGGGGAGCAGGGCTGTTGGTTTCCCTAGGCCAGGGCGAGTTCCGTAGGCAAGGCCCCTCTGTATGTCAGGCCATGTGGCACCCCAACCCACCTCTGTAGAGTGGCAAGTACAGCTAGTCATGCCCCTGTGTCATCGATGTGTGCAGATGTCGTCCATAGCCTTGTAGGCCATTTTCCATAAATTGAACAGTGGAGCCCAAGAGCGCGGCGTAGTGCAGGGGGCTTCTGTGTCTGTCGTGTCCACCAACGGTAGCGGTAATGCATGCACTCAACATGTCTTTCTTCTGTCGTTTCCTCCCCCTTTTTGTGGTCTTCCTGTTCTTGTGTGCATTAGCATCATCAGGCGGAGGAGCAGTGGCAACGGAGCACAAGGGAGCTGCATCCCACATGGCCCTGGAGGGCGACACTACGGAGTCTGAATTCACCAGTGGGACGGAGGGTGAGGAGAGCTCCACGGCGGGGACAGGAGCTGACACCAGCGACACGGACTCGTCCTCTGATGGGAGCTCCCTTGTGGTGGCGGCAACATCTGTGCCCCCCACATCTACAGGTACAGCCGCCACCCCCCCTACCAGCACCGCCCTCCCAGCAGCCCCTCAGCCATTGCCCTGTGCCCGCTCACCCAGGAGGGTGGGCATCACCTTCGCCCCAGGCACCTCAGCCCCTGCCCCAGTCACCCCTGCTGCCCTCAGTAAGGAGGCCCTTGACCTCCTCAGGTCCCACACTGTTGGGCAGTCTACCATTTTGAATGCCATCCAGGGTGTAGAGAGGCAGTTGCAACAAACCAATGCATTCCTGGAGGGCATTCATTCTGGTCAGACGGCCCTTCACCAAGCTTTTCAGACTCTGGCCTCAGCACTGATGGCAGCCATTGTCCCCGTCTCTAGCCTCCCCCTCCAACTTCCTCAACCCCGCACCAATCCCCTGCACCCCAGCCTATCCCAAGCACACCTACAGACCAACATGCACACACGTCAACACCCAAGGGAAACTCAGGCAAACATAAGCACCACACATCCCACAGGCACTCACGCAAGCATCGCACACATGCAGACACACCAACATCCACTGCCTCCACTGTGTCCCCCTCCTTCTTGTCTCCCTCCTCTCTCCCAGTCTCGTCTACACTCACACCTGCATGCGCTACCTCTACAGCCACTACGTCCCTCTCCAGCACACCCACCACCATACCCCGCTCACGTGCAGTCACCACCCCCACTACCATTCACACGTCCCCTTTGTCCTCTCCCAGTGTGTCTGTGATGCTCCCTCCCAAGACACACAAACACTGGCACACACCCACCCAACAGTCATCCACCTCACGACAGCCTCCAGCGCATGCACCTTCACCCAAAGTCACCAAACGTACACCTCCTACAACCACCACCTCTTCCTCCACTCCCAAACCCCCTCCAGCTACCCGTCCCAGTGTGTCCCAAAAACTTTTCCTGACCAACCTTGACCTCTTTCCCACACCTCCCCCACCCCGTCCGTCTCATAGGTCCCGAACTAGCCCCTCAGCCACAACATCTCCGGGACCAGTGGTGCCTGTTGTCACCAGAATCTGGAGTGCACCGGCCACCAGGGCAGCCAGTGTGGCACGGAGCCACAGCACAGACAGTCCCCCACCTGTGAAGCATCAGAAGTTGGCCAGTGCCCGGCGGGAGAGGGTGAAGACTCCAGCCACCAAAGCCGCTCCCAGGGGGCCCGTTGGGAGTGTGGAGTCAGCTGTGACACCTTCCAAGGTGGGGAAGGGCCACAAGAAACCCGGCAAGTCTGGGAAGAGCTGCACGGCGGAGAAGACCGCCATCATCCCCGCTGCCCAGGAGGCCACCGCCAGCACCAGCCCAGCTGCCCAGGAGGCCACCGCCAGCACAAGCCCAGCTGCCCAGGAGGCCACCGTCAGCACAAGCCCAGCTGCCCAGGAGGCCACCGTCAGCACCAGCCCAGCTGCCCAGGAGGCCACTGCCAGCACAAGCCCAGCTGCCCAGGAGGCCACCGCCAGCACAGGAGGCCAGCACCAGGCCAGCTGCCCAGGAGGCCACCGCCAGCACAAGCCCAGCTGCCCAGGAGGCCACCGCGAGCACAAGCCTAGCTGGGCCATGAAGGACTGCCAGCAAAAGGCCCGCTGGGCCATGAAGGACCGCCAGCAAAAGGCCTGTTGGGCCATGAAGGACCGCCAGCAGCTGAGACCCTGCAATGGAGACCGCCATCTGAAGCACCGCTGAACAGGGCACCGCCATCTCAAGCACCGCTGAAGAGGGCAAAGCCATCTCAAGCACCGCTAGCCCATGAGCGGCAGGGGCACTGACACAACTTAGTCCGTCACGGGGTGAATGATGCACCCTGGGCACCATGCCCCCTCCAGAACCAGTGGAGACTGTCATCCACTAACTCTGTCCTTAGCAGGATGAAGCACTCTGGGCACCATGCCCCCTCCAGAACCAGTGGAGACTGTCATCCACTACTTCTGTCCTTAACAGGATGAAGCACTCTGGGCATCATGCCCCCTCCAGAACCAGTAGAGACTGTCATCCACTACCTCTGTCTTTAACAGGATGAAGCACTCTGGGCACCATGCCCCCTCCAGAACCAGTGGAGACTGACATCCACTTGAGAGACTGTGGCTTTGCACTCTCCAGGATTGAACAGCGGGCAGACCACCCACTGTAGAGACTTGAGAGACTGTGGCTTTGCACTCCCCAGGATTGAACAGTGGGCAGACCATCCACTGTAGAGACTTGAGAGACTGTGGCTTTGCACTCCCCAGGATGGAACAGTGGGCAGACCACCCACTGTAGAGACTTGAGAGACTGTTGCTTTGCACTCCCCAGGATGGAACAGTGGGCATGTGGCCCCCTCGTGGATTTGGCGTTGTGTACTCAAGCGGCTGAGGTGCCCCCCCCTCTCCCTCCCCATGAGGTGCCTGTTTTCTTGCTCTCTGATGCCCCTGCAGTGTTCTCTCCGTCATGGTCGGGATCTTGTGTGGGCCTCGCCCATACCGTGTGGTCCCAGTGTTCCACAGACTATCTTTGTGCACTACCTGGACTACTATGCTTGGTATTTATTTTGTACATGGTGTATATATATATTTCTGCCTGTTTGTTTTTAATATATTACAATGGTTACACTCATTTTCTATTGTCTTTGTATTCTTCCATGGGGTTTGGGGGCTGTTACTGTGATGTATTGATATGCATTTGTGTGTGTTGTAGTGGGTGAGGGTGGGGGTGTTGCGTGTGTGTCCCTGTTTTTTCCCCTCCCCTGTGTCGTAGGTGCAGTACTCACCGTGGTCTTCGCCGCTGGCGTTCGTGCTCCTGTTAGAGGAGCAGGAAGACTATCGCAGGGAGAATTTGGAGTTCCGAGTCCATGGTGTCCTCGTTCCTCGTGGGGTGTATAGAGGTGAGCACTTTCCCTTCGAAATTCCTGTTTCCGCAGTGATTTTATCCGCGGTGAATCCGCCCCGGAAAAGGTGTCGGATTGGCCTGTCATAATAGTGTGGGTGGTACATTGTCACCTGCCTGTCTGTTGGCGGTGACCGCCGCGCTGTTTGTTTGAACCGCTGTGGCGGTCGGAGTGTTAAAGTGGCTGTCTTTGTTGGCGGTTTCCGCCACGGTCCTAATTTCAATTTTTTTACCGCCGGTCTGTTGTCGGTTTTACCGCCGCTTTAACACCGTCCGCCAGGGTTGTAATGACCACCATAGGCTCTGACGAAATTTTGATGACTCCAGAGACTCCATGTCTATTGTTACAACAACTGCCCGATGTAAGTAATAACGGTAATAATATCTCATTGCAAGGTTTGACAGCCCAGCAATTAAGCGAATAGCTGAAAAGGCTGAACAGCACACCTGGAGATTCCAATAGAGGAAGTTCATTAAATTTGACTAAGCTTAAATCAGAAGTAGAAGAATGAATTAAAGGAACAATTGGTTTAAACAGAATTGACTCATACAGTGAAGATGAATTGCGCTTCTTGTGCAAAATAATCACCAACAAAGCAGGAGTGGTACATCAGAAATTAGCAGACCTTGCATCTAAATACGACATAGAGTTAGAGAAAACAAAGCATTTGAGTTTGAGAAGAAGTTACAGGCTAGAATTTGACTCAAAGGATAGTGAGAACATGAGAATACCAGGAATGAAAATTCACATCAGGGAATTAATCCAAAGCATCCAGACATGGGGAGCATTAGATAAGTGGGAAGGCAGATGGGTAAAGAAACAAGAAAAGAAGAAAACGGAGTCTGCGAATTTAAGCACTAATGCACAGCAGCCTGATGATCCAGTCAACATTTTGCCAAGAGAGAAATTCCAGGAGGGAATATTATTCATGTCCCTTGGACCAGAAGTGGCATTCTGTCATTTACAAATGACTACCCTAGATTTAGAGAGAAGCCAGTGGAATGGTACCAGAAGTAAAGAAGTGTAGATTGGCCAACGAGAGAGCCCCCAGGAGACCCATCTACAGGTGCACCATCTCCAGCGTCCATTTCTTCCAAGCATAATGATTGGCAGAGAATAGACAGTACAGATCAAGAGGGGAAAGGGTCCATACATGCGTACTATGAGAGATTGTTACAAGCATTTAAACATTGCAGTGGTACAGAAACAATTGAGCCGAAGGACATGATTCATTTTGTGTTCAGATTCGTTGAATGACTGAGACCTAAAATTAGTCAGATGATAAAGAGTCATTTGACTTGTTGGCAAGCAAAGCCTATTGATGAAGTCTTGCAATATGCTAAGTACTGTAGTGATGAGATTGAATTGAAGCAGAGAAAGTTGAAAGAGAAGGCAATGATGATGCAGATTAAAGCAGTGCAACCTGGAATGCAGGTAAGTTTTCCACAGCAGCAGCAGGGAAGCATAAGGTGTCCGAATCAGGCAAAAGGTAGAGGCATGGTGGAAATGGGAATGTGAACCGTGGTGTTGATTTGAGCACTGTACTAACTCAAAGTGAAATACAGGCAATAAAGAGAACATTACCTTGTCACGGTTGCAGTGGTTTCAGGCATTGGAAGTGGGAGCATCCGATGTTAGGACAGGAAGGTGTTGTCACACAGATGAATGAAAGCAATCCTTTTCCAGGCATAAGAGGATCAAGGATGAGAGGTCAAAATTTTGGGGTGAGTGAGGGTTCAGATGAAGAAGACTGCATATTGGCACCTTCATTAGAAGTAGATCAAAAGGGTCCCAGTGTGAAAGGAAAAGTGAGGGGTCAGAAAGTGTTAGAGATGGGGTCTTTGGTTGACAGTCAGGTTACCCCCTGTTAAAGCAAGGACCCTCACTCTAGTCAGGGTAAAAGAGAATCATCCTCAGCTAACCCCTGCTTACCCTTTGGTATCTTGGCAGAGCAGTAGGCTTAACTTCAGAGTGCTAGGTGTAAAGTATTTGTACCAACACACACAGTAACTTAATGAAAACACTACAAAATGACACAACACCAGTTTCGAAAAATAGGAAATATTTATCTAAACAAAACAAGACCAAAACGACAAAAATCCACAATACACAAGTCAAGTTATCAATAAAAATACAAAAGGAGTCTTTAAGTAGTTTTAAACACACACTAGTGCTGCTAGCGTGAAAATGTACCTAGTGCGCGTCAAAAATAACCCCGCGCGGGCGGGTGTGCGTCGAAAAGGACTTGTGATGCATCGATTTCACTCACGAGCGGAACCGTGCGTCGTTTCTCTTTTCGCCGGGTCGGGTGCGTCGTTTCTTCTCTCCGCAGGAGAGCGATGCATCGATCTGGTCAGCACTCTCGGGTCCGGGCAGGCCTTGCGTTGTTTTTCTACGCACAGCAGTACTTGAGTCGGAAATCCAGCTGCACGATGATCCAAAAACCCCGCAGCGTGGGTTGTGATCTCCCAGCCTCTGTCAGCAATGCTGGGCGTCGTTTCTCCTGCTCCGTGCGTCCTGATTCTTCGGTCGCGTTTCCTGCGAGCGTCGTTTCTCAGCTGTGGAGTCGGCGACGCGTCGTTTCTTCAGCCGCAGATCAGAGTTGCGTCAATCTTTTCCCTGCACTGCACTCTGTGCGTGGATTTCCTTGTCTTTATGCTGCCAGCTCCTCCTTTCAGGGTCCCAGGAACTGGATGGGCACCACAGGGCAGAGTAGGAGTCTCTCCAGAGACTCCAGCTGCTGGCAGAGAGAAGTCTTTGCTGTCCCTGAGACTTCAAACAACAAGAGGCAAACTCTAAATCAAAAGTCCCCATCCAATTTCAATCAAAAATAGACATCAGTTCAGTACATTGATGATTTGTTGATTGCTTTGAAGACACAGGAAGCATGCAGGCAAGATACTATTGCATTACTAAACCATTTGGGAAAGAATGGACACAGAGGCCCTCATTACGACCCTGGTGGTCGGTGATAAAGTGGCGGTAATACCACCAACAGGCTTGTGGTAACTACAGCCAAATTATGACCATGGGGTGTTATCTCCGATAGACAGCCAATGTACTACACCGACTGCCAGGGCGGAAACAACAGCCGCCACCGCGGGAGCCACCTACAGCCAGGAGGAAGTCAATGTTCCTCCCACCATATTATGACAAGCCAAACCGCCACCTTTTCCGGGGCGGTACCAACGACATCAAAAGCCTGGCGGTAACAGACTTTAGAAGTGAGAGCACTCACCATTGCAGACACCTGGAACAACCACGACGCCATGGAACCAGAAATGCATGTCTTCCCCATGATCTTCTACGTTCTGCTCCACCACGAACACCAACGCCGGAGAAGACCACGACGGTGAGTACAGCTGCCTAGCACACAAGCAAGGGAGGGAGGAAAACGACAGTGACACAAACACACGCACCACACACACACACCCCCAATATCATACACACAATGAGCTGCATCACAAAAACAATTTGACCCCATAACTTGGATGAATAATGCAAGGGCAAAACAATTTAGAAAAAGTGAATGTAATGAGTTCAACACAACCTGAAAAATAAGTTAGGCAAGATAATAGATATATACATATGTACACAAAAAGGGACACAGCCCAGTCCACAATGTGCGTAGGCCACATGGCCACAGGCCAAAATCCAAGGCCACACATGTCACCTGCATCAACACGGAGAGAAAACTGCAGGGGCATCAGTTTGTAAATAGGCAGGCACCTTAGGGGGTGGGGGGCACCTCAGCCGGGAGATGGAACAAGACCACTGGTTCCGGAGGGGGCAACATGCCCTGTGATTGGTCCTGGGGAGTGATGGGCCACAGTCTCTCGAGTGGGTGACTTGCCTACTTGCTCTGGAGGGGGCAACATGCCCTATGCTTGGTCCTGGGGAGTCAAGGCCACAGTCTCTCGAGTGGGTGACTTGTCCACTGGTTCTGGAGGGGGCAACATGCCCTGTGCTCTTGATCCTGGGGAGTGTTGGGCATGTGGATGTCTTACCCACTGGTTCTGGAGGGGGCCTCGTGCCCTGTGCTCTTGATCCTGGGGAGTGTTGGGCATGTGGGTGTCATACCCACTGGTTCTGGAGGGGGTTTCGTGCCCTGTGCTCTTGAACTTGGGGAGTGCAAGGTCACCGTCTCTCAGGTGGGTGTCATACCCACTGGATTTGCAGGGAGCAGGCTGCACAGCAGCCCATGGAGGCAGGATTACATACTGTCCACCGGCAGTGACGGCTGCTCAGTGGTGGTACTGCTGCTGGTGGGGAGAGGCTCCTGCCCATCCACTGCAGCCTTGGACAGCTGCTCAGTGGAGGTGGTGGTGCTGCTAGTGGGGGAGGCTACTTCCCATCACCTGCAACCTCAGATGGCTGCTCAGTGGAGGTGGTGGTGCTGCTGGAGAGGGGATGCTCCTGCCCATCCCCTGCAACCTCGGATGGCTGCTCAGTGGAGGTGGTGGTGCTGCCAGGCGGGGGGAGCATCCTGCCCATCCCCTGCAACCTCAGACGGCTGCTCAAAGGAGGTGGTGGTGCTGCTGGGGGGGCTCCTGCACATCCCCTGCAACCTCAGACGGCTGTTTATTGGAGTGGTGGTGCTGCTTGGGGGAAGGCTCCTGCCCATTCCTTGCAACCTCGGATGGCTGCTCAGTGGATGTGGTGGTGCTGCTAGTGAGGGAGCCTGCTGCCCATCCCCTGCAACCTCTGGTGGCTGCACAACCATGGTTGGTGGTGGGGGCTCTGTCACACTTCCTGCCCCAGGCCCCTTGGTCTTCCTGCCTGCTGAGGCAAGCTCCTTGCTCTTCCTTGCAGCTAGGGCAGGCTTCTTTCCCTTCGTGCCTGCTGGGGCAGGCTCCTTTGTCTTCCTGGCAGCTGAGGCAGGCTCCTTTGTATTTCTGGCAGCTGGGGCAAGTTCCTTTCCCTTGAGGCTGCCTGGTGCAGGCTCCTTCACCTTCAGGACATGTAGCCTGGATCCTTTTCCACCACAAGTGGTTGTGGTGATGAGTGGGCCCGTGTACTGGGTGGCTGAAGTGCTTGGCTGGGTCTTCCAAACCTGCCCATATATGCAGGACAGAGGGGGAGGGGTAGGGAAGAGGTCAGTGGTGGATAGGAGCAGTTTTTTAGGGACATTGGGGCAGGAAGAGGGAGAAGGAGTGGTAGTGGAGGAAGAGGGAGTGGTTGTTGGAGGTTCTGTCTGCTGCTTTTGGGTGCAGGTGCATGGCCTGTATGCTGTTGTGAAGTGGATGCCTGTTGGGTGTCTGAGTGCTTGTGTTTGTGTACCTTAGGACGGGGGGACAGACTCAGTGGGAGAGGACACAGGGGGCATGTGCATGGCTGCTGTGAAGGTGTCTGCCAGTGAGGTGTGTGTTCTGCGTGCTGTGGTGATGATGCTGGTAGTGGATGATGATGTAGTGCCTGCAAGTGTGAGTGTAGAAGGAACTGGGAGGGAGGTGGAGGAGGAGGGGGAGACAGTGGAAATAGTGGATGTTGGTGTGTCTGCATCTGGATGGTGTTTGTGTGAGTGCCTGTGGGATGAAGTGTGGTGCTTGTGTTTGCCTATACCACTCTTGTGTGTTGTCTTATGTGCATGCTCGTCTGGCTGTGTGCTTGGGATGGGTTGGGGTTGAGGAGAATGGGACTGGGAAGAGGAAGGTGGAGGGTAGAAACAGGGACAATGGCTGTCATCTGAGAGGAGGCCAGAGCCTGGATTGATCTTTGTTGGTCCGCCAATCCAGTTTGAATGCCTATAAGGAATACATTACTCTGTTGCACCTGGGCTGCCAGCACCTGGATGGCATTCGCAATGGTTGACTGCCCTACAGAGATGGATCTCTGGAGGTCAATAGCCTCCTCACTCAGGGCAACAGGGCTAACTAGGGCAGGGCCTGAGGTGCCTGGGGCGAAGGAGATGCCCACCCTTCTGAGTGAGCGGGCACGGGCAACTCGATGAGGGACTGCTGGGAGGGTGGTGCTGGTACAGGGGTGGCAGTGGTACCTGTAGCTGGGGTGGTCACAGAAGTGTACTCCACCACCAGGGAGCTTCCATCAGAGGAGGTATCTGTGTCAGAACTGTCCCCTCCTGGGTCCTGTGGGAAGCAGCTCCCTCCGTTGCCGGTGCCTCTGCTCCTCCGCCAGATGATGCTAATGCACAAAAGGACAGGATGACAAAACAAAAGGGGGGGGAGACAAGTGATACACTTGGTCATTGGCTGCACCAATACCACCATTGGCGTACACAGCACCCTTGCACACAGGGAACAGGCCTACGCAATATGCTATAACACTACCAGAAAAATTGTTAGCATACAAGGCATGGGGAAGGGAACACACAGCCAAATGCAGCATACCTAGGACTAACACAGCCCTGAACAGTAGCGGATGCCTACGAGCTAGGTAGCAAAATTTTCCCTTCTGAACCCTAACCACCAGGGGACCTACGCTGCAATGTCAGGCCTGGCCTAGGGGCACCCACTGACACACATCCCCCACCCAGATACCACCCTACCATGATAAGTTGTAATGATGTGCACTGTACTCACCCCCTTGTGGCTGCTGTGATGCCCTCAAGCGCCCATCCAGCTCAGGATAGGCCACCGCCAGTATGCGGGCCATCAGGGTGGCAGGGTTCGACAGACACCCCTTCCTCATCGGGAGGCCATCCCCAGCTGGGCCTCAGCGGTCTTCCGTGCCCAGCATCTCAGGTCCTCCCACCGTTTGCGACAGTGGATGCTCCCCCACCATAGACCCCCAGGGTAACCACACCTCCTTGGCGATGGGACGCCATATACCTTTCTTTTGATGGGCGGTGACCTGCCGAGGCAATACACACATGGAAACAGACAAACAGTCCTGCCTGTTACACTTATGGCCCACCATACCTCTTCCCATCACCATTTACACACACATGGCCCAGCAGACAACCTATACACTGCCCAAAGGACATCCGCCCACCACCTTTCATGCCACATGCATCATGCCCTCAATATAATCACCTGTTGGTCTGGAGACCCATACAGCAGTCCATACTGGGTAGGACTCCATCCACCAGTCTCTTCAACTCCGCCGCAGTGAAGGCTGGAGCCCTTTCCCTAGTCACACAGGCCATGGTAGGTTCCAGACACAGGTCACAGCAGCACATGCAGTGTAGATCCTCTCCTGTTGAAGATCAGGTAGCAAGTGAGGGATCAGATAGAAAATGGCGGTCACCTCTGAAGCGGTGCATACCGTCACCGACGGTGTAGATCACCATTGGACACTATAACCCATAGGGCCCAATGTTAACCAATGAGGAATTGCACAGCGGTTCCCGACCGCCTCCCGCAATGGCGCACAACATCAGAAGAATTACCTCACTTCCACCTGTCCCTCCACACAGGACAGGCGGACGCCATTTTGGGGGGGGGTCGGGCCCTGGAAAATTGGCGCGTCACTTGTGAAATTAGGACATACAGTACCAATCACACTTACCCATTACAAGTTAACAGCATGCAAAGTTCTGTTGTAGCTCCATGGTTCAGTTTGTCATTGGCTCCTCACTCTTTTACCCCATAGATTGCAACCACTGCGGATGAATAGGAGATGGAGACATACCTCGTGTAAAGACCCCTGGTGGACTTGGCAACAAGGGAGGACAGGCACATTATCCTCACCTTTAGACTGGACAGGGCCACAGCCACAGAGCTGTATGCCCAATTGGAGCCTGATCTGATATCAGCTATCTGTCACCCCACTGGGATCCCCCCTCTTGTGCGAGTTCTATCAGTGCTCCATTTCCTGGCAACTGGCTCTTTCCAAGTGACAGTGGGCTTGGCAGCAGGAATGTCACAGCCAATGTTCTCAATAGTGCTGACAAGAGTATTGTCTGCCCTGATTAAACACATGTGCAGCTACATTGTATTTCCCCAGGTAGAAGATTTGGCCACAGTGAAGACCGAGTTCTATGCAATGGGACATATCCCCAACATAATTGGGGCGATTGATGGAACTCATATTACATTTGTCCCCACCCCATAAGAATGAACAGGTGTTCAGAAATTGTAAGAGTTTCCACTCTATGAATGTACAGATGGTGTGCTTGGTGGACCAGTACATCTCCCACGTCAATGCTAAGTATCCTGGGTCAGTGCATGATACCTTTGTCCTGAGGAATAGCAGCATCCCAAATGTGATGGGCCAACTACAGAGGCACAGGATATGGCTAGTAGGTGAGCCCTGGTTCCCACCCAGTAGATGTTGGTGAATGGGTATGGTGTGGGCCATATGGGATAGTGTGTGGCTAAATACTGTCCCTCGATATTTGCAGGTGACTCTGGTTACCCAAACCTATCATGGCTGCTGACTCCTGTGAGGAATTCCAGGACAACGGCAGAAGAACGTTATAATGAGGCACATGGGCGAAGCAGAAGAATAATTGAAAGAACCTTTGGACTCGATTTCGGTGCCTCCCTCTAACATGTGGATCCCTGTGCTACTCTCCCAAGAAGGTCTGCCAGATAGTAGTTGTTAGAAATTGGGTTTTTGGTTGGCACTCAGGTTACCCTCTGTCCAAGCAAGAACCCTCACTCTAGTCAGGGTAAGTCACACACAATCCAAATTATCCTGTGCCCACCCTCTGGTAGCTTGGCACGAGCAGTCAGGCTTAACTTAGAAGGCGATGTGTAAAGTATTTGTGCAATAAATCATACAATAACACAATATAGCACCACAAAAATACACCACACAGTGTTTAGAAAAATATAGAATATTTATCTGGATATTTGTAGATCAACACAATAAAAGATGCAATAAGAATTTGTAGAAATATCACTGAAAGGTGATATAAAGTGTCTTAAGTCTTTAAAAAACAATCAAAGTCTCTTTCAAGCACAAAGTAACTGGTTTGGAGTGGAAAATCTCCGCAGAGGGCCGCAGAGGAGGAGATGCGTGGAAAAATGGTGTGTGCGTCAGTTTCGCCCCTTCACACACGGACTTGCGTCATTATTTTTCACTCTGGGAAGACGTACGTCATTTTCCGGCATGCAGGCCGACTCCTTCTGTGGGTTGTGGGATTACCAGATGTCCCAGGGTCTGATGCATGGAATCCTAGGCTTGTTAACCGGCTGCGCGTCGTTCCGGGGAGCTGTGCGTGGAATTTTCTTCCTCATGGCAGGCGTCGCGTCGATTTCCTTTCTGGAAGGCGGGCGGCGTTGTCCAGGCGAGGCCGTGCGTCAAACTTCCGGTCGCACCGTAGGTGTCGCGTCGAGCGGCGTCTTTCCGGATCGGCGTGCAGTGAATTTCTCACCGTGGAACAAGCTGTGCGTCGAATTGTTCGGCGCACACGGCGTCCAGTTGAAAGAAAGAAGTCTTTTTGGTCCTGAGACTTCAGGAAACAGGAGGCAAGCTCTATCCAAGCCCTTGGAGAGCACTTTCACAGCCAGACAAGAGTTCAGCAAGGCAGCAGGCCAACAGCAAGGCAGCAGTCTTTTGTAGAAAGCAGACAGGTGAGTCCTTTGAGCAGCCAGGCAGTTCTTCTTGGCAGGATGTAGGTTCTGGTTTCTTCTCCAGCAAGTGTTTTATACCCAAATGTGCCTTTCAAGTGGGGGAGACTTCAAAGAGTGGCTTAGAAGTGCACCAGGTCCCCTTTCAGTTCAATCCTGTTTGCCAGGGTCCCAGTAGGGGGTGTGGCAGTCCTTTGTGTCAGAGCAGGCCCTCCACCCTCCCAGCCCAGGAAGACCCATTCAAAATGCAGATATATGCAAGTGAGGCTGACTACCCTGTGTTTGGGGTGTGTCTGAGTGAATGCACAAGGAGCTGTCAATTGAAACTAGCCAGACGTGGATTGTAAGGCACAGAAAGATTTAAGTTCAGAGAAATGCTCACTTTCTAAAAGTGGCATTTCTAAAATAGTAATATTAAATCCAACTTCACCAGTCAGCAGGATTTTGTATTACCATTCTGGCCATACTAAATATGACCTTCCTACTCCCTTCAGATCAGCAGCTGCCACTTGAACAATGTCTGAGGGCAGCCCCAATTTGAGCCCTTGAAGGGAGCAGGCCTCACTGTAGTGTAAAAACGAATTTAGGAGTTTTACACTACCAGGACATGTAAACTACCCAGGTACATGTCCTGCCTTTTACCCACACAACACCCTGCTCTAGGGGTTACCTAGGGCACATATTGGAGGTGACTTATGTGTAGAAAAAGGGGAGCTTTAGGCTTGGCAAGTACTTTTAAATGCCAAGTCGAAATGGCAGTGAAACTGCACACACAGGCCTTGCAATGGCAGGCCTGGGATAAGGTAAAGGGGCTACTTGAGTGGGTGGCACAACCAGTGCTGCAGGCCCACTAGTAGCATTTCATCTACAGGCCCTAGGCACATACAGTGCACATTACTAGGGACGTATAAGTAGATTAAATAGTCCAATTGGGTATGATCCAAAATTACCATGTTTAAAGGGAGATAGCATATGCACTTTAGCACTGGTTAGCAGTGGTAAAGAGTGCAGAGTCTAAAAGCCAGAAAAAACAGAGTCCAAAAAGTGGAGGGAGGCAGGCAAAAAGTTAGGGGTGACCACCCTAAGGCATGTCAGGTCTAACGTGTCCCCCCCCAGCTGAAAGTGGGGAGAGCTACCCGACCTCCTGGGAGCTCTCATCGCTAAGGCAGAAGTATCTGGAGAGACCATCAGCATTGGCGTGGTCAACCCCTGGGCGATGCTCCACCGTAAAGTCCATCCCCTGTAGGGAAATGGACCACCTCAAGAGTTTTGGATTCTCACCCCTCTGCATGAGCCATCTGAGGGGCCTGTGGTCTGTCTAAACCCGGAAGTGAGTCCTAAACAGGTAGGGTCTTAGCTTCTTCAGTGCCCAGACCACAGCAAATGCTTCTCTCTCAATAGCACTCCACCTTTGTTCCCGTGGTAATAGTCTTCTGCTAATAAAGACTACTGGTTGGTCTAAGCCCTCCTCATTTAGCTGTGCTAGAACAGCCCCTATGCCATGCTCTGAAGCGTCTGTCTGCACAATAAATTCCTGGGAGTAGTCAGGGGCCTTGAGCACGGGGGCTGTGCACATGGCTTCCTTCAGAGAATCAAAGGCTTTCTGACAAGCCTCTGTCCATATCACCAACCTAGGTTGTTTCTTGGAAGTGACTTCTGTCAAGGGGGACACAATGGGTACCATAGCCCTTGACGAATCTGCAGTAGTATCCAGTGAGGCCCAAAAAGGCTCTCACCTCAGTCTGTGTTCTAGGTGGTTGCCAGGCCTTATTAGTCTCAATCTTGGCTTGGAGTGGCTGCACCTGGCCACCACCTACTAGGTGTCCCAAGTACACCACGGAACCCTGCCCAATCTGGCACTTGTTAGCCTTAATAGTAAGGCCTGCCTGTTGCAGAGCCTGAAGCACCTCCTTGAGGTGGAGTAGGTGTTCCCCCCAGCTGGAACTGTAGACAGCTATGTCGTCCAGGTAAGCTGCACAGTAGGCATCTTTACCAGCTAGGACCCCGTTAACCAACTGTTGGAAGGTAGCGTAGGCATTTTTCAGCCCAAATGGCATCACCCAGAATTGGTAATGGCCCTCAGGGGTGGAAGATGCTGATCTTTCTTTAGCCCCCTCAGTCAGGCCGATCTGCCAGTACCCTGAAGTAAGATCGAATGTACTCAGGAACTTGGCAGCGCTTAGTCTGTCAACGAGCTCAGCAGCTCGGGGATGGGGTGAGCATCAGTCCGGGTGACTGAGTTGAGACCCCGGTAGTCCACGCAGAACCGGAGTTCTGGCTTCGCACCTGGGGCAGTAGCCTTAGGAACCAATACCACAGGGCTGGCCCAGGGACTACTGGATTTCTCAATAACCCCTAAAGTCAACATCTTGGAGACCTCCTCCTTGATGCTGGCCTTCACCTTATCCGACAACCTGTAAATTTTGTTCTTCACAGGGGGACTGTCACCAGTGTCAATGTCATGAACACAGAGGTGGGTCAGTCCAGGAGTAAGGGAGAACAGGGAGGAGAACTGCTCTAACAGCTCATAGCAGTCTCCTCTCTGGGTTAGAGTCAGGGAGTCAGAGAGAATGACACCTCCCACTGACCCATCCCCTTCTTTGACAGAGAGGAGGTCAGGGAGAGGTTCACTCTCCTCTTCCATGCCCTCATCCGTGACCAGGAGCATACTGACCTCAGACCTCTCAAAGTGAGGTTTGAGCCAGTTGTGATGGAGGACCCTTAGGGGGTGCCTAGGGGTCTTGAGGCCCACTAGGTAAGTGGCCTCCCCTTTACGCTCCTTGATCTCAAAGGGGCCAGTCCAGTGGTCCTGGAGAGCCCTGGGCTCTACTGGCTCCATCACCCAAACTTTGTCCCCAGGTGAGAACTCAACCAGAGTGGCCTTCTGGTCGTACCACTCCTTCATCACCTCTTGACTGGCCTCGAGGTTACTCTGGGCCTGCTTCCAGAAGCGTTGGGTTTGGTTGCGGAGGGCCAGCATGTAGCTGACCACATCCTGGGGAGGTGACTTGGGAGCTTTCTCCCAGCCCTCCTTAACAATGCTTAGGGGTCCCCTGACAGGGTGACCATAGAGAAGCTCAAAGGGGCTGAACCCCACCCCTTTCTGGGGCACCTCTCTGTAAGCAAACAACAGGCAGGGTAAGAGGACGTCCCACTTATGCCTCATGGCATCAGTCAGGCCACCAATCATGCCTTT
Organism: Pleurodeles waltl; assembly: GCF_031143425.1. NCBI lineage: Eukaryota > Metazoa > Chordata > Amphibia > Caudata > Salamandridae > Pleurodeles > Pleurodeles waltl. The sequence goes on from NC_090442.1 coordinate 310,866,943, forward strand.
CAGGGAATCTCTCAACAAGCCAATTGGATTGAGGATGATAAGGGGTGGTAAACCGGTAGGTCACCCCACACTCATCCCACATGGACTTCATGTATGCAGACATGAAGTTTGTGCCCCTGTCAGACACGACCTCCTTGGGGAATCCCACACGGATAAAGATTCCCAACAGGGCTCTGGTCACCACCAGTGCAGTCACGGTTCTCAGAGGGATTGCCTCTGGATAGCTGGTGTCATGGTCCACTAAAACCAGGATAAACCTGTTGCCCAAGGCAGTTTTGGGGTCCAAGGGACCAACAATGTTGATGCCCACCCTTTCAAAGGGGGTGCCAACGACTGGGAGTGAAAGCAGGGGAGCTTTAAGCCGTTTCCCTGTCTTCCCACTAGCCTGGCAGGTGGGGCTATCTCTGCAGAAGTTATATGAGGCTGTCCTCATTCTGGGCCAATGGAAGTGGGTGTCAAGCCTGTTAAAGGTCTTGTCTTGGCCCAGGTGTCCTGCCAGGGGGATGTCGTGAGCCAGACCCAGTAGGAAGTTCCGGTAACGTTGGGGGACCACAAGCACACAGGGTGCCCCAGGACCTGGAACCTTACGCTCACTGTAAAGGAGATCATTCTCCCAGTAAATATGGTGAGTGCCAGAGGTGTCACCTGCTGCTTGGGCTGTGGCCTGTTGCCTCAGACCCTCAAGGACGGGGCATTCCTTCTGCGCCTTTCAGAATACTGCCCTGGATGGCCCCCCTCTACTTGCCAGCCAGCAAGTTCAGGTAGGTTACCCAGGTCAGCTATATCCTCCCCAGTTGGATCAGGGGCCTCCTCCTCCTCAGGGGCCTCGTCCACCACCGTGGGAACATTTGAGGCGGATTTCCCGTGCCTCTTGCCCTTCCTCTTTGCAGCTGTATGGGCTATTTTGCCAGGCTCCAGACGCCCTTGACTCCCTTCCCGGGCAGCCATGGACCGTGTGATCATGCAGACCCACTCAGGTAACCCTAACATCTCCAGGTGGGATCTGAGCTCTACTTCTTTCCAAGCAGTATGCTCAAGATCATTGCCTAACAGACAATCTACAGACATGGCAGGACTCACAGCTACTTTCAGAGTACCAGAGACCACCCCCACTCAAAGGGAACGAGAGCCACCGGTAGGTGACTCTCACGATTGTCAGCGACTGTGACCTGGTGGAATGTATTAGGGACTATCTACTCTGTTGACACCAGCTGACTCTTGATAGTAGTCATACTGGCTCCTGTGTCACGCAGAGCCTCCACCTTTTACCCATCAATGGTGACCCACTGCTTGTACTTGGAAGTATTTTGGGGCATGTGGGCTTTGGGCACCATTTCTCTTTCTCCCAGGGACACTAGGGAAATCTCTATCTGCTCCCCAAAGTTATCTGGGTTTGTCTCCCCCTGAGCGCTACACTAGTCAACCCAGGTGTCTGTCCGGTAGTGGACGGTGCTCTCTTGGAGCACTGGGGGTCCCCTTTATAGTGACCATACTGGTAACACTCCATGCATTTGGGGTTGGATTTCCCTGATTTATCATAAGTCCCTGGCTTTTTCCCAAATCTGGAAGAGGAATGGTTGCTACCCCCTCCCTGGGAATTCTTTTGGGGGCCTTTTGAGAGTTCCTTATCTGTAAGTTTATCTCCCCCCTCTTTCTTCTGTTGGGAACCCTGACCATCTTTGTGGTTGTCCCCCCAGATACCTTTTTGGACACTCTGGTGCTAAAACCAGAGGTCTGCCTCCTCAGCAAGCTTCCTGGTATCAGTCAGCTTACTATCTACCAAGTGCTGGCGCAACTCTGTAAAAGTAGTATTGAGCATATGCTCTCTCAGAATCAAGTCATATAACCCTTTATAATCATCTACTTTGTTGCCCGCACCCATCCATTCAGTGCCTTACTGGAAAAGTCAAAGGAATCTACCCATGTTTGTGTGGATTGTTTGGTGCTGTCCCTGAACCTCTGACAGTATCCCTCAGGGGTCAGCCCAAACTTGGCAAGTAAAGTGGCTTTCTGAATGGGTATGTGTTTTGATCCGGTTGATCCAATGTGAGAAGTGTGTCCCTCCCCAATGGCGGCACATAACCCCACATAGCTGTACCCCATTGCCCTTCAGGAACCTCATGAGCCCTTAGTGCAACTTCATAAGCAGCTAACCATTTATCTATGTCATCTCCCACCACAAAACTGGGCACCACATTTTTGTGTATACAAACCTTCTTTTCTCCAGCAGGTCCTGTCTGTATGCTGCCACCATTACTGCTGGACTCAGACTGTCTCGCCTTGATCTCCAGCTCCTTGAGACTCAGTTCATGAGCCAACAATAGTTTCTTTTCAGCCAAAGCTCTCTCAGCTGCAGCTTCAGCTCTTTCAGCTTCCACCTGTTTGGCTGCTCTTTCAGCCTCAGCTTGTTTGGCTTCTCTCTCTGCCCTCCTTTCCTCCTGTTGGGCCTCAATTTTCAATTTTGCCATTTGCAATTGGAACTCCCTTTCTTCTCTCCTTTCCTCTGCAGTCAGACTTTGCTCAGAGACACTGCTCCCTGGTCTGGAAGGGGGCACAATTGCAGTGGTAACATTACCCACTGATGGCAAGAAATCCTCTGAGAGGCCATTTTCTGGCTCCTCTTCCTCATCATCCTCCTCTAAATGGGCTTCTGCCCAGGCCCTCAGCGCCATTTGAAAGTCTTCCTTTTTGGAGGCCCCTTGGGTGGGTACTCTCATCACCCTGCAGAACCCTTTTAGCTGTTTGACAGTATATGTCTCCAACAGGGCTAGGTCCAAATCTCCTACTTGAGACCCAGCCAGAAACATGTTGAGTGAGGATTTAGTTTTTGAAAATTGTCAGGAAAAACAAATTTGCGAAAAGAGATAAAAATCACGTTGACCTTCAACTGTGGGTATGTAGTGAAATACTTAGCTACTGTATGTCACTGCACAAATACAAGTCCTATCCTCACCGCTGATCACCAATGTAGGAAATGGGGTTTTTGGTTGGCAGTCAGGTTACCCTCTGTCCAAGCAAGAACCCTCAATCTAGTCAGGGTAAGTCACACACAATCCAAATTATCCTATGTCCACCCTCTGGTACCTTGGCACGAGCAGTCAGGCTTCACTTAGAAGGCGATGTGTAAAGTATTTTTGCAATAAATCATACAATAACACAATATAGCACCACAAAAATACACCACACAGTGTTTAGAAAAATATAGAATATTTATCTGGATATTTGTAGATCAACACAATAAAAGATGCAATAAGAATTTGTAGAAATATCACTGAAATGTGATATAAAGGCGGTCATTCTGACCACGGCGGTCGGCGGTCGCCGCCCGCCAAGCGGTTCCCGCCGAAAGACCGCTCCGCGGTCAAAAGACCGCACGCGGCCATTCGGGCTTTCCCGCTGGGCCGGCGGGCGACCGCCAGAAGACCGCCGGCCGGCCCAGCGGGAAAGCCCCTTCAACAATGAAGCCGGCTCGGAATGGAGTTGGCGGAGTTGCAGGGGTGCGACGGGTGCAGTGGCTCCCGTCGCTATTTTCACTGTCTGCACAACAGACAGTGAAAATCTTTGTGGGGCCCTGTTAGGGGGCCCCTGCACTGCCCATGCCTGTGGCATGAAACAGGCTGGCGGGAAGGCGGTCAGAATCCCCATGGCGGTGCTGCAAGCAGCGGCGCCATGGCGGATACCCTGGGCCAGCGGGAAACTGGCGGGAAACCGCCGGCTCCCCTTTTCTGACCGCGGCTTTACCACCGCGGTCAGAATCGCCCAGGAAGCACCACCAGCCTGTTGGCGGTGCTTCCGCCGCCCTCCGCCATGGCGGTCATGGACCGGCAGGGTCAGAAACTCCCAAAGTGTCTTAAGTCTTTAAAAAGCAATCAAAGTCTCTTTCAAGCACAAAGTACCTGGTTTGGAGTGGAAAATCTCCGCAGAGGGCCGCAGAGGGCCGCAGAGGAGGAGATGCGTGGAAAAATGGTGTGTGCATTGGTTTCGCCCCTTCACACATGGACTTGCGTCATTATTTTTCACTCGGGGAAGATGTGCGTCGTTCTACGGGAGGAAAAATGGTGTGTGCGCCGGTTTCGCCCCTTCACACACGGACTTGCGTAGTTCTTTTTCACTCGGGGAAGACGTGCGTCGTTTTCCGGCACGCGGGCCGACTCCTTCTGTGGGTCGCGGGATTACCAGATGTCCCAGGGTCTGTGCGTGGAATCCTAGGCTTGTTAACCAGCTGCGCGTCGTTCTGGGGAGCTATGCGTGGAATTTTCTTCCTCACGGCAGGCGTTGCGTTGATTTCCTTTCTGGAAGGCGGGCGGCGTTGTCCAGGCGAGGCCATGCGTCAAAGTTCCGGTCGCACCGTAGGCGTAGCGGCGAGCGGCGTCTTTCCGGATCGGCATGCGGTGAATTTCTCACCGTGTAACAAGCTATGCGTCAAATTTTTCGGCGCACACGCCGTCCAGTTGAAAGAAATAAGTCTTTTTGGTCCTGAGACTTCAGGAAACAGGAGGCAAGCTCTATCCAAGCCCTTGGAGAGCACTTTCACAGCCAGACAAGAGTTCAGCAAGGCAGCAGGCCAACAGCAAGGCAGCAGTCTTTTGTAGAAAGCAGTCAGGTGAGTCCTTTGAGCAGCCAGGCAGTTCTTTTTGGCAGGATGCAGGTTCTGGTTCTGGTTTCTTCTCCAGCAAGTGTCTGATGTGGTAGGGCAGAGGCCCTGTTTTATACCCAAATGTGTCTTTGAAGTGGGGGAGACTTCATAGAGTGGCTTAGAAGTGCACCAGGTCCCCTTTCAGTTCAATACTGTCTGCCAGGGTCCCAGTAGGGGGTGTGGCAGTCCTTTGTGTCAGAGCAGGCCCTCCACCCTCCCAGCCCAGGAAGACCCATTCAAAATGCAGATGTATGCAAGTGAGGCTGAGTACCCTGTGTTTGGGGTGTATCTGAGTGAATGCACAAGGAGCTGTCAACTAAACCTAGCCAGACGTGGATTGTAAGGCACAGAAAGATTTAAGTGCAGAGAAATGCTCACTTTCTAAAAGTGGCATTTCTAAAATAGTAATATTAAATCCAACTTCACCAGTCAGCAGGATTTTGTATTACCATTCTGGCCATACTAAATATGACCTTCCTACTCCCTTCAGATCAGCAGCTGCCACTTGAACAATGTCTGAGGGCAGCCCCAATGTTAGCCCTTGAAGGGAGCAGGCCTCACTGTAGTGTAAAAACGAATTTAGGAGTTTTACACTACCAGGACATGTAAACTACCCAGGTACATGTCCTGCCTTTTACCCACACAGCACCCTGCTCTAGGGGTTACCTAGGGCACATATTAGAGGTGACTTATGTGTAGAAAAAGGGGAGCTTTAGTCTTGGCAAGTACTTTTAAATGCCAAGTCGAAGTGGCAGTGAAACTGCACACACAGGCCTTGCAATGGCAGGCCTGGGATAAGGTAAAGGGGCTACATGAGTGGGTGGCACAACCAGTGCTGCAGGCCCACTAGTAGCATTTAATCTACAGGCCCTAGGCACGTACAGTGCACATTACTAGGGACTTATAAGTAGATTAAATAGTCCAATTGGGTATGATCCAAAATTACCATGTTTAAAGGGAGAGACCATATGCACTTTAGCACCGGTTAGCAGTGGTAAAGAGCGCAGAGTCTAAAAGCCAGAAAAAACAGAGTCCAAAAAGTGGAGGGAGGCAGGCAAAAAGATAGGGGTGACCACCCTAAGGCATGTCAGGTCTAACATGTGTCCTCCCCAGCTGAAAGTGGGGAGAGCTACCCGACCTCCTGGGAGCTCTCATCGCTAAGGCGGAAGTATCTGGAGAGACCATCAGCATTGGCGTGGTCAACCCCTGGGCGATGCTCCACCGTAAAGTCCATCCCCTGTAGGGAAATGGACCACCTCAAGAGTTTTGGATTCTCACCCCTCATCTGCGTGAGCCATCTGAGGGGCCTGTGGTCTGTCTAAACCCGGAAGTGAGTCCCAAACAGGTAGGGTCTTAGCTTCTTCAGTGCCCAGACTACAGCAAATGCTTCTCTCTCAATAGCACTCCAACTTTGGTCCCGTGGTAATAGTCTTCTGCTAATAAAGACTACTGGTTGGTCTAAGCCCTCCTCATTTAGCTGTGCTAGAACAGCCCCTATGCCATGCTCTGAAGCGTCTGTCTGCACAATAAATTCCTGGGAGTAGTCAGGGGCCTTGAGCACGGGGGCCGTGCACATGGCTTCCTTCAGAGAATCAAAGGCTTTCTGACAAGCCTCTGTCCAATTCACCAACCTAGGTTGTTTCTTGGAAGTGAGTTCTGTCAAGGGGGACACAATGGTACCATAGCCCTTGACGAATCTGCAGTAGTATCCAGTGAGGCCCAAAAAGGCTCTCACCTCAGTCTGTGTTCTAGGTGGTTGCCAGGCCTTGATAGTCTCAATCTTGGCTTGGAGTGGCTGCACCTGGCCACCACCTACTAGGTGTCCCAAGTACACCACGGAACCCTGCCCAATCTGGCACTTATTAGCCTTGATAGTAAGGCCTGCCTGTTGCAGAGCCTGTAGCACCTCCTTGAGGTGGAGTAGGTGTTCCCCCCAGCTGGAACTGTAGACAGTTATGTCGTCCAGGTAAGCTGCACAGTAGGCATCTTTACCAGCTAGGACCCCGTTAACCAACCTTTGGAAGGTAGCGTAGGCATTTTTCAGCCCAAATGGCATCACCCAGAATTGGTAATGGCCCTCAGGGGTGGAAAATGCTGATCTTTCTTTAGCCCCCTCAGTCAGGCCGATCTGCCAGTACCCTGAAGTAAGATCGAATGTACTCAGGAACTTGGCAGCGCTTAGTCTGTCAACGAGCTCATCAGCTCGGGGATGGGGTGAGCATCAGTCCGGGTGACTGAGTTGAGACCCCGGTAGTCCACGCAGAACCGGAGTTCTGGCTTCGCACCTGGGGCAGTAGCCTTAGGAACCAATACCACAGGGCTGGCCCAGGGACTACTGGATTTCTCAATAACCCCTAAAGTCAACATCTTGGAGACCTCCTCCTTGATGCTGGCCTTCACCTTATCCGACAACCTGTAAATTTTGTTCTTCACAGGGGGACTGTCACCAGTGTCAATGTCATGAACACAGAGGTGGGTCAGTCCAGGAGTAAGGGAGAACAGGGGGGAGAACTGCTCTAACAGCTCATAGCAGTCTCCTCTCTGGGTTAGAGTCAGAGAGAATGACACCTCCCACTGACCCATCCCCTTCTTTGACAGAGAGGAGGTCGGGGAGAGGTTCACTCTCCTCTTCCATGCCCTCATCCGTAACCAGGAGAATACTGACCTCAGACCTCTCAAAGTGAGGTTTGAGCCGGTTGTGATGGAGGACCCTTAGGGGGTGCCTAGGGGTCTTGAGGTCCACTAGGTAAGTGGCCTCCCCTTTACGCTCCTTGATCTCAAAGGGGCCAGTCCAGTGGTCCTGGAGAGCCCTGGGCTCTACTGGCTCCATCACCCAAACTTTGTCCCCAGGTGAGAACTCAACCAGAGTGGCCTTCTGGTCATACCACTCCGTCATCACCTCTTGACTGGCCTCGAGGTTACTCTGGGCCTGCTTCCAGAAGCGTTGGGTTTGGTTGCGGAAGGCCAGCATGTAGCTGACCACATCCTGGGGAGGTGACTTGGGAGCTTTCTCCCAGCCCTTCTTAACAATGCTTAGGGGTCCCCTGACAGGGTGACCATAGAGAAGCTCAAAGGGGCTGAACCCCACCCCTTTCTGGGGCACCTCTCTGTAAGCAAACAACAGGCAGGGTAAGAGGACGTCCCACTTATGCCTCATGGCATCAGTCAGGCCACCAATCATGCCTTTCAGGGAATCTCTCAACAAGCCCATTGGATTGAGGATGATAAGGGGTGGTAAACCGGTAGGTCACCCCACACTCATCCCACATGGACTTCATGTATGCAGACATGAAGTTTGTGCCCCTGTCAGACACGACCTCCTTGGGGAATCCCACACGGATAAATATTCCCAACAGGGCTCTGGTCACCACCTGTGCAGTCACGGTTCTCAGAGGGATTGCCTCTGGATAGCTGGTGTCATGGTCCACTAAAACCAGGATAAACCTGTTGCCCAAGGCAGTTTTGGGGTCCAAGGGACCAACAATGTTGATGCCCACCCTTTCAAAGGGGGTGCCAACGACTGGGAGTGGAAGCAGGGGAGCTTTAAGCCGTTTCCCTGTCTTCCCACTAGCCTGGCAGGTGGGACAATCTCTGCAGAAGTTATATGAGGCTGTCCTCATTCTGGGCCAATGGAAGTGGGTGTCAAGCCTGTTAAAGTTCTTGTCTTGGCCCAGGTGTCCTGCCAGGGGGATGTCGTGAGCCAGACCCAGTAGGAAGTTCCGGTAACATTGGGGGACCACAAGCACACGGGGTGCCCCAGGACCTGGAACCTTACGCTCACTGTAAAGGACATCATTCTCCCAGTAAATATGGTGAGTGCCAGAGGTGTCACCTGCTGCTTGGGCTGTGGCCTGTTGCCTCAGACCCTCAAGGACTGGGCATTCCTTCTGCGCCTTGCAGAATACTGCCCGGGATGGCCCCCCTCTACTTGCCAGCCAGCAAGTTCAGGTAGGTTACCCAGGTCAGCTATGTCCTCCCCAGTTGGATCAGGGGCCTCCTCCTCCTCAGGGGCCTCGTCCACCACCGTGGGAACATTTGAGGCGGATTTCCCGTGCCTCTTGCCCTTCCTCTTTGCAGCTGTCTGGGCCATTTTTCCAGGCTCCAGACGCCCTTGACTCCCTTCCCGGGCAGCCATGGACCGTGTGATCATGCAGACCCACTCAGGTAACCCTAACATCTCCAGGTGGGATCTGAGCTCTACTTCTTTCCAAGCAGTATGCTCAAGATCATTGCCTAACAGACCATCTACAAGCATGGCAGGACTCACAGCTACTTTCAGAGTACCAGAGACCCCCCCCACTCAAAGGGAACCAGAGCCACCGGTAGGTGACTCTCACGATTGTCAGCGACTGTGACCTGGTGGAATGTATTAGGGACTATCTGCTCTGTTGACACCAGCTGACTCTTGATAGTAGTCATACTGGCTCCTGTGTCACGCAGAGCCTCCACCTTTTACCCATCAATGGTGACCCACTGCTTGTACTTGGAAGTATTTTGGGGCATGTGGGCTTTGGGCACCATTTCTCTTTCTCCCAGGGACACTAGGGAAATCTCTATCTGCTCCCCAAAGTTATCTGGGTTTGTCTCCCCCCGAGCGCTACACTAGTCCACCCAGGTGTCTGTCCGGTAGTGGACGGTGCTCTCTTGGAGCACTGGGGGTCCCCTTTATAGTGACCATACTGGTAACACTCCATGCATTTGGGGTTGGATTTCCCTGATTTATCATAAGTCCCTGGCTTTTTCCCAAATCTGGAAGAGGAATGGTTGCTACCCCCTCCCTGGGAATTCTTTTGGGGGCCTTTTGAGAGTTCCTTATCTGTAAGTTTATCTCCCCCCTCTTTCTTTTGTTGGGAACCCTGACCACCTTTGTGGTTGTCCCCCCAGATACCTTTTTGGACACTCTGGTGCTAAAACCAGAGGTCTGCCTCCTCAGCAAGCTTCCTGGGAACAGTCAGCTTACTATCTACCAAGTGCTGGCGCAACTCTGTAAAAGTAGTATTGAGCATATGCTCTCTCAGAATCAAGTCATATAACCCTTTATAATCATCTACTTTGTTGCCCGCACCCATCCATTCAGTGCCTTACTGGAAAAGTCAAAGGAATCTACCCATGTTTGTGTGGATTGTTTGGTGCTGTCCCTGAACCTCTGACGGTATCCCTCAGGGGTCAGCCCAAACTTGGCAAGTAAAGTGGCTTTCTGAAGTGGGTATGTGTTTTGATCAGGTTGATCCAATGTGAGAAGTGTGTCCCTCCCCAATGGCGGCACATAACCCCACATAGCTGTACCCCATTGCCCTTCAGGAACCTCATGAGCCCTTAGTGCAACTTCATAAGCAGCTAACCATTTATCTATGTCATCTCCCACCACAAAACTGGGCACCACATTTTTGTGTATACAAACCTTCTTTTCTCCAACAGGTCCTGTCTGTATGCTGCCACCATTACTGCTGGACTCAGACTGTCTCGCCTTGATCTCCAGCTCCTTGAGACTCAGTTCATGAGCCAACAATAGTTTCTTTTCAGCCAAAGCTCTCTCAGCTGCAGCTTCAGCTCTTTCAGCTTCCACCTGTTTGGCTGCTCTTTCAGCCTCAGCTTGTTTGGCTTCTCTCTCTGCCCTCCTTTCCTCCTGTTGGGGCCTCAATTTTCAATTTTGCCATTTGCAATTGGAACTCCCTTTCTTCTCTCCTTTCCTCTGCAGTCAGACTTTGCTCAGAGACACTGCTCCCTGGTCTGGAAGGGGGCACAATTGCAGTGGTAACATTACCCACTGATGGCAATAAATCCTCTGAGAGGCCATTTTCTGGCTCCTCTTCCTCATCATCCTCCTCTAAATGGGCTTCTGCCCAGGCCCTCAGCGCCACTTGAAAGTCTTCCTTTTTGGAGGCCCCTGGGGTGGGTACTCTCATCACCCTGCAGAACCCTTTTAGCTGTTTGACAGTATATGTCTCCAACAGGGCTAGGTCCAAATCTCCTACTTGAGACTCAGCCAGAAACATGTTGAGTGAGGATTTAGTTTTTGAAAATTGTCAGGAAAAACAAATTTGCAAAAAGAGATAAAAATCACGTTGACCTTCAACTGTGGGTATATAGTGAAATACTTAGCTACTGTATGTCACTGCACAAATACAAGTCCTATCCTCACCGCTGATCACCAATGTAGGAAATGGGGTTTTTGGTTGGCAGTCAGGTTACCCTCTGTCCAAGCAAGAACCCTCACTCTAGTCAGGGTAAGTCACACACAATCCAAATTATCCTGTGTCCACCCTCTGGTAGCTTGGCACGAGCAGTCAGGCTTAACTTAGAAGGCGATGTGTAAAGTATTTGTGCAATAAATCATACAATAACACAATATAGCACCACAAAAATACACCACACAGTGTTTAGAAAAATATAGAATATTTATCTGGATATTTGTAGATCAACACAATAAAAGATGAAATAAGAATTTGTAGAAATATCACTGAAAGGTGATATAAAGTGTCTTAAGTCTTTAAAAAGCAATCAAAGTCTCTTTCAAGCACAAAGTACCTGGTTTGGAGTGGAAAATCTCCGCAGAAGGCCGCAGAGGAGGAGATGCGTGGAAAAATGGTGTGTGCGTCGGTTTCGCCCGTTCACACATGGACTTGCGTCATTATTTTTCAAGCGGGGAGATGTGCGTCGTTCTACGGGAGGAAAAATGGTGTGTGCGCCGGTTTCGCCCCTTCACACACGGACTTGCGTAGTTCTTTTTCACTCGGGGAAGACGTGCGTCATTTTCCGGCACGCGGGCCTACTCCTTCTGTGGGTCGCGGGATTACCAGATGTCCCAGGGTCTGTGCGTGGAATCCTAGGCTTGTTAACCAGCTGCGCGTCGTTCCGGGGAGCTATGCGTGGAATTTTCTTCCTCACGGCAGGCGTTGCGTCGATTTCCTTTCTGGAAGGCGGGCGGCGTTGTCCAGGCAAGGCCATGCGTCGAAGTTCCGGTCGCACCGTAGGCATAGCGTCGAGCGGCGTCTTTCCGGATCGGCATGCAGTGAATTTCTCACCGTGTAACAAGCTGTGCGTCAAAGTTTTCGGCGCACACGCCGTCCAGTTGAAAGAAAGAAGTCTTTTTGGTCCTGAGACTTCAGGAAACAGGAGGCAAGCTCTATCCAAGCCCTTGGAGAGCACTTTCACAGCCAGACAAGAGTTCAGCAAGGCAGCAGGCCAACAGCAAGGCAGCAGTCTTTTGTAGAAAGCAGTCAGGTGAGTCCTTTGAGCAGCCAGGCAGTTCTTTTTGGCAGGATGCAGGTTCTGGTTCTGGTTTCTTCTCCAGCAAGTGTCTGAGGTGGTAGGGCAGAGGCCCTGTTTTATACCCAAATGTGTCTTTGAAGTGGGGGAGACTTCATAGAGTCGCTTAGAAGTGCACCAGGTCCCCTTTCAGTTCAATCCTGTCTGCCAGGGTCCCAGTAAGGGGTGTGGCAGTCCTTTGTGTCAGAGCAGGCCCTCCACCCTCCCAGCCCAGGAAGACCCATTCAAAATGCAGATGTATGCAAGTGAGGCTGAGTACCCTGTGTTTGGGGTGTATCTGAGTGAATGCACAAGGAGCTGTCAACTAAACCTAGCCAGACGTGGATTGTAAGGCACAGAAAGATTTAAGTGCAGAGAAATGCTCACTATCTAAAAGTGGCATTTCTAAAATAGTAATATTAAATCCAACTTCACCAGTCAGCAGGATTTTGTATTACCATTCTGGCCATACTAAATATGACCTTCCTACTCCCTTCAGATCAGCAGCTGCCACTTGAACAATGTCTGAGGGCAGCCCCAATGTTAGCCCTTGAAGGGAGCAGGCCTCACTGTAGTGTAAAAACGAATTTAGGAGTTTTACACTACCAGGACATGTAAACTACCCAGGTACATGTCCTGCCTTTTACCCACACAGCACCCTGCTCTAGGGGTTACCTAGGGCACATATTAGAGGTGACTTATGTGTAGAAAAAGGGGAGCTTTAGTCTTGGCAAGTACTTTTAAATGCCAAGTCGAAGTGGCAGTGAAACTGCACACACAGGCCTTGCAATGGCAGGCCTGGGATAAGGTAAAGGGGCTACTTGAGTGGGTGGCACAACCAGTGCTGCAGGCCCACTAGTAGCATTTAATCTACAGGCCCTAGGCACATACAGTGCACATTACTAGGGACTTATAAGTAGATTAAATAGTCCAATTGGGTATGATCCAAAATTACCATGTTTAAAGGGAGAGACCATATGCACTTTAGCACCGGTTAGCAGTGGTAAAGAGCGCAGAGTCTAAAAGCCAGAAAAAACAGAGTCCAAAAAGTGGAGGGAGGTAGGCAAAAAGATAGGGGTGACCACCCTAAGGCATGTCAGGTCTAACATGTGTCCCCCCCAGCTGAAAGTGGGGAGAGCTACCCGACCTCCTGGGAGCTCTCATCGCTAAGGCGGAAGTATCTGGAGAGACCATCAGCATTGGCGTGGTCAACCCCTGGGCGATGCTCCACCGTAAAGTCCATCCCCTGTAGGGAAATGGACCACCTCAAGAGTTTTGGATTCTCACCCCTCATCTGCGTGAGCCATCTGAGGGGCCTGTGGTCTGTCTAAACCCGGAAGTGAGTCCCAAACAGGTATGGTCTTAGCTTCTTCAGTGCCCAGACTACAGCAAATGCTTCTCTCTCAATAGCACTCCAACTTTGGTCCCGTGGTAATAGTCTTCTGCTAATAAAGACTACTGGTTGGTCTAAGCCCTCCTCATTTAGCTGTGCTAGAACAGCCCCTATGCCATGCTCTGAAGCGTCTGTCTGCACAATAAATTCCTGGGAGTAGTCAGGGGCCTTGAGCACGGGGCCGTGCACATGGCTTCCTTCAGAGAATCAAAGGCTTTCTGACAAGCCCCTGTCCAATTCACCAACCTAGGTTGTTTCTTGGAAGTGAGTTCTGTCAAGGGGGACACAATGGTACCATAGCCCTTGACGAATCTGCAGTAGTATCCAGTGAGGCCCAAAAAGGCTCTCACCTCAGTCTGTGTTCTAGGTGGTTGCCAGGCCTTGATAGTCTCAATCTTGGCTTGGAGTGGCTGCACCTGGCCACCACCTACTAGGTGTCCCAAGTGCACCACGGAACCCTGCCCAATCTGGCACTTATTAGCCTTGATAGTAAGGCCTGCCTGTTGCAGAGCCTGTAGCACCTCCTTGAGGTGGAGTAGGTGTTCCCCCCAGCTGGAACTGTAGACAGTTATGTCGTCCAGGTAAGCTGCACAGTAGGCATCTTTACCAGCTAGGACCCCGTTAACCAACCTTTGGAAGGTAGCGTAGGCATTTTTCAGCCCAAATGGCATCACCCAGAATTGGTAATGGCCCTCAGGGGTGGAAAATGCTGATCTTTCTTTAGCCCCCTCAGTCAGGCCGATCTGCCAGTACCCTGAAGTAAGATCGAATGTACTCAGGAACTTGGCAGCGCTTAGTCTGTCAACGAGCTCATCAGCTCGGGGATGGGGTGAGCATCAGTCCGGGTGACTGAGTTGAGACCCCGGTAGTCCACGCAGAACCGGAGTTCTGGCTTCGCACCTGGGGCAGTAGCCTTAGGAACCAATACCACAGGGCTGGCCCAGGGACTACTGGATTTCTCAATAACCCCTAAAGTCAACATCTTGGAGACCTCCTCCTTGATGCTGGCCTTCACCTTATCCGACAACCTGTAAATTTTGTTCTTCACAGGGGGACTGTCACCAGTGTCAATGTCATGAACACAGAGGTGGGTCAGTCCAGGAGTAAGGGAGAACAGGGGGGAGAACTGCTCTAACAGCTCATAACAGTCTCCTCTCTGGGTTAGAGTCAGAGAGAATGACACCTCCCACTGACCCATCCCCTTCTTTGACAGAGAGGAGGTCGGGGAGAGGTTCACTCTCCTCTTCCATGCCCTCATCCGTGACCAGGAGAATACTGACCTCAGACCTCTCAAAGTGAGGTTTGAGCCGGTTGTGATGGAGGACCCTTAGGGGGTGCCTAGGGGTCTTGAGGTCCACTAGGTAAGTGGCCTCCCCTTTACGCTCCTTGATCTCAAAGGGGCCAGTCCAGTGGTCCTGGAGAGCCCTGGGCTCTACTGGCTCCATCACCCAAACTTTGTCCCCAGGTGAGAACTCAACCAGAGTGGCCTTCTGGTCATACCACTCCGTCATCACCTCTTGACTGGCCTCGAGGTTACTCTGGGCCTGCTTCCAGAAGCGTTGGGTTTGGTTGCGGAAGGCCAGCATGTAGCTGACCACATCCTGGGGAGGTGACTTGGGAGCTTTCTCCCAGCCCTCCTTAACAATGCTTAGAGGTCCCCTGACAGGGTGACCATAGAGAAGCTCAAAGGGGCTGAACCCCACCCCTTTCTGGGGCACCTCTCTGTAAGCAAACAACAGGCAGGGTAAGAGGACGTCCCACTTATGCCTCATGGCATCAGTCAGGCCACCAATCATGCCTTTCAGGGAATCTCTCAACAAGCCCATTGGATTGAGGATGATAAGGGGTGGTAAACCGGTAGGTCACCCCACACTCATCCCACATGGACTTCATGTATGCAGACATGAAGTTTGTGCCCCTGTCAGACACGACCTCCTTGGGGAATCCCACACGGATAAATATTCCCAACAGGGCTCTGGTCACCACCTGTGCAGTCACGGTTCTCAGAGGGATTGCCTCTGGATAGCTGGTGTCATGGTCCACTAAAACCAGGATAAACCTGTTGCCCAAGGCAGTTTTGGGGTCCAAGGGACCAACAATGTTGATGCCCACCCTTTCAAAGGGGGTGCCAACGACTGGGAGTGGAAGCAGGGGAGCTTTAAGCCGTTTCCCTGTCTTCCCACTAGCCTGGCAGGTGGGACAATCTCTGCAGAAGTTATATGAGGCTGTCCTCATTCTGGGCCAATGGAAGTGGGTGTCAAGCCTGTTAAAGTTCTTGTCTTGGCCCAGGTGTCCTGCCAGGGGGATGTCGTGAGCCAGACCCAGTAGGAAGTTCCGGTAACATTGGGGGACCACAAGCACACGGGGTGCCCCAGGACCTGGAACCTTACGCTCACTGTAAAGGAGATCCTTCTCCCAGTAAATATGGTGAGTGCCAGAGGTGTCACCTGCTGCTTGGGCTGTGGCCTGTTGCCTCAGACCCTCAAGGACGGGGCATTCCTTCTGCGCCTTGCAGAATACTGCCCGGGATGGCCCCCCTCTACTTGCCAGCCAGCAAGTTCAGGTAGGTTACCCAGGTCAGCTATGTCCTCCCCAGTTGGATCAGGGGCCTCCTCCTCCTCAGGGGCCTCGTCCACCACCGTGGGAACATTTGAGGCGGATTTCCCGTGCCTCTTGCCCTTCCTCTTTGCAGCTGTCTGGGCCATTTTTCCAGGCTCCAGACGCCCTTGACTCCCTTCCCGGGCAGCCATGGACCGTGTGATCATGCAGACCCACTCAGGTAACCCTAACATCTCCAGGTGGGATCTGAGCTCTACTTCTTTCCAAGCAGTATGCTCAAGATCATTGCCTAACAGACCATCTACAAGCATGGCAGGACTCACAGCTACTTTCAGAGTACCAGAGACCCCCCCCACTCAAAGGGAACCAGAGCCACCGGTAGGTGACTCTCACGATTGTCAGCGACTGTGACCTGGTGGAATGTATTAGGGACTATCTGCTCTGTTGACACCAGCTGACTCTTGATAGTAGTCATACTTGCTCCTGTGTCACGCAGAGCCTCCACCTTTTACCCATCAATGGTGACCCACTGCTTGTACTTGGAAGTATTTTGGGGCATGTGGGCTTTGGGCACCATTTCTCTTTCTCCCAGGGACACTAGGGAAATCTCTATCTGCTCCCCAAAGTTATCTGGGTTTGTCTCCCCCCGAGCGCTACACTAGTCCACCCAGGTGTCTGTCCGGTAGTGGACGGTGCTCTCTTGGAGCACTGGGGGTCCCCTTTATAGTGACCATACTGGTAACACTCCATGCATTTGGGGTTGGATTTCGAGATTTATCATAAGTCCCTGGCTTTTTCCCAAATCTGGAAGAGGAATGGTTGCTACCCCCTCCCTGGGAATTCTTTTGGGGGCCTTTTGAGAGTTCCTTATCTGTAAGTTTATCTCCCCCCTCTTTCTTTTGTTGGGAACCCTGACCACCTTTGTGGTTGTCCCCCCAGATACCTTTTTGGACACTCTGGTGCTAAAACCAGAGGTCTGCCTCCTCAGCAAGCTTCCTGGGAACAGTCAGCTTACTATCTACCAAGTGCTGGCACAACTCTGTAAAAGTAGTATTGAGCATATGCTCTCTCAGAATCAAGTCATATAACCCTTTATAATCATCTACTTTGTTGCCCGCACCCATCCATTCAGTGCCTTACTGGAAAAGTCAAAGGAATCTACCCATGTTTGTGTGGATTGTTTGGTGCTGTCCCTGAACCTCTGACGGTATCCCTCAGGGGTCAGCCCAAACTTGGCAAGTAAAGTGGCTTTCTGAAGTGGGTATGTGTTTTGATCAGGTTGATCCAATGTGAGAAGTGTGTCCCTCCCCAATGGCGGCACATAACCCCACATAGCTGTACCCCATTGCCCTTCAGGAACCTCATGAGCCCTTAGTGCAACTTCATAAGCAGCTAACCATTTATCTATGTCATCTCCCACCACAAAACTGGGCACCACATTTTTGTGTATACAAACCTTCTTTTCTCCAGCAGGTCCTGTCTGTATGCTGCCACCAATACTGCTGGACTCAGACTGTCTCGCCTTGATCTCCAGCTCCTTGAGACTCAGTTCATGAGCCAACAATAGTTTCTTTTCAGCCAAAGCTCTCTCAGCTGCAGCTTCAGCTCTTTCAGCTTCCACCTGTTTGGCTGCTCTTTCAGCCTCAGCTTGTTTGGCTTCTCTCTCTGCCCTCCTTTCCTCCTGTTGGGCCTCAATTTTCAATTTTGCCATTTGCAATTGGAACTCCCTTTCTTCTCTCCTTTCCTCTGCAGTCAGACTTTGCTCAGAGACACTGCTCCCTGGTCTGGAAGGGGGCACAATTGCAGTGGTAACATTACCCACTGATGGCAATAAATCCTCTGAGAGGCCATTTTCTGGCTCCTCTTCCTCATCATCCTCCTCTAAATGGGCTTCTGCCCAGGCCCTCAGCGCCACTTGAAAGTCTTCCTTTTTGGAGGCCCCTTGGGTGGGTACTCTCATCACCCTGCAGAACCCTTTTAGCTGTTTGACAGTATATGTCTCCAACAGGGCTAGGTCCAAATCTCCTACTTGAGACCCAGCCAGAAACATGTTGAGTGAGGATTTAGTTTTTGAAAATTGTCAGGAAAAACAAATTTGCAAAAAGAGATAAAAATCACGTTGACCTTCAACTGTGGGTATGTAGTGAAATACTTAGCTACTGTATGTCACTGCACAAATACAAGTCCTATCCTCACCGCTGATCACCAATGTAGGAAATGGGGTTTTTGGTTGGCAGTCAGGTTACCCTCTGTCCAAGCAAGAACCCTCACTCTAGTCAGGGTAAGTCACACACAATCCAAATTATCCTGTGTCCACCCTCTGGTAGCTTGGCACGAGCAGTCAGGCTTAACTTAGAAGGCGATGTGTAAAGTATTTGTGCAATAAATCATACAATAACACAATATAGCACCACAAAAATACACCACACAGTGTTTAGAAAAATATAGAATATTTATCTGGATATTTGTAGATCAACACAATAAAAGATGAAATAAGAATTTGTAGAAATATCACTGAAAGGTGATATAAAGTGTCTTAAGTCTTTAAAAAGCAATCAAAGTCTCTTTCAAGCACAAAGTACCTGGTTTGGAGTGGAAAATCTCCGCAGAAGGCCGCAGAGGAGGAGATGCGTGGAAAAATTGTGTGTGCGTCGGTTTCGCCCGTTCACACATGGACTTGCGTCATTATTTTTCAAGCGGGGAGATGTGCGTCGTTCTACGGGAGGAAAAATGGTGTGTGCGCCGGTTTCGCCCCTTCACACACGGACTTGCGTAGTTCTTTTTCACTCGGGGAAGACGTGCGTCATTTTCCGGCACGCGGGCCTACTCCTTCTGTGGGTCGCGGGATTACCAGATGTCCCAGGGTCTGTGCGTGGAATCCTAGGCTTGTTAACCAGCTGCGCGTCGTTCCGGGGAGCTATGCGTGGAATTTTCTTCCTCACGGCAGGCGTTGCGTCGATTTCCTTTCTGGAAGGCGGGCGGCGTTGTCCAGGCAAGGCCATGCGTCGAAGTTCCGGTCGCACCGTAGGCATAGCGTCGAGCGGCGTCTTTCCGGATCGGCATGCAGTGAATTTCTCACCGTGTAACAAGCTGTGCGTCAAAGTTTTCGGCGCACACGCCGTCCAGTTGAAAGAAAGAAGTCTTTTTGGTCCTGAGACTTCAGGAAACAGGAGGCAAGCTCTATCCAAGCCCTTGGAGAGCACTTTCACAGCCAGACAAGAGTTCAGCAAGGCAGCAGGCCAACAGCAAGGCAGCAGTCTTTTGTAGAAAGCAGTCAGGTGAGTCCTTTGAGCAGCCAGGCAGTTCTTTTTGGCAGGATGCAGGTTCTGGTTCTGGTTTCTTCTCCAGCAAGTGTCTGAGGTGGTAGGGCAGAGGCCCTGTTTTATACCCAAATGTGTCTTTGAAGTGGGGGAGACTTCATAGAGTCGCTTAGAAGTGCACCAGGTCCCCTTTCAGTTCAATCCTGTCTGCCAGGGTCCCAGTAAGGGGTGTGGCAGTCCTTTGTGTCAGAGCAGGCCCTCCACCCTCCCAGCCCAGGAAGACCCATTCAAAATGCAGATGTATGCAAGTGAGGCTGAGTACCCTGTGTTTGGGGTGTATCTGAGTGAATGCACAAGGAGCTGTCAACTAAACCTAGCCAGACGTGGATTGTAAGGCACAGAAAGATTTAAGTGCAGAGAAATGCTCACTATCTAAAAGTGGCATTTCTAAAATAGTAATATTAAATCCAACTTCACCAGTCAGCAGGATTTTGTATTACCATTCTGGCCATACTAAATATGACCTTCCTACTCCCTTCAGATCAGCAGCTGCCACTTGAACAATGTCTGAGGGCAGCCCCAATGTTAGCCCTTGAAGGGAGCAGGCCTCACTGTAGTGTAAAAACGAATTTAGGAGTTTTACACTACCAGGACATGTAAACTACCCAGGTACATGTCCTGCCTTTTACCCACACAGCACCCTGCTCTAGGGGTTACCTAGGGCACATATTAGAGGTGACTTATGTGTAGAAAAAGGGGAGCTTTAGTCTTGGCAAGTACTTTTAAATGCCAAGTCGAAGTGGCAGTGAAACTGCACACACAGGCCTTGCAATGGCAGGCCTGGGATAAGGTAAAGGGGCTACTTGAGTGGGTGGCACAACCAGTGCTGCAGGCCCACTAGTAGCATTTAATCTACAGGCCCTAGGCACATACAGTGCACATTACTAGGGACTTATAAGTAGATTAAATAGTCCAATTGGGTATGATCCAAAATTACCATGTTTAAAGGGAGAGACCATATGCACTTTAGCACCGGTTAGCAGTGGTAAAGAGCGCAGAGTCTAAAAGCCAGAAAAAACAGAGTCCAAAAAGTGGAGGGAGGTAGGCAAAAAGATAGGGGTGACCACCCTAAGGCATGTCAGGTCTAACATGTGTCCCCCCCAGCTGAAAGTGGGGAGAGCTACCCGACCTCCTGGGAGCTCTCATCGCTAAGGCGGAAGTATCTGGAGAGACCATCAGCATTGGCGTGGTCAACCCCTGGGCGATGCTCCACCGTAAAGTCCATCCCCTGTAGGGAAATGGACCACCTCAAGAGTTTTGGATTCTCACCCCTCATCTGCGTGAGCCATCTGAGGGGCCTGTGGTCTGTCTAAACCCGGAAGTGAGTCCCAAACAGGTATGGTCTTAGCTTCTTCAGTGCCCAGACTACAGCAAATGCTTCTCTCTCAATAGCACTCCAACTTTGGTCCCGTGGTAATAGTCTTCTGCTAATAAAGACTACTGGTTGGTCTAAGCCCTCCTCATTTAGCTGTGCTAGAACAGCCCCTATGCCATGCTCTGAAGCGTCTGTCTGCACAATAAATTCCTGGGAGTAGTCAGGGGCCTTGAGCACGGGGCCGTGCACATGGCTTCCTTCAGAGAATCAAAGGCTTTCTGACAAGCCCCTGTCCAATTCACCAACCTAGGTTGTTTCTTGGAAGTGAGTTCTGTCAAGGGGGACACAATGGTACCATAGCCCTTGACGAATCTGCAGTAGTATCCAGTGAGGCCCAAAAAGGCTCTCACCTCAGTCTGTGTTCTAGGTGGTTGCCAGGCCTTGATAGTCTCAATCTTGGCTTGGAGTGGCTGCACCTGGCCACCACCTACTAGGTGTCCCAAGTGCACCACGGAACCCTGCCCAATCTGGCACTTATTAGCCTTGATAGTAAGGCCTGCCTGTTGCAGAGCCTGTAGCACCTCCTTGAGGTGGAGTAGGTGTTCCCCCCAGCTGGAACTGTAGACAGTTATGTCGTCCAGGTAAGCTGCACAGTAGGCATCTTTACCAGCTAGGACCCCGTTAACCAACCTTTGGAAGGTAGCGTAGGCATTTTTCAGCCCAAATGGCATCACCCAGAATTGGTAATGGCCCTCAGGGGTGGAAAATGCTGATCTTTCTTTAGCCCCCTCAGTCAGGCCGATCTGCCAGTACCCTGAAGTAAGATCGAATGTACTCAGGAACTTGGCAGCGCTTAGTCTGTCAACGAGCTCATCAGCTCGGGGATGGGGTGAGCATCAGTCCGGGTGACTGAGTTGAGACCCCGGTAGTCCACGCAGAACCGGAGTTCTGGCTTCGCACCTGGGGCAGTAGCCTTAGGAACCAATACCACAGGGCTGGCCCAGGGACTACTGGATTTCTCAATAACCCCTAAAGTCAACATCTTGGAGACCTCCTCCTTGATGCTGGCCTTCACCTTATCCGACAACCTGTAAATTTTGTTCTTCACAGGGGGACTGTCACCAGTGTCAATGTCATGAACACAGAGGTGGGTCAGTCCAGGAGTAAGGGAGAACAGGGGGGAGAACTGCTCTAACAGCTCATAACAGTCTCCTCTCTGGGTTAGAGTCAGAGAGAATGACACCTCCCACTGACCCATCCCCTTCTTTGACAGAGAGGAGGTCGGGGAGAGGTTCACTCTCCTCTTCCATGCCCTCATCCGTGACCAGGAGAATACTGACCTCAGACCTCTCAAAGTGAGGTTTGAGCCGGTTGTGATGGAGGACCCTTAGGGGGTGCCTAGGGGTCTTGAGGTCCACTAGGTAAGTGGCCTCCCCTTTACGCTCCTTGATCTCAAAGGGGCCAGTCCAGTGGTCCTGGAGAGCCCTGGGCTCTACTGGCTCCATCACCCAAACTTTGTCCCCAGGTGAGAACTCAACCAGAGTGGCCTTCTGGTCATACCACTCCGTCATCACCTCTTGACTGGCCTCGAGGTTACTCTGGGCCTGCTTCCAGAAGCGTTGGGTTTGGTTGCGGAAGGCCAGCATGTAGCTGACCACATCCTGGGGAGGTGACTTGGGAGCTTTCTCCCAGCCCTCCTTAACAATGCTTAGAGGTCCCCTGACAGGGTGACCATAGAGAAGCTCAAAGGGGCTGAACCCCACCCCTTTCTGGGGCACCTCTCTGTAAGCAAACAACAGGCAGGGTAAGAGGACGTCCCACTTATGCCTCATGGCATCAGTCAGGCCACCAATCATGCCTTTCAGGGAATCTCTCAACAAGCCCATTGGATTGAGGATGATAAGGGGTGGTAAACCGGTAGGTCACCCCACACTCATCCCACATGGACTTCATGTATGCAGACATGAAGTTTGTGCCCCTGTCAGACACGACCTCCTTGGGGAATCCCACACGGATAAATATTCCCAACAGGGCTCTGGTCACCACCTGTGCAGTCACGGTTCTCAGAGGGATTGCCTCTGGATAGCTGGTGTCATGGTCCACTAAAACCAGGATAAACCTGTTGCCCAAGGCAGTTTTGGGGTCCAAGGGACCAACAATGTTGATGCCCACCCTTTCAAAGGGGGTGCCAACGACTGGGAGTGGAAGCAGGGGAGCTTTAAGCCGTTTCCCTGTCTTCCCACTAGCCTGGCAGGTGGGACAATCTCTGCAGAAGTTATATGAGGCTGTCCTCATTCTGGGCCAATGGAAGTGGGTGTCAAGCCTGTTAAAGTTCTTGTCTTGGCCCAGGTGTCCTGCCAGGGGGATGTCGTGAGCCAGACCCAGTAGGAAGTTCCGGTAACATTGGGGGACCACAAGCACACGGGGTGCCCCAGGACCTGGAACCTTACGCTCACTGTAAAGGAGATCCTTCTCCCAGTAAATATGGTGAGTGCCAGAGGTGTCACCTGCTGCTTGGGCTGTGGCCTGTTGCCTCAGACCCTCAAGGACGGGGCATTCCTTCTGCGCCTTGCAGAATACTGCCCGGGATGGCCCCCCTCTACTTGCCAGCCAGCAAGTTCAGGTAGGTTACCCAGGTCAGCTATGTCCTCCCCAGTTGGATCAGGGGCCTCCTCCTCCTCAGGGGCCTCGTCCACCACCGTGGGAACATTTGAGGCGGATTTCCCGTGCCTCTTGCCCTTCCTCTTTGCAGCTGTCTGGGCCATTTTTCCAGGCTCCAGACGCCCTTGACTCCCTTCCCGGGCAGCCATGGACCGTGTGATCATGCAGACCCACTCAGGTAACCCTAACATCTCCAGGTGGGATCTGAGCTCTACTTCTTTCCAAGCAGTATGCTCAAGATCATTGCCTAACAGACCATCTACAAGCATGGCAGGACTCACAGCTACTTTCAGAGTACCAGAGACCCCCCCCACTCAAAGGGAACCAGAGCCACCGGTAGGTGACTCTCACGATTGTCAGCGACTGTGACCTGGTGGAATGTATTAGGGACTATCTGCTCTGTTGACACCAGCTGACTCTTGATAGTAGTCATACTTGCTCCTGTGTCACGCAGAGCCTCCACCTTTTACCCATCAATGGTGACCCACTGCTTGTACTTGGAAGTATTTTGGGGCATGTGGGCTTTGGGCACCATTTCTCTTTCTCCCAGGGACACTAGGGAAATCTCTATCTGCTCCCCAAAGTTATCTGGGTTTGTCTCCCCCCGAGCGCTACACTAGTCCACCCAGGTGTCTGTCCGGTAGTGGACGGTGCTCTCTTGGAGCACTGGGGGTCCCCTTTATAGTGACCATACTGGTAACACTCCATGCATTTGGGGTTGGATTTCGAGATTTATCATAAGTCCCTGGCTTTTTCCCAAATCTGGAAGAGGAATGGTTGCTACCCCCTCCCTGGGAATTCTTTTGGGGGCCTTTTGAGAGTTCCTTATCTGTAAGTTTATCTCCCCCCTCTTTCTTTTGTTGGGAACCCTGACCACCTTTGTGGTTGTCCCCCCAGATACCTTTTTGGACACTCTGGTGCTAAAACCAGAGGTCTGCCTCCTCAGCAAGCTTCCTGGGAACAGTCAGCTTACTATCTACCAAGTGCTGGCACAACTCTGTAAAAGTAGTATTGAGCATATGCTCTCTCAGAATCAAGTCATATAACCCTTTATAATCATCTACTTTGTTGCCCGCACCCATCCATTCAGTGCCTTACTGGAAAAGTCAAAGGAATCTACCCATGTTTGTGTGGATTGTTTGGTGCTGTCCCTGAACCTCTGACGGTATCCCTCAGGGGTCAGCCCAAACTTGGCAAGTAAAGTGGCTTTCTGAAGTGGGTATGTGTTTTGATCAGGTTGATCCAATGTGAGAAGTGTGTCCCTCCCCAATGGCGGCACATAACCCCACATAGCTGTACCCCATTGCCCTTCAGGAACCTCATGAGCCCTTAGTGCAACTTCATAAGCAGCTAACCATTTATCTATGTCATCTCCCACCACAAAACTGGGCACCACATTTTTGTGTATACAAACCTTCTTTTCTCCAGCAGGTCCTGTCTGTATGCTGCCACCAATACTGCTGGACTCAGACTGTCTCGCCTTGATCTCCAGCTCCTTGAGACTCAGTTCATGAGCCAACAATAGTTTCTTTTCAGCCAAAGCTCTCTCAGCTGCAGCTTCAGCTCTTTCAGCTTCCACCTGTTTGGCTGCTCTTTCAGCCTCAGCTTGTTTGGCTTCTCTCTCTGCCCTCCTTTCCTCCTGTTGGGCCTCAATTTTCAATTTTGCCATTTGCAATTGGAACTCCCTTTCTTCTCTCCTTTCCTCTGCAGTCAGACTTTGCTCAGAGACACTGCTCCCTGGTCTGGAAGGGGGCACAATTGCAGTGGTAACATTACCCACTGATGGCAATAAATCCTCTGAGAGGCCATTTTCTGGCTCCTCTTCCTCATCATCCTCCTCTAAATGGGCTTCTGCCCAGGCCCTCAGCGCCACTTGAAAGTCTTCCTTTTTGGAGGCCCCTTGGGTGGGTACTCTCATCACCCTGCAGAACCCTTTTAGCTGTTTGACAGTATATGTCTCCAACAGGGCTAGGTCCAAATCTCCTACTTGAGACCCAGCCAGAAACATGTTGAGTGAGGATTTAGTTTTTGAAAATTGTCAGGAAAAACAAATTTGCAAAAAGAGATAAAAATCACGTTGACCTTCAACTGTGGGTATGTAGTGAAATACTTAGCTACTGTATGTCACTGCACAAATACAAGTCCTATCCTCACCGCTGATCACCAATGTAGGAAATGGGGTTTTTGGTTGGCAGTCAGGTTACCCTCTGTCCAAGCAAGAACCCTCACTCTAGTCAGGGTAAGTCACACACAATCCAAATTATCCTGTGTCCACCCTCTGGTAGCTTGGCACGAGCAGTCAGGCTTAACTTAGAAGGCGATGTGTAAAGTATTTGTGCAATAAATCATACAATAACACAATATAGCACCACAAAAATACACCACACAGTGTTTAGAAAAATATAGAATATTTATCTGGATATTTGTAGATCAACACAATAAAAGATGAAATAAGAATTTGTAGAAATATCACTGAAAGGTGATATAAAGTGTCTTAAGTCTTTAAAAAGCAATCAAAGTCTCTTTCAAGCACAAAGTACCTGGTTTGGAGTGGAAAATCTCCGCAGAAGGCCGCAGAGGAGGAGATGCGTGGAAAAATGGTGTGTGCGTCGGTTTCGCCCGTTCACACATGGACTTGCGTCATTATTTTTCAAGCGGGGAGATGTGCGTCGTTCTACGGGAGGAAAAATGGTGTGTGCGCCGGTTTCGCCCCTTCACACACGGACTTGCGTAGTTCTTTTTCACTCGGGGAAGACGTGCGTCGTTTTCCGGCACGCAGGCCTACTCCTTCTGTGGGTTGCGGGATTACCAGATGTCCCAGGGTCTGTGCGTGGAATCCTAGGCTTGTTAACCAGCTGCGCGTCGTTCCGGGGAGCTATGCGTGGAATTTTCTTCCTCACGGCAGGCGTTGCGTCGATTTCCTTTCTGGAAGGCGGGCGGCGTTGTCCAGGCAAGGCCATGCGTCGAAGTTCCGGTCGCACCGTAGGCATAGCGTCGAGCGGCGTCTTTCCGGATCGGCATGCAGTGAATTTCTCACCGTGTAACAAGCTGTGCGTCAAAGTTTTCGGCGCACACGCCGTCCAGTTGAAAGAAAGAGGTCTTTTTGGTCCTGAGACTTCAGGAAACAGGAGGCAAGCTCTATCCAAGCCCTTGGAGAGCACTTTCACAGCCAGACAAGAGTTCAGCAAGGCAGCAGGCCAACAGCAAGGCAGCAGTCTTTTGTAGAAAGCAGTCAGGTGAGTCCTTTGAGCAGCCAGGCAGTTCTTTTTGGCAGGATGCAGGTTCTGGTTCTGGTTTCTTCTCCAGCAAGTGTCTGAGGTGGTAGGGCAGAGGCCCTGTTTTATACCCAAATGTGTCTTTGAAGTGGGGGAGACTTCATAGAGTCGCTTAGAAGTGCACCAGGTCCCCTTTCAGTTCAATCCTGTCTGCCAGGGTCCCAGTAAGGGGTGTGGCAGTCCTTTGTGTCAGAGCAGGCCCTCCACCCTCCCAGCCCAGGAAGACCCATTCAAAAGGCAGATGTATGCAAGTGAGGCTGAGTACCCTGTGTTTGGGGTGTATCTGAGTGAATGCACAAGGAGCTGTCAACTAAACCTAGCCAGACGTGGATTGTAAGGCACAGAAAGATTTAAGTGCAGAGAAATGCTCACTATCTAAAAGTGGCATTTCTAAAATAGTAATATTAAATCCAACTTCACCAGTCAGCAGGATTTTGTATTACCATTCTGGCCATACTAAATATGACCTTCCTACTCCCTTCAGATCAGCAGCTGCCACTTGAACAATGTCTGAGGGCAGCACCAATGTTAGCCCTTGAAGGGAGCAGGCCTCACTGTAGTGTAAAAACGAATTTAGGAGTTTTACACTACCAGGACATGTAAACTACCCAGGTACATGTCCTGCCTTTTACCCACACAGCACCCTGCTCTAGGGGTTACCTAGGGCACATATTAGAGGTGACTTATGTGTAGAAAAAGGGGAGCTTTAGGCTTGGCAAGTACTTTTAAATGCCAAGTCGAAGTGGCAGTGAAACTGCACACACAGGCCTTGCAATGGCAGGCCTGGGATAAGGTAAAGGGGCTACTTGAGTGGGTGGCACAACCAGTGCTGCAGGCCCACTAGTAGCATTTAATCTACAGGCCCTAGGCACATACAGTGCACATTACTAGGGACTTATAAGTAGATTAAATAGTCCAATTGGGTATGATCCAAAATTACCATGTTTAAAGGGAGAGAGCATTTGCACTTTAGCACTGGTTAGCAGTGGTAAAGAGCGCAGAGTCTAAAAGCCAGAAAAAACAGAGTCCAAAAAGTGGAGGGAGGCAGGCAAAAAGATAGGGGTGACCACCCTAAGGCATGTCAGGTCTAACATGTGTCCCCCCCAGCTGAAAGTGGGGAGAGCTACCCGACCTCCTGGGAGCTCTCATCGCTAAGGCTGAAGTATCTGGAGAGACCATCAGCATTGGCGTGGTGAACCCCTGGGCGATGCTCCACCGTAAAGTCCATCCCCTGTAGGGAAATGGACCACCTCAAGAGTTTTGGATTCTCACCCCTCATCTGCGTGAGCCATCTGAGGGGCCTGTGGTCTGTCTAAACCCGGAAGTGAGTCCCAAACAGGTAGGGTCTTAGCTTCTTCAGTGCCCAGACCACAGCAAATGCTTCTCTTTCAATAGCACTACACCTTTGTTCCCGTGGTAATAGTCTTCTGCTAATAAAGACTACTGGTTGGTCTAAGCCCTCCTCATTTAGCTGTGCTAGAACAGCCCCTATGCCATGCTCTGAAGCGTCTGTCTGCACAATAAATTCCTGGGAGTAGTCAGGGGCCTTGAGCACGGGGGCCGTGCACATGGCTTCCTTCAGAGAATCAAAGGCTTTCTGACAAGCCTCTGACCAATTCACCAACCTAGGTTGTTTCTTGGAAGTGAGTTCTGTCAAGGGGGACACAATGGTACCATAGCCCTTGACGAATCTGCAGTAGTATCCAGTGAGGCCCAAAAAGGCTCTCACCTCAGTCTGTGTTCTAGGTGGTTGCCAGGCTTTGATAGTCTCAATCTTGGCTTGGAGTGGCTGCACCTGGCCACCACCTACTAGGTGTCCCAAGTACACCATGGAACCCTGCCCAATCTGGCACTTATTAGCCTTGATAGTAAGGCCTGCCTGTTGCAGAGCCTGAAGCACCTCCTTGAGGTGGAGTAGGTGTTCCCCCCAGCTGGAACTGTAGACAGCTATGTCGTCCAGGTAAGCTGCACAGTAGGCATCTTTACCAGCTAGGACCCCGTTAACCAATCGTTGGAAGGTAGCGTAGGCATTTTTCAGCCCAAATGGCATCACCCAGAATTGGTAATGGCCCTCAGGGGTGGAAAATGCTGATCTTTCTTTAGCCCCCTCAGTCAGGCCGATCTGCCGGTACCCTGAAGTAAGATCGAATGTACTCAGGAACTTGGCAGCGCTTAGTCTGTCAACGAGCTCATCAGCTCGGGGATGGGGTGAGCATCAGTCCGGGTGACTGAGTTGAGACCCCGGTAGTCCACGCAGAACCGGAGTTCTGGCTTCGCACCTGGGGCAGTAGCCTTAGGAACCAATACCACAGGGCTGGCCCAGGGACTACTGGATTTCTCAATAACCCCTAAAGTCAACATCTTGGAGACCTCCTTCTTGATGCTGGCCTTCACCTTATCCGAGAACCTGTACATTTTGTTCTTCACAGGGGGACTGTCACCAGTGTCAATGTCATGAACACAGAGGTGGGTCAGTCCAGGTGTAAGGGAGAACAGGGGGGAGAACTGCTCTAGCAGCTCATAGCAGTCTCCTCTCTGGGTTAGAGTCAGAGAGAATGACACCTCCCACTGACCCATCCCCTTCTTTGACAGAGAGGAGGTCGGGGAGAGGTTCACTCTCCTCTTCCATGCCCTCATCCGTGACCAGGAGAATACTGACCTCAGACCTCTCAAAGTGAGGTTTGAGCCGGTTGTGATGGAGGACCCTTAGGGGGTGCCTAGGGGTCTTGAGGTCCACTAGGTAAGTGGCCTCCCCTTTACGCTCCTTGATCTCAAAGGGGCCAGTCCAGGGGTCCTGGAGAGCCCTGGACTCTACTGGCTCCATCACCCAAACTTTGTCCCCAGGTGAGAACTCAACCAGAGTGGCCTTCTAGTCATACCACTCCTTCATCACCTCTTGACTGGCCTCGAGGTTACTCTGGGCCTGCCTCCAGAAGCGTTGGGTTTGGTTGAGGAGGGCCAGCATGTAGCTGACCACATCCTGGGGAGGTGACTTGGGAGCTTTCTCCCAGCCCTCCTTAACAATGCTTAGGGGTCCCCTGACAGGGTGACCATAGAGAAGCTCAAAGGGGCTGAACCCCACCCCTTTCTGGGGCACCTCTCTGTAAGCAAACAACAGGCAGGGTAAGAGGACGTCCCACTTATGCCTCATGGCATCAGTCAGGCCCCCAATCATGCCTTTCAGGGAATCTCTCAACAAGCCCATTGGATTGAGGATGATAAGGGGTGGTAAACCGGTAGGTCACCCCACACTCATCCCACATGGACTTCATGTATGCAGACATGAAGTTTGTGCCCCTGTCAGACACGACCTCCTTGGGGAATCCCACACGGATAAATATTCCCAACAGGGCTCTGGTCACCACCTGTGCAGTCACGGTTCTCAGAGGGATTGCCTCTGGATAGCTGGTGTCATGGTCCACTAAAACCAGGATAAACCTGTTGCCCAAGGCAGTTTTGGGGTCCAAGGGACCAACAATGTTGATGCCCACCCTTTCAAAGGGGGTGCCAACGACTGGGAGTGGAAGCAGGGGAGCTTTAAGCCGTTTCCCTGTCTTCCCACTAGCCTGGCAGGTGGGGCAATCTCTGCAGAAGTTATATGAGGCTGTCCTCATTCTGGGCCAATGGAAGTGGGTGTCAAGCCTGTTAAAGGTCTTGCCTTGGCCAGGTGTCCTGCCAGGGGGATGTCGTGAGCCAGACCCAGTAGGAAGTTCCGGTAACATTGGGGGACCACAAGCACACGGGGTGCCCCAGGACCTGGAACCTTACGCTCACTGTAAAGGAGATCATTCTCCCTGTAAATATGGTGAGTGCCAGAGGTGTCACCTGCTGCTTGGGCTGTGGCCTGTTGCCTCAGACCCTCAAGGACGGGGCATTCCTTCTGCGCCTTGCAGAATACTGCCCGGGATGGCCCCCCTCTACTTGCCAGCCAGCAAGTTCAGGTAGGTTACCCAGGTCAGCTATGTCCTCCCCAGTTGGATCAGGGTTCTCCTCCGCCTCAGGGGCCTCGTCCACCACCGTGGGAACATTTGAGGCGGATTTCCCGTGCCTCTTGCCCTTCCTCTTTGCAGCTGTCTGGGCCATTTTTCCAGGCTCCAGACGCCCTTGACTCCCTTCCCGGGCAGCCATGGACCGTGTGATCATGCAGACCCACTCAGGTAACCCTAACATCTTCAGGTGGGATCTGAGCTCTACTTCTTTCCAAGCAGTATGCTCAAGATCATTGCCTAACAGACAATCTACAGGCATGGCAGGACTCACAGCTACTTTCAGAGTACCAGAGACCCCCCCCACTCAAAGGGAACCAGAGCTGGTAGGTGACTCTCACGATTGTCAGCGACTGTGACCTGGTGGAATGTATTAGGGACTATCTGCTCTGTTGACACCAGCTGACTCTTGATAGTAGTCATACTGGCTCCTGTGTCACGCAGAGCCTCCACCTTTTACCCATCAATGGTGACCCACTGCTTATACTTGGAAGTATTTTGGGGCATGTGGGCTTTGGGCACCATTTCTCTTTCTCCCAGCGACACTAGGGAAATCTCTATCTGCTCCCCAAAGTCATCTGGGTTTGTCTCCCCCCGAGCGCTACACTAGTCAACCCAGGTGTCTGTCCGGTAGTGGACGGTGCTCTCTTGGAGCACTGGGGGTCCCCTTTACAGTGACCATACTGGTAACACTCCATGCATTTGGGGTTGGATTTCCCTGATTTATCATAGGTCCCTGGCTTTTTCCCAAATCTGGAAGAGGAATGGTTGCTACCCCCTCCCTGGGAATTCTTTTGGGGGCCTTTTGAGAGTTTCTTATCTGTAAGTTTATCTCCCCCCTCTTTCTTCTGTTGGGAACCCTGACCACCTTTGTGGTTGTCCCCCCAGATACCTTTTTGGACACTCTGGTGATCTCCAGCTCCTTGAGACTCAGTTCATGAGCCAACAATAGTTTATTTTCAGCCAAAGCTCTCTCAGCTGCAGCTTCAGCTCTTTCAGCTTCCACCTGTTTGGCTGCTCTTTCAGCCTCAGCTTGTTTGGCTTCTCTCTCTGCCCTCCTTTCCTCCTGTTGGGCCTCAATTTTCAATTTTGCCATTTGCAATTGGAACTCCCTTTCTTCACTCCTTTCCTCTGCAGTCAGACTTTGCTCAGAGACACTGCTCCCTGGTCTGGAAGGGGGCACAATTGCAGTGGTAACATTACCCACTGATGGCAATAAATCCTCTGAGAGGCCATTTTCTGGCTCCTCTTCCTCATCATCCTCCTCTAAATGGGCTTCTGCCCAGGCCCTCAGCGCCACTTGAAAGTCTTCCTTTTTGGAGGCCCCTTGGGTGGGTACTCTCATCACCCTGCAGAACCCTTTTAGCTGTTTGACAGTATATGTCTCCAACAGGGCTAGGTTCAAATCTCCTACTTGAGACCCAGCCAGAAACATGTTGAGTGAGGATTTAGTTTTTGAAAATTGTCAGGAAAAACAAATTTGCAAAAAGAGATAAAAATCACGTTGACCTTCAACTGTGGGTATGTAGTGAAATACTTAGCTACTGTATGTCACTGCACAAATACAAGTCCTATCCTCACCGCTGATCACCAATGTAGGAAATGGGGTTTTTGGTTGGCAGTCAGGTTACCCTCTGTCCAAGCAAGAACCCTCACTCTAGTCAGGGTAAGTCACACACAATCCAAATTATCCTGTGTCCACCCTCTGGTAGCTTGGCACGAGCAGTCAGGCTTAACTTAGAAGGCGATGTGTAAAGTATTTGTGCAATAAATCATACAATAACACAATATAGCACCACAAAAATACACCACACAGTGTTTAGAAAAATATAGAATATTTATCTGGATATTTGTAGATCAACACAATAAAAGATGCAATAAGAATTTGTAGAAATATCACTGAAAGGTGATATAAAGGCCCTCATTCTGACCCTGGCGGTTTGAAACCGCCAGGGCAGAGGGCCGCGGAAGCACCGCCAACAGGCTGGCGGTGCTTCATGGGCAATTCTGACCACGGCGGTAAAGCCGTGGTCAGAAAAGGGCAACCGGCGGTTTCCCGCCGGTTTACCCCTGGCCCAGGGAATCCTCCATGGCGGCGCTGCTTGCAGCGCCGCCATGGGGATTCCGACCCCCTTCCCGCCAGCCTGTTCCTGGCAGTTTACACCGCCAGGAAGAGGCTGGCGGGAACGGGTGTCGTGGGGCCACTGGCATGGGCAATGCAGGGGCCCCCTAACAGGGCCCCATAATGATTTTCAGTGTCTGCTTTGCAAACACTAAAAATCGCGACTGGTGCAACTGCACCCGTCGCACCCCTGCAAATCCGCCAGCTCCCTTCGGAGCCGGCTTCATCTTTGCAGGGGCTTTCCCGCTGGGCCGGCGGGCGATCTTCTTGAGATCGCCCGCCGGTCCAGCGGGAAAGTTAGAATCACCGCCGCGGTCATTTGACCGCTGTGCGGTGTTTGGGCGGTTTCTGCCCGGCGGGCGGTGCCCGCCGCCCGCCGGGGTCGGAATGACCCCCAAAGTGTCTTAAGTCTTTAAAAACAAATCAAAGTCTCTTTCAAGCACAAAGTACCTGGTTTGGAGTGGCAAATCTCCGCAGAGGGCCGCAGAGGAGGAGATGCGTGGAAAAATGGTGTGTGCGTCGGTTTCGCCCCTTCACACATGGACTTGCGTCATTATTTTTCAAGCGGGGAGATGTGCGTCGTTCTACGGGAGGAAAAATGGTGTGTGCGCCGGTTTCGCCCCTTCACACACAGACTTGCGTCGTTCTTTTTCACTCGGGGAAGACGTGCGTCGTTTTCCGGCACACGGGCCGACTCCTTCTGTGGGTCGCGGGATTACCAGATGTCCCAGGGTCTGCGCGTGGAATCCTAGGCTTGTTAACCGGCTGCGCGTCGTTCCGGGGAGCTATGCGTGGAATTTTCTTCCTCACGGCAGGCGTTGCGTCGATTTCCTTTCTGGAAGGCGGGCGGCGTTGTCCAGGCGAGGCCATGCGTCGAAGTTCCGGTCGCACCGTAGGCGTAGCGTCGAGCGGCGTCTTTCCGGATCGACATGCAGTGAATTTCTCACCGTGTAACAAGCTGTGCGTCAAATTGTTCGGCGCACACGCCGTCCAGTTGAAAGAAAGAAGTCTTTTTGGTCCTGAGACTTCAGGAAACAGGAGGCAAGCTCTATCCAAGCCCTTGGAGAGCACTTTCACAGCCAGACAAGAGTTCAGCAAGGCAGCAGGCCAACAGCAAGGCAGCAGTCTTTTGTAGAAAGCAGTCAGGTGAGTCCTTTGAGCAGCCAGGCAGTTCTTTTTGGCAGGATGCAGGTTCTGGTTTCTTCTCCAGCAAGTGTCTGACGTGGTAGGGCAGAGGCCCTGTTTTATACCCAAATGTGTCTTTGAAGTGGGGGAGACTTCATAGAGTGGCTTAGAAGTGCACCAGGTCCCCTTTCAGTTCAATCCTGTCTGCCAGGGTCCCAGTAGGGGGTGTGGCAGTCCTTTGTGTCAGAGCAGGCCCTCCACCCTCCCAGCCCAGGAAGACCCATTCAAAATGCAGATGTATGCAAGTGAGGCTGAGTACCCTGTGTTTGGGGTGTATCTGAGTGAATGCACAAGGAGCTGTCAACTAAACCTAGCCAGACGTGGATTGTAAGGCACAGAAAGATTTAAGTGCAGAGAAATGCTCACTTTCTACAAATTGCCTTTCTAAAATAGTAATATTAAATCCAACTTCACCAGTCAGCAGGATTTTGTATTATCATTCTGGCCATACTAAATATAACCTTCCTACTCCCTTCAGATCAGCAGCTGCCACTTCAACAATGTCTGAGGGTAGCCCCAATGTTAGCCTATGAAGGGAGCAGGCCTCACAGCAGTGTAAAAACGAATTTAGACGTTTTTCACTACCAGGACATGTAAACTACCGAGGTACATGTCCTGCCTTTTACCCACACAGCACCCTGCTCTAGGGGTTACCTAGGGCACATATTAGAGGTGACTTATGTGTAGAAAAAGGGGAGCTTTAGGCTTGGTAAATACTTTTAAATGCCAACTCGAAGTGGCAGTGAAACTGCACACACAGGCCTTGCAATGGCAGGTCTGGGACAAGGTAAAGGGGCTACTTGAGTGGGTGGCACAACCAGTGCTGCAGGCCCACTAGTAGCATTTAATCTACAGGCCCTAGGCACATACAGTGCACATTACTAGGGACTTATAAGTAGATTAAATAGTCCAATTGTGTATGATCCAAAGTTACCATGTTTAAAGGGAGAGAGCATATGCACTTTAGCACCGGTTAGCAGTGGTAAAGTGCGCAGAGTCTAAAAGCCAGCAAAAACAGAGTCCAAAAAGTGGAGGGAGGCAGGCAAAAAGTTAGGGGTGACCACCCTAAGGCATGTCATGTCTAACAGTAGTGGCATGCTGCATGTTACGCAACCCAGCCCTCAGACGCCATGTGCCTTTTCTGGAGGAGGAGGAGACTGGAGATGCCCGTGTGCCAGCAGTGGACCCTGTGGACAGTGAGGATGAGGACAACAGAACATCAGTGATCAGACAATACTTCCAATAACACACAGGTAGGACGGTGTTACTTCACATTTCAATGACATTTGTTTGAATTTGTGTGGCACTGGCATGCTGATATTCCCCACTTGTATGGCCACTTACTGTTCCCTCTGGCAATTCATTTTGAAGATGTTGGTGACCTCACATTTACTTCTGGTGTGATCACTGCAGCCAGCTAGAGGTCATTAATCTATGCTCATTTTCAGTACAGTTGAATGGCAATGTTTGAACCTGTTTCAATGAATACATAATTAAAATGTTGACATACTCCAAACTTCTTTTTTTCCAAAGGTGTTTACTGAAGTGTTAAAATATAGAGGGGAAAGTGCAATGGGAGGGGGTGATGATGAAGGAAAGTCCAGGGTATTGTTGCAGTCAGTTTGTAGCACAGGCGCATTGTCCAAGGGGACATAGGAAGGGGAGCATTGGTAGTTCAAGGTGGACAGGATGATAGATTGGGACACAAGGGTGACAAGCAGGAGAGTCTCATTTCCTGGCAGGGGTCTTGGCAAGTGTCTCTGGCTTCTGGCTGGATCGCAGGGAATGTTTGCGGGGTGGTTCTCCTTCTGCAGGGGGTGGGGTGCTGGTGGCCTGTGAGTCCTGTGGCGGGGCTTCCTGGCCGCTAGCGGCAGCGGAGGAGGAAGGCTGTTCAGATGTCTGGCTAGTGGCAGGGACCCGCTGTTGTGTGACTACCTCCTTCATAATGTTGGCCATATCTGCCAGCACCCCTGCAATGGAGATCAGGGTGTTGTTGATGGCCTGCAAGTCTTCCCTGATCCCCTGGTACTGTCCCTCCTGCAGCAGCTGGGACATGGGAATGTTGGTAGGCTCCCAGGATCTCTGCAAGTGCCTCCTGGAGAGTCGATTCCCTGGGCCTGTCCTCCCTGGCGCACAGCACTCCTCCCAGTTTCCCTGTTGGCCTGTACCTCTGTCCCCTGAACGGTGTGCCCACTTCCACTGACCCCAGGTCCCTGATTGTCTTGTGTGCGAGGGGTTGCATGAGGTCCCTGTAGAGGTCAACACACTGCTGATTGACGTGTCCTGGGGACAGAGGTGCGAGTACGTTGGGAGGGTGCTCTGGTGGTGTTTCCTGATGGGGGAGGCTCTGTGGTGGTGTGTGACTGGGCCTGGGTAACCGGCTGTCCAGAGGTCCCTGGTGGGCCAGGTTGGTCATCCAGATCCTGAAGACCAGAGTTGCTGTCATCACTGTGGGCCTCTTCAGTGGAGGGACTGGATATTGCTGGCACTCCCCCTCCGCTGACATTGGCTGGGATATCTGTGGGGATGTAAAGGATGTGTTATGGTTTCTGTGTCTGACATCTTGTGCATCCGTGGCTTGCACTCTTTGGTTGGATTTACCCTGGAAGCTTTCACTTGTGTATGTTGGTGTATGGTGGGATTGTTAGTTTTCTATGCTGTACATGCTTTAGTGATGAGTGTCCATGCAGGGTTGTGAGGGGTGTGCAGTGGTAGAGCATGCAGGGCTTGGCACTGGGATAAGTGAGATGTGATGGTGGGGTGTGGGGGAGGTGGTAGAGTGATAGGAGTGAGGGTGAGGGTGGGGGTATGTGATGGCAGCAGGTAGGGGGGGGCGATAGTAGTTGAGAGTTGACTTACCAGAGTCCAGTCCTCCTCCTACTCCGGCCAGGCCCTCAGGATGCAGGATGGCCAAGACTTGCTCCTCCCATGCTGTTAGTTGTGGGAGAGGAGGTGGGGTCCATTGCAGTCCTCTGTACAGCGAGCTGGTATCTTGCTGCAATGGAAAGTACCTTCCTCCGTAGGTCGTTCCACCTCTTCCTGATGTCGTCCCTAGTTCTTGGGTACTGTCCCACGGCGTTGACCCTGTCCACGATTCTCCGCCATAGCTCCATCTTCCTAGCTATCGATATCTGCTGCACCAGTGCTCCAAATAGCTGTGGCTCTACCCTGATGATTTCCTCCACCATGACCCTTAGCTCCTCCTCTGTGAAGGGGCGGTGTCTTTGTGGTGCCATGGGTGTTGTGTGAGGTGTGTAGGGAAGGGTGTGTTGGGTAAAGTGTTAGGATGTATGATCGGGGTGCAGGAGTGGTATGTAGGTGTGTATAGTGTGTGGCTCTGGTTGTGTCTGTGGTATTGGTTTTTCTCTGCTGGCAATTGTTTGCAATGGTAATGGGCTGTGTGTAATGTGGGTGTATGTTTTATAGTGGTGTGGGTGTGGTGTGTGCTGTTTGAATTGTCCATTGTGGTGTTGTTTTGGATGCGGGTGTCCATGGTGAGTGCAGCGGTATGTACTGCCAATGGTTTACCTCCGTTGAATGTGTGTCGTGGTGATTCATGGGTCATAATGTGGTGGTAGTTGTTCTGTTGGCGTAACAGTGTGGGTTTTGATACCGCCAGTTTATCACTGACCTTTGGTGTGGCGGATTTGTGTCTGTGGCTGAATACTGACGGATTGGTGTGTGTGTGTGTCGTAATATGGAAAACGGATATCTGCTGCGGCGGCGGTAAGTTGGCGGCAGTCAGAGTGGCGGTAAGTGGGCTCTACCGCCAATGTCATAATGAGGGCCAAAGTGGCCCCAAGAAATTTACTGTACTGCCAGAAAGAAGTAAAATACTTAGGGCATTTGATTGAAAAGGGAGCAAGAAAAATTACCAGACAGAGAGTCACTGCCATACTGCAGATGAATCCCCCAGGTATATAGAGATGTCAGAATGTTCCTGAAATGGTGAGCTGTTGTCATTAGTGGATTCCTAATTTTTCAATCATTTTCAAACCATTGCAGAAGATGACCCACAAAGACATTACTGATCCCCTAGAGTTGGAGCAAGCCTGAATGGAAGCTTTTACTGAGTTGAGAGAAAGTTTGTATAAAAGATGTTGAACATGACTGTCTAGAAGTAACTGAATTGTGCACTAAACCTAGACCTGACATTCGAGATACCTGATTGGAAGAAAATGACCAAATTATCTTTGTTGATGGTTCCTGCTTAAGAGATAACATGGGAACATTAAAAGCAGGATATGCAGTGTGCACAAGTTCTGGAATACTCGGGGAGTATATTCTGCACAAGTGTCTGAGTTGGTGACTCTTACTAGAGCATGCCATGTTTCTGCACAGCTTACAGCTACCATTTATACAAACAGCCAGTATGGCTTTGGAATAGTGCACAACTTTGGCCAGCTATGGTCACAGAGAGGGTTCATGGCATCATCTGGTTTGCCAGTTAGAAATGGTGAAAGAGTCTATGATTTGTTACAAGCTTTACAAATGCCTGAGAAGATTGCTGTGGTGAAATGCAGTACACACCAGAGATCGCATGATTTTGTTTCAATGGGAAAAGCATGTGTTGATCCAGTTGCAAGGTTTTGTGCACTGAATTGCATATCCTTCAAAGACAAATGAGAACTGTTGCCTGAAGAAGAAATTTGTGCAAATTATGCATTGACTGTTGTTGGCACTTCGGAAGAATTAAAAGGTCTACAAGAGAATGTTGACAAAGAAGAAATGAAAATGTGGGTGAAAATGAAAAGTGTCCAAAGAGAAGATGATACTTGGGTGTTGGGGGAGGGTCAAGTAGCCCTGCCGAATTGCTTGCGGATTCAAATGGCTAGATATTATCATGGTCAAGCACATGTTGGGAGGGATGCAATGATTCATACCTTTAGGCAAACATGGTTTAATCCAAAGTTTAGACAGATCGCCACAGCAGTTTGCCACCATTGTATCATTTGCTAACAGATGAACGTGGGTAAAAGAACGGTTGTTAACATGAGCCACATTGGGAGAGCGGGAGGTTCATTTAGCAGAATGCAGATGGATTTTATGGAAATGCCTGTGTGCGGAGGATTGAGATACGTGTTGGTGACTGTCTGCATTTTTAGTCACTGGATTGAAGCATACCCCACTCGCAGAAATGACAGACTTACTGTAGCAAAGTTATTGCTTAGGGAGCTGATGTTTTAGCAGGAGAATCTAGTCTGAGGAGGGCTCTCCTAGAAGCAGACTATTTAAATAAACAAACAGAGCAGCCCACCGACCCTGCGGAAGGCGTTGAAGCAAACGAGAGTCAAACAGATCTGACTCCTCAAGAACCAGTTGTAGGTACCTCAAGTCAAAATCCTGCAGAGCAAGGAGAAACTTCAAGGCCAACACTAAAAAGAGCATTGACAGAAGGAACATGGAAAGGAGATAAGTGGCCAAGATCACAAGTCAGGAGAAAGGACTCAAACACATTGTCAACAATGGAAGAAGAAGTAGACACAACAAGAAAAGATTTGAGTGGTGGAGAATTGAGTGGAGATCAAAAGCTGAAAAGAAAACGAGTTGCAAATTGAAGATACTCTGGTCCTGAATGGGCATATTTAACAACTAGTGTGTGGCAAAGTGGATGTTTGTCTTTTTGTTTTGATCGAGAAATTCCACGCCAATACTTTGGCACGTGAAGGTGGGCCATGAACTGAACATTGACAAAAGATTTCTATGAAACTGAAAAAAGAAAGTGACATTAAAGACAACCTGAAAAGACTTTAAATTGGACTGATTTGACAAGCTGCTAACCCCATTTTTAACAACAATTACTGATTTTTGACAGACACTCTGGAAAAGAAACTGAATGCTGTAAATAATTGCAAAGAAGATTAAAGATTGTTTTGAATTTTGCTGCATAGTCACATTTTACCTCTTCTACTTTCTGATTCTTTACAGATCATGGATAAACATAACAAGCAGTTTAGGTGTTGTAAATACCTTGGTATTGGCCTGGCAATTGTGTGTGTGACAGTATGTTTGCTATTGATTGTGAGCATGAGCTTTCTTAGTAAGGCTGAGACTAATCACACTTCTTCTTTAGAAATTACTACACTTTTAGAATTATTTAAGTTTAGGTAGGATGAGAACTATTTGCACTTAGATAACTCACAAACCATGATCTAGAGTTTTCTTTTGTCTTATTATTAGATATCTGGGTAAAGTGGCTAGAGAAGAGCATATAGAATTAGTAAGGAGTTTCTTTGAACCTACACTAACCTTTGGCACAGCTTATGTGCACAGGAATAACCTCACATGCTTAACTTACAGCAGTAGAAAGATCTTTTCTAGATCAAACTGACAACAGAAGAAAGGCATTAAAGGAGAAAATAGATAAACGGCTAGTGAAAAGGACATTTAAAAATTACCATGCTTTTAGTGTCACCAAAATACAAGGGATGTTAGCTTTAGATTCTCAACATGTAGAAAAGCTTTGTATATATAGGCCGCAACCTAAGACTGACAAGTTGTTTGTGGGAATGAGTGAATGAAGACGTGTTTCTTTTTCAGAACAAATGGACTTTCATGCTAAATGGACAGGACACAGCGATTCCTGGGGTTTATTATATTTGTGGACAAAATGTCTATCACCGTCTTCCAAGAGGATGGTATGGTACATGTTATTGGGGAATTATTTTTCCAAAGATTTATCAACTTGAGAGACTAAATGAAACGCCGAAAATTAATGAAATACACCTTGCTAGACAAAAGAGAGAATTTTATTCTGGCATAACTGGAGACATATTTGGACCAATTATTCCCACAGTGAGAGTTATCTTAAATGCCTTGAAAATTCGAAAGTTGTTTACTATTGTGGATAACATGCTGACAAGTTTTTCTGGAGCCATGGTTTTAATGGACACTAAAATGGCTGCGGTACGATCTATGACTCTTCAGAACAGCCTTGCATTAGACATCCTTTGAGTAAAGTAGGGCGGAGTCTGTAAAATGCTGATTTTGCAACATTGTTGCACGTATATACCTGGTAACAGTAGAGAAATTAAAAGCTTTATTAACAATCTAACTAACGTCAACTCTGGCCTAAAAGTTCTAAAAGACCCTGGGATTTGGGAAAAAGTTGGTAAGGGTTTTACTACTGTCAAAAATTGGCTGGGCAACCTAGGGAAAGTTTTAATTGTGAAAATAATACAGGCAATATTGATTATCATAATTTGTATCATTGGTCTAATGGGAGCTCATAAATTGTAAACTATAACTAAAAGACAGAAAATGAAACATTATCAGAGGAGGGAAGAAATTAATTTGGAAATGATGACAAGCAGATATTTTGATCAAAATTTGGAGAAAGAAAAGAAATGTCAGACGTTATCAAGAAACAACATTTTAGATTAACAAAAATTGTGTTGTGTAATGTAAGGTGTGATGACACATTTAGTCATCAGAGGAGGGATTGTGAAAGCTGAATTAATTAATAATACATTCTGCATTGATTAATGGTTAGGAATTTACACATATTAGGCTCATATAGAGAAATCAAATGTTTTGGCAAATGTGCCTACCTAAGTGGCCATCATCATGTGTACAACATCAATGAAGAAATAATATTAACTGTTTTAAGTAATGTGGACCATACTAACGTATAAATGACATGTATTTGCTTAAATTTATTAGGCATAGACTGAACGTGAAGATTTGGTACTAGTCGCAAAGCCTCATGTTAAGTTCCATACCATTAATAAATATTTGTAAATGTTTTTTTCTGCTTCACGAAAGAAGCTTCAGCTGTTCATTGTTCATTATTCATACAGTGTTGACCAAATAGATTTGTAATGTTGCAGCATTAAACTAAATGATGTCTTGAACTTTCTTGTGAGAACTGTCTGCTGTTATATGATGCACTAGCTAGCATTTGTATCTTTGGTGCGTGAGAAGCTAAAGTTCCCAGGACCTGACAGTGGCTTCCCTGACGCAAGTTGTGAATTGCAAGTAAAGTTACCTGATGGAAACTGGTGACAGGAACAGGAGAAAAAGAGGCAATCATCGACGTGTGAAAGACTGTCTAACTATATCACAGATTTGAAAATTAATGATTATTGATTCTTCTGTGAACAGCCGATATTCTGACCAATGATGATGTGGGAAAATACTTTATGGATTTGAACTTATCCCGACTGCGCTTAGCAAGGACAACACAATCCGTTAGTTCAGTTTGAGAGTAGAAACAGCTAGATTGAGTGGTGTTCCAGGAGAGATACAGAGCAGTCCTAGATACCCTTTTTTTAGTCTCATTGCATAGCTATTGAATATTAATGCTATTAATGCTATCTTCTTAGTTTGATATCCTTTCTATGTTGGTTTAGTTAACTTAGAGCCAACCGTGACTGCCCCAATCCCCTTCACTTTCCCCTCTGCAAATGCTGACCACACGAATGTCCAGCTGACGAAGAAGTCTCTGCTTGCCTATCGATTCAGGAGAGGTGTAACAAAATGAAATTCTATTTGTCATAGATTTGTGTTCTTTCTTTTAGGTACCACCCGCTATATTTTTGCTAGGGCCATAGCTAGATGTTTTCCAAATTAATTTTTTGTCTAACTTTTCCCTTTTACATGAAGGCCAATCATGCCATTCGAATTACAGGGTTAGTTAGTGTGTCCATGTTCAACAATTGTGATTAACAAAGGATTGATTTTATTCAACTGTGAATGTCTAAATGTATGCCATCTCTGTAGGTAAGTTATTGCTTATACTAATTTGTACCGTATTGCTTGAATGTCTAATGTTAAATGCTTTGATAAAATTAAGGTTTTTCCACTGTTTTGGTCAAACTGTTATTTATCTATGTTTATCAGTTGATATTGAGATTGCTTTATGTGACATTAGCATTGTTAATCTAGCGCAATAAATATTCAAAC
This sequence comes from Pleurodeles waltl, assembly GCF_031143425.1. Lineage (NCBI taxonomy): Eukaryota > Metazoa > Chordata > Amphibia > Caudata > Salamandridae > Pleurodeles > Pleurodeles waltl. Next base: position 310,909,547 of record NC_090442.1, read on the forward strand.
TGTTACTAAAATGTGTGGTTATTCATGGTCACACGGGCCATGGTGTGTAAAATTTACTGACTCAAATGTTTGGATAATGATTTATTGAACCTCTAATGCATCCCCTTATAAATAAATTATCAAAGACAAATAAGGCCAGATGCGCTCACAGTTGCACCTCAGTGAAGATTGCCTGGGCTGGGTCTGAGTAGTGACAAAGATGTAGTATGATTGCATGAACCCCCCGGATCCACAATACACAATGCGAACGAGTAGTGTAAAGGATGAGGGTGAGGCATCTAACCCAAATTAGAAGGGCATTCAACATAAAGACTCGGAGTCGAGAATAAAAAGCGAGAATATTACAAGTATAATCCATTGGCAATTGTGTCACCATTTAGAAAGTTAGAATCCCTCTGTCTGCGCCGTGATCAGATCGCAACTTAATTAAAAAAATGTACATAAATTAATAAATAAAAAATGGATACGCCAAAACACTCCGTTTGCTGTGCAACGATTCCTGTAAGAGGAAGAGTCACGTGGGTAGGGCACATACATTGTACCTGGGAATTACTTCAAAGGAAAACGAAGGTCGCTTGTGGTTTAAAGGTTAAAGTGTTAGCTTCCTACTCTGAGTATTAAGGGTTTGAGTCCTGGGGACTTTCGGGAAATAAATCAGTGACAGCTGTTTTAGTGTAAAAGGTCATTTATTAGGACAGGATTGCATAAGCAACATAACCTTAACTTTTAAACGTAAACCGTAACTTTAATACCGCCCTCCCTTTAACATCTCCTCGCTCATCCTTCCCCTCCAAACCCTTATTTCGTTTCCATTCCCCTACGCACTCCCCTTTTCCTTTCATGCCCCATTTGGTTTGTGCGTACCCCCACTCAGAGCCTTCACCTGCTTATTTATTCCCTGGAAGGGTGGCCAAGCCCGCATCTGACTCACCACCCTCCCCCATCTACTGCCAACCAGCACAAACCCATTTGGCGTTTTGCTGCCCCACCCCCCCACCCAAACCACGCTACTGCAACCAGCACTCCTCATTTCTTGTTCCCGATCTACAAGTTCTCTCCCCACAACTCCTCAACCAACAGTCTCAGATCCGTCAGATAATATGCGTTCCCTAGTGTGGACAGGTGAACACCGTCGTCTCTGAACAATGTTACATCCTGTTCTGTAATATCCTCATGTTTCAGTATTTTCATCCCCTGTGCCCAACAAAAAACCCTCATTGCTCTGTTAAGCTTCCAGTGAGCCCGCTTCATGGCATTGACTGCCCCTCTCCACACTCTACGGGGAACGAATTCTGTCCACACCACGCATGTACCATGCAGTTTTTGTTTGATAATCTCCAAGTCTCTCTGCATGTGTTGCAGGAGCGTGAGTCCCGACAATTTCACCAAATCATTCTCCCCCAAGTGGATAATCAACAAATCAGGACATCCCCAGTTCAATAAGTTAGATGTGATGAAAGGAAGCAGGTTACCCCACCGCATGCCGCTCTTTCCCCACCATAACACCTTGTGCTGCCTGCTGGACAGTCCCAGGGCCCGACCATATATCTGTTTCACCGCGAACTTCACTGCCCAGTGGATAAATGAATGGCCTACCAGCCATGTCACCATCTTGCCCTGCGATGGCCCAAACGCCTCTCCTGTGATGGAAAAATAACTGTAACGTGTGTTTATTATGTAACACCCCGACCCCCCTTTCAAAACCTTTCAGTTGTCCTTCCTAGCATCTTAGGGCCTCACATATCGTTCACAACACCTTGATTTCCAGCGGCCTATCGCCCTGATCTTCGCCCAATCCCAACTCAAATGCGCCGCGGCCGTAGCTGCCCCAATTCTGAACGAATATGTAACAAAATCCATGGCCCGGCGGCCCGTCCGTCCCGCGTAAAAGCTGAAAACTGGTGAGCTTGGATCCTGACCTGTGCACAAAAACCCCGGCGTCCCTGCTTGACAAACCTGAGGCTTGAAAATTCCTCCATTCCGTCACTGGGCAAGCCAACCCGTTGCCCCCTTTTTCCAACCATACCCACTTTCCCCTGCCTAACTGGTCAGTTTTAGATTTTCTAAGCCAGATGCCCAATCGATCACCATGTACGCACACCTCCCTGTAGCGTATCCCAACTGCTGCCACAACACCCAACAACTCTGACACACGAAATGCTCCAAAAAACATCCACACCATACATAAGCGGAACTGTGCTAACTCGAAACCGTCTGCGCAACACACCAGCATTACGTGCAACAATTCCAATAACAGCTCAAAATCAATGGGTTCTCTGGCCGTTCTACCTTCTGCTGCTCTAATCCTGCCCCAGCCTTTTAACATCCTCCCCAACAAGTCATTTCTAGCCGGGTCATGATCAAAAAACAATTTCCCGTAAAATGATACGCCTGCCAGTTTCCCCCCAATAGTTGCTACTGATAAACCTTTCCGTATCATGTACAGCACGAAGCGCAAGGCACGATGCTCTAGCTGCTTTCCCCTCTGCTCCCAAAAGTTTCCCGCAAACCGCTCGAAGGATTGAAAATCCAACCAGGCCAGCCAATAACTTCGCCGAGTGGATTCCGCTAAAGACATCTCCACCAGCCCCGTGATCATCATGCCCCCCACTCCCAAATGTCTGCCGGGACCGCTGTCTTGGTCTGTTCTGCTCCTGGCGCCAGGTTGCGAAAACGCTGCCACTGTGAACGAGACAGGGAATCCGCAATCTCATTGAAAACTCCTGGTATATGGACAGCTTTAAAAATCACATTCAAAGATAAAACCTGCAGCATAAAACGGCGGAACAAGCGCAAAACCCTCAGGTTCCTTGCCTTCTGTCTGTTAATCAACTCAATGACTGTCATACTGTCGATTCTGAACAAAACTGTCCTATTTGCTAACTCCTGCCCCCATACTGCCATGGCTACCAGAAAGGGAAAAAATTCCAAGAAGGCAATACTCCTCCCCTGCTGCAACCAAGATGCTGGCCACTCCTCAGCGCACCACCTGCCGTCCCAGAAGATCCCAAAACCACTTGCTCCTGCTGCATCTGAAAAAATCTGTACCTGCCATACTGTCTCTTCCTCACAGAAAAGCATGGATACCCCATTGAAATGTCTCAGGAATGTCTCCCATACCCTCACGTCTTCCCTAAGGCCCACTGAATCTCTTATTCTGTGATGTGGCATCACCGCTCCTGACATAGCCAGCCCCAATCTCCTGCAAAAAGTCCTCCCCCCTCTGACTGCCCTACAGGCAAAATTCAGGTACCCCAACAACTTCTGAGCTGTTCGCAAATTGATTTTCCGTGCCTCCCTCACTGTACCCAAGAAATCCAGCATGTCTTTTACTTTTTGTGCCAGTAACCTGGCTATCAGTGTAATGGAATCTAACTCGATGCCCAGGAAGGTGAGAACCGACGAGGGGCCTTCAGTCTTTTCAGGTGCCAGCGGGACCCCCATCTGGTGTGCCATGTCTTGAAAAGTTGCTAGAGCCTTCCGGCAATACCCGGAGTCCTTATTCCCCACAAACAGGAAATCGTCCAAATAATGGGTCACCGCATAATGCCCACTGATCTTGACAAAAACCCATTGCATGAAGGTGCTAAAGGCCTCGAACAGAGCACATGAAATCGTACAACCCATGGGCAGGACCCTGTCCACGTAGATTGCCTCTTCAAACTGCATCCCCAGTAACTCAAAATCCCCAGGGTGTATCGGCAATAGTCTGAAGGCTGATTGTATGTCGCATTTTGCCAGTTCTGCCCCGTAACCACAGGCCCTGACCAATTTTATGGCATCATCCACCGATGCATAAACTACTCTGGTGTCCTCTGCCGCAATGAAATTGTTAACAGATGTGCCCTCCGGCCATGACAGGTGATGTATCAACCTGAACTCACCCGGGGCCTTCTTCGGCACGACTCCCAGTGGGGATATCATCAAATTTAGGCTCGGCCACTCATAAAATGGCCCGCAATTCTGCCCAAGGACAGGTCCTTATCCAGCTTTTTCCTCACCACCTGCAGACCGCAAATTGTCTGCCCAGCGCCTCCTCCGTGGACCTTGGTAGCTGACCCTGAATCCCTCTCGAAAACCCTCTGCTAACTTAATCGCTGCTGGCCTATTTGGGTATTTGTGCAGCCATGGTAGAATGAAGTCTAGCCTAACTGGCGTACGCCCCCTTTGGAGCAGGAGCACCCTGAGTCCCTCTGCCTTTTGTTGCTCTCCATTGTTCGGCTGGACTGGAAAGCGAAAAATATTGCGTGACCGGGTGACGGCCCCCGCATTTGGAGCAATCGTGTTTAAATTTGCAAGGATGTCTGGAGCAGAAACCTTTGTTAAAGTTCCAGCAAGCTCCCGTCGTGTTAGGAGTTGTTTTCTGTCCCACGCCCGCCCCTCCTGGGGCGGGACGTGCCTGAAACAGCTTATAAACCACTGGTAAACCACTGGCCGTGTGGGTGGAATGCCGCGGATTGCGACGACGCCATCCATTGCATCCATAACTCTGGGTCTACATCTCCCCACGGCTTCTCAGGGTTGATACTCACTCGGGCCCTAAACTCCTCATCATAACTCAACCAGGCAAACCCCCCGAAGTGCATTTGTGCTTTCCGAATGATGTCCATATATTTAAATAGCGCTATGGCCCTGTCGGGGTATATCTCGCAATAAATGCTCGCAAAAATCAAAAACGCTGATGTCCAATTATCCATGTTAATTGGCACCCTCCGCCTTCGGGCCAATTCCCACTCTTCCTCCTTGGAACCTTCCTTGGCTTGTATATCCCTATGTAAATGTTTTAAAACGTCTATATACTCATGTCTCCATATTCTAGCCTTCGTTTTTTCCGCTACGTGTGAGCCCAATGACATAGCCAAACCCATGTAGGGAAGCCTCTTTTTGTGGTCACCCCCTTCTTTCTCCTCCGTTCCTGACTTCTCTCCTGTCACCTTGTCCCCTCTCTCGCCTTCAGTTGAAGCTCTACCTTGATGCTCTTTACCAGTCTCACTGCCCTGTCTTTAGTTGGCAATGGGTCAAGTATCGAACCGTCACCTACCCCGACGGATCTACAAACCGGAACGTCCCCCACCCTTGCGCCATCCCCCCCAAACCGACCACCATTGCCCTTTACCTCTTGCCTGTGTTCCCACAGGTCGCGAAACCTTCCGGGCCCCTCGGCCACGTGCTTGTTCTTGCCTTCTTTCCTGTAAACCTCCGCTGGTATCGTGATCCTGAAAAATAGAAGCGGAAAGAGAGGGTGCGCTGCTCCTGCGTCCTCGCCCCCTCTCCCTCATGCTGCGTACCTCTGTCTCCCTTATCTCCCCTTCTTCCCAGTCAACCAGCTCCTCTTCATAGTCAAGTTCAAGAACATCTTCTTCGCCCACATCCATTCTCTTATCCACACTCCCATTCATCATCATGTACTTCACTGTGATCTCATCCTGACCCTCATGGCGCCCACCATCACTGTATTGTCCCCGATCCTGCGGAGTAGAGAAGGCCGCCGAAGACCCCTCTAGCGCTTCAGACCAACGTGCAGGGGCCGTGTTGCGCCCCGTTGGCATCGCCTTCTTTCTGCCGACCTCTTGTGTTGGCATTGACTTTCCGCGCCCTGCGTGGCCGTGTGCGCCACTGACACCCATTGCGCTCGCTAACCGACCGGCCGCACCAGCCTCCTGACTCCTACCACTCGGAACCCAAACCCAGCTACCCTTGCCAGCCTCCTGTGGCATATTACCTGCGTTCCCTATGCTTTCCGCTGGCCTCTTTAGCTGCCGGCCGTATGGCGCGGCCATCTCCCGCTCTATGCACAATTGAGCCCACCTGTCCTCTGTTTCTGCCACTATGCGGCGTTGCTTCCGGATCCTGGCCTCTAAGTCCCATACATCGCCCGAATCTAGCCTGCCTGCCCTGGGGACACTCTGCCCGGGGCCTGGGAAAAACACGGGCCCCCCTGCCTCCCCGGCTTCCTTGGGCTGTCCCTTGTTGGCCTTGCCCTTCCCACCTGTCTGTCTGGGTCCTTTCCCTTTCTTTTTCGCTGCATTGCTGACCCCAGCCGAGTTGGCACCGTCCTTGGGTAGCGACAGGTCCATGGGTGTCACCTCTATAATGGGGGCGGGGAGCTCCTGTAACACTACTTCTTGCGCTGGGGCCCCATCCGCCAAGTTCTGCTCCTGGTGCAATTCTGGGACCCCGCCTGTTGGTCTGGCGCTGTCTCGACTATTAAGGTCCCTGGGTCGCTCGAGGGGCCCTCCCCGTCCCCCAACTGACTAGAGGGGGAGGAAGCGCCCCGTGCCTGACCCGCTGCTGCTTTTTTGGGCTTTTTGGCCCTCTCCGGGGATGTTCATGCGGCTACCACCGCCGCTACCCGGCCGGACGCGGTGCGCGTTGGACGCACCATCCCCACCCAGGCCTGGTCCAAAACCCCAGGCCTGAGGAGGTCAGCCCGGCCAGCTTCGCTGAGTACGCGAAGCGCGGCCTGTACCGCCTCCGCGTCGTGGCTAGTAGCCATGGCGTCGGGGCGGGAGATCCTGCTGGCCTTGTCTCTCTGCCCCCTCAACTATGGCTGGGGAAAAAACTTGTCAATGGATCTACCAGGCCTCGTGGCCTGCTCGCGCTCGCGCGCAAACGCACCGCCGCTTACACGTGGCTAGTTGTGTGCCCCTATTGGGCCCTTGCCCTGCCCCCCTGGTTGAATGAGTTATGGTGTTAACATTATTATTATTATTATTATTTTTTTTTTTAAATAATTTTTGTTGTCCTTCGTTAGAAATCAATGTATGCTCCCTTTTTTTTATTTTTTTTTATAAAATACACTTCACGCGGTCAGCGCTTAATTCCTGCTGCACCGCCGGTGAGGGAAAAATGCCCGCAGGGAATTGCCGGCGTGCTGGGCCCGGCGCACCTCCGAGCGCATGAGGAGACAAAAATCAATGGTTGCGGTGGCGCCGCAAACGCGACCCGGCAACGCTCCCTGGGGGCAGCTGCTCAAACAATGGAGGGCCGCCGCCCTCGCCTTGTTGATCCGCCCACGCGTTACTCGCGCGCTGCCGCGGATCCCAAAAGGCCTACAAAAACTTTAACACCCCCCACACTTGCCTGCGTTTCCACAAAAAATGCCCCCGGGGACCGGCCAAACTAACCGTGCAAATGGGCTGCGCGGAAGGAGGCCGGTCCCTCCACCCCACACCCCTTTTATCCCCTCCCATTAGTCCCACCCCTACTTACCTGTTGCCCCAATCCTGGTCCCGCGCCGTCACTTCCTTCCCGAAAGAGCCCGCGGGAAGACTAGAGCGTTGCTCTCACTCCCCACGGGCCCCTCCATTATGACCATGTTTCCGTTCTCAAATGTGTTTAAATGTAAAGAGTGCATTATACTATTAAAAAACCCTGCATATATTCAAGAAGGCCTGGTGATGGGCAGCGTCCGGCTGGGAAGCTGTTGACGAAACTGAGAGATGATTAATGGGATGTCTCACCACACAAGGGGGCAATTGACGAGCTCTGCACTGCAGTGGGCTGTAGAAGGGTGTAGAGTTGCTATTAGTTCTGAACACGTTGCTGTAGGGACTGGATCAGTCTCAGGTGGGATAGCGAGTGCAGGTTCCTAGCCCCCATGCTGTTGTCTATTAATCGCACCTCATGCCGCTTCTCGAGGCAGGGTCATGTTCTGAAGAATTCTTTACATGTTTCATGTAGCGCGCACTGGATAGATATTAATTGGATGGGGTGGCCACCTTTGTCTTAAGATGGAGATACCGGACGTTTTATTGTTGTTTTAGTAGTCCGGTACATGATACAGATCATAACCCCAGGCCAAACAGGATTACTTTAGAAGCCATCCCAGAGTCATTGGAGGATCATCCAACTACTGTAGAAGTCATTTTCACATCATCAGACATCATCAAGCTCTTGAAGTCATCAGCAATGTTTAGAAACGTAAGCCTGATGATTTGAGGATGACTTGAAAATGAGTATCTGATGACTTCACAAGGTGTGACTATTCATGATGACTACATGAGGATTTAAAAATAACCATCTGATGACTTCACAAGGTGTGACTATTTCTGATGACTTCAGGACGATTTAAAGATGACTATGTAATGACTTTAAAAGGTGTAACTTTCCTGATAACTTCAGGATGATTTCAGAATGAGTACCTGATGACTTCACAAGGTGTGACTATTACTGATGACTTCAGGATTATTTAAGAATGAGTATCTGATTACTTCATAAGATCCAATGTGTTTTTTGATGATTTGAAAATATATATCTAAAACTCCACAAGCATAATGTCTTTCTAACATGTTTTGAGAATGATTTGCTGATTACCCCAAGAATACACCCACTATTTTGGTTTAATTTTTTGTAAGACAGGTCCAACCCGTGGTGTGATTTTAGAATTATTTGCTGGTTACTACTCAGTGAACACTATTTAGGCATTAACAGAGTTTTCTTTAAATGCAAATTAGCATACAGTGTGCTTAGTAAGATATGTAAGAACACTCACAGGTAAATATTTTTTAGCTTATTTACATCATTTTATTTTATTTTAATAATCCGTATTAACAAATATATTGTGATAAAATTTTAAAAACATGCTAGTTTAGATTCATGCCAATGGGATTAGGCAGCAATAGAGTATGAAATTATTGGACAGTATTGTCTAAACCATTCAAATTATGAATTTAAAGAATGCAAACTATACTGCACATTCTGTGAAATTTAGCCACTTGATATTTTAACAAGGGGTTGCAGACTCAGGCAACTTGAAACTTTACACGCTTTTTTAACTGTGTAAAGTGCAGAACTGCAAAATAAAAACATGGCAGCTTCAGTGAAATTCTGCAGCAGTGAGAAACCATTCCTGCAATTGTGACTTTTGCCTCTTGCCCGTGGTCTCCATTCTAGACCCTACCAGAAACATGTTTGCTAATCAGATTCTGAGTCCAACATTATGCACCATCGCCTGCTATTGAGCAAAGTCGCATGGTCTTACCTCCCCATAGATATTATCAGAGTTTGGGCATTACCCCCAGACCCCTCACTGTCAACTGTACTACTGTGGAAAGCCAAAGGCTGGGTCACCCTGAGGCGGGAAAAAAGTCCATTGTACAAACTTCAGGCCAAGTGGCTAAAACATTGCCTAAGTGAAGCTGGGAAGTAGCAGTGCCTTAAGTTTTTTTACGCCGCTGGGTTTATGGTTCACTACAATGGTTTCTCTTCTGTACTCTAGCCAGGGTTGGCTCTAGGGCAGTGCAGCCAGTGCCACCGCAACAGGTGCTGACTTCAGGTGGCTGCGCAGTGGTTACAAGTATATTATGGTTTTAAAAGCACCTGTTGTGACGTTCCTGGCCTCCAGACGTTTTCAGGTAACAATAAATATGTCAAGATAACTCTGGTGATTATTGTTCTGACTGGTAAAGGAATCGGAGTCTCTAGTGGATGTTTTAAGGTAGTGCAGAGGGTGAGTGACTGTGGCGGGCGCAGTCACCGCGAAGGCTCATCACCAGATTGTATGGGTGCATGCAGGAGCAGCGGAAGGCAGTGGTTGTGGCTGCTAAGGCTAAATGGGAGATGGATGTTGGGGAGGTGCTAACTGAGGCAATGTGGGGAAGCTGCTGTGCGCACATGAGAATGCTGTCGCCTAATTACAGACTGCAGCTCATACACTTTAAATTCCTACACCGGTTATATTATACCCCTCGTGGCTTGTGTGATATGGGCCTGCGTGCTGATGCACGCTGTGAATGTTGCCATGCGCCGGACGCTGATTTTCTGCATCTGGCGGGGAACTGTGCTGAGGTGCGCGCCTTTTGGGAAGAGGTGATGCATGCAATTGCTGGAATGACGGGCTTGGTTTTGCCTTTTTCTCCTGTGCTGGCATTGCTTGGGCTGCTGGATGGGGTGCCGCCGGTGTGGAGACGTCTGGTGGGTATGCTGCTTTTATTGGCAAAGAAAAGAGTGGCGATGTGTTGGGGGCTGGGCACGGCGCCGCGAAGGTCTGACTGGCTGCGTGATGCTGCAATTTGTCAGGAGCAGTTGTCAATCTTTTGGGAGCAGGCCCCCGCGGGCTCTCACCCTAGAGATATCTGGGCACCTTTTTGCTCTTTCTTGGACTCTCATGATTGAATTGTGAGGGCTTTGGCTCTATGTGACAGGTTGCGCACTTTCATTGATTGGATTAGATGTTGTTCCTGCAAGTGTTGTATGTGCTGTTCGATGGGGGACCCTGCTGTATGTGTCTGCTCTGCCGCCTCCACTTCTATGTTGGTTGATGTTTGTTGTGTTTGTGCCCTGGAGAGAGCTGCGCTGGGCTTACCCCAAGTGGTGTGCTTTTTGAGGTTGCGTTCCTGTGTGGCTGGGAGGCTGCCAGAATCCGTTGACCTAGACATGCTGGGATCCTCGATTTTTTGTACTTCACCTTTGGCGGTCCCTTGCGATATTATGTGTACACTACTGTACTTCCTTTGCTTATTATCCAGCTCCTGGGGCTGTTCTTGTTGTTGTATGGTAAATTTGCATAAATAAATAACATTTTTTAAAGGTAGTGCAGAGGGTGAATATGCCTGATGCAAAGAACATGTACCATGCAGATTAAGGGGCATATTTATTAGCCCCTAGCGCCACTGGAGCCTCACTTTTCGTGACGCTCCAGTGGCGCAATGCCCTGCGCTGTATTTACAAGGTGACGTTAAGGGCGTGGAAATGGGCATGCAATGGGTGTTGCTGTGGGCGTGCCACAGCAACACCTATTGCATTTTGACGCTGCCTCAGATTTACGAATTGTAGTAAACCTGAGGCAGCACCAATATCTAACGCCAGGGGTGGCATTAGCAAGGCGCAACGAGGAGGAATACTTTTATTCCTCCTTGTTTTTATATATTTTCTATGTGTGCTGTATTCTGCGGCCCGCATAGAAAGAGCAAAATGCCAGACATGATTGTTTATGTGCGGGAAGGTATCCGTTCCTGCACATAAACAATCATTTCAAAATGACGGTTTGGCACTTCTGTGTGCGCTGCATTCTACAGCACACACAGAGGTGCCAAATCACCATTAGTGATTGTTTATGTGCAGGAAGGGACACCTTCCCACACATTAATAATCATATCCCTCATCACAGACATCCTTGCACAATGGTGCAAGGCTGCCTGCATTGGTGCTCGGCATCTCAATTTAGTGCTGGGACAGGGGACAACAGAGGATTGCGCCATATTCAATTAAATATGGCGCATCCCTGCGTTGTGAAAATGATGGAGCTCAGAGCTGCCAATTTTAGTGCAGCGTCACGCTCGTCATTTCCCATTAAATATGGGCCCAAATGCTTACAATGCAAATAGGTCAATGGGTTACTATTTTTATCAGAGAGGTCCTTTTATGACTTGCGGTTTAGAAGTTATAATCCTAATATAGAACAGTAAGCTATAAACTGTCAGCAAATGACTGCATGCCTACTGCAAGGTATAGAGTAGAGAGTTATGATTTGTTCCTCAGTCTTTCATTATCCTAATGTTGCAAAAAGGGTTCATTGAGGTAGACATCAATTCTTATTGTTAAAGAGAACCCCCAACCATGCTGTTACATTATAAATTCTGAATGTGTGCTCCTCCACACCAAGCACTCACACTATACACCCTACCGTTATGGATGATGTGAGACTCCTACACCCTGTAGTCCTCGGTCTTATGCAACATTTCTTATACACTGATTTACACACCTATGATTGATTGTCTCTGTGCAATGTGAGTGCAATGTAAAGTCCTCTGACATCCTACAGTGGTATGAGTGTGTAGGAGGCTGGCCTGGCTTGTAGTGGGTACCAATGGTACTTACACCTTATGCCAGGTCCAGTTATCCCTTATTAGTAGAGTGTAGTAGTGTTCTAGCAGTTTAGGCCGATAGAGGTAGCTATAGCAGAGCAGCCAAGGCTGAACTAGGAGACATGCAAAGCTCATGCAATACCACTTATATCATATAGGTACTATATCATAAGAAAGACAATACTCATAGTTACTAAAAATAAAGGTACTTTATTTTAGTGACAATGTGCCAAATATATCTCAGAGGATATACTCCCTTAGGAGGTAAGTAACATACACAAAATATACAGAACTAACCAAATCAGGTAAGTAAAACAGTCAGAAAATAGTGCAAACACTGTAGAATACAATAGGATGCAATAGGCCTATGGGCAACACAAACCATATACTAAGAAAGTGGAATGCGAACATCGAATAGACCCCCAGGCTAGAGTAGTGTGTAGAGGGTCGCTGGGAGTGTAAGCAAACAATAAGGGTGTAAAGGAGACCCCACCCCAAGACCCTGGAAAGTAGGAGTGAAGTACTAATATTTCCCCAGCAACACACTACAGGTGTCATAAAGGATTTTGCAAGGACCACAACAGACTGCAAAGCACTGAAGACGGATTCCTGGACCTGAAGACGTGCAAAGGAAGGGGACCAAGTCCAAGAGTCGCTAAAGTGTCCAGGGGGGGCAGGAGCCCACTAAACCCCAGATGAAGGTGCAAAATGGCTGCCTCTAGTTGGAAGAAGCTGCAGGTTTTGCAACAACCAAGGCAGGTAGGAAGTTCTTCTTCATGCATAAGATGTCCCATGGCATGCTGGAAGATGCAGAGTTGTTTCCTTGGCAAAATACCGCAAACAAGTCTTGCTAGCTGCAAGAGTCGTGGGTGGAGAAAAAGGGTGCTGCCTGGGCCCAGGAAGGACCAGGATGTCACCAATTAAGAGAGGAGACAGAGGGGGCCCTCAGCAACGTAGAGAGCCCATGCACAGGAAGGAAGCACCTGCAGAAGTCCTTGAACACGGGTTCAAGAAGTCTGAACATGGCGGTCATCTCAACACTGCAAGGAGAGGTCCCACGTCACCGGAGATCAACTCAGGGAGCTGAGCATCGCAGGACAGAGTGCTGGGGACCTATGCTCGGCTGTACATGCAGGAGTTCTTGGAAATGTGCACAGCAGCCCTTGTAGCTGCAGATCACGCGGTGCACAGGATTACTGTCTGGGGAGGGGAGGCAAGGACTTACCTCCTCCAAATTTGGACAGTTGGACCACTGGGGAGTCTGGCTCACTTGGGTCCACCATCTGTGTTCCAGGGGCCACGCTCGTGAGGATGAGAGGGGACCCAGAGTACCGGTGAAGCTGACGTTTGGTGCCTGCTGGAGCAGGGGAAAGATTCCGTTGACCCACAGGAGATTTCTTCGTGGCTTCCAGTGCAGGGTGAAGGCAGGCGGCCCCCAGAGAATGCACCACCAGGAAACAGTCTAGAAAGTCGGCAGGATTAGGCGCTACAATGTCGCCGGTAGTCTTCTGGCAACTTTGTTGCAGTTTTGCAGGCATCTTGGAGCAAATCGTCTGTTAAATAATATTAACTTTCTAATATAAACCAAACGAGAGCAGCCTTAGGCGTCTCGCTTAAATTGTAATGGCCTGGACATTAACTATAATGCTGTGTCGGTTAAGTATGGGGCATGCTGATTTCAGTGCTTTGCATAGAGGATCTGAATTATTCTTTTCATATAGCTGAGATCTAATCTAACGCTTACTACACAGACAGGTGGGGGTGTATAACGTGAGCTGTCATGATTGCCATATAGTACGACACATTTGCCGTGGCAGCGGGGGAGGAGGGGCCCTACCATCGTGCCTACATGGTCGATTCAGGTTGGCACCCGGAGGATATTGGTTTCAGCTGTTTGAGCCCAAGCAATGAGATTGGGACCAATGTAAATCACGGGCAAACAAAGTGCAAACGTTTGTGAAGGAGAGGTTGATTATCTTTGAAAGTGGGTGTTGCAGTTGCAGGAATGGGATCCAGGATAGAGTAGTAGTTATTGCATATTCGCAAGCTAACATCTTGCAATTTCTCCTCTGCTGTGAAGCCAGTAAAGACAAGCATTTGCAATGCAATAGGTCTCGCATTTGTTTGAGTTAGAGCTATTGCCATTGTAAATTCATAACTGGACTTTTTTGCCACATAAATTAGTCAACCCTGTCTTATAATTTGGTATTTTTCTGCCATAATTCTAGTGGCCATGCATATAACTAAAACACATAACATGTGTAATGTTTTTTAACTTACCCCATATTTCTTTGAGTAAGGGTTTAAAACAGTGAGCAGGGTTTGCCTCTTCCAGTTTCTGAGCTGTGCTGATAAAAAGGATGCCCTGGGTTGCTCTTGGTTACATGAATTTACTTTACACACTATATGCACATACCAAACAAGCACTGGACTCTGGGCTCTTGCTATCGCAGTCCTTGGGGTTATGTGCCACTAAGGGGTGCTGTGAAGTGAATCGCTACTTACTGCTGAATACCGAAACAACCAGAATAAAAACATCACCAGCAGTCACTACAGCCAGTGGAAATGTGATGAAACATGGCATTAGCAGAGCCTTCAGAACAACTCCTCCCACGTAATTAGGATGTTTTAATATCTTATAAATTGACCGTAACATATGATCATGTGAATTGTTTCAGTTATGGATCAAGCTAGACTCGCTGTAATTGTGCTAGATGTGCCTTGAAACGATTCAATCCTTTTTCTATTGGGGTTGCTAACAATAATAGTTTGAACTAATTATAGTCTGGAGGCACATGATTGGAAGTAAAGTTAGTGATCCATTTTTTCTCATTGGGTCGAGTTACTTAATTTGATTAAGAAAATGAAATGCATTGATGTGCATTATATACATTTACATCTGTTACAAATAATTAACTCTTTTGATAGATGATGCTTTGCGATATAAGAACTAAACAAATTGGAGGAACACTTGGGAACATTATAGATTAGGATGGTGTTTGATAATGGTAAGAAAGCAACACATTCTAATTCTTGTTTGGTTCTTTCTGGTGATACGCTGTGGTGATCTGACAATAGCGTTTCTTCTTATTTCTTTGGTCTAAGCAGACTTTGGGTGCTAGGACTATGTATCTCACACTTGTGGATGCGGCACGCCTGTGGGATGTCCTTTTATGATTTTAATACACTTATGTATGCTCTTTACAAGGATGTTATGGTAATGGGAAACTTAACACTGCTCATCATCTAAACTAGGAGAGTTTTTTGGTTAGTCTCGCTGTTATTACCTACTTAGGTACCTATGCCTGCAGAAGATAACTTTTTTCTTTCTGTTGTACGGACTTATAATTATCATGGTTTAAAACAAAATTTTTGGATATAGTTATTTTGGATATAACAAACTATGATTCATGATATCATTGTTTTAATTTGTGTTAATTTTCAGCCTTGAAAAAGTCAAAGCGAGTACTGTTCGCATGACGAAACACGTGTTGGCTGAACAGGTTGGACTGAATGAAATTGAATAACATATTCAATAAAAACAAGTGGACCTGCTGATGACCTAAATGTGGACATTGTTTTACTCATTTGACACAAGTGCCTTGCACTTTGCACTATTGTTTCTTTTGAATTTTGTGGGGGAGTGGGGTGGGTCCCCCTTCCATGAGCACCGTGTGGATACTTGTACAATTCCGATTATAGGGGTGAACAGGTTTGTGAGCGCAGTTCCTATCAACACACCCTGTCAATCGTTGTTCTTATCTGTAATGGTTGAAGCCTGAGGACCTTTAATAAACCATTTTACAAAGTCGCTGTCCAATAGCTATGGAATTTGTCAGAAGACACCAAGCAAGAGAACTGGACTGCATTGAAGAGGTGTGGAGAAAAGTAACAGATGCAAGCACGCTGATTGGCATCATATGTATGCCTGTGATATCAATTCCGAAGCTGCAGTTCCTTGAGGCACATGCCATCAACTAGCACTGCACAAGAGTTATTGCTGGGGAAAAAGCTTTCCTAACCAGTCTGAATCTTGGACGCAGCATTCGTGAGTTGAGGAATCTGCAGGAATATATTTATATACAAATATATATATATATATATTTTCCATGGCTATTGTCTTTAGTAGCAATAACTTCTTGGGAAAAGGTTGAGGGAATGCACAATCGATGAGAGACAGTTATTAGAGGTATTCCTACAGCGAGGCGCTGCTGCCACAAGAAAAGAAGGAACTGTGACTGCACAGGAATGGCTGAACAGTGCCAATGGAGCACGAGGACTCCTCAGCTCCTGTACTCTTTCAGAAGTGCACTGCTAAATAAGTCTCCTGTCGGTATGAAATCTAACTCAGGGTACGGTTCACTGAGTGGAGGGGCCTTCTTGCAGCATGCCAGTGATGAACAAAATGTGCGTCCCCTCCTGCAACTGTGTTGTCTTAGCTCTCGGAGTGAGGGTGAAACTCAAAAAGCAGTGACAGAGTTCCCGTCGTGACTGTAAGCTCAACATCTTTTATACTTGTAGTCGCATTCACCACTGTATCTTTGAGAATCCTTACTGCTTTTCAGCTCTCTGGTGAATGTGCTCTCTCTGCTACATGTGAAACAAAAAATAACATTTAGTAAACAAAGAAAAAACACCACACGCCCACAAAAAGGAGGGGAGGAGGGATGATGGAGGTGGTTAACATGGACAACAGGAGGTGGGCGGTAGCAGGGAATTTACAAGACGGACAACAGAGGAGGGGAGGGAGGGGCTAAAGGTAATACAAACAATGGGTGAATGAAAACCAGGGTGCAGGGCAGCGATCGGAGATACCGAGCAGAGAACGATCAGAAAACTAACAAAAGTAGCAGAGGCAAAAGAAACAAGCATTTGGAATGCGATGGTCTCGTGTTTGCTTGAGTTAGAGCTTTTATCTGTAAATTTCTGACTGGACTTTTCTTGCCACACACACTGAAAAAATTGAGCGAGGAGAAGCTGGCCCTGGAAACCCCCCCCCCTCTGATGTTGGTTTATGTTTACAGAGGGAGCTGGTGGGGAGGAGGGACTGAACACACACCCACAGTTTAAGACAAACAGGCAAATACAAATACAAAAAAGTCCCTCACAGAAGAGATAAACAAGACATAGCGTAATTGTTAGACTTTTCATCCTTGGCGTGGTCTCCCTTAACTTTTTGCCTCTGTTCCCCAGGTTGTTGATGTGTGCTGGACTCTGATTTTGCTGTTTTTGTTACTCTGGGCACTTTACCACTGCTAACCAGTGCTAAAGTGCAAGTGCTCCTGTTTAAATTGTATGTAAGTGGTTCATCCATGATTGGCATATTTGAATTACTAGTAAGTCCCTAGTAATGTGCACTAGAGGTGCCAGGGCCTGTAAATCAAATGCTACTAGTGGGCCTGCAGCACTGGTTGTGCCACCCACATAAGTAGCTCTGTAATCATGTCTCAGACCTGCCCCTGCAGTGTCTGTATGTGTATTTTTACACTGTAAATTCGACTTGGCAAGTGTACCCACTTGCCAGGCCTAAACCTTCCCTTTCCTTACATGTAAGGCACCCCTAAGGTAGGCCCTAGGTAGCCCCAAGGGCAGGGTGCAGTGTATGGATAAGGTAGGACATATAGTAATGTGGTTTATATGTCCTGACAGTGAAATACTGCCAATTTCATTTTCACTGTTGCAAGGTCTGTCTCTCTCTCATAGGATAATATGGGGGCTACCTTTAAATATGATTAAAGTGTAGATTCCCCTAGAGAGTAGATGGACATGTGGAGTTTGGGATCCCTGAACTCACAATTTAAAAATACATCTTTTAGTAAAGTTGATTTTAAGATTGTGCGTTTGGAAATGCCACTTTTAGAAAGTGAGCATTTTCTTGCTTAAACCATTCTGTGACTCTGCCTGGTTTGTGGATTCCCTGTCTGGGTCAGTTTGACAGTTGGGTTGTTTTTCACCTCACACCAGACAGTGACACAAAGGGAGCTGGGGTGTGATCTGCATTCCTGATTAGCCATCTCTGCTAGGAGGGAGGGGTGGAGTGGTCACTCTCATCTGAAAGGACTGTGCCTGCCTCTGACAATGCTGTCTCCAGCCCCCTGGTGTGTGTCTGAGGCCTTGCCTGGGCAAGGCAGGATTTCACAAGAAGGTGTGAGTCCCCTTTGAAGAAAGGTGGCTTCAAAGACTAAAATGGGTATAAGAAGGGCACCCAAACTTACAAGCTTGAGAAACACTTCTGGAACCAAGAGGAACCTCTGCCTGGAGAAGAGCTGATAGCTGAGGAGAACGTGCTGCCCTGCCTGTGACTGTGCTTTGTGGAGCTTTCCTGCAGTGCTGCTTCTGCCAGAGTAAGAGGGCAAAGACTGGACTTTGTGTGCCTTCCATCTTGAAGAAGAAATCTCCAAGGGCTTGATGTAGAGCTTGCCTCCTGTTGTTGAAGTCTCAGGGATAGCAAAGACTTCTTCCTGCCAGCACCTGGAGTCTCTGGAGAGACCCCTACTCTGCTCTGTGGTGCCCTTCCAGTCCCTGGGACCCTGAAAGGAGAGGCTGGCAGCCTAAGGACAAAAATACACGCACCGAGCGCCGTGCGGAGAAAAGATCGACGCGAATCCGATCGCGGCTGAGAAAACGACGCGACGCCGGTTCCGCAGCTGAGAAACGACGCCGCAGGAAACGCGACCGAAAAACCGACGCCCGGAGCAGGAGAAACGACGCGCAGCATCGCTGACGGAGGCTGAGAGATCGCACCCTGCGCCGCGGGACTTTCGGATCGTCGTGTGGCTGGCTTTTTCAACGCGCACCGCCGTGCCGAGTTGTTTTCGACGCACACCGCCCGTGCGGGGTTATTTTTGACGCAAACCAGGTACATTTTTCACGCTAGCAGCGCTAGTGTGGTGTTACAACTACCTAAAGACTCTTTTTATTTTTAAACCTTTAAAAAATCATAACTTGACTTGTGTATGTTGGATTTTTGTCGTTTTGGTCTTGTTTTGTCTAGATAAATATTTCCTATTTTTCTAAACTGGTGTTGTGTCATTTTGTAGTGTTTTCATTAAGTTACTGTGTGTGTTGGTACAAATACTTTACACCTAGCACTCTGAGGTTAAGCCTACTGCTCTGCCAAGCTACCAAGGGGGTAAGCAGGGGTTAGCTGAGGGTGATTCTCTTTTATCCTAACTAGAGTGAGGGTCCTTGCTTGAACAGGGGGTAACCAGACTGTCAACCAAAGACCCCATTTCTAACATTGGTGACCAGCGGTCGGGATTTGGACTTGTATTTGTACTTGACATACAGTAATTAAGTGTACACTACTGTTTTGATCTCAGACCACTACGTGACCACATACTACTAGTCTTGTGATTTTTGTTTTTTCTACTTGGACTGTTTTTCTCTGCATTCAGTTTCTTTTTTTTCGCTGATCCCGTGATTGACTTTTCTGGAACTTCATTTGAGAACTTGCTTTTCTGTTTTTGGAACTGTGCATATTTTTTTAACCTCTCATCATGTCTCAGTCTGGAGATGCCCTAGCTGAAGCTGCTTTTGACTTGGAGAAATTGGAGAGCTACAAAGTGGCTCAGTTGAAGCAGTTTTGTAGTAATGTTGGCTGTCCCATTAAGAGCTCATCCAAGAAGGATGAGCTGCAAAAGGCGCTGAGGGCCTGGGTGACAGCCAAAGCAGCTGAGGGGCACACAGATGAGGAGCCAGAGGGGGAAGAGGAGTTGCAAGTCACTCACACTGATGTAGTGGGTGGGCCTGCTATGTCTCAGGGGAGAATCTCCAGGGCAGGTAGCAGTGTGTCCTCCAAGAGTCTGACACCTGGAGAGTTACAGGACAGACAGGCAGAGAGGGAGTACCAGTTGGAGCTGAAAAAGCTCAGTCTAGAGGTGGAACAGAGAAAGCTGGCCCTTGAGGAAAGGAAGATAAACATGGCTCATGAGCTCAGTTTAAAAGAGATTGATCAGAGGAGTCAGTCCAGTAGGGATGGTGGCAGCAATTCTACAGTGCAGCCTGAGAGAAGGGTACACATCCCAAAAGACCTTGTGAGGGATTATAAGAGGGAGGATGATATCTACTTGTGGTTCAAGGGTTATGAGTCAGCTCTCCACATGAACCTGGTCCCTGAAGCTCATTGGGGGGCAGCCCTGTGGAAGCATTTTGAGGCAGAGGGGAGGGACACACTGACGGCCTTAGGGGATGCTCAGAGTCTCACCTACCCTGCCATGAAGGAGGCCTTACTTACCAGGTATGGTCTCACCCCTGAGCAGTACAAGGAGAAGTTTAGATCCTACAAGAGAAAGGAATCCCAAACATGGTTGGAATGTGTTGATTCTTGTTGCAGGTCACTGGATGGTTGGGTGAAGGGCAGTAAGGTAAACACGTATGAGGGGCTTTACAATTTAATTGCTTGGGAGCACTTGTACAGTTTATGTTTTCCAGAGCTGCGCCAGCACCTCATTGACAGCAAGCTGACTGACCCCAGGAAGCTTGCACAGGAAGCGGACCGCTGGGAGAGCACCAGGGTCCAAAAGAGGTATGGGGGAGACCACGCCAAGGGTGGGCAGGGTCCCTCTCAGAAGAAAGGGGGGGGTAAGGGCAAACAGGATGAGTTCTCTAAAGGGCCCCAAACTGATTCCCAGGGTAAGGATTCCCAACCCCCCAGTGAGAAGAAGCCATGGTTCTCCAAAGGGAAGCCAATGGCAGGTGGTCCCCTACGTAAGTGCTATTCATGTGACCAGGTGGGTCATGTGAGGGGGGACCCCAAATGCCCCAAAAGTACACCGGCACCCACTGGTGCACCGTCCCAGGGTTTGGCCAGTGTAGCGCTTGGGGAGGAGTTGGTTTCAGGTGGGTGGGAACCAGCAGAAATGACCCTTGTCTCACTAGGGGACAGTGAGATGGTCCAGAGAAACCTAGTGCCTGATAACACTAAGAAGTACAGGCAATGGGTGACCATCAATGGACAGAGGGTGGAGGCTCTAAGAGACACAGGAGCCAGTGTGACTACAGTGAGGAGTCACCTGGTGTCTGAAGAGCAGATTGATCCCCGGGTACTTCACCAAGTAGTTGCAGTAGACAATTCTGAGCGCCTCTGCAGAGTGGCGCAGGTTCCCTTTGAATGGGGGGGGGTCTCAGGTTCCTGGAAAGTAGCTGTGAGTCCAACCATGCCTGTTGATTGTTTGCTAGGCAACGACCTGGAAGATTCCCCTTGGAAGGAGGTGGAACACAGGTCTCACTTGGAGATGTTGGGTCTGCCTGGGTGGGTATGCGTATCCACCCGGTCTATGGCAGCCAATCAGGGTAGTCAAGAGCCCCTGGAGCCTGAAACAGTGGCCCAGGGGACCGCCAAGAAGAGGAAAGGCAGGAGGCGCGGGAAACCCGGCCTAGAAGTTCCCACGGTCCGGGAGGAGGCAGAGCCTGAGGGTGATGCCCCGGAACCTACAGGGGAACAGGTGGCTGAACTGGGGGAGGTCCCTGAGCTGTCGCAGTGGCAGCAGGAAGGGGGACCCACCAGGGAAGTATTCTGCACAGCGCAGAAGGAGTGCCCTACTCTTGAGGGACTGCGGCAGCAGGCTGCAGCCCAGGCGGCTGGCAAGGCGCCAGGTACTCACCTGATTTATTGGGAGGATGGCCTCCTGTATAGTGAGCCTAAGGTTCCTGAGCCGGGGTCAGCTCGTATGCTGGTGGTACCCCAGGACTTCAGGACCTTCCTACTGGGTTTGGCTCATGATGTGCCTTTGGCAGGACATCTAGGGCAGGACAAGACCTATAAGAGGCTTGTCTCCCACTTTTACTGGCCCTTGATGAACAAGCAGTCGGCTGCTTATTGTAGATCTTGTCAGACTTGTCAGGCAAGTGGCAAGAGTGGGGGGAAATGCAAAGCTCCCCTCCAACCTTTACCGGTAGTCAGTACTCCCTTTGAAAGGGTAGGAATTGACATTGTGGGGCCTCTGGATCCCAAGACAGCCATGGGCAACAGGTTCATCCTGGTCTTGGTGGACCACGCCACACGGTACCCAGAAGCTATTCCTCTAAGGACGGTCACTGCCCCCGTGGTGGGACGTGCCTTGATGGGGGTTTTTACCCGCATGGGGTTCCCCAAGGAGGTCGTATCTGATAGAGGTACAAACTTCATATCCACTTATATGAAGTCTCTGTGGAAGGTGTGTGGGGTAACCTACAAGTTCACCACCCCTTACCACCCCCAAAGTAATGGTCTGGTTGAGAGATTCAACCGCACCTTGAAAGGCATGATTCAGGGCCTGTCAGTGCCCTTGAGGCGTAAGTGGGACGTCCTCTTGCCATGCCTTCTGTTCGCTTACAGGGAGGTGCCTCAAAAGGGACTTGGCTTTAGCCCCTTTGAGCTCATCTATGGCCACCCTGTGAGGGGACCGCTCAGTCTGGTGAAGGAGGCTTTGGAGGAAGCTCCTAGTAAACCACCCCAGGATGTATTTAGCTACATGCTGGCACTAAGAAACCAGACTGCCCGCTTCAGGAGTCTCGCTCAGGAGAACCTGGAAGCAAGCCAGGAGGATATGAAACGGTGGTACGACCAGAATGCCACTCTGGTTGAGTTTCAGCCTGGGCAAAAAGTGTGGGTCATGGCACCAGTGGAGCCTAGGGCTCTCCAAGATAAGTGGACTGGGCCTTTTGAGGTGGTGGAAAGAAAGAGCGAGGTCACCTATCTGGTAGACTTGCAATCCCCCAGGAACCCCTTGAGGGTCCTACATGTCAACCGCCTCAAACCACACTTTGAGCGAACTGAGCTATCCATGCTCCTAGCGACAGATGACGGGGTGGAGGAAGAGAGTGAGCCTCTTCCTGACCTCCTGTCTGCAGGAGAGAAAGATGGGTCTGTGGAGGGAGTGATCCGCTCCCCCTCCCTGACTGAGGAACAGCAGAGGGACTGTCGCCACGTGCTGGGACAGTTCGCCTCACTGTTTTCCCTGATCCCAGGAGTCACACACCTGTGCACACATGATGTGGACACTGGGGACAGTACACCTGTTAAACATAAGGTTTACAGGGTGACTGACAGGGTGAGGGCTTGCATTAAGGAGGAAGTCTCCAAAATGTTAGCCCTAAGGGTTATTGAGCACTCCAGCAGTCCTTGGGCCAGCCCAGTGGTCTTGGTCCCAAAGGCTACTGCTCCTGGTGCCACTCCAGAACTTAGGTTCTGTGTGGACTACCGGGGTCTCAATGCGGTCAGCAAGACTGACGCACACCCCATCCCCCGAGCTGATGAGCTCATTGATCGGTTGGGAGCTGCCAAGTACCTCAGTACGTTTGATTTAACATCTGGGTACTGGCAGATTGCCTTAACTGAAGGGGCAAAGGAGAGGTCCGCATTCTCTACCCCCGATGGGCACTTCCACTTCAATGTGATGCCCTTTGGGATGAAGAATGCCCCTGCCACCTTTCAGAGGTTGGTCAACCAGGTGTTGGCAGGACTGGATGAGTTCAGTGCCGCCTACCTGGATGACATTGCTGTGTTTAGTTCCACATGGGAGGAACACCTGCAACACCTCTGGAGAGTGTTAGAGGCCCTGCAGAAGGCAGGCCTCACTATTAAGGCGAGCAAGTGCCAAATAGGGCAGGGTTCTGTTGTGTACTTAGGACACCAGGTGGGGAGTGGCCAGGTGGCACCCCTACAGCCTAAGATTGACACGATTCTGGCTTGGGAGCCTCCCAAGACCCAGACTGAAGTGAGAGCCTTTTTAGGTCTCACAGGATACTATCGGAGGTTCGTTAAGGGATATGGTACCATTGTTACCCCCTTAACTGAGTTGACTTCTAAGAAGCAACCCAAGAAAGTGATCTGGACAGAGGCTTGCCAGAACGCTTTTGATGCCCTGAAGGCTGCCATGTGCACAGCACCTGTGCTGAAGGCACCTGACTACTCCACGGAGTTTGTTGTACAGACAGACGCCTCAGAGCATGGTATTGGAGCAGTACTCTCACAGCTGAATGAAGAGGGCCTAGATCAACCCGTAGCCTTCATTAGCAGGAGGTTACTACCCAGGGAACGTAGGTGGAGTGCCATAGAACGTGAAGCGTTTGCTGTGGTCTGGGCACTGAAGAAGCTAAGACCCTACTTGTTTGGGACTCACTTCCGAGTTCAGACCGACCACAGACCCCTCAGATGGTTAATGCAGATGAGGGGTGAGAACCCAAAACTGTTGAGGTGGTCCATTTCCCTACAGGGGATGGACTTTACGGTGGAACATCGACCCGGTACAGAGCACGCCAATGCTGATGGTCTGTCCAGGTTCTTCCGCCTTAGTGATGAGAACTCCCATGAGGTTGGGTAGTTGCTCCCCACTTTTAGCTGGGGGGGACACGTGTTAGACTTTTCATCCTTGGCGTGGTCTCCCTTAACTTTTTGCCTCTGTTCCCCAGGTTGTTGATGTGTGCTGGACTCTGATTTTGCTGTTTTTGTTACTCTGGGCACTTTACCACTGCTAACCAGTGCTAAAGTGCAAGTGCTCCTGTTTAAATTGTATGTAAGTGGTTCATCCATGATTGGCATATTTGAATTACTAGTAAGTCCCTAGTAATGTGCACTAGAGGTGCCAGGGCCTGTAAATCAAATGCTACTAGTGGGCCTGCAGCACTGGTTGTGCCACCCACATAAGTAGCTCTGTAATCATGTCTCAGACCTGCCCCTGCAGTGTCTGTATGTGTATTTTTACACTGTAAATTCGACTTGGCAAGTGTACCCACTTGCCAGGCCTAAACCTTCCCTTTCCTTACATGTAAGGCACCCCTAAGGTAGGCCCTAGGTAGCCCCAAGGGCAGGGTGCAGTGTATGGATAAGGTAGGACATATAGTAATGTGGTTTATATGTCCTGACAGTGAAATACTGCCAATTTCATTTTCACTGTTGCAAGGTCTGTCTCTCTCTCATAGGATAATATGGGGCTACCTTTAAATATGATTAAAGTGTAGATTCCCCTAGAGAGTAGATGGACATGTGGAGTTTGGGATCCCTGAACTCACAATTTAAAAATACATCTTTTAGTAAAGTTGATTTTAAGATTGTGCGTTTGGAAATGCCACTTTTAGAAAGTGAGCATTTTCTTGCTTAAACCATTCTGTGACTCTGCCTGGTTTGTGGATTCCCTGTCTGGGTCAGTTTGACAGTTGGGTTGTTTTTCACCTCACACCAGACAGTGACACAAAGGGAGCTGGGGTGTGATCTGCATTCCTGATTAGCCATCTCTGCTAGGAGGGAGGGGTGGAGTGGTCACTCTCATCTGAAAGGACTGTGCCTGCCTCTGACAATGCTGTCTCCAGCCCCCTGGTGTGTGTCTGAGGCCTTGCCTGGGCAAGGCAGGATTTCACAAGAAGGTGTGAGTCCCCTTTGAAGAAAGGTGGCTTCAAAGACTAAAATGGGTATAAGAAGGGCACCCAAACTTACAAGCTTGAGAAACACTTCTGGAACCAAGAGGAACCTCTGCCTGGAGAAGAGCTGATAGCTGAGGAGAACGTGCTGCCCTGCCTGTGACTGTGCTTTGTGGAGCTTTCCTGCAGTGCTGCTTCTGCCAGAGTAAGAGGGCAAAGACTGGACTTTGTGTGCCTTCCATCTTGAAGAAGAAATCTCCAAGGGCTTGATGTAGAGCTTGCCTCCTGTTGTTGAAGTCTCAGGGATAGCAAAGACTTCTTCCTGCCAGCACCTGGAGTCTCTGGAGAGACCCCTACTCTGCTCTGTGGTGCCCTTCCAGTCCCTGGGACCCTGAAAGGAGAGGCTGGCAGCCTAAGGACAAAAATACACGCACCGAGCGCCGTGCGGAGAAAAGATCGACGCGAATCCGATCGCGGCTGAGAAAACGACGCCGCAGGAAACGCGACCGAAAAACCGACGCCCGGAGCAGGAGAAACGACGCGCAGCATCGCTGACGGAGGCTGAGAGATCGCACCCTGCGCCGCGGGACTTTCGGATCGTCGTGTGGCTGGCTTTTTCAACGCGCACCGCCGTGCCGAGTTGTTTTCGACGCACACCGCCCGTGCGGGGTTATTTTTGACGCAAACCAGGTACATTTTTCACGCTAGCAGCGCTAGTGTGGTGTTACAACTACCTAAAGACTCTTTTTATTTTTAAACCTTTAAAAAATCATAACTTGACTTGTGTATGTTGGATTTTTGTCGTTTTGGTCTTGTTTTGTCTAGATAAATATTTCCTATTTTTCTAAACTGGTGTTGTGTCATTTTGTAATGTTTTCATTAAGTTACTGTGTGTGTTGGTACAAATACTTTACACCTAGCACTCTGAGGTTAAGCCTACTGCTCTGCCAAGCTACCAAGGGGGTAAGCAGGGGTTAGCTGAGGGTGATTCTCTTTTATCCTAACTAGAGTGAGGGTCCTTGCTTGAACAGGGGGTAACCAGACTGTCAACCAAAGACCCCATTTCTAACAGTAATTCTACAGTATTTTGTGCTGCTCCCAAAGAAAAAAAGGCAGGACAAAGAGGCAGAACTGACCACTAGCAGGCAAGGATTTTTAAAGGACACTGGAACCAACAAATGAAATAGTTTGAATTTGCTTGAACCCATATTATAAGCATACTTAAAAGTATTCAACACGTTGAACACTACACTCGACCTAAAAAAGGCACTTAAGCGAAAGGTGGCCAGTCACACCAAGGTGTATTAAGCCAACCAGTCAGTTATGGTTTGGGCGCAAAGGAGTTCTCACTGGAGAGATTTTCTCAATAAGTCAATTTCCAGATGGTGGGCCAGCTGTCTGGGTATTTTCACATATTGGCCCATCTATAAGTGGGTTGGATTACAATACGCATGGTAAGTATGTTGGTCACCACCGAATGCAGCAAGCAAGCATCACAGAGTTCTGGCAGATGGCCTTGCCCACCCCTCCCTTAGCTGAGAAGGTACTGGCCACTCATGCTGATGAAGACAATTTTCTCGTCGTGAACACCTGGGACCATGGCTTCATGAGTACTCGGTTGTATACTTTGTTCAAGCATCTCTTTGCAGGTGGCATCAGCAGTGTTACATCTGCTCCAAAACAAAAATCACTGTACTGGACTTGTGGATATTCACAAGCCTGTTTTGCAATGGCTAACAAGTCAATAACCCTGGTGACACATTTCCTTGCACACAATGGTGAAACTGTTCTCTTTCGAATGCAGATTGCTTTCTTTCACTCCCACGTACATTTGGTACGATGGAAGAACACGGTTCCCCATCTTTGTTTTCACCTGTTCATGGCCATGAGGCAAGCAAAGGGTCTGGAGTGGGCAAGGAAGATGTTAGCGGCGCAAGGGGTGCAGCAGCAGTCAGCAACATTTGTCGTACCAGAGTCTGATAGGGTACAGCCATCTGATTCTGGCCTGAATGTCCAAAGCCAGGAAAGTGGCAGTCAACCTGCCAAAAAGAGGAGACCAGCAATAGCCACTACCGATAGTACATCGAAGAGAACCAAGAAAGACAGTGTTGATCAGGAACTAATAGAAGGCCCCTCAACTTCCTGTCACAGGAGAAGGGCTTGATCTACTGATTAACATGCCAATTACTAAGTTGCTGACCGACCAACGCACGTGGAAGGAGGCCCTCAGCCTAACCCCAGGACCATCGGGTCAGGTCCTGGAAGAAGGACTTGGTTAGATGATGAAAGCAATGCACAGCTTCATGGCCTCAGCAAAGGCGTTGGTTGGGTTGGGCATGGAGTGACAGGATCCCAGCAACAATCAGGCAGGCGCAAGTCAGGTGTGGGGGCAAGGAAGCAGACACGCTATAGAAGCACGGGGCGAGTTTGCCTCTTTGGTAACAGAGGTTTCAGTCACAGGTGCTGCAGACATTGTCACATGTGGGAGTAGCAATAGTGCTTTGGGTAGGCCGGATCTCCCCTTGCTGACAGGGAGGTCATCCCTGGCATGGAGAGTTCCCCTAAAAGCCAGGGAGAGAATTTGGAACTGGGAATTCATTGACATTTTCTCATTGCTTACATTTGCCAAGGAGGGGGCAGACATAACCGTGTCCGCTAAAGATGTGGATACAAATAAGTGAAAGAGGAAGGTTAGGCCAGTGGAGGCAATAGACAACTGATTAGAGGCTTTGCTATGCTACCCACTGTAATCACAGAGAAGTTCCCTGAGCAGGGACCGGCCCTCTGGAAGTACAACCAGGTAATTTACGAGGAGCATAAGCATAATGGGGGCACAGGTTGGTTGTACTATTCCAGAGAGTTCAGAAAGAAGATGGAGCAAGCACATGAGATGTGATGGGATTGTTGCGTAATTGAACTCTGGGTGCATTACATGGGTAATGGCAACAGGCAAGCAAGCAGGGACCCCCCACCCTTTACCTAAGCACAAACATACAAAGCCATACTATTTTGAACAACAGTTTAGGAATTCCTTTTGGGCAGGGGCCCACAGAGGGGGAGGGTGGCTACCAGCATAGGACCGACAACTCATGCAGGCTATTCTGTACTGTAGCCATTTCTTAATATAGCTTCATGCACGTTAGGTTCCATTGTTATTTTATAATAATCAGTTTTACGATCTTGTTTTATTTCTTTCTATCACACTGTTTAGCTTAGTTCAGCACTGTGTTCTCAAACAATGCATTCTTGCTCACCCTGTGCTTCAGTCAAGGCTACAGTCTGGTACATTGCTGGTACACGTGGTAGAAGTTTAGTCTCTAGTGTTCGTAGAAAAAACGCATCCTTACGTAGGGACATTTCCTTAGAACATCTGCATGTTAGTTATAAAAACTATTTCTAGTCCTAGTACACGTTAGAGGGAGATTCCGACCAGGAACCTACAACTAGATGCTGACTGTCCCGTTGCAGATGCTGATGCAGATTACAGGCCTTTGCTCAGTTATGACGGTTGATGTCCTCCCGGGGGAACCTGAAAGGCAGGTTTAGAACTTTACATGCTGTGCTCAGAATATAACTTAGAGAGGACCTAATCTAGTTGCACTATGATAGCCTTATTCTTGTGCTTCACTCTCATTGTTACTATTTTAATCCTACTGTGTTGTGTAGTTCTGGTTATCGCAGCTCACGCTTTGCTATCTAAAATGCAGTTGTTTTATTAAACCAATCTTTAAAACTCAAACTGCCTTTGTCATTTAAATATGAGACCGCCCTGTGTGTGAGAGAACCGGTTGTGACCTGAGTGACCACGGCTTCCCTGGCAAGTACTAAGATGCCATGTGCTCAGCTGCCCAAATGTCTCTTCCCTTCGGGAGAGATGAGGCACTGCTAGTTAGCCGGAGCAAAACCCAGATTTAGAGTGACAAGGGTCCTTCACTGTGGGTCAGACCCAGTCCCCCACTCTGTGAATTATCTTGCCGCTCAAAATCCAGTAGTCTCATCAGGCTAATGAGAGCCTATGTGACATGGCGCCGCCAACGTTTGGTCAGACTCGAATTTTCGGGTCCACCAGTATATCTCGGTCTCATATAATATAATGGTCCCTCAGTTCTGTAAACGGAGGCGTCCGTGGTACTGAGGACTTCCACCACCGCTGTATAGGTAACCTTATTTACATCGGTGGTTGTTCAATCTTGAACCTTGAAAGGAAAAAAAACCTTTTGGTGTGCCTTCTCTGAATTCTTGGTGCTTTTCTAATGGCGAATCCCCAGGTTGTACAAATAGCTCTTAACATGACACAACCGCTCACAGCACATTTGCTAGCACACGGCCTTACAACCCAGGGTGGTCCAGTCACGTTTGTGGTGGACGCCCACGCAGCCTATAGAACTGAACTTTTTTACTCTTGGGTCACATTTCCAGCAGTTGATGGGAACACACATACATTCCATACATATACAGTAGAGAACGTGTCTGGACAATACAGGGCGTACGCATATTTAGAGATACCTCTGTCTTATCAAGATCATAATAATTGGCTTGATGGCGCCCTACCCCATACAATATTACCAGTAAGGTTAGGTCCACTAAGTAATGAAGGTCCTACCTGGCCTTTGTTGGCCACATATACACCACATCCTGCGGCTGCAAATATGGCGGTGGCTGAGGTTCGACGCTTATATACTGACTTAACAGCAATATATAGACGATTAGTACAATTGTAATGCAGACACTAAATACAAACCCAGCGTGTGCTTCTCCAGCACAACCACACGCAGTAACACCAGGTATAAATCCGGTGACTGTACAATCTATTATGGGTAAAGTCCCAGCAAAGCGGGAGGAGACTCCATTTTGGCTGGCACAAAAAATTTATACGCTGGAAGCGGTATTTACCCATACGGGACCTCAGGATAAACATAGAATATTAACTATGTGTTTACCCTTTGGGATGGTTCCCACAGTGGAACATTGTAATACATGGGGCACGGTGTTTGCCGCGCTCTATACGACGGCACACGGTACGCCGACACTAGCCAACCTACCGGAAGTGCTTAAGCAAATTCAAGATGAATACAGGGCTGCCCCGGCCTTAGATTTAGGAATGCAACTGATGGGCAACTTTGCTACGGTTTCTTCAATTATCCTAAGTAATCTTAAAGGGGAGGCAGTTGCACTTGCAGTGTGTATGCGTCTTCGTGACGTTGCGCAACAAGATCAGGAGTGGGAACTGCCTAAAATAATAGCAGAAACCTATTCTAATATCGGTCGTGATACCCTGGGGGCTAGACTGCAAAAACCTCAATTTTAGGGAAAAAGTAATGAAGACAATACTAAACAGCAACCTGAGGGTACTAAGAAGCGCTGGGAGAAAAAACAACAAACACCTAAAAAAGAAAGGGGAGAATCTCCACGTACAAAGACCCTGCAGAATAGGTATAATCTCAGGAATAGAGGTAATATAAAAACGCCTGATAGATATCAATATACTGATACACGCCAATCTTGTTCCTTTCAGGACTCATCGGAAAAGAGAAATGAGAGAGGTGGGCGGTCAGAGCGGAGAACAGAGTACGTGAAACTGAGACAGGAATCACAACGCTCTTCGGAGGTTTCTGTCAGGAAGGGAGAGAAACCGGTACAACAAAAACAACAGTTTAAAAAGAAAAAGGTGGCAGCAGTCTCAGTTAGACATGCCACTCAGGAAGAGGGTTCTCTTGAAGAACAAGAAATGGGCTCTAGCACTACTAGACAGCGCGGCAGAGGTCACAATAGTTTGCCGGAATCTTCTAGAGCATCTGGAGGTGAAAGCAACTGATGACTTTATCCAAGTAGAAACAGCAGATATGCGTGTCTCCGAACCCGATAGGGTGTATAGAGTAACTTTACAATTGGAAGGAGACACTGAACGCACAATACACGCAATCTTTTGGGATCGTGTAGTTAAGATATATGACATTTTGTTGGCTGAACATGATTGGCCGGCTGATTTTTTCTGTACCTGCCCAGCTGGGGAAGAGGTTATTAAACCCTCCTTCTCGCCCCTTGTTCCACAAGAACTCGTTGAGTCCTATTGTATAAAATGGGCTCTCGCACAGGCACCTGCGTTATATAGAAATCACGTAGGGTGGGACAGGGATTCTCCATATCATGTAATTTCCGTTAAAGGTGAACCTCAGCCACAACCGCAGTATCCCATAAAACATGAAGCAAGGGCACCGGTGAGAGAGATACTTACTCAATTAGAATACCATGGAGTGATTGTGCCCTGTGTCTCACCGATGAATAATCCCTTATTTCCTGTAGCAAAACCAGACCATTCATATAGAATAGTTTTATACTACAGACATTTGAACAGACATACACGTAAATAAGCTATACAAAATTAGCATAGCACTGCACTAATGAGCAACATTGTGCGGAAAAAATACAAAACAACTTTGGATATCTCGAATGGATTTTTCCGCCAGAATATAGCGCCTGAAAGCAGAGACTTAACAGGCTTTAGCGCGCTAGACTCCCAGAAAAAGGTCTGTTGTTTGCCTCAGGGGTATAAGAACAGCCCAGGACTGTTTTCGGCCTGTGTGACTGCTATTTTACACGAGTTGGACTCTGAAGCATTGTCATATGTGGATGATATATATCTCACGGATGACGAGTTACTACAACATTTAAGACGGGTAGCCCGCATTGTTGGTTTGCCGAACTCGGCTACAAATTTAATTTTAAAAAATCAATAATAGCCTTCCTCAGCGTCTTGTTCCTGGGATATGAGCTGTCGAATGAAGGGAAGAGCCTAGCGCCACAATTGTTAGAGAAGTGTGCACAATTGCAACCACTAAACACGATTAAGAAACTCCAGTCATTATTGGGCTTTCTAAATTTTGGCAGAACATACATTCCTGATTATGCTACACGCATAAAACCTTTATATGAATTAATACGTCCTGATTTTTCAAGCAAATTCTGGACAATTGAAAATACACATACTCTTCGAGAGTTACAAGCAGACATGGTAGCAGCGAAACATCTACACACATAGGACAATAAGACACATTTGGTCATCAGGGTGATAGCTGGGGCCATTGGGTTTACTTATGTCACATTTAATGAAGGTGAGACAGTCCCGATTGCATACAAGTCACACTTGTATTCTGCTGCTGAACAATGATTTGTACCCACAGAGAAAATTCTCACTGCTGTACAGATGGCTGTTATTAAAGAGAGACCTCTAGCCCAGGGAAAACGCATTATTGTCGTTTCTCCTATTCCGGCCCTTGAGGCGGTTACAAAGGCTAGCGTCCCAAACACGAAAGCACTCCACCCAAGATGGATACAATGGCCCACGTCCTTGACAGCCACTGATGTAGACTACATTTTTGACCCAAAGTTACAAACTCAGAATTTCTACAATATGAAGTTGAATATCCAGTACCCGCTGACACATTGCCTATTGATCAATATCAGGCAGTCATGTACACCGATGGCTCTGTGCAACCGGCGATTGGTACAGAACATCAATATTCTGCTGCATGGGCAGTTGTGAGCGGCTATATGGAGGGGGAGAAATTCTGCCCCCGACATACCTATACCCAGACCTTAGGGGATTGTACCGCGCAATTGGCTGAGCTAAAGGCTCTACTGCTGGCACTAGAACATACGGATCCGACACAGTTCACCCTGGTTGTTTGTGATTCGTATTATTGCATCCAGTCCTTTAATTAATATCTGCATTACTGGTGCCTGAATGGGTTCAGTGATTCGAAAGGCAACACCATAAAACACAAACTACTGTGGGGGAAGGTGGCAGACCTGAAAGAGATGCTACCTATTGTCCATGTTGTGCATACACTTGGGCACCAGCGTGTTGGAATACACGTTGCTGGAAATACCTTGGCTGATGAAGTTGCCATGGTAGCTGCAGTGACTCGTTCAAGTCCCAAACCAGACACAGACATTATGGCTGCCATAAAAGCTACAGTTGATGGTACGCCTTATCCTAAAGGATTTCCTAATAAATACCAATACTTGATGGGAAGTATACTGAACGCTGAAGTTAAAATCCCAGGCGTAGGCGTACGCGACATCCCCAATGGAGATGTAAGACCACGATTGATTAAGGCAGCGCATGAGGGGGTGGCATCTGCACATGCTGGCGTGGCAGCTACAATTTCACTATTACAGGCCCGCTATTGGTGGTCTGGTCTCTATAAAGAGACCAAGCAGTATGCCCTTTGTAGTGACATCTGTCAACAAATTAAAGTTTCAACAGCTAAACGCCCGCCGCAGACACCCCTCTTAATCTCAAACAAACCATTACAATGTGTGTACCTGGATCATTGTGGTCCATTAACACCGGAAAGTGCATATAAATATATACTAGTCACTGTTGATACATGTTCCAGATTTGTGTGGGTGTGGCCACAACGCTCGGCTGACGCTCGGACTGTTATTAAAGATTTACGAGTCTTTATCGGTACATATGCAGTTGCGGCATTCCATTCGGACCAGGGCCCTGCTTTTGCCTCAAGGGCATTCAGGGACACCTGGGGGGTCGTACTTCATATGAGTGCCTGTTCGGAAGACAAATGTTTGTTCCGGATCTTGATGGTCCTGGTGTGGAGGCGGCATAAACACCTTTTGACATAAATGATAGTGTCACTGTTTTACAGGAATTACAGCAGTTCCGTGAAGATAACTCGTCTAACAGTGCTGCCTCAACAGGAATTAAGGATGTGCCAGTAACACCTACTGGCTGGATTCCAAAGGTTGGGGATCTTGTGCGTGAAAAAGTCGCAGTGAAAAAAGAATTTGGCCCTTCTTATCGAGCACCAGTCCCTGTGTTGGGGATACACGGAACCAGAACTGTTATTCTACCCCTGTTGCCAGGTGCCAAAGAAAATGGCTTTGTTTCTATTGACAATGTCAAGTTACAACATGTGGCCGATTCTACACAGCCGACCAAGAGGAACGTCCAGTAGTTCCCGAATCCCTCTCACTACTGGAGAAGATGTTCCGCTTCAAGTTGTCTATACCAACACTGTTGACTCTCTGAGCTTGGGGAGGGTGGATGATGATCTCGCATTGGTTCCACTAACAACGACCAACTTAGAAACATTTGATCGAGTCACCATGACTACGAACGGGACGGATGGTGCTGTCTACAGTATACCACCGTGGGAAACACCAACTCCTCATTGACTACGGCAATGCCTTTTGAACGAACTGCCTCTGGTTACTTTGCCGACAACAACGATGGTCTATCGGACTCATTCGCCTCTTCGACTCCTGACCTATCAGGTCCACGTAAGCTGATGCGTTGGCTTAAAGATACGTATTTTGTTCTTCCATGGAACTATCTGTGGCTTTTATTGACTATGCTAGCATTTTTTATTTGGATTGGGTTTGTCGTTACCTTTTTTCTGTTGATACATGGTCATTTTCTTCCCGAGAGATCAGCGGTTGAACAGGTGGAGGAGGTGTTGAAAACACATTTTTCATCACATAAGGTTCGAAGAGACTTGTCCTTTGTGAACAATTCTGCTGTACTGATTCCAGATGGGATTGTGATGGATAAAGTAATGTTTGATATATATGGTCCCACTGAAATAATTCAAATACCATATGTGATAGAGTTATCTATGAAAGATATAGTCATACCAGGCATTGTATCTGATGACTGGGATGTGAAGACAGTTGATTCAATAATGACAGAATTGCAATATTACACTGTCTATGAAAATGAAGATATTGACCAGTTTAGAGACAATTATGGTGACATGTTTTGCTATAATAATTATGGGCACCACTTTATACATAAAGCCAGCAGTACAAAAACAATATTTGGCTATGCGCAATGGGAACATTGCCCGACTCCCCCGCAAGGGAGTTCCAAAACTTATTTTGACAAATTGACTTATTTTTCTGGGCCTCATCAAAAGAATGCTGAGTCATATTATTTTAAGTTAACTCCGACTAAGGATAAACAAATGTTATTGACCAACACGAAATCTATATATTCGGACTCCTTTGTTTACCGGTTATCAATTGAGGGTTATGAATATTGGTCAAAATATGTTGATTTGAAAAGTGTTTGGGGAACAAAAACTTGGCAAACTTAGGGTAGAGAAACATTGTTTAGAGCATGTCTCATTCCCGTTCAAATGATTTTAAAAAATGAAACAGTACAACAGACCAGCTGCTTAGGTTTAGCTACAATCAGAGAATTAAACATGCCTAGCATCCCTGCCCCTGCTCGATTTGATAACTGGCAGAAGCACACAAATGCAACTTTTAGTGAGCTTGCTGAATGGGTCCAGAATGGTACATTTAACACTTCACTGACACGTCCAGGTGGGTGGTTATTGAGGCCAATAGATACCAACGGGTGTCATCAATGTTTTGTCACCTCCTCGGGGGGTTTCCGAACGAGTAGGTCTGACCCTCGCTATATATCACCAGCACATGCTGAAATAATTACGACATACAGTGTGGGAAAATTGTGCCAGCAGTGGCTAAAATCATCCTCGCTAGATGCAGTTAAGACACATCTCACTCTCCTGTCTAATAACACTGACTTACAAGATTTTTTGTCAGGCCCGAAGGCACCACGTAGGAAGCGTTTCTTGTATGAAGTATACAATGAAATATGGAAACTTTCCCAACAAGAGGCTGCAGCACGGTTAAGGCAGATAGATCAGAATAATATGAAAAATGCATTGCTGTTTCACACCTTGTCCGACCGGATATATACAATTAACAACATTGTTTCTTCTGCTATAGACATTATAAGATCTGATATGTCTTCTTTATATCATGGACAGAGTCAGACCAGGTCCATTATGCAGTTGGGTTGGACGCTTCAGACATTGAAGGCGGGTTGCGTTCCATGGCAGCACATCAGTGCCAGGGAAATATTTTTTTCCTTTAATTTGACGCGACAACAACTAATGGCT
Source organism: Pleurodeles waltl (assembly GCF_031143425.1). NCBI lineage: Eukaryota > Metazoa > Chordata > Amphibia > Caudata > Salamandridae > Pleurodeles > Pleurodeles waltl. The sequence goes on from NC_090442.1 coordinate 310,945,644, forward strand.
AAGAAGGAGGCGACTTATGTCATGCTCAACATTGAAAAGTTAGAAAGATTGCCGTTCACCGTGGCTGAGATTCCCTCAGCAGAGTGGTTGATACACGGGGTTATTAATTTGCCTATTTCTATATTACAATTCACTTCTTGCTTGAAGCATGTTCCTGTAGGCAGATATGAAAGGTTGGGAGATAGTTACATCCATGAGGTGTGGGAGCTTTCCATCTCGTACAAATGCCTCAATGACATGAAAGAGGTCTTTCTTAGCGGTAGTGAATATGAGACTTCAGTCAGCCATTGGATGATTTGTAAGCAGCTGTCCTTGCATGGGGCGTGTAATGCCTCCGTTGCGAACTTGGCTTGCTATCTGAAGGGAGTTCCAGTCCCCTTGATTAAACGCACGTTCCAGGTGCTTTCAATCGGCAGCTACATCCTCCTCAATAGTGAAGACTGTTGTGGCATGCGGGCCGGAATAGTTTACGTTGTTTCAGTCACTAAGGTCGTTACTTGCTGCGGGAACGTGTTGTTTCCCCCCACTAAAATTAGGGAGGTAGCAGATATTTGGCCTCACATTGCTACTTCCAAGGTGAATTTTGACACGTTAAGCAGACTGAAGGCTTTGTTGTTTCAGAAGCATGTGGCCCTTACATCTGCACGCGAGACCTACGCACTTCAGGTGGCAAGGTCATCGGCGGAAATACAGCCCCTGTTAAATACAAACTTTCCAAGCCACTTTGGTGAACTCCTGGGACGTATATTTAATGCTTCCAGCACGGCTGGATTGGCACACTTTTTCAAAGCCGTTGGTGTTGGTTTCGTTCACACCTTCTCTTCCATATTCGGTTTAATACCTTTGGGTATTCGTTCAATTTTCGGAAGCATTTTTGGGGGATTTCCGATAACTTTGGCTTTATTAGCCGGCATTTTGCTGTTGCTGTTGTTTTTCCGCAATAGCTGTCCCGCTGCAACAAGGACGAATGTGGGCTCTCCCATCAGCGCAGCTGTGTAGTGAACGCATGATGCAGTTCTTTGGAGCAACACTCCTGGAACATTTGGAGTGTAACTGGTCGCTGTCATTCAGACCGGTTTTGGATTGTGTGCAGCCCGTGTTTCGGTGCCGTTGGTGCTCTTTTGAACATGCACTGACCGTTTGTCTCTCACAGCAACGCCCCAGTGGTTGATGCTGATCTGTTGATGTTCTCGATGAGGGCTCATTACCAGACGTGCGCGCTGTGGCTGCGTTTGCTTCGAGAGGCTGTTTACGAGATACCCTTCCTGGAGGAAGTTGATATTAATCTGTTCATAGGCACTGCACGGGATGCCGCCTTGGTTGATACTGGGGCTTTGGAACACACCTTGCTCCTTGATAGTCTTTGGTGTAGATTTTCCTGTTTTGTCATCTGCCGAAGTGGAGACTCTCCTGCTTTCCATGAACACTGCTCGATTTGGACTTATTCTAAATTGACTACTGAAAAGATGGTAAGGTCCCACTGTTGTAAGTGATATTTTAGGTGTTGTTGAATTGCCTTGAATTTCATAAAGTTCATGAAAAAGGAGTGAAGAAGAAGCTTTATTACTCCAGTTCGAATTTTATTGGTAGAACGTGAGTAATTCCTGAAAGAAGTACAAGAAGAATGGTCCCAAAGAAGAAAGGAAACTCAGCCAACACGTGTTATGCCCCTCAGGCACGTACGCCAGGGCATTCTCAAGGCTGAAAAAGAAGAGCGACATAAGACTGGGGGTTATAGTTAATTGAAAAGGGTTTATGAAGAAAAATCACAGAAAAGTGAAAACCCAAAGTCCGTGAGGAGGGTTATGCACCTCTAAACCGAATTCTTCATTCCAAGAGAAATGTTTCTGGTGATTGGTATTCAAATAATGTTTAAAAATATGTGAGAAAGTAAAGTAAAGATGCTGTTACATGTGTCCTTTCAAGCTGACTTATAAATATGTGGAAAAATGAAAGGTGATGTAAGACGTGAAAAGGTAACACAAAGATTTTAGATAGAACAAAATTAACAGTATTGGCACTGGATTCAAGCAGATTTGTGACTGAAGAGGTAAATGTAACATACCATATTATGTAGACAATATTAAGCTTGCAGAACAATCAGCTATATAAACTCTATTTAAAAGGTGATCTGCAAAATAAATATGTAGGATCAACTTATAACATATTATTAATCGAAAATACCATAGTTAGACGAAGGTGAATATAATTAGGAAAAAGAAGTACAATTAGAAAGAAGCAATCAAGAAAATGGCGCTTATTTACAGTATCTCACAATAAAGGATGTATCTGTTATGTAAAAGATATTAATAACTTCGGTAATACAAAGTTATCCCAAGTATAAATAGACTAGCACAGGAGAATTCTTTACCAATGTGCGAGTCATAGCAAGAAACAATAATATTTGAAGAAATAATATTTGAAGAAAATGTTAATTTCCTGGGGAGAAACTTATATTTATATGGTTAAGAAACGTATAATTATACTCGTATTTAAAAAACCAATACGAGCATGATGTACGTTATAAATTATGTGCTAGTGACCTAATCATTTCAAGTTATTTACAGAATAACTAAGAATGCAGCAGGAGACTAATGTTACTTGTACAGAGCGTAACAAGAAGCTACTAATTTGGGGCCAGTTCTCACCTGTTGTAGGTCGGTAAAGTCCTATTACTTTGCGGTCTCGTCCATCGCCATTTTGTCAAACGGGGGGACGCGCTGACTTTGCACCGCATCATTTACACGATATCACATTGAAGTAAGTCCTACCTCGTTGTTGTTTATGAGGTACGGACACAAAAAAGGGACTATATTTGTGACCGGCATCATTGAGTACCATAACGGCTATGGAGGGCGCCATCTTGGACCCCTAAAAGAACCAGGCGGCGCCGTCTTGTAAGGAAACAATCATCGTCCACGGGAGAAGACGAGGATTGCAATGAAATAAAGACGTAAAGCAAAGCTGATATTATAAGGAAAAATACTGATAATAATGCTCCCTCAAGAGATACTACTAGTAAAATTAAAAAGCGATCATAAATGACAAAATGTTTTAGAAAACGATATACCTTAGAAACTCTAATAAAAGGAAATGTCAGCTAAAGAGCTCCAAATATGCACAACAAAAACATTGTATACCCCCCTACCAATAAGATAACACTAGTGATTAAAGGCTAAAGAAAAAGAAAGAGAAAAATAAAAAGAACATACAATTCAGAGGACAAGATGTACCTATTAAGTTGAAAGAAAGGCATAGGTTGATATACATATTAGACATCAAATTTGGATCGAGTTCTTTAAGTGGAACAGTAAGTTAGCCTTACTAGCATTAGTAATAACCAATAATATAAATACATCAATGGCACTTTACATCAACCAATAGTGCCATTCATGATCTTTATTTAGCCCATTGTTCACTGTATCATATTGTATTATCAGTCGACTTTCCTTCTGGCGTAATCGTAATGGTAGATTGCCACCCCTGGGGGATAATGTGAATCGTCGAAGGCCACAAAAAGTAAACGTACGTTCAAGAAGATGAAATTCAGTAAAATGTTCAACAAGTGGTGCCCTCGTGTCCAATTTCTGAAGGTTACAATAGTGTTCTTGAATCCTAATTTTAAGTAAGCAAGTAGTGCTACCTATATAGACTTGATGCCATATTGCATACACAACATTGGAGTTTTCACAGTTTATGAAGTCATGAATATTGTAGCATTGGTCATTTATGGTGATTGTTCTGGATTTAGAAAGACGCAACTTGCAAATAGAACATTTACTGCAGGTATAAAAGCCTTTTGGTTTTGGAGGAAGGAATGTGCCAGAGGGCTTGACATTGAAGAAAGATGAACATAATTTGTCCCTTAGGTTGGGAGCACATCGAACACCTATTTGTGGATAGTTGGTAATGTATTTGTTAATTGAAGGATTGTAATATTCTAAATTGGCATTGTCCTTTGAATTCGGCATTTGGCCGCATGCTCATTTTTTAAATTGACAAATTACTATGCTTGTGTGTCCTCTTAACTTGTTGAAATTGAATAGGGTTTTACTTATATTTTAGTTTTGGGCATTTTTAGCCTCGGCTTAAACCACTTTCTACCGACAAGGGGAGGGTGTAGTGTAGCCATTTTTTAATATAGCTTCATGCACATTAGGTTAACATATTAGGCCTTTGTGCACTTTGCCCTAGATACATTTTATTCAACCTTGCACTGTTATTTTATAATAACCAGTTTTACGGTCTTGTTTTATTTCTTTCTATCACACTGTTTAGCTTAGTTCAGCACTGTGTTCTCAAACAATGCATTCTTGCTCACCCTGTGCTTCAGTCAAGGCTACAGTCTGGTACATTGCTGGTACACGTGGTAGAAGTTTAGTCTCTAGTGTTCGTAGAAAAAACGCATCCTTACATAGGGACATTTTCTTAGAACATCTGCATGTTAGTTATAAAAACTCTTTCTAGTCCTAGTACACGTTAGAGGGAGATTCCGACCAGGAACCTACAACTAGATGCTGACTGTCCAGTTGCAGATGCTGATGCAGATTACAGGCCTTTGCTCAGGTATGAGGGTTGATGTCCTCCAGGGGGAACCTGAAAGGCAGGTTTAGAGCTTTACATGCTGTGCTCAGAATATAACTTAGACAGGACCTAATCTAGTTGCACTATGATAGCCTTATTCTTGTGCTTCACTCTCATCGTTACTATTTTAATCCTACTGTGTTGTGTATTTCTGGTTATCGCAGCTCACGCTTTGCTATCTAAAATGCAGTTGTTTTATTAAACCAATCTTTAAAACTCAAACTGCCTTTGTCATTTTTTATATGAGACCGCCCTGTGTGTGAGAGAACCGGTTGTGACCTGAGTGACCAATGCTTCCCTGGGAAGTACTAAGATGCCATGTGCTCTGCTGCCCAATTGTCCCCTCCCTTTGGGAGAGATGAGGCACTGCTAGTTAGCCGGAGCAAAACCCGGATTTAAAGTGACAAGGGTCCTTCACCGTGGGTCAGACTCAGTCCCCCACTCTGTAAATGATCTTGCCGCTCAAAATCCAGTAGTCTCATTAGGATAGGATAATGAGAGCCTACGCGACAATACAACACTGGGGCATGCTCCTGGGGCACCACTTGCAAATTCATTCACAACTGCTCCACGTGTTCAGGATGGCACCCAGCAACCAACTGCAGCAGGGGAAGTAAGACTGATAAACCAAGAGGTGCCAACACCAGTGCAAAACAAGGGTTTGCCACCGGGGACAATTAAAGGGATTGGAAGGTGGCAGTCAAACAGATACAAATTGTATGTCCGGACCAGAGGCAGGGAAGGGTTATCATCACAACCTTCCCAATTGCAGAGTACGCCGTGATTTGTGAGGACATGCAGGTAGCAGCGGGTCCTGTGAAAATACAGTTTAACGAACATTTGCACGTGTTGTCAATGTCTTCCCTGCCCAAGTAGGCGGGCAGGGATTAATGTTACAGTAAAGTGTTATACTGGTTAATATTTGACTCAAGGCCCAAATAATCTCTTGTGCCTGGGTAACAGTACTGGAAGCTAACGAACTGAGTGTGTTCACAGATGTAATAAAGTGTGTGGTAATGCTTACCTTCTTATTTTATTTAGCATTTAAAACAGTGTGGGTGATGGGTCACTCATTTGTGGCCAGAACGGAGCAGCAGGCCAGAGAGAGGAGGTGGAACCACAGTTTCAGTAACGTTGAATTGTCTAGGATGGGAAGCCCAGGAATGAGATGGGCCATGCTGGAACCTAAGTTTCATCAGCTTTTGGGGAAGAGAGAAATTAAGCCCACATTCTGATAATCCTTCTGGGGACAAATGATCTGACCTCCTGTGGGAGGGGCCCCCTTTTGTAGGCCATACGACAGAGTCTTTCCAATATGGCCACCCTAATGGAAGGCAGCAAGATAGTCTGGTCGGAAATAATGCCACATATGGTGTGGCAGGGAGCTAAATCACCTTTGGCTATTAAAATAGCCAGGTGGGGAATTAACCTATCCCTATATCCTGGATTGGGTTTCATCAGGCAGAGCCTACTCAGTAGGAATCTGAGCAGTAAGTTTGCACCAAATGGGTACACTTGTCTGACGTGGGTACAGACATTTTCCTGCTGAACATTGGGGATGCCCTGGAGAGGGCTGGCTGTACTTAATAGGTATGTGAGAAGAGCACAGGTGGGGGCCTTGGTTATGGTAAAGTGCCATCTCCTAGGCTTGGAGGAGTTACAGGGTGATCTTAAAGCTTTAAAACAACTAAAAGGCCTCCAGATAGTGGATCTTGGAGCCAAAAGCAATCCCTCAGGTCACTGGGAGTCTTTTCGGTGCTCCTGATAACTCAAGGGACAGATGAAATTCTGAGCATCTGTGGAGACTGGCTGGGGTCTCACTGACTTTTCAGGAGCTTAACACAAAAGTAAAGAGTAGGGTGGCAAACCATTATAAATTAGTGAGCTATAAAGAATCTAAGTGCATTGGTGCTGAAAACACCAACAGGACAGTTTTAGCTTTCTCAGAATGGGTGTCGGCCATTCAAGGAACTCACCTTCGACACCTGGATCACCCATAAGCTAACCCAAGCTGTGTAATCAATAAACTTGTGACATATTTTTTTCCACAGAGAATGTCATTGTAATTTATTATGTTGCATGCATAGTGTTGTTGTAATTTGAAGGTCCTCACATCCTCAAAGGTCTAGGGGTAGTAATGCTATGATTTGGCCTCCACTTGCTGGCTGTACAGATAAACACTTGGGCCCTCATTACAACATTGCCGCCCGCCAAGTTGTAACCGCACTCCTGCGGTGCTCATTTGACATCCCCGCCGGCCCAGCTGGGATGTGGACCGCAACATGGGAGCCAGCTCCAAACGGAGCCGGCGGTGTTGCTGCAGTGTGACGGGTGCAGTTGCACCCGTCGCGCTTTTCACTGTCTGCAGAGCAGACAGTGAAAAGCCGCATGGGGCCCTGGCATGGGCAGTGCAGGGGCCCCCAGGGGCCCCGCGACTTCCCGTACCGCCAGCCTTTTCCTGGCGGTTCAAACCGGCAGGAAAAGGCTGGCGGTAGGGGGACTCGTAATCCACTGGGCAGCGCTGCTAGCAGCGCTGCCCTGGTGGATTACTACCGCCGGGGCCATTGTGGCGGGAAACCGCCAGCCCCGGCAGTGCGACCGCAGCACTTCCGCCGCGGTCGTAATAACCCTGGAAGCACCACCAGCCTGTTGGCGGTGCTTCCGTCACTTCAGCCCTGGCGGTCCTGTACCGCCTGGGTTGAAATGACCCCCTTTGTTTCAGTTGACCTAATAAAGCTACATCATTTGGCCAGTACTACACAGTAGGACATAAGGGCTCCTGAGTAGTTACCTGCCTCCTCTCACTACTCTGCATGAGATCCCTCTACAAGAATTAAGTAATAAAAGTATTGCTTCTCCAAAGCAGATGCTGAATTTCCATTAGTTCCTGTTGCTATTGCCAATACATGACGTGCTTCAGATGTGAGTTTACCATCTTCATCTGTTGTTTCAAATAATGAAATTGTTTATTACCAACCACATTTAGTGAGACAACCAGTTCTCTTTTACAATGTGAGAAGACTATTTTCACATTGACTGCTTCTGGTTACTTTATTGAAATTGATGATGTTTCTTCAAATTCCTCACACACTACTCTACATGGAGTACGTGCTTTTCTTCTTTGGCTAAAAAAGCCTTATTTCAGTCCTCTATGGTCCTATGTTTATATTGAAATTTTTCAGTTTTTCCCCTTCATTTGGATTGGATTTGTTACAGTTTTCTTCTTGATTGTGAATGGACATTACTTTCCAGAATGCACTGCTCTGAAAGTGGAAGCTGAGGTTTTAAAGCCTCATTCTTCCTCGCACAGGGTGCAAAGAGACCTGTCCCTTGTGACTATTTCAGCATTTTCCATTTTTGATGGAATTGTGTGGGATAAAGTCCTGTTTGATTTAGTTGGTCCTACCGAAACTTTATAGATACCATATGTTTTCAACATATCTATGGATGGCCTCCTTGTTCCTGGTGCTATCTCCGATGAGTAGGATGTGACCACTATGAGAAGTGTGCTCTGCAAACTGGGAAACTTTTCTGTATTTGAAACTTGGGATTTATATTTGAATTCTGCTAATTATGGTGAAATATTTTGTCATCATTATGCTCATCACTGTTTACATACAGCTAGTTCTCCATGAGCAGTTTTTGATTACACACAATGGGAGCACTGCCCAACACCACCAGTGCATAGCCAAAAACATATATGAGATAGTTAGCATATTTTTCAGGACACAGCCCCTTAGGCCCGAGTTCTTGTTATTATAAGCTTACCCTGTCCCCAGCAAAGAAAAACATGCCAACTCAAACTAAACTGATTTATTCAGATTCATTTATATCTCAACTGACCCTATGGGGTTATAAATACTGAAAAAAATACCATTGATTTGAAATTGATTTGGAGAACATGTCAATGGCAAGTATAGGGCACTGATACTTTGTTTAGGGCCTAATACCTAGATGTAAGGAAAGTCCTCCTTTTGCATGTTTACCCTCAAATTTTTGCATTGATGTTTCTGGTCTTTCGCCTCTGAGAGTGAACTGATGTCCACTGACCTCAGTGCCAATGTTCTGACCCCATCCAAAGTATGTGTGGAAGTGGATACACCCAATTGGCAAGTACTTACTTATAAGACCCTAGTATATTGGAGCCAGCATACCAGGGGCAAGTAAGGCTGAGTGTCCACTAAGGGCTGCAGCGCTATTTGTGCCACCCTTCATGTGACAAGACACAAAATGGCTCTAACCCTGCCACTGCAGACTGCAAGGACAGTGTTTTCACTATCAGTTCGACTTTGCCATTTAAACTAATGGGAAAGCCTCCCTGACCCTTAACTTTATGTGTAGGTCTCCCCTAGGGAAGGCCTAGAGAGCCCTATGGCAGGGAGCTGTATTTTGTTAAGTGAGACATTTACGTTTTGCTATGACTCAACAGCAACACTTCCAATCTGTTATTTTGTGTGAGTAAAGTTGGTAGCCCCATTGGCTAACACAGGGTTACTTAGTGACATCCTCAGCCGGCTAACTTTTGACTGGAACTATCAAGCATGGTCATGTGTGATATCAAATTATCGTGACATTAAATGAGATCTGATGCTCAGGTCAAAATTAATGTCACTATTAATAGTTGGCCACTTTTAGAAAAGTGACCACTCTGTGCTCTGCTTGTCCAGTGGCCACACAAAGGCACTCACATACAGACGCACTGACCGCCTGGGGAGCCGTGTGAATGACTCCCAGGCTCAAGGACAAGGCAGTGCCACAGTAGCAAGGTGTCACCGCTTCTGCCAGGATGGCCACTCAGGGAATAAGCCTGGAGGTATGCTTTAAAAGGGAAGCCACCTTTGATGGGCCACCTGGCCCAACACCCCTGAGCAGGACGCCTTTGTCCTTGTAGACAGTATGGAGACAGGGCCAGAGGTGGGAAACTCATCCCAAAACTGGTTCTACCATGGGCGTGTTGTCCCCAAGTAGCCACCCATCTAGGGTCGGCTACCTTGCTTCACACAACCAAGGAAGTGTCCAGCCATCTTGAAGGGGGCAAGAATATTGTATTCTGGGATAGCCAGATGCCGCACATCACAGGAACTTCATCACTAGGTAGGAGAGGACCCAGTAGCCCACTGAATAGTGATTGCTTGGTCCCTTCAGGGCACTATCCTGGGATAAATATGGCACCCCTGGCACATTGACCCTCAGTACTTACTGGACCTGGAAAGAAGATGAGATGGAGACCACTCTGCACCCGTTGGAAGTGCACAAAAAGAGCCTGCAACGCCAGAACAGCTGCACCTGCTGCACTTTGGTTTAGTGGAGTTTGGAACCTGTTCTGCGTGCCTAGCTCAGGGAAACACTACACTTCTGTCCCAGTCTGAAGCAGAGACTCCAAGAGTCATTTGGCTGCTCCCCCAGAACCGCACTGGGGATATAAAAGCTGAAAGAGCCCAAGTTGCATCTCTGGTGGGTGTTGGTTGTGACCAGCTTTTTTCACTTGAGAGACACCATCCTCCACCTGCAGTTTTATAGAAGTACAAGGTCTGCATTAGCAGCCCTTGAAACCCTGCAAAGATGACTTTGTGGGACCCCAGAATCAGTGGCCAGAGGTGCCCCACTCATCTGTGGACTGAGGACGTGACTGGACTTCACCCTTGTAGACAGCACATCATCAAGAGCATCTGTGAGTCTGCATCCCTCAGCATCAGGACCACTCCATTATTGTCTATGGCAGTCATCCTGTAAAGATTGGATCTTGTTCTAAAAATGCTCTGGTGGCCAGGTAACTGTCCAGAATATTCTTTCTCGCCCCCTGGAAATCTGTCCTGCCGGAGTTGGTTGCCCAAGTTCGGCTGGAGGTGCCAAACTATCTTTTCCAAACATTTTAAAAGTTTCTTAAGTTTTTGTTGACCAATGCTTGTTTGCGATTGATGCTAAACTTATTTATTCCTTTAAAAATCTATGTCAGGAAACCCCCCCAGTGGATTTTGATGATTAAGGTCTCTAAATATACATAAAAATCGAATCTATATCCTAACCTGGTGTCTTGTTTTTTTCATGTTGTGTGAAAATCTTATTCTGTTGTCTGGTGTTGTTAAATGCTTTACACATTTTTCCTTTGATAAGCCTTACTGCTTGCAGCTGCAGCTAACCAGGGATGAGCTTACGGTTGAGTAAACATACCTAACTGGATCCGGGATGGTGTTTCTGAGTGTACTGCAGGGTAGGACTACCTAGCCATACCATATAATACACCCCAAATACTCACAGTAGACAAGTGATTTTCCTGTATAAAACAGTGCAGCAAACAACTTGCATGGGCCTGCCTAAAATTTAAAAATAAATATAGCTAGCATTCCCTCCATTGCAAGTTTTGAAAAAACTTCATGGAAGAGTAGTTAAATGACAATTCAGAATGGTACACATAATTTGTTGGAAAGTCCTCCTTTTTGACCTGGCCACCCCCAAACGTTTTCACTGATACTGGTGGTTGCTGACTTTGACTGTGCCCTGAGTTCTACCAACCAGTCCCAGGCCAGTGCTCTGTGTAAAAAGGATCATGTAAATTAGGCTAATTATAATTGGCTGTATCAACCTTCCTATAAGTCTCTAATATATGGCAAGGTATGTAGGTTTGTGGACCCCAGCATATATAGTGCACCCATAGGGTAATTTAGAAGGCAGGCCTGCCTTGCTGGCTGCTTTTAAGTTAAAGTTAACCCCAAATTCGACTTTGGAATTAAAAGTACTTTCAAAGTCTTAAAATACCGTATTTTTGCATATAAGTCACCCCTAAGTTGTGCCTTATGCCGGGATTGGGTGCAGTGTAACTACACACAGGGACTTTATAAAAGATGTTTTATTCAGCCCTGGTGAGAGAAAAATAGCTAAATTAATTTCCCCATTGTAGTGAATGGACTTCATAGGCTAACATGGAGAGACTTTATTTTAAAACAAAAAAAGTCTTATTTTCCATACAAAGGAGCTAAATATGGCATGTTTAGTATCAAAATAAAAGTTATGATAAATCCAACAACTTGGCATTGTTGAATTTAATATAACGTGTACCTAGAAAGAGTTTTATAACTCTTACTAAAAGTTACCAACTTAAGCCCTGTAGCACCCTTCTCTGATTGGTCCACCTCTGGCAGCGTGACCTGGGCTGAAACAAAGGAAGCATCTAATTGGAGGAGATCTGCCTTAGCGATGTTGGAACAGGATGGGGGGAGAGCAGCCAAACTGGTCTTTAAAGGAGGGAGGGACATGTGGGACAGCCAGGTGCCCCCTGATTAGATTAAGAGAGGGCTGGAAAGAGGTGTGTCAGAGGAAACATAGCCTCACCAGTGGGTGGACTCGGCTAGATCTAAACTCTAAGATTGAATTTTTGCCATCATGTATTTTGGAGGAATATTGCTCCCTGGGATAGATTTTTGCCTCACTTCCCAGGTATTGCTCACTCAAGAGGGTGTTGGCCTTCATGTGATTGGATAGAGGCCCCCCTACTTACCACTCCAGGAGCAAGGATAATATGGCAGAGCTGCAAGCCACCTTAGATCCCTACAGGAACAAGACAAGACGAAAAGGACTGCCCTGCTGGACCACTGGCCTGGAGTCCCCTGCATCAAGCGCTGAAGAAACTGACCAGCTGACAAGTGGCCAGTGGTCATTTTTGGATTTGAACCAGGTGCATTCTGGGAGTTGGAGTCCTAACCCCCAAGGAGCAACCCAGAGCTTCTGGAACCTTGTGATGAGTTGTGGACACCTAAAGAACCTTAAAGGAACTTCTGGAAGAAGAGCCAGAAGTTTGGAGCAACTTCAGAAAAAAGCTCCATAAGTGGACCAAACCTAGTAAGTCAAGCCGGCCAATGTCGACTGCGAAGAGGCCTGACTTGCAGGTTCGTCTCTCTGAAAAGCTCTGGAGCCCCAGACTTCCAGGATTTCACCAGGGGTTTGTGGAAAAGCAATCTGACGATGTTGCATCGAAATAGGCTTGCTGTGGAGGGTCGTCTGACGTTGGAGAAGAAAAGCTCAAAAAATGTTTCTAAGTCTGTAGGTAAAAAGTTGACTGAGGCCTCCTGCGCTGTGTATCCGAGGAGGGCTCCAGCGAGGTCGGCTTTAACTTCAGCTTGGTCCACAACAAAGATTTCTATCTGGAAAAATCATCTAAGTCTGAACGCAGAACTCTTCTCCGAGGCCTCCTGAGATGTGTATCTGAAGGGCTCCAGTGAGGTTGGCTTCAACTTGTGACTTTGTCTTGGTCAGTGAGAGATCTTCAAAAAGTCTTTTTTAAGTCGTAAGGTAAAATTTTGACAGAGGCCTCCCGCTCAGTGTAGAAGAGCAGGGCTCCATAGAGGTTGGCCTCAACTTTTGACTTTGCCCCGGTCAAGTGCGTCCAGATGTCCAGATTGGCACTTTTTATATCTATGCACTAGAAAACATTTTGGGCCTCATTACAACATTGGGGGGCAGCAAGCGCCGCCCACCAAGTTGTAACCGCTGTGCGGCCGCCAATGCGGCTGCACTCCCGCCGTGCCCATTATGACATCATCGCTGGGCCGGCGGGCGAAAACAGCTGCAGCTGCAAATGGAGCCGACGGTGTTGCGGCTGTGCGACGGGTGCAGCTGCACCCGTTGCACTTTGCACTGTCTGCTATGCAGACAGTTAAAAGCAGTGTGGGGCTGTGCCTGGGGGCCCCTGCACTGCCCATGCGAAGTGCATGGGCAGTGCAGGGGCCCCCAGGGGCCCCGCGACTCCCCTTCCTGCCAGCCTTTCCATGGCGGTTCCTACCGCCATGGAAAGGCTGGTGGGAAGGGGAGTCGTAATCCCCTGGCAGATTAAAACTGCCAGGACCACCGTAGGGGAAAACCGCTGGTCCCGGCGGTGCGACCGCAGCACTTCCGCTGTGGTCAAAATAGGCAGAATTTCACCGCCAGCCTGTTGGCGGTGCAATCACCAAAACAGCCCTGGCAGTCTTTGACCGCCAGGGTTGTAATGAGGGCCTTAATCTTTAAAAAATCATATCGCTGGTTACCTTTATACTATATTTGTCGTTTTAGTGTAATTTTAAAGATAAAAATATAACCTAATGTTATAAATTAAAGTTGGAGTTTTAATGTGTTTTGTGTTTTACTTATTTACTGTTTTGTGATTATTGCATGCTTTACACACCTATCTCCTAAATTAAACCTAACTGCTCATTGCCAAGCTACCAAGGGTTGAGCTAGGATTCATTTATTGAGACCCTGCCTGGACCTACTGAGGGGTTGTGGCCTATTACTAAGTGTAGGTACTTACCTGCCCTTACCATTAATCCACTTTCCAACATTTTTGGTGCACAGTGATGGGATCCAGTACTTATGTTTAATATCACAATACAGTTTTAAGTGAAGCAAATTAAAAACCCTCTAAATTCTCCTAGAGCAAAAATTGTTTTTAATTTTTAATCTGGACTAATTTCAATGTATTATTTTTTGTGATTTTTTTATAATTCTGATTACATTTTTGCAAACTTTTTTTTGGTGTGACTCAATACATAAGGGATACCATGGAGCTCGATCTAGCTAGCCTGCCTAAACTCACTGTAGTCCAGCTTAGGTAGGGAGTTGTATACTAAGAGGGGAATGCCAGCAGCCACTGATATTAGGAAGACTGAGCTGATCAAATCCCTTTTGGCCTGGGCAGAGGCCCAGGAAGTAGGCTCAGAGGAAGCACCAGTAGGGGAGGAGATGGGGGATGCCAGTTCCAACCTCTTAGAAGAGGGAGAACTCCTACACTTCAGTGAAGGGGATGGGGGTCATCTGTCCACACGGGTACCACGACCTTGCCTATAGCTGGTTGGGGGAAGGGGTCACTTCAGAAGGGGCCAACCTGTCCCTCAGAGAGAGAGACCATGAGGCCCAGTTGGCCTATATAGCACTAGAGGCAGAGAAGTTGGCCCTAGAGAAGAAACAAAAGTGGACAAGAGAAGAACAGAAAGTTTATGGCAGTGAAGAAGATGTCCACGGGTGATGTTTTTTTTTCCAGACTACCCAAGGGGGTTATTCCTGCTTATCAAGAGGGGGATGACACAGACAAGTGTCTGTCAGCCTTTGAGAAGGCTCCCAGGATGAGGAGAGATAAGCCTCAGTATTGGGGTTCACTCCTATGGGAGTTGATCCCACTATCTGAGCGGGATAGGCTCCTGACCCTTCGGGAAGATGAGACAGACTCCTATCCCAACATGAAGAAGTGCCTCACTCAGAAGTTTGGTCTCACCCCAGAACAGTATAGGATAAAGTTCAGGAACACCCAAAATTGCAATGCCAAGTCCTGGGTTGAATTTGTGGACATCTCAGTCAAGGCTCTAGAGGACTAGATACAGGGTAACAAGGTAGGTACTATGAGGGGCTATACAGTTTAATTATGAAGGTGCACTTTATTACTAATTGTGTTGCAGAGAAGTTATGCCAATATCTGATAGACTCTAAGTTGTCCAAACCCAGTAACTAGGGGGAGGCAGCAGATGAATGGCTCAGAACCAGAGTTAACTACAAACCACCAGGGAGTGATCAGCAGAAAGGAGGACAGGGTTCTTCCCAGAGGAAAGCCCACAGGACAGAAGATAAAAAAATAAAATAGTCCTCACAAGAGTCCCCAAAACCTGCATGTGGGGGGGGGGAGAGATGAGCCATGCCACTTCCAAGGGGAGGGGGCATCAGGGGAAGCATTATGACCCTGTTAAAGGAGGAAAGCTCTAGGAACTTGCCAAGGCAGGGAAGTGTTTTGAGTGCCATCAGCCTGGGCACAAAAGAGGATATGCTATCTGCTCCAAGAAGCCCCCTACAGGTGGGCAGTCCCATGGGATTGCTGGTGTAGAGGTAGAAGAGGAAGTTGGCCCAGGGATGGGTTCAGGGTACATAGAGGTCACCTTAGTGTCTGTGGGAGGGGTAGATGTTGCAACCTTGGCTGCCTTATTTCCAAGCATGGAGAAGTAAAGGCAGAGGCCTAAAGCCAACAGGACTGAGGTGCAGGCTCTGATGGATAAAGGAGCCAGTGTGACAATGGTCACAGAGAAGCTGGGTTCCCAAAAGCAGATCCTACCTGGTGTATTCCACCAGGTGACGTATGCAGACCGCAGGACCAAGCTCCATCCCATAGCCAAGGTAAGCTTGGAATAGGGTGGTATGACTTCTCCTAAAAAGTTAGTTGTAGCTCTTGCCCTCCCAGTAGAGTGTTTACTGGGAAAAGTTATGGAAGCATCTGGATGGTCAGAGGTGGAAAGAAGGGTCCATACACAGATGCTGGACCTCCCTGAATGGGTGTGTGCTGTGACCAGGTCACAGGCTGCATAACAGGGAAGTGCTGGACACTTTGACCCTGGATCAGAAGTAAGATAAAGGACACATGGTCTGGCTTGTTAGCCACAGAAGTTACTGAGGTGCAGGAGGGATCTACTCCTAGTGTGGAGGATCTGACCTCTGAGGGAGAGTCCCTGCCCCTGCAAGCTCTGCCTGACTTGGCAGAACTGCAAGGGACAGGTGGACCCACCAGAGAAGAGTTGTGCCAGGGGCAAAGAGAGTGTCCCACTCTTGAGGGCCAGACTGCCTCCAGGCAAGAGCAGGGGGATGTCAGTGGACACCACAAGGTTTATTGGGATTTGGGAGTCCTCTACACTAGGCAAGGGACCCCAAACCAGGGGCAACCTGGAGTGGTGGTACCCCATAAGTACAGGGAATTTCGCCTCACCTTAAGCCATGACATTCCCTTGGCAAGCCATGTGAGGCAGACCAAGACCTGGAATAGGCTGGTGAACCATTTTTATTGGCCCCATATGTCAGACAAAATAAAGGGGTTTTGTAGCGCCTGCATCACCAGCAAGACAGGGGGCAAGCCAAAGTCTCCTTAATACCACTGCCAGTGGTTGGGACTTCCTTTGAGAGGGTGGGGATTGATATTATTGGTCCCCTAGACCCACCAACTGCCTCAGGCAACCGATACATTTTGGTGGTAGTAGACCATGCCATCAGTTATCCAGAGGCAATACCCCTCAGGACAGTCACTGCTCCCACAGTGGTTAGGGCCCAACTTGGTGTGTTCACCAGAGTGGGCATCCCCAAGGAGGTGGTCTCAGATAAGTGCACAAACTTTATGTCTGCCTATCTGAAAGTAATGTGGGATGAATATGGTGTTACTTACAAGTTCAACACCGCTTGTTATTCCCAAACCAATGGTCTGGTGGAAAGATCTAACAAGACCCTGAAGGGCATGATCATGGGTTTTTCTGACAAACTCAGGAGTAGATGGGATATTCTCCTCCCATGCCTGGTGGTTGCTTACAGGGAGGTACCCCAGAAGGGGGATGGCTTCAGTCCCTTTGAGTTACTGTTTGGGCACCCTGAAAGAAACCTATTGTGCTTGATGAGAGAATCTTGGGAGAAGCCTGTCAGAGTCCAAACAGAATGTGCTTGATTATGTGCTAGTCCTGCGGTCACGTATGGCAGAATACACGAAGAAGGCAAGCAGCAACGTAGAGGCCAACCAAGCTCATGAAGCTCATGAAGCTCTGGCATGATCAAAAAACTACCATGCCTGAGTACCATTAAGGTCAATTGGTGTGGGTTTTTGAGCCCCGGGCTCCTAGGGCCCTCCAGGCCATGTGGACTGTGCCCTACCCCATTCTGTAGAAAAAGGGTGAGGTCACCTATCTTGTGGACCTTGGCACCCCCAGGAATCCCCACTGGATCCAGCATGTCAAAAGACTTAAACCCCACCAAGACAGGGTAGACATGACAATCCTTATGGTCACAGATGAGGGACAGGAGGAGTAGAGTGAACCTCTGACAGACCTCCTATACACCAACACTCAAGATGGGTCAGTGGAGGGAGTAGTACTCTCCCCCAAGCTGACAGCACACCAGCAAAAGACTGCAGACAAGTGTTGGAGCAGTTTGCTAGGCTGTTCTCCCTGACCCCTGGACCAGTGCTTAATTTGTGCTTGTTCTTTCCGGTGCTGAACACCGGCACTTATCTTTGAGGGCCGACGCTTATTCTTCTGCCCCAACCATTTGCTGTGAGCAAAAGACACATATGGGAAAGACGGAGGAAGAAAAAAACGAAAAAGCGTCACAATGGGAGGCAGCAGAAAGCTGCAAGAGTGAGCTGAAGGGGCAGAGCGTGGCTGAAGAGGCCAGAGAAGGCTTCAGGATTACGCTTTCTCAGTATTCAGTGTTCGCACACTTAATTGCAGCAGCTGGGTGTTTAAGAGAAGGGTTTAGAGCACCGGCACGCTTTAATTTACAAATTAAGCACTGCCCTGGACTCACCCATTGGTGTGTCCATGACATTGATACTGGTGACAGCATAACTGTCAAAAATAAGTTGTGCAGGTTATCAGAGCAGGTCAGAGCCAACATCTAATCTGAGAAAGCTAAGATGTCAGAGTTAAGGGTAATTGAGCCCTCTGATAATCCTTGGGCCAGTCCAGTGGTGCTAGTACCCAAACCAAATCTCCAAGGTGGAAAGAAGAAGTTAAGATTCTGTGTAGACTACAGAGGTTTGAATGCAGTCACTAAGACTGATGCTTACCCCAAACCTAGAGCTGATAGGCTCATTGATGGGTTCAGGGCTGCTAAGTTCCTGAGCACCTTTGATCTCAGGATACTGGCAGATTGCCCTAGGTCCAGGATCTAAGGAGAGGTCAGTGTTTCCACCCCAGAGGGTCACTTTCAATTCAAGGTGATGCCCTCTGGTTTGAAATATGCTTCTGTTGCCTTTCAAAGGTGGAGGCCATGTACAGCCTCTCCAGCCCAAAATCCAGACTATCCTGGATTGGGAGGCTCTTAAAACCCACACTCAGGTCAGGGCCTTTCTTGGCATTATTGGATATTACAGGAGATTTGTCCAGAATTATGGGACCATTGTGGCCCCTCTGACAGAACGCATCTCAAAGAAGCAGCCCAAAAAGGTAATTTGGACCCCTGAGTGTCAGAAGGCTTTTGACACCCTGAATGAGGCCATGTGATCAGCACTAGTGCTACTGGCCCCAGGCTACAATAGGGAATTGATTGTGAAAACAGATGCGTCAGAGACAGTGATTGGGGCAGTGTTAGCATAAGTAAATGAGGAGGGTCAGGATTAGCCAGTTGCCTTCATCAGCAGTCGACTACTCCCCAGAAAGCAAAGATGGAGTGCTATTGAGAGGGAGGCCTTTGCTGTGGTCTGGTCCCTGAATAATTTGAGGCCATATCTGTTTGGCACTCACTTCCATGTTCAAACTGACCACAGACCTCTCAGGTTGCTCATGAAGATGAGGGGGGAGATTCCTAAACTGTTGAGGTGGTCCATTTCCCTACAGGGTATGGACTTTACAGTGGTGCATAGACCTGGGACTGCCCATGCCAAAGCAAATGGCCTTTCTAGGTTTTTCCACCTAGCTGATGAGGACTACCAGGGTATAGGTTAGTACTCATCACCTTTCCTCTGGGGAGGGGGGGGCAGTGTTGGAAAGTCCTCCTTTTTGCCCTGGTCCCCCCAAACTGTTTGACTGATACTGGTGGTTACTGACTCTGACTGCGCCCTGTGTAAAATGGATTATGCAAATTAGGCTAATTAGCTGTATCAACCTACCTATAAGTCCCTAGTATATGGTAGGGCATGTATGTTTTGGGACCCCAGCAGAGGAGGTGCACCAATAGGTGCACTGCTGTGGTGCCCAGTGTCATATTAAAGACAGGCCTGCTTTGCCTAAGTTAAAGTTAACCCCAAACTCAACTTTGGAATGAAAAGTAATTCCAAAGTCCTACGCTACCTTATTTTTTACATATAGGTCACGCCTAAGGTGTGCCCTAGGTGCCCTCAGGGTCGGGTGCAGTGTAACTATAAGCAGGGGCTTTATAAAAGATGGTTTATAAGTTCCGAAGAGGGACAATAGCTAAATGTGTTTCCCCATTGTAGTGAATAGGCTCCATAGGCTAACATGGAGAGTTTTTTAAAATAATAAAGTCTTATTTTCCATAGGAAGGAGCTAAATATAGCATGTTTAGTGTCAAAATAAAAGTTATACTAAATCCAACAACTTGCTATTGTTGAATTTAATATGACTTGTACCTAGAAAGAATTTTATAACTCTTACTAAAAGTTACCAATGTCAGCCCTGTAGTGCCCTTCTCTGATTGGTCAGCCTCTGGCAGCCTGAGCCAGGTTGCCTTGATGAGATGTGAAGTTACCTGGGCTGAAACAAAGGAAGCATCTGTTGGGAGGAGATCTGCCTCAGCAGATGGTGGAACAGGATGGGGGAGAGCAGCCAAACTGGTGTTCAAAGGAGGGAAGGACATTTGGGCCAGCCAGTGTAACTCCCCCATTTTCAGTAACCCCAGACAGCCCGGTTCCTCTGATTAGATAAAGAGAGGGCTGGAAAGGGGTGTATCACGGGAAACTGAGCCACACCAGTGGGTGGACTCAGCCAGATCTGAACTCTAAAACTGAATTTTTGCCATCCTGGATTTTGGAGGAATATTGCTCTCTAGGATTGATATTTGCCACTCAAGAGGGTGGTGGCCTGCACGTTATTGGATAGAGGCTCCCCTGCTTCCCAACCCAGGAGCAAGGATAAACATGGCAGAGCTGTGCCTCACCTCAGATCCCTACAAGAACAGGACAGGAAGAAGAAGGATTGCCCTGCTGGACCTCTGGCATGTACCTGGACCCTGCATTCACAAGGACTACATCAGCAGCATACTTGGGCTTCACCAAGAAAATAACTCTGCCTGGCTTCTACTACTTCAAGAAGGAACTCCCTGTATGCTACAGGTAGAAAATAGCTGACCAGAGTCCCCTGCATCAAGCCCTGAAGAATTGATCAGCTGACCAGTGGTCATTTTTTGGATTTGAACCAGGATCATGCCGGGAGTAGGAGTCCTCACCCCCAAGGAGCAACTCAGAGCTTCTGGAACCATGGCATGAGTTGTGGACACCTAAGGAACCTTAAAAGAACTTCTGGAAGAAGATCCAGAAGGTTGGAAAAGTTTGAAGAAAGTTTGGAAAAAAGCTCCATAAGTAGACCGACCCAATGTCATGAGTCAAGCCGAGAACATCGACCGTGATCCGGTCTGACTTGCAGGTTCGTCCAACTGAAAAGCTCTGCAGCCCCAGACTTCCAGGATTTCACCGGGAGCTTGTGGAAAGGCTATCCGATGACATTGCATCGAAATCGGCTTGCTGTGGAGGCTCATCCGACGTTGGAGAGGAAAAGCTCCCAACATTTTTTACGTCCAAAGGTAAAAAGTTGACAGAGACCTCCTGTGCATTGTATCCGGTCGACTTCAACTTTGGCATGGTCCTGGAAGATTTCCAAGCAGGAGTCCATTGCGGTTGGCCTTAACTTTTGACTTTTCCCCGGTCAAGTGTGGCGAGATGTCCAGATTGGCACTTTTGATTTCTGTGCGCTAGACAGATCCATACAGATGGTTAGTGTGGTCAGTGGACACTAATTGTTGTCATGCATGTTTTTGAAACTCCGCTATGAGTTTTAAAGCTATAACATGAGACTTCCGGTACTTGCAGTCACAAAATTCAGGGGTAGTTACCACCTACAGTGTAAGGAAATTCTGCCGGCAATAGTTACAATATTTGCCGTTAAGTGCAGTTAAGGAACACCTATCTTTCCTTTCTGATGATATGGATTACAAGATTCCTTATTATATTCTACAGCACCACTTCAAAAACGCCTCCTGTACGGCATACATCATTAGATTCTTAACATTTCCTAGCAAGACGCTGCTGAACGGTTAAGACAGGATGACATGGAAAATTTACAAAAAGCATTGGCTCTTGTGAACTATGACTACGTTGTCAACGTGCATTTATTTATTGAACAACATTGTGGGGGTGATTCTAACCCCGGCGGTCTACCGCCGGGGCCAGGGTCGGCGGGAGCACCGCCGACAGACCGGCGGTGCCCCGCAGGGCATTCTGACCGCGGCGCTTTGGCCGCGGTCAGTGCAGGAAAACCGGCGGTCTCCCGCCGGTTTTCCGCTGCCCCTTGGAATCCTCCAAGGCGGCGCAGCTTGCTGCGCCGCCGAGGGGATTCCGACCCCCCCTACCGCCATCCAGTTCCCGGCGGTCCGCCCGCCGGGAACCGGATGGCGATAGAGGGGGTCGCGGGGCCCCTGGGGGCCCCTGCAGTGCCCATGCCACTGGCATGGGCACTGCAGGGGCCCCCGTAAGAGGGCCCCTAAATGTATTTCACTGTCTGCTGCGCAGACAGTGAAATACGCGACGGGTGCAACTGCACCCGTCGCACAGCTTCCACTCCGCCGGCTCGATTCCGAGCCGGCTTCATCGTGGAAGCCTCTTTCCCGCTGGGCTGGCGGGCGGCCTGAAGGCGGCCGCCCGCCAGCCCAGCGGGAATGTCAGAATTACCGCTGCGGTCTTTCGACCGCGGAACGGTAACCTGACGGCGGGACTTTGGCGGGCGGCCTCCGCCGCCCGCCAAGGTCAGGATGAGGGCCTGTGTCATCTACATTCGATATCATATAAAATAACATGTCCCTGTTACAACATGGACAGAGTCAGCTGAGATCCATTATGCAATTGAGTTGGACACAACAGGTTCTTAAATCAAACTGTCTACGGTGGAAATATCTGAAATCAACAGAGTTGTTTTGCCATATAATTTAACATGCATAAAGAGACTGATGGCGAAAAAAGATGGAACTTACATCACGTTGAACGTTGAGCTTTTAAAAAAATGTCCCTTTTCAATAGCTGAAACACCCTTTGCTGTTTAGTTAACCCGTGGCCTTATCTCATTGTCAGCCTCTACATTTCAATTTACATTTTGTTTTAAATATTATCAGGTGGGCAGATCTGAAGCTATGGGGGTAGTTTTGTTCATTAGTCCTGGGTTTTACCTTTCGAACACAAATGTATGGGTGGGAAAACTGAAGTCCTCCTTAATGGAAAGGAATGTGAAACATTGTTCAGCCATTCATTACTTTGTAAAGAGGTAACGCTGCATGGTGAATGTTATATGAAAGGCGCACTGGTCTCTTTGATTCTCCCAGTGTTTTGATTGCTCTTGAATGACAGTTATTTGGTTCTGAATGATCACGTTTGTTGTGGGATGAAACCAGGTGTCCCTTATGTGGTGACGTCTCCAGGGTTGTGATCCGCTGTAGCAATATGTTATTTCCACCCCATCTACATTGTTAGGGAAATGTCCATATGTCCTTCCATTCCTATTTCGAGTGTGAACTTTGATAAGCTGAGCTGACTGAAAGCCTTATTGTTTCAGAAGGACGTATTTTTAACATCTGCTTGACAGGCTTTTGATCTCCACATTGCAAGGTCTTCTGCTGAAGTCCAATCACTATGGCACACTAACTTGCGGCAGCATTTTGGTAAACTTGTTCATCAAATATTTAATGCATTAAATACCTTAAACCTATTGGCTCTGGATCTGTGAGCACATTTCAGTCAGTATTCAGAGTGATACCGTCCTTTCTGCACTCTGTGGTTTAAGTGTTTCTGGAGCCATTCTGATTGTATTATTCCTAGTCATTGCTAGTTTGGTTCTATTTTTGCTGCTCTGCAATGGATATTCCATCTTAAGGCCAAATAGTGATGAATCTACCACTCGGCCTACTGTGTTGTGAATGCATGATACAGTTTTTCGAAGTGTCTTTGCCCCAGAAATTAAACATAAACTGGTCTTTGTCCTTTAGGACTGTGTGTTTACAATGTGTATAGCCTCTGTTCCGCTGTCTGCTGTGCCTTTTCGAACGAACACTGGGCTTGTGTCTGGCTAACCTCCTGGTAGAATCTGTTGATGTGAATCTGCTCATGAATTTGTTGTTGTCACATGAGGCCACCTTTGGTGCTGGATGCATACTATGAACCATCATCTCCACTTCAAATGGAAGCTTCAGCTCCTTGATTCCTGGAATGTGGCTCTAACACTGCTGTTGAACCATGGCTGTTTCACCTTCAGCATTGGGCTGAGTTAGTTGGATTTGACCATCACTGTTCATTGAAACTTGCTTCTCGGGCCACCGTGTATCTGTCGTCTGCAGTTGCGAGTTACTTCCAGGATCCCATTGACTTTGGACATGGAAGTATGTATTGTATTGACTTATTTATAAAGCTCATTCCAGCGAGACGCATCGAAGCGCTAAACTGAGCAAGTAAAAGGGAAGACAAAGAGCTTCCGACAGAAGGTGTCTATTGAGAGAAGAGCAAAGTTTTCAGGCTTTTCCTAAAAGTGGTGTGTGTAGCTGTTTGGCGGAGCGCAAAAGGCAGGGCATTCCATAGCCTTGCAGCTTCCACCGTGAAAGCACGATCTCCCCACCTAGCCTTATTGCATCGAGGAACCGCAATCATATGTTTGGAAGAAGATCTCAAGTTTCTAGTAGGTTGGTAGTATTGCAGGGTGGACTTCAAATATTCACAGCCCTCAGACTGTAAAGCTCTATGAGTCAAGCAAAGAGTTTTGAAAATAATTCTCTTATTAATAGGTAGCCAGTGTAGTGATTTCAGACTGCTGCTGGCCGATGAAGACTGGGTAAGATTCTGAATCAGGTGTGCTGCCGTATTATGGATAGACTGTAGTTTGTCGAGAGAAGTTTTATTGGCACTTAACAAAAGGGCGTTACAGTAGTCGAGTCTTGAGGTGACTAGAGCCAGCACGACCGGCATTCTTAAGTCTTCCTCCAAGAGGTGCAAACTTTTCCTAAGAGTTTTTAAGATCCAAAAACAGACTTTCACCGTTTGATTGATCTGTAAATTAAAGGAAAGAGAAGTATTGAATATTATGCCAAGATTTTTTGCAGAGGGACAAGGTAGAGGGCAGCCTCCACAGGCCTCTGGCTACCAGCTGTTGTTCCAGGGAATGTTAGTACGGCCAAAACACATAATCACAGTCTTATCCCCGTTAAGTTTAAGCCAGTTTCTGGCCATCCAGTTATTGATTGCTATCATGCAGAGTCGAAATTTCTCTTTAGAGTTCTCCCAATTGTGGGATACAGGACCAATCACCTGCGTGTCATCAGCATAGGAAACAATCTGGAAACCAAAGGAGCGTACCAAACCTGCTAAGGGAGAAGCACGTTGCTCGCCACAGGCCACTGTAATAGTTCTATCCATACGGAAAGAACTCAGTAACTTCCAAGCCTTGCCCCTCACTCCAGCCTGGAAGAGACGCCAAAGCAGGATGGTGGGAGAGATGGTATCAAATGCGGCAGACAGGTCTAGAAGAACTAGAATTGTACCTTCTCCCATGTCCCCTCATTTGCAGATTATGTCCGATGTAGAAATTAGAGCAGATTCAGTGCTGTGCGCACTGCGGAAACCATGTTGGGAGGTGTTCAGCCTTCCGTTTCCTTGAAGAAACTCAGCAAGCTCCTGATTGAGATGTTTCTCTAACATTTTAGCAAGGAAGGGCAGTAAGGAGATTGGGCGAAGATTGGAGAGATCTGTTGCATCTTTGCCTGTTTTTTTGGTAAGCGGGATGACCGTAGATTGTTTCCAATTAGCAGGGAAGCTACCTTTCATTAGGATTTCGGCAAACACTGGCTCCAAAGCAGAGGCAATCAGAGTAGGAGCTCATTTTAAAAAACGTGGCGGACAAAGGTCGGTAGGTGAGCTGGATTTCACCGCTAATAGTAGATCTACAATTCCTTTGACAGAGAGGGGTTGGAAGCATTGTAGTAGATTGCCTAGCTCTGCATGTGGAAGGATCTCTTCCCAATCACCCTCTAAGTCAGGGGAAGGATATCTAAAATCTGTCAACAAATTTACAATTTTGTTATTAAAAAAATCGGCCACCTTTTGACAGTACTGAGATGAATTCTCTAATAAAGGGTATCATGTACTCATCGGTGTGGACGTCAGAGCTCGTACTGTTTTGAACAATTCTTTAGGGACATTAATCACCTCTCTAAGAGCTTGGGAATACTAATTAGTTTTAGCTAACCTAATAGCCAATTTATCTTTCCCGAGAACCTCTCTGAGTTTATCTCTTTCCGTTTGGGTTTTATTCAGTAGCCATTTACGCTCCTGCCTACGATAGGCTCTTTGCAAATTTTTCAACTCACCTGAGTATCAAAGCGCAGAGGGAGACCGTTGGACTTTAGAGATTGCCAGGGCCTGAGGCGCTAGCAGGTCAATAGCCCTTTTCAAACCCAGGTCAAAAATCTCTAGGTGAATACGGTCAGCTGCTTTCACCTGGTCCCAGCCATATTTAAATGCCTGGGAGAAATTGGTCTTGTTTATTTTATGCCACGGTCTTTTTAGCACAGTTATCGTGGGCAGTTTAAGGGCGGGGACTGGCCAGGTTAACTTAATAGATAGCAGATAGTGATCTGTCCAATCCAAAGCCCTGTTATCATATCTGGAAATCAGTCCTGGTCTAATAAAGATAGCATCCAGCATATGGCCCACATTGTGAGATAGTGAAATGCCTCCCAGGTGCCAGTTCAGACTCTGCATATAACTAGTGAAATCTAATATGGCTGGATCAGATACAGCATCCAGATGTGAGTTGAAGTCGCCTAACACCATGGCATTCTCTATTAAAAGCAGCGGTTCAAGCATAGAGGGCCAGGCGGCAAGGAAGGTCTTCTTGGGACGTCTATAAAGTAGGAGGCCCTCCATTAACATACTATTTTGGACTTTAATTTTTAAATAAGAGCCTTCACATACCAGCTGTCTGCAATTGAGCACCTCAAGCGTGCAACTCAAATGATTTTTAAATATTATAACTAACCCCCCTCCTCTCTTTTCTTCTCTCTCTTGTCTAGAGAAAGAGTACCCCGGGGGTGCCGCAGTTAGGAAGTCTGTGTTGGAGTCGGCTCTCACCAAGGTTTCAGTAATAAAAAGACAATCGAGGTTGGATGAATTAATCAGCTCACTAATTTTGTGAGCATGTTTAATTAGAGAGCGAGCATTACTTAAGCCCCAAGTCATGGAAGGCTTAGCAATCTCCTTACTGGCATCTTGGTATGTAAGTGCACAATCTAGGGTTCCAATTACAGGAGTTGCAGGAAGCACTTTTATCCAAGGCGAAATCTAAACGCCTACAGTTCTGGTTTAGGGAGACCTTATGTAGAGATAGCAGTTCATGATTCAGATAGGAAATGCAGCAAGGAGAGCGAATATTTGGAGCAGGGTGGCTGGCCCTCAGCCCCTTCCGGACGCGGACGGGCACAGACGGGCTTGCCTCAGCGGCGCACCCGCTGCGCACGTCCGCTCAAGCGTCCGCATTATATACCTGCCAGAATCCCCAGCAGTAATTGAGTCAGCCGGCAACTAGACCACTGACTCAAATGTCTCTCAAAATGTCCCCCCTAATCAAAAAACGCCAAAAAAAGAGGCGGGCTCTAACAGGCCCTAACCTCAAGTGGCAGGCGGCAGGAACAAGGAGATAGTAATCGGCAAAACGCCAAGAGCCAGGTAAGAAGAAACCCCCCAATTTAAAGTGCATCAACAATTTAATTTTTTTTTAAAGTAAAGCTAAAATGACTATTGATTCACACACATACAATATAAAAAAACTGCACACAATAAAATCAAAGAAGGAAATATAGTATGGGAGCACAACGAATCCCTTACTCGTCAGTTTACCGCGTCCGCTTAAGGGTCCACATTATATACCTGCCGGAATCCCCAGCAGTAATTGAGTCAGCCGGCAACTAGACCGCTGACTTAAATGCCTCTCAAAATGTCCGCCTAATCAAAAAACACCAAAAAAAGAGGCGGACTTTAACAGGCCCTAACCCCAAGTGGCAGGCGGCAGGAACAAGGAGATAGTAATCGGCAAAATGCCGAGAGCCAGGTAAGAAGAAAACCACCAATTTAAAGTGCATCAACAATTTTTTTTTTTTTTTTTAAAGTGAAGCTAAAAGTACTATTGATTCACACATATACAATATAAAAAAAACTGCACACAATAAAATCAAAGAAGTAAATATAGTATGGGAGCACAACGAATCCCTTACTCATCAGAGCTATGTCAAGAGCCTCCTAGACTTTTGATTCAGCCCCTTGTTTTTAAGCAAATTGTTTTTTATTAGTTTCATCAGCTTTTTAATTGGCAAATTTTTATATATGGCTTTTGTTTGCTTTTCTTATTAAAGTGCATTTTATATTTTATACACATATGTGTTCATGTACACTTTTTAGCCTAGTTCCTATGCTTTTATTTTAGTTTGAGCGTAGTCTCTCATGGCAAAGAGGGGGGTGTGGTGAATCACAATAGGGACCCCTTAGTACCTCCTTTTTATAATGCACATTTTAACTTAGTAATTGTTTTCTGATGATGTCTTTTTTACATGATTTTCCACTAATGCGATAATGTACTGAGAATTCATTGCACATGCTTCTTGTTTCTTGTGTCACGACCCCCTCTTGTGCCCTCTGCACTGTGGGCTTTGCCCATATGGCTGATGTTGTCTTTCCCCTATGGTAACTCATGGCCTCATGCAACCCATGGTCCCCCTCCGAGAGCTCTTCACCTCCTTGAATCTCCTGTATAGTTGTTACCTCTGTTTGCACTCTTGTAAGAGAACCACATATTTCCTGGTTAATTAACTTCATCCGCCAATTCCTATTGACTGTAACCATTTATGCTTTTTTGTTCCACTTGCCTTTGTTATTGACGCCAACTTATATGACCTATGGACTCCAACGGATAATGGGTATATATGTGGTGCGTGTGGGTGTCTGTTTGCATGTATGCAGGGAGGGGTTAGAGGAGGGGGTGATGTGGCTGAAGGGGGGTGGGGAGGTCTAGTGCTTGCTGAGGAAGGGTGGGGGAGCCGTATACCAGTGACAGGGAAGGAATTCTCTGTCACCTGTAGCCTTTCCGCCATGGTTTTCGTGGCAGTGCTACCTCTGTGGAAACCATGTCGGAAGGCCAGCTTCTAATACCGCTGGCGGTCTTCTGTGGACCGTCGGGTAGGAGGTGATCATCTCCAGCCCGGTGGTTCCGACCACTATGGCGGTATGAGTGGAGAGGTGGTAGTTGGCTGAGGCCACCCCACCACACTCATAATGTGGCAGTCTGCACTGCCAGCCTGTTGTGGTCGGACCGCCACATTTACCCTGGCAGTCAAAAGACCGCCAGGGTCAAAATGACCAGGTGTCTTAGTGGATGCTAGAGTTGAGACCCTTATAGAATAAACAAAGGCTTCTCCGTGTGTGCAAGAGTTGAGACCCTTATGGAATAGACAAAGGCGTCTCAATGGATGCAAGTGTTGACACCCTTATGGAATAAACAAAGGCGTCTCCGTGAATGCAAGAGTTGAGGCCCTTATGGAATAAACAAAGGCGTCTCCGTGAATGCAAGTGTTGAGATCCTTATGGAATAGACAAAGGTGTCTTAGTGGATGCAAGAGTTGAGACCCTTATGGAATAAACAAAGGCGTCTCTGTGTGTGCACGAGTTGAGACCCTTATGGAATAGACAAAGGCGTCTCAATGGATGCAAGTGTTGACACCCTTATGGAAAAACAAAGGCGTCTCCGTGAATGCAAGAGTTGAGGCCCTTATGGAATAAATAAAGGCATTTCCGTGGACTCTTAAGGAATAAACAAAGGCTTCTCCGTGAATGCAAGAGTTGAAACCCTTATGGAATAGACAAAGGCGTCTACGTGGATGCAAGTGTTGAGACCCTTATGGAATAGACAAAGGCATCTCCGTGAATGTAAGAATTGAGACCCTTATGGAATAGACAAAGGCGTCTCTGTGAGTGCAAGAGTTGAGACCCTTATGGAATAGACAAAGGCATCTCCGTGAATGCAAGTGTTGAGACCCTTATGGAATAGACAAAGGTGTCTCCGTGTGTGCAAGAGTTGAGACCCTTATGGAATAGACAAAGGCATCTCCGTGAATGCAAGTGTTGAGACCCTTATGGAATAGACAAAGGCGTCTCCGTGAATGCAAGAGTTGAGACCCTTATGGAATAGACAAAGGCATCTCCGTGAATGCTAGTGTTGAGACCCTTATGGAATAGACAAAGGCATCTCCGTGGATGCAAGAGTTGAGACCTTTATGGAATAAACAAAGGCGTCTCCGTGGGTGCAAGAGTTGGTAGAATCATGATACTTCAGGATGTCATGAGCATTAGCCAAACTTGGGCGTGGCCCTTCTCTGAATCATGGAACAAGAACAATTGGTAAAATCATGATACTTCAGGATGTCATGAGCATTAAACAAAACTCGGCGTTGCCCTTCTCTGAATCATGGAACAAGAACAATTAGTAAAATCACAATACTTCAGGGTGTCGTGAGCATTAAACAAAACTGGGCGTGGCCCTTCTCTGAATCATAGAACAAAAACGAACTGAGACCTCTGAACCTTGAGAAGGCAAGAGCTTGTACCTTGGACATACTCTGAACATCAATCATGCAACTACTATGCATTCATAAACATAAAACGTTTGGTGTCAGTGTAGAAATTCGCAAAGACTTAAATATGTATCTCACGTATCATCAAAGGCTTAAATATGTCTCTCACATATTATGCTTCCAAAAACAATGAAACAATGATTTGCTTATCTTTGAGATGTTTTCACATTTGCCACCTAGGCCTGAAAGTTTTACTCATGTACACTGAAGCTCCTTGATTATTGGACCAAGGGCGCTTTACTTATATGAACTGAAATGCTTTGATTGTGTGCGAAGGGCTCTTTACTTCCAAAGAACTGAAGCGCTTTGAATATCATGCCAAGTGCGCGTGCGCTTTACTCCTGTGAACTGAAGCGCTTTGAATACCATGCCAAGTGCACTTTACTCCTGTGAACTGAAGCGCTTTGAATACCATGCCAAGTGCGCTTTACTCTTGTGAACTGAAGCGCTTTAGTGTAGGGTTTGGAGTCCCCCAAGGGCCTTCACTATTTGCTATTGTTTTTACTATTTGCAATTGCTTTCTATGCTAATCACTGACTTCTAATGTGTACATAACAGTACTGTTTACCAGGCAGGTCGCTCCCCTCACCGCCACGCAGCCCCCTGTGTGACCGCTGACCGCTGCTGTATTCTTCTGCCTGCGTCGAGTGCCAGTGCCCTCCTTCTCTTCTGTTCCCACAAGTGAGTGCCTAGATTCGCCCCCAGTGTACCTGTGTCTGTTTGCTGCCTGGATTGTACCTCCTTCTCTTCTGTTCCCACGAGTGAGTGCCTGTATTTCACCCCCATTATACCTGTGTCCTTTGCTGCCTTGAATTGTTCCCCTCACCTTTTTTGCCCAGATTGTGGTCCTTTATTTTTTAGTTTCCCTGCGCACCGCGTCTCCCCCTCGCCGCCCGTTTCCCGCCGCCGCGTCCCGTAGCTCCGCCCCCCTCGCACCCCATTGGCCGCCCCGCTCCCACCTCCCAGCTGCTCCTCCCTCCCTCTCCCACCCATATGGAGGCCGCGCAGCGGTAGAGAGAGCGACCTCTGACCCTGTTTACCAGGCAGGTCGCTCCCCTCACCGCCACGCAGCCCCCTGTGAGACCGCTGACCGCTGCTGTATTCTTCTGCCTGCGTCGAGTGCCAGTGCCCTCCTTCTCTTCTGTTCCCACGAGTGAGTGCCTAGATTCGCCCCCAGTGTACCTGTGTCTGTTTGCTGCCTGGATTGTACCTCCTTCTCTTCTGTTCCCACGAGTGAGTGCCTGTATTTCGCCCCCATTATACCTGTGTCCTTTGCTGCCTTGAATTGTTCCCCTCACCTTTTTTGCCCAGATTGTGGTCCTTTATTTTTCTGTTTCCCTGCGCACCGCTTCTCCCCCTCGCCGCCCGTTTCCCGCCACCGCGTCCCGTAGCTCCGCCCCCTCGCACCCCATTGGCCGCCCCGCTCCCACCTCCCAGCTGCTCCTCCCTCCCTCTCCCACTCATATGGAGGCCGCGCAGCGGTAGAGAGAGCGACCTCTGACCCTGTTTACCAGGCAGGTCGCTCCCCTCACCGCCACGCAGCCCCCTGTGTGACCGCTGACCGCTGCTGTATTCTTCTGCCTGCGTCGAGTGCCAGTGCCCTCCTTCTCTTCTGTTCCCACGAGTGAGTGCCTAGATTCGCCCCCAGTGTACCTGTGTCTGTTTGCTGCCTGGATTGTACCTCCTTCTCTTCTGTTCCCACGAGTGAGTGCCTGTATTTCGCCCCCATTATACCTGTGTCCTTTGCTGCCTTGAATTGTTCCCCTCACCTTTTTTGCCCAGATTGTGGTCCTTTATTTTTCTGTTTCCCTGCACACCGCTTCTCCCCCTCGCCACCCGTTTCCCGCCACCGCGTCCCGTAGCTCCGCCCCCCTCGCACCCCATTGGCCGCCTCGCTCCCACCTCCCAGCTGCTCCTCCCTCCCTCTCCCACTCATATGGAGGCCGCGCAGCGGTAGAGAGAGCGACCTCTGACCCTGTTTACCAGGCAGGTCGCTCCCCTCACCGCCACGCAGCCCCCTGTGTGACCGCTGACCGCTGCTGTATTCTTCTGTCTGCGTCGAGGTCCAGTGCCCTCCTTCTCTTCTGTTCCCACGAGTGAGTGCCTAGATTCGCCCCCAGTGTACCTGTGTCTGTTTGCTGCCTGGATTGTACCTCCTTCTCTTCTGTTCCCACGAGTGAGTGCCTGTATTTCGCCCCCATTATACCTGTGTCCTTTGCTGCCTTGAATTGTTCCCCTCACCTTTTTTGCCCAGATTGTGGTCCTTTATTTTTCTGTTTCCCTGCGCACCGCGTCTCCCCCTCGCCGCCCGTTTCCCGCCGCCGCGTCCTGTAGCTCCGCCCCCCTTGCACCCCATTGGCCGCCCCGCTCCCACCTCCCAGCTGCTCCTCCCTCCCTCTCCCACTCATATGGAGGCCGCGCAGCGGTAGAGAGAGCGACCTCTGACCCTTTTTACCAGGCAGGTCGCTCCCCTCACCGCCACGCAGCCCCCTCTGTGACCGCTGACCGCTGCTGTATTCTTCTGCCTGCGTCGAGTGCCAGTGCCCTCCTTCTCTTCTGTTCCCACGAGTGAGTGCCTAGATTCGCCCCCAGTGTACCTGTGTCTGTTTGCTGCCTGGATTGTACCTCCTTCTCTTCTGTTGCCACAAGTGAGTGCCTGTATTTCGCCCCCATAATACCTGTGTCCTTTGCTGCCTTGAATTGTTCCCCTCACCTTTTTTGCCCAGATTGTGGTCCTTTATTTTTCTGTTTCCCTGCGCACCGCGTCTCCCCCTCGCCACCCGTTTCCCGCCGCCGCGTCCCGTAGCTCCGCCCCCCTCGCACCCCATTGGCCACCCCGCTCCCACCTCCCAGCTGCTCCTCCCTCCCTCTCCCACTCATATGGAGGCCGCGCAGCGGTAGAGAGAGCGACCTCTGACCCTGTTTACCAGGCAGGTCGCTCCCCTCACCGCCACGCAGCCCCCTGTGTGACCGCTGCTGTATTCTTCTGCCTGCATCGAGTGCCAGTGCCCTCCTTCTCTTCTGTTCCCACGAGTGAGTGCCTAGATTCGCCCCCAGTGTACCTGTGTCTGTTTGCTGCCTGGATTGTACCTCCTTCTCTTCTGTTCCCACGAGTGAGTGCCTGTATTTCGCCCCATTATACCTGTGTCCTTTGCTGCCTTGAATTGTTCCCCTCACCTTTTTTGCCCAGATTGTGGTCCTTTATTTTTCTGTTTCCCTGCGCACCGCGTCTCCCCCTCGCCGCCCGTTTCCCGCCGCCGCATCCCGTAGCTCCGCCCCCCTCGCATCCCATTGGCCGCCCCGCTCCTACCTCCCAGCTGCTCCTCCCTCCCTCTCCCACTCATATGGAGGCCGCGCAGCGGTAGGGAGAGCGACCTCTGACCCTGTTTACCAGGCAGGTCGCTCCCCTCACCGCCACGCAGCCCCCTGTGTGACCGCTGACCGCTGCTGTATTCTTCTGCCTGCGTCGAGGTCCAGTGCCCTCCTTCTCTTCTGTTCCCACGAGTGAGTGCCTAGATTCGTCCCCAGTGTACCTGTGTCTGTTTGCTGCCTGGATTGTACCTCCTTCTCTTCTGTTCCCACGAGTGAGTGCCTGTATTTCGTCCCCATTATACCTGTGTCCTTTGCTGCCTTGAATTGTTCCCCTCACCTTTTTTGCCCAGATTGTGGTCCTTTATTTATCTGTTTCCCTGCGCACCGCGTCTCCCCCTCGCCGCCCGATTTCCGCCGCTGCGCCCCGTAGCTCCGCCCCCCTCGCACCCCATTGGCCGCCCCGCTCCCACCTCCCAGCTGCTCCTCCCTCCCTCTCCCATTCATATGGAGGCCGCGCAGCGGTAGAGAGAGCGACCTCTGACCCTGTTTACCAGGCAGGTCGCTCCCCTCACCGCCACGCAGCCCCCTGTGTGACCGCTGCTGTATTCTTCTGCCTGCGTCGAGTGCCAGTGCCCTCCTTCTCTTCTGTTCCCACGAGTGAGTTCCTAGATTCGCCCCCAGTGTACCTGTGTCTGTTTGCTGCCTGGATTGTACCTCCTTCTCTTCTGTTCCCAGGAGTGAGTGCCTGTATTTCGCCCCCATTACACCTGTGCCCTTTGCTGCCTTGAATTGCTCCCCTCACCTTTTATGCCCAGATTGTGGTCCTTTATTTTTCTGTTTCCCTGCGCACCGCGTCTCCCCCTCACCGCCCGTTTCCCGCCGCCGCGTCCTGTAGCTCCGCCCCCCTCGCACCCCATTGGCCGCCCCGCTCCCACCTCCCAGCTGCTCCTCCCTCCCTCTCCCACTCATATGGAGGCCGCACAGCGGCCATGCAGAGGCCGCGCCGCTGGCGCACCTAAGGCAAGCCCGTCTGCACCCGTCCACGCCTGGCCCGCGCCCAGCGCCAGATCCCCTGGCCCCCGCAGAGGCCAGCCCACCCGCAAGACCTACAACACCGCCACTCTCATCGCAATCAACACCGGCCGGATCCCCGGCTGCTGCAGAGCCACCCCTAGACGCACCCACGGGCCCTTCACCTGCCAATCCTGCAAGTTCTCCTGCATCCGGACCCGGACCGCACCCGCCAAGCCAAGCACCAGCAGCAACCACCTGAAGTGCATCCTGCTCAACACCTGCTCCGCCCACAGACACGCAGTGGAACTCTGGAACCTGCTCGACACCACATCCCCAGACGTCGCCTTCCTCACGGAAACTTGGATGAACGCCTCCTCAGCGCCCGACATCGCCATCGCCATCCCGGACGGATACAAGATCACCCGGAGGGACCGCGCCAACCAGACAGGAGGAGGCATCGCCATCGTCCACAAGAACACCGTCCGCATCACGACCAGCTCCGACGACACCCTCACAGCCGCCGAACATCTTCATTTCCAGATCCACACCGACCCCAAGACCACACTCAGAGGCACCCTCATCTACAGACCCCCGGGACCCCGCACACAATTCAGCGAAGACATCGCAGACTTCATCAGCCCACACGCCCTCCCCTCCGCTGACTACATCCTCCTAGGGGACCTCAACTTCCACCTGGAGAGCAACAGCGATATCAACACCACCCTGCTAGACAACCTCGCCAACCTCGGACTCAAGCAACTGGTAAACACCCCCACCCACTACGCCGGACACACGCTTGACCCAGTCTTCTCCTCCAGCAAGCACATCTCCTTCAGCCACTCCACAGGACTCCACTGGACAGACCACAGCTGCGTCCACTTCAGCTTCAGAAAAACCACAACTCACCACCACCAGCAACAGGTTCCCCGCAGGAGCTGGAACAAGGTAACCATCGACCAGCTTTCCACAGCACTGCACCAGAACCCTCCCGCCAACTCAACGGACCCCAACCAAGCAGCCAACAACCTCACACAGTGGATCACCAACTGCGCCAACGACCTCGCACCCCTGAAAAACCATCCCAACAGGCCCAAAAGCAATACAGCCCCCGGGTTCAACGACGACCTCAAGAACTCCAAAAAGAACTGCCGCACCCTCGAGAAAGCCTGGCGAAAAAACCCGACAACAGACAACATGAACGCCCTCAAACACGCCTCCCGCAAACACCACCAGCTGATCCACACCACCAAGAGGACAGCATTCAAGGAACGACCAGACAACAATGCACACAACAGCAAGGAACTCTTCAGCATCGTCAAAGAGCTCTCCAACCCCAGCGCTGGAAACAATGACATCACTCCCTCACAAGAACTCTGCGACTCACTCGCCTCGTTCTTTCACCGCAAGATAGCCGACATACACAACAGCTTCGGCGCACAGACCACGCACCCAACCACCGAACAGACGCCCCCCACCACCACCCTCTGTGCCTGGACCCCAGTCAGCACCGAAGACACCACCCACACGATGAACACCATCCACTCCGGATCACCATCGGATCCATGCCCTCACCACGTCTTCAACAAGGCCGACTCCGTCATCGCACCCCAACTCCGGGACATCATTAACTGCTCCTTCAACACCGCCACCTTCCCGGAGAGCTGGAAGCATGCCGAACTCAGCGCCCTCCTGAAGAAACCATCAGCAGACCCCACCGACCTCAAGAACTACCGCCCCATCTCGCTCCTCCCGTTTCCTGCCAAAGTCATCGAGAAGACCGTCAACAGACAGCTCGCTGCCTTCCTCGAGACGAACGGATCCCTCGACCACTCGCAATCCGGCTTCCGAGCCAACCACAGCACCGAGACCGCCCTCATCGCAGCCACTGACAACATCCAAGCCCTGCTCGACAACGGGGAAACAGCGGCCCTCATCCTCCTAGACCTCTCCGCAGCGTTCGACACGGTCTGCCACCACACCCTAGTACAGCGCCTCAGCAACATCGGAATCCAAGAGAAGGCCCTAGATTGGATCATTTCATTCCTCGCCGGAAGAACCCAGAGAGTCCGCCTCCCCCCGTTCAGATCCGAGGCCACCGGAGTCATCTGCGGCGTACCACAAGGATCATCACTCAGCCCCACCTTCTTCAACGTCTACATGAGCCCCCTCGCAGCCATCGCACGCCAACACAACCTCAACATCATCTCCTACGCTGATGACACCCAGCTGATCCTCTCCCTCACCAACGACCCAGCCACCGCCAGAACCAACCTCTACAAAGGGATGAAAGACGTGGCCGAGTGGATGATGAACAGCCGCCTGAAACTGAACTCAGACAAGACGGAAGTCCTCATCCTTGGACCATCTCCCTCTGCTTGTGACGACTCCTGGTGGCCCCCTGCCCTGGGCAGCGCGCCCAAACCAACAGACCACGCACGCAACCTGGGCTTCATCCTGGACTCCTCCCTTTCGATGACCAGACAAGTCAACGCCGTCTCATCATCATGCTTCAACATCCTACGCATGCTCCGAAAGATCTTCCGATGGATCCCCACCGAAACCAGGAGAACGGTCACCCAGGCACTGGTCACCAGCCGTTTGGACTACGGTAACACCCTCTACACCGGAACCACAGTCAAACTACAGAAAAGACTCCAACGCATCCAGAACGCCTCCGCACAACTCATCCTGGACATCCCCCGTCACAGCCACATCTCCGGACACCTGAAAGACCTGCACTGGCTCCCCGTCAGCAAGAGAATCACGTTCCGACTCCTCACCCACGCACACAAAGCCCTCCACGACCTGGGCCCCAGGTACCTCAACAACCGCCTGACCTTCTACACTCCCACCCGCCAGCTACGTTCTTCCAGCCACGCCCTAGCCGCTGTTCCACGCATTCAAAGAGCCACCATGGGAGGAAGATCCTTCTCCTACCTGGCAGCCAAGACATGGAACTCCCTCCCCATCCACCTCCGTCTTACCCAAGATCACCTCTCCT
This sequence comes from Pleurodeles waltl, assembly GCF_031143425.1. Lineage (NCBI taxonomy): Eukaryota > Metazoa > Chordata > Amphibia > Caudata > Salamandridae > Pleurodeles > Pleurodeles waltl. The sequence continues at coordinate 310,982,923 of NC_090442.1, forward strand.
TCAGGAAGCATCTCAAGACCTGGCTATTCGAGCAGTAGCGGTCCCTCCTTCCCCTAGCGCCTTGAGACCCTCCGGGTGAGTAGCGCGCTTTACAAATAGACTGATTGATTGATTACTATTTGCAATTGCTTTCTATGCTAATCACTGACTTCTAATGTGTACATAGCAGTGTGTTTACTTACCTCCTACTGGAATATTGCCTATTCAGTATTTTAGTATTTGTGTTAATATAATAAAATGCCTTTATTTTTGTAACACTGTGTAGTTCTTTCATGTGTGTAAGTGCTATGTGACTGCAGTGTTATTGCATATGCTGTGCATGTCTCCTAGATAAGTCTTGGCTGCTCATCCACGGCTACCTCTAGAGAGCCCTGGCTGCCTAGACACTGTCTTAACCTCACTAATAGGGGATACCTGGACCTGGTATTAGGTGGTAACACCATAAGTGCTCACCACACACCAGGCCAGCTTCCTACACCCTCTAGGACAGCACTTTCTTCTTTGGATTTCTAATACCCTATCTCATTGCCAGTTGTAGCATCCTTCCCAGCCTGGGTACCAGCCAATGACTATGCAACCCACAGAGCTGTAAATCGCACATCTTTATTCCTCTGCGTGTACTTGTGAACTTCAACATTCTAAACCAAACTTTAATTACATTCTATTCTAGCAACTGATATGGAGTCTATTTGGAACCAGACAGGTTCCGTCCTCCAACATGCAAGACACTACAGCCTCAACCACTGACCACACACCAAGTTCCACCACTCTCACCCTAAATGTGCACGCTGTGGCTTTCGGCCTTTGATCGGTCTATTCCTTACATGGTGAGGCTGTGCTTTAATTCATAATGTCTCAGCTCCCAGTTGAAATGCACGCATATTAAGCCTGTTGTAGCTTTAGTTGATTAAGCTTCCTGCTGCTTGTGCCATTTATTCCTTTATTGAGGGTTCAACAGCTCTCCTGAAATGTCCCGTGGAGCACATCTAAGTGGGCGGGCATAAGCAGACCCGATTCCTGCGTGACCTCCTTTGAGCATTTTACTACAATTGATTTAGTTCTATGCCTTTAGCCAGTATGCAGTAACTCAAAATCTAGTTGTGGGGATGAGAGCCTGAATCTCACCTCTCTGCTTTGAGATACACAGTAGTTCAATCCAGCGTATCTTGCAAAACTAAAATGGGCCTTCTGTGCCCCTCTTTGCCCTGGTGTTAGTCCGTCACTCCACTAGCGAGCCACCTTATTTAATGGCTGGCTTGGGATTTTCCTCTGTCCGTTATTGTCTTGCTCTTATAGCGTCCGCCCAGTCTGACTCAGCAGCTTTTAGATATTCAGCTTATCAGGCCACGCTCTCCCAACTGCCCTTGCAGAGTTCTCCGGGCCGCCACTGCTGCGCAGTCCCAATGCCATTGCCTCCAGCAGCCACTCCACAGCATCAGTCCCTTGCCCTTTGGCTGCCCCCATATAAGTCTACCATTAGGCCCAAGGTGCAATGGCATCATAGTTTTTGCAGCTGCCGTTTTCTTTTGTTTTTTCACCCCGTTGTGTGGCCCACAGCCTCACTGCTCCTAATGTTGGTTAGCAACTAGCATCAAATGCTTGATCAGCACTGATAGCTGCAGAGAATCGTCTCTGTTGCCAAACACACCTTTTTATGTTTCGCCTGCACAGCGCTTGTGCTGTATTTGTGTAATCTATTGTAATAAATACATCTTAAAAGGGGCTCACGTCCCGCCCCCTTGCTTTCCTTGGTTCCTGTGCTTGATACTTACTTTTTCTCAGTTTCTCTTGGCTGTAGCTCTATTTTCTTGCATTTACCACTTTGTATTAGCTTTTATTAATTGAAATACTTGAAGCTTCCTGATAACAGACATTTACCTTTTTAGTTACTAACTGAGCTGTGAAGTGTGTGCTTCTTAAAGGAGCGTGTTAGAAATGGGAGTATCTAGTTGGCTTGCACCTTGTCCAAGTAGGGACTCTTCTTCCTAGTCAGGATAAAGAAGTCATACAACTAAGATAACCACTGCTCTACCCCTTGGTAGCTTAGCATAGACAGGCTTATCTCAGAGGCAATGTGTAAAGCATTTTGCACATAACACATAGTAATACAGTGCAAATACTACAAAAGGACACCACACCGGTTTTAGAAAAATAGCCAATATTTATCTGGGTAAAACAAGGCCAAAACAAGAAAGATCCAATATACAGTAATAAAGATATGAATTTTGCAAGAATTACTTACAAATACAGTTCCATTAAGTTAATAGCTCTGTCTGGGGATATCACAGCGTTGTGAACAACAAATCGAACAGTTCAGACCAACTGTGAGGTCGTAGGACAGCTACAGTGTCATGAAGATCCGCAAACAGTACCTTGGAAATGCAGGGAGTCACAGTCCCTGCGATTAGATCCGAAGTGCAGCATTGATGGCGTCAGAAAATGTCAGAAGGCATCAGTTCCAGAGGACGATGCAGCCCTTGAAGTCAAGTTGCAGTTGCAGATTTAATTCTGTGTTGATGACAAAGTCAGGAGCGATGGCGTTCATGGCATCGGGGCTGCGGTGTGAAGTGGGACAATGCGACGTGCAGTGCCCAAAGGTCACGAGGAGGCAGCAGCTTAATGATGGCGCCCTGCAGCATTGGTGAAACCAGAGCTGCGATGTGATGTGGGGCGGTGCGACGTGCGGTGTCTCCAGGTCGCAATGAAGGCAGAGGCATCTGTTGACAATGCTGGAGTCGATGGTGCTGGCGCCGGTGGACCAGAGCTGCGGTGCGGGACCGTGCTTCGTGTAGCTCATGAGCAGTGTTCTCAGGCTATGTTGCACGCAGCGGCGTCGGTGTCAGCGTAGATTGGTGTTATCGGGGATACCAAGGCACGGGTGTGAAGCGAGATGATGTGATGTGCGGTGCAGGCATCGGCATTGTTGACGGCATCATGGTGGTTTTTCTTCTGTTGTAGCACAAAACACAGTTCACAGTTCTGTAGGCAGATGAATTTGAAGTCTTTGATATCAATGAGACTTCCAACAGCTCTACTTCAAGCCCTTGGACAAACTTCCCAAGCAGGATATACAGCAAAGTCCACTTTTGTACACTCCACAGCAGTGCAGCAACTGAGGGCCAATCCAGCAAAGCACACACAGCAAAGGGGCAGTACTCCTCCTCACAGCTCTTCAGCTCTTCTCCTTGGCAGAGATTCCTCTTGATCCAGAAGTGTTCTAAAAGTCTAGGGTTTGGGGTCCAATATTTATACTAGTTCTGGCATTTGAAGTAGGCAAACTTTAAAGGCAAATCTTTCCTTCTCACAAGATCCAGTTCTTCCATCGCAAGATCAGCGACCTCCACGACAGCTTCGGACACCAGACCCAACCTAACACCACCGAACCCACATCCCCGACCATCACCCTCAACAACTGGACCCACATCAGCTCGGAAGAAACCAAATCCATCATGAACTCTATCCACTCCGGCGCCCCTTCGGACCCCTGCCCGCACGTCATCTTTAACAAAGCCGTCAACATCATCGCCCTGCACCTCCAGACCGTCATCAACTCTTCTTTTTCTTCTGCTACCTTCCCCGAATGCTGGAAACACGCCGAAGTCAACGCCCTACTAAAGAAACCTACGGCTGACCCGAGCGACCTGAAAAACTTCCGCCCCATCTCCCTTCTGCCTTTCCCAGCCAAAGTAATAGAGAAGACCGTCAACAAACAGCTGACCACCTTCCTGGAAGACAACAACCTGCTCGACCCCTCACAGACCGGATTCCGAACCAACCACAGCACTGAAACCGCCCTCATCTCAGTCACAGACGACATCAGAACCCTGATGGACAACGGTGAAACAGTCGCCCTCATTCTTCTCGACCTCTCGGCTGCCTTTGACACCGTCTGTCACCGCACCCTAATCACCCGCCTCCGCTCCACCGGGATCCAAGACCAGGCCTGGATCGCCTCCTTCCTCGTAAACCGCTCCTAAAGAGTCTACCTCCCTCCGTTTCGCTCAGAACCCACTGAGATCATCTGCGGCGTACCTCAAGGCTCATCACTCAGCCCGACACTCTTCAATGTCTACATGAGCCCCCTCGCTAACATCGTACGCAAGCACGACATCATCATCACCTCCTACGCCGACGACACCCAACTTATACTCTCCCTCACCAAGGACCCCGCCAGCGCCAAGACCAACCTACAAGAGGGTATGAAGGACGTCGCAGATTGGATGAGGCTCAGCCGCCTAAAGCTGAACTCTGAAAAAACTGAAGTCCTCATCCTCGGCAACACCCCGTCCGCCTGGGACGACTCCTGGTGGCCCACGGCCCTCGGCACCGCACCGACCCCCGCAGACCACGCCCGCAACCTCGGCTTCATCTTGGACCCCGTTCTCACCATGACCAAGCAAGTCAACGCCGTGTCCTCCGCCTGCTTCCTCACCCTCCGCATGCTCCGCAAGATCTTCCGCTGGATCCCCGCCGACACCAGAAAAACCGTGACCCACGCCCTCGTCACGAGCCGCCTGGACTACGGCAACACCCTCTACGCTGGGACCACCGCCAAACTCCAAAATCGCCTGCAACGCATTCAAAACGCCTCAGCCCGCCTCATCCTCAACGTACCCCGCAACAGCCACATCTCCGCACACCTGAGACACCTACATTGGCTCCCAGTCAGCAAAAGGATCACCTTCCGACTTCTCACCCACGCACACAAAGCCCTCCACGACAAGGGACCGGAATACCTCAACAGACGCCTCAACTTCTACGTCCCCACCCGCCCCCTCCGCTCCTCTGGCCTCGCACTCGCCGCCGTCCCTCGCATCCGACGCTCCACGGCGGGTGGGAGATCTTTCTCCTTCCTGGCGGCCAAGACCTGGAACTCCCTCCCCACCAGCCTCAGGACCACCCAGGACCACTCCGCTTTCCGGAGACTCGTAAAGACCTGGCTGTTCGAGCAGCGATAACCACCCCCTTTGTCCCTAGCGCCTTGAGACCCGCACGGGTGAGTAGCGCGCTTTATAAATGCTAATGATTTGATTTGATTTGACCAGACTCCATCCTGCGGCGACTAAGGCTGCAAACTGGTGGTAGTGCCGGTGCTGGTGCTGCCAGTGGTGGTGGGAGGCTCCAGCCCATCTCCTGCAGCCTCAGATGGACACACACTGGGGCTGCTGCTGCTGGTAGTGGTCCTACTGTCAGCGGTGCAGGTGGCGGTGCTAGCGGTGGGGATGCTGGCGGTGCTGCCCGTGGTGCAGGTGCTGCCAGTGGTGGAGGGTGGCACTAGCCCGTCTCCTGCAGCCTTGGACGGCTGGCCACTGGGGATGCTGCTGCTGACAGTAGTGGTGGCAGTGCAGGTGGCGGTGCTTGCGCCGGGGATGCTGGCGGTGCTGGCCGCGGTACAGGTGGCGGGGCTGTCTGTTCTAATGGTGGCCACCAGGCCCTCACCTGGAGCCTCTGACGTCTGAAGTGCCTTGGCTTGGCTTTTCTACCCCTTCCTCTCCTTGGCAGATGCTGCTGGGACTTTGGCTCTGGCAGCTGGAGTTTTGGAGGAGGCCTTGCTGGGTGGGTCGTGCTCCTTGCTGTTGCTGCATGCTGTCCCCTTCTTCACCTTGGCAGGTGGCTGAATGGTTTGGTGTTTTTCAGGGGTCGTTGGCACACTGGCTGGCCTGACGGGGGCCCCCTTTGATCCTTTGGGAGCTGCAGGTACCACAGCGGATGCCGACTTCGTGGCTGAGGTGCTGGCCTGGGTTCTGGACACCCTGGCCTGAAGGGAAGGATAGGGGGGTAGGGAACAGGTCAATGCTTGCCAGGGCAAGTTTTTTAGACACACTGGGACTGGAAGATGGAGAGGGTTTGGGAGTGGAGGAAGAGGGAGTGGTTGTAGGAGGTGTCTGTCTGCTGAGTTTGGGTGAAGGTGCATGGGCTGGATGTTGTTGTGAGGTGGATGGCCTTTGGGTGGGTGGGTGATTGCGTTTGTGTACTTTGGGAGGAGGGGTCACAGACACACTGGGAGAGGACACAGGGGATGTGTGCATGGTTGTGGGGGTGGTGACTGCTTGTGAGGTGTGTGTTGTGATGGGTGTGCTGGTGATGGAGGTAGTAGATGAAGATCATGCAGGTGTGTGCTACTGGGAGGGAGGTGGACGAAGAGGAGGGGGACACAGTGGAGGCAGTGGATGTTGGTGTGTTTGCATGGGTATGGTGCTTGTTTGAGTGCATGTGAGATGAAGTGTGGTGCTTATGTTTGCCTGAGCCACTTTTTTGTGGTGATTTGGGGGAATGCTGGTCTGAAGGTGTGCTTGGGATAGGCTGGGGTTGAGGGGATTGGGTCTGGGTAGAGGAAGTTGGAGGGGGGAGGCTAGACACAGGGACAAGGGCTGCCATCAGTGCTGATGCCAGAGGCAGAAAATGCTCTCTGCTGGGCCACCACGCCAGAGTGAATGCCCTCCAAGTATGCATTTGTTTGTTGCAAATGCCTCTCAACACCCTGGATGGCATTCAGTATGGTTGACTGCCCAACAGTGAGGGATCTCAGTAGGTCAATAGCCTCCTCACTGAGGGCAGCAGGGCTGACTGGGGCAGGGCCTGAGGTGCCTGGGGTGAAGGAGATGCCCACCCTCCTGGGTGAGCGGGCACGGGAAACCCGCTGAGGGGCTGCTGGGAGGGCGGTGCTGGTGGGGGGGGGGGGTGGCGGCTGTACCTGTTGTTGGGGTGGGCACAGAGGTGCTCGTCACCGCCAGGGAGCTTCCATCGGAGGAGGAGTCGCTGTCAGTGGTCTCCCCTCCTGTCCCCGTCGTGGTGCTCCCATCACCCTCCGTCCCACTGGTGCCCTCACCCTTGGTGGATTCGACCTCCAGGCCCATGTGAGATGCAGCTCCCTCCTTCACTGGTGCCTCTGCTCCTCCACCAGATGATGCTAATGCAAATAAGGATAAGGTGACAAAACAAAAAGGGGGGGAGAGAGAGGAAACACTTTGTCAGTGCCAGCAACGCTACTACTGTAGGCATACACAACACACAGGGAGCCGCCCTATGCACTAGGCCATGCCCAACCATTTACTAAGACAGTCACCAGCCCATGGGGTACAATGCCTAACGCCATCATCTGCACACCAGAAACCCACAGGACCCTGCCCAGAAGTAGATGCCCACTTACACTATTGGGGTAGGAGTGCTCCAGAGCATGCCCAACAAGGGACCTACCCTGCCATGTCGGCCCTGGCCTAGGGGCACCCACAGCCCACATCCCCCACCCAGGTACCTCCTAACGTGTGCAAAGTCAGGTTTCAGATTCTGTACTCACCCCCTCGTGGCTGCTGTGATGCCTTCAAGCACCCACCCAACTCCAGATAAGCCACTGCCAGGATACGGAACATCAAGGGGTTCATGGCGCGACGGGCACCCGTCCACGTTGGGAGGCCAGCCCCTGCTGGGCCTCCGCCGTCTTCTTTGCCCAGCGGCACAGGTCCTCCCATCTCTTGCGGCAGTGGGTGTTCCGCCTGTCAAAGACCCCCAGGGTCCGCACCTCCTTGGCGATGGCATGCCAAATACCTTTTTTTCTGGTGGGCGCTGGCCTGGAGGAAAAAGCCATCAGAAAAGGGAATTAGGCACCCATCCGGACCATCAGACTCATTGCCGACCAGATCCCACCCATCCCCTGATGCACATACATTGACCACCTTATATGCTGCACTCTGGCCAGGACGCCTCTGCCCACCCCCACATGTGGCTTACACAAACAGCAATCCCTACATTCATGGCCCACCCATCATGCTCACAGTGTACTCACCTGTTTGTCTGGTGGACCGTAGAGTAACGTGTACTGGGGAAGGACCCCAACCACCAGTTTCTCCGACTCCTCAGCAGTGAATGCAGGGGTCCTTTCCCCAGACACATGAGCCATGGTCGGTTCCAGACACAGGTCACAGCAGCACTTGCAGTGTAGGTCCTCTCCTGTTGAAGGTCAGGTAGCAAGTGAGTGATTAGATAGAAAATGGCGGTGACATCCGTGGCGGTGCGTACCATCACCGCGGGCATACATTGCAATTGGCTCCTGGAACCTATAGGGCCCATGATAATCAATGCGATTTTGCACGGCGGTCATCAACCACCTACCGCCGCAGCGCACAATGCGAGCACAATTACCTCATTTCCACTTGTCCCTCCTCACAGGTCAGGCAGCCGCCATTTCAGGGGGGCAAAGGGCATGGAACCTAACTGCATCACAGGAGATATTGGCACATCAACTGACTCTCGAGTTGACATACTGTTTCGGTAAAGTAAACAAATCATCATTAGTGCAATAGATGTGTGAATATGACCCTCTGCTCACCGTTCTCTTCCATAGGCTTCAACCGTTGAGGCAGAATATGAGATGGCAGCATCCTCCGGTGTACAGACCCCTGGTGGACCTTGCGACAATGGAGGACAGACACATTATCATTACCTACAGACTTGATTGTGCCAAAATCCAAGAACTGTGTGCCCAATTGGAGCCCGACCTGATGTCAGCTATCTGCCAGCCCACAGGAATCCCCTTTCTAGTGTAGGTCCTGTCAGGGCTCCATTTCCTGGCAAGTGGTTCCTTCCAAACAACAGTGGCCATGGCATCAGGGATGTCTCAGCCAATGTTCTCGAACGTGTTGACCAGAGTGTTTTCTGCCCTGCTGAAACACATGCGCAGCTACATCGTGTTCCCCCAGATGGAGGATTTGGCCACAATGAAGGCTGACTTTTATGCCCTGGGACATATCCCCAACATCATTGGTGCCATTGATGGTACACATGTGGCATTTGTCCCCCCCCCCAGAGAAATGAACAGGTTTACAGGAATAGAAAAAGCTATCACTCTATGAATGTGCAGATGGTGTGTTTGGCGGACCAGTACATCTCCCATGTGAATGCCAAATATCCTGGCTCTGTGCATGACGCCTTTATCTTGAGGAATAGCAGCATCCCATATTTGAGGGGCCAACTCCAGAGGCACCAGGTGTGGCTAATAGGTGAGCCAAAGGTCCCCACCCAGTATAAATTAGTGTATGGGGTTGTCCCTAAGGGTGAGTTTGTGGCTAACAGGTATCCCTCGATATTTGCAGGTGACTCTGGTTACGCCAACCTCTCATGGCTACTGACCCCATTGAGGAATGCCAGGACAAGGGTAGAGGAACTTTACAATGAGGCACATGGGCGTACAAGGAGGATTATAGAAAGCATCTTTGGCCTCCTGAAGGCCAGGATCCGGTGCCTCCATCTGACAGGTGGATCCCTGTACTACTCACCCAAGAAGGTGTGCCAGATCATCGTTGCATGTTGCACAACCTGGACTTGAGACGCCAGGTGCCTTTTCTGCAGGAGGATGTGCCTGGAGATGGTCTTGTGGCGGAGCCTATGAACAGTGAGGAAGAGGAGGCAGAGGAAGAAGATGTGGACAACAGAACCAATATAATTCTGCAGTACTTCCAGTGACACACAGGTAAGACACTGTAAGTTCATTTTACATTTCAGTTATCTGTTGGACATTGTACAAGGCAGCCTCTTTCCCTATGTCTATGGCCACTGACTGTACACTTTGGAATCTCTATTTTCAGATCTCTGTGCCCCACTCTGGCTCCTGCTATGTGTACTGCTGCCCACCAAAGGTCATCCTAAAGTATATTTCACTGTACATTTGTGTTGCAATGCTTTGATAATCTTGTACTAATACATTTGTGAATCATTTGACATACTCCAGATTGGTATTTGTTCCAAGGGTGTTTACTTAGGTGCTCATAAGTAGAGGGGGATGTGCAAGGGGCTGGGCTGATGGTGGAGGAAAGTCCAGGGTAGAGTCCAGTCTCTTGGTATCACAGGTGCATTGTCCAATGGGGCATAGGAAGGGGAGTAATGGCAGTTCAAGGTGGACAGGGTGACAGAGTGGGACAGAAGGGTGACAATCAGGAGAGTCTTATTTCCTGGTGGGGGTCTTGGCAATGTTCTCTGGCTTCTGCCTGGATCACAGGGACCGTTTGCGGGTTGGATCTCCTTCGGCAGGGGGTGGGGTGCTGGTGGCCTGTTGGTCCTGTGGCGGGGCCTCCTGCCCACTAGTGCCGGCAGAGGTGGAAGGCTGTTCCTCAGTTTGGCTAGTGTCAGGCACCCATTGTTGTGCCACTGCCTCCCTCATGGTCTTGCCCATGTCAGCCAGCACCCCTGCAATGGTGACCAGGATGGTGTATATTTTCGTCCCCTGATCCCCAGGTATTGTCCTTCCAGAAGCCGCTGGTTCTCCTGCAGCTTGTCCAGTATCTGGCGCATCATCTCCTGGGAATGGTGGTATGCTCCCAGGATGTTGGAGAGTGCCTCGTGGAGAGTGGGTTCCCTGGGCCTGTCCTCCCCCTGTTGCACAGCAGTCCTCCCAGCTTCCCTGTTGTCCTGTGCCTCTGTCCCCTGAACTGTGTGCCCACTGCCACTGACCCCAGGTCCCTGATCATCCTGCGTTTGTGGGGTTGCCTGGGGTCCCTGTAGTGGTGGACACACTGCTGATTGAAGTGTCCTGGGGTCAGTGGCATGGCCCGCTGGGTGGGTGCTGTGCGGGTGTTTCCTGAGGAGGGAGGCTCTGTGGTGGGTTGGGACTGTGGCAGGAGAACCGACTGTCCAGAGGTTCCGGATGGGCCAGGTTAGTCCTCCAGATCCAGGCATGCAGAACTGCTGTCATCACTGTGGGCCTCTTCAGAGGGGGGACTGGATATGGCTGGCACCTCCTCTCCTATGACGTGGAGTATGGGTCCTGTGGGGAGGCAAATGCATGTTAATGTGTCTGCGTGTGCCATCTTGTGTTTTCCTGTATGATTGTGATTTCCCTGTCAGCTTGGCCTTGTGTGAGTGGTGATTTTGTGGGCTGGGTGAGTCTCTCTACTGGGCATGCTGTGGTGATGGGTGTCCATGTATTGGTGTTGCATGCAGGGCTTGGTATTGAGATGGGTGGGTTGTGTTAGTGGGGTATATGTGAGGTGGTGGAGTGATGGGGGTGAGGGTAGGGGTAGGAGTTTGTGATGGCATGCAGGTAGGATGGGGGGATAAAGTAGTTAAGATTTGACTTACCAGAATCCAGTCCTCCTGGCACTCCTGCAAGGCCCTCAGGAAGCATGATCGCCAGGACTTGCTCCTCCCATGTTGTTAGTTATGAGGGAGGAGGTAGGGGTCCATGGCCAGTCCTCTGTACTGCTACCTGGTGTCTTGCTACTACTGAACGCACCTTCACCCGTAGGTTGTTCCACCTCTTCCTGAAGTCACCCCCGCCATAGCTCCATCTTCCTTGTAATGGAAGTCTGCTGCACCTGTGATCTGAAGAGCTGTGGCTCTACCCGGATGATTTCCTCAACCATGACCCTTAGCTCCTCCTCAGAAAACCAGGGGTGTCTTTTGGGTGCCATGGATGTGATGCAAGTGATATGTGTGAGGATGTGTGGGGTGATGTGTTGGGGTGTATGCTGTGATGTGAGTGAATGGTGTATGGGTGTTGGTGTTCTGTGCCTTTGATTGAGTGGATGCTCCTGGCTTGTCTCTCTCTCTGCTTGATATCTATTTTTTCACTGTAAGGGGTTGTGGGTAATGTGGGTGTGTGTTTTATATTGGATTGGGTGTGTGGGTGTAGTGTGTGTATGTGTGTCAGGTGTGTGTAGTTTTAATTGTCCAATGTGGTGCAGTTTTGTAAGTGTGTGTGAATTTTGAGCGCAGTGGTTTGTACCACGAATGGTTTACCGCATTTGAAAGACCGCTGCGGTGATTCGTGGGTCGTAATACTATGGGTGTATTCCTGTTGGCATAACGGTGTGGGTTTTGCTAACACCAGTTCATCACTAACCTTTGGTGTGGCAGACTTGTGTGGGTATCTGTATAGTGGCGGATTTCTCAGTGTGGGTCATAATACCCGTGGCGGAATACCGCTGCGGGCACGGTATGTTGGCGGCCGCCAGCACCAGTAGGAGGCATTTGTCGCCACGGTTGTAATGAGGGCCATAGTGTGCACAGAGTCCAGGGGTTCCCCAAGAGGCTTGACAGAGGCAATAATAGATAATACAAATGCTCTATTAGTGGTAGTGTGGTCGAGCAGTTAGGCTTATCAGAGGGTACTGTTAAGCATTTCTTGTACACACACAATAAATAAGTGAAAACACACACTCAATAACAACTCCAGGCCAATAGGTTAAAAATATTCTTTTGTTAATTTATTTTTTGAACCACAAGATTCATTTAGCAGGTAAGTACATCAAATGAAAGGTACTTTGCATAGTAATACTTAGGACTTTGAATAGATTCTTGCTGTGTATAGATTCAATATTGTACACAGCAAGAAGCTGTTTTAGAAAGTTGACACTGCAATTTTCAACAGTTCCTGGGGGAGGTAAATAAAGTACAGTTTCTGAGGTAAGTACCACATTTACGGGTTCAGTCTCCAGGGCATAGTTAGCCCACAGTTGGGGGTGCAAGGCAACCCCAAACACCCAGCACCAGCAACACAGGGCCGGTCAGGTGCAGAGGTCAAACAGGAGCCAAAATAACGTGGCGCCTATGGAGACAGGGGGTACTCCGGTTCCAGTCTGCTTGCAGGTAAGTACCCGCGTTGTTGGAGGACAGACCGGGGGGGGTTTGGACCAGTACTGGAGGGCCCCAAATAGGCACAAAAAAACACAACCTCAGCGGCACGGAGCGGCCAGATGCAGTGTGCCAACAGGGCATCAGGTTCTCAATAGAACTCTATGGAGGGACCCGGGGGTCACTTAGGCGCTGGAGGCAGGGCATGGGGGGCTCTCGGGCAAACTATTGACTGGGCAAGGGGGAGGGGTGTCTGCTGGTTGTTTCTGCACTGGTGGTCGGTGTAGGAAAGTACCATCTTGCCTGGCATGTTACCCCCATTTTTCACTGTATATATGTTGTTTTAGTTGTATGTGTCACTGGGACCCTGCCAGCCAGGGCCCCAGTGCTCATAAGTGTGCCCTGTAAGTGTTACCTGTGTGATGACTAACTGTCCCACTGAGGCTCTGCTAACCAGAACCTCAGTGGTTATGCTCTCTCATTTCTTTCCAAATTGTCACTAACAGGCTAGTGACCAATTTTACCAATTTACATTGGCATACTGGAACACCCTTATAATTCCCTAGTATATGGTACTGAGGTACCCAGGGTATTGGGGTTCCAGGAGACCCCTATGGGCTGCAGCATTTCTTTTGCCACCCATAGGGAGCTCTGACAATTCTTACACAGGCCTGCCACTGCAGCCTGAGTAAAATAACGCCCACATTATTTCACAGCCATTTTACACTGCACTTAAGTAACTTATAAGTCACCTATATGTCTAACCTTTACCTCGTAAAGGTTGGGTGCTAAGTTACTTAGGGGGTCATTCTGACCTCGGCGGTAAAAGCCGCTTACCGCCGGTCAGAAGACCGCCACAATACCGCCGCGGCCGCGGTCAGCCGCCACGGACATTCTGACCCACAACTGCCAAACCTCCAAAAATCCGACCTCCATTGCAGTCCGCCACATCAGCGGCCAGCGATAAACTGGAGATGACTAAACCTCCACCGCCACGCCAACAGAAATACGCCCATGCCATTACGATCCACAAATCCACGCGGCGGTCTTTCAAACGCGGTAGTCTATTGGCGGTACACACCGCCGCGGTCAAAATACACACACCTTTACAAAACACTACCACATTGGACAATTTGAAATACACACACCTGATACACATACAAACAACACTCCCACACATCCAATCAACTATAAAACACACACCCACATCACCCACAAACCCCTACAACCAAAAATCAGAGACGAAGGAGAGAGAGACACATCAGAGAATAGAGAGCCAGACACACAGAGGCACACTACAACATCACACACACCACATAGTAGCACAAAGCACCACACACCAACACACTCATCACCACATACACCACCCCACACCTCATCCACACCACCCCATGGCACCACAAAGACACCCACGCTTTACGGACCAAGAACTCAGGGTGGTGGTGGAGGAAATCATCAGAGTGGAACCCCAGCTCTTCGGCTCACAGGTTCAGCACACCACCATAGCAAGGAAGGCGGAGCTATGGCAGCGGATCGTGGACAGGGTCAACGCGGTGGGACAGCACCCCAGAAATAGGGACGACATCCGCAAACGATGGAACGACCTACGGGGGAAGGTGCGCTCGATGGTGTCGCGACACAACATCGCGGTGCAGAAGACTGGCGGAGGACCCCCACCCACCCCACCAGAATTCACAGCATGGGAGCAAGAAGTATTAAACATCCTGCATCCTGAGGGCCTCGCTGGAGTACCCGGAGGAATGGACTCAGGTAAGTCCTATCTCATATACTTCATCCCCCCCACCCCACCAGCATGCCAACCCACACCCCCACCCTCACCCCCAACCCACCATCACACATCATCCCTGAGAATGTTTCCCTAGCACAACCCACCCAACCCCTCACCAACCCTTGCATGCCACCACAAACATTGGACACCCATTACCTAAGCATGACCACTGCACATACCCATCCCCCCCCACAAACCACCCTCACAACACCACCCACAAGGGAATGCCTGCACTGGGGGACAAGGGCACCCATAAATCGCATGCTATTTCACACACAGAAACAATAACCATACTCTCTCACCCCATGCAGGACCCGAACGCCAACACACCGGTCAGGAGGGTCCTCAAATGTCCATCCCACCCCCGGAACAGGCCCCCAGTGAGGACAGCAGCTCGGTCGACCTGGAACCTGATGACCAGCCCGGACCATCGGGGACCTCTGGGCAGTGGGTTCCCCAAACACAGACACAGGCCACAGCAGACCCGAACCCCCCTGGGAACAACAGCACAGCTCCCACCCAGCGGGCCCATGCCTCTGTCTCTAGGACAGGTCAAGCAGCGGTGTGTCTGCCACTACAGGGCACCCAGGCCAACCCAACACCCCAACAACAACAGGGACCTGGGGGCAGTGGGAGTGGGCACACCGTCCAGGGGACAGAGGCCCAGGCAAACAGGGCAACTCGGAGGGCTGCCGTGCGACAGGGGGGGGAGGAGAGGCCCAGGGAACCCACTCTCCAAGAGGCCCTCACTACCATCATGGGAGCATACCACCACTCCCAAGAGACGATGGCGACGGTACTGGCCAGGTTCACTGAGATCCAGGCACAGCAGGAAGAACGCTACATGGGGTTCAGCAACCAACTCACCACCATCGCTACCGCCATGGGGAGCATGGTCCAGGCCCTCAACAGGATAGAAGACACGTTGCGGGACCATGTGGCACCACACAGGGCCCCTGTCACTAGCCAGGAACAGCCTACCACCTCCGCCGGCGCTAGTGGACAGGAGGCCCACACACAACGACAGGCTACAAGAACCCCACCTCCTGCTGAAGAACAACCACCCTGCAAGAGGAGCCTAAGACCCAAAAAAAAACCAGAGTAGCATGCCAAGACCACCGCCAGCATGAGATACCCCCAGAAGTCATCCCACTGTCCCACCTTGCCACCCTGTCCAAACTCAAACAGCCCCTGCTCCATCCTTCCACAGGCATATGGACAATAGACCTGTCAGACTGAGAACTGGACTCTGCCATGGACATCACTCCACCCCCACCCATCACCGTTTTACTATAATGTACCATTATCTAAGCACACAAAATAAAACAATTATTGCACCGAAAACCGTTTTGAGTCATGCTGTATTCTCAAAAAATCGTACAACCCATAACAGTTCACAATATGTGATGTCAGTTAGTGATGACAACATACCAATGTCAATACGCTGTAGTACATGGCCAAACCAAGCAGAAGTCGGGCTATGAGTCATTAAGCACTGAGAAGGGAAGGGAAAAAGAAATGTTATTTAAAAGAGCTGGGGGGAAATACATAAAGTTGAGATGCATGAGGCTCTAAGTAAATGGGAAATGGCGTGGCTGAACCTTACCTGTGTGCTACTGAAAATACTGTTGTATGACAGCTTCCCTGTTGTCTGTTTCCTCACCGTCGTCTTCCTCCTCTTCACTCTCCACAGGCTCCACGGCTTCTACGACACCACCATCTGGACCATCCTCCTGCAGGAAAGGCACCTGGCGTCGCAAAGCCAGGTTGTGAAGCATACAGCAGGCCACGATGATGTGGCACACCTTCTTTGGTGAGTACATTAGGGATCCACCTGTCATATGCAGGCACCTAAACCTGGCCTTCAGGAGGCCGAAGGTCCTTTCTATGACCCTCCTAGTACGCCCATGGGCCTCATTGTACCGTTCCTCTGCCCTGGTCCTGGGATTCCTCACTGGGGTCAATAGCCACGGCAGGTTGGGGTAACCAGAGTCACCTATTAGCCACACACGCTGTCTCTGTAGCTGTTCCATCACATAGGGGACGCTGCTATTACGCATAACATACGCGTCATGCACTGACCCAGGGAACATGGCATTCACATGGGAGTTGTACTTGTCTGCCAAACAGACAACCTGCACATTCATAGAATGGTAATTTTTCCTATTTCTGTTCATCGTCATTTGGGGGTACTAATGCCACATGGGTCCCATCAATGGCACCAATGATGTTGGGGATATGTCCAAGGGCATAGAAATCACCCTTCACTGTGGCCAAATCAGCCTCTTCTGGGAATATGATGTAGCTCCTCATGAGTTTCATCAGGGCAGACAACACTCTGGACAGAATCTTTGAAAACATAGGCTGAGACATTCCAGATGACATGGCCACTGTTGTCTGGAATGAGCCACTTGCAAAAAAATGGAGGACTGATAGAACCTGCACTAGAGGGGGAATTCCTGTGGGTTGGCGGATGGGTGACATCAGGTCTGGCTCCAGCTGGGCACACAGTTCATGTATAGTGGCTCGGTCAAGTCGGTATCGGAGTATTATATGGCGTTCTTCCATTGTCGACAGGTCAACCAGCGGCCGGTACACAGGAGGATTCCTCCTTCTCCTCGCAAGTCCCTGCGGACGGTGCCTAGGAAGGACAACATGGAGCACTGAGTCAATCAACTCACAGGTACGTACAACACAGCTTGCACAGTACACGAAAATGTATTGACTGCTATGTTTGTATGTGTGCAAATGCAAGGCCTAGGCCTGTGTGACGCAGTAGATTTTAAACCATGTGGGCCCTTGAAATGGCGGCTGCCTGACCTCTAAACTGGGACAATGGGATGTGAGGTCAATGCGCTGGCGTGGCACACCGTGGCGGTAGGCGGTCGAAGACCGCGGTGCAAAGCCGCATTGGTTAACATTGCACCCTATGGGATTCAGGAGCCAATGACGATGTGCGCCGGCGGTCGCGGTACGCACCGCCGCGGTACACACCGCCGCGGGCGTGACCGCCATTTTCTATCTGCTTAATCACTCGAGACCTGATCATCCACAGGAGAGGACCTATACTGCAAGTGCTGCTGTGAACTCGGTCTGGAAGTGACAATGGCTGCTGCGACTGGGGAAAGGGCCCCTGCCTTCACGTCTGAAGAGTTGGAGAAACTTGTGGACGGGGTCCCCCCCAGTATGCGCTACTCTACGGTCCTCCAGACCAACAGGTGAGTACACTGAGTGCACATTGAATGGGTAATGCCTGTGTG
Organism: Pleurodeles waltl; assembly: GCF_031143425.1. Classification (NCBI taxonomy): domain Eukaryota; kingdom Metazoa; phylum Chordata; class Amphibia; order Caudata; family Salamandridae; genus Pleurodeles; species Pleurodeles waltl. The sequence goes on from NC_090442.1 coordinate 311,000,536, forward strand.
GAGTGGGGTGGCTGTCAGTTGGTGGGGTGGGTAGAAAATGAGGAATGCAACGCACAACTGATGAGAGTATGGGCCACATGGCAAGGGTGGGGAGGGGGGCATGTACTCCAAACATGCAGAAATTTGACATTTTCTCTTTCCCACCCTGTACATGTCAAACAAGTGAGCGCCCATCAGAAAATCGATATTTGGCGTGCCATCGCCAAGGAAGTCCGGGCCCTGGGGGTCTACACCAGACGGGGCACCCACTGTCGGAAGAGGTGGGAGGACATCCGCCGCGGAACCCGAAAGACCGCCGAGTCACTGCTGGGGATGGCCTCCCGACCTAGGAGGGGTGCCAGTCGTACCCTGACCCCCCTGATGTCCCGGATCCTGGCGGTGGCCTACCCTGATTTGGATGGGCGCTTGAGGACATCACAGCAGACACAAGGGGGTGAGTATCAGCACATTCTCCTATCTATACGCGCAGTGGAGGCGTCTGGGTGGGGGAGGAGGGCTGTGGGTGACAGTAGGCCAGGGCGCTTTCTGTAGTGTAGTCCCCTCCCTTAGACATGGCCCTGTGCCCCCGCCCACCACCTCTGTAGGGTGCCAAGTGCAGCTATCCATGGTCCAACATCACCCATGAGCGCGTCTGTTGTCCCTAGACCTGTTGGCCTAGTCAGAAGTACAGAGTAGTGTACCCCAAGTTCGCGGCTTAGTGCATGAGGCACCTGTGTCTGTCCTCTCCGCCAAGGCTATTGACAAGGCATGCACTCAACTTTGTTTTATTTCTCCCCCCACCCTTATTCTTTGTTTCTTGTGCATTAGCATCATCAGGCGGAGGAGAATTGGCGTCGGAGCACGAGGGAGCTGCAGGTCACCAGGCCCCGGTGGGCACTGACACAGACACCGAGGGCACCAGTGATCCGGAGGGCGAGGGGAGCACCACAACGGGGGCCGGTGGAGACACCAGCGACACGGACACGTCCTCGTTTGGGAGCTCCCTAGCGGGGGCGGCAACATCTGTGCCCCCCGCAACAACAGGTACAGCCGCCACCCAGCGCACCAGCACCGCCCTCCCAGCAGCCCCTCAGTCTTCGCTCCGTGCCCGTTCGCCCAGGAAGGCGCGCGTCTCCTTCGCCCCAGGCACCTCAGCCCCTGCCTCTGTTACCCCTGCTGCCCTCAGTGCGGAGCTCATTGACCTCGTGAGGACGCTCATTGTTGGGCAGACTACCCTTTTGAATGCCATCCAGGGGGTGCAAAGGGAGGTGCAACAGAGCAATGCCTACCTGGAGGGCATTCATTCCGGTCAGGCTGCCCATCAACGAGCGTTCACTTCTCTGGCCTCAGCACTGACGGCAGCCATTGTCCCTGTCTCCAGTCTCCCTCTTCTAACTGCCTCCAGCCTTTCTCTGTCTCCTGTTCCTCAGCCTATCCCATCCACACCATCCGACCAGCCTGCACACACCTCAACACCCAAGGCCAGCTCATCCAAACATAAGCACCACAGAACACACAAGCATTCACCCAAGCAACACCCAGTTGCAGACATACCAACAGTCACTACCACCTCTGTGTCCCCCTCCTCCTCGTCTCCCTCCTCCCTCCCTGTGATGTCTACACTCACACCTGCATGCACACCAACATCAGCCAGTTCTTCCATCACCAGCACACCCTCCACTACAGTCCTCACACGTGCAGTCACCACCCCCACTGCCATGTACACGTCCCCTGTGTCCTCTCCCACTGTGTCTGTCACCCCCTCTTCCAAGACACATAAACGCAGGCAGACACCCAAACAACAGCCAACCACCTCACGACAGCCTACGTCTCAGTCACCTGCACCCAAGGACAGCACACCTGACTCTCCTACAACCACATCCTCTTCCTCCACTTCTATCTCCACTACTCCTACCCTTTACCCTGGTCCAAAGAAATATTACCTCTCAAATGTTGACCTCTTTCCCTCCCCTGACCCACCCCCTCCATCTGGGAAAAGTCCCAAAGGCACCTCAGCCACCACCAGCCCAGCTTCCAAGGTACAAGTGGTGCATGGAATATGGAGTCCACCCTTTGGCGGCAGTGACACTTCGCTGAGCAGCAAGGGGACTGGCAGCCCCCCCCCAGGCAAGAGGACCCGGAAAGTGAAGGGCCGCCGTGAGCGGACTGAGACAGATGCCCCCAAGGAGGTGACTCCGGCCACTTCACCTGCCACAACAGCCAGGGGAGGCAAGGGCCCGAGAGCCCCATCTAAGGAGCGGAAGGGCAGCAGGGCGGAGAGGCCAGCCAGCAGGAGCGCGGAGCAGGAGGGCCCCACACGCCCCATCCCGGCTGCAAGAGACGACACCAAAGGGCCCAGGACTCCGTCTCCGAAGGGGCCTGACACTGCACGTTCGGAGGGCGAGTGAGCAGGTTGTCCAGGCCAGGTCTGACTCCCTACACTGACTGGAAGAGCACCGCTGAAGAGGGCCCCGCCGTGAAGACAAGCACCGCTGAACAGGGCCCCGCTGTGCAGAAGAGCACCGCTGAACAGGGCCCCGCCGTGCAGAAGAGCACCGCTGAACAGGGCCCCGCCGTGCAGAAGTACACCGCTGAAGAGGGCCCCGCCGTGAAGACAAGCACCGCTGAAGGGGGCCCCGCCGTGCAGAAGAGCACCGCTGAACAGGGCCCCGCCGTGAAGACAAGCACCGCTGAACAGGGCCCCGCCGTGCAGAAGTGCACCGCTGAACAGGGCCCCGCCGTGCAGAAGAGCACCGCTGAACAGGGCCCCGCCGTGTAGAAGTGCACCGCTGAAGAGGGCCCCGCCGTGAAGACAAGCACCGCTGAAGGGGGCCCCGCCGTGCAGAAGAGCACCGCTGAACAGGGCCCCGCCGTGAAGACAAGCACCGCTGAACAGGGCCCCGCCGTGCAGAAGTGCACCGCTGAACAGGGCCCCGCCGTGCAGAAGAGCACCGCTGAACAGGGCCCCGCCGTGCAGAAGTGCACCGCTGAAGAGTGCCCTGCCGTGAAGACAAGCACCGCTGAAGGGGGCCCCGCTGTGCAGAAGAGCACCGCTGAACAGGGCCCCGCCGTGAAGACAAGCACCGCTGAACAGGGCCCCGCCGTGCAGAAGTGCACCGCTGAACAGGGCCCCGCCGTGCAGAAGAGCACCGCTGAACAGGGCCCCGCCGTGAAGACAAGCACCGCTGAACAGGGCCCCGCCGTGCAGAAGAGCACCGCTGAACAGGGCCCCGCCGTGAAGACAAGCACCGCTGAACAGGGCCCCGCCGTGAAGACAAGCACCGCTGAACAGGGCCCCGCCGTGCAGAAGAGCACCGCTGAACAGGGCCCGCCGTCTCAAGCACCGCTCCGCTGGGCACCGCCGTCTCAAGCACCGCTCCGCTGGGCCCTTCATCACAAGCACCGCTCCGCTGGGCCCTTCCTGTCAAGCACCACTCCGCTGGGCCCTTCCTGTCAAGCACCGCTCCGCTGGGCCCTTCCTGTCAAGCACCGCTCCGCTGGGCCCTTCCTGTCAAGCACCGCTCCGCTGGGCCCTTCCTGTCAAGCACCGCTCCGCTGGGCCCCGCCGTCTCGAGCACCGCTCCGCTGGGCCCTTCATCACAAGCACCGCTCCTCTGGGCCCTTCCTGTCAAGCACCGCTCCGCTGGGCACCGCCGTCTCAAGCACCGCTCCGCTGGGCCCTTCCTGTCAAGCACCGCTCCGCTGGGCACCGCCGTCTCAAGCACCGCTCCGCTGGGCCCTTCCTGTCACGCACCGCTCCGCTGGGCACCGCCGTCTCAAGCACCGCTCCGCTGGGCCCTTCCTGTCACGCACCGCTCCGCTGGGCACCGCCGTCTCAAGCACCGCTCCGCTGGGCCCTTCCTGTCACGCACCGCTCCGCTGGGCACCGCCGTCTCAAGCACCGCTCCGCTGGGCCCTTCCTGTCAGGCACTGTTCACGGTTCACTGTGCCCACCATGCATCCTCCTTGTCCAGTGGAGACTGTTATCCACTTGAGAGACTGTGGCTTTGCACTCCCCAGGATGGCACAGTGGGCAATCCACCCACTGTAGAGACTTGAGAGACTGTGGCTTTGCACTCCCCAGGATGGCACAGTGGGCAATCCACCCACTGTAGAGACTTGTGAGACTGTGGCTTTGCACTCCCCAGGATGGCACAGTGGGCAACCCACCCACTGGAGAGACTTGAGAGACTGTGGCTTTGCACTCCCCAGGATGGCACAGTGGGCATGGTGGGCCCTTCGTGGATCTGGCCTTGTGGACTCATGTGGCTGTGGTGCCCCCCCTTCCCTTCCCCCTGAGGTGCCTGTGGTTTTGTCACCAGATGCCCCTGCAGTGTTCTCTCCAAAGGACTCAGGTCTCCTGTGTGGGCTTTGCCCTTGTTTCGCTAAACTTTGGCCCACGGACATGATGGATTCGTAAGATGTGCAGGACTACTTGCTTCAGTTATCCACTGCTGTGTAAATAATTTGTTTATCAGAAGAAAGTTTTGATGGTTGATAAATACTTTTCTGAGACTATTTTGTTCATAAATATTTATTCTCAATTTGGTTATGTGATTGGATTTTTTACGGGTGTTTGAGTGGTGTCACTGTGACTTGTTGCTCTGCATTGGTGTGTACATCTTGGGGGGGTGGTGGGGGTCGCATATGTGTGTGCCCGTAACCTTTCCTCCTCCCCCCTCCCGTGTGTCGTAGGTGCAGTACTCACTGTTGACGTCTGCGGCGGAGTTCGTACTCGTGGTAGATGAGCAGGTAGACGAGTGCAGGTATGATGTTCAATTCGGGTTCCATGCTGTCCTCCGTCCTCGTGGAGTGCGTAGAGGTGAGCGTTTTCCCGTTCGTAGTCTGTTTCCGCCGTGTTTTTATCGGCGGTGCTCCCGCCCCGGAAAAGGTGGCGGATTGGTGAGTTATGATAGGGTGGGCGGTACATTGTCTGCCGCCTGCCTGTTGGCGGGGACCGCCGCGCTGTTTGTTTGTCCCGCCGTGGCGGTCGGAGTGTTAAAGTGGCGGTCTCTGTTGGCGGTTCCCGCCAGGGTCAGAATTCCATTTTTCGGACCGCCAGCCTGTTGGCGGGTTGGCTGCCGCTTTATCACCGACCGCCAGGGTCAGAATCACCCCCTTAGTGTGTAGGCACCCTGGCACTAGCCAAGGTGCCCCCACATTGTTCAGGGCCAATTCCCCGGACTTTGTGGGTGCGGGGACACCATTACACGCGTGCACTACATATAGGTCACTACCTATATGTAGCTTCACAATGGTAACTCCGAATATGGCCATGTAACATGTCTATGATCATGGAATTGCCCCCTCTATGCCATCATGGCATAGTTGGCACAATCTCATGATCCCACAGGTCTGTAGCTCAGACCTGGGTACTGCCAAACTGCCTTTCCCGGGGTTTCACTGCAGCTGCTGCTGCTGCCAACCCCTCAGACAGGTTTCTGCCCTCCTGGGGTCCAGCCAGGCTTGGCCCAGGAAGGCAGAACAAAGGACTTCCTCAGAGAGAGGGTGTTACACCCTCTCCCTTTGGAAAATGGTGTTAGGGCTGGGGAGGAGTAGCCTCCCCCAGCCTCTGGAAATGCTTTCATGGGCACAGATGGTGCCCATTTCTGCATAAGCCAGTCTACACTGGTTCAGGGACCCCTCAGCCCTGCTCTGGCACGAAACTGGACAAAGGAAAGGGGAGTGACCACTCCCCTGACCTGCACCTCTCCTGGGAGGTGCCCAGAGCTCCTCCAGTGTGCTCCAGACCTCTGCCATCTTGGAAACAGAGGTGCTGCTGGCACACTGGACTGCTCTGAGTGGCCAGTGCCAGCAGGTGACGTCAGAGACTCCTTCTGATAGGCTCCTTCAGGTGTTGCTAGCCTATCCTCTCTCCTAGGTAGCCAAACCCTCTTTTCTGGCTATTTAGGGTCTCTATCTTTGGGGATTCCTTAGATAACGAATGCAAGAGCTCATCCGAGTTCCTCTGCATCTCTCTCTTCACCTTCTGCCAAGGAATCGACTGCTGACCGCGCTGGAAGCCTGCAAAACTGCAACAAAGTAGCAAAGACGACTACTGCAACTCTGTAACGCTGATCCTGCAGCCTTCTCGACTGCTTTCCTGGTGGTGCATGCTGTGGGGCTAGTCTGCCTCCTCTCTGCACTAGAAGCTCCGAAGAAATCTCCCGTGGGTTGACGGAATCGTCCCCCTGCAACCGCAGGCACCAAAGAACTGCATCACCGGTACCCTGGGTCTCCTCCCAGCACGACGAGCGAGGTCCCTTGAATCCAGCAACTCTGTCCAAGTGACTCCCACAGTCCAGTGACTCTTCAGTCCAAGTTTGGTGGAGGTAAGTCCTTGCCTCCCCACGCCAGACTGCATTGCTGGGAACCGCGACTTTTGCAGCTACTCCGGCCTCCGTGCACTTCCGGCGAAAATCCTTTGTGCACAGTCCAGCCTGGGTCCACGGCGCTCTAACCTGCATTGCACGACCTCCTATGTTGTCCTCCGGCGGCGCGGGACTCCTTTGTGCAACTTCAGGTGAGCACCATTTCACTCTACTTCGTAGTGCCTGTTCCGGCACTTCTGCGGGTGCTGCCTGCTTCTGAGAGGGCTCCTTGTCTTGCTCGACGCCCCCTCTGTCCCCAGACGCAATTGGCGACATCCTGGTCCCTCCTGGGCCACAGCAGCATCCAAAAACCCTAACCGCATGATTTGCAGCTAGCAAGGCTTGTTGGCGGTCTTTCTTCAGGAAAACACTTCTGCACGACTCTCCACGGCGTGGGGGATCCATCCTCCAAAGGGGAAGTCTCTAGCCCTTGTCGTTCCTGCAGAATCCTCAGTTTCTACTGTCCAGTAGCAGCTTCTTTGCATCCACAGCTGGCATTTCCTGGGCATCTGCCCATCTCCGACTTGCTTGTGACTTTTGGACTTGGTCCCCTTGTTCCACAGGTACCCTCGACTGGAAATCCATCGTTGTTGCATTGCTGGTTTGTGTCTTTCCTGCAGAATTCCCCTATCATGACTTCTATGTCCTTTGGGGAACTTTGGTGCACTTTGCACTCACTTTTCAGGGTCTTGGGGTGGGCTATTTTTCTAACCCTAACTGTTTTCTTACAGTCCCAGCGACCCTCTACAAGGTCACATAGGTTTGGGGTCCATTCGTGGTTCGCATTCCACTTTTGGAGTATATGGTTTGTGTTGCCCCTATCCCTATGTGTCCCCATTGCATTCTATTGTAACTATACATTGTTTGCACTGTTTTCTAATACTATACTGCATATTTTTGGTATTGTGTACATATATCTTGTGTATATTTGCTATCCTCATACTGAGGGTACTCACTGAGATACTTTTGGCATATTGTCATAAAAATAAAGTACCTTTATTTTTAGTATATCTGTGTATTGTGTTTTCTTATGATATTGTGCATATGACACTAGTGGTACTGTAGGAGCTTCACTCGTCTCCTAGTTCAGCCTAAACTGCTCTGCTAAGCTACCATTATCTATCAGCCTAAGCTGCTAGACACCCTATACACTAATAAGGGATAACTGGGCCTGGTGCAAGGTGTAAGTACCCCTTGGTACTCACTACAAGTCAGTCCAGCCTCCTACAGTCGGTTTCTCACAGGCCTGGGGGCTGCGGGTGCAGTGCTTCTCCAGGCATCGGATATCTTTGTCCTGGGCAGTCGCGGTCAGGGGGGTCCTCGGGATTCCCTCTGCAGGCGTAGTCGTGGGGGTGCAGGGAGGTCAGCCCAGTGTGGACATGTCATTGGAGTCGCCTGGGGTCCTCTCAGGGATAGTTGGTTTCTCTGGACATGGGTCTGGTGCAGACTAGTTTGACTCACACTTCTGGTGTGAGGTGAGAGTCCCTTTACAGGTGGTTTCTTGGTCTTTTCTTTGGGCAGGTCCACTGTCCACGGGAGTTTCTTGGTCCTCGGTGATGCAGGCAGTGCCCTGGAGGCTTTTCACGGGTCGCTGGTCCTGCTGAACGCGTTGCTTCTTTTCTTGAAGCTTTTCGAAGTAGGAGACGGGCCGGTAGGGCTGGGGCCAAGTCAGTTGGTGTCTCCTTCTCTTCTCTGCGGGGTTTTCGGCTCAGCAGTCCTTCTTCTTTTCTTGAGGTGGTCAGGAAATCTGAAGAGCTGGGTTCAGGGTTACCCCTAAATACTAAATTTAGGGGTGTGTAATGGTCAGAGGGCAGTAGCCAATGGCAACAGTCCCTGAGGGTGGCTGCACCCTCCTTGTTCCCACTCCCTCTGGGGAGGGGGGCACATCTCTATCTCTATTGGTCCTAATCCTCCAAATCAAGAAGGAGGATTTCTCAGGGAGGGGGTGACTTCAGCTCTGGTCACCTTAGAGGTGGACCTGGCTGGAGGGGTGACTCCTTGATTTTCTCATTATCCCTCCGGACTTGCCGCCAAAAGTGGTCGCTCGTCCCGGGGGCAGGCATCTCCACTAGATGGAGTGCCCTGGGACACTGTAAAACCAGGCTTGAGCCTTTGAGGCTCACCGCCAGGGGTTACGGGTCCTGCAGGGGGAGGTGTGAAGCACCTCCACCCAGGACAGGCTTTGTTTCTGACCACAGAGTGCACAAAGGCACTCACCCCATTTGGTCAGAAACTGGTCTGGAAGTGGCAGGCTGGCACAGACCCGTCAGCCTTGCACTAGCAGTTGGGCTAACATACAGGGGGCATCTTTAAGATGCTCTCTGTGTGCATTTTTCAACAAATCCCACACTGGCATTTGTGTGGGTTTATTGTGCTGAGAAGTTTGATACCAAACTTCCCAGTATTCAGTGTAGCCATTATGGTGCTGGGAAGTTCGTAATGACAGACTCCCAGACCATATACTCAGTATGGCTACCCTGCACTTACAATGTCTAAGAATTGACTTAGACACTGTAGGGGCATAGTGTTCATGTAGCTATGCCCTCACCTGTGGTGTAGTGCACCCTGCCTTAGGGCTTTAAGGTCTGCTAGAGGGGTGACTTACCTATGCCACAGGCAGTGGTTTGTGGGGATGGCACTCTAAGGGGAGTGCCATGTCGACTTTGTCTTTTCTCCCCACTAGCACACACAAGCTGCAAAGCAGTGTGCATGTACTGAGTGAGGGGTCCCTGAGGGTGGCATTATGCATGCTGTAGCACTTAAGGACCTTCCCTGGCCACAGGGCCCTTGGTACCAAGGGTACCTTTTACAAGGGACTTAACTGTGTGCCAGGGCTGTGCCAATTGTGGAAACAAAGGTACAGTTTTAGGGAAAGAACACTGGTGCTGGGGCCTGGTTAGCAGGGTCCCAGCACACTTCCAATCAAAGCTGGCATCAACACTAGGCAAAAAGTGAGGGGTGACCATGCCAACAGTAGCATTTCCCTACACAACCCCCCCCCCCCAAGAAAAAAATCTATGAGGATGAGACTAACCTTTCCCAACAGAGTCTTCATTTTCTAAGTGGAAGAACCTGGAAAGGCCATCTGCATTGGCATGGACAATCCCAGGTCTGTGTTCCACTATAAAGTCCATTCCCTGTAGGGATATGGACCACCTCAAAAGTTCATGGTTCTCTCCTTTCATTTGCATGAGCCATCTGAGAGGTCAGTGGTCAGTTTGAACTATAAAGTGAGTACCAAACAAGTATGGTCTCAACGTTTTCAGTGACCAAACCACAGCAAAGGCTTCCCTCTCAATGGTACTCCAACGCTGCTCCCTGGGGTGTAACCTCCTGCTAATGAAAGCGACTGGCTGGTCAAGGCCTTCTTCACTGGTTTGGGATAGGACTGCTCCTATCCCATCTTCAGAGGCCTCTGTCTGCACAATACATTGCTTAGAATAATCTGGAGCTTTTAGAACTGGTGCTGAGCACATAACTTCTTTTAGGGTGTCAAAGGCCTTTCGACAGTCTAGGGTCCAATTTACCTTCTTGGCCATTTTCTTAGAGGTCAGTTCTGTGAGGGGAGTCACTATGGACCCATATCCCTTCACAAACCTCCAGTAGTATCCAGTCAAGCCAAGGAATGCCCTGACTTGAGTCTGTGTTTTTGGAGCATCCCAGTCCAGAATTGTCTGGATCTTGGGTTGTAAAGGTTGGGCTTGGCCTCCACCTACAAGGTGGCCCAAGTATACAACTGTTCCCTGCCCTATCTGGCATTTGGATGCCTTGATAGAGAGGCCTGCTTCTTGTAGGGCCTGCAAAACCTTCTCAAGGTGGACCAGGTGATCCTGCCAGTTGGAACTAAAGACTGCAATATCATCTAAATATGCTGCTTTAAAGGATTCCAAGCCAGCAAGGACTTGATTCACCAACCTTTGGAAGGTGGCAGGGACATTCTTTAAGCCCAAGGGCATAACAGTAAACTGATAATGCTCATCAGGTGTTGAGAATGCTGTTTTCTCTTTGGCTCCAGGTGCCATCCTAATTTGCCAGTACCCTGCAGTTAAGTCAAAGGTACTCAAAGATTTGGCTGCACCTAACTTTTCAATCAGTTTATCTGCTCTGGGTATGAGGTAAGTATCTGTCTTGGTGACATAATTGAGCCCCCTGTATTGCACACAAAACCTAATTTCTCTCTTTCAATCTTTGGTATGAGGTTTGGGGACCAAGACCACTGGGCTAGCCCAAGGACTGTCAGAGTGCTCTATTACCCCTATCTCCAGCATCTTGCGGACTTCCACCTGGATGCTTTATTTGACTTGGTCAGACTGTCTGAATGTTTTGTTTTTGACAGGTAAACTGTCTCCTGTGTCCACTTCATGAGGACACGTCCTGCGTTTGTGGGGTTGCCTGGGGTCCCTTTAGTGGTGGACACACTGCTGATTGACGTGTCCTGGGGACAGTGGCACGGGCCCACTGGGTGGGTGCTGTGCTGGTGTTTCCTGAGGGGGAGGCTCTGTGGTGGGTTGGGACTGTGGCAGGAGAACCGACTGTCCAGAGGTTCCGGATGGGCCAGGTTAGTCATCTTGATCCAGGCATGCAGAACTGCTGTTATCACTGTGGGCCACTTCAGAGGGGGGACTGGATATGGCTGGCACCTCCTCTCCTATGACGTGGAGTATGGGTCCTGTGGGGATGCAAATGCATGTTAATGTGTCTGCGTGTGCCATCTTGTGTTTCCCTGTATGATTGTGATTTCCCTGTCAACTTGGCCTTGTGTGAGTGGTGATTTTGTGGGCTGGGTGAGTCTCTCTACTGGGCATGCTGTGGTGATGGGTGTCCATGTATTGGTGTTGCATGCAGGGCTTAGTTTTGAGATGGGTGGGTTGTGTTAGTGGGGTATATGTGAGGTGGTGGAGTGATGGGGGTGAGGGTAGGGGTAGGAGTTTGTGATGGCATGCAGGTAGGATGGGGGGGATAAAGTAGTTAAGATTTGACTTACCAGAATCCAGTCCTCCTGCTACTCCTGCGGTGCCCTCAGGAAGCATGATCGCCAAGACTTGCTCCTCCCATGTTGTTAGTTGTGAGGGAGGAGGTGCGGGTCCACCGCCAGTCCTCTGTACTGCTACCTGGTGTCTTGATACCACGGAACACACCTTGCCCCATAGGTTGTTCTACCTCTTCCTGATGTCACCCCTGGTTCTTGGGTGCTGTCCCACGGCGTTGACCCTGTCCACGATTCTCCGCCATAGCTCCATCTTCCTTGTAATGGAAGTCTGCTGCACCTTTGATCCGAAGAGCTGTGGCTCTACCGTATGATTTCCTCAACCATGACCCTTAGCTCCTCCTCAGAAAACCTGGGGTGTCTTTTGGGTGCCATGGATGTGGTGCGAGTGATATGTGTGAGGATGTGTGGGGTGATGTGTTGGGGTGTATGCTGTGATGTGCGTGAATGGTGTATGGGTGTTGGTGTACTGTGCCTCTGATTGAGTGGATGCTCCTGGCTTGTCTCTCTCTCTGCTTGATATCTATTTTTTCACTGTAAGAGGTTGTGGGAAATGTGGGTGTGTGTTTTATATTGGATTGGGTGTGTGGGTGTGGTGTGTGTATGTGTGTCAGGTGTGTGTAGTTTGAATTGTCCAATGTGGTGCAGTTTTGTAAGTGTGTGTGAATTTTGAGCGCGATGGTTTGCACCACCAATGGTTTACCGCATTTGAAAGACCGCTGCAGTGATTCGTGGGTCGTAATACTATGGGTGTATTCCTGTTGGCATAACGGTGTGGGTTTTGCTAACACCAGTTCATCACTAACCTTTGGTGTGGCAGACTTGTGTGGGTATCTGTATAGTGGCGGATTTCTCAGTGTGGGTCATAATACCCGTGGCGGAATACCGCTGCGGGCACGGTATGTTGGCGGCCGCCAGCACCAGTAGGAGGCATTTGTCGCCACAGTTGTAATGAGGGCCATAGTGTGCACAGAGTCCAGGGGTTCCCCAAGAGGCTTGACAGAGGCAATAATAGATAATACAAATGCTCTATTTGTGGTAGTGTGGTCGAGCAGTTAGGCTTATCAGAGGGTACTGCTAAGCATTTCTTGTACACACACAATCAATAAGTGAAAACACACACTCAATGACAATTCCAGGCCAATAGGTTAAAAATATTCTTTTGTTAATTTATTTTTTGAACCACAAGATTCATTTAGCAGATAAGTACATCAAATGAAAGGTACTTTGCACAGTAATACTTAGGACTTTGAATAGATTCTTGCTGTGTGTAGATTCATTATTGAACACAGTAAAAAACTATTTTAGAAAGTGGACACTGCAATTTTCAACAGTTCATGGGGAGGTAAATAAAGTACAGTTTCTGAGGTAAGTACCACATTTACGGGTTCAGTCTCCGGGGCATAGTTATCCCACAGTTGGGGGTTCAAGGCAACCCCAAACACCCAGCACCAGCAACACAGGGCCGGTCACGTGCAAAGGTCAAACAGGAGCCAAAATAACGTGGCGCCTATGGAGACAGGGGGTACTCCGGTTCCAGTCTGCTCGCAGGTAAGTACCCGCGTTGTTGGAGGGCAGACCGGGGGGGGTTTGGACTAGTACTGGAGGGTCCCCAAATAGGCACAAAAAAACACAACCTCAGCGTCACGGGGTCGGTCGGATGCAGTGTGCCAACAGGGCATCAGGTTCTCAATAGAACTCTATGGAGGGACCCAGGGGTCACTTAGGCACTGCAGACAGGGCATGGGTGCCTCTCGGGCAAACTATCGACTGGACAAGGGGGAGGGGCGCCTGCTGGTTGTTGCTGCACTGGTGGTCGGTTTCTCAGAGGCCTGGGGGCTGCGGGTGCAGTGCTTCTCCAGGCGTCGGATATCTTCGTCCTGGGCAGTCGCGGTCAGGGGGGTCCTCAGGATTCCCTCTGCAGGCGTAGTCGTGGGGGTGCAGGGAGGTCAGCCCAGGGTGGACATGTCATTGGAGTCGCCTGGGGTCCTCTCAGGGATAGTTGGTTTCTCTGGACACGGGCCGCGGGCGTCTGGTGCAGACTAGTTTGACTCACACTTCTGGTGTGAGGTGAGAGTCCCTTTACAGTTGGTTTCTTGGTCTTTTCTTTGGGCAGGTCCACTGTCCACGGGAGTTTCTTGGTCCTCGGTGATGCAGGCAGTGCCCTGGAGGCTTTTTACGGGTCGCTGGTCCTGCAGAACGCGTGGCTTCTTTTCTTGCAGTTTTTCGAAGTAGGAGACGGGCCGGTAGGGCTGGGGCCAAGTCAGTTGGTGTCAAAGCCCAGCTCACCTGAGTCCTTGTTCAGTTCTGATGGAGGTTGAAGACAATCCGACCCCACCCTGAAACTGCTTGTTCCAGCACACTAGTTTTTAAAACAGTGCACTAAGAACAGAAGCTCAAGGGAAGGGGGGAAGTGGATAAAATAAAATAAAGAGACAACACCGTTCTTGCGTTTCCACTGTTGAAGTGCTGCACAAATCTGCGGCCCTCTCTGACTTCTGTAGAAACTGGTGCCTAATGAAACATAAAAAAAGAACAGATAAGTACATCCTATTCCTAACTGGGTTCCTGACTATCCCTTTATTTATTAGAAATTTTCTTCTAAAAGTACCTCTTGGATCCTGGTCTCTAGTTTCCAGGTTTGGAATGTGTTACTGCTCTGGGATGTGCTTTCTGTTACTCTAAAGCTTCTAAAAGATTAAACAAATACCGTTATCAGAATTACCAATATCAAACATTCATCTTAATATAACTAAAGCCTAAATTGCCAATAGCAGACTCACTTTTCCCATATTTCCAGAATCTTTTATAAAACAAATACTGTACTTTTATGTCAAAATACAGCATGTAATTTGTGCAAGTCCTTGATTTACTGTTTGCCTTGCTGTTAATGGTTTCCACGGTTCGATTCTTAAAAGTTCCATAAAAAAATGTTTGCTTCACAAAGTTCCGCAAAGTATTCTTGTAACAAAGAGTTTGAATCACAATGTTCGTGGAAGGTATCTTGTTTCAAATTGTCTATACACGAATCCAGAAATTGTTGTCAAAGTTCTTTCAGGTAATAAAAGTTTTGCACTTACTTGTTGCTGGCAAGAGATACTGATCAGTCTAACCTTGTCTTCTTTCTCTTTTGCAGGTTGCTTGTAGGAGAGAGGCTGAGGCAAGGAGGAACCGGAAACCGGAAGAAGGAAGAGCCAGCAGCTGCACCCATTGAAGCCAATGAAAGTCTGTAGGGAGCAGGAGTGCCAGCGCCGAGGGATCTGTCCTCAGGTAAGCGGGAGGTAGACGAGCACAAGCACTGGGTGAGGCTCGGGGGCTGCCTTTTATAGACAGGGCTGGGTGTGGTCCTCACATGCTGCACATGTTCTTGAAAGGTGTGCAGAGCTGGGTGTGGTTTGAAGAGCTGGATGTGGTCCTCACATGCTGCACATGTTCTTGAAAGGTGTGCAGAGTTTCAGTTATTATGCAAATGAGTTAAATTAACACATGGCCTAGAGAGGAGTGTTTTAAAGAAGCCTTGGTAAAAGCAAGGCCCAATGTGTAAACAAAACAGCACATTAAACAACATACACAGAAGCCTGGGGGGGTGGGAGGGGGAGGTGAGATAACAAGAAAGGCTTTCAATAGTAAGTTTAAAAGGGAGCTATTACAGAACCCACTAGTGCAGTGAGAGGGGACATGCTCTTTGCTGTGCACAAACCCTAACAGTTGGTGTCTCCTTCTCTTCTCTGCAGGGCTTTGGGCTCAGCAGTCCTTCTTCTTTTCTTGAGGACATCAGGAAATCTGAAGAGCTGGGTTCAGGGTTGCCCCTAAATACTAAATTTAGGGGTGTGTAATGGTCAGAGGGCAGTAGCCAATGGCAACAATCCATGAGGGTGGCTACACCCTCCTTGTGCCCACTCCCTCTGGTGAGGGGGGCACATCCCTATCTCTATTGGTCCTAATCCTCCAAATCAAGATGGAGGATTTCTCAAGGAGGGGGTGACTTCAGCTCTGGTCACTTTAGGGGTGGACCTGGCTGGAGGGGTGACTCCTTGTTTTTCTCATTATCCCTCAGGACTTGCCGCCAAAAGTGGGAGCTCATCCAGGAGGCAGGCATCCCCACTAGATGGAGTGCCCTGGGACACTGTAAAACCAGGCTTGAGCCTTTGAGGCTCACCGCCAGTTGTTACAGTTCCTGCAGGGGGAGGTGTGAAGCACCTCCACCCAGGACAAGCTTAGTTTCTGACCACAGAGTGCACAAAGGCACTCACCCCATGTGGTCATAAACTGGTCTGGAAGTGGCAGGCGGGCACAGACCGGTCAGCCTTGCACTAGCAGTTGGGCTTACAGGGGGCATCTTTGAAGATGCTCTCTGTGTGCATTTTTCAATAAATCCCACACAGGCATCAGTGTGGGTTTATTGTGCTGGGAAGTTTGATACCAAACTTCCCAGTATTCAGTGTAGCCATTATGGTGTTGGGAAGTTTGCAATGACAGACTCCCAGACCATATACTCAGAATGGCTACCCTGCACTTATAATGTCTAAGAATTGACTTAGACACTGTAGGGGCATAGTGCCCATGCAACTATGCCCTCACCTGTGGTGTAGTGCACCCTGCCTTAGTGCTTTAAGGTCTGCTAGAGGCGTGAATTACATATGCCACAGGCAGTGGTTTGTAGGCATGGCACTCAAAGGGGAGTGCCATGTCGACTTTGTCTTTTCTCCCCACTAGCACACACAAGCTGCAAAGCAGTGTGCATGTACTGAATGAGGGGTCCCTGAGGGTGGCATTATACATGCTGTGGCACTTAGGGACCTTCCCTGGCCACAGGGCCCTTTGTACCAGGGGTACCTTTTACAAGGGACTTAACTGTGTGCCAGGGCTGTACCAATTGTGGAAACAAAGGTATAGTTTTAGGGAAAGAACACTGGTGCTGGGGCCTGGTAAGCAGGGTCCCAGCACACTTCCAATCAAAGCTGGCATCAACACTAGGCACAAAGTGGGGGGTGACCATGCCAACAGTAGCATTTTCCTACACAACCCACCCCCCCAAAAAAACAATGAGGATGAGACTAGCCTTTCCCAACAGAGTCTTCATTTTCTAAGTGGAAGAACCTGGAAAGGCCAACTGCATTGGCCTGGGCAATTCCAGGTCTGTGTTCCACTATAAAGTCCATTCCCTGTAGGGATATGGACCATCTCAAAAGTTCATGGTTCTCTCCTTTCATTTGCATGAGCATCTGAGAGGTCAGTGGTCAGTTTGAACTATAAAGTGAGTACCAAACAAGTATGGTCTCAACTTTTTTAGTGACCAAACCACAGCAAAGGCTTCCCTCTCAATGATACTCCAACGCTGCTCCCTGGGGAGTAACCTCCTGCTAATGAAAGCAACAGGCTGGTCAAGGCCTTCTTCATTGGTTTGGGATAGGACTGCATCTATCCCATCCTCAGAGGCCTCTGTCTGCACAATACATTGCTTAGAATAATCTGGAGCTTTTAGAACTGGTGCTGAGCACATAGATTCTTTTAGGGTGTCAAAGGCCTTTTGACAGTCTAGGCTCCAATTTACCTTCTTGGGCATTTTCTTAGAGGTCAGTTCTGTGAGGGAAGTCACTATGGACCCATATCCCTTCACAAACGTCCTGTAGTATCCAGTCAAGCCAAGGAATGCCCTGACTTGAGTCTGTGTTTTTGGAGCATCCCAGTCCAGAATTGTCTGGATCTTGGGCTGTAAAGGTTGGACTTGACCTCCACCTCCAAGGTGGCCCAAGTATACAACTGTTCCCTGCCCTATCTGGCATTTGGATGCCTTGATAGAGAGGCCTGCTTCTTGTAGGGCCTGCAAAACCTTCTCAAGGTGGACCAGGTGATCCTGCCAGTTGGAACTAAAGACTGCAATATCATCTAAATATGCTGCTTTAAAGGACTCCGAACCAGCAAGGACTTGATTCTCCAACCTTTGGAAGGTGGCAGGGACATTCTTTAAGCCAAAGGGCATAACAGTAAACTGATAATGCTCATCAGGTGTTGAGAATGCTGTTTTCTCTTTGGCTCCAGGTACCATCCTAATTTGCCAGTACCCTGCAGTTAAGTCAAAGGTACTCAAAGATTTGGCTGCACCTAACTTTTCAATCAGTTTATCTGCTCTGGGTATGAGGTAAGCATCTGTCTTGGTGACAGATTTGAGCCCCCTGTAGTGCACACAAAACCTAATTTCTCTCTTTCAATCTTTGGTATGAGATTTGGGGACCAAGACCATTGGGCTAGCCCAGGGACTGTCAGAGTGCTCTATTACCCCTAACTCCAGCATCTTGTGGACTTTCTTTGACTTGGTTAGACTGTCTGAATATTTTTGTTTTTGACAGGTAAACTGTCTCCTGTGTCCACTTCATGAGTACACAGATGCGTCTGACCAGGGGGTCAAAGAAAAGAGCTCAGCATACTGTTGTAGAACTTGCCTACAGTCAGCTTGTTGGGCAGAGAGGGTGTCTGAATAGGCCACACCATCTACTGTCCCATCCTTAGGGTCAGTTGAGAGGAGGTCAGGGAGAGGTTCACTCTCTGCTTCCTGATCCTCATCAGTAACCATCAACATGGTTATATCTGCCCTATCATTATAGACCTTAAGGCGGTTAACATGGATCACCCTCTTGGGTGTCCTGCTAGTGCCCCGGTCCACCAAGTAAGTGACCTGACTCTTTCTCAAGCACTGGGTAAGGGCCACTCTATCTGTCCTGAAGTGCCCTGGGAGCCACAGGTTCCAGAACCCAGACTTTCTGCCCTGGTTGGAATTCAACTATTGCAGCCTTTTGGTCATACCCTAACTTCTGGAGTTGTAGGCTGGCCTCAAGGTTTTTGGATGCCTTTTCCATGTACTCAGCCATCCTTGAGCAGAGGCCAAGCACATAGCCCACCACATCTTGTTTAGGCTCATGGAGAGGTCCCTCCCAGCCCTCTTTTACAAGTGCTAGTGGTCCCCTTACAGGATGGGCAAATAGAAGCTCAAAGGGGGAAAACCCCACTCCCTTCTGTGGCACCTCTCTGTAGGCGAAAAGCAGGCATGGCAGGAGGGCATCCCATCTCCTTTTGAGTTTTTCATGGATCCCCATGATCATGCCCTTCAATGCCTTGTTAAACCTTTCAACAAGGCCATTGGTTTGTGGATGATAAGGTGTGGTGAACTTATAAGTCACCCCACACTCATTTCACATGTGTTTGAGGTAAGTTGACATGAAGTTGGTACCTCTGTCAGAAACCACCTCCTTAGGGAAACCCACTCTGGTAAAGATACCAATTAGAGGCTTTGCTACTGCAGTGGCAGTAGTTGACCTAAGGGGAATTGCTTCAGTGTATCTGGTAGCATGATCCACTACAACCAGTATGTATTGGTTCCCTGAGGCCTTGGGAGGTTCCAGTGGACCCACAATGTCCACACCAACCATTCCAAAGGGGACCCCCACCACTGGAAGTGGAATGAGGGAGGGCCTTTGGATGGCCACCTGTCTTGCCACTTGCTTGACAGGTGACACAGGAGCTACAAAACTCCCTTACGTTCTAGGACATATTGGGCCAATAGAAATGGTTCACTAATCCATCCCATGTCTTGGTTTGTCCCAAATGCAGAGCTAGGCGGATGTCATGGGCCAAAGTGAGGATAGACTCTCTAAACTCCTAAGGCACTACCACTGTCCTAGTGGCACCAGGTTTGGGGTCTCTTGCCTCAGTGTAAAGGAGCCTATCTTCCCAATAGACCCTGTGGGAGCCACTAACATCTCCTTTCTCCTGCTCAGCAGGTTGCTGTCTCAGGCCTTCAAGAGAGGAACAAGTATTTTGTCCCTGTCACAGCTGTTCCCTTGAGGGTCCCCCTGGGCTCAAGAGCTGTACCTGGTAAGGTTCTAGCTCCATGGACTTAGTTCCCTCAGGGGATAGGACAACTTCCTGGGAAGAAAGGTCCTGTTTCTTATGCAACACAGAGGCTGGTCTCCTAGTCCTCTTACCTCTTCTCTTGGAAGGTTGGGCCATTATTCCAGGCCCCAACACTTCTTTTTCACCCTGTGCTCTGCTCTGTTCTCTTGTTTTTACACACACCAGTTCAGGGATACCCAGCATGGTTGCATGGGTTTTGAGTTTTACCTCAGCCCATGCTGAGGACTCCAAATCATTACCTAGCAAACATTCTACTAGGATTGTAGAAGAGACCACTATCTGTTTCAGGCCAGTAACCCCTCCCCATTCTAAGGTCACCATTGCCATGGGATTGACCTTAGTTTCATTGTCAGCATTGGTGATTGGATACGTTTTTCCTGCCAAATACTGTTGTGGGGAAACCAGTTTTCCATGGTGTCACTGCCACCTGTATCCCTCAGGGATTCTACCTTTGTCCCATTTATTAAGAGCTGCTACCTTTATTTTTGCATGTTAGGTGGCCAGGCATCTAGTGTGGCTACATCCACTGGAGCTTCAGAGACTAAACTAGCTTCAGTGTGAACCCTGATTTGCTCTGGGCACACTGTTGATCCCACTTGGAGACTGGCTATTCCAGTGCTAACTGGAGTAGAAGTTGTGGGACTTTTCTTGGGACAGGCCTTATCTCAAGTTTAGAGTCAATGCTGTCTACAGGTGTGACACCAGGTCTTTTTGGGATCAAAGTTTGTACACGTATACCCATTTGTGGACTGTGAAGAGGCTAAGGGCCCAACCTCCTGAGCAGGTTTTTGGCACCCTTGAGAAGACTCTTTAGTTTTGTCCATGGATGTCTCACCACCCTTCCCCTGGGGAGGCGTTTTGACCCCTTCCTTTTGGTCACCCCCTGTGGATGTCTTGGTCACCCTTGTCTTGACCCAGTGGCCTGCCTTCTTTCCCAATTCTTGGGGAGAAATTGGACCTAGATCTACCAGATGATGATGCAACTAGTCATTGAAACAGTTACTCAAAAGATGTTCTTTCATAAATAAATTATACAGCCCATCATAGTCATGCACTCCACTGCCAGTTATCCAAACATCTAGCGTTTTGACTGAGTAGTCATAAAATCAACCCAGAACTGGCTTGAGGTTTTGTGAGCCCCACTGAACCTAATTCTGTACTCTTCAGTTGAGAATCCAAAGCCCTCAATCAGGGTAGCCTTCATGAGGTCATAGGATTCTGCATCATTACCAGAGAGTGTGAGGAGTCTAGCCCTACACTTACCAGTAAATAGTTCCCAAAGAAGAACTCCCCAGTGAGATCTGTTTAGCTTTCTGGTTGCACAAGCCCTCTCAAAAGCTGTGAACCATTTGGTGATATCATCTTCTTCATATTTTGAAACAATCCTTTTGGGGATTTTTAGGATGTCAATATTCTCTTTGGCCCTGTTTATGTTGCTGCCACCATTTATGGGCGCTAAACCCATTTCTGCTCTCTCCCTTTCTATAGCCAGGAGCTGTTTCTCCACAGCTAATTTTTTGGCCATCCTTGCTAAAAGGATGTCCTCCTCATTGAGGCTCTCCTCAATGTTCCTAGAGGGACTGGACTGCCCTGTGGAAGACCCAGAATCTCTGAGTCTGATTTGTGGAGACAGGTGTCTTGGAACCCTGGTCTCCCTAGTTAGGGCAGGATGGGGGAGTTCTACCTCCTGATACCCAACTTCTTCCCCATCTAAGGGGAGGTCTTCCCCTTCAGTAGGGTAGTCCCTGGTATACTCTCCCAAGAGCTCCTAGAGCTTGACCTTGGTAGGGTTGGACCCAGTTTACATTTTTCTTAACTTACAGAGGGACCTTAGCTCTGTCATCCTTAGATGCAAGTAAGGGACGAGGTTGAGTTCCATCACCATATCCTCTGAGTTACTCATTATGGGGGTCATTCTAATCTTGGCGGGCGGCGGGAGCCGCCCGCCAAGCGGGAACCGCCAGAAGACCGTACCGCGGTCAAAAGACTGCGGCGGTCATTCTGAGTTTCCCGCTGGGCTGGCGGGCGACCGCCAGAAGGCCGCCCGCCCGCCCAGCGGGAAACCCCCTTCCACGGGAATGCCGGCTCCAAATGGAGCCGGCGGAGTGGAAAGGGTGCGACGGGTGCAGTTGCACCCGTCGCGATTTTCAGTGTCTGCTATGCAGACACTGAAAATCTTTGTGGGGCCCTGTTAGGGGGCCCCTGCAGTGCCCATGCCATTGGCCAGGGGCCCCACAACACCCGTTCCCGCCAGCCAGGTTCTGGCGGTCAAAACCACCAGAACCAGGCTGGCGGGAAGGGGGTCGGAATCCCCATGGCGGCGCTGCATGCAGCGCCGCCATGGAGGATTCTTCAGGCCAGGGGAAAACCGGCGGGAAACCGGCGGGAAACCGCCGGTTTCCCTTTTCTGACCGCGGCTTTACCGCCACGGTCAGAATTGGCCTGGATGCACCGCCAGCCTGTTGGCGGTGCATCCGCGGGCCCCGGCCCTGGCGGTCTATGACCGCCAGGGTCGGAATGACCCCCTATGTCTCTAAAAGTTGGGATTACTTTTTAAAAAACTAAGAACTACTTCTAGTACTTAAATCCTAACTTTTACAAAACTTTTAAACTTAAAAAAGAGATGCTAACAGGGACTTACACAAGGCCCTAGCAGGACTTTTACAAATTTGGAAAAATAGTCAAAATTAAAAAAATCAATTTCCTAATAACAATTTTGGAATTTAGTTGTGTGATCAGGTATTTGCTGAGTAGTCCAGCAAATGCAAAGTCTTTGACCCCATTGCTGATCCACCAGTGAAGGAAGCTGCCTCTGTATATTCTACATCAAAATGAGATATAGGCCCTCATTATGAACACGGCGGGAAACACTGCATTGCCGGCGGTAAAAACCGCCAGCAGAGGAGCGGTCTGGACAGCCAAATAATGAACCAACTGAAGCACAGGGATCCTGAAAACCACCCAGAGGAATCCTGTCCCAGAGGAGAGGGACATATTGAAGTCTGTTCTTAAAATCTATAAAGCTGCTAGTTTTAAAGCTAAATCTAACTTTTACACTGTAAAAATCAAGGAGGCATTGAATGCCCCTAGACAGCTTTTTGAAGTGATTAAGGCATTATCTACTCCCTCTAGGCCATCCGAATTGGAAAACTCCCAAGAGTTCTATGACAAAGTAGTCAGGCACTTTGAGAATAAAATATTTCAAATTCATGCCAATTTCATTCCTCATGAGGCGTTTATGGAGCAATCTTTTATGGTGCTCCCGGATCTTAAAGCTGGCCTTACAATTTTATCTGATTTCCAAATATGACTCAGGACAGCATCAGAAAACTGATTCTTGAAATTAAGTCAGGCTCCCCTTTGGAACCCTGCCCCCCTTCTATCTTTCAACTGGCCCCGACCTTATGTCTCGGGCATTAGTTCTGATCTTTCAGGAGGTCCTTAATTCCGGGATTTATCCCACTTCATGGAATTAGACTACAGTTGTCCCTCTGAAAAAGAAGCCAGATGGTGATAGCCAGGATTTAAACAATCTACGGCCAATCGCTCTCCTCCCTTTTCTGGCAAAGATTTTGGAAAAAATCATGAATAAGGAACTAGTAGAATTCCTAGTGGAAGTGGGAGGCTTAGATCCTTGTCAGCATGGTTTTGGAAAGGCGCATAACACGGAGTCCGCTCTTATTTCATCTTCTGACTCCATCCAGAGAATGGTAGATGAAGGGCAAGGGGCTTTTTTCGTTCTATTGGATTTATTGGCGGCATTTGATACTATCTCACCGCAACTTCTGCTGACCCGCCTTTATCAAGCAGGTATTAGAGAGCGGGCTCTTAAACTTTTGGAATCCTTTTTGACCAACAGATGGACCACTGTTAGTTGTGGTAATTTTAGATCGACACCTTATCTATTACCCTGGGGGACTCCGCAGGGGTCTTCATTGAGCCCCACCCTGTTCAGAATTTGGCCGCTAGAGCTGTCCTTAATCTTCCTCGCTGGGTTTCAGTCAGAGGTAGCCTTAGACAACTACACTGGCTTCCTGCGGCTCAGCGAATTATTTTTAAAACGCTTTGCCTGACTCACAAAGCTGTTCACAGCATTGGTCCTCAATACCTGACTACCAGGCTCTGTTGGTATAAACCCAAGAAATATCTTAGGTCATCCAAGGCCTATAGAATTCAGGTTCCTCGTACCAACAAAGCCAAATGGGGTGATAAAGCTTTCACCGTGGCCGCAGCAAAATGTTGGAACTTGCCTCCCTTGAATATTAGGAAAGAATCCAGTTATTTAAGTTTTAGGAAACTGATTAAAACATGGCTTTTCCCTCTTTAGCTTCTATTTGGTATCTCCATCTTTTTCCCTGTTGTTTCTTGTCGGTTTCAGCATTTTCTCACCTTTTATGTCAGCGAATCAATGCTCTTTTTGAGCCGGAATGATGCGGTTTATAAATTTCGCATACATACATACATACATACATACCCACCGCCAGTAGAGGAGTGCCGACGACGACGGCAGAGGCTGCCCACAGGCTGACGGAAAGGCCTAACCCGCCCATCAAATAATGATCCACTAGACCACTGTCAGTTCCGGGGCAGGAACCACCGCCACACAAAGCCAGACGGAAACGAACCAGATATAAGCATACACTCACAGGAGGCTCACACAACACGCCGAAGCAGACATGGATAGAGAGCTGCAGATCATTCCAGCGCTGCTCCTTGCCATATATCTCCATGACCGAGACCGCCGACAAAGAGGACAACGGTAAGTACTGCAACCTACGAAACAAGGGAAGAAAGGGCACAGTTACATACCCACCCACTCAACCCACCCTGCAACACTCCCACAACCCTTCACAGCAGCACAAGTTATACACCCCACAGCAAGACTTACTTACCCGGCACCAGGCAAACCCAACCTGACCACAGTACATACAAATGCCCCACACCCACAAACAATGAAACGGGAGACCAGGGATCAAGAGTGTGCTGCCAAAACACAGGCCACACATAAACTTTTAATGCAGCTCACTTGTCAAACGATTGTCAAGTAAGGCCAATGGCCAGTCCATAGTGACATGCGTCCCCTGGGCTAAAATGGCCCCAACCTGACTCCCACAAGTTGCACGGTACTCCGACTGATAGGGGCAACAATGGCGCATCCAGGCACCTCAGGGAACAGGGGCAAGGGGTGGTTGGGTGGGGATTTACGACAGGGGTGGGCCTTGGATTTGCAGTTGGAAGGTGGAGGGGGTTTGGGTTTGGCCTTGGAAGGTGGGGGAGTGTGCTTGGACCTGGTGGAGCCAGATGGAATTGGCTCAGCACAGGGCTTCTTCCTCTCTGGGGAAGGGGCGGGCTGTGAAGTGGAAGGAGTGGAAAGGGCAAGAGGGTGTGCATGTTTAAGGACAAGACGGGGTGGGCCAGTGGGTTGGAAGAGGTCAGCACGGGAGAGGAAACATTTTTTCAGAGCAATTGGGGTGGACTTGGAGGAGGGCGTGGGAGTGGAGGCAGAGGGTGTGGACGTAAGTTGTGCGTGTTGTGGGTGCAGGTGACTGGACAGTATGCTGAGGTGTGGTGGATGTGTGATGGGTGGGTGTTTTGGTGCGTTTTTGGAGGAGGGGGGTGGACACAGTGGGAGAAGATAGGCTGCCAATATGAATGTATGTTGTGTCGGTGTCTGCAAGTCTGGTGAGTGTGCTGCATGTGTCTACTAAAGTAGTTGTGGTGAGTGTGGTGTCTGGGTGTGCATGTATGGATGTGTGCTATTGTGGTGAGTGCAGGAATAGGCTCAGCAACAGTGAATGAATGTGCAGTGCCTGGGGGTGTGCATGTGCAGGGGACAACAAGAAGGCGGAAGAGGTAGGCACACTGGGGGAAGTGGATGTTGCTGTGTGTGCATGTGTATGTTGGCTGTGTGAATGCTTGTGGTGGGAGGTGTGGTGCTTGTGTTTAGAAGTTTGCTTCTTGTGTGTTGAGGTGTGTGACTGTGTGTCAGATTGTGTGCTTTGGACGGGTGAAGGGAGTTGGGTACTAGAAGGGGTAGAGGAGATTGGAGGGGGGATGGAATGACCAGGGAAACTGGCTGCCGTCAAAGAGTAGGCCAGAGCCTGAAAAGATCTCTGTAGGCCAGTCACGGCACCATGAATGCCATCCAGATAGGCATTGGTCTGCTGCATCTCTGAGGCTAGCCCCTGGATGGCATTGAGGTTGGTTGTCTGCCCTACAGAGATGGTTCTCAGGAGGTCAATAGCCTCCTCCATGAGGGCAGCAGGGCTGACTGGGGCAGGAGAAGAGGTGCCTGGGGCGAAGGAGACGCCCACCCTTTTGGGTGAGCGGGCACAGGCAACTGGGTGGGGAGCAAATGGGAGGGCGGTGATGGCATGGGGGGTGGGGAAAGATGATACAGTAGGGGTGGCGCCACCGCCAGGCAGCCCCATCGGAGGAGGTATCGGAGTCACTACCTCCAGTTGTAGTTGCCTCCCCCGTTTTACTCCCCTCACCCTCCAACCCACTGGTCCCCTTGGCGTCGGATGACTCTGCCTCTGAGGATCCATGCCTCAGCTCCCTCGCCAGATGATGCTGATGTACACAAACAACACAAGAGAACAGGGATGGGGAGACAAAATAGGAGAGACACTTGTATATAGCTGAAAGGAGTGAACATAGTGGTTCATACATACACCCACCCAGAAGAGCCTCCAACAAGCAGCACCTTCCACTATACCAATGGCCATGCCCCTGACTAGTGTACAGAACCCTGCTCTATACCCATTCCCTAAACAACTTCAGGACACGACATGTAGGAGACCTAACCAAAACAGCCCTACTCCCTACGGGGGCCATCATGTAGATGGACATGAGTCAGAGCCCCTGCAACTAAGCAGCATAAACCCAAATACACACACAGACATCCATCAAGGGTCAAAAATATGGTATGTGTACTCACCCCCTTGTAACTGCTGTGCAGCCTTCAAGCGCCCATCCAGGTCTGGGTACGCCACCGCCAGGATGCGTAGCATAAGGGGGGGTCTGTGCCCGACAGGCACCCCTTCCCCGTTGGGAGGACTTCCCCAGCTGGGCCTCACAGATTTTTCACACCCAGCACCGCAGGTCCTCCCACCTCTTCCTGCAGTGAGTGCTCCGCAGGTTGTAGACTCCCAGGGCCCGCACCTCCTTGGCAATGGCATGCCAAAGTGCCCTCTTCTGGTGGGCGCTGACCCAAAAGGGACACACAGAAATGTACACAGAGGTCAGGCACTTGGCAAACATATACAGCTGGCTATACATCCACTATGGGACGGAAAGTACTAACAGCATATACGCATGCAGCATGTCAGGAACCATGGCCCATCCAGGGTCAGAGGTGCACACATATATGCTGCTAACACCATCCATTACACACACCCATTGCCCACAATCCCCCTACTCACCTGTACCTCTGGAAGTCCGTAGAGCTTGGCATACAGGGGCAGGACCCAGTCCACGAGCCTCTCCAATTCCTCTTGGGTCAAAGCTGGGGCCCTCTCCCCTGCAACATGAGCCACTTCCATGACCAGAGGCAGGACACAGCAGTACACTCAGTGAAGTACCTGCTTGCACGAGATCAGGGAGTCAAGTGAAGTCGGCGGCGGCGATCATGATACACTAGGATTCCCCATTGACACCCATGTTAACCAATGACTGTGCGCACGGCGGTAAACTCCGCCTTACGCTGTTTTGTCAACCGCTAGCGGTATGAGGTCACTTCCACCACAACAGTCCTGGATTACAGGGGGCAGACATTTTGTCAATAACTACGCATTTATAATACTGCCATCTGCACAATGCAGGCACTAAGGTTCACCAAACACACATATGCATGTGTCCATTAACAATACCACACCTGACAAACCCTGAACAATAATTATGGTCTAGTTGATGTTATGTCAAACACATTTAGCATCTGTGTCCCTACAATCGAGTCAGCAGTGCTCAATTACTGACAATGTGTGCCGATGTATGTGTCTTCCTCACACGTGTTTCAAATTCCTCCTAGGTACCAACCCTTGTGGCGAGGAAGGGCCCCATCGGTGTTCAGACCACTTGTGGATATGCGGACCATGGTGGAGTGTCACATCATTATCACTTACAGACTCACCTGTGCAACTATTCTTGAACTTTGTGCATTACTCGATCCTGCACTTACTCCATCCCTACTGAGGTGCAAGTGCTCTCTGCACTCCATTTCCTGGCCACTGACTCATTTCAAGTGACAGTGGGCATGGGTGCTGGATTTTCACAGCCAATGTTCAGCATGATACTGACAAGATTTCTGAATATATTTGTACGACACCTGCAGTCCTATGTGAGGTTTCCCCAAAGTACTGACCTCCCTGCCATCAAGTCGGACTTCTAAGCCTTTGCCAACATACCCCATGTGATAGGTGCCATTGATGGCACCCAAATACCTATAATAACCCCAAGAGTCAGTGAACAGGTGTACAGAAACAGGAAGAACTTTCACTCCATGAGCATTCAATTTGTATGTACTGCAGACCAGTACATCTCACATGTGAATGCCATGTTCCCTGGTTCAGTCCATGATTCATTTGTGCTGAGGAGCAGTGGTGTGACACACAAGATGGAACAACTACAAGAGGACAATGGGTGGATCGTAGGTAGGTGTTTCTGTCACTAACTGCCACCTAGCAGAGAGCCAGGCTGTCTGCCTCTGAGGCTTGTCAATGACAGTTCTGTTGTGCACCTCTTTCTAGGTTATTCTGGCTATCCCAACTTACGTTGGCTACTGACACCAGTGAGGAATCCTGGGACAGATGCAGAGAGGAATTGCAATGAGGCCCATGGACGTACTAGGAGGGTGATAGAGCGCACAATAGGTCTCCTGAAGGCTAGATTTCGTTGTCTACATATCTCTGAGGGTTCCCTGGCCTATGGGCCTGAAAAGGTGTGTAGAATAGTGGTGGCCTGCTGCATGCTGCACAACGTGGCAGTGAGAAATTCTATCCCCCTCTTGGAGGTAGAGGGTGCTGTATATCCAGACCAGCTTCCTCAGAGAGGGGACAAGAGTGATGGTGATGATGAGGAAGGAGAAGATGTAAATTCCAGGACCCAACTGATACAACTCTACTTCCAGTAACTATGTGGGACTAAGGGCTGAGATTGGTGTCTGTGAAACATACTGTCAGTGTGCCTTGCCATCTGGCGGGGTTTAATGTACTAATTGCAACTGTGTCCAGGTCTGTATAGGACAGAATACAATTTAGTGTTTTTTTTTCTAAACATATTTAGGCACAACATACAAGGCGAGTGGGTACTTTCATGCTACACAGGTACAAATAAAGTAGTTATCAGCCAGTTGCATCCATACTTCACTTTGTTCACACATTATGACAGGTGACAGTGTTACAGGTGTGATATGTGTTTTATTTGGTGCAGGTATTGAATCATGCAAATTACAGTGATGGCAGTTGGTCATGGGTGGTTATCCTAAATGCCAACATGGTTGTAGCCTTCTTGTGAGTATTAGTAGGTCCATCAATGCTTACATGAGTTCCTATTTCTTGTTAGCACTGTTTGGTGGTTGATTGTGTGGGATAGTTGGTGGACAGATGGACAGATAGTTGCAGAGTCACTTCTTTGAGGGGGCCTTGTTCTTTGCAGGTGTTCCAGTCCCATATCTTGGAGGGTCCGTTTGGGCGCCTGTTGTTGACCTATAGCGGATGAGATGGTTGTTCCCTGTGTTTCCTCTGAGGGTAGTTCGTGGGTAGTTGCTGTTGATGCTCTCATTGTCCGGTCTGTCTCCTGTGCTATAGTGGGGGCTTCCTGTACTATGTGGGCCTCAGGCTGGGTTTGTACTAGCTGCAGCAGCGCACCTGCTATGCTGGCCATTGTGGCATTGTGCATTTTCCACTGCTCCATGGCCTCTTGGTGGTGTGCTTGCTGCATCCTCTGACTCTGCTCCAGGGTGGATACTATCTGGGCCAATCTGTCATGGGTATGCTGGTAGGCCCCCAGGACCTCAGATATCACGTCCTGGGCTGCAGCATCCATCCTGTGCCCCCCCCCCCGGGCCAGTGATGCCCTCCCACTGGGCCATTGCCCCCTGTGCCTGTGTCCCATGCATAGGTCTGGTGGTGCCACTTGTACTGGGGCCATCGTCTTCCTGCCTGTTGGTAGGGGGTGACTGTGGCCTCTGTACTTGTGTTCCACCAGTCTGTGTCCTAGATACACAGGTGTGTGGGCGGTTGCCCTGGGCTGATGTTCTTGCCTGGGTGGTAGGGGTGTCAGTGGTATCCTGGGTGAGGCTGCTGGATGGTGACAGTCCAGGACTGTGTGAGGGGCCAGCCTGCTCATCGGTGTCAAGAGTTCCATCCCCAGTGTCCTGTGAGGTGCCTCTGTCTCCCTGGGGAGCACTGGCACTCCTTGTCCTGTCCGTCAGGGCGGCATGGGTGGTGGTACCTGTTGGGGGAAATGGACATGTCTGTTACATTTGCATGGTCGGATGGCGTGCAGAGGCCTGGGCGGGTTTGTGCAGCTTACACACTTTGGGACTATGCAGGATGCTATAGTGGTGTTAACATTGTTTTTAGCTTAGGGTGTGGAGGTGCATTGTGGGTGTTATGGGCCATTGTGTTTTCTTGCAGGGGTGGGTGGCTGTGCACAGTGAGAGGGATGTGGGCCTGTTAGTGTGTCAGGAATAGGGCCATGCGCGGTCCAGGTCTCGCCCAAAACTCCGCTGCGCGACACTGCGGCGCTTTATGCGCACCACTTGTCATTCCCTTTTGTTCCAAAGGTGACCGTCAGCGTCGTCTGCCCTGAGCTGCAGGTTCAGGACATTTGTGGACAAGATGCACTTATCAGTGTTATTCTATGAAGGGACTACAATTCCCATGTTTTTAGAGGCAGCAGCCATCTTGGGGTGTGGCAGGCCTATAAAGCCCAGCCACACCCAAGCACGTTGCTCACAATTTTGAAGACTTCGATGCAGCCAGACCTCGTGGGGGTTTCTTTGGAGGACAGCAGAGTTCCTGAAAGGCAGAGTGTCATCCAACCGAAGTATCCTTGTTTCCATGGTGCATTCAAAAATGAGTAGGTCGTACTCGTAGCGGTAAGGCCTTGCTGAATCCATCTTTGGAGGAATTTGTTACTTCCAAAAGGTAAAGCGCCCCTTAGCATAACGAGCAAGGCGTTTTCAGTTTCTAGAGTACAGTAGCCTTGGCGCAACGATCAAAGGCATTTCAGAGCAAAGATGTGTAAAGCGCACTTTGCACGGCAATTCAAGCGATTCAGAGCACAGGTGTAAAGCGTTCTTTGCACGTCAATTCAAGCGCTTCAGTTCACAGATGTAAAGCGCTTTGGGCATGCAATTCAAGCGCTTCAGTTCACAGGTGTAAAGCGCACTTGGCACGACAATTCAAGCGCTTCAGTTCACAGATGTGAAGCGATTTAGGCCACTTCAGTATAAGCGCCCCCTTAGTATGAGCGTAGTGCTTTAAGGCAAGACACGTAAAAGTGCTTCCTGGTATTATTAAGCAAAGCGTTTCAAGTTCTAGGAGTAAAAACTTTTTTGCCCTTTATTGTTGTGAATGTGAAATTATTTCTGAAGATAAACAAATCATAGTTTTCATTGTTCTTTGAAAAGCTTAAGATGTGAAAAGCATATTTAATTGTTTGAGATTTCCTAAGTCATGATCAAAAGTTTATGTTGTGAATACATAGATGTTACAGGATTGATATTCTGTGTATAATCATAGTTCAAAGTTCTTGCCATCTCTCGATTCTGAGGTCGTAGTTTACTCTTGTTCCATGTTTCAAAGAAGGGGCTTTGCCCTCATTTCAAAAGAGGTCTCCACCTAATATCTCAGAGACGCATTTAGTTAAGAGTCTATTGATGAGTTACATTTCTATGAATGAGTAAATGCATATTTGTTCTAACCTTTACTTTTCAGATCTCTCTCCCTGCTGTTCCCTACCCTAATTCCCTTCCCCCCGACTGGCTTCATCATAACTCTGTGCTATAATAGCTTTCTGAGTTGGTGACGCCGGAAGGTGGGCCTTTTGTTCAGTGATGTGCAGATCCAGAGGAAAGGACACTGTGACATTGTGGGTTTGTGAGCATGCAGGGGTGGTGGATTCAATGCCAGTGGCTTGGGTGGGGTGTTGGTCCTGGTGGGTGTTGAAAGGGTGGGGTGGGGCATGCATTCCAGGTGTGATGTATATGGGGTAAATGTAGACGACTTACCCGAGTCCATTCCTCCAGTGAGTCCAGTGAGCCCCTCAGGGTGCAGGATGGCCAGTACTTTTCCTCCCAGTCAGTGCGGTCAGGTGGTGTTGATGGAGGTCCTCCCCCTGTCTTCTGGACTGCAATGTGGTGCCTGGATGCCATAGCCCTGACCTTCCCCCGGAGGTCATTCCATCTCTTGCGGATGTCGTCCCTGGTGCGTGGATGGTGTCCCACAGCATTGACCCTGTTGACAATGGTCTGCCATAGTTCCATCTTCCTGGCGATGGGTGTGTGCTGCACCTGAGCCCAGGACAGTTGTGGCTCCACCTTCAGGATCTCGTCCACCATGGACCTTAGCTCCCTTTCTGTGAAGCGTGGATGTTTGGGGGGGTGACATGGTGAGTGTGGTGAATGGTGTCGGGGTAGAAATCGTGGTGAGGGTGCTCTTCTGTGGTTTGGTGTGAGTCTTGTGTATTGTGGCATTCGGTGTCTGCTTCTGGTGCTCTCTGTCTTCGTTGGCCTACTTTTGTTGCAAAGGATTGTGGGGTGTGTCTGTGAGTGTTTTTATGGTGTTGTGGATGTGTGTCAGGTGTGTGGGTTTCTAACTTATCCAATGTGTGCACTTCTTACTGTTGGGTTCACCTACCGCCCGTGGCGGTCTGCACCGCCAATGGTCGTTCGGCTTACACTGACCGCCAAGGTGATTTGTGCATCATTATTTGGAGGATGGGATGCGGGTGTGCTCGGCGGTGACAGGGTGGGAGGTCCAGCATTTCCGCCGAGAGGTTCCTGGCAGAGACTGGTGGGCTGGTGATTTTTGACGGAATCTGTTTTTTGGTTCATTATATGGCGGATTTCTGTTCACCACCAATGGCGGTCTTCTGTTCACCGTCACCACTGCGGTCAGCGGTGTTTACTGCTGTGTTCATAATGACCACCATAGTGTGTACAGAGTCCAGGGGTTCCCCAAGAGGCTTAACAGAGGCAATAATAGATATTACTAACGCTCTATTTGTGGTAGTGTTGTCGAGCAGTTAGGCTTATCAGAGGGTAGGGTTAAGCATTTGTTGTACACACACAAGCAATAACTGAAAACACACACTCACTGACTTAACTCTAGGCCAATAGGTTTTTATATAGAAAAATATTCTTTTGTTAATTTATTTTTAGAACCACAAGATTCATTTAGCAGGTAAGTACATCAAATGAAAGATACTTTGCATAGTAATACTTAGGACTCTGAAGAGATTCAATATTGTACACAGTTTTCTTTAAAATGGCAAAAAGCTATTTTAAAAGTGGCACTGCAATTTTCAACAGTCCCTGGGGGAGGCAAGTAAAGTACAGTTTCTGAGGTAAGTACCACACTTATAGATTCAGTCTCTGGGGCATAGGTGGCCCACTGTTAGGGGTTCAAGGCAACCCCAAACACGCAGCACCAGCAACACAGGGCCGGTCAGGTGCAGAGGTCAAACAGGAGCAAAAATAACTTTGGTGCCTATGGAGACAGGGGGTACTCCGGTTCCAGTCTGCTTGCAGGTAAGTACTTGTGTTGTCGGAGGGCAGATCAGGGGGGTTTGGAGGAGTACTGGAGGGGCCACAAGTAGGTACAAAAACCACAACCTCAGCAGAACGGGGGCGTACGGGTGCAGTGTGCCAACAGGGCGTCGAGTTCTCCATAGAACTCAATGGAGGGACCCGGGGGTCACTTAGGCGCTGCAGGCAGGGCACCGGGGGCCCCCTCAGGCAAGCCACCGACTGGGTAAGGGTGAGGGTTGCCTGCTGGTTGTTGCTACATCGGTGGTCAGTTTCTCACGGGCCTGGGGGCTGCGGGTGCAGTGCTTCTCCAGGCATCGGATATATTCGTCCAGGACAGTCACGGTTAGGGTGTAGGGAGGTCAGCCCAGGGTGGACACTTTGTCAGAGTTGCCTGGGTGTCCTCTCTGGATAGTTGGTTTCTCTGGACACGGGCTGGGGCGTTGGTGCAGAGTAGTTTGACTCACGTTTCTGGAGTGAGGTGAGAGCCCCTTTGAAATTGGCTTCTTGCTCTTTTCTTTGGGGAGGTCCACTGTCCACTGGAGTTCCTTGGTCCTCGGTGATGCAGGCAGTCCCCTGGAGGCTCTTCAGGGGTCGCGGGTCCTGCAGAACTCGTTGCTTCTTGTCTTGTAGCTTTTCGAAGCAGGAGAGGGGCCGGTAGGGCTGGGGCCGGACCAGTAGGTGTCTCCTTCTCTTCTCTGCGGGGTTTTGAGCTCAGCAGTTCTTCTTTTCTTGCGGTCGTCAGGAAATCTGAAGAGCTGGGTTCAGGGTCACCCCTAAATATTAAATTCAGGGGTTTGTTAGGGTCAGAGAGCAGTAGCTAATGGCTTCTGTCCCTGAGGGTGGCTACACCCTCCTTGTGCCCACTCCCTATGGGGATGGGGGGCACATCCCTATCCCTATTGGTCCTAATCCTCCAAAGCAAGATGGAGGATTTCTTAAAGAAGGGGTCACTTCAGCTCTGGTCACCTTGGGGGTGGACCTGGCTTGAGGGGTGACTCCTCCTTGTTTTTCTCACTATCCCTCGAGACTTGCCACAAAAAGTGGGGCTCGTCCGGGAGTGGGAATCTCCACTAGCTAGGGTGCCCTGGGGCACTGTAACACCAGCCTTTGAGGCTCACCACCAGGTGTTACAGTTCCTGCAGGGGGAGGTGTGAAGCACCTCCACCCAAGACAGGCTTTGTTTCTGACCACAGAGTGCACAAAGGCACTCACCCTATGTGGTCGGAAACTTGTCTGGAAGTGGCAGGCTGGCACAGACTGGTCAGCCTTGCAATAGCAGTTGGGCTAACACACAGGGGGCATCTCTAAGTTGCCCTCTGTGTGCATTTTTCAATAAATCCCACACTGGCATGAGTGTGGGTTTACTGTGCTGAGACATTTGATACCAAACTTCCCAGTATTCAGTGTAGCCATTATGGTGTTGGGGAGTTTGTAATAACAGACCCCCAGACCATATGCTCAGTAAGTTACCCTGTACTAGCAATGCCTAATAATTGACTTAGTCACTGTAGGGGCATAGTGCTCATGCAGCTTTGCCCTCACCTGTGGTGTAGTGCACCCTGCCTTATGGCTGTAAGGCCTGCAAGACTGGTGATCTACCTATGCCACAGGCAGTGGTTTGTGGGCATGGCACTCTGAGGGGAGTGCCATGTCGACTTTGCATTTCTCCCCACTAGCACACACAAGCTGCAAAGCAGTGTGCATGTACTGAGTGAGGGGTCACTGAGGGTGGCATAATACATGCTGCAGCCCTTAGGGACCTTCCCTGGCCACAGGGCCCTTGGTACCAGGGGTACCTTTTACAAGGAACTTAACTGTGTGCCAGGGCTGTGCCAATTATGGAAACAAAGGTACAGTTTTAGGGAAAGAACACTGGTGCTGTGGCCTCGTTAGCAGGGTTCCAGCACACATCCAATTTAAGCTGGCATCAACACTAGGCAAAAGGTGGGGGGTGACAATACCAACAGTGGCATTTTCCTACAGCAAGGGGAAGGCATGGCAAGAGGACAGCCCACTTAAGTCTTAAGGAGTATGACATTCCCCCAATCATGCCTTTCAGGGTTCAGTTGAATCTCTCAACTAACCCGTTACTTTGGAGGTGGTAAGGAGTAGTGAACTTGTAATTGACCCCACACTCCTTCCACATGGCCTTTATGTATGTAGGAAAGTAGCCTCTTTTTCGCATGGTTACCCCCACTTTTTGCCTGCTGTCAGTGGTGTGACTGTTTTCACTGGGATCCTGCCAACCAGGACCCAGTGACTGCGCTCTCTGCCTCTAAATTTGGTTGTTTCTGTCTTTGTACACCCCACAATTGGCATACTGGTGCCCCCATGTAAGTCCCTAGTATATGGTACCTAGGTACCCAGGGCATTGGTGTACCAGGGGTTCCCCACGGGCTGCAGCATGTATTATACCACCCATGCAAGCTCATGCAAAATGTGTCTGCAGGCCTGCCATTGCAGCCTCCGTGAAAAGGTGCATGCACCTTTTCACTACAGGTCACTGCACCAGGTCACTCTAAGTCACCTCTATGGCAGGCCCTCCGAGCCCAGAGGGCAGGGTGCAAGTACCTGTGTGTGAGGGCATCCCTGCATGAGCAGGGATGCCCCTACCAACTCCAGGTCCGTTTTCCTGAACTCCCTAATTGTGGGGAAGCCATTTTAACCATGCACTGGCCACAGGTCTAGCTATCTAATGGTAACTCCGAATCTGGGTATGTCTGGTATCAAACATGTCAGAATCATACCCCAATACTGATGCCATTATTGGTTGTAAGATTCCATGCACTCTGGGGGCTCCTTAGAGGACCCCAGCTTTGCTCTTACCAGTTTTCATGGTTTTCCCAGGCAGCCCGTGTTGCTGCCATCCTACAGACAGGTTTCTGCCCTCCTGCTGCTTTACAAGCTCAAGCCCACGAAGGCAGAACAAAGGATTTCCTTTGGGTGTGGGAGGCAACTCCCTCTCTCTTTGGAAGTAGGTGTTATATGGTTTGGGAGGGGTAGCCTCCCCATACCACCGGTATGCTTTGAAGGGCACATTTGGTGCTCTCCTTGCATAAACTGGTTTGCACCAGTCCATGGACCCCCGGGCCCTGCTGTGGTGCGAACCTGGACAATGGAAAGGGGAGTGACCACTCCCCTGCCCATCACCACCCGAGGAGTGGTGCCCAAAGCTCCTCCAGGTGGCTACTTGAGCACAAGAAGGAATCTCCCTTGGAGTGAAGGAGTCACTCCCCCGCATCTGCAGGCACCAACTGCAACGACAACCGCCTGCGTGGATCCTCTCTCCTCTTGAACTGCGTGGATCCTGTGACACAGATGGTAGTCTGGAGTGGTCCTCTTGGCCCCCTCTCTACCAGCTGTCCAACTTGGGAGACGGTAAGCCCTTGCCTCTCCTTGCAGGAGAGTACCCCTCTGCACCGTGACTCATGCAGCTACCAACTCTTGTTGGCTCTTCTTCCAAAGGATCTTCTGACTCCGTGTAGCCCCAGCCTCCAGCACTCTTCCCTGCAAAGCACAGTCTCCTGCCTGCTAGTCTAGCGACAGTGGGACTCCTCCCCAGGTGTGCTCAGTGGGCCTCACTGCGACTCCTGTGCCTGCTGCCTGTGGGTTGCCTGTGGTGGCTGCATCCTCGACTTCTGGCTCTCCTCACTGCTCAGGGTAACCTGGGACTCCCCTCTTTTAGGTTGAGTCCCCCCTCTTGCCTTTGCCAAGGCTTGTTGTTGGTTTTTCCACACCACTGACTGACTGCAACTCTCCTTCCGGTGTGGGACATCGACTGTATCACTTCTGTTACTCTTCTTCTGCTCCTGTGCTGCATAGCCGACTCCTGGTTTTCACCGTTGACCTGGTCCTGCATCTCCAGAAGGGTGGGTAGTGGCTCCTGCCCCAACCGGACACTCCAACTGGAACTGTACTTGGTACCCTTCATTTGCAGGTCTCTTCTGTCAGGATCGATTTTCTGTTTCTTCCAATCTTGCTTGGGTCGTGCACAGTTTTTACAAAGTTTACCTGTGGGTTTTGGGGAAAAACCAAGTACTTAACTCTTCTCTCCTGGTCGCTGGGGGGCACTCTGGTACTTACCTTTTGGGATTCCTAGTTCCCCCAGCTCCCCTCTACAGATTCCACTTATTTGGGTTCCATTTACTTATGGTTTGGTCTCCTCTTGGGGTCTCTATTTTCTGTTATTTCACTGTTTTCTATTGCTTTCTATGCCTATTCCTGACTTCTAATGTATATATAATAGTGTGTTTACTCACCTGCTAGTAGAGTATTGCCTATACAGTATTTTAGTATTTGTGTTACCCTAATAAAGTACCTTTATTTTTCTAATACTATGTGGTTCTTTCATGTGTGTAAGTGCTGTATGTCTACACTGGTATTGCATAAGCTTTGCATGTCTCCTGGATACGTTTTGGCTGCTCATCCACAGCTACCTCTAGAGAGCCCTAGCTTCCTAGATACCTGGACTTGGTATAAGGTGATAACACCATAGGTGCTTACCAAACAAGGCCAGCTTCCTACAATGTACATGGACATAAAGTTGGTACCTTGGTCAGATACCACCTCCTTGGGGTAACTCACTTGGGTAAAGATCCCCATCAGTGCCCAGACCATGACAGGTGCTGTCACTGTCCTCAGAGGCATAGCCTCTGGGTACCAAGTGGCATGGTCCACCAAGACCAGGATGAACTTGTTGCCCAAGGCTGTCTTGGGGTCCAGAGGCCCTACTATGTTAATGCCCATCCGCTCAAAAGGGGCGCTCATCACAGGGAAGGGTTGGAGCGGAGCTTTAAATTTCCCTCCATTTTTGCCACTCGCTTGACAAGTCTGGCAGGACCTACAAAAGGCATCAGTATTTTTTCTCATTTGGGTGCCAGTAAAAGTGGGTGACAAGCTGGACGAAGGTCTTGCCCTGCTCCAAATGTCCTGCCAAAAGCATATCATGAGCCAAACCCAGTAGAAAGGCTCTGAAGCATTGGGGTACCACCAGCACATGGGCTGCCTCAGGCTCAGCAGCCTTTGCCTCGCTATAGAAGAGACCATTCTCCCAATAGATCAGGTGAGGCTTGGGCTCAGCGCCAGGTGCCTGGTCTTCAGCCTGCAACCTAAGACCCACGAGAGTAGGGCACACCTTCTGTCCTGCACAGAACTCCTCCCTGGTGGGACCCTCTTCTTGCTGCCAATAGTCCGCTCAGGCAGATCTCCCAGTTCAGCCACTTGTTCCCCTGTATGTGCCTGGCGTCCATGTGGACATCAGCCTCTTCCCAGACCTTAGGAACGTCTGGGGCAGGTTTCCCGCAACCCCTTGCCCTTTGTGTTGGCAGGCACCTGGACCACTGTTTCAGGTTCCAGGTCTTCTGATCACCCTGACTGACTGCCATGGACCATGTGGTCACCCACCCCAACTCTGGCAACCTCAACACCCCCAAATGTAACCTGAGTTCCACCTCTGTCCAGGCAGAACTCTCCAGGTCATTGCCCAGCAGACAGTCAACAGATGCATGGTGGGACTCAGCTCCCCTCAAGGAACCTGAGATCCCGCCCGCACTTATAGGGAACCTGCAGCACCCTATACTGGCACTCAGAGTTGTCTACTGCAACTACTTGATGGTATACACCAAGGACTATCTTCTCTTCAGACACCAGGTGACACTGAACCGTGATCACACTGGCTCCAGTATCGCTGAGAGCCTATGCCCATTGATTGTCACCCACTGCTTGTACTTTTTCATGGTATCAGGCATTATGTTTCTCAGTTAGTTCCCCACACGCACCTGGGACCAACTCCTTCACAAGCGCTACACTGGCCAACTGTTTGGTGGGTGGCTTGTCCACTTGGGACATTTGGGATCCACCTTCATGTGGCCCACCTGGCCACAAGCAAAACATTTATGGGGCCACATCTCTGCAGGCTTTCCAGAAGAGACCCATGGTTTCCTATCTCCTGGGGGTGGGAATTTGTACCCTGGATACTAGATTGGAGCCCTTTGGAGAGCTCCATTTATTTACTCTTGTCCCCCCCCACTCTGTTGCTGGGGACCCTACCCACCTTTGGTGGAGTCTCCCCGTACACCCTATTGTGGATCCTGGTACTTACCCAGTGGTCCACCTCCATAACAAACTTCCTGGGGTCAGTCAGCTCACTATCAGTTAAGTGCTGGCGCAGCTCTGCAGAACACACAAGTGCTCCCACACAATTAAGTTGTACAGCCCCTGAAAATCTGTGACATAACTACCCCTTACCCAACCATCCAGTTATCTGCAAAAATAATCCACACCTTCTAACCAGGTCTGTAAATCAGTTTTCTTACTTCCTCTAAACTGATCCCTGTACTTGTCAGGAGTGAGACCATACCTAGTGAGAAGGGCCTCCATCTCAGAAAAGGTGAGGTTTTACCCCTTACCCAAAGATATTAAGGTGTCCCTTCCCTCCTCTGTGAAGTGGTATCACAATCCTACTCCCCAGTCCTTCTCAGGGACCCCATTCATGTGGATAGATGCCTCATATCACTGAAACCACCCCTGGATATCATCTCCCTACTTGCACTCCCTTCCTATATTTTTGGGAATGTGCACTGACGTATTGCTGCCACCATCAATGCTAGATCTGTTCATCTGATCCAGCTCATTTACTCTGAGCTCATGGTCTAAAAGCATTTTCCTTTCTTCCATGGATTGCTTCTCCCTTTGGTCCTCCATTTTTACCCTCTCCAAATCTATGTGATGTCTGCTAGTTTCCCTCCTTTCCTCCACCTCGTCTGGGGTCAGACCTTTGGTAACACCACTGTTGCCTGATTCAGGGGGTACGTCCCCCATCCGGCTGCTCCTGCACCCTTAGTACATCTTCCCTTGGATTTGGCTCCACGGTCTCCCCAGCTGGATCCTCAAAATGCCCACTAGCATTTCTGGCTACTACCCAGGCCCTCAGTGCCTTTTGTAGCTCCTCTTTCTTGGTGAGGCCTCTAACTTGGACTTTGAGGCTTTTGCAAACTGACTTTAGTTCCTTCATGGTGTAGGTTTCCAACCTATCCTCCTCAAAAACTAAATCTAGGGATGTAATTGATGATGCTCTTGACTAAGGCATGATGTGGTAGAAAGTTCAACTTGAACTGAAGACCAAAAATTGATCGAAGGAAAAATCAAAACAAAAAATGCTGTATATGGTATGCAGTGGTCTGCTATATGGTAGTAGTGTACACCAATCACTGTAGGTCAAGTGCAAATGCAAGTACTCTCCTCACTGCTGACAACCAATGTTAGAAATGGGAGTCTCTAGTTGGCAGTGGCTTGGACCCTGCCCAAGTAGGGACTCTGCTTCCTAGTCAGGATAAGGGACTCACACACCTAAGATAACCCCTGCTCCCTCCCTCGGTAGCTTGGCACAAGCAGTCAGGCTTATCTCAGATGCAATGTGTAAAGCAGTTACACATAACACACAGTAATACAGTGAAAGGACACCACACTGGTTTTATAAAAATAAGCAACATTTATCTGTGTAAAACAAGGCCAAAACAAGAAAAATCCAACATACAGTAATAAATATATGAATTTTGCAAGGATTACTTAAAAATACAGTTCCTTGAAGTCGATAGCTTCCTCTGGGGCTATCATGGCGTCCTGAACAACAAATCCAACAGTTCAAGCCAACCGTGAGGTCACAGGACTGCTACGGTGTCAGGAAGACCCAGAAACAGTACCTTCACAATTCAGGACATCACAGTCCCTGTGATGAGATCTGAACCACGGTGTCGCTGGTGTTGGAAGGCGTTGATGGGAATCGGTTCCAGAGCTCAGTGCAGGGGTCATTGAGTCCTTGAAGTCACACGTGTCGCAGATCGAACTCCATGCTGATGAGGAAGTTAGAAGTGCTGGTGTTGATGGTGTCGGGCTGCGTTGCAAAGCAGGACGATGTGACGTGAGGGGCCCACAGGCCATGGTGCAGGCAGCGGCTCTGTGACGGCATCCTGTGGCATCGGTGAGATCAGGGCTACGGTGTGAAGCAGGGCAGTGCAACGTGCGATGTCTCCAGGTTGCAGTGCAGGCAGCGTTGATGTCATCACTGAAGCGCTGTAGTCGATAGGCCGAAGGATGCGGTACGACTTGGGGCAGGCTCCGTGCGGTGCAGGCAGGGGTTCCTGTTGACAGTGCTGGAGTCAATGGCGCTGGCATCAGTGGACTGGAGCTGTGGTGTGGGATGGGACGTGCATTGTGTACCTCACGAGCAGTGTCCTCAGGCCGGGGTGCAGCCAGCAGCGTGGGTGTCAGTGCAGAGTGTCGTCCTCAGAGATACCAAAGCTGCGGCGTGAAGCGAAGCGAAGTGATGCGACGTGCAGGGACCACAAGTCACAGTGCAAGAAACGGCTTGGTGATGGCGTCAGGCTGTGGTGAGACCAGGGATGCGGTGTAAAGCGTGACGCAGCTCTGTGCCGCGTCATCAGGTCATGGTGCAGGCAGCGACGTCATTGATGGCATCCTGGTGGTTTTTCTTCTGTTGCAACACAAAACACACAGTTTCCAGTGCTGTACCCAGATAGATTTGAAGTCTTTGATATCCTTGAAACTCTACTTCAAGCCCTTGGCGAAACTTCACAAGCAGGATACACAGCAAAGTCCAGTTTTTGTCCTCTCCACAGCAGAAGCAGCAACTGAGGGCCAAACCAGCAAAGCACACACAGCAAAGGGGCAGTACTCCTCCTCATAGCTCTTCAGCTCTTCTCCTTGGTAGAGGTCCTTCTTGATTGCATCTGCAAAACCACCGCCGGAGGATGATCTTTTACCTACACTGCAGCGAAGAGCTGGAACAACCTCCCCCTGCACCTCAGACAAAGCCCGTCGCTCACCATCTTCAGGAAGAACCTCAAGATGTGGCTCTTCGGAGGAGGCCCTTACACCCCCCCCCCACAGCGCCTTGAGACCCTCATAGACAAGTAGCCACGCTTTACACATACTGATTGATTGATTGATTGATTGATTGATCCAGAAGTGTTCTAAAAGTCTGGGGTTTTGGGTCCAATATTTATACTAGTTCTGGCCTTTGATGTAGGCAAACATCAAAGGCAAATCCTTCCTCCTCACAAGATCCAGTTCTGTCCTGCTCTGTCCTAGACACTCTCTAGGAGGGGAAGACTTCTTTGTGAAGGGCAGGTCCAGCCCTATTCAGGTGCAGGAGTCAGCTCCTTCCACCACTCTTAGCCCAGGAAGACCCATCAGGATATGCAAGGCACACCTACGCTCCCGTTGTGTGACTGCCTAGATTGTATGCGAGAGACCCCAGCTGTCAGCTACACAGACGTGGATTCCACAGGCAGGCACAGAATGGTTCAGCAACAAAATATCCACTTCTTAAAAGTGACATTTTCAATTTTACACTTTAAAAAGCAACCTCACTAGAAGGTGTATTTTTTTAAATAATGAGTTCAGATACCCCAAACTTCGCATCTCATCTGCTCCCAATGGGAAATTACACTTAAGAGGAATTTGCAATAGTAAATAACAAATGTGGCAGTAGTTCAATATCAGGACATGTAAAACACACCAGTACATGTCCCACCTTTTAAATACACTGCACCCTGCCCATGGGGCTGTCTTGGGCCTACCTTTGGGGTGTCTTACATATACTAAAAAGGAAGGTTTGGGCTAGACAACTGGGTACACATACCAGGTCGAACTGACAGTTCAAATTGCACACAGACACTGCAGTGTCAGGTATGAGACAGGTTTACAGGGCTACTCATGTGGGTGGCACACTCAATGCTGCAAGCCCACCAGTAGCATTTGATTTACAGGCCCTGGGCACAAATAGTGCACTTTACTAGGGACTGACTAGTAAATCAGATATGCCAATCATGGATAAACCAATCACCAATACAATTTACACAGGGAGCACTTACACAATAGCACTGATTTGCAGTGGTAAAGTGCGCAGAGACAATAAACCAGCAACCATAAAAACAGGAGGTCAGAAGTCAAAAGACAGGGGAAACACCTCTGTGAACCACCCAAATAGTTTCCACTGTGATTGCTCTCCTGAAAGAAATATAAAGGTGCACAACAGGTTAATCTGCATATATATATATAAAGGGAGCGCGGAAGCTCGTATTTGCTTTAATTAATAGAAGCACTTGTAGCTTCCTGATAACAGACATTTACCTTTTTGGAGTTGTATTAGAAAAAAGCTACTAGCTGAGCTGTGAAGTGTGTGCTTTTTAAAAGGACATAACACTTGCCGTCTGCCAAATGGCCTTCAGGTGCGTCTGTGAACCACCCAAATCATTTCCACTGCCACTGCTTCCCTGAAAGAAATATAAATGTGCACAACAGGTTAATGTGCATATATAAATGGGGCGCAGGAGCTAGTATTGGCTTTAATTAATAGAATCACTCTATCATTTTATCATTCTTCTTCATGTACACATGGGATCAAATAGAAGAATATTAGAAAGGTAAAACAGTGATCCCTTGACCTTCATAAGGCAGTAGGTGGTAATACTTACACTTAACACACTGCCCACCGCACATGTGTTTTAATGCTGAACACAACTGTGATCACTTGCCTCCTACCTCTTTGCCAATTATGTGCCCGTACAGTGTGTGCATTCGGCAGCGCCTTCTCATTTATTATGCAAATACTTTCTTCCTTGTTTTTAAGTGTGAGGGTGGATTGGCAGTGGTGTAAATAACAGGTTAATCTGCATATATAAAGAGAGCACGGAAGCTTGTATTGGCTTTAATTATTAGAATCACTGGAAGCAACCTGATAACACACATTTACCTTTTTGGAGTTGTATTCGAAAAAAGTTACTAACTGAGCTATGAAATGTGTGCTTTTTGAAGGAACGTAACACATGCCCTACCGCCAGAAGGCCTTCAGGTGCCTCTGTTACCCATCCAACTAGTCTCCACTACAGGCAGAGATACCTGGGAGGCTTCTCTCACTACACTTTGACATACAAGGGCATAAGATAATGATCGCCAATGTTTATGTCCCGAGTGAACATCAGGAATACTTCCTTAAAGAAACGTTAGGGAAAATTCTCACAACATCAGATGTGGACATAATAGTGGGTGGAGATTTCAGTATAGTTCTGGATTCCCAACTTGATAGATCTATTCAGAGATATGGACGACTGGGACATTTTCTAAAGGTTTCCGGGAGTGGATTGGTGAGGCAGGCTGACTGATGTATGGCACCTACAGCATCCCACAGACGGTATTTACACATTCTTTTCAGCAGCCCACAAGACTTAAGTACACATAGACCTTTTCCTCACCACCCCAGGCATTACTAGCACAGTATCTCGCTCCGAGATTGGGGTGGCCTTTATCTCGGACCTCTCCCCTCTCACCCAGTGTCTCACTGTTGCGCCGCGGTGCGAGCCAAACATTTGGCTCGGGCCACGGGGCGCGGCATGGAGACGCACCGCGCCCCCAGCCTGCTGTGCACTCTACGAGGCCCCAAATTGGGCATGGGGCCTCGTTCCTACATAGCGTGATGCGCGTACAGGCAGGTCTAACCCTCCCCCACTCACCTGTTCTTGTTTTCTTCTTCTTTTTTTTCCTTTTTCATTGTGCCTCCTTTTATGTTTTTACTTTTTCCCGTATTATCCCTCTCTTCCCAGCATGCTTTAGTTCCCTACTCTATATGGCTCCTAGTCC
Organism: Pleurodeles waltl; assembly: GCF_031143425.1. Classification (NCBI taxonomy): domain Eukaryota; kingdom Metazoa; phylum Chordata; class Amphibia; order Caudata; family Salamandridae; genus Pleurodeles; species Pleurodeles waltl. Next base: position 311,045,198 of record NC_090442.1, read on the forward strand.
ATTATGTTCTATGTGTTTTTCCCTATCTAAGATGGTGTCCTTGCACTTCCTGTGGGTTGCTTCCTGTTTTTTGGTATATAAGGGCTGTGCTTCTTTCTCTCCTTGCGCTGCAACACTTTCTGTTTGGATGGTGTCTTCGCTCCTGCTTCCTCGTATTCAATACTGGTTCACGTCCATTCCAGTGTTGTTTCCTGTTCTTTTTGCTCTTGTACTTACCTTTCATTTTGCTCCTGTTTCAGGAACTTTTTCTTTCTGGAGGTTTTTTCCCCTTTCAGGGTTTTTTTCCCCTCTAGCACTACTTCTGAAGGACACGGCCTGCCCTTGGCGTTTCCATTGCCTGCAGCACCGTGGCTACCAGAAAGAGTTACCCCTACCTGGGCCAAGGCCGAACATTCAGGAACAAGATCCTCGTCACTCGTTCTGCGGACTCCAGGTTAAAGCAGCGCGTGTCGTGACAGATTGCAGCGCCAAATACTCCCGACGTCGCCTAACACCATGGACGATACAGTGGTGGCTGCTGCAGATCCTGATCAAGCCCTTCTGGCAACCATTCAGCAATAGGCTCAGGAACTGCAACAATTACGCAATGAGAATGCTGCTTTATGACAGGCTTTGGCTTTCCGCAGTGCAGATGTTCCGACCGTCTCCACCTCAACTCCTCGTTTCTCCGGTGAACCAACAAAACTCAGAAAGTTCCTCGATGCACTAACTGTGTACTTTGCCTTCCGACCCACACAATTCTCCCACGACAAGACAAAGGTGGGTTATCTTATCAGTGCTCTTTCCGGTCCTGCCTTGGCCTGGGCAACTCCGATGGTATCATCCAATGACCCTGTATTGTCTGACTATCCAGCCTTCGTGAATCAGTTCAAACAGATGTTTAGTCGTCCAGGATTGGAGGCCTCTGCTGAAGAAGCATTATGTGACATTCAACAAGGCTCTCAAGATGTCCTCCAATATATTACCAGCTTTCGACAGCTTGCGGCCGGGACAACCTGGGTGGAACGAACTCTGGTTACTCAATTCCGTAGAGGACTTAAAGAGGAGATCAAAGATGAGTTAGTACATTCCACCAGAGTTGAAGATCTTCGTGGTCTGATGGATCTAGCTCTTTCCATCGAATCCCGTCTCCAAGAACGACGTATGGAGAAAAGAAAAAGTAGAGGACCTTCCCAGCCAAGTACTTCACGTGTCTTTTTGCATCATCCAGAGGAACCTCGTCCTCCCCTCAGAGACACAGAAAGTGAACCGATGAGGTGGATACTACTCGAGGCCCACTTTCCGTCAGTGAGCGGGAAGAAAGAAGTAAGAAAGGATTGTGCCTGTATTGTGGTGCTGTCGGTCACATGCTTTGTACCTGCCCCGTTCGTCCTCTAAGACCGTCGGGAAACGCCACTTCCTGTCCTCTGTAAGAAGGGAGGGGACGGGATCATCTGCTATACCTTCCATCAGTTCATTCAAGGACAATGCCACAACTTTTTTTATGCTTCCTCTGACGTTACAGTTACCTGACGGTCGTGAAGAAAGAACAATGGCCTTACTTGATTGTGGTGCTAGTGGCATATATATGGATAAGTCTTGGGCCACAACACAACAAATACCAACACGACCCAAAGAAGTTCTGGAACAAGTTCACACAGTGGATGGGTCCTTAATATCTTCTGGTCCAGTCGATACTACCACCCTGACACTAAGTTTACAATTTGGGAAACACCAAGAACACATCTCATTTGACCTAATATCATCTCCCAATCATACTATCATTTTAGGAATTCCGTGGTTCATAAGACATAACCCTTATGTTAATTGGGAAACCAGGTCTATTTCCCTGTCCTCACAGTTTTGTCATGAAAATTGCTTTGCGTCAGACACATACTGGTCACCCAAAGAAGTGGATGCTTAGTGAAATTACTACAGGATTTTCCATCAATACAGTTCAAGGAGTCCCTGATCACTATCTAGAATTTCAGGATGTATTCCAAAAACCATCCAGACCTGTGTTACCCCCACATCGAGATTATGACTGTGCAATTCCCTTGGAACCTGGGGCGGTTGTTCCCTTTGGGAGAATGTATTCCCTCACGGAACCCGAAAAGGAAGTTCTCAAAGAGTATCTGCAAGAAAACCTGCACAGCGGTCTTATTGTGCCTTCATCCTCTCCGGCGGGGGCTCCTCTCTTTTATTGTACCCAAGAAGACGAAAGATCTTCATTCCTGTCTGGACTTTCGTGGTCTAAATAAGATCACTATAAAAGACCGTTATCCTTTTCCCCTCATCAAGGATATTCTAGAGGCAGTCAGAGGGGCTTAACAATATACCAAACTAGATCTTCGTGGAGCTTACCACCTTTTGCGCATCAAAGAAGGAGACGAGCGGAAGACTGCCTTCCGAACCTCATTTGGTCATTATGAGTACAGAGTTATGCCTTTTGGTCTCACTAATGCCCCCTCCATTGTCCAAAGATTTATGGACTCTGTGTTTTCTGATCTCTTGAACCATATGGTATTCATCTACTTAGACAATATCCTTATTTATTCTAGACGTCCTGAACTTCATTCTGCTCACGTGAAACAGGTCCTCCAAAGACTCAGGGTACATCAACTGTCCTGTAAACCAGAGAAATGTGAGTTTGACAAAACTGAAATCAAATATTTGGGTTATCACCTTAGTCCCACTGGAATAGCTATTGACCCGGAAAAGGTACAAGCCATCCTAGACTGGCCTTCCCCTTCCTCTATTAAGGAAACGCAATGTTTTCTAGGACTAGCTAACTTTTATTGACAGTTTATTTTTGATTTTGCAGAACAAACCAGCCACCTAACTCAAACATTAAAGAAGGAGAATTTAAGTAAAGGCTTTGTCTGGACAAGGGCGGCTGAAACAGCTTTTCAAAGTCTAAAAGAGGCCTTCACTCAAGCACCGCTATTGAGACACCCAGATACCAACAAACAATTTATTGTTGTTACTGATGCTTCTGAAAGAGGCATCAGAGCTGCCTTACTCCAACAACAAGAAGATGACAGTCTAGAACATCCTGTGTTCTATTTGTCCCATGTACTCTCTGTGTCAGAACAACATTACTCTGTATTAGAAAGGGAGTTTTTTTCCCTGAAAACAGCCTGCCTAGAGTGGAGACAGTTCCTTATGGGTTCCAAAGAGCTCTTCGAGGTGAGAACAGACCATCGTAACCTACAATGTTTACGTAATTTTCAATGCCAGAACAGTCGTCCGGCTCGTTGGGTCTTTTTCTTCAGTCAGTACGACTTTTATATCACCTATATTCCTGGATCCCAAAACATACTGGCCGATGCTCTGTCTCGCTGTTATCCAGATTGTACTCCCACTCCATCACAATATCTGCTTGAGCTCAGTCAAATCATCGGTGTAGCTCAATCTTTCCAGGATGACGTACAACTGGAATCTTCCAATCTTTCTGATCAAGAGTTAAAGAACCTAAACCCCCTAATACGTAAACAGAAGGGGTATTATTATTATAAGAACCTGTTGTTCCTCCCAACTAGCGGAGTAAAAGAAAAGGCGCTACAAATGTGCCATGATTCTCCGGTTGCTGGTCATATAGGCATCAAGGCCACGCAGGAATTACTCTTGCGCTCCTTCTGGTGGCCTACCTGGAAATTGGATGTCGAAAAATACGTTCAGGCCTGTCCCATATGTGCCCAAGTAAAAGTACCCCGTACCAGACCTGCGGGATTACTACAACCATTACCTGCCTGCTGCCTGGCACACCATTTCTACTGATTTCATGTGTTCACTACCTCCATCAGCAGGAAACCGGGTCATCATGGTCACAATAGATTCCTTTACTAAGATGGCTCACTTCACTGCCCTGAAAAAATTACCTACCTCTCAAGAACTAAGTCAGATATTTATTCATCATATTTTTTGTCTCCATGGACTCCCACACAGCATTGTATCCGACAGGGAACCTCAGTACATCTCCCGGTTTTGGAAACATTTCTGTAGAACACTGAATATCAATATAGCACTATCATCTGGTTTCCATCCTCAAACCAATGGACAGACCGAACGTCTCAACCAAGGATTAGAGCAGTACCTTCGCTGCTTTTGTAATTCTACCCAGAGCAACTGGAACACTTACCTTCCTATCGCTGAATTTTCTTACAATAACACTGTCCATAGTGCCTCCAAGGTCACCCCCTTTTTCTGTTCTTATGGCTATCATCCTACCTCTTTTCCTACAACTCATCAGTCTACCTCTTCTCTTCCTGCTGTCACTTCATTTTCCAGACTACTTCTACAGATCCATAGATTGATCGATCTAACTTGTTGAGCACTAAGAGATACATGAAGAGAATAGCAGAAAAGAAGTGTAGGGCTGCTCCAATATATCACCTCCAGGATAAAGTGTGGCTTTCCTCAAAATTTCTTCCTTTGCGACTTTCTCAGAACAAGTTTACACCTCGTTACCGCGGTCCTTTCTGTATTCTTCAGCTGATTAATCCTGTCACTGTCCATCTTCACTTGCCTCGTACCTGGAAGGTTCATCCGGTCTTTCATGTTTTCCAGCTCAAACCTTATGTGCCTGATCCTTACTTTCTGCAGTTTCCTTGTCCTCCTCCTTTGTTAGTGAGTGATGTACCAGAATATGAGGTACAGGAGATTTGTGACTCTCGTATCTTTCACAACCGTCTTCAGTATCTGATTCATTGGAAGGGTTACCCTCTCAGTGAATGCTCTTGGGAAGATGCATCTTCTGTTCACGCCCCTCTTCTGTTCATGCCCCTCTTCTGATTCACCGCTTATTTCCGCACAAACCTGGACCTCTGGGGGGGACCTACTGTCACGCCGTGGCGCGAGCCAAACATTCGGCTTGGGCCGTGGAGCACGGCATACGAATGCGCCGCAACCTAGCCTGCTGTCCACTTTACGAGGCCCCAAATTGGGCATGGGGCCTCGTTCCTACATAGCGCAACGCGCTTACAGGCAGGTCTAACCCTCCCCCACTCACCTGTTCTTGTTTTCTTCTTTTTCTTCCTTTTTCATTGTGCCTCCCTTTATGTTTTTACTTTTTCCCATAATATTACCCCTCTCTTCCCAGCATGCTTTAGTTCCTTACTTTATATGGCTCCTAGTCCATTATGTTCTATGTGTTTTTCCCCATCTAAGATGGTGTCCTTGCACTTCCTGTGGGTCGCTTCCTGTTTTTTGGTACATAAGGGCTCTGCTTCTTTCTCTCCTTGCGCTGCAACACTTTCTGTTTGGATGGTGTCTTTGCTCCTTCTTCCTCGTATTCGATACTGGTTCACGTCCGTTCCAGTGTTGTTTCCTGTTCTTTTTGCTCTTGTATTTACCTTTCATTTTGCTCCTGTTCCAGGAACTTTTCCTTTCTGGAGGTTTTTTCCCCTTTCAGGGTTTTTTATTTCCCTCTGGCACTACTTCTGAAGGACACGGCCTGCCCTTGGCGTTTCCATTGCCTGCAGCACCGTGGCTACCAGAAAGAGTCGCCCCTACGTGGGCCAAGGCCGAACATTCAGGAACAAGATCCTCGCCAGTCGTTCTGCGGACTCCAGGTTAAAGCAGCGTGTAAGTCGTGACACTCACTCTCCCTTTCTACACACCAAACAGGCGACCCCGGAGAGTTAATACCAAACTTCTTATATATGAGGATATATTAGCTGAGATTAGGGATTATTCATTTCAAACAATACACCAGCAACTAACATCACAACCCTATGGGAAACCCATTAAGGCAGTTGGTAAAGGCCAATTTATAGCAGTAGCAGTGAGACTAAATGTAACCAGATGTAACAAACTCAAACAAATGGAGAACACCATACGAATCCTGGGGGCAACACACAGAAGTAAGGGGTCAGTGGCAGTTAGAGGGCAACTCACCACACTCCAGAAACAATTATGGGCTTTAGATATGGATAAGGCGGAATATGCCCTACTCAGGACAAAGCAAAAGTTTTGGGTGGGAGGTGATGGGGCAGGCTGTCTTCTGGCATGCATGTGGCAGAGCTGAGGCTGCCTGATGGCACACTGACATTCCAAGAAGAGCTGATCCTTTAAAAGTTTGAGGGGTTCTATATGGATCTGTATTCTGCTGAGGTGCTTGACCCTGAGGGGAGTGAGACAAATCTGGGCTCCATCCCCCTGCCTCAGATCCCCTGGGGGGCTAGCGCTGCCCTAGAGAGGGATGTTATGCCCACTGAGGTCGTTACAACCATTCATCGTCTCCAGATTGGGAAAGCACGGGGTGTGGACGGTTTCAGGGCAGAAATCTACAGTACTTTTGGACCCCAACTAGCCCCTGTGTTGGCTAGGTTATATAACACCTTGGGTACATTTAGCTCCCTCCCCCTATGATGCAACTGGGTACAGTGACAGTTATCACTAAACCAGGGAAAGACTCACAGTTATGCTCCTCAAATCGACCCATTAGTCTATTGAACGTGGATGCCAAGATCTTCACGGGCATATTGACCCATAGGCTAAACCCTTATATGCAAGACTTAGTGGATCCAGATCAAACCAGATTTGTTTCCAGAGAGGTCCTGCAGTGACAACATTAAGAGACTCTGCCACCTATTGGATACTCTAAACTACCAGCCCTACTCCTTTCCATTGCCGTGGAGAAAGCCTTTCACTATGTGCACTGGCCATACCTCCATGTGGTCTTCGGCCATTTCGGACTGGGACCCAGATTCCGCACATGAATCCACTGCAACTATAACACGCCTAGAGCTGTGGTGGTGGTGAATGATGTGTTGTCCCCGCAATTACCAATCTCTAGGGGCACACGATACGGCTGCCCCATCCCGCCCCTACTATTCGCCGTATATATGGAGCCCTTTCCTGAACATATACAACGGCATCCAGACATATTTGGAATGCCGATATGCATCCGATCTTATAAACTACCTCTATATGCGTACGATGTGCTACTTCACTTGTCTCATCCCCAAACCTCCATACCGTCTGTAATGGCAAAGCTGACAGCTTTTAGTGAGGCGTCTGGCTTTAAAACCAATCTAAATAAATTGGACATTTTACTATACCGGAAGCGGATTGGACTTCCTTGGAGACATTCTCCCTTTTTCATGGGCCATGCCCGTAATTACATACCTGCTCCTTCAGATACTGCCCACGCTGGAGGCCACGGAAGGGCACAACTATAACACGATCTTACGTACCGCATGCTCAGATTTGATGGGGTGGAAAGCATATGGTCTCTTATGGCTTGGCCGTCCGGCTGTGGTCAAGATGACACTCCTGCCTAAGGTACTTTACATTATGCAGACTTTGCCCCTGCAGCCACCCCCTAACTTGATAGACAAACTACAAACGCACATTTGGGACTAAGGCCCTCATTATGACATTAGCGGTAAATTCCGAATACCACTGCAGTGACTCCTGCTAACATACCGCCGCAGAGGTGAACATCCGTCCGCCAGATTATAACACATACACACAAAACTGACAGAAAACAGCCACAACCACATATCTGTCAGACCCACTGTATGTGATAAACTGTCGGAACTAACACCCATACCGTTACACCACCAATAGTATGCCCGTCAAATAAAGATCCACGAATCACCCCAGTGGACAGTCAACAGCGTAAACCATTGGTGGTGAACACCGCTGCAGCGGATATGGCCACCCAAATACAAAAGAAGACAACATTGAACAGAACAAAAAACCCACACCTGACACAAATGCACTCCCACGAACAGCACTACAAAAACAACACTATCACCCACAACCCTTTGCTAACACGACAAGACGGCTACACTTTGTGACGCTAATCCAAAAGAGAACTGCACACACATATCACAACTACCAATTCATCCGACACGCACCACATACCACACACCCCACCACATCACACATCACCCTCTGCACAATCTACACACACCACACAACACCCATGTCCCCACAAAGGCACCCCGTTTCACTGATGAGTTGCGGGTCATGGTTGAGGAAATAGTCAGGGTAGAGCCACAGCTGTTTGGAGCACAGGTACAGCAGATATCCATTGCCAGGAAGATTGAGCTATGGCGGAGGATCGTGGACAGGGTGAGCGCCATGGGAAGACAGCCACACACAAGGGACGACATAAGGAAGAGATGGAATGACCTACAGGGGAAGGTGCGTTCCATTGCAGCAAGGCACCAGCTCGCCATCCAGAAGACTGGCGGTGGACCCCCCTCCTCCCCCCACAGCTGACAGCATGGGAGGAGCAAGTCTTGTCAATCCTGCATCCTGAGGGTCTCACTGGAGAAGCCAGAGTACTGGACACTGGTGAGTCAACATTTACTACCTATCACCCCACCATGCCTGCATGTCATCTCAACCCCTCACCCTGACTCCCATCACCCCACTCCAGCCAACACAGTGCACCACCACAATTAACAAACCTAAATATCAAGCCCTGCATGCCATACCCTCTGCATGCACATCCCTTCCAGCCCTGCATGTACACCCACCACCAATGTATGCACAGCATGGAGAACTAACAATCCCACAATCCCTCACCATACACAAACAAAGGTGGCCGGGCAACAGCATTAATATAAGGGAAGCTAGTGATGCAGAATATGTCACAGACATGTAGCATAATACACCACTTACATCCCCACAGGTACCCCAGCCAATCTCTGCAGCAAGGAGGTGCCACGGCTACCCAGTCCCCCACCAGAAGAGGCCTTCAGTGATGACAGCAACTCTGGAGCTCTGGATCCGTATGAACTCCCTGGCCCATCAGGGGCCACTGGTCAGTCGGCTACCCCACCCCACACCCAGTCCACTACAGAGCCCCCCCCTCAGATTCCAACACCACAGCAGCCACCCAACGTTCCCAGACTTCTGTCCCCAGGACACGTCAATCAGTAGTGTGCCCACCTGTACAGGGACCCCAGTCCACACCTCACAGGCAAGACAATGAGGGTCCTGGGGTCAGTGGGAGTGGGCACACCGTTGAGGAGACACAGGTACAGGGGGCCAGGGACGGTCAGAGGACAGATGTGCGCCGGGGGAAGACAGGCCCAGGGAACCGACTGCCCAGGAGGCATTCACTAATGTCCTGAGGGCTTACCAACAGTCCCAGGACAAGATGGGTCAGGTGATAAACATCATGCAGGAGAACCAGCAGCTGCAGGGGGAAACCCACCAGGGGATGTATGTCAGAACGATGCCTGCCTGAACAACGAATGCCTGAATAACGATGTAGGAACAATGACCTTGTTGTTACCACTAATGCCTTTACCATGAATGCCTTAACAACGATTTTTCATTGTAAATGCATTCCTGGTAAAGGCATTAGTGATAGGCATCCATTGTTCCTGCATGCGTCCACCTTGGCCCCCCACCCCACCCCACAAATTACTGCAACCCCCCCAAAACCACCCCCACCCCGCCCCTAAACCTGACCCCCACCCCATCCCTGAAATCTAAAGTACCCCCACCACTAAAACTACTCCGAGCCCCCGACCCTGCCCTTATACCCCCCTAACTCCCCACCCCGCCCCTAAAATTACCCGACCCCCAACCCACCCCATAAATCTAAAACCCCAACCCCGCCCCTAAAACTGACCCCCACCCTACCCCCAAAACCTAAAACAATCCCAACCCCCAACCCTGAAACCTAAAGTACCCCAAACCCCACCCCGAAAACTACTCCGAGCCCCCAACCCTGCTCCTAAACCTGAACTCCCCCAACTTCCCACCCCGCCCCTAAAATTACCCGACCCCCCAACCCACCCCTAAAACCCCAAACCCCCCACCCCTAACCCAGAAAATACCCCAACCCCCCCACCCCGGCCCTAAACCTTAAACCCCCACCCCCCACCCCAAACCAGAAAATACCCCGACCCCACCCCACCACCGGCCCTAAACCTTATACCCCGACCCCCCACCTCAGCCCCCAAACCAGAAAATACCCCAACCCCCCAGCCCGGCCCTAAACCTTAAACCCCGAACCCCGCCCCAAACCAGAAAATACCCCGACACCCCACCCCCGGCCCTAAACCTTAAACCCCGACCCCCCACCCCCGCCCCCAAACCAGAAAATACCCCAACCCCCCAACCCCGCCCTAAACCTAAAACCCCGACCCCCCACCTCTGCCCCCCCAAACCAGAAAATACCCCGACCCCCTCACCCCGACCCTTAACCTTAAACCCCGACCCCCACCCCTGGCCCCAAACCAGAAAATACCCCCACCACCGCCCCAAAAACTAAAACCCCGACCCCCCACCCCGCCCCACTTACCTAAGTCGTCGCCTCGTCGCTTCGTCCTCCTCACCCCACTCCCTTGTTTGTGCCTTAACCACGCATGTGCGTTGTTCAGCACATGCGTGGTTAAGGCACAAAACAACGAAGTCGTGGTTAACAAAAGCGTTGTTCCGCTTTCGTTAACCAGAGCTTCGTTGTTTAGGAGTCGGTGTTGAGGGCGTTTCCCACCACCAGGAGATGAAGCAAGAAGTGCAGGCCCTGAACCACACAATGGTCTCCATTGCCGGGTTGCTGGGTGATATGGCCAACATCATGAGGGACTACACAGCACACCAAGGGGGTCCCTTCCACTAGCCAGTGTACTGACCAGCTCGCCACATCTGCTGTAGATAGTGGACAGGAGGCTCTGCCACAGGACCCACAGGCCACCAGCATCCCCTCCTCCCCCTGCAGAAGGTGAACCACCTGGAAAACGGTCCCTGTGACCCAGACAAACACCAGAGACAGTTTCCAAGACCAAGACCACTGATCGGAAATGAGTCCCTCCTGAATGTTCCCCTTGTGTTCCACTGTGTCACCTTGTCCACTTTGAACTGCCATTGCTCCCCTTCCTATGGCCCCTTGGACACTGGACCTGTGCTACAAACAGACTGTCACACTAAACTGGACTATTCCCAACCATCACCGCACACTATTGCACTTTGCATTGTATACCAATTGTTAATTAACACCCTTGGGCACAACTTGAGTAATAGTGCTTTATCTGAAGATAATGTACAATGTCTTGAACTGTAATGAACTGCATGATCATGTGTAAATGTCCAGTAATAGGTTGATCCATCCTACAAATGTGTCTCAGCAGTCTGTACACATCACAGCAACATCTGCAATAAGGGAAGGCATGGTGGATGCAACGGTAATTACTGGCATTATGCTACAGCCACACAGCACAACACTGAAATGGAGAAATGTTTAGTTCAACAGTCTTACCAGAGTGTCATTGGAAGTACTGCTGGATCATATGTGTCCTGTTGTCCACATCTTCCTCCTCTTCCTCCCCCTCACTGTCCTCAGTGTCCACTGCTGCCACAGCTGCATTCTCATCCATCTCATCCTGCAGATAGGGCACATGCCGTCTGAAGGCCAAATTGTGCAACATGCAGCACACAACAACAAGACTGCAGACCTTCTCAGGGGAGTAGCATAGGGATCCACCTGTCAGATGGAAGCACCTGAACCTAGCCTTCAGGAGCCCGAAGGTCCTTTCAACAATCCTCCTGGTACGCCCACGAGCATCATTGTACCTATTCTCAGCCCCTATTCTTGGATTCCTAACAGGGGTCAGACGCCAGGACAGGTTTGTGTAGCCTAAATCACCTGCAAGAAGTGGGGGACACACATTAGCCCTGCACAAGGGCATGGGGTATGACTTCTGAAGGCATACACTGACATACATTGGGTGGGGACTCCGGCTCACCTATAAGCCACACTCTTTGCCTCTGTAGTTGTGCCATCAGCTGTAGGACACTGCTTTTTCTCAGGACAAAGGCATTCTGCACCGACCCAGGATACTTGTCAGTGATGTGGGAGATGTACTGGTCAGCAAGGCACACCATCTGGACATTGAGTGAGTGGAAACTCTTCCTATTCCTGTACACTTGTTCATTGGCCCTGGGGGGGAACTAAGGCAATATGGGTCCCATCAGTGGCCCCAATAACGTGTGGTATATGTCCCATTGCATAGAATCCAGCCTTCACAGTGGGTAAATCATCTACCTGGGGGAATGCGATGTAGCTGCACAAGTTTGAGCAAGGCTACCAAAACCCTTGCAAGCACAATAGAGAACATTGGCTGTGACATTCCTGCAGCCAAGCCCACTGTAACCTGGAAAGAGCCAGTTGCCAGGAAATGGATCACTGAGAGTACCTGCACAAAAGGGGGTATTACTGTGGTGCAATGGGCAGCAGGTAGCAGATCAGGCTCCAATTGTGCACACAGCTCTGTGATAGTGGCCCTGTCCAGACGATAGGTGAGTATGATGTGCCTGTCCTCCTGTGTAGCCAAGTCCACAAGGGGTCTGTACACAGGTGCGTGCCTCCTCCTCCTATTCCTCCACAGTGGTTGGTACCTAAGGAACTCAAAAGTAAGAAGGGAGTGACAAGAGGAACCATGAACACACTACAGCAGTGTACACAGAGCATGCCTGTATGTTGGACACTGGAATTGTCTAGGTGTGTACATTTGACTACAATGACGCACTTTTAAATCTGTACATGTGTACTAGCATTAGAAAATGGCAACCGCCTGTCCTGTATGCAGGGACAGGTGGACGTGACCTCACTCTGCCTGCGTTTGTGTCATGGCGGGCGGCGGTCTGCTCCGCCGTGCAATTCCTCATTTGCTAACAAGGCCCTGTATGGAGTATGGGAACCAACAATGATTAACGCTGCCAGTGACGGTGTTCACCGCCACGGACATGACTGCCATTTTATTTCTACCACTTCACTTGATTCCTGACTTTCCACAGGACGACATCTCCACTGTGTGTGCTGCTGTGACCTGTGTCTGGAACCTGTCTTGGCACATGCAACAGGAGAAAAGGCCTGAGCCTTCAAGTCGGATGAGTTGGAGAGGCTCATGGATGGGGTCCTACCCCTGTATGGGCAGTTGTATGGGCCTCCAGACCAACAGGTGAGTACACCATGGGCACATTGCATGCAACATGGTTGAATTTAGATGTGTGTGTGTGTGCTGGCAGGGTGTCATTTGGGGGGGAGTATGTCTGGTGGCAGTGTTAATGCAGGGGTTCGGGTCATGTGTGTGCCTGATGAGGGGTAAATGCAGTTTGTAGGCCATATGTGTGACAGGCTGGATTGTCTGGTTCATGGTGTCCCACTGTTCGTGTTTCCTCTGCAATTCAGCCCCCACCAGAAGAAGGAGTTGTGGCGTGTCACTGCCAAGGATGTGCAGACCCTGGCGGTCTATAGCAGTCAAGGCACCCACTGCAGGAAATGGTGGGAGGACCTGAGACGCTGGGCCCGGAAGACTGCGGAGTCCCAGCTGGGGATGGCCTCCCAACGAGGGAGGGGTGTCCGTCAGAACCTGATCCACCCAATGGCACGCTGGCAGGGGCCTACCCAGAGCAGGATGGGCACTTGAGGGAATCACAGCAGCCACAAGGGGGTGAGTACAGTGTGTTTGACAACCATCTCTTTTGCCTAGCATGGGATTTGGGTGCAGGGCACTAGTCAGCGGATGCCCCAATATGCCAGTCTAGACAATACTGCATGGTCCAGCTTAGGTCACTAGGGTGAAATGCATGTTTTTGATAGCAAGGTAGCTGGCTTCCATGGCAGACAGGGCTTAGTTGGTCCCAGGTGGTGTGTAGCTGGCAGTGTTTGGCTCCTACCTGCTATGGTACTTAGCCAATGGTATGCCAGTGTGGTACATACTGCCCATTCACAGTCTCAGTGTGTGACATTGATGTGTATGACATCTGTGCTGTTGGTGCTCTGAATGACCCTGTGCTCCCTTTCTTTCTCCCCCCTCTCTCCTTTTGTCATCCTGTCCTTGTGTGCATTAGCATCATCTGGCGAAGGAGCAGGGGCACCTGTGAGTGAGGAAGCTGCTGCCCACGTGACCCATGAGGCAGAGTCCACCGACGCTGAGGGGACCAGTGGGACGGAGGGCAAGGGGAGCACCACGGCGGGGACAGGAGGAGATACCACTGACTCTGATTCCTCCTCCAATGGGATCTCCATGGTGGTGGCAGACTTCTCTGGGACCACTCCACCTACAGGTTCTACCGCCACCCCCGTACCAGCACTGCCCTCCCAGTAGCCACCCTCGAGTTTCCAGTGCCCTCTCACCCAGGATGGTGGGCATCCCCTTCGCTCCAGGCACCACAGATCCTGCCCCAGTCAGCCCTGCTGACCTCAGTGAGGAGGCTTTTGACCTCCTGAGATTCATCTCTTTAGGGCAGTCAACCATAGTGAATGCCATCCAGGGGCTGGCATCCCAAATGCAGCAATACAATGCCTTCCTGGAGGGCATTCAGGGTGGCTTGGCAGCCCTACAGAGATCGTTTCAAGTACTGGCCTCTTCAGTGACTGCAGTCAGTGTCCCTGTTTCTCCGTCCCCCCTCCAACTACCACTTCCAGTCTCCTCACCCCTAACCCATCCCACGCGCACATTCAGGCAAGCATGCACACACAACATCAAACAAGACTCACACAGGCAAACACAGGCAGCACACTTCAGTTCACAAGCACTCACACAGCCAACACCCAGATGCACACACATCATCCACTGCCTCCACTGTCTCCCCCTCCTCCTCCCTCACAGTCACATCTGCACTCACACCTACATGCACTGCATCAACAGTCCCTGAACCTGCAACCTGCACAGCCTTGTCCACAGTCACCAGCAGACATGCACCCCACACACCACATGCGGAGTTACCACCATCACCACATCATGCAGCACACCAACCTCACTTACAGACACCACCACAACATCCATCCACACGTCCTGTTTGAGCTCCCACTCCCTGTCTCCCCCCTCCAAAGACACACAAACGCTCGCACCCAGACCCCCAACAGCCATGCACCTCACACATGCACACTGTCCATGCACCTGCACCGAAGTCCAGCACATCTCCTCCTCCTAAAACTACTCCCTCTGCCTCCACTCCCATCCCTCCTCCCACATGCCACCCCATTGGCCCTAAGAAGTTTTTCCTTTCCCGCCTTGACCTCTTCCCTCCCCCTCTTCCTGCCCGTAAGAGGAAGGTCCCACCCCCCCAGCCCAGTACCTCAAGCACCCAGTCTGACACTGTTCCATGTCTCCAGCTGCCACTAAGGGCCCTGCTTCAAGGACACTCCGCCGCCCCCAAAACGGAGGGCTAAAGTTCCACCCCCTCCCAAACAGACAACCAAGACCATGGAGCCACCTCCAAAGCCTAGGGTTAAGGAGACCCCTCCCAAGACAAAGGCCAGGGAGACCCTTCTCAAGACAAAACAGATGCCAAGGAGCCTCGTCCCGAACCAGTGGGCAAGTAGGCCCCTCAAGAACCAGTGGGCAAGGAGCCCCCTCCATCACACAGGGGCAAGGAGCCCCATCCATCACCAGAGGGCAAGGAGCCCCCTCCAGAACCAGTGGGCAAGGAGCCCCCTCATCACCAGAGGGCAAGGAGTCCCCTGAATAACTAGTGGGAAAGGAGCCCCCTCCAGATCCAGTGGGCAGGGTGGCCCCTACAGAACCAGTGGGCAAGGAGCCCCCTCCAGAACCAGTGTGCAAGGTGCCCCCTCCAGAACCAGTAGGCAAGGAGCCACCTCGCAATGAGAAGCCCCTCACCTCCCCCCAGAGGAGCCGGCCCATGTCCAACCTGATGCCCCTAAACAGTGGAGTCCCGATGTTGTCAGGAGTCAACTTGGGGCTTGGACTTTGCCCTGTGGGCATTAGTGACTTTTGACTGGCCTTTGGGCCTGCATGTAAATCTACAGTTGTGTATGTCTCTGGATTTGGGATTTTCATCCAACATGACTACAATGGTTGGAACAGAGGTAGGTGTCCTGGCTTTCTTTGCTCCTGGGTACTGTTACCGTCTATTTACTGCAGCTGGTTCAGGGTGTGTGGTGTGTGTGTAAGGTGTGTGTTGTGCATGTGTGTGTCACACTCCCCTCCCTCCATTCCACCCTTGTGTGCTAGGCGGCTGTACTCACCGTCATCGTCTTCATCGGCGTTGGTGATCCAGGACGGCCATGGCATGGTACAGCATCGGGAGGACTTGCAGTTCAGGTTCCATGGCGGCCGCGGACTCCTCTGAGTCCCTGAAGGTGAAAGTCTCCTTTTATATGTTTCCACCAGGCTTTTGGTGTTGTTGCTACCGCCCCGGAAATCCTTGAGGTGAGGTATGTCATAATATGGTGGGCGGATCCTTGTCTTCCACCTGCCTGTAGGTGGCTACCACTGTGTTCATTGGTCGTACCGCGCTGTGATTGGTGTGGTACATTGGCTATGAGAGGGATCACTGCCATGGTCATTATTTGGTGGTCATTACCGCTGGCCTGGCGACGGTACTACCGCCATCACCAGCGTGGCAGTCACCTGACCGCCACGGTCAAAATGACCACCTAAATCTGGGATGGCAAGAAAGCTAGAATGGTAAAGGCCTACCTGTCACAGACTGAGGAAGGGCTGGGTATCCTACTTATTAAGCTACTATCAGGCTGCCCAGCTGTGCTTTATGGTTGAACGGGCACTTACACACACAGAGAAGCATTGGTGTTAACATCAGCCAAGCTGTGGCCATTGTACATATCTTGAAAGTACCATGGCTGCCAAAGTAACACCGACCGCCAGGGGTATACATCTCCCCTATCCTGCGTGCTACACTGGGAGCCTGGAACAATGTGCAAGTTAGAAAACTGCTGTCCACACTGATTTCTCCACAGACGACGTTCATCGAAAACCCCGACTTTCCATCTGTACACAGCAAGCCTTCATTTGCTGTCTGGCAGGAATCTAATCGTAAGAGAATTGGAGACCTCTTTGATGAGGAAGAGGTTATGGACTTTGACCGACTCCAAGAGGGTTATGGTCTGCCGGCCACGACTTACTGGCAATACCTGGCAGCTTGCCACTGGTTCACCTCCCCACAGTCCACCTACATGCGAGCAGGGCCCTCACATGATTTGAAAGATGGTTACTAACTCGTGAGTCAAATAAACTACTTCTGTCCAATATTTACGCATTCTCACTGGTACCCCCAGTACTGTTTAAAACATCAGCAAGGCGTAGATGGGACGCGGAATGCGAACGTCCATTTACAGGTAAAGAATGGCATGATGTCCTGCACCAGGCCCGGGTCACTGCACATGCCATGAACACCAAATAAATGTTTTTAAAAACAGCCCACTACTGGTACTATACGCCTGCGAGAGTCTCCAAGTGGAGGGTAACAGGTGACAGCAGAGCTTGGCGCCAATGTGGACAAGAGGGCACAATCACGCACATATTGTGGCACTGTCCAAAAATTGCCTCATTTTGGCAAACCATTCTCCAGGCAGTAGATTAAATGTATGACACCAACATACCACGGTTTCCTAGCTATGTGCTACTAGGACTTCCAAACCCACAAACATACCCCTTCAAGCACTAAGGGTCCTGCTATCACATTGGCGCTAGGTGTGCCCAAACACCTAAAACTCTCTCACTAGGGTTCAAACATCATTCCCACACACACTGAATGGCTGCATAAACTATGGACAATAGTGGGGATGGAAAAACTGACAGCAACTGTAACTAGTTCATTGCCCTTTTTTGACGAAACCCTCTGTAGACCCATCTTAGTTTAACTTAACCGATGTGTCTCCCTTGGCGGGCCCCTACTTGCCGTGTATATTCTTAAGATTACCCACTGTGTGATGTAATTGACAATTGTAAACAACGTGTATTCATCCCCCGTTTCTTTTTTCTCTTCTCTATCCCTTTCACCCCTCCCATTCACCTCAACTGTGTTCCCCACCAGCCAATAGATGTAGGAGGGAGAAGCTGTATTGCTCTTTTACTTCCTCTAAAATTCAATAAAGAGATCTTAAACCAAATAATCTCCATTGCAACTGCTTCCCTGAAAAAAATATAAATGTGCACAACAGGTTAATCTACATATATAAAGGGAACGCAGAAGCTCATATTGGCTTTAATTAATAAAATCACTAGCCATTTTATCATTCTTCTCTGTGTACACGTGTTACATTACACAACTACTCACCAAGCTACAACTTACAACAAAAATCAACTTATTCTTAATCTCGTAGGTGAAACCTAATGCATTTACAAATGCTTGTTTCTTCTATGTCAGGACCGGAGGCTCCGATTATGCTTTCTCTTTCTTTTACTGTTCCAAACAGCAGCCAATAATAGAACAGTAAACAAAAAACTTCAATACCTGTGAAGCACAGTGATAGTCACATGGTCCAATCATATCACAGGACCTAAATCTATAAAAGCCATAACCTCGACAGTCACTTCCTCTTTCTTTGCTGCTCCGTAGCAGATAAGTACAACTTGTTTTTATTACATGTATTTGTTTTTAAGCGATTGTCTTTTTGCAGCGCTTTGTATATTGTTAGGCTGCGCTTTCATTGCGCGTGTGTCTCGTTACTCGTGCCGTTTGGCCGAGTTTATTTATAGTGGAGCGGGAGCGGACTACGGGTTAATCGTGTAGTCCTATTTCTATTTCCGTGATCGTGTTGTGCCGCGCACGCGCTACGGCTCTGGCTCTTTCCCTTTTCACTTTGTCCACTCCCCCTTTTGAAATCCTGAGTGTAGAATATTATTATATTATTTTAATTCTCAACAAGAATTCAGGAGAATGGCTCAATGGCATGGTGATGAATCAGGATATTATCCTGAAGATAATTTTGACCAGATGGAGATGAATCTGGTAGAAGCCCTTGACACCAGGGTGCAACAATCAGTTAATGACGCTCTGGTTAAGGCTTTGGGACCCTTTTCGGGCCAATTGCTTGATTACGCTCGTAATCAAGGTTGGGTGCCGGGACTTCCTGCCCCCGCATCCTAAGCCCAAGGACAAAGGGAAGCAGAGTGATTCCAATATCTCTTCTGATCAGGCTGATGCCTTCGAGAAACTACGCCGCAAAAGAGCCGGTGAACACAACTACAGCAGTAAAAAGAATGCTGATACCCCTTCCTCCTCTAATGATGACGCCTCTTCTGACTCAGATGACCCTGAGGTACCAGGTACAAGCAAAAAAAAACAAGGGACAGTCATCTCCTCACAAAGTTCTAGATTTTGACCCCACTGATCTCGTTCATCCTAGGGCGTCCAACTGGGTTCCTCCTCCTGAGGTGGCCAATTATGTACAATCCCATTTGCGTAAAGGTTTTGACAAGGAGGTTCGCGCTTGTCTCCTGGTCGAATTTCCCAGACCCGACCTAGAAGGGAAGGTGGCAGATACCACTGAAGTAGATCCCACGATGGTAGTATTTATGAATTTTTTCTCAAAAGATCCTAAAAAGGGTCTAGACAGAGCTTGGCGTACTTGTCAAGATAAACTCTTGGTTATTTCTGGTCCCCTTACAAAAATTTTAGAGCTGACTTTCCATTCCAAGGAATCTGGTATGGCGGTAGACACGGACATTCTAACTGAATGGGTGCAGAGGGCCATTTGGCAGCTTGGCAACACTAACTGTGCTAATTCTACAGAGCGCAGACGGACTTTCTTGATGTGCATTGACCCCAAGCTTAACGATCTGTCTTCCTCTAAAGCTGGTCCTGCTGCGGATGGTATGCTGTTTGGTGCACCATTCATGAAAGAATTGTCAAAATTTTGCTCTACCTACACCTCCCTCGACAAGACCCAGATGTTCTTCAAGAAGGTATTTAAGCGCAGCCTTTATCTCAGGACCGGTTGTTACGGAGGGTGTATGCCCGGCTGAGGAGCCTTCAGGAGCCCTCAAGCCTACTACTCCAGAGGTAGAGGAGGCTGGTATGGAGAACCAGCGGAGACCACCTTCTACCCCACCTGTGCTCGTGACGGACGCGCCAGATTCCGCAGGGGTCCCAGAAGACGTCAACAGAGTGCAATTCAGGACGCAGGATATTCTGGTAAGTGTTATTCCCTCGTCACAAGTGATTTTGGGGGCAGGGTCAGTTCCTTTCTCCACAATTGGAATCTGATTTCGGGAGACCCTTGGGTTCTTCAAACAGTGACAGGTTTCAGACTGGAGTTTTTCAGTACCCCAGTGGTTCCCAATCTGTGCGCTGCGGCTCCTAGGTGCGCCTTCAAAACTAGCCAGGGGTGACGCACAGAGTTTGGGATGGATTACCTGAGTGTTTAATATGATTTTGTTTAATGTTTGTGCATAATGTTTAATATGATTATTACCAGTGTTTATCTTACTGCTCGCTAATTCGGGCTCTAAAATATACGTGCACTTCATATAGTAATAAATAGAAACAAAATGCATGGTCGGTATCACGGCTGCACCATATTATTCCTCTGGAATTTAACGTGCTACCCAAACCTCCCTCGTGAAATTGTGAATAGTGGTCTCATCTACTTGGCGTAATCTAGAGCAGTAAAAAGTTCTGCTGTTTCTCCCTACCGCTGCACCTGCCTTCTTGAGAAATCTTGTATGGTTGTGTCCTTTAAAGTGTGTTTTGTGCTCCTCATGTGCATGTGTGTCTTTTAAAGCGCATGTTTTAGTATTTAATGCTGCTTGTAGTCTGTTTATAACTGACAGTTGAAATAAAGACGCAAAGGCCATGTTAAAAATGAAAACAGACCATTTTATTTAACCTTCTATTTAGGTATTGTGCCCGAACCTGTGTACAAACTCAAAACGTGAAGAAATGGCCAGTATTTCTCTCAGGGAAAAGTTTTAGACGACTTAACCTTTTAGTGAGCCCCGGCACTGACTCAGGAGCTGTTTGAACACATCAGAGCCCACATCACAATTTGTGTCAGTCAGTCGTCTTTGATACTGTTCTGTTAATTTCAAACTCATTTTTATCATTTCATTACTATGTTGTCACGTACGTCAACGTTTGAAGGATACCATATGTGAAAAGCTTGCTGGTTTTCACTCCTAAGAATTTTCAAAAGTTGAGAGCTCAGTCAACACCAGACTACTGACTGCATTGTAATGCCTTAACAACCATAAATATATATTTGACAAATAACATTAACAACAATCTGTTTGGTATCAGCATGTCTGTGGTCTGTTAGTAAAGTGCAGTGTGTGTGTGTCTTGTACAATTAAGAAAGCATCTGGAATGCCACACATTAAGTTGTCTCGAGTAATTCTGCACAGTATGGAGAAATGTTGATTCCAAAACTTATCTTTGCTCTTCTTCTGTCTAAGGGGCAAACCACCCCTTCTGAGTGTGCAAGACGCATGCTCACTAAAATGCGTAAAGTATGAAAGGTACAGAACATCAAAACAGCAGTCCTGCCTTCGAAGGTGGATTCTCCTAATGGAACTTAGTTGTGCAAATAATGTTTTCTATGGCTTTGTCCCTTAGTTTATCGTTACAAGGCTAAAGCCTCTGCAGTGCACTATAAACCTAAATAAATGAATACATTATCCATGGGTTGAGTGGCCACTTAGTCTACCTATTGTAAAGGCTTTAGAGTTACGGACGAGTTCCTGCTTGCCCAGGTCCTCTTCAGTACAGGTGCTAACACTCCTCTGCCTTAGCATATAAAAATGTATGCCTACTGTGAATTCATCATAGTGCAAGACACCTTCCATTTTGTGTTCTAGCGGCTTCGTATGCAGGTGAGCCAATGTGGCCAAGAAGACATCAGGCAAATGTAAAAGGGAGTCTCTGTTATGCCGCCCAGGTTTTGGGATACTGAATAAAAAATGCCCTGTCTCCAAAAAGTAGCTCTGATTAAAACCACATTATTTGTTTGTGACAAGAGAGACTCTGAATAACTATCCCATGTACTTTAGAGATGGAGAAACTCACTCTAAACTCTACAAGTGGCAAGAAGTAAACATCGCCAGGTCAATTGACCAGCTATTGTTGTGAACGCCCTTGATTCTGGTTCAATGCAAATAGAACAACTCAGTATTAGTACTGCTGACCTACCACAGAGAACCAGAGATGCCTCTGGTGAATTGGAATGTGCAGAAAGATTTCTTAAAAATCAAATTCAGAGCGGAAGACTCCTGGATTAATTAGCTCAGTAGAGAAAGAACTCACACTCCGAGAATTATCTGCGCGCGTCCTGCTTCTGGCTTGAATATATTTTATCTGTCAGATTGTAAACAAGCAGCAGGGGAGAGGAGAAGGACTTCACCCGGCTGGGCTGGCAAGCTTCTAATCTAGAAGATTCAGGGCGGGTCTGTGCAGGTTCATGCAGTGCCTGTGAGTGGGTGTGTTACCTTGAAAAAACTGAAAACCCGTGTATGCATGTTTGTAAAGTTTGTTTCTCACTGTTGTCTATGTGGAGGGTCTGAAATTATTTACTGTTGTCAGAGGAAGCTTTAGAATGAAAAGGAGGTGCGACTTGCCCGAAAGTTTATTTAAACTTCACTGACAATGTTATCATGGGGTGTTTGAGTCATTGACTACTCGTATTAGTTAAACCTATTAGAATTATGTAGCTATTCAGGACCAGGTCACGTGGTTAGATCGACTACTTTATCTTAATCATAGATAGATGTGGGCTGCCTATCTGTAAGTCGATTCCCCAGGGCTCTTCATGCTTGCTTTCACAAGTAAGGGCACACTCCCTTCTGTCTCCCAAAAGAAGCCCACTGTGCCTCCTACATCCACTGCGAGTGCAGCATGGCCTATTCCGTGAGAGGGAGGAGGGTGGTGATATTATTCCTAGGGAACAGGCTTTCAGTGTGCAAGCGCTGAGGCGTTGCCCCCTTAGTGCCACAAATGCAGGGCTGCCTGTCTCTGGTTTCTGTCTGGTGCCCTCCACTGAGCAGGCTTTGAGGCAGGAAGTAGCACTGGCCTCCTCTGGGGCCACAGGGTGACCTACAAAGCACTCTGCAATGCAAAGCCCAGAGGAGCCTGTCCCTCTCCACTCACACTTACTAAAAGCACTCACAAAACACCAGTTTGTAGCTTGCAGGCAGGCTTGAGCTCGTGGTGGGATGACTGGGCCACTTGAGGAATAACAGCAGGCTATGTTTTTTGCATAGCTAAACTACGATGGCAAAGGTTGTTTAAAATGACCATTTATTATCTCACCTCACCCACCAAACACCCCCAAGATTTTATTTTCTTTTGCCTCTGTTCATGTTTGTCACATATTGTCTTGGCTTTTCAAGCCTTATGCTCACTATCCAGTCTCCAGACACCCTTGTTCAACCTGCCTGGCCTGGGCATGATTATTTTCAAGGGAAAAATGGAAGTGCTCCCTAGGCTGGGTTTACATCCCCCCAACAGCAAAAAGAAAGGTAACATAATGGGGAGCCGCAGCCAATGACCAATAGGTCAAGGGAGGCGCAGGTCAAAAATGTTTGGGAATCACTGCAGTACCCCGAAACAAACTCAATTTCTGGCTCCAATGTATTTTTCCCTAACAGATCTTTCCATTATAGATCAAGAAGTGCAATCACTTATAGACAAGGGAGCTGTGGGGTTTTCCACTCCTCATCCAGGGGGTTTCATCAGTCCTATTTTTCTTGTGGACAAGAAGGGTGGAGGTCACCATCTTGCCCTGAATCTCAAAGAGTTCAATGGCTGGATTTTATACAGACGCTTCAAGATGGAAGGGATTCACATGTTGAGGGACATTCTGTTAGAAGGCGATGGGATGGTGCATCTCGATCTGAAAGACGCTTACCTTTCAGTTCCTATTTTCGTGCCTCACAGACGGTTCCTCCAGTTTCTGTGGAGGGATCATTGTTTAGAGTTCAAAGCACTTCCATTCGACCTGTCGTCTGCCCCTTGGTGGTTCACAAAGCTGATGACACCAGTGGTAGAGTCCCTTCGAGCCAAGGGAGTCTGGTTGATAATCTATCTGGACGATAGTTTGCTGATGGCTCAGGACACTCGGACTCCCCTGAGTCATTTATCGTGGACTATTCAACTGTTACAGGATAAGGGATTCATTTTCAATGTGAAGAAGTCACTGTTGAATCCTACCCAGTTAATAGATTTTCTGGGTTTTCAGATAGACTAGATAGTGCGAGCCCAACTCATTCTGCCCTCTCCCAAGATTCGCAATATCAAGAGGGAACTGAGGTCAGCTTTGACCAACCAGACAGTGTCTTTGAGAGCCATTGCCAGGATAGTGGAACTCCTGTCCTCTTCCATCCAAGCCATTTTTCCAGCTCCCCTTCATTACCAGGCACTCCAGAGGTTAAAGATTCAGCATCTGTGAAATGGCCTTTCCTACTCTGAACAGATTCCTTTAACTGAGGAGGTGAGGTCGGAGATTCCTTGGTGGTTGAACCATATGGAAGCCTGGAATGGCAGAGCCATATTTCAGTCTCTCCCGGATGTAGTAATGTGGGGCTGGGGAGCACGCTGTGGCTCGATTACGACGGGGGTCGCTGGTCCCAGACAGAGATGAGGCTTCACATCAATTGAATAGAACGTCTAGCGGGTTCTTTTGCCATAAAGTCTCTCTCTCCCCAGAAGGGAGATTGTTGTATCTTGTTGAGGATGGACAACATCTCAGCAGTGAGATAAATCAACAAACTGGGGGGGACTGTTAGTGGAGATAACAAAGAAATTTTGGAATTATTGCCTTCTTCATTGCTTGAGTGTCACAGCAGTGTATCTCCAGGGGGCTCAGAACACCATAGCGGACTGGAACTCCAGGTATTTGAGGGATGCCAGCGATTGGAGCTTGAATAAGGATCTCTTTCATCAGATCCTTCTGGAACTTGGTCCTTGCGACATAGATCTTTTTGCTTCACATCTAAATTTTCAGATTCTGTTATTTTTCAGTTGGCGTCCAGACCCGATGGCTCGGGCGACAGATGCCTTCCTTTGGGATTGGAGTCATTTTCGGGGAAATGCCTTTCCTCCATTTGTGATGATCGCCAGGGTATTAGCCCAGGTGAGAAGACAAAAAGTTGAGATTGTACTTCTAACCCCTCTGTGGAGGCCTCAACCCTGGTTCCCGGTAGCTCTGCAGTTAGCTTGCTCTCCTCCTCTTCTCATTCCTCCTCGTCGGAATCTTCTGATAAGTCCGGAGGGCCTTCAACATCCCTTGGTTCTGTCGAACCAACTTTGGTTGATGGCTTGGACGGTTTCAGGGCAAGATGGAGTTCCCCAGGCATTTCGCAACAGGCTGTGGATTTCATTAAACAAGCCTGATCTTCAGGCATGCATAAGAGGTATGCTTCAGCCTGGCGGAGCTGTTCCAGTTGGTGTGACGGACGGAGTATTGATCCCATGGGGTCGAATGTTGACACAAGTGTGAACTTTTTGGCAGAACTGGTGAGTTCGGATCTTGCCTATCGTACTGTGAATAATTTTAGGTCAGCTATTTCTGCAGGTTATTCTCAAGTAGAAGGGAAAACCAGTAGGGGAACATCCTCTAGTCTGTAAGGTTATGAAAGGGATTTGCATGACGTCTCCTCCTCAATCTAAATATAGTGCCCTTTGGGATGTGGATGTAATATTAAATTTTTTAGACAAAATGGCCTTCTAACCGTTATCTGTCTAGGAAACAAATTTCTGCAAAATTGACTATGTTGCTTTGTCTTATTTCTTGTAAACGTGTTTCAGACGATAGAGCTTTGGATTTGGCGGCTAGAACTTATTCGTCAGAGGGGGTTACATTTAATGTCACCAGAAGAACAAAAAACAATTGCAGGTTGGTAACATATCCTACGTTTCCTGATCATCAACAATTGTGTGTAGTTCAACGTTTGAAGGATTATGAATCTGCTACTGTTGACAATTGACAAGATGTTAAAGGTCAGCTTTTAATATCATTACAAAAACCATTTAAACCGGTTTCAGCAGCTACTTTGGCTAGATGGATGAGGTGGTTGATGAATGAGGCAGGAATAGACACCTCTAAATATGGAGCTCATCCAGCTGGAGGAGCTCTGGCTTCCAAGACCTTTGCACTAGGGTCTCGTCTTGAGGACATTATGAGAGCAGCAGATTGTCTTCAGAACCTACATTTGAAAAATTCTATCATAAGCCAGTGGTTGATGTGGCAACTCTGCTGGTTGGTCAGCTTTAAACTAGCATAATCGGAGCCTCCGGTTCTGACATAGAATAAAAAAAATTCTAGTTTACGCGTCAAGAATTTTCAATTCTATTAAGGACACGGAGGCGAGGATTATCCCACCCTTATACTAGTATGCAACATTGGTGTTTTATTTAATGTAAATAATAGCATTCAAAGGAATTTTGATATGTTTTTGTATTTCCCGCCCAGGTGTATTATGACAATGTATAGATTGTAAGTGGATGTTATCTCCAACAAAGATATTACTGGCAATTTGTTTTATCTCCATTTAGGAGCAGATCAGAAGACTCCGTGATTTTTTCGGATGGTTCATTCATTGAGCTACAGGAGTACAGTTCCTGAACTTCCTGTTTGTGGAGATGCTGGTTGAGGTTGCAGCTTGTTCTGATCGCTGGTGGTTCTGGGACCATGTTGTTGGTCTGCTCAGAGGTTTCCATGGACTGTTATTCTGTTAGGAGTTTTGTTTCCTTCAGTGTTTGGTTCTTATCTGACTGTTACAAAGAAAGAGGAAGTGACTGCCGAGGTCATGGCTTTTATAGATATCGTCCTGTGATATGATTGGACCATGTGACTATCACTGTGCTTCATGGTTATTGAAGTTTTTTGTTTACTGTTATATTATTGGCTGCTGTTTGGAACAGTAAAAGAAAGAGAAAGCATAATCCTTGCCTCCGTGTCCTTAATAGAATTGAAAATTCTTGACGCGTAAACTAGAAAAATGTTTAATCTGACGGATAACTGCCTCGCTGAAGTGCAACCATCTTGAGTGCTGGTTCTCTGGAGCCACCCTATCCCAAAGTTAGATTTAGCACAACGTCATCACCAATACTTCTTAATGCCTGAGAGTGTACAGAAGTGCAAGAAAACATGGCATCAAAGTTAAAGGATGGCACCTATATTAGTGTCTCGACAGTGCAAGGCCATCTAAGAGTCCAGCGCACCCTCCTAGCTGCACGTAGGAGTAATAGCATATTAAAAATCGGCATCTAGTCTGACACCTGGGGATATTCAAAAGATGAGGAATCTGCAATTAAGAGGCGTGCGCCCCAGGAAAGAGCATTAGTGAAGGTAAATAACTTGTTTGGAGTAACCAAATACCCATTCTCTTGATTTTCTTTAACATCCTAGTTCAGAAATCCCCTTTCGCCTAGCACCAATACGCACGGCAATTCAGAAATTCTGAATTCCCCAGAAAAATTCCACTTAGCTGAAATAACAAAATCTCAAAAATCATAGAGCAGCACTCCACAAACACTCCCAGTATATCCCAAAACAGGCCCGCAGCAATGGAATGCTTACTTTAGCACACCACTCCCATCTCCCTCTCCGAACATGTCCATTCTGCTCCCTAGCTCTCCTGCCGACACCTCATACCACAAAAAAATCCATTAAATGCTATTCCCGCTACCTAGCCAGTGAAAAGGTTTGATAAATAATTATTTTTAATGTCAAAAACTGCCTTTGTTCATTTCATTTTTGTGAGTGCCCATTTGGCGGATTTAAGATTATTTTATTAAAACATTTCACGAGTACCTTATATTCGCTCACAAAATTAGTTCACTTGCGAATGTTTTAACACTTCCTCGTCTAAAGTACAAGGCCGATTCAGAGTCCTCTACTCGGCTCGGGACGCAGAGGATGAAAGTACCATGATTGACGTTGAGCGGAAATCTTCGATTTCCAATCAGACAGCGCTTCAGAGGACAAATGAGCAGCTGCTTTCGGCAGCCAATGGGGAGCAAGTTAACATGTACACTCGACCACCGGCTTACATGCAGAGCCTTCACTGGCAGGGCAGCAGTTCAGGGACAACTCTTTCTTCTGGGCTGCAGTGCGACAGAAATCTGAGAAGCAGACAGACAGCGAGCACCGCAGGGGGATGTGGATCAGAAGTCTTCGGGCTCTTTAGAGGTATCATGGTCAGATTCGCAGTGACATTAGTCAGACAGTAAGTTCAGAATATTTGCCCTTTGCTTTATACACGTACTTAAGCAAGAGGAGGGTTGAATGGGAATGAAATGCTAAACAACTAAGTAAAATAGGGATGAGAAGCCTCATTAAGTTTTCAGTTTTGACAGCGCCTGCCTTTTAAGACTATATAGGTCGAAGCTAACAAGATTGCCTGCGCAGCAAGGAATCAATTAAAACCAGCACTAAAGTCCCGAACTCTCGAGAGGGAGAACGAAATTGAGGAAGGTTATATAGGTGCACCGTGCACGAAAACCATAGGTTAAATTAATCACTAGTCTTGGCTTCCCGGAGCAACGCCTTGCCAGTGGGACTACGTATTTTATTAATGCAACAATAATAATGGCTAATATTAATACCTTTCAAAGTATCACATTCCCTGGACTTTGCTGCACTCTGACGTTACAAGTGAAAGCTCTCTTTAGCAAGACCAGACTGATTATAGTTATTGGACAGAAACACTTCCGTTTTTCCTTGCTTTTTGTTTTCTTGGTTAGGTTAACATTCAAAATATGGCATGATGTGGAGCATGGTTAGAAGTGTTTTTTTGTGACGCTGTTATCTTTCAGTTATCTTAATTTAGAACACCAACGTTCTGCATTCTTCAATACTGCAAAACTAGAGTGAACTGTTAATGTAAAACCAATATGCAAAGCGTACATGTTGTTTTAGCTACTACTTAACTTTTGTTAGCTTGAGTAGGGCCCGTTTACACAATTTATTCATTCATTTATTTCGGGTTCAGCATTGCCGCTTCAACGTTCCACGAAAGCTACTTTGCCCGATCTCCTCCAGCCAATATGTAATACTAGGCAGTGTTCTTGACTTTTCCTTATATCAGTTTCGCTCTGCTGTAGCCCTGATCCCCTGATGAATGTCTACAGACCCGCTTGGTGTGTATGATGCACAGTATGATGGAATTCTTTCAAGGTTTCTTCAGCTTAACTTGTAACTGTAATGGACACTTGTTAGAAATTGGGTGTCCAGCTGACAGAGTTATGCCCCCTGTTCAAGTAGGGACCACAATCCCAGTCAGGGTAAGTCACAACACAACCTACATTTTCCTGTGCTTATCCTTCGGTAGCTTGTCACAGAGCAGGCTGGCTTAACTTAAAATGCAATGTGCAAAGTATTTGTGCAATAACTCATACAGTAACATAGTGAAAACACCACAAAAAGTTCTCCACGCCAGTTTAGGAAAATAGATATTTATCTGAATAATATAAGACCAAAATGACAAACATCCGAGATGCGCAAGTCAAGATATCACTTTTTAAAGGTTTAGATGGGTCTCAAACCTTATAAATTAGTGTTTGTATCCTTTTAAAACGCAGTACCTAGAATGCGTCAAAAATAACGCCGCAGAGGAGGAGATGCATCAAAAAGTAAAGCGATGTGTCAATTATTCTGTCGCGACAAAGGCGATGTGTCACTTCTTTTTATGCTGCAAGGCGATGCATCGGTTTCCAGGAGTGCAGCCTTGGTTCTTCACTGTGATGCAGGGATATTCTGATACCCAGGGATGATGCGTGGAAAATCCAAAACCCGTTGAAGAGGCAACAGAGGCTGGGTCGATCTGGCAGGTAATACAGTGATCTTTCAGGCACGAAGCAGGCACTGCGTCGATCCAGCAGGTGTGTGGAATTTTGTGAGTTTTGCATCTATTTTCCTATGCACTAGATTTTCTTCTCTTTGGTGTAGTCTTTGATAGCCCTGATACCTCAGAACAGTAGGCAAGCTCAATCCAACCCCTTGGAGAGCACTTGAGGAGGAAGGCAAAGTCCTTCCACCAGAGTCAGGGGTCAGCAGGCAGCAGGGCAACAAGCAGGCCAGCAGTCCTTCCAGCAAAGCACTCCAGGTGAGTCCCTTGGGCAGCCAGGCAGTCCCTCTGACAGAGTCCAGTTGTAGGTCCAGAAGTGTCCGATTTGGTGGGGTCACAGACCCAGTATATATACCCAAAAGTGCCTCTGAAGTGGAGGAAACTTCAATAAGTGGTTTTGAAGTGCACATGTTCTCCTTTCAACCAAGCCCTGTCTGCCAGGAGCCCTTTGGGGGAGATATCAGTCCTTTGTGTGAGGGCAGGTCACTGGTCTTTGAAGTGTAAGTGGACTCCCTCCTCCCTTCCTCCCCAGGAAGACACATCAGTATGCAGATGAATGTAGATGCAGCTGTGTGTCTTGTGTTTATGGCTGTTTGGGTGGAATGTACAAGGGGATCGGTCAACCATCACAGACGTGACATGGATTGGAGACAACCTTTAAGGCACCAATAGCAGTAAGTGCAGAGAAATGTCTACTTACTAAAAGTGTCATTTCTGAAATAGTAATGTATAATTCAACTTCACCAGTAAGCGGGATTTCTCGCTACCATTCCAACTTTACCAAACGTGACCAGTCCATTTCTCTCAGATCAGAATTATCCACTTAAAAGCATATAAGAGAATTTTCAATGCTGGCATATGAGAAGAGCAGGCTTCACAATAGGTGAAAAACGTTTCACTACCAGGACATGTAAAAGTTACAAGTTCATGTCCTGCCTTTTACTTATATAGCACTCAATCCTAAGGATTACTGAGGACCTACCTTAGGGGTGACTTTTATGTAAAAAAATTGGAATTTAAGGCTTGGCAAGTAGTCTTAAATGCCAAGTTGAAATGGCAGTGAAACTGCACACACAGGCATGGCAATGGCAGACCGGAGACATTGTTAAGGGGCTACGTATGTGGGTGGCACAATAAGTGTTGCAAACCCACTTAGTAGCATTTCATTTATAGGCCCTGGGCACAGCCAGTGCACTTTACTAGGGACTTTTAAACGTAAATTTAGTATGCCATTTGGGTATGGGCCATTGTTACCATGTTTTATGGGGAGAGCACATGCACTTTAGCACTGCTTAGCAGTGGTAAAGTGCCCAGAGTCCTAAAGAAAAAGAGGAGGAGGAAGGCAAAAGGTTTGTGGTAACCCTTCAGAGAGGGCTATTTTAAAAAACAACCCCCTCCAGCCTTAAGCCAGGGTAGACTAATCAATACCTTGATGGACCTCCCTGCTTAGGGCGATGGTCCACTACTGCAGGGGCACTTGCCAGTTCTATGCCTTTCTGAACTCAACTGGGTCCTTCTGTCTATACTCTCTGGGGCCACTGAACTGACCCATGGAGTACCCTTCTCCTCATCTGTGGATCCCATATGTGAAGCGCCTAACCTCAATTTGCTCAAAGGTGCATCCCAGCAGTTAGACAGTAATACAGTGGCCAACAAAGTGATGTGGCCCATTCCACTCCTTGGGTCTGACTTTTGTCCCCAACTCAGGGAAAACTCTGACCATATGGACAGCAACCAACAGAGGCCACTGACAGCTGTCAATGTCAAGAGCCATACTGAAGGCCATCCACTGCTAAGTAGTTGCCCTAAGTGGGGACATTGGGTAAGCTTCTCCTCCAGCCTTGCATCTGGCAGGGAGTTCCCTGTGGGCTCCTGAGGTTTCCTTGACCTGTGAGGCATCTCAGAGTGAGGGGCAGTAGTCCCAGGGACCCTACTTCCACTCTACCTCACTCAAGTTCAGTGGTGGTATCCTGACACTGGTCATTCAACGCAGGGTCTCTACCCAGAGGCTGAACAGGGGACAGGGCTGAGTCCTCCCTCATCTTGCCCCTACATCTGGGCTCCTGATCCTTTTCTGGGGAGTGGTACTTCAGATAATTGAACTGTCAGGGTGCCCGTAGGGGCCATCCATCCCAGTTCTCCTGCCACCCGGAGTAACTCATTCCCCAGAATGCAGTCTACGGGTATCTAGGGACTAACTATGACCCTTCCCTTGGTCACCTCCGCACCCCACTCCAGGGATACCAGGGCCATAGGGTGGGAAAAAATCCTCTCCATGGACTGGAGTCGCCCTACACACCTGACCGGTGTACAGCTCTGGGGAAACTAGTCTCTCCACCATCATGGGATGACTAGCCCAGGTGTCCCTCAGAGCAGTTACTGGGACTTCATTCACTCCCATCTGGTATAAGTGACGAATCCCACCCTCAGAGATCACCAGCTCCCTCTGAGACTATCTCCCAAATGAGGGAGATTATGACATGGTTTATGACCTGCCCTTGGCAACTACTTTCCCCTAAGGCCACATTGGGCACCCCTGTAGAGGTCCCACCAGTGGGTGGTTTCTTGAATAGACAGAGTGTCCTAGCTGGGAGCACTCAAAGCAGCGGGGTTGGAACTGTGATGCCCTGTGCCGCCGCCCACCAGAACCACTGCCCTGTTTCTCAAATGGGGCTTGGGAACCCTTTCCTCTCCCCTTACTCTGGGACTTGTCTGGGTCATCTCTAACCCCCCCCCCGCAACTCTGTTGAGAGAAACTGGAACCACCCTTCTTAGGGTCACTCTCAGGTACCTTGTTGGACACTCTGGTGGTAGCCCAGAGGTCCACCTCCTCAGCAAGCTTCCTGGGATCAGTAAACTTACTCTCAACTAGGTGCTGGCACCAATCTGTAAAACAGATACTGAGCAGGTGCTCTCTCATGATTAAATTGTAAAGCCCAACATAATCATTAACTTTGCTGCCCTGCACCCAGCCATTCAGTGCCTTGCTGGAGTAATCAATGAAATCTACCCAGGATTGGTTGGGGAGCTTGTTACTGTCCCTGAATCTTTGGCTATATTTCTCAGGGGTCAGTCCAAATTTGGTAGTCAAAATGGCTTTCATGGGTGTGTACTTGATCTGGTCCCCAACCTCTGTTAGAAGTATGCCCCTTCCAAGGGTTGGCATGTTTCTACAGACCCGCCTCTCCCAGTGCTCTTTAGGAACCCCATGTACCTACCCTCAGTGCAACATCATACTTAGAAAACCACTTATCAGTGTCATCTCCCACCACATAACTGGGGCACCAAATCCTTGAGTATACAAACCTTCTTCTCTCCATCAGGTACTGTATGTTTGCTGCCACCATCGCTGCTGGACTCCGACTGTCTAGCCGGGAGATCTAGCTCTTTTAGACTCAGTTCATGAGCCAGAAGTAATTTATTCTCTGCTAAGACTCTTTTGTCTTCCCTTTCAGCCTTCCTCTCCTCTGCCTCCATATTAAGGTGGAGCGAGACAGCGCTTTGACCTGTTGTGTGTATTGTGGGCTTTAAACAACGCCCATCACTGGCACTCGTTCGTAGGCTTAGCTTTTAAAACTCCCTGGTAAATGGTAATTGGAAAATGCTTTACGTTTGTCCTGTCTTGGGACGATTTTGTTACTGCCCTGCAGACTGAACCTGTTACATGGATAGTTGCACGATTGCCAATATACTTCAGCGTGGGTGAACTCTTTCTTTTTTTCTTTTGTCTCTCCCGTTTGTGCTCCATGGCAGCCATGGTCCTCGTGGCGCAAACTCAGTGGTATGGAAGCGCTGGTCACATTGTTCACACTGTTACCTAATCAGAGTCATTTCATTTGCCTCTTTCCCTTTACACTCCATAGCTTTCCCAAAAACACTTATAATTGATAAATGCACTTGAGAAAAGTCACCCCATGATGCTTGCAAAGCCTTCTTTTGTAAAACATTTTTGCCCATAACTCTGCCTGTGGTGGTTCTAGGACGATGGGACCACCACCAAAACGTTCAGCATGACACACTTTTTCATCTATGGGTCCCCATACTAGGTTAGTGGGGACCCCACAATAACCCCTCCCTCCATTTAGTGTCTTCTTTTTAACTTCTCTCATGGCTGGAACTTTAGTTTTACAGCTGAGAGTAGTTTGTGTTTTAAGGGTATGTAATATCATTGCAGTAGACCTGCTAGCCCTGAAAATGTGTAATGCACTATGTCGTCTGGGGGCTAAATATATGGTTTCACTGCAATACTTTCAATCATTTTCTTTTTGTGTGGTTTTGCCCTCTAGGGGCTAACTGTATGGTAACATGACCATGTTTCTTACAAATGCTATTTTTATTGTGGTGTTCTCTATGGGCTGTTCTGAGCATTACAGTCTAATGGCAATCGTTTATTTCCAATAAAGGTTTTTATTGGGTTTATATGATAATTGTATATGTTTTATTAATCTCTCCTTATTGCAGTTATGACCATGATTCAGGTCAACTTAACATCCTTATTACACTATGACTGTTTGAATACTCTTGATATGTTTGGGTGACCCTTCTAGTTTATTTCTCTAGTTACTCCTCCATGGCAGTCTTGTTTTGGGAATTGTGTTAGCCAGCAACTCTGATGGTGGGGTAGTAAAAGTGGTATTCTATTGGAATTAGCATTGCTTATTTAAATTAGGATGCTAAATGGCAACATTTTCTTTTATGGCTGCAGATGGAGGAGGAAGGCAAATGGAAGTGATTTAGTTATATTCAGGGCCACTGGAATTATGTGGCAGGACAAGACCAAATTATGAGGCAGGTTTGACCAATTTATTTGCCAAGAAAAGTCCAGTTATGAATTTACAACACCAAAGCTCTACCTCAAGCAAATGCGAGACCCATTGCATTGTAAATGCTTGTTAATTTTGCCAACTGCAGCTGGAATTCTCTCTCCTCTCTCCTTTCCTCTGCGGTCAGGCCATGACTGAAGACACTGCTCGCTGCCCTCCCAGGTAGCACAAATCCAGGGGTGTCCCCCTTAACTGCTGCAGCTAGCTCCCCAAAAGATCACTTCACACTGTCTCCCAACGCATTATTCTTTTGGGAAAGGGATTCTTCCCAGGCCCTCAGTGCTATTTGGAACTCCACCCTCTTGGTGGGTGCTCGGGCAAGTATCCCCATCCCTTTGCAGAAGGTTTTCAACTGGTTAACTGTGTAATCCTTCAGTTTAGACTGTTCAGACTCTATGGCTTCACTTCTAGAACCAGCCAGAGACATGGTGTATTAAAAATGCAAAGCAGGGAAAATAGCAGGAAAAAATCAAACTGATCTTTAAATGTATGTCGTATTGTACACATAGTTATTGTATGGCACTGCACAAACACAAGTCCTATCCTCACCGCTGAACACCAATGTTAGAAATTGGGTGTCTAGTTGGCAGAGGTAGGGACTACAATCCTCGTCAGGGTAAGTCGCAACACAAACTAAATTACCCTCTGCTCACCCTTCAGTAGCTTGGTACAGAGCAGGCAGGCTTAACTTAGAAGGCAATGTTATGTTATATTATGTTAAAGGTACTTAAATCGTGCAGTGACTCACCCCGGGAGGAGTATCTCAGCGCTTTAGCTTAGTAACCAGAGGTGACAGAAAGGTCAGTAATACCCTTCGACAGAAGCTGAGATGCTCAGAACACTGACGGAGAGAAATAGAAGGGCAATCCTACATAAAGAAGCGACATAGGAAAAGGATCTACCTCCGATTCTCAACTTATTAATTATGGGTACTGACCGGAGATTGTCACAGGAATGCAAATTTCTGTTAGGACAATAGGGGACAAGACTCAAAGATAAATAATGAGGTTCCTTGCCGTTAAGAGCCTTGTGTGTGATGCAGCAAATTTTGAAAGTTAACCTTTTCCTGACTGGAAGCCAATGGAGGGAATGCAGTTGAGGAGAAGTGGATGATCTGGCAGGAGCATTATGTATAAGGCAAGCTGATGTGTTTTGTACTACCTTTAGCCTGGTCAGCAAGGACTCATTTATGGAGGCAAACAGCGTGTTACCATAATCTAGGCGACTCAAAATCAAAATCTGGACTAGTGTCTTCAAGGAAGACAGGAGAAGGGTAGAAACCCGTCTCAACAGATGAGGCAGATGGAAACAACTGCCCATGGTTTTCTGAACCTGCCCGTCCATTGAAAAAGAGTGGTCCAGATAGACTTCCAAATTTTTAACGGTAGATGTAGGGTTGGGAAGTGTGCCAAGTTCCAAAGGCCACCAACTAGGGCTCCAGATATTAGCTGCCTTACCAAATAGCATAATCTATGTTTTACTTGCATTGAGTTGGAGATAGTTCAATGTCATCCATTCTGCAATAGTCTTCAGGCCCGAGCCAAAGCATTCCTTTACTTTGGCAAGCTCTCTGTCGAAGTATAGCAGTATTGAGTATCGTCTGCATAAGAATACATTTCCAAGCCATCCTGTCTGACTAACTTCGCCAAGGGAGCTACGTAAACATTAAATGTTGTAGAGCTGAGACAAGAGCCCTGAGGCTCCTCTATACAAAAGCAGGGTGTGAGTCTTAAAAGGGCCCATAGAGACCATTTGCATTAGATTGGAGAGGATGTCCCCTAACCAATGAAATGCAAGCCCCTCGATGCTGCACTCCATTAATCTTAACAGAAGTCAGGAGTTCAACACCGTATCAAAGGCCATGGACAAATCCAGTAATACTGACACGGAGGAGCTGTTAGAATCCAGGGAGCATCTGATGTGGTCCGTCACAGACACAATGGTGGTCTCAGTACTGTGAAAAGGGTGAAAGCCTGACTGTGAGGGGTCCAAAAGCTGATTTGTTTCCAGGTATTCCATTATCTGTTTATATCAGCCCTTCTAGTTATTTACCTAATAATGGTAGTAGGAAATTGGTTGATATTTGTTTAAATCGTCAGGCAGCAGAGTAGTTTTTTTCTGGATTGGGATCACCTGCGCTGCTTTCCAAGCTGCAGGGAGTTTCCACGTAGTATTAGATAAAATAAAAAAAGATGCCACAGGTGGAGCTAACATATTAGCTAAGGAATTTATGACCTTAGGTAGGCAGATGTCTTGAGGGGCACCCCGATTTTGCTGGACCTGGGCCAGCAAAATTTGTTCTAAAGACAGGAGGAAAAATGCTCCAAACAGGGAGGACAAAGTGTTTTGTTTTTCTCTATCTCTGGAGGCTTCACTGCCAGATCATCGTATTTAATAGAATTCTGGTAAATTTTATTGATTTTACTCTGAAAGTGTGAAGCAAGCGAATCACACAAGGCTCGAAAAGCCTGAATCTTTTGCGTACAGGCTGAGGGATTAGTGAAAGCATTGAGAATTTTATATAACTCTTTAGATGAGTTGCCTGCAGAGTTGATTTGATTGGCTAAGTAAGTTTTCCTTGTTATAAAAAAAAAAAAAAATTACAATGGTAGTTATTCAAAGCGGAGTGGTGAGATTCCTTAGTTTCAGATGTTTTACAACAATGCTAACGTCGTTCAAGCTTTTTGCAGAGAGCTTTTTCTTTCCGCAGTACAGAAGTGAACCAAGAAGAGTGCCTTCTAAAGTATGGTCTGATAAGACAAGATTTCAATGGGGCTAGTGCATCAAAAAGCAAGTGTTAAAACATTATTAAACTTAACTAAGCCAGTCTCATTATCAACCGTGTTTCCTACATTGGGAGGGATGGTAGGCTGCAGGCTTGATAATCTAGTTTCAATGTGTACTGTCATGCTAGGCCTGTGAGACAACTGAAAATTAAAAAAGATGGCTGCATGGTCAGACCACACCAATGAATATGGAGTGTTTCAGGTTAGAGAAGTCAAATTTGAAACAGTTAGGTCCAAAGTATGTCCTGCAATATGAGTAGGACCCCAAACGTTTTGGGCCAAGCCTAATGAGGCAAGGTCGGACACGTGTTGTGCTACCTCAGGATCTTGGAGGTTTTCACCATGATGATTAAAATCACTTTAGAAAACAAATTGTTGGGGCAATAAATTTCATGAGTTCCTGACTGAAATATTGTTTTGATAATTTAGAGCCCCACACCCTCAATCCTTAGCTGAAAGTGCAAAGTTAAAAATGCACATTTCCACTGAGTCAGTCATGAGAGAGTTAATTAGGGGTACCCTAAGTTAACCTGTGCTCAACCCTCTGGTAGCTTAGCACAAAGTAGTCAGGCTTAACCTGGAGACAATGTGTAAAGTATTTGTGAAACACTTCAAACAGTAACAAAGTGAAAAACACACGCAAAATGGATCCCACACCAAGTTAGAAAAATGTAATGATTTTTAATAAATAAAGCAAGATCAAAATAAAAAAAATCCAATCAGTAGA
The DNA here is from genome assembly GCF_031143425.1 of Pleurodeles waltl. NCBI lineage: Eukaryota > Metazoa > Chordata > Amphibia > Caudata > Salamandridae > Pleurodeles > Pleurodeles waltl. Next base: position 311,083,035 of record NC_090442.1, read on the forward strand.
AATGGAGGTATGCAATTAAAACAATTCCAGTGAAGATGGTGCCCAAAAGATCAGAGCACCAGCTATGAATATCTGGCTGCGCCGGACAAGGACAGAGTCACAAGTTCAGACTGACGGCAATAGAGCACAGGAAAGCTACAGGGACCCAGTTAGATCCACCGAACAAAGTACCTTAAATCTTAGTTTGTGGAGCGTTGTGAGTGTCCACGTCTAAGATGTGTTGCACAGCCGAAGTGATGTGTCAATTCTGAGATATAGCAAGGTTTCAATGCAAAGTCCTGTGTTGTTAAAGGCTTGCAATGTGAAGTCTGGTGTCGTGAATGCGATGTGCTGTCGGGGTGATATGCCAGTTCCGTGGAGCTGCGATGCGGAGTCTGGTGTCATTGTCGAGGCTTCAGTCAACAAGGGATGCAGAGGCCTGTGCTGAGGATGCATCGTGCAATAGCGGTTCAGATGAGTCTGCATTGTGGTCTTTGTGACAGTGGAGATAAATGCAATGGCGGTGAGGTGTTGGTTCTGCTCAGGGTTGCGCAGCCGAGGAGATGCGTTGGTTTCGTTGGACACACAGCAGAGCATTCTAGACCCACTTCAAACGTTCCAGGACTAGGGTGGCACCATTTGGCAGGGTGGACGCACAGCTGGTAGAATCAAGATGCTGGGTTCGAGGTTGCAGAATCTTCCTGTCCCTGAGGCTCAAGTCAAGAGGCCAGCCAACTAGCCCATGGATTAACTCTGGGGTCCTGAGTTCTACAGATGCATGTCCAGTCCTTCTTACCCAGACAAGAGGGCAGCAGACAGCAGCAGCCCTTCAGGGCAGCATTCCAGCAGAGTGGCAGTCCTTTCAGGAGCACAGCAGCCCTTCTTTGTGGCAGAGTATCCACAGCTCCAGGAGAGTACTGAAAAGTTGGTGTCTGAGGTCCAATATTTAAACCCAGTTTTGCCTTTGAAGAGGAAAAAACTTCTAGAAGCATGCCTTTGAAGTACACAGGTGCCCTGCCTCCCTGGCCCTGGCTCCAGAGTAATTACAGGGGGTATGCAGCCCTTTGTGTGGAGTCAGGACACAGCCTATTCAAGTGTAACTGGAACTGTGCTCAGCTCCTTTCTCCCATCCTGCCATTGATTGCCCATTCAGGCACACATAAGCTCCCTATTGTGTGTGGCTGCCTAGAAAGAATACACAAAGTTCAACTGTCAACTATTACCAGTCATGTGACCTAGAAACAGGCTGCAGGAAAATGCCAACTTTCTAAAAGTAAAAAGAACAGATGATGGACGGTATGCTAAGCAATGCAAACATTCACCTCCAGTCACAAAAATCTGGTTTTAATCCATCATTTGTTTGCCCACCACACCACCCCAGTTTGGACTCAGTCATATACAAATCCGTCTTGACCCTGTTCCCCAAAGGTAACTGCCAAGCCAGGTCCTCCTTGGACCAGAAACCAGCTTCCTGGGACCGGTTTCAGGCACAAAGTCATAGAAACACCCTGGATTGCCACCATCACAGAAGCTAGAACCATCCCTGCAGACACCCTCGAACGCTGCTTTCAAAACTTCTCCAACTGGGTCTCCTCAGCCACCAACATCATCTCCCCCTGAAGAGCCTCACCTGCAGCAAGCCCACCAATCAAGCCGAATGGTTCACCCCAGAACTTCTAACCCTCAAACGCCACTGCAGGAAACTAGAGAGACACTGGCACTCCAACAAGGCCCCCGCCAACCTCGAATGTTTCAGGTCCGCCCACCACAGATTCCACCACCTACTCAGGGAGACCAAGAAAGAAGCACTCGCCACCCGCATCGAGGCAAGCACCAATCACGCCAAAGAACTCTTCAGCATCACCAGAGAATTTGCCTGCCCCTCCGCCACAGAGAACACAATCCACCCTTCCCAAACCCTCTGCGACATGCTATCGGACTACTTTTGCCACAAGATCGTTGACATCTATAGCAGCTTTGACCTTCCCTAGCTTGCCGACCGTGACCACCCCGCATCCCAACCCACCCCCCACCGAACCACTGAAATAAAAGCAAATCTCTACTGAAGACACCGTCTCCATCATGACCTCCATCCACTCCGGATAATCCTGCCCGCACCACTTCTACAACCTAGGAAGAGACGTAACCGGAGCCTCCCTTACAGAAATTCTCAACACCTCCATCTCAACATCCACCGTCCGGGGCGCCAGGAAGCACGTCAAAGTCAAGCCCCTCCTGAAAGAAACCCTCAGCTGACCCCAGTGGGATCAAAAGCTACCGCCCCATTTCGCTCCTCCCATACTCAGCCAAATTTCTGGAAAAAGCCATCAACCACCAGCTCATGGACTACTTCGAAGACCACAACATGCTCGACCCATCCCAGTCCGGCTTCCGGCCTAACCACTGCACTGAGACAACCCTGATCGCAGCAACTGACATCGGACACCTCTGCGATCTAGGGGGAACAGGGGCCCTCATCCTCCATGACTTATCAGCAGCTTTCAACACCATCTCCCACCACACTCTTATCGCCAGACTCCACAGCATTTTCATCCAAGACAACACACTCAACTGGATAACCTTTTTCCTCTCTGGCCAAACACAGAGTATCTTTCTCCCTCCCTTCATCTCCACACCCAAAGACGACATCTGTGGTGTCCACTAGGCTCCTCCCTCAGCCCCAACCTCTTTAACAACTACATGACACCACTGGCAGACATCGCACGCACCAACAAACTCAACATTGTCTCCTACGCCGATGACACCCAGCTCATCCTGTCCCTCACAGATGACGCTGCCACCACTTGAACCAAGCTTCCCGTCCACCAAAGATGCCTCTTCAAGCTCCTCACGTACACATACTAGACCCTCACACAACGCTGGACCCGCCTACATCAACAACGGCCTCTCATTCCACCGACCAACCAGAGAACTCTGCTCAGTCTTCCTCGCCCAGCCCCACAAATGATTTGGAGGTCGCTCCTTCTCCCACTTCAGCCCCAAGTCCTGGAACAACCTCCCCCACCACCTGTGCACCTCCCCTTCTCTGAAGGACTTCAGAAAGTAGCTCAAGACTTGGCTCTTCGACAGCCATCGGCAGCTGAATGAAGCCCGTAGCATCCCCCCAGTGCCTGGAGGAATCCCCCCCCAGGGTGCCAAGTTCACGCTCTACAAGTCCCTCTTGATTGATTGATTGTTATATCCCGCCAGACTGAAGGTGCTCACTGATGAGGGAATGCAGTTTTTTCGCTCACTGCAAGAAGTGTTGGGATGGATTGACCAGCGACCTGTCCCAGCAGATGCCCCGGCTCAAGCGGCTTGTAAGCCTCCACAAAATAGACTGTCAATGTGTGTGGGAGCCCAGTGGAGCAGCCCCCTCCAGGTCAAAGGCCCAGCAAGAGCAACTACGTGCAGCAGCTTTGGCAGGGCGGATCATGCACCCCATCCACAGGAGGAAGAGATGACACCACTCTCCTGTGGATGATTTAGACTCTGAACAAGGGTCCAACTCATCCGTGGGCTCTGATGCTGCGCTCCCAAGGGTGACACCGCAGTCGGTGGACAGTTTGATTTAACAGGGAGGTTATCACTCCCAGACCTTGAAAGCACTGGCTGACGATCACTTGGACTAATAAGTACTCACGATGAACTAGATGGCGGTGGTTTCCACTGTTGCCTGAATGGTTGCATATTGCCATGGTGGGTACTGTTAAGGCTGGCCGGGAAGCACTTCAGGTATTCTATACCCCAATGAGATGTTCACATATGGCTGATGTGTGTGATTGTTTTTGTGTTGATTGTTTGTATGGGGGGATGTTGCCTTCTTGTCCTGGGATTCGGGAAATGGTATTCGTGGTGAAGACCTCTTGGATCCAAGTTTGTCACCCATGTTTTAGCTTCGTTTTACAGTCCATATTTTGTTCATTTTAGTAAGGCTACTTTTAGCAATTATTTCTTTCATATTTTTAGCAGCTTGCTTTTATTCTAGGTATACAAGGAACAAGCTGCTTGTTTAGTTAGCCTTTGCACGACATGTAATCAATATTTTCCGTCAAAGGCTAAAGAACACTGTACACGATATGCTAGATCTGTGGTGCCCATTCAGGAGACAGCTTCCAACATCTAGACACAGCATTGCATTGGAACTGTACTTCTAATACGGTATGGTTAGTTATATAAACAGTGCGCTGACCCAGAAGGGGTATATGGCACCCCGGCCACAATTATCCTGGGACGCATGCAGCTTGACTGGCGTTGACCTACCAGCCTCTCGAGTGGATTGCCACCTGCACCAAGGACCAACTCCTCACACTGTCTACAGGTATGGGCTTTGGGCAAATCCCTTAGATTGGGCCAGGCAGAGCGTTACACACACTATGCTCTCAGCGTAGACTAGGGTTAGGTAGGAGCCTACAGAACATCTAGAACCACTTACACCATGGTTGGATTATCTTCTTTACCATGTTTGTAATGGCGATTACTTTGCTTTGTGTCATCTGACTGATTATCACAGCTCACTTTTTTTTATATGCCACATTGCAATTGTTTCAATAAATGTATTGAAAACTCATCTTGCATCTTTTGTGTCTAGCCTTGACATGCAGGACTAACAGCACGAAAGGGGTAAGATCTGTTTCCATGGCTTTCCCGAGGAATCAGAGTGTCATGTTCAGGTTTCTATAATCTCCATTTACCCTGGTAGGTTTGGGGGTTCAGGTGAGGCACTGTGACCTAGCCAGCAGGTAGGACAACAGTCACTTATGGTGTGGATAGACTCATTCTCCAACACTCTGCCGTCCTAAGCACACAGTCCTATTATCTGAGTAGGAACTGCATAACATGGCATGACCAAAGTATCACGGTAAGGTACTTATTTACTGATCTTGTGAGTAGTTTTCTCTTGTATGTCTAAGGTGCCCTATTCACCTTTATACTGAGATGTCAATGGTGTTAGGGGGAAATCCTCCTCAGCAGTATAGAGAGCACCTATATTTGGCTGTAGGTTGTTTAAGCTTAAACGTTTAAAAGGATATCCCACTTAGTGTTTCCTTCTCTGAATTCTGTTCTTTCAAATTGAGAATTAAGTAGTTATTCCAGTAAATTGTAGCAATGCTGACACGTAACATTTACTTCCTAATGGGCTGCCTAATGGGGGTGGAGATGTTATGGTTTGTGGTTGAGGCACACAAAACATATAAAACTGAAGCATTTTATTCATGGGTCAATTTTCCTGCAGTCAATGCCAACACAAATGCAAGAGTATAACTATTTAGAAATACCATCAACATATCAGGAACACCAAAATTAGGTACAAGGTGCACCACCACACATTATGAACCTGTTAGGTTGGGCCCCCTCAGTAATGAAGGGGCCACATGGGCAGTTCTAGCTGCCTTAACCGCATATTCAAATATACAAAGCAAAGACAGATCTGCCACCATTATATACTGACTATGACTGTGTTAAGACTGTCTAGACGCTTAACACAATTTGTAATGTGAACATTGAACACTACCCCAGCAAGGGCTGTTACAGCTGTCAAGCAACAGTAGGCTAGACCTGGGATTAACCCAGTTACTGTTAATGCTGTTATGGGTAAGTTACTCACCAAATGGGAAGAAATTCCTTTTTGGATTGCTCAAAAAACAAATCAGCTGGAAGCTGTGTTTCCCCATACGGGACCTCAAGATAAACAAAGAATTCTCACAATGTGCTTGCCACTTGGCATGGTACCTTCTATTGATGATGGTGCTACTTAGGACACAGTTTCTGCTTCAATATATACCATAACTCATGGTACACCATCTCTTGCAGTTTTACCGGAGGTGTTAAAACAAATATGAAATGAATATGGGGCTGCCCCTGCTTTGGATTTGGGGATGAAATTAATAGGCAACTTTGCCACAGTTTTCTCAATTATTTTGGGAATACAGAAGGGGAAGCAGCAGCGTTGGTTGTTCACCAGCATCTTGTGTAGGTTCCTTTAATACACCATGAGCATGAGTTACTACAAATAATTGCCGAAACCTACATGTGCATACATCGCAATAATTTGAGAGCCAGACCAAATAAGCCACAGCTGAAAGGAAATCCTGAAAAGGATAATACCAAGTAAGGACAGTAGCCTTCTAAAAAACACTGGAACAAATAAAGATCAAATAAAATCACAGGGAGAATCTCTGCAGCCGGAGAACTCTGAGAAACATAATTTGGGTAACTGTGACTGGGTAACTGTGATAATTTGAAACAACCTGACCGGTATCAGTATAGTGATACAGGCCCTTCTCGTTCTTTTCAGAACTCATCAAACAGTCGGAGAGAGCAAGGCGGTCAGAACCCAGACAAGAGGAGTATATGGAACCAAAAAAGGACGCTCAACGCCTGTCTGATGTGAAAGAAGAGAAACTTCTCCAACAAAAACCCCCATTCAAAAAGAAGTAGTTTGCAGGAATTTCGGCAAAATATGCCACACATATTGAGATAATTACTGCGGACATGGGCAGTGACTCTGCTAGATAGTGCTGCAGAGGTCACGATGATTCGTCAGAATCTTCCATGAGTTTCTTGATGTGAGAGCAACTAACAGCTATCTAGAATTCAAAACCCCAGACAGATGAGTCGTCCCTCTAGACCGAGTTTATAAACTGAACATACAAATTGAGAGAGACACAATGCACACAATTAATTTTCTGGGAAAGATTAACACATAGTTATGATATCCTCTTGGCTAAAAAAAAAAAGGTTGGCCACTGGAGTTTGTTGAACCCTCCCCTAGTGAGAAGATGTGATCTTACCTTCTTTCTCAGTCCTTGTTCTAGAACAAGTAAAGCAAGCATACTATGCAGACTGGGCTCTTGCACAATCCCCGGCACTATGAGCTAGCCAGTAGTTAGGCCGACAGTCACTCGTGTTGATAGACTCAGTCTCTGCAATCCTATTATCTGAGTATGAACAGCATAAAAGGTTCTTGTTGTAGGAGCTGGGTCTGTGGAGGGTGTACTTCTAGATTTTGGGACTGGGGACTGGATGTGCTGAATGGCAACATGCCTGCCCAATGGATGTTGGAGAGAGAACTGCTTGCTTGGATATGGCCGCCTCTATGAACAACAGGATTGAACAATATGTTCAAGAGACATGACGTATATTCCTACCTTTTTAAATAGAGGGGGATCCATTTTGCTCTGTTACAGGAGACGTATCTCACAGATCAAGAAGGGTCAGCACTCCATAAGAGCTGGCATGGGCAGACCTTCTACACTACATATTCTGCCTTTGAAAAGGGGGGGTTTCTCATGTGGGGGCGCCCTGTGGTCACCTTCCAGAAGACATGGGAACTTGTAGACCCGGCAGGCCAATATGTAGTGGTGACGGGGAGATTAGTGGGCCAGGACCTAACAAGAGTAAACATATACACCCCAAACATAGACCAGCTAAGCTTTTTGGAGGGGGTGACCAGGTTTCTGCCACCATTTTTGATGCACTTGGTAGGCAATTTTAATTGTGTGGCTGCCCTCACACTAGACGGATCCTACCCACCCTTGCAGTGATTCAACAGTTACTATGGCGGGCCAAGGATATGAAGGGTGGTGACCCATTGGGGGCTAGTAGACTACTGTCAGCGCCTATACCCAACTACTAGGGATTATTTGTTTTTCTCAAGCTTTCACAAGCTTCATGTGTGCCTCACTACCTTCCTGTGCTTAGTTGAGATTCATGGAATCGTAGCAGATATTGAATACCTAGCGTGAACACTCACTGACAATAATCCAGTGCTCCGACACTTGAGCTGGGAGAGGGTGCACCTTAGTATCCCTATTTGGTGGCTGAAAGTTGAGTTGCTGGAGGACCTGTTCCTTTTAGAACTCAATTGGGGAAAGCATTCAAGAATATTTTGAGAATAATCAGGGGACAGCGTCCACACCACAGTTCGAATGGGATGCATTTACAGCAGTGATTTGGGGGAAGTGTATAGCAGAGACAGTGGGTATGCGGTACACTCTTGCGGGAGGTAAAAACCCAAGAAGAGGTGCTGCATGACATAGAGAAGAGAAGGCCTGTGACCCCAGACTGGCAGCAAACCTTATTAGATGCTAAAGAACTCCCAGCGAGCAAGGTAGAGAATCTTTGGTGTTTTGACTACTGAGCTTACGTGACTCGTACACCTGCGGGTAAAAGGCACACAGGCTTTTGGCTTGGTGGGCCAATCCCGTGAAGAGGGGCACTATGATACTAGAAATAGAAGCAGACTAGGTGGGGAGATTCCATAGACAGGATGCCATTAACAGCTGTTTCAAAGATTACTATGCATCTCTATACGTTGGTACACAAGCCCCAGCTCTACATGAGGTGAATGCCTATCTGGTACCGCTGCACATGCTGACACACTGGAGAATGCAATAAATTTGGGACGCGATCTAACACTGCCCGAACTACGATATGCCCTGAAAAATATGGCCTGAGGACACGTCCCTAGAATGGATGGTCTCCCCATTGAATTTTACACATCGTATGCAGACACTGGCACCGAAATTAGTGGAGAAGTACAAATTGCGAAGTACCAGGGTCAACTACTGAGCACAACACGCACTGCAATAGTGATCACACTGCTAAAACCTGTCTGCCCTGCCCATAACAGAACAGCCAACAGGCCATTATTGATGCTGAATGTTGACTAAAACCTCAGCCGGGTGCTAGCGTGCAGGCTCCTGCCATATATGACGAAACTGGTCCATTGTGACGAGGCAGGATTCATACCAGGTAGAAACACAGCACTTAACATTAGTCTGTTCCTTGCGCTGATGAGAGATGACTCCTATGACAAGCACTCAGCAGATGTCTTTTTTGTAGATATTGAAAAGGCCTTTTATAGTTTGGAGTGACATTTCCTATATTTAGTAATGTGGAATTTTGGGTTGAGGAGGACTTTATCAGCTGTATCAGGCTGTTGTACACAGGATCTACAACCTGAGTCAAAACGGGAGGTATAATATCGGAGGAATATGGGGTGGGTCAGGATTCACAACACTGATGCTTATAGTTCCTGTCATTGTTCGCCGTTGCAGTGAAACCCTTGGCACGTAGTGTGAGAGAGGGGCTGCATTAAGGCAGCATTGAGGTCCGAGACTCTACACACCATATTGCACTCGATGCTGATGACCTGATTTTGCTTCTGCAAGATATTAATGCAGGACTGAATGGCGCGATGGCAGTATTAGACCGTTTTTGGAGCCTTGTTAGGGTTGAAGGTGAACTGGCTAAAATACAAGCTGTTCCTGGTGTGCGATGGATTATAGTCTCCTGCAGGCCTGGGAACCCAGATAAGGGAACCACGCTGCTTGCAACATCTAGGGGTAAAGATAGATCATGACACCTATGGATTACTGTATGGCACTGTAGGGGCAGAGGTCTGATTCCCTCTGATCCAGTATAGAGTTCTGGGGAACCCTTCCCTTGTCTGTAGCGGGCTGTATTGCTGTAATCAAAACGATTGTGTCTGATTTAAATTCATAAACATCTACATCCTTCATAGGGAATACCTTACCCTGCCTAGATTTAATAAGTTGTTTCTTGCAGCACAAGCGTCTTGCTCCAGATGTGAAATTGGAGCGCATGTCCACCACGTGTTGTGGTCTTACCCCTTTTTGTCTGCCTCCTGGGAGTGGTTACAACCTATGTGGCTGATGTCACACAGAGAGAAGTCCAGTTCTCACCCAGGCCATGCCTGCTGCACTGGTTTCCACACCCATCCAAAACCAAAGTCAAGAACAGGTTTATTGACCTAGCCATGGTCCTGGCGAAGCAAGAGATCACCCAAAATTGGAAAACTTGCAGAGGGCCCATGGTAGGAAATGGAGAAGTGGGCTGGTTATATAAGTGAGGTATTATTCCAGGACATCAAACGAGGCCGGGGTTTAGTAGAGGTGGCTCGTGCATGGGAGAGTTTGGTGGAATGCATTAAGGAACCAGACCTGGCCTCGGCAGCCCCATTTCTGGGTAGAGAGGCACACACGGGGCACTAAGTACCCCAAATAGATAAAACTGCCCTGCCCCAGGGATCCTACTCGATTGAGGGACTGATTATGAAAGTGGCCTGCGGATAGTCTAGCCCTCGATCCCTTGTCCAAATGAATAATATACTGCACACTTACACTGTTCCATGACACAGCTCGGGAGGGGCAGGAGGTGGGTAGGGATATTATTTGATGATGTTACGTTTACTTATAAGAATGGACTGACTTGTTAGGCAATTTGAAAATGTTTTTCATCTAGGTTTATGATTAAAACCAATAAAAGTTTGTTTTATAGAAAGAGGGCTCAGGCTGCATTGTACGGTGCTGATGTGTGGGTCATTGCAACTTTGCAAATTTGGGTAAGGTAGAAAAAAGATTCATGAGATCAATTAATGCCATGGAAGGTGCTCCACCTTGATCTGGGCTGGAGGAATATAGTGCATGTTTTATACCTCAAACCTCTAATCTAGTGCGTGAGACTATGATGCAGTATACTACTCCTTCCGTAAAAGGAAACAATTATTTTCCTGAAATAAATGGATAAGTTATGTAATTTATTGTGGTTCAACCATTTTAGGTCCTTGCTTCATAAACGGGACTTCCAGTAAGCCTGGGACAACTCAGAAGTGATCACCAGGTGTATGCTGGATCATTTGAAGTCCAGATCTTTGTAGTATGTGATGAAAGGTGGCTAATGGAGTCTCATACAGGAAGCTTGACTGAGACGTTCCTTAGTTTTAAATGCAGCTTGGAATTTGAACAATTTATGGACTACATTGAGCTGCCTGCGCCAAGACTGATTGCTGTAAAATTTAGGCACAGAATTCTACCAGTAAACTCATTCTGTGTTAAATGGCGAGCACCCCTCATAAAAACTCACACCCCTGCCAGTATTGCAAACTGTGCTGAGTCAGAACCTCACTTTCTTTTTCTACCTGTCTTACCAGAAGTTAAGAAAGACTTGGCTAATACTGATTTTGTCGTAGATTGGCCATAAGACAGTACACCTTGTTACTTAGGATTTTAAGAATCAACAGAAGTGGATTCATTGTATTGTACATCCACATATATCTACATCTTGCATGGCAGATAAGACAAAAGCCAAGTACCCGAATATAGGGGTAATTTAGCTTATGAAAAAATGATCTGTATTTTAAAAGCCTTATACTACAGTGCAACAGTTGTCCCATGGGGCTCATTCATCACATTACCTCTTAATCCAATACTTACAGGTGATTTTTGGCAATATATAAGCACCTAATTTCATATGAAGCAGATGAAAGGTTGAAAGAAGAGAATGAACCAATTATCACCAATACCTCGTAATCACATACGAGGTATTGTGACGAATGAGTCCCACGGGACAACTGGTCAAATAGAGTTGTCCTGTATCACTGGCACAATTTATGTGCTTTTTAAACCTGTTTTGATAATTGATTTTAAGATATTGTAAATGTGCTTATTGTAAAGTTGTTTAAGTATATGTTTGCTGGGGGTATTCCACCCCCCCTCCAAAATAAACATTACTTTCTAAAAGAAAACCTTTACTACCTTTTTTTGGTTTTTTTTTATCTTCCTTACTCTCTAACCTCATCCAATGACTCGGAGAAATTCACCTTTCAGCCAAGAATATGTTGACCTCTTCAGACCATTGAATTCCATGAAGATGGAAGCCTTTATCAGCAGCACAGCAGCATGCTTCCGGCTAGTTAACATACTTTACATTATCTCACTGATACAGTTCAACAACACCAAATCACTCTTCAACTCATTGATTTACAGCACATTAGATTACTAAAAGTCTCCTGATCAATTTCCCTATTCACTCCTACATTCCTATTGATAAGGTTCAGAATGTTGCAACCAGAACGTTATTTAGTCTCCCTAAATGCTCTCCTACCTCCATATTCCATCGCAAAGTATGATGGCTAAATGCCAAAAAAATCACTATATGAATTGCTAATGCTAGCATACTAAACAATATAGCCCCTAGACGTCTACCCAGTGCCCTTTTAAGCTACTCAGCATTACATAACTTTCGACCAGCTTATAACAATCTTTTGACTATACCTTATCTGTCTTTTACCAGCTAGGCCCATTCAATTGAAACATCTTATCTGCTATTCGGGCATGAAACTTATTCCAGGGCTTCAAGCTCACAATGAAAAGATATATCGCAATAAGAGACATACTTGATTATTACCCTCTCCTTTTTATAATTCCATTATGTATCTGTATATAAAATAACTTCTAAAACCTAGAGAAGACCACAGTTAGAGATATTTTAGTGCCCTCATACTTCATTTTTCCCTTGCCAGTTATATCAAAATGTTGGCGTCATTTACCAACAGTAGTCTGTTAACACCTGTATGTAAATACTCAAATGTATTTGACCCATATGCCATCCGTGATACTATGTACACAGTTTCTAATGGAAATATTAAGTTGATTTTTCTAAAATAAAGTGAGGCATTTCTTCATCAGAGCAAACATTCTATAAACAGAGCTGACATTTGACATGCTGTGTAATTCACCATTTCAGTATGCAGCTCTTGGGTGTGCCTCATGGGCACTGCCTTGGTTCTTTAGTTGGTCCTTCACATAACCACATGCAGGTCTTCATGTAAACTTTTCAAATTCTCCACAAACAGTGGGCTCTCTGAGTTTTCCTGTTTATCACTTCTTCAGTCAGGAAAAGACCTGTTCTGCTGCAGCTCAACCTACTCTATCTACCTTAGTGCCCACTACTTCAAATTGTGAGTGATAGGTGTAGATGGAGTTTGTGAGAAAGTGGATTATTAGTTGAGGATGGTAGTCCCGTTACAAGTAAGAATGGCATTGTTTCTGGTAGGTTCAGTAAAGGTATTAGTAAATAAGTGAAGCGTTTAGAGGTATCAAAATAATGACTAAATCAAAAGCACAACACAATAAAAATCCCAATTTATAAATATATAGACTAATTTAATGAACAAAATTGCAACAACAAGGCAAACATCCAATAAGGGAACTGGAGAAATTAGATTTTTAAATTTTCAATAAAAATAGCATAAAAAAGCGTCTAACGATAATTGTGGTCATCTAATTGCACTTGGCCAGTACCTAGGTGCAAGTTAAGGCCGAAAGTGGAGGATGTTTCCCAAAACTAGCAGTGACTATGCCCTGCTCCTTAGTGCTCACCAAGCACACTACATATGTTCTTATAGAACCGTCCCCCACATCCTAATCGTGGCATGTTTCATCATCAGGTCCTCATCTAGTGAGGTATTCGCCACTAGGTGGGCTCGACCTCGTAGGGGGAGGGAGCACTTTGATATTCTCCATATTCTTAGTGTGACCTTAGGACAGAAAACGTTAAAATTATTTCAAGGGGACTCTAACCCAATTCTTTAATAAGAGGAGCCTTGTGATATGGTTAAAAACATAACTTGACACAAAGAGGCATTTACTGAGCCATTGTGTATATTTTAGATCGACATGTTCCAGCTCCTTCACGAGATGCTCAGATTTGACCAGGACCACGGAGACCCTTGTACTCCGAACCTATACTGAGCAGGAGTCGTGCATCCACACGCATTCCATGCAAGATCAAGAGATAGTTATTCACCCTTCTATACAGGGTGTTGATTGAAAACTGGATATTATCCACTTCAAGAATCCTAAAAAAGGAGAAGGAACACAGAAGTGAAAATATGAAATCTGTGATGTAGCTGGTGAATGAAATAAACAGGCAGAACCGTGAATTAGACAGGCAGGAAACCATCCCAAAAAAACAATTACTAAAGAAGAAAACATAATTAATTAAGATTATTTTCGGTGGTGTTTAAACCACCTGATAACTTTTATATTATGTTTATGAGAGGGTTTCTCACGAGTTAGACTCTTGGTAATTGGTTTCCTTTTCTTCTCTATTTCATTGTCTGTACCTGGGTGATCCTTTGTAACTCTTTCTCTTGCTTCTTGATAAGAGGATTTTTTGTCTTTAATTTGTTTTTGTGTTCTCGAAGCCTTGAGAAAGCCCCAGGTGTATATATACCACTAGGGGGCGAAACACGTTTCGGCTGTTGCTCATCGTTCATGTACTTCACATGACTTCTCATCCTTCACGTATTTCAAAATAAATTTCCATTGGATGTACTGATTTGGCTGGATATGTTACTTCAAACTTGAACTGTAAAAGGGACGATATGAACTAACTGACATATGGGTTTACCAATATTTTGTTGCCAAATCTTATTATCTAAGTGTATCCACACTGTGCATCACATATCGCGTATTGAGCCAATGCCAAAACTTGAACCTGGTTTCCTAGTTTCTGAGTCGGTAGCTCTGGTCGTAACCCCACATCGTGTCCTTCTAAGGCTGACATCTCCAATCGCTGTGCAAGTAATTTGTAGCCCAGTGCTGTGTCAAGACATCAGATAGTGATCCTTTTCGGGCTAGCGGCCTGCAGTCACTTTGTAACCCGCATCTCTGCAGAAGTGATCCATGGCTCCTGCCAGCAGCATTGTGATTTAAACAGTCACCTGGTGTTTCTGTGCAGCTGTCTAAGACTCCTGGTTTGACTGTATTTGTCCCCCTGTGGGTCACTCAGAGCCCAAAGGAGCACGGCCATCTTGCGTGAGAACAAACTTCGCCCTCCTCCAGCATAGTATTTTTATAGTAGCAGGAGATTTTTAGGAAGCCATTTCTGCTGTTGTATGCAGGTGGTTAGAAATTCCAAAAGTGTTTACAAATCGAGCCTATCGTCTTTCACCCTTGTTGTTGCGCTTCCAAGTGTTAGAGGAAGCCCTCTCATCCATCTTAACAGTTGCTGCATTCCTTTCACTAATTTCCAGGCTCCTGGCCCTGTCATAGTGGTGGAAGTCTTTTGACTATTGATGCACTAGTTATCCCTCTTATGTCAACTCATGGTGTACTTATGGTGGGTACAGTCATGATGCTAGTTCCCTTCATGTCGCTGTCTTTTCACTCTGCCATTTGTGGATGTTGGTCTTCAAGGTAAGAGGCTGAACTCCTTTTCAGACTTTCCCAGTATTCAAATTTCTGTGCCTGAATCAGGGCTTCCACCCAGAGAGCATATCTGCACCAGCGGGCATCATTTCAACCATTAAAAACAAGGTCTACCCGTTTCTGATGATGACCATGAGAATATGCGCTGCAGATTACAGGGTATCGGTGACCCAATACTGTTTCATTCTTCATTAGATACAGAAGCAGTGTTTGGTTTATTTCGACTCACAAAAAATGAGCATATCATAATCAGCATTTATATACAAAACACACTATTCTATGTAACATAACTGCATCTAGAGTCAACATAGAAGTAGTAGGTTAGCAAGTCATAGGCTGCATAGCAACATAACACTTTACCTTCCCGTTACTGATATACTCTTGGGAGAATTTTGGTTCTAAATGCTGTGTATCACACATAGATTGGCTAGGTAGGGGTGGATATCCTCCATCTCCAATTCATATAGATAGCGAAGTTTGGGGATTTTCAAGTCTCACCGTGTATATGGCACATAAAAAGGGGTGGCCTCTTTCTGCGCTGTGGCATACAGGACCATTTTCTAATAGATATTTTAGCATAACCACATCAGCTGTCTTCTCAACTTGTATTTTATTCCTACTGGTTGTAAATAAGTTCAGTACCAGGGTTGTTGCTGCAATCCGCAAGCTTGATGTAGTTAGATTCCTAATGTGGTTTGTTCATTAAATCAGAGGCGTGGTTTGTTCATTAAATCGGAGGTGGTCAGTGGGACCAAGTTACAGAAATGAGTAGTTACGTAAGGACAGGGATGAGAAAGGTGATGAGTTGATAATACACAGCTTACTTTCTGGTATTCTTTGTTACTCTGATTCTTCCTTCTTTGTCCTTACCCATAACAACCTCCCCTCTACCCGGAAGGCTGTTTGACCTTCTCTGTATACGCGACCTGGGGTAGCAGAGCAACAGCGACTTTTGAACCTTTCCAGACTCTTTCCCGGTTAGAGTGGTGAAAAAATAGAATACAATAAATTGGAATTACCGGGATTATTCTAGGTATATCAAGAAGTCTCTTTGGTGGAAGGGGTGGGGGTGCTTTTTTTAGTTCCTGTTCGTGTGTCACAAAAGTTCGTTTTTGGTAACAATGTTTTTTATTAACCTTTATTCTTAATGATACTAACATTTCAGGTTAGATACTTATACATGGCTGGAGCTCAGCAAGGCATCCTCTTCATTCACCAGTGCCAAACCGTCTAACGATACTACACCACTGACCACAGAACTTAAAAGCAGATCAGACAATTGTTTTCGAAATGTTCACTTTTTTGTAAATGTCCGCTAGGGGGCGCGCAAACAATGTACCTCATGGTCAATTTGAAAGCATTTTTTAGGGTCGAGCCTGCGACAGCACATGCGTATCACTTGCGAGATGCTGTATTAGTTAGAAAAGGGCTCGGAGCCCCGCATATGTCACGTCAGTGTCTTACATTGGTTCGTGGGCTTGCCTTTTAAAATCTGCTTGCTTTCATTAGTGGAAGGCATGCATACGTCATGCCTTTTCCGGTGGTTAGCCCTCCTCGAGCGCAGCGACCAAGTACTGAAAACATACGAGGCTCACTCGAGCGCTTTGCATGACATCGACCTTGAGACTGTTTTTATTTCCATTTCCATTTTTTAGCAGCGCGATCACACTAGTTTTTTTTCCAATTAATGAGGCAAGAAAAGTCCGGTTGGGAGATTACAACTGCTAATAGCTCTAACTCAGAGAAATGCAAGACCCGTTGCATTGCAGATGCTTGTTTAATTTTGTCATGTATCATTCAATCATATTTGTCGCTGGCTTTAGTTATAATCATGTGCACAGTTTCTTTTCTATGCATTTCTGGAAATGTTCTATGATTCCTTATGTATACTATGCATTCATGTCTCTCTCAGATAGTATTAGAAATGTATGATACCCAATTAGCAAAGTAAGTGGCACTTTGTCAGCATCCTCTTTCGTGGCAGTCCCCTCCTTGTGATCCCAATGCATGTACACAGGGGGCTGATGGAATACTAACAAACTGAAATTCTCAATAATAAGTGACGTTATTTGCCCACAGTATCTCTGTCCTTGGATCCATTGGAGGACTATAAAACACGTCCGAATTATTTAAGGAAGAGTTCCATACGGAATGTTCCATTTGCCCTAATCAGCCAGTAGATACAGAAGACTCTTGGTTTGCCCATTTGTAAACTGTGAGTTTGTGGACAGCCGGAAAGTCTTTAAGGGCAGAAAGCTTTGTGCATAGATTTGTTAGCTTCTTCCTCGCCACTGCTTCACCTTCTGTGTTGGGGAATAATTCCAACATGTATTTGGATACCATGAGCCCGATTCACAGAGAACCTGGTCACTTGTGGCGCAGTCTCCTCCACGAGAAACTGCACTGTGGAGAATCCGCCAAGACTGCTGAGGCTTTGTGAATCGGGCTCCATGTCTCCAGGGATGTTTATAAATACTATGCTGAGCACTATTCAATGAGTGAGTACATCAGGTTTGTTAATCGCCACTTCACAGGTTATTGACCTAAACCTAGGGACCTCTTCTTCCATCATGCTTTAAAAAACTCAATTCCACAGTTCAGCAATGCCATATTATAACCCTGTTGATATATTGGCAATAATACTTTTATATAAATCAGTTCTCATGTTTAATTTGTATGATACCTGTTATTTCAAGCTCTACGTTCACCGATTAATTGCCATTTTGGTGCTTTGTACCAAGCTCTGCCTCTGGTTGTGGTTCATCCAATGATGGATTTCATTCCCCAAACATATAGGGCCTGATTTATGAAAATGTAATATAATTATTATATTTTGTAAGTTTGCGCTGCTTTTGCATCAATAAATGACGCAAAGCCAGTGCTGATTTTTCATAAATCAGGCCCATAGTTTGACTGTGCGGTTTTGGAGGGTGTGTTTCGTAAAGGGACCGGGGTGGACTTGCGGCCTTCCAGCCTAACCTTTATGAATGTAGAATGTGTAGTGGCATGTGCAGTGGTTCGCAGTGTGTGTTCGGTTCTTGACCTCCACCCCCCTAACTGTGTAAGCTATGTGAGTGTTCTTGTGTAAGTGCAATACATATTTTGCCCACCACATTAGTGTTTTTCTAGAGTTCTGTTTCAGTTTTTTTGCTTCTCACTTGGAACGTATTGACCCTGATTTTGGTTCCAGTTGAAACATGGCAGCTTGGGTTCCTGCTTCCCTGGCTTCTTTGTAGCTGGTAGAGGTCTGTTCCCACCTTTCTATTGTTGTTGATTACAGTGTTGTGTCTGATAGTCCCCATCCCACTTCTGCTTAATTGTGAGTCTGTGACCTCCTGCTGCCATGTTTTCCTTGCCCCACCAAACTCACCCCTGATGATCTCTTTCCCTAAGGTGTGCTGTTCCGTGGTCCCTTTCCATTGAGTGTCCCAGTCCTTGAGGCTACCTGATATAGAAGGATGAATGGATATAGATAGACAAACATGACAGTTAGATGGATGGACAGACAGACAGACAGGAAGGCTTCTTTCCAGGGATAGCTCAGCTGCGCAAGATCAAGCACAGCTCTGCTGCCTGGAGTGTTAGCTCTGCTATCTGCAGAAGGCATGGGATAGCTATGCTGCCTGTTTCAAATGAGGGACAGCTGTGTTGATTGTAAGAGAGGGAGGCGCGTTCTGTATGTGGCATGTGAGCAATAGCTCTTTCCTCTGTAGTGAGCAAGGAATAAGGCTGCTGAGCAACAGAGGATTCCTGTAAGTAATAAAATCGACACGCGACCTTTTGGCCCAGTGAGAATCTATTCCTTTCCCACTGGTTGTGCATTCTGAGAGCCCCTCAGCAAGAAAATGTGTGCCACCCTGTCCATTCTCACTAATAGTCATTTTCAGCTTAAAAAAACAACCAAACTGACTCTCAGTCCAAACAACTGTCTTTGTGTGCTGTGATAAATGCAAAGCATGCCACATAGAGATTAATATGAAGGAGTTTGAGGACTTTGGTGGTACTAAGGTGAGAATTAACAGCAACTTCAACTATGTGGTATATATAATTCCTTGCATGTGTCGTTTACGGTATGTTGGTAGTACAATCTGTCCCCTAAAAAAATGCATCTTAGAACATATTAGAGCTGTTCAGAATAAGGACCAAACCTATGCAATGGCTAAACACTTGATGACTCATGATGGAGCTAACTGGACAGATATGAGATTTTTTGGAATTGCAAGTGTTGCTAGCAATGAGAGAGGAGGAAACAGAGTTAAAACTGAGACGTTTGGAGTCACGTTTTATAATACAGCTAAGAACTAAGAGTCCGAGTGGTCTCAATGGGGATGAAGAATTACATTATCATCTATAAAACGAGGAGGAATGATGTTTATATTAAGTCTTCATGTAGAAATATTGATTAAGGTAATGAATAGTGTACTTACAGTGATACATTAATGGAAATCTGTATATTACGAAGATCTGTTGCAACGTAGTAATTTGCGACAAGTGGTAATTAAGTTCATATGTATGTACACTTGTAAGTAGGATTATAGTAATGAGAGAAATAATTTTATGTGATAACAAGAAATTCCCCATTCTTGATTGATTTAGAGATAGATATGACCAATACTGTGAATTTTGATGGTTTCTGCACATATGGAGGTGTAATTTTGTATATTTATGGTGGATGGAATCCTGTTTTTAATCTTATTTTTAATAGACTACAACTCCCACAATGCATTGGTAGGGGTAGTAGTGGAGACACTATAAATAAGAGACATTGAAATGAGACTATGATACTGTGATCAAGACCAGTAGGTCGAAACGTGTCGGTGGTGATGGATGGTGAGTTTTTTTTGACTGCAAATAAAGAAAAGAGAAAATTATTTTTCCTGGAGTGCAGTGTTGCAGTTGTTACTGTTTGTCTTGGAATATATATATATATATATATATATATATATAGATATATATATAGATAGATAGATAGATAGATAGATATATATCTATATATATATAGACTTAGTTTCCATAGGAAAAGTATGTTTTGTTTTGCGAATAACTTTGGTGCCGTTTGACGAATCCTCACAAAAGCATTCAAAACATTGTTTGCCACATAGTTCAGCTGCTGCCTTGAAACATTTAGGATGATGCATCAAGCGGGGGCCGAGAAAAGTCATTATGACTTTGGCTGTTGACAAAGACCTCAATGGTCGAAACGCGTCGCCAGGCTTGACAAGGCTTGTAGAATGGCTTTGAAGATTTAAATACATTTCGTCATTATTCAGCAACTGTTGGGAGTGCCGCTTTTCTACTATTTACTTTGAGATATATATACAATGTTGCTTCCCTGCACGCATACCTTAAAATTACTTCTGTATGCTTCACGAGTAGTGAATTTGGAGCAAGCTCCAGCCATATTTTATAGTGAAGAGTGGAGGAGCGAAGGCCAAGTAAGAGCTTAATTAATGTAAAGTTTGTTCAGCTCTGCAATTTTTTATTGTTAAAGACCACCGTAGAGGTGTGCAAAAGAGTTAAGATTAGTTTACTATTAAATGCCACAATGGATGGGAGAATAGCCTGGCTGCTTTGGGTTTAACTATATTTTTTCATTGACCAAGTAATTAAGCTGTGCTTTTATTTGCATATTGGCTATGTGCTCTGTCCAAGTTAACTTTTTGCAATTATTGCATTCAAATAGTTATAATGTGCCACTTATTCTGAGCAATTACTTCCAAGTGCCTGTCTTGTGAAGATTCTGGGGTTCCCATAAAACATAATTTTAGTTTTTTTCACAATTGTCCGTTCAGTTTGTTAAAACCCCCATAGCCTTGACAGCTGGAGTTGTAGATCTCTTTGGGTTACTGGGAAAAGTACTATATCATCAGCATAAGCGATGATAACTGATAGCCTTAAATCCTAATTTGGTGGCTAAACCATTTGGGTGATCCAAGAACAGGGGCAGATCTGCTACATATAACAAATTGGACTAAGACCGAGGGTGCAGCATACAGGACTGTGCCTGTTTTTCTTCAGATTTTTTCAGAAAAGACAGATGCCATTAGCAGAAGGGTACCAGTGACCATTGCATGGGCCACAAATAAGCTCATGACACCACCTTTGCCCACCCCCAAACTCATGTCAGGACTTCTCCCCAGTGACCATTATACTACAGATATTAAATCTGCTGCTTTTCTTTTGGGCACCTGAAGATATACTAGCAACACTAGCTGCCGAAGGAATCTCAGGTTTCCCACCAATCAATCCCACATACAAAGGGTCGCAGATACACTTTATGTAAATTGAACTGCTTGAGTTGCAGATGAGAGACTGCATATTTGCTTTTTCCTTGAACCTATGCAAAGTTTGTGAAATGTGCACCTTTTTATAGAACTGTTACAACTGCACTTTCCATGATAGAAGTAGTACAATGGATTATTTGAAATATTAAATGATGCACATGTTTTTCAGGCAAAGCTGACATAGCGGTGGATAGTGGTGAATGCAATATTTTACCGAAATTGAGACTGCAAAATTCGCTTTTTTCCTTGCAACTCAGAATTGGATTTGAAATAAATACCAAACTGTACTCTGCAGGCACACTGGAGAAACCTGAATATTTTACTTTGACATTTATTAGGCCCTGAATAACGTGCTAATTTGGATTGTACAAAGAGGCCTAGGTCTTTCCATGTGATGTAAGGTCTAGAGCCTGTTCTGTAACCTGGAGGAGCACACCAAGAGTTCCTTCAGAGATGGCATAGGATTAGTGTCCATGTCCTGCAACCAAATGGTTATAGCAACTTTCACAGTTCCTTCCTCTAGAGGTAACTCGCCCGTTCATTTACGTTGCCAAAAGCACAGATTACAATCTTGCAGTGACATGCATCAATAGATCGGAGAACCTTTTGCACATCCATGCTTGCTGTGGTTATGATTGTCAAGTTCAGGTGACAATGTCTGACAGATAAACTTTTGCTCTCTCTTTCTATGTCACACTGATCATTAGTTATAGCCAAGGCCACCGGAATTATGCAGTAATAGAGGACCAAATTATGCTGCAGGTTTGACAAAATTTTACAGCATAAATTGGCACAACCTGTAGAAGTATTTTGTCTTTTTCACAACCATTAAAACAATCTGGGGAAAGTTGCAACCAGGGGAGTGGGGGGCTCTAAAGGGGACATGGCCTATGTAATTAAGGGTGCAGCTTACACATGTTATTTCTGTGATATCTAAAACGTGCCATCTAGCTAGTATTTCAGTGCCTTGCCTCTCTAAGCTTTCTGTAAGTGCCTCTATATATATAATACATATGACATACACTTAAAACCGGCCAGGACTATTGGCTTTGTCAGTGGTTTTTAGCTGTTTAAGATATATTAGTAACAGCAATGATTTTGTTGTAAATAATATTGAAAATGTACCAGTTCTGAAAATGACTGTGAATCAGTCACTCCTGAGGGCTATGTGAGGAGTTGTCTTCAGTATATTCACTCTAAGGTAGACATGTGACCTTTTTCTCCCCACAGCTTGACATTCACCATATCTTACACCTCATTTCTTACCTCTTCAGCACCCAGCTTTTTCACTCTCTCCTGAGCGCACTTCCTCACATCTCTTTCAATTCATCAACTCCCAAAAATACACTGCACCCCCTCGCATGTAAGCACTGTGTTTTCTCTTACTTTTGCCTTGTTAATAATATTTTGACAACTGTGTGCCTCCTTCACACACCTTTGTAGTGAATCACAATTGCAAGTGGAATAAATGAAAAATGTTCGTTGTGCTCCTCAGTTAGACCATGGACTATTGACCATGTATTCTGAACAGCTTTTTTGACTCACTGACAAGCACTATGAGAAAGAAACTGACACTGCCTTCGGCCTCAACCCCTGAACAATTGTGGCCTATTATAAACGCCGGGAGGAGACCTTGTGAAAAGTATGCACTGTAGAAGAGGTATATGCTATACTAACTGCTGTGAGTGGTGGCATTAAAGGAGATAGCATAATGCAGACATGGATAACCCTAATGTTTTTTGCATTCATTGCTCAGAAGTCGGTTAGTGTTTTAACCAGTAAAGGTAAGGACATGAGAATAGGGTGCAATAGGTACCTGTTTCAATTACTGCAGAGTCTGTGATCCAGACATACCTGGCCCACTTAAAACCCTGTTAGCCCCCCATTAGTACCAGTTGAGCCTTTGAATGCAGCAACCAGCAACTTAAAGGTGACCCCTTAACACTGCATAAGATCTGCTACTGTGTGGAATACATATGTTGCTTTGTGTTTGGTAACTTTTGATCTACTTTAGCTAGAAAAGTTTTTTTGCTGAAATCTGTAAAATATGCAGGTTTATGTGGCAAATCCATGGTTATGCGGTGATGGGGCAGGGAGTTACCCTATCACAATATCTGGAAGAAAAAGTCCCCGCTCTTACTGAGTCCAAAGTGACGGTCCTTGGTCATAAGGAAGAATTAATCAGGAACTGTAGATCAAACTCAACTAGTCATTCGTTTCAATGTAAGTCTATTGGGACTCAATGATGAGAGTTGGTGTGAGCTTAAAAACTTTAATAAAATATTTTGGTAAGTAAATCTTTATTGTTCAGCCACAAATTAATCAATGAAAATAAATCATTAAATATCAGAGCAAATTCATAAAGCGCGTTCCATAAAGTAAAAGTACCTATTCTAAGCTATGGAGAATGAGAAAAAGCATCAGTTAGAACTCCTAAAGAGCTCTAAACTAGAGAGGGTAAAGAATGAAGCTTTTAGCATAAATTTTAAATCCTGAAGCAGAATGTCCCATAAAGAGAGGTTCCAGAACTCAGTAGAGTCTCAGAGCAGCATCGATTCAGTCAAGGAAAGGGTTTCTCAGAATAAAACGTTTGTTTAGGTCTCTACATTTAAGCATAAGATCATTCATCTTCTCACCTATTCATAATGAATGTTTTATTGTTTATATGAAACATTCTATTGTAATCAACTAAACATTTTAATACATTACTATATTCTCTGGATACTATGCCTATAGGAAAGGTTGAAACATAACAAGTTTGTGTTAATCATTGGGCCTCAGCACATTTGCGTCATTGAAAGTTTTATATCTCCCATTTCTGACCTAGGTCAGGGTAAAAGAAAGAAAAATTGATTTGTCAGTAATTGTAGCTAAATACACGTGGCTATAATAGCTTACTGCTAACATTAGCATTTGAAATACTACTTTTAGTCTGAGGCCTACATGTTTATTTCACATATTAATGGCATTCATTTTTATTTGGTTAAAACGCTCTCAGGGGAAACCCCTGAATTCGCAAAATTACATAATCCCAGTTTCCCTGTTTATAGCTGGCAGGATAGCAAGTTCATTTGGATTGCTGCTCTCTCTGGTGAGAAAAGGTAGCAAGTTATGTACAAGCTCACCTTGCTCTGAGAGTAAACTGCATTTTGTTTGGCCAGATCACTCATGGTTAGTGCTGATCAGTCCTCCCTACTTGACCCCAGCACAATAGCCGGCAAATTCTAGCTGATCTCTTCTATTAGAACATAATGTATCCAATGGAATGCTTCTTAAAATGTTTCAAGCTTATGTGTCAAGAATTTTCGATTGTATTAAGGACACGGAGGCGAGGATTATGCATCTCTGTCTTTACTTGACTTAACAGCAGCCAATCAGAAATAATAACCTTTAAGCTAATATCCCATGACCCTTTATCTCTTCCCATCATAGCCGTCAAGTCCCCTATAAATATCGACCACATCGAAGTCCTTCCTCTTTCTTTGTCTCTCAAACCAAGCTCCAATCCAACTATAAACAAACTGGAACTGAAAAACTTACAGCAAACCTCATGCTGCTAAAACATCAGCGCTCCCTGCACATGTGAAGACGAACATCTTGAACTGAGTAGGATCCTCAGGTCACCTTCGTTTCTGAACCTGAAATGAAAAAACAGGTAGTAACATCCCACCTCTAGACCTATGCCACTCTAAACAGGGCAGGAAAGAAACAGGAGTACAGACTCATCCATTACCATGTAACTACGTCACCCCATAGGAGACATATTACATAATCTAAACATATCCTGAACATGTTCTGTACTGGGTGAGATAATCCTCGCCTCGTACTTAATAGAATCTAAAATTCTTGACGAGTAAGCTTGAAAAAATTTTATTCAGTGTTGGGACCGGAAGCTTCAGATTATGCTAGTTTAAAGTTGACTTACCACTACAGAAGCCACGTCCACAATAGGTTATGATAAAACACTTCAAATGTTGAATCAGAAGACCAGTCTGCCACAGCCATAATATCCTCCAGACGAGAACCCACAGAAAAAGTCTTAGAAGCAATAGTTCCCCTCACCGAGTGAGCACCAAATATGGAGACATCAATCCCCACTTCATTTAAAAGTCATTTAACCCACCTAGCCGGGGTAGCCGAAGAGACTGGGCAGAAAGGTTTCTGCAAAGATATCAACAACTGACCATTACAATCCGTTTTAAACTCACAAGTGCAATCTTCATAGGCTTTGGTACATTTAACAACACATCATTTCTGATGATGTGGAAAGGCAGGATAACTAATACAAGTAGATGTACGTCTTCTGTCTTTGTATACATCTGGACAAAGTAAAGGACACCCCGAAGGAGTAAATACTCTAACTGCTAAATCCAAAGGGTGCACGTCTGAAACATGTCTGCAGGATATCAGACATAACAGAAGTCAATTTAGCTGACAACCGCTTGTGAGATAGATCCTCGTTCACTGGCCAAGATTTAAGAAACTTTCAAACAAAATCCACATCCCACAAGGGGGAATATCATGGTTGTAGGGTACGTACTAACCTGATACCCCTGAGTACTTTACATACCAAAGGATGTTCACCAGCAAGCATACCATCCAGCGGAGGGTGACCCGCCGAAATAGCAGACCGAAAGATATTAATGGGTGCCAATCCTTGCCCAGCCAATTCCGAAAGCAAATTCACAATCATTTGTGTTCCAGTACCTACGGGATCCACATTCTGTTCGTTACACGAACAAACCAATCATTGCCAGGTGGCCTCATACCTTTCGTGAGTAGAGGGAGCCCAGGATAGGGACAAGAAAAACATAGCGTCCTGTGAAACTCCAGACACTTGCCAACGATTCCTGAAAGTCTCCAGGCTATGAGGGACAAGAGTCCCTGAACCACCAATGGATGTGGTAGGCACATCGGATCCGAGAGAAGATCAGGAAAGATATAATCCTCACTGGAGGTGCACAAGGCCAGTGTCAATGCC
Organism: Pleurodeles waltl; assembly: GCF_031143425.1. Taxonomy (NCBI): domain Eukaryota; kingdom Metazoa; phylum Chordata; class Amphibia; order Caudata; family Salamandridae; genus Pleurodeles; species Pleurodeles waltl. Next base: position 311,109,299 of record NC_090442.1, read on the forward strand.
ACGGGGAGCTATGACTGAGCCTTTTTACACAGCGTTATCAGGACCATATCTTCTCTCTGACGCTGTACCTGAGCTAGTGCCTTCTGTATCATTGAGAAAGGAGGGAACACATACATAAAACCCGACGTGCAAGACTGAAGAAAGGTATCCGAAGCTGCTGCTTGCAGACCTGCCTCCAAGAGTAAAAAAATCAGAAGTTGAGCCTTCAGTCGGGACTCAAAAAGATCTATCTGAAAAGGCCCCCATTGGGAATTTAGATGTTGAAAGACTCGCTGATGAATTTTCAAGTAGCTGGGATCCCTCATAAAGTGAGAATTCAAATCCGCAGTGACATTTTTCCTGCCCAGAATATACTCTGCTGTCACAGATATTTGATGCTGAAGGCAGTAATGCCAAAAAACCTTGACAATTTCAACCAAGATACATTCCCTCATCCCCCTCCCCCCCCAAGACAGCTGATATACCGTACTGCTGAGACATTGTCCATTTTTAACTATGCAACAGCTGGTCTTGTGGGGAGACAGGGCGGATCGCAAAATACTCAACCAGAAGTTTCAGGCAATTGATGTGCAAGCAAAGTTCCTCCGGGGATCAATGACCCCCTGGTTCCACCCAGCCCCATCGACTGGCATTGGACTCTTTTACCACCTCTGGAACTGGGGCGAATATCGCTCTGCCGTTCCAGGCATCCATATGTTCCGGCCACCAATTCAGTTCCGTCCTGGCCTCTTCCGACAGGACTATTTTCTCAGAGTAAGCAAGCTCCTGACAAAGATATAAAATCTTCAACCGCTGGAGGGCCGGATAATGTAGAGGACCCAGAAACTAGGCCTGAATTGACAATGCTAACAACCCTACCATCTGAGCCAATATCCTCAAGGATATAGTCAGCGAGGCATGCTCTAACCTCAAGTCCTTTTTGATCTAGACATATTTTCTTTAAGGGCAGAAGAAGTTGAGCCATGACTGAGTCAGTTTGAAAACCCAGGAGCTCCAACCTCTGAGTTGGAACCAGAACTGACTTGTTCAAATTTAAAACAAACCCCAGATCCTGCAGGAGCTGGATTGTCCACGAAAGATGAAGGACCACTGTGTCTTTTTCTTGAGCCATAACCAGGATGTCGTCCAGATATATTATTAGACGCACCCCTAGTTACTGCAAAAACGGAACCACTGGTTGTAGTAGCTTTGTGAAACACCAAGGGGCAGAAGATAGGCCGAACGGCATAGCCGCAAACTCGTACCAATGTGACGCCATTGAAATTCAAGAAACCTCCGATGTGATGGAAAGATGGGAACTGACAAATAAGCATCCTTGAGGGCCAAACAAACCAACCAATCTCTCTCCTGCAATAGGTCGCCAAGCAAGTGTATGCCCTCCATTTTGAAGTGGCGATACATGATCCATTAATTTAATTTCTGGAGATTGAGGACTAAACGGAAACCTTGTTTTTTTTTTCTGCACTAGAAATATCATACTGACAAAGCCCTGAGAATGCGGCGTCGCGTAGGAAATCACCCTTTTTTTGTGAGCAGCGACTAAAGCTGTTTGACCATGAAAGAGCTCTCTGTCTGGGAAAGATAGAGAGAAAGAGGAGGAGAGCTCTGATGTGAGACTGAATAAAATTCAAATCTGAATCCCTGAACAGTTTGAAATAAGCAGGGGTCCTCAGTAATCAGTTCCCACTGGCATTGGAATCCCTGAATCCTTCTCCCAACCAGTGCCTCCGATGTCGGAATCACACTTACCTGCGTAAGAGGTATCAGCGTGGTTATTGCCTCTTCGGTATCTGCCTGTTATTGCCTCTTCGGTATCTGCTTCATTGGGCGCAACCGCGCCCTATAAAAGGAGGACGATCCAGAGGGGGAACCTCTGCCTCTTTGATAACTTATGGAAGCCTAATAGGTGCCGCGGCGAGGCGCTCGGCCTCGGAAGCGTCCAGCCCTGGTAAAAAGGCCACTGTAAAGTACCTTTTTCACAGATGTTTGTACCTTTATCCAAGGCCGCAAAGGTCGACATGTACTTCCCTTGACTTTTAACAAATTTGTCACCAAACCGAAGACATTCGCCATAGTTCTCGCCTTTGTGGAAGCCAACTCGGTCCATTTTGGGTCGATACACATTAGAAATGACTTTCGCCATTTAATAGCACAGTTTGCCTTGCCCAACATACAAATAGCTGGTTGAGCCCACTCTAGGACATCTCCTGGATCCATTTGAGTATTAGCCTCCTTGGCCTGTACTGCCAACTCTAAAATATTTGTAAGAGGCCCAGAAACATCTAACAACCTCTCCAGGCTCTGTCCAGACCCTTCCTAGGGTCCTTTGCGATCTTCTTTAAGAACGTTGCCATATTCGGAACTAACTCAGGCGTGTCTGCCACTTTTCCTAGTGATGATGGTCGGGGGCATTCAAAATGAAGAGTGTTGCGCACTTTGCGCTCAAAACCCTTATGAAGTCTCTTGCACATAATGTGTGACCTCCATACATGGAACCCATTCTGTAGACCTGGGGTGAATAATATTTTCGGGTTCAAACGTAGTTTTAGACTGCACCGTAGATTGGTCCCCGGTAATATTATCCGACTTGCGTTCGAAGGGGGGATGTAACTCCTCCTGGGAGGCATCGGCATCCGTGGAGGCCTGCATGGACATGGGGGACACTTCTGTGATCTGGGGGTTCACCCCGACGGGATTCCCCGTGACTCCAAGAGCTGCTTCGTATCCATAATCATAGTCCCTAGGAACCGAGGTAGCGATTTGCAACAAAACCTCTGCCGACCTTGAAGCAGAGTTCGATGCAGTACTCCCACCTGAGGCTCTGGGAGGGAAGGTCCCATCTGTAGTCATCCTGGGCAAGGATTCACTTGACGTACCCCAAAATTTTCTTCATCCAAAACGTACCAGGGGCTGTGTAAATGGCCTCAAAGCTTTGATCAGAGCTTGACTCATGGAATCCTCCATTTGATTATTCAGTGCTTCCACTAGTCGCTCTTACATATGTTGGTCATATGGTACCTCAGCATACTCCGTATATTCTTCCTCATCATCTGCGTTGTACTCCATGATGGCTAACAAGTTTCAAGCAGTAAGGGATGGAAGAGGTTAAGGGAGGAATGAACCCTGTACAGGTGACAGACTTTCCAGACCAGAAGCGCCAGTAACAGATAACACTGTTTTCAATATATAGCAAAGTCTGTTAACTCAGCAAATTCAGAGTGGAGGGGGCCGCCTGCCACATTCCTTAGGACACAGCCCTTGAAAATCGTTATTTTCGCCCCGTGGGGCGTTCTTCAGGGAGTTCCACACTGTGAGCCGCTGTTGTGCACACGTTGCGAGTCGATCGGGAAGATAAGACCCGAGTCGACTCACCGCGCATGCACGAGCATGACCACAGAAAGAGGACAGCGTCCCTTTCGAGTGGAGCTCTGCTCTAATTCCTGCTCCCACGCCACAATACACTCAATTCGAAAAAACACTGAAATAAAATAGAAACTGCTGTGGGTAGAAGTGTTGAGAATAAGGCTTACCCGCCCGACGTATGAAATGAATACTACTGAACAAGACACAGAAATAGTGGAAGGGAGAAAACACTTAATTTGGCTGCTGCAGCAGCAGATAGAGAGGAGGGACTGCAGAGTGGTCGATTATTTATAGGGGACTTTACGCCTATGAGTGGAAGAGATAAAGGGTCATGGGATATAATTTTAACGTTTGTTTCTGTTTGGTGCTGTTAAGTCAGGTAAAGAAAGAAAAGCATAACATGAAGACTAAGATCCTGACATCGAATCTCTTTCCTGAATGGAGAAATTGTACCATTCCTGGTTTCTACGCCTCACAGAGCAGTGCTTGCTGTGCTGCACTTGAATTTGCTCTATAAATATGCAGGCAAGATAGCTTCAAACTCAGAATTGCTCATGGAACACACACATTGATATTAATGCACATACTTGCAGCCAAATACGTTTTTATTATACCTCTTTTCAATCTGTCAGCCTCATGAATGGTAAACTGGATAGCTGACTGCATTTTATTGCTATGCAAAATGAAGTTAATCGGCTAAATCAGTGTGTATCGTCCACTATATATGTCTGTTTACAAGGTGGGTCCTCCTTTCCGTAGTAGCACTGCACTGCAAAATGCAAGATGACACACTCTCTCTCTCTCTCTCTCTTTAAATTTCTTGAGGGTTATAGGGGGTATTTTGGGTCAAAGTAATACATTATTCATTTTCTTGGACACAGTTGAGTGCTGCTTGCACATTGTTTTTGGAAGGTAGTAATAAAGACTGTATTTTCGTAAAGTTATTGGCTCTTGAAATGACCCTGATTCAGTCTTCCCCAAAATGTATTTCACTGAAATACAGTGGCTAATTCTCTTTGGATAAATACTTTGGGAGCTCTAGCGTACCATTTTCGTTCAGATGCTTTAGCCCTTCTAAAAGTATGTCCCTGCCATTTGCTCAGGCTTAGCAGGTTGGCGAGCAGACCTCTTTCCATATAAGTTATAAAACTTTGTATTGCGTAGTCTAAACAATTTCAGCAGTGGAGGTCAACATTTTGGATGCAATATATCTATGCTGCTCTCCCTCTACCCTTCCACGTATGGAAGCACATCAGTTTTGCAGGAATTCCCATTGCGCTGACTTTGCACTCCTTTTGGTCCTCTGTCCCATTTTCTGGGAACCCTACCTTTCTCTGCCCAGTGACTCTGCTCACTTAATCTCGCTGCCATTGTTCCAAAGTCCCCTACCTCTCATTTACACTTTCAGGGCTTATTACCTTCTTGTCACGCCCTATTGTCTCCAATAAAACTCCGCCCTCTGCACACCGAGTCCACCTATAGTCAGCACTCTAACCTCTGTTGCCCACCTGTGCTTCCAATTTATAATATAGTAGATAGACTTATTATTTTAGCCCAGCCTTAGGGAAAACACTCAACTTGCTAACCACTTTACCTTTTCCACAGGAGATTGGAAAGTGGTTTGACCATTCCCCTGTTATATAGGTGAACTCAATTTGTAAACCTCGATCTTTAAAAAGACCAAGAAGCATGCACCTGGTAAACGCTGTGAAGAAAAAAACATGTTTTTGGTCTCAGAAAGCACACACTGACACCAGTTTAGTTATGCCACTGATTGCCACAGTAGTTCCTGGCACTGAACAAAACTACTTTGTGTGCCAATATGCTCCTTTTGGAAGAGCAGAATGTGATCACTCACAGTAAAGCCAGCCAACAGAGAGAAATAGAAGTTTTATAAAAACAAAATGTCTTTGTTAACACCAGACCTAATTAGGGGCCCAATTCTTAAATAGTCACAAAAGTGCACCCATGGTATATGTCTTTGAATTAGTGGCTTTCATGAATTCAGAAGAACTTACAGAAGTAGATCAGGAAATTGTACTCCTAGAAAATATTTGTGAACCGTATTTTAGCACGAGCAAATGTGCATGTGTAGCTGTTCTCATGTGAAAATCTGTTGAGCGTTTACAAGTTCACGTTCCCTCTTACCACTTTTTTTCCCAACCCTGGAAGAAATTCTACTTCTGCCATTGTCAAGAGTAACTTTCCAACCATTCTCATTATGGGAAAAGATTAGAGAAGAGCTGGTGAAAATCCTTAAAATATGCAAGTTAGTAGGTTTGCAGACTCAAAGGCATTCCAGCCCTAGGACTATTGCTTACTTCTTCCTTCAGCCCCAGTAAATAGATCTGTGGAAAAGTGGCAAAATAAGGAAATTGGTATAGTAGGGATTGAAAGTGCAAGTATTCAAATCCTGCATTGGTTGTCCTGGCATAATCAGAACTCTTATATAATGAGATTGCTGCCATAATGTGTCGCCACACAACATGGCACCAAAGGGACAAGGAGATTCTTTTACAGACTTTATTAGCATTTTTAAGAAACAACTAGCCAAGGCGTGGCCTGTCCTGTCCTGCAAAATTGCCGCTACCATGTGAGGCTCAGCAAGGCAGGGGCATAAAGACTTCGTCAATCCGAACTGATTGGCTGCCCGAGGTGCTTGATTTGTCACACTTCATGTGCTAAACAACTGCGAAGGCGTGGACTGGCGAAGCGGGGCTAGCTCGGTGGTAGGAGCTGAGCCCTGGCCCGATCGCCCTGGTGCTGGGGAGGCCTCGTGGGCCGCCTGGGTCGTGCTGGTTGAGCGGGGCCTGGTGTGGGCCAGTGGTGACGGGGGGCAGAGTTGGGGCTGACAACCCCCCCTCCCCCCCAAGGATGATGACATTGCCCCCATGGATTCCCCGTGTTGGTTGGTCGGGCAGCTAGCACCTGCGGGGCTGAGCCGACGGTGAAGGCCAGATTGTGGTCCCAGCAGGTGGGTGTGCCGCGGCTTTGAGACCCGGGACCGTGCCGGTGGAGGTGGATTCTATAGACTGGCAGATGGGGTGAGTCCGGCTGATTGCGTCTGTCGGCGTGCCTGGCCTCTATCTACGGGGCCTATATGGCTGACTCCCGTGACGCGTTGCCTTGTCTGGGGCTGCTGTGGAAAGAAGGCCTAGACGGAGAGAGGCGGTCTCCCCTTGCCAAGGGCTGCCTATATGAGCAGACTGAGTGCTGTGGTGCCCTGGCCTTGGTGAGGGATCGTGAGGCCGTGGCGACAAGATCTGACGGCATGCAGGTGTGAGGAGCGGGCAGCTTGTACAGCGCAATGCTGGTGGCCTTCGTTGTGGGTGACACCTGGCCGAGCTGCATGGTGACTTCTAAATACTCCCTTATCTACCCGGCTAAGTTGTGTGTTCAGCATAGAGGCAAATTACATTTTTTCTTTGATCCAAAACAGGCAGCAAAATTTGTGAAAGTCATTCCCAAAAAAATGGCCCCTGATTGCTCGCCCGCAAATGAAGAGGATGGGAATCACTTGAGTGACAATGACTGAGAACAGTAGCACATGAGGGGCGGCTGTGTGTCTGGACTGCGCCCTGTGGCTTCTGGGGCCTGTTAGTGAACTGCGCCTCGGAGATGACCAGCCTGTGGAGCTTCGGGCTAATCCTTCGCTCCTGCCTTCCTACCCATACTGGGTGGAAAGTCTGATGGCCACGCCAGCGCCCTGTTGGATGAGTCCAAATCATTGGTTGTGGTTTTGAGATGGGTTATGTTTTTGGGAGGTGGTGGGATGTGTGGTCTGGCCCAATTGGGGAGCCTGAGTGGGTGGGTGGAGGGGGGGCAGCAGATGTATAGTTAGCCACTATGTTTGGTGTTTTCCTACCCGTACCTTCCCGTCCCCGCAGCTGATTCAATATACCTATGGATGGGGGTGGTTGTGGAGCGGTTTTCAATGCTTACCTTGATGGCTCCTAAAAATGTGACTCCTGTGAGATGTTTGGCATGGAATGTTCCGGGGTTAAATGATGGTTGTTTGATAAGATTGGTATCCGCTTATATGCAGCTCCATGCAATAGATATTTGCATGCTTCAAGAAACTCACCTGACTAATGCAACAAAATTTAGGGTGAGGGCTGGATGGATTAGGGAGTGCTATGTAGTGGTATATTCGAGCTATGCGAGGGGGTTGGCCATCCTTCTTAGAAAGAGACTGCAGTAGCGTACTGAGAAAGCACTTACCGACCCGCATGGCCCATATGTTATGTTACACGGTACATTGCAAGACAGGCTGTTTCATCTGTTATCAGCTTACGGTCCCAACGTTGATGGCCCAGAGTTCTTCAGGGAGGTATGGCGCCTGGTAAACTCCTTGGGCTCAGGGTCCCTGCTATGAGGAGGAGATTTTAATGTGGTATTGGACTCTGAGGCAAATCGCGATAGTTGGGCCAGGATAAGTCTTGGTATCCGAAGGGCTCGTTCATCTCCCCAGAAGCTGCGCTTTGCATGACGGTCAATACTGCACTATATTGCTTAATTTACCTAAGAATCCAGGTGCTTTTGCGGGCTAGATACCACTGCTTCCCCAAGACACCCCCCTGTGTTCCGCACGCCAGAGTTGGTGTACAAATCACCGTCTCCACGTAAACTCACCACAGGCCTGTATGTTTGCATGCAGACGACTGTAGCCCCGGCCACTATCAAGGCCAAAGCACATTGGGAAGCGGACATAGGTGAGACCCTTCCGGACGATGTGTGGCGTTATTGCTGCATGCATATGTGAGAGTTCTCCCCCAATTAAAGATTGCGCCTAATACATTTTAAATTCCTGCACCGCTTGTACTATACGCTGAGGCGCCTTAAGAGGATGGGCGTCCGGTCGGATGCTAGATTCGAAAGATGCTCCACACCGGAGGCAGATTTCCTGCACCTGGTGTGGAACTGCGGGACGCTGCAGGGATACTGGATAGAGGTGCTAGGTGCGCTTGAGGAAATGGTCAGGCTCGAACTGCCACGGTCTCCCAAATTTGCCCTCATGGGGTATGTCAACGAGGACCTCTCCCTCGCCCCGACCACAGAAAACTAGTGGGGCTGCTGTTGGTGCTGAACAAGTGTAGAGTGGCGATGTGTTAGGAGAGAAACAGATACCCGCTGTAAGGAGTGGCTGAGTGATGCTGCGTACTGTCAGGAACATCTAATAGCCTATTGGGAATTGATGCTGTCTAACTCCCGGCCACAAGACATATGACCCCCTTGCGATCCTTCCTTATGTCCTGGCCGTTAAGGTGTAAGCGGCGCTGACACATGGTTCCAGATATAACCTAGATGATACGCCCCCCTGAGGTGACGAGATAACACCATTCCTCTTCAAGTGAGATGTTATTGCTGCACAGACTCCTCTTCATCTTTCCCTTCCTCCCCTTATTTCCTTCCTCTCGCTGTTCTTTCTGTGCTCTTTCATTGCTTACCATTACTGACGTTGACCTATACGACTGAGCTGTATAACCCCATTATTCTATGTTTTGACTGATTGACCCTATACCACAGGGTAAGCCACCTGTAAATGAATCTGGCGGGCTTTTGGACAAAAGCTGTTTGTAATGTATAAGACATGAGGCCCGTCTATCACATTCTGCTAACTATGCTTTTAGACTAATGTGATGGTAAATGTCTTGATTTGTTTTACTCTTTGATACATGCAATAAAAAACAAAACAAAAATAAACTACTAGCCAGAACATTCCCAATCTCATTTAATGCCACGCAAGGCTCTTCCAAAATTGAGAAGGAAAGAATAAGTGGACGGTCACATTTATCAACATCGGACCAAAAAGAAATATCAGACCAGCCCTACAACAAAGTGCTCGAACTGAGGCATTGTTCCTCCCAGCCACCTCCTCCACTCCCCACTGGGTCGATGCAGTATTAACAATAATTGTCAGCAGAGTGAATGGATACTTCAGCTAATGCTAATGGGGCTCCTTCTGTACTCAAGTGTTGTAAGTCGAGCGATCTGTGGAACCACATCTGCCCATTTATATTTCTGGGTCCTTCAGGCATGCAATTAGCAGCTCCCAAGCATGCGCTGTCTCCGTTCGGCCTATCCCCCTACAGGCCTCCCTACGCAGAAGTGCCTCCTCAGTCTCCACCCACCTCTCAAACTCTCGTTTCCAGGAGAGTGGGCCTAGCTCCTTGGGATCTTTAAATTTTCTAGTTATTTCTCTCCTTTCCAGTATTAACCCAAGGTCCCGAAACTTACTGGTTACCTTATTCTTGTCTGTATGGAGAAACCGATGCAATAAGCAATGGGCAGACGTAGCAGGGACCTGTTTTTCAGTGACCGCTGCCAGAAGTCTTGTGACCTCTGTCCATTATGGGAACAAAACTGGGCATACCCATAAGACATGTAAAAAAAGAAAAATACTCCCACAACCCTGCATCTGGGGCAAGCTGCCCCCGTTGTATTAAAATGTCTATTAATCCTTTTTGGGTACAGCTATTCCTATGCAATATGTAGAAGCTTATAAGCTTAAACCTAGTGTCCCTGGCATCTCTGGGAATTCTCTCCACTATAATCTCCCAATGCTTCTCCGCGATAGGAACATCCAAGTCCTGCTCCCATCAAGGGGCCGAAGAGTCTTAGTTGACAGATAGCGGTAAAGGCTGGTGATTGCCTTGAAAGTCCCCGCTGCTTGGAGGACATAAAAGCAACGAAGATGAGAGCATGGTTCAGCATTCCCCTGTGCATGCGAATGGTCATCTGGGCCACCCCATGGAGCAGGAATTGTCTGCCTGGCAAATCAAATTTCTCCCTAAATGTCTCAAAGGGGACCAGAGCTCTGTCCTGAAACAGATCCCCCACTTTGGCGATACCTGCTGCTGTCCAGGTCACCAGTCCGTCCCATCCATCCCCACCCTTCAGCAACGGGAGTATGGTAAGGGCTAATTCCAGAGAGTATGGCATCCTAATACCCGACTTCCTCATGAGTTTCCCCCAGTAGTTTTGTGGGCTTGCAAGGGCAAACTAGCAGGGCCATTAGTTTGCTGAACCAATCTGAGTAATGCATGTTGAGTGGGGGTGAACCCATCTATGGGCCCCACTAGGTGGGGGCTTCTTGTTGGCCGGCCATTGTAGCTGGGCTGCCAGATAATCCAGCTCAGATTCTGGGACTGCCAACTCACCCGGAGGCACCGGACGTTGAAGCGCAGCCACCCACCACGGCCTAGTCCCCTACATAACTGCTGTGCTAATTGTATCTAAGTCTGCGAAGTAGGAATGAAGTACCCATAATTGGAAAGTCCCAAACAGATACAGCAGTCTGGGTAAGGCTTTCATCGAGAGAGGGACAGCCTGCCAGAAAGCGATGGGATGACTTCAAGTTTCTGAGAACCGTCCCATAGCTACCGTCAATCACATCATGGGTAGAATGATAAATTTTAACACCCAGGTATGGCAGCCAATGGAGTTCCAGTTTTAAGTCCTGAAGGAGGTCTCTTGGTATCCTATTTTCACCAATAGGGAAGAGTTTAGTCTTGGACCACTTTACCCTTAGCCCGGACACCGCTTCAAAGTTCACCAACAGGGATCTAGCTCCCTGCAGGTCCCCCTCTGTATCCCACAAAAACAGAAGGAGGTCGTCCGTGTTCAGTCCTATCTGCTGCTCAACATCTCCAGCTCTGATGCCCTTGTAGAAGGTCCCTGATCTGGCCAGTACCGCGATAGGCTCCATGGCAATAGCAAAGAGCAAGGGGACAACGGACACCCCTGTCATGTGCATCTCTCCTCTGGAAAGCTCTCCAAAAAGGGGACAACGGACACCCCTGTCATGTGCATCTCTCCTCTGGAAAGCTCTCCAAAATTAATTGGCCCGTTCGCACTCAGGTCGTGGGACTAGTGTACAGTAGGCCTATCCAGGCTATAAAGCCCTTGCCTATTCTCATAAGGCTCATGACCTCATAATCAATAGTCCCACTCTAGGCTGTCAAACACCTTCTCAATATCCACTGCTAATATAGCAGCTGTATTCTGATCAAACGAGGCATCCTCAAGTATAGCCATGAGTCGCTGAATATTAAAGGCAGTGTTATTGGGAATGAAGCCCGTTTGGTCAGGATGAATCAACTCGGTCATAAAGGGAAGAAGCGGGGAGGACAGTTTCCCACTCAAGGTTTAATAATCAACATTTAGCATGGATAGCCAGCAATATGCCACTATCCTCAGTAGCTGGTTTCCCAGACTTGAGCAGGGGAACAATCATCGCCTCTCTGCTAGTTGGATGCAGACAGCCACCTGTACGCGCCTCGTCATACAGCTTCACCAACCGTGGGCCAGTTCTGCTGCATAAGTACTGTAAAATTCGACCCGCAAGCCGCCCAAGCCTGTGACTTTGCCACGAGCCATTCTCTTGATTGCCCCTTGTACCTTTGGCAAGGTAATTTCCCCACCCAGGGAGATAGCCTTCATGGGATTCAGCCATGAGACGGCGATGTCTCAGAGAAACCAAGCTCGCCTCTGTGCATCCAGAGATAATCTGCTAGTATAAAGGGCCTGGTAAAAAGAAGCGAAGCAGGCATTAATGGCCTCCTGAGTCAGTAGGGACTCATAATTAGTTCTACGATTGGGGATCTTCGGCGGGCCGTATTAGCAAGCCACGCCAGTAGACGCCCTGCCCCTCTCGGCATGTGCTCTTTGTGTATGCCTTATAGTCAAAGGAGGAGCCACTCTGTGTGCTTCGCAACCTCCTCCCCTCTCTCCTGCAGCCTCTGAAGGTCTGGGTGGCCTGGCCTGTCGAATTCTAAGGATCTGAGTCTGGATTCCGCAATGATGGTTTCTCACAGTAATGTGGAGCGAAACCCCACGGCCTCAGAGAGGCAATGACCCCGGATCACTACCTTGAATGCCTCAAACTCTGAGTGGAAGTTCGTGGCCGAACCTATATTGGCAGTAAAATAATTCAGTATCTAACGGTGTGCAGCATTCAGAAACTGGGGGGGGGGGGGTCCTCAAGGGCTTCCAGCTTTACCCTCCAAATTGGGATTGACTTGAGGCGCCTGCCCCATGTCAGGCAAAGTAGCAAAGGGTTGTGATCTGACAGGGTGTGGGATAGGTATACAATTCCTTCAACCGCAGGATGAGCATCCGGGGAGCATAAAAAAGAATCCAGTTGGACATGCAACTCGTGCATTGAAGAAAAGAAAGAATAATCCTACTCAAGGGGGTGGAAGGTGCACCAGCTATCTGAGTCCCCAGTGGTCACGCCAGTCAGGCAATGCCCTTGCAGCCCAATCTATGGGCGACTCTGGCAAAGGAGGGTGAGAGTGGTCCAGGTCAGGATCCGCTACAAAATAAGTCTCCCTCGACAATCATCTTTCCCACCAGTATGTGATAGAGCCAGATCAACTAATCGAAATAGGCGGGCTGATTGATATTAGGGCAATACACATTAATCAATGATATATCCTGCCCATTTAGTTTGCCCAATACAGCCACATATCGCACTTTGGTGTTTACTTCACATGCACCAGTGAAAATGTCCTCCTCACGTATGCAGAAAACGTAGTATCAAAAAGGTGTCTTCGCCAGCGCCTGTTGCAGTACCTCGCCTTCCTTCGCAGTCATTTGCGGTTCCTGCAGAAAAACAATACCCACCCCCTTCTCTGCAGATATGCAAATACTTTATACCGCTTAACCAAGGTGTGAATGCCCCTAATGTTCCAGGATATTATCTGTTTGTCCATTAAGAGGGCTACCCCTCCATAGTGCAAGTGGGTAGTAAACCATTACTCAACCCAGCATCCAAATATTAGCCACCTCTGATCCCTGACCCAGTGGGTGATCCCAACAATCCCATACAACAACTGTCAAAAATTCAACCCAACTCCCACACCCCAGGATAGAGTGAAACCTTCCACCCATCCAAACTGCATACCAATAAACAGTTTTAGTCATGAATAAAGTTTCGGGGAGATGTCACTACGCAGCATCTGGTTCCGTAGTCGCTCTCATAGTCTGATCATTCCTCGCTCTCCCGCAAGGGGGGGGGGAACCATTCTCCTGGTGCCGCTCTTCTAATGGAAGCCACCACCTCAAGCGCCCTCCTCCGTTCTCGCTGGACCTCAGCTGCTGTGGGGAACCCAGTCAACATTGGGTCCCTCCGATTCTGGGAGTGCGGTCGACGCTGTCACCTCTGGGGGTTTGACTCCCCACTGGTGTCAGCCTGTGCTGACATTCCGCCTACGACCAAGCCTCCTGAGGAGTGTATAAGAATTGTACTCCAGACGATGTGACCACTCTTGTCTGGCTGGGAACTGCATGGAGAACTCCACTCCCAGTTCCTGCATTTTCTTTTTTGTCTCACTAAGGGCCACTCTCTGGCGTTTAACTTCCCTTGAAAAGTCTGGGAGTATCATCACTTTATGATTCTCAACCATGAGGTTCTCCTTCTTGCGGGCCTGTCGGAGGATGAGGTCCCGGTCCCTGAAAATCAGCAGTCGTGCTACCACAGACTGTAGAAGGGCACCCGGTGGGAGTGGTCGGGACGGAACTTGATGAGCACGCTCCAGCACGAAGAAAGAAGATCTAGTCCCTCTGCTCTGTTGCCACCTCATGACTAATCCAGGATCCAATAGCGCACAAGGTCGCTCACCTCCACCCTCTCCGGCAGGCCCGCTACTCTGATGTTGTTGCGGTAGGACCTGTTTTCAGCATCCTCTGCCCTGGTCTCCAGGGTCTTCAAATGAGATTCAATGCTGCTCATCCGGTTGCTGGTCTCAACCTCTACAGGAGTCGTTTTCGAGAGCTCCCTCACCTTCGCTGAAACTTTCTCTACCAGGCACCAGTGGTCATCCCATAAGAGACCCAGGTCTGTACTCAATTTTCAACTCCAAGGCCTCCCTAGATGCCGTAATAGCCTGCAATATGTCTTGAAGTGTGGGAGTAGGGTGCATAAACCCTGGGTTGGAGAGCACATCCAGCATTGAGCAATCAGGCTGTGCCCCCCCCTCCCGCTGATCTCCCAGTTCTGTCATGTTTTTTGGTACTCTTAACCATAGCTGCGTTCTAGTGGTTGCTCTAGTTCCAAATCACCTCACTGTGGTGCTTGTTCGTAATGTTTAGCCTTGTGCCCCACCTCTACTCTCAGGATTCCCCAGGGAGTTCAGCTGCTGCCTCACATGGAGAAGACGGAGCGCGTACTCCAGGCGTGGTGCTCTTGGTGGTACTCGGGCTCATGGGGTAGGGACGGCAGTCCCCCCACCTCCTATGGGACCCTGCTCAACCCTGGTGGAGTCTGAGCGAGTCAAAGGCTTATAATAGGTCCAGGAGGGGGGTCACGATAGATCCAACTCCCATCACGTTCTCCTTAAGGGCCCCCCCGGGTCCAGCTTCGAGGCCTGCTCCCCCCTCCGAGCTCCCTTCAATGCGTTGCCTCTCCTCTGAAACGGGAAGGGGGGAGTGGCAACCCCTCATTTACCGTCAGCGGCCTCCCCCGTCCCCTCACCTTAGTCTCCCTGTGCCAGGAAGCTTCCTCCAGGGGGATCCCCCCGTAGGCCCACAAGTGGTGTATTGTGGGCTGCTGCAAAGCCTCCTCCTGGTGGCCCATGTTTCAATATTGATGAAGGCCTTGAGGACCCCACAGAGCCCCCCCCTTGGCATGGTAAGCTCTCCTGGATCATGGCCGCGCCTCCATGCCAATGACTGAAGGAGGCCGCCATCTTGTGTGGGCGTTCGGCCGCTGTCTCACTGTGCTGCACCCACACCACGGGCTGACTTGAGGCACTCCTGAGATCCACCGGGAGCCGGCAGGATGGCTGGGATCCCCGAGGAGCTCTCTCAAGGCGCAGGACAGTCTGATGGGGACCGGCCCTCCGGAGCACTGGGATCCTCCATCCATTTCCATTGGCTGCTCGGCCACGCCCCCACCAGTCCATCCTACTCTATACCACTGCACTGTATGCCACTCTGTGACTCTACACTATGCTACTCCAGTACACTACATTCTCTGGCACTTCACTGTACTCCACTCTTTGCTATTCCATTGTATGGCACTCCACATGACTCTCCTCTAAGCCACTGACTTTTAGCCATGCTGAACAGCAGCCACTATGGTGTACAACATGGCTAAAATACATTGGCGAAGCCAGTAGGTCTTGCATGGGTGAGGCCTATTGGTTTTGCCACTGCTTCCTTATGTAGGTCTTCATGAGTTAATGTTAGTGCTTTCAATTTGATTCTTTGCCGAATCGTTTTTTTTGTTTTTCCCTTTTTTTTTTTTTTTTTCAATAACATTTACCTTGAGTCTTTATCCAACACCTAGTAACGTAAAATTAACCATTGGTGTTGTCAGTGAAAATATATTTATAATAGTTCCAGACAGGCTCCCCTTGAACCCTAAACCCTTCGAGGGTGTAGTACTCAATGGTGAAGGAGTGTGCCAGTCCACAGATTCAAGGCAAACAATATAAACAACTTTTACTTAGGGCAATTGCAAACAAACGTGCTTTATTCGATACCAGCCCCGGGTGTTTTTTGGCTGCAATGGTCATGACCATCACCCAAAACCACATCTACAAATAGTGTACTAAATAGAAGCGGACTTTAGTGTGATGCTGGGCGCCAGCTTGGCACAGCTACTATTCAAAAAGACATATTGTGAACGGTGCATAACGCTAAATAAGCAAGAATGCAAATCGTTCAATTCCAAAGGAACAAAAAAAGTATGCTCCACTCGATTTTTGTGCCCTCGAGATTGAATAATGTACTTTTTTTGCTTATTTGGCACCATGCATTATTTACAATATGTTTATATTGCAATTGGTTACTAATTAGAGTATGTATGTGTGTGTGTTTATATGTGATATATATATATATATATATATATATATGTATATATATATATAGATATATATATACATATATATATATATATATATATATATATATATATATATATATATATATATATATAGATGTTAAGTGCCACAAGGTAAAGGTACTGAAAACAGTTCTTGATGTACTGACCAGCAGTGTAACAACTTCAATATACCGACCTTTGATTTAAAGGGTCTTTGTCGTCTTTTCTTCTCTCCTCCACTCCTAAATCCAACCCAGCCTTTGAACTGCTTTTGGTGAAAGTGCTTGGGTAGATAAACATCAATTCTTTGGAGGCAAGGAACTGTGTCATTTATTCAAGGTTCATTGAACTGGACAGGAGGAACAGGGGTCTGGGTACTATATTTGGTATACGGCTCTGTCTTCCCAGTCTGTCAAAATATAAGCCTCTTTACTACTGTGTATATATATATATATATATATATATATATATATATATATATGCGCAACAAGAGGACATTTGAACTAGAAATCTTGACAGTATCATTGTGGTATGTAGGTAATTAGTAACTGGAGGCATATATAGTAAAGGGAGACAACAGTAAAGGGCATGATGACTTGCTTGAGTGGGTGAATGTCCTTGGTGCCTGGTCAGATCATTTCAACCTGTGGCTTCTCGTCACCCCGTCTCTGATAACATAAAGCTCTTTGCCTTCCCACTCCTCACCTCCTCACCTCCGATCCTCAATCTGTAATATCGGACTTGATTTAAGGCATAGGCTGGCCTACGTTCTGCACTTCTTCATGAAAGAAGTCATATACTTCAAGCATTATTAAACCCTCCACTGTGACTCCTTCCAGCTCCAATATTTCTATACTGTCAACGTTTTCAGGGCCAGACTGGCCGAAGAGGGCATCGGGCATTTGCCTGGAAGGCTGGAGAGGTGGGGCTGGTTTTCTAGTGGTGGGGACCGGTTTTGTTGTTGGGGGCCGGGTTTGCAGCCGTGTTACAGTATCGCCCCTCCCCTGCCCCCCTACCAGTATCAAAAGCGGCAGTGTTTCACGCTTGCACGTACTCCCCTCCACCCAGGCCTGGGCGAATAAGAGTGCCAGGGCTGCTTTGGGTTCCTAGTCCAGCCCTGAAGGTATTTATCAGTGTTGCTGCTCCCATGTACATGCACACTTCTCACTGCTACCGCTGCTTTAGAAGGCTATTTGTCAAACTAAGGGGACTCTGCAGTGCTGGACTTTCTTTGAAGGAGTACAAATCACTTTTCAGTCCGCAAGTTATCTTGACGCTCATCCAAGTTCCATTCCGTTGGCTTCCCTCCACTTAAACGCTCCCCTAGCATGAGCCAATTCTTCCCTAAAGATCACATTCTCTGGTCTGTAGAGCCACACTACGGCTGTCTCATCACTGATGACCCAAACTGTACCCCAGCTTTGGAACTTAGCAAGCTAAATATAGTTGTGCATATCTAAGTTATCTATTAATATATGTGAGGTACTGTTATTGTATTATTTTATTCTTCACCGTTTACCTTCCCCTCTTTTCTGTGTAATCTTTCCACTGCCTGCGATTTCATGTATTGCTTTGACAACCCAATCTAGTCCCTCCTTCTCCAATTTAGGCTAACATAGGTCCGCACAAGTACTGTCCTGCCCCTTTACACCACATTTGAAAAGATGGCAAAAATGATGGATATATAAACGCACCAGCTCTGCTGTGGTTATCCTTGCATCTTCCCTGTCGGACTTCAAGATGGGCAGTGGGAACATGACTATGTCCCATCTGTTATTCTAGTTGGTAACTTCTCCGACCCAATTAACAGGAAGCTACTGCTTAAACCCTCTGAAATTCACAGCCATGCCTCCTTCCTCCAGCAGCACGGTTAATCCATTCCAGAACGGGAGCTGTCGTCTACAGAGCTTTTGATGCTTTTGATCTCCAACTGTGGAGTACAATAATTATCTCCACCACCCAGTTATTTAGGCTAAAACTGATCTTAGATCTGGATTCTATACCCACAAAAATGTTTACAAGTAACCATCTTTTGTCTATGTACCAATTATCTGTACCAAAAAAACCCACTACAGAATATACATTTTACCCCCCAAATAAAAATGTGCATTTCCACTTGGTATCCAAATGAGTTATAAAGTCTTAGCATCATTATGTACAAGGCCACGTATAATTTAGACTGGGTCCCATGTGCGAACAGGGCTACCTGTGTGCAGGTGAAATGCTAAGCCAAACAGTATTCTTCGCCCTGCCTACATGTGTACACAATTGTTTCTATGAGTCATGTGCACCCTAACCTGAGCCTCTTACTCTAGTTGCATGAAAATTGTGCACTCGGGGTTGCAACTCTTAACCAGTTTCCAAGAGCATTACAGTGAGTGAGACTTAATTTGAGAGTCTTACCCTACAATAGAAGTAAGAACCAAAGCAGTGGAAAATACCAGGGGTCTAAGTGCAAAACATTGCAAGGATTTCGCAAATCTAACACACATCCATGCAGACACCATATTGATTAGGGATGAGCAAACGAAAAGCATTTTTTTCCGTGAACTCATACTAAATCAGGAGCTTTGTTTCTGACTCTACCTGACTTTTCCAAATTGAAGTGTTTTTTTTATGTTTGTGCGGCTTGCACAACAAGCCGCCTTTGCGGCTGTTAAATGATCCGCATTTCATGATAGACTTACTTTACTTCGGATATTACAAACCTGATATGGGATTTCTATCGCACAGCTCACAGGTGTTTCTTCACTACATGAGTGGGACATGTTGGTTTATGAAGGATTTCTTAAATGCCAACATTACAACTTGGAGAATCTGCGGGATCACAATTTGATGCCACAAGCCATGAAATATTAGGATTGGTCATTATTAATTTGTGGTTGGAAAATGGTTAGTCGGGTGAGTGAAGCAGATTTATTAAGATATGGAATTCATGTTTCATTATTTGTTGCAATTATAGCTGAGAATTACCCAGCGAGGAAAGCTTAGATTCGGTTTTGGAAACTGTTTTGTTTGAACTTAAACACCTTCTACATTCATGGTTTATAATGTTGAGCAAATACCTCTTTGTCCCTGTGAGTAAATTAAGTTTGACAAATTGCACATTTTGATATGTTTGTATTGTACTTCATTGTTGAGATTTACCATAATTTATTTTGCGGTTTGTCATCAAAAGACATAAATACTATACTTTGTCACTCTCACGCTGCATTTTATTAAAAACTATTGAATAAAATGTATTATCCTGATCCATGTAAATTTTTATTTTCTATTTTGCTTCAGTGGAGAAACAAGATACAACAAAGAAAGGCTTCTGCAAGGTTAGTTCTAATTCATCTATACAACTTATCAATTTTGTATTAATTTTTCACGATGATGAGGTCTTAGTTGTTCATTATGCAGGGTTTTTCCTCTGCAAACGTCAGGACGTTCTATTCAAACAAATGCAATGTTTGGAAAGCTTGCAAATTTTGCATTGTGAGGACAAAATCGTGCAGAAGTAGAATTTTAGCAAACTAATCTTTACAAAAGACCACCTTTAGTGTGATTTAATCAAAGCATGTAGGGAAATTCTTCTTGTTAAAAACAAAAAAAGGTTTTGCAGACGTTTTGTCAGCAATGTTTGAAAGCTTATAAGACTATGCAATCCTTACTAAAATGTGTAAACTTAATAAAACTTTGCAAACGAAAATTAAATTCTACTCCCATCGATAGTCAGAATATTTTCCAAACTAGAAAGTGAGTTAATTATTAAGCCGTGGACCTGACAACAGATAGGCAATGACAAAACCAGTAAGTCTGGCTTTAATCTGCTAATGCATGCAAACTCGGATGTGATCAAATAGTGATTTGCCTGTTTGTGCATTAAAAACAGACCTATTAACTTTGCCAATGTTTGTTTTCTTTGTTCTGGTACTATTAGTCCTGTTTATACTGTTACACATTCATAAATGCAAGTAATTGAAAACAAAACAAAACCTGGAGTGGGACATATAGTCATGGGTGCAATTACACAGTGAATGCCACGGGAGGGAAGCTGTGGGTAATTCTCACTGCCTGTGACCAGACAGGTTCCGTATTACTTTGGACGGTAATAACAAATCACACCTCACTTGTGCATACTGGTAACTAGTAAGGCCAACCCCCACAAAGTCGTTCCTGCTCGAGCTGTATAGTTTGTAAATTAACAAAGTGTGGTTAAAGTACAGCAGTCAAAAAAAGCAGAAGACAACCAAGACTGCCTCTAAAAAAAAAAAAAAAAAAGTCTCTTGATAAGAAGTTACTTGGGAGAAATTGCAAAAAGCGGTGAGATAGGAAATTAATCACTAAAGGGTGATGTCTCATGCAGTCAGTTTATTTCAGAATGCAAAGGAACCCATCATAATTCATGGCACTGATAGTCTGCCTTTGTGCTTGTCACTTCCTTTCGAGTAGTGGAACTCTGGAGGCGGTGGTACTATTACAGGTTGAGCGGTGCTCTGGGCTGGAGTGCCATGAGCACCACTTATGGTTCTGCAACACTCTCTGATGTATTGAAGGGGTGTACGGCGATGCCTTTAGCTGACCCTCAGGCTTTACAGAGGTACCAGTCAGGCCACATGTACCCTGAAGATGCTGCACTTTGTCAGCTAGGTTTCGTTTAGATCTGTGTGTTAGGTCGCTGAGAGGCCCTGGCTGTGCCACCATCGGACCTGCAGCCTTCCAGCCACCTTATCTAGTGGACTCTTCCCTAGGTAATGCTATCCAGCTTCATGTAACTTGCCAGCCACTATGTTCTACAAGAAGCGCATGCACAGATAGCGTGTTTTGTTTTGCAGATGCTCTGCTAGTCAGTAGACTGAAGTGGAAGGGGAGATGCATGCTGTGTGGCTCAAATGTCCTGGGGCTCTGCATTAATACCCAGAATTAAAGGGTTGACCCAGCAGCGACTGTAGTGATTGAGGCTGCCTGCTGCACACCTATCCCTGTTGCAACTAAAAGAACATAAAGCAGGACACCTCCACCTATTGATGCATTCCCCATCCCAATGAAGACACAAAGCGGCACAATGCCATCTCGCTCAATGTCTGACCGTCTGAAAAGAACATGGCTATCTTGTGGGTTAATTAAAATGTAACCAAAACTTCAGTTAAAACTATAGCTAGCTGACTCATTGACCACTCTATATGCCGGCAGTGGGCTGAACCAGAGTGTGAATCAAAACAATAGCTGACTTCGAACAAAGAGGCAGGAGCACCCCTTGTTGGATTGAGGGATAAGCAATCAAAACTAAGCAGAGTTATCTTAGAGTCCTCGTTCAAATATTCTAAAGAGATCCTTTAATGCTGTGACAGAATACCCCCAGAAGATGATGTCCTGATAAAGGTTATTCAGGAGATGTACAGCAATTGACTGCAACTGTCAAAAGGCATTACAGTAAATTTACTTCTGCAAAAGTGATATTTGTATAAACACATTCCTGCTCTTTAGGCAGTAGTGAAATAATACTTTCTGTCCATATTTTTGCCTCTAGAAATGTAATTTGAGATTGATATAGGACCTGCCTATAAATCTCGACCAATCGCAAGGGCTGAGACAAAGTTGTCCCCATTTTCAATCTGCATTTTGTTCTAATTGTTTGCAGTAAGTTGCCACTAGTTGACTGTAGTGGGATATGAATGTCTCTCAAAGGGTTGCCTTACATAACTGGTTTTTCAAAATGTGCATAGTGCAGAAAGATGACATTTAGTTTCAGTAGAAAAAGGTTGTCTGATCCTTTCAATTTTTTTGACATATCAACATTAGATAACTGATAGGGGATAAATGACAGCTAAATCTAATGTTTTATTTTTGACATAGAATCAAAGATGCTTATTCAACCTCACCGCTCCAGAGAATTAGCCTTATCCACTTGGGTGCAAAAGGTGGATGGATGATCATTACTGGTTCTTCAACTTCCTCCCAGCGACTGACATAATATGTTCATTGTTCACAATGTACCCCCACAAAATCCCTTCAAAATCAATAGCTGTGAACTAATCCTTTTTTGACCATCTAGTTAGGACATTTTCTAAAACCTAGATGCCAAGTGACCATTCCTCTTCTCAAATAAATGGACAAGTCTCTGGGCACCCCGTAATACTCCCACTACAGATTCAGAAATACTAGGAGGCCAAAACAATCTTTTCAGTATATATGCACACCTGAAAAAAGCTCAAACTCAGATGGCAGAATCTTTTGCATGTTTTTTTTTTTTTGTACCTGATTTCATTAGTGACAACCTAACCTTCGGTTTCCTCACTGTTTTCTTAAAACATGCTCTCCATATCACAGAAGTCCATTTCGTCATGACTCGTCATCAGTCACAAATGAATAATACCCAAAATCAGATGTATGCACTGACTTTGAAATGGAGTAGTAATCTAGGGACAAAGGTATGCACGTTAGAAATTACTGTTCTAAATGCGATTCCATGCAAATCACAATTATGAAGTCGCACTTTCCAATGTACAAAACTGTATTGAGTTCTATTTGTGATTCCCAGTTGGTCTCAAATAGACCTACATCATTAATAATCATGAGGTAGGTCGCAATTTGGGACCCACAGGGAATCAAAAAAATACAGGGATGGTGGTCTGCTGGGGACAGCAGACCACCATGTCTGTGTTTGCTTTTAAATAAACAACATTTATTTTTTATTTTTTGAAGCAGCCAGTTTTCCCTAAAGGAAAACAGGTTGCGTTTAAAAAAAAAAAAAAGTTTACTTTTAATTTTCTAGGAGTAGTCGATGGTCCATGGGACCACTGCCCACTCATAAAAAATGTTTTTACGACCATTCATGAAGGGGAAGGGGGTCCCTTGGTGACCCCTTCCCATTTGCAAATGGGTACCACCAAATTGAATTTGGTGGTAAAAGGTGAATGTTTTGCGACCGCATTTCTGGCGCAAAACATTCATACATACCACTGCGAGTTGCTGATAGGAAAGGACCCCTTGACACGCCCCTTCCTAATACCAAATCGCTAACCCATTTTGCGCTTCGGTAATAGGTTACCAAATGGCAAAATAGTTTGGTACATTAAAAATGCATTTTTCTGGTGGCAAATGGACTGCTTCTACGAATCGGGCCATTTGCGATCAGAAAAAAGCTTCGTATATCTGGCCCCTAGTTCTCTGTGCTTTAAATGCATGAAGCATTTAAAAGCCCTCTGCACAATCTGAATAATATCCACCTGCTTTGTTTGAAGTCTTTGATCTGCCAAAATGCAGGCTCCTACTTCAACTACTAGTTTTGTAAAGAAGAGCACCTTAATATTTATCTGACACACTATTATAAGTTTTGCTTCACATTCATATCTGATGCATTGATTATTTTTCGCGGTATGTGGACTGTGTGTTTACAAATTGAGTATGAATCTGTATAGTCAGTTGGTGATTTCCCTGCTGCAGACATTACCCAATATCCAGTCACTATCTTGCTGCTTGTCCTAGATACACAAATATGTTCATAGTATGAAAGTTAAATACATAAAACGCAAATGGTGTATTACAATAATAATCAAAATTCATTTGAGTTCCTCTCCCAACCCATCAATTTGCACTTCTTGCATGTTGTTCTCTTTAAAATATTACGATTCGTGAACAGTAGTAGCCATATTCCAGCAGAGGCAAAGTGGAAGGTATTGCTATGATACTCAAAGGGCATTAAAATATCTTGCTGACATCCAACATTCTCTCACTGTGGATAAACTCCCTGACCAGCTAACCTGCAAGAAAAAAGTCCAGAAGGTACTTTTAATTTCCCCATGTCTTTGATGTGGTTAAGTTTAGTTTTATTGATCATTTGTAAACCTCACGTACACCCAACCAAGGTCCCTTGGTCTTAACTACAGCCCAATACAGAGTTGACTTTTATTTCAAAAGAAGAAAAATTCAGATGTTCAACTTTAATTCTAAACTTCAAGTGGTTCTTGGTGAGGCAGAGACATGAAAGAAGTGAATGCCAAATCGTGTTCAAAATAGTTAGATGGCATACACTGTACATCTTTCTGTCGGTTAGGCCGCACCCAGCTGATAAAAGGGCCAAAAACTGAACCTAATTAGTGAGTTTGTTGTTTAGAATTTAAGGTCAATGAACATTAAAGTGTTCTAAAACGATCCTTGAAGAAACAGGAAGCTTAAAAAAACGAATAAAGAATGTGTGTTTGTTTTTTTTCAGGATATTTGCAGGCTTCTAAAATCAAGGAAGCTGTGGCATTTAGAAAAACTGATGCTTAGACAACAGGATATTTTCATCAAGAAATCCCATAGTTGGTCAGATGCCCGAGGATCCATTACAACTGTTTGAGGTTGAAACAATAGGATGATAATGATGCCTTGAATATCTGAGCCCTTAAGGAAATTTCAATGACCACACTGTTTAATTTGTGCTCTATAGGTTTGACATTGGGTACCAAGTATACTTGGTGATACACAGGAGATGGACAGCACAGGTAAGCCGAAGTAGATGAGCAGTGCAAAGTGGCATGCAAACCCACTATGCAGGGATGTTTAGAAATAATTTGAACCAGTTCAGAACTCTGCACTTGAAATGGAGCATTTTTTAAACATGAGTCTTAAAACAATCTACATGGAGCTGCTTGGTACTCTACTGATAATTGGATCAAGTCTCACTAATATACGGATGATTGACAACTCTTCTTGAAAGTCTCCTCCACCTCAGACATTCAGCACCTCAAACACTGCCTGCACATCATTCAGACATGGATGGCCAGCGCTTATGAGAAGCTCAGCTCAAACAAGGCAGAGTTCCTGTTATTTGCCAGGAACAACAAACAGTTCAAACCTGGCTCAATGATTTGATCCTTGATAGCTATGAACCCAAACTTTCACTCAAAGCCAAGCCACTTGGATTCATCTTGGACACCAACCTTACCTCAAGGAACATATTGCCAGAAAAGCAGATGGTCTGGTACCAGCTCTCTGCTAAAGAAAGCCAAATTATTTGTTCCAGAAGGCGACTTCAGAACTGCTGTTTAAGCCCTCCTACTCTTGCCTCTGGATAGTAATAATACCTTGTCCCAGTTCCTCCCAGACTCCACACTGGCCGCTCGCCCCCCACCAACCCATCAATGGCATCTTACAATATAACCTCATATGACCCTCATCCTTATGGTACTCCATTGCATCTCCTTGCCAGCTTGTACCATCTTCAAAACCAGCTGAATCAGTTAAGCCATCATGACCAGCACCTCTTCTTCTCTTCTAAGCAAAGTCACCCTCTCTCGTGGCTTTTGGCACACCCGCACTCAGGGCGCCATACGATTGCAGACTAGGCAGCAGGCCTTTTTCATCTGTGCACCTATGATCCGGAACAACATCCCTGTATCTGTTAGTACCGCCCCAAAGCTGCTCCAATTTGGGAAATAGTTGAAGATGTACTCCTTTAAATAACAATACTTCACAAGTGCATCAACAATGGACAAAACATCTTACCTCTCTTATCACTCGTTGACTAATTGTATTTGACTCTTTACAGTGCCTCACTACCTTTTGACTAGGTTTGTGCTATAGAAATACCAATCACCTTCAATAGTACATACACACACAAGTCTCCAGATAAGTGTTTATACAATTGAATGAGACAGTGCTAAATTCACAGCCAGCTCTCTAATCAAACAGCAGGATACATCTTTTTACTACCAAAGCTATACCTGTTCTGTGTGTCTGGGTTGAACGATCTTTAGAGAATTAAAGATACCTTTAAAGCATACATTCTATCATTATAGGTCTAAAATGTTTTTTAGTCAGTCCTTAATAATAATGAGGCTTTCAATATCATTATCAGGAACTTGGTGGCAAATTTCTTGGGAGTGTTTTGAATGTGAATTAGCATTAAAAAAGTAACTTTTAAAGATGCAAGTTTACTATGTTTCCTATTAAGCTTACAGAATTTTATAGTAGTTTTGCACCTGAACATGGGACGTGCTAGTTGTAGTGAAAATTATAAAGCATCTTAGGCAATCACTTGCCTCCTTTGACATCAGTGACTTGTTGCAGCATGAAACAATGAAGTCTCTTTGGTAACTAAATTGAGCAATGATAACTAATTATGAATCACGGCTTCCAGCAGAGCAACGTGACAAGGGACCAGATGATCTTGTGTTTGGTTTTTTTCTGTTCTGTTTCTAGTAATATTTTGCCTTCTGAGAATTTTTTGTAAAGTGAGATAGACTTTGAAACATTGATGTTTAAGTCTGATAAAGACCACCGAGCTTGATGATTATAGTTTTAACACACGCATCCTACATGGTTATTAGCTGTACCCTGTTTTCCTGTGAGGCCCTCTTGGAATAACATCCATCCAAGTGGATGTTTTCAAAGGTGTTTAGCTTTCAAGCTTTGTTTTTTCACTCTTTATTTGAAAATAAAAACCAAATTTTTTTAAACTGGCTTTTTAGGTGTCACTGATTCTCATCATTAACTGATCCCTGACCATTCAAAAAACATAATTTGCGAAAGGTACTCATGTGCTCACCTCATTCAGTATGTATCATCCCCACAGACAACCTTTCTAGACCATAAAGTGCTATCTGAGCCAATTTCCATTGTACCCAGACTCCTGATGAAAGATGTGGAATGTCTGTCATACCACACAACTAGGGCAGTATCTTCATTAATGCGAAATAGAATAGAACGTTATGTTATTCAAATGATTTTAATCTTACCAAGAGTGCTGCTACCACCCTGTTTATTTTTTTTTCAGGTCAAGGTATCGATGAACCACTGTCTGAGATGGGATTTAGGCAGGCAAATGCTGCGGGCAGGTTTCTTAATGGGGTCCGGTTTACTCATGTTTTCTCAAGTGACCTCATCCGTGCAAAGCAGGTATCCAACTTTTATATTTGCTAGTTAACAGCAGATATGCGAAATAATGATGAAAATGTGAAAATTAATGTTGAAAACTATCCATTTTACGGTTGCCACACATTTTGTTTTTTGAAATGTATGCAAAGGAATATTCACATTTTTTAGCTTTTCGGTTTCTGTATGCCTGTTTGGGTCACGTATGCCATAAATAGTGGGCCTGCAGCACTGATTGTACTATCCACTTATGTAGCTTTTAGACCTGTCTCATGCCTGCCATTGCAACCTGTATTGCAGTTTTGAACTGCCATTTGGACCTGGCGAAATAAACCATTTAAAAAACAGAACCACAAAAGCGATTCGGAAGCAATGCTCACGCCAACAGTGAAAATTCACACAATTCAAACAAATATTTCACACATTCATTTATGTCTCACAAAATACTTGAATGAAATCATAAAAAATTTATCATATGACCTAAGCAAAATATATTGATGATTTACAACGTATTATGATGTGAACATTACAATAAACACAAAAGGTTTTTAAATTCTATTCTCTTCAGTGATTGAAGGAAACCCAATGCATTTTGGGACCAGAATGTCCTTTCTTCAGGGGTAACTTAAAAATAAGAAACAAAAACACTGGCAACTCAGGAGGAACATTAGATACATTTGAACAACAATAATAATGATGTTGCTGTTCAGTGAAGATTAGCATCCCCCAAATCCAAGCAAACTATTAGTGATGCGAGGGACAAGTCCCAGGTGAACATGCTCAATGCAATATAGTCTAGTGAACTCCAGATTAAAGGAAAATTATGTGCTCGAAATTCTGCACCTTAAGAAACATGCTAAAACGTAGTGTGCTACCCATTGTGTGTCGGTAGAAACTCCCAACAGTCGTCATCTACTCCTTGATATTTGATTTAAAAAAAAAAATCCACTCGACTGAAATGATCTGATTGAAAAAGCATAAGCAAGACCTTGAATATCAAACACCTTTTGATAAGCATCATCTCAAATGTATTATTCTCATCTTTGCGATTAGTTAAAAATAGCCAATCCAAAACTGCTATTGGGAACCACTTACCATTAGGACACACCACACAGAAAAACGTGCTTAAATGAATAATCATGTAATGAAGGAACAACAGCAGTGAGCCTCCACAAGCCCCCATGTTCGAGTGCGTGAAGAAGCATTTGCAATGCAGTCGGTCTCGCATTTGCTTGAGTTATAGCTATTGGCATTGTAAATTCATAACTGGACTTTTCCTGCCACATAAATTGGTGAACCCTGCCTCATAATTTCATCTTTTTCTGCCATATAATTCCAGTGGCCCTGCATATAACTAAAGAACTTCCATTTACCTTCTTCCTCTATCTGCAGCAAAAAAGGAAAATGTTGCCATTTAGCCTTCTAATTTAAATCTGTTGTGCTAATTCAAATAGAATACCACTTTCACCACCCCACCGTCAGAGTTGCTAGCTGGCTAACACAATTCCCTAAAAAAAGACACAAGACAGCCACAGAGGAGAAATTAATTAGAAGGGACCCCCAAAAATATCAAGAGTGTTCAAACAGTCATAGTGTATTAAGGATGTTAGGTTGACCTGAATTATAGTCATAATTGTAATAAGGAGAGATTATTAAAACATATACAATTATAATTTAGAGCTTTTTTAGAAATACACTTCTGGCATTAGACTGTAATGCTCACGCCAGCCCTTAGAGGGTACCATAACACTACTTGGATTCATATCCTATGGTCAGTCTTTTGCTTCCTTCTTTGTTCTGTACTGTGAAATCACAGCATGTCTACACAAACACACATTTCTTTGACTAGTTTGTGCCTGTTCCCACCACTCCTATGTTGAGAAAGCCTAAGAAGATGCTCTTAGCTATGGTTGTCCAGAGGTATGAATTTTGAATGCACCAATTAATTTGCTCAGGATTCCCATGGGTTCCTCTTTAAGCTGGATAAGAACTGGACCTCAGAACAAATTCCTTTTCTGGACTTTAGAAGAAGCTCTACAGCACCACCTTGGAGAGGCATCTATCCATAATAAAGACACTTGTGTTGCTTTCTTCCCTCAGACAAGACCAAGTCTAACCCATCAGAAGCATCCTTTCAAAAGGATTGAAGCTGTACTATCCTAGAAAGGGAGAAGCTGCATTCCATGAGATCGAAAGCAAGGTCCAGATTTGTGGGTCCATACGGAGGACAGCTCAAGGAACGGAGTGTGTCCCGGTACCACAACAGTCTGAACCATCTTGATGTGACTAATCCAAGACCTATGCTTCTGTGTATCAAAGTGGTGCTGGGACCATTGCAGGACTGCACATAATGGTCGACCTGCATCTACCCTTGGGACACAGTGGCCTTGTGGGGGCACATCTGACAGTGCTGACTGTGAGGGACACAAGCATTTATTTGTCATCCTCAGACATATTTAAGAGACACATTTAAGTGTTTCATGCTAGGTACCCTGATTCCAAACCATAGAAACCACATTTTAAAAACACTATTCTGGGGGAAATTTAAGATGAAAGGTTTGGTAAGAATTTATACCTAAATTCTGTTTATCTTGCGAGTGGGAATTCGGTTGTCCACAGGGTGCACCACGTCTTGTGGGTTCCGTTGCCATCTATGAAACTAGAACACAACCACCAATTATCAGACATGGCTCCTAAAATTTGGTTCTGGGGTTGACTTTGAATGCTAAGTCCTTTCCCAGTGCCAGTACCATTGGTCTTGTCACAAGAATGCTTTTGGCAACCAATTGGGGCTTTATCTGACCCTCTGCTAAAATGTGTTCAGTGCTCTTCTGCTGATCCTTAGATTCCTTTTGGTCCTGTTATGTGGATATGAGAACTTTAACACTGAAAACTAGTTCTCTACCCCTCTTTAAGCAAAATATTTACAGAATGAGCATGGTTGAGGGTTTTTAGGGTTCTCGAGTTGTTTTACCAATTTTCAGTCACTTTGATTCATATTTCCTGTTTTGTCTCATCGTGCACCCTTGGCCACTGAGACATTAGGACAAATGGCAGATGTAACAAAGCAGATTTGTTACACTTGTGGCATTCTGTCTGTAACTTTTGCTCTGTGAGAAGCCATGCAATAATAAAAGGGCTGTGAACTGACAAATTCTGATGGCAGATGGGAACGCACGATCAGCCCAAAAGGATAACCTTGTCCATTTTCCCCTTAGTTAATTTGTAGCACCTTAGATGTACATGCCAAAACTGTTGGAATGCTATCTCAGTGCCAGAATGTGCTATAACAGGGGGAAATTGAAACTACTCTGTAAAATGCTAACTAGGTGAAACCCTGCATTTACTTACTTTTCCACTTAGACAAAATTTGCCTATTCAAACAGGCCAAATTTGTCATGCAGGTGAGCTTGTGAAACGACTCGCTTACTCAGTTTGTGGCCTTTTTGTGATTCTCCCTGGAAAATTAAGGGCAGCCTAGAATGCATGAACTACCCAAAGAGCCCACAAACCCTGTGTTTCTTACTGGTTCTCGCTTCTCTTGATTGAACTCCATGAACTTCATGAGCCTGAGTCCTCAGTACTTGGCCTATTTTTGTTCCCCTTTAGGCAAAAATAAATTTCACTGAGTTTCATCAGCACTTGCTCATTCATATAGTGAAATATTTCACCTAGCTCTGGCTATCACCTTTAGTTTGCTTTGCTTATCCTTAGAATGACCTACTCTTCTGTTTTTTTCCCAGAATGTTTGGTGAAGTATAGCCTTCACCCAGGCAAATGCAACATATTTTGAGACAAGGTACAGCTAAATCAACCTAGGACACAAAAATATCCCTTGCAGCCCGGTTTGTTGGACCATTTCCATCGTGTGAACCCTAAAGATTTACACGAGTAGCTAATTGAGAAGTTCACTGGGAAATGCAGCGACTACAGACTAATGCCCTTTTTTATCAACTCATTTCCCCGTAGAGACTGAATGAGTAAAACCCTTTAATACATCTGGTTGTAACTCCATAAGGAGCACTAAACATATGTAGTCATTCAGACACAGACACTTGCTCCGTTCTTGTGCAGTGTGAGAATTCCTCCTCTCTGTTCCAGTGTCAATAGAGTTTAGCTGACACACAACGAGCTGATTCAAAGCGCCACGGCCGCATTAGTGCGAAGGAGAGACAAAAAAGGAAAAAGAAGTTCGCTCGCAGTCAAACATATGGGCGATTGTGCAATTATCCTTGTAACAGGGTTGATGTCCAAGGTGGTAACAAAACTGCCCCAAGGAGGGACAAATGTAAAGCATTTACCAATGATAACAAAAGATTTTTGAAAGGCAAACCCATGAACAAATGATAGTGATGGGCTTCCCATGGGCATGGTTGAAAGCTTACATAGGTACCAACACATTTATGCTCTACCTAAAAAACAAATTGACTCTTACCAGTATCACAAACATCATCCAGGAACCGAGTCAATTCTGTAATATAAAAAACACGTAACCAGATGACTGGACCCTTATGAAAGTAACCAAATCATAAAAGCTAAAGTGAGAGAAAATAAAACAAAACATAAGATCCTGATGGTTTCCTTAATAAACAAACCCACACAAAAATAGAAATACCAGTGCACCCATGAGTACCCATATATATCGGCTAGTATGCAAAAATAGAAACTAACTTACTGCTGGAGTGACCTCAGCATAATGAAGCAGGAGCGTCTCCTAGAAATGACTCAGGCGGTATGTGCGAGGAATCCGAACAGATTCTAAAGGTTAAAAATTGCACACCTAAATAACCAAACCGATGTACAAGCGATTAGCCCATGAGAACAGAATGAGTTCAGTGAAGCTAAGCAATAAAGAATGCTTATTACCTTGCTAACAAGTCCACGTAATGTCAGTACTAAACTTAAAAAAGCATCTACAACTATGACCGATGCAAACCAGTGTGTCCACAGGTCAATCACTTGTAACAAACTGGGAACATCACCCACTTTTAACTGGTGCTATGCCAAATAGTTTGAGTCCTCACTCATGTTTGTCCTCACGGAAATCACCATGAGAACTTACCCGCCATCATATACAAGCGTTCACCTTGACCTGCAACTGACTTTTAAGAGCGAACCTCACCTGCTCTACCACCTGTGTGAATCCACTTCTTCTTAGTTTATATTAGTACGTTAGACGTCTGTATGCTATTCCAGCACCAAAAACATAGAAGACAGACTCACTGCGATGAAAGTTGCTTGGAGGTGGGAAATGGCAACCAAAAAACGTATCAGCAATCATCATGTGTGTGACATCACTAAACAAGCATTTGCAAGGCAATGGGTCTCGCATTTGCTCAAGTTAGAGCTATTAGTGTTGCAAACTCCTAAGGCCCCTCTCCCTGCAGAACCTGATACCTTTAAACAAGGGGAGGTATGGGTAGGGGTGGGAATAGGGATGGTGAAGGGGGAAAATTACAAATAAAGGAAAGAAATGGGCGCAATCGTGCAGTGTAAAACCTTGAATTCACCAAAAAGCGCTAACAGAAACAATACAGTTAAACTGGCAGTCATGCAAAAGCACTCGATTACTGCCCAGCAAGATCGTGCTGCATAAGAAATAAAAAGAAAATGTAGTTCAGAAACCATGCGGAAAACATGGAGCCTCATATTTTTTCAGTAGTTGGCTGGTGTGCTTGAGGAGGGCTAAACACCAGAAAAGGCATGATGTATGCATGCCTTTCACAAATTAAATCAAGCAAATTTTAAAAGGCAAGCCCACAAACTAGCGAAAGTGATGGGCATGACATGGGCGTGGTTAATAGCCCATAGAGCGATTACAACAGGTCAGAGCGCTTGCGCTCAACCCTAAAACAGCAGTTATAAAGAGAAATGCATACTACAAAAAGCCTTTGTTTCTAGTTTTATGTATATTGTAAACAGTGTTTCATATAAAATACACAACATAAACAGTACTGAAATTGACAATAGTTGCTTACATTTTGATGATATAACTACATTACATGAACAAAAAAACCAACCAATACAAACATTGTAAGAAAACAATACAAAATGTTATATGTCAAAATCATCTCACTGAAGTTGTGTGAACTAACCCAATAAAAATGTAATTTCCATGCTGCGTTGTCAAAACTAAACGATTGATTACCCGCACTCTAATCACGAGAGTTTCAATGTTATAATTTTACATGTGGATGCCTCTGTGACTGTGAGTGAAGTGCGCTCTCTTAGCATGTGACATAAACAACCTTTCCTGTGAACCTTATTCATGCAAGCTCAGTGGTGTCAATGTAATAAAATCTAAACCATGTGCATATTAAAAACATGATTTCTGAGGGCTTGACATGTGGCTGCAAAATACACACCATATAGAAACTAAATCAAACCTCCTTGTGCAAACTATTATTGACATCAAAAGTGTACTGTTGGGAAATGTATAAGCCGAGCTGGATAACTGCTAGAAGGCCATTTGTACTATCAGGCAGATTTCTTTTGAGAAAGCATGGCAGTTCCAGCTTATCAGTGAGACCTCGGGGAGCTAAGGTGTCAAAGAGTTTGATCCAGTGTGTTTCACACTGTGACAGTAGTCTTGCCAGGTTAGTATCTGGATTAAGTTTGATGACCTCCAGTACCTGAAAGTGGAATTGGGCTAAAGTATGTTTCAGTTCCATTGATGTACTGCCAAATTAAAGTTGGTGTTCTTATTACGAATCATGCTTTTATGTTCTGTAATCTGGAACTTCAACTTCCTCTGTCTTGCCGATGTACAGCTGGCCACACAGACACTTAATAGTGTAAATTCCTCCAGAAGTGTTGCAATCCGCCAAGTGCCTCAATTTAACTTGTTGACCTGTAACCAGGTAAAAAACAACATTCCTAGTTATGACATTGTTGCAATGGTTTGCAGTTGTGACACTTCCTGGTTCCTGCCCCTTTCTTAAGGAGGCGATTTTTGTAGATGTGAGAATCTCCTTCAAATTCTGGGAATGGGTGTGAGCAAACAGAGGTTTGAATGTATCTCCAAAATCAGGTTCTGCCTGCAGTAATTCCCATCTTTTGTTAATGATTTTTTAA
Source organism: Pleurodeles waltl (assembly GCF_031143425.1). Classification (NCBI taxonomy): domain Eukaryota; kingdom Metazoa; phylum Chordata; class Amphibia; order Caudata; family Salamandridae; genus Pleurodeles; species Pleurodeles waltl. Next base: position 311,143,410 of record NC_090442.1, read on the forward strand.
TGGCCATGGACTTGGAAAATTTGGAGATTAAAATAACCAAGAAGTCTCACAATTGCTTTTCACCCAGTTACAAGTCAACAGGTTAAACTGAGGCACTCTGCAGATTGCAACACATCTGGAGTCATTTACAGTATTAAGTGCCTGTGTGGCCTGTTTTACATTGGCAAGACAGAGGAAGTTGAAGATCCGGATTACGGAACATAAAAGTATGGTAGGAAGCTGGGTTCTGCTTACAGTACCCCCCCCCCCCCCCCCCCACCCAATCACCCCCCACACACTTACTGTCTGGTTTCTGATGCAACTTTGAATTAAGTGCACTGGGTTACTCCTAACCAGGCCACCAGTGCCAGTGTTCCTTCCCCAAAACAAGACACCTGCTCACCTGATCCTTCACTGGCCAGGACCTTTAACACCTCTGTAAGTCCCTAGTAAATGGTACCCCTGGTACCTGGGGCATGGGTACTGAAGAGCTGCAGCAGAACTTGTGCCTCTCTAAGGGGCCCAGCACCAACCTCATGCATGCTGCCATTGCAGACCGCATGACAAGGTGCTCTCTATAAGTGAAAACACAACATGGCACACACTTGTTTGCTATCCCATCTAAACACTGCTGGTAATATTTGCAAGTCACCTCTAGAGCAGGCCTTTCAGCCCTAAGGCAGGGTGCATTATGCCCCTACCATGTCTTTGTTTATTCTTTGACATAGTAAGTGTGCAGGGAAGCCATTTTAAATACATGTGCTGGACACTGGTCAATACAAGTTTCCCAGCTACATTATAGCTTCTCTGGAGATAAGAATGTTTGGTATCAAAAATCTTGTATTGATTCCAGTGATGGATTTATTAATATATGCACCCAGAGGGCACCTTAGAAGTGCCCCCTAAAAACCTACTGGTCAGTGAGCTACCAACTGCTGGTGAGCTCACTGACCAGTTTGGGCCAGTCTGCCACCAACAGACAAGAAACTGGCCCCCAGGGTGAGAACCTTCGCTCTCTTGGAGGTCTGAAACAAAGCCTGTCTGGACTAGTGTGTGAAACACCCTTCCCCACAGGGCGATCTGCATTCCAAGGCAAGGAGCTTCGAAGAAGCCCACCTCCTTTAGTATGCAGATCTGGCCTTCCTCCGAGGGAGATGCCAAGCCCCCCCGGCCCCAGGGCCCATTTGGCACTTGGACAGGTGGGAAAATTAGCTATGCAGGAGCCATGTTCCATTTCTAGACTGAGAACACCCCAAAGTGACTAGCCTGAAATGGACACAGCCTAGGAAATTCCGCCATCTTGTGTGTGATGGCATTTAGGAACTCTCGACAGGGTGATGGCCACTACCCCCAGGAAGCAGTCTTCCAGGGGACGTAGTGACCCCAGCGGTAAGTAGCCCATTGGCTACTACCCTTTACTCCGCTTAATGACACCCTAAATTGAGTATTTATGGGACCCCCTTATACCAGATTCTCAGATCTTCACTGGTCATAAAAGGAGTGGACAAGAAGCCTGCTGAACCCGAAAACCAAGGAGCACGACTGACTGGGTGCCAACCCTGCCGGCCTGCTTGCTGCACCCAATTCTCGAGGCGCAACTGACCTTCCTGCCACTGCAGCCTCCAAGAAACTGGGAGAGTTGCCATGGCTTTGCAAATTGCCAAGAAGAACTCCCTTAGAGTAGAGGAGGTGATCACCCTGCATCTGCAGGCTCCCAATAAAGAACTGTGAGGATCAAGACTACAAACAAAACTGACACAGGACATCACCACTTCACCCATGCCGCCTAGCCCATGCTGAAGTGGACCAGTGGTGTCAGCGTGGTTCCCAGGCCCCCCAGAGTCGAAGCCCCCCTTGAGTGCGATCACTGTGGACCTCACAACGGAGTCTGAAGCCTATGTCGGCAGACTCCGCCCCCCCCCCACAATCTTGAGTGACCAGGAGGCAAAGACTCAACGCCTCAGGACACCTCTGCACCCATCCGCCCTGGACTGAGGAGAAGAGGACCATGGATGTCCCCACGTCTCCCAGCCTCGTGAGACCTGAGCCCATTTTTTGGCTTGGTCAGACTGGACCCCCAGGCCATACCTGCTGACTGTTTCTGCAGGCCCCCTTGCAACTGCAAGGAACTCCAGCACCGGACCGGACGCCAAAAGACACCACTGCGCCTGAGCACCACAGCCCAAGGAGAAGTGGACCGACCGTGTCCCCACGTGCCAGAGGACCCGAAGGGTTGAGCCCCCCTGTGGGCTCCCCTGGACTGGCCATCCAGTCCCAAATGCAGCAACTTTCCAACTGACGGTTTCCCATTAAAGTGATTGAGACACCCGGCGCCATAGCACACCTCTGCACCCTGATGCACCTGAGCCTCCCAAGGTGACCTGCTCGTGTGGCCTTGGACCCTAAACCCATACTTACCTTAAGTCCTGGAGAATAGTCCCTTAAGTCACTGTGAAGTGTCCAAATGCAGTACGTTTTTCCCCCCATAGGATAACAGTTCTGCGCCCAAAAATTGCACTGTCAACTTCTAAAACTGTAAAAATTCCTATCTCGAAACGTACTAAACTGATTCGGTGATCTTGGTATCTAAGTATGTGTTATTTTTATAAATTGGTGTTGGATATCTTTGAGTGTGTGTCTCACTTACTGCATGAGTATGTGCCTTACATGCTTAGCACTACCCTCTGACATGCCTAACTGCTGGACCACACTACCCAAAAAGAGAGCATTTGGGCTGTCATTTGTTCCCCTGTGATACCTCTGGAGTTTGCTTGGACTCTTTGCACAGTGTCCCTCGTTTTGGTCCACTGTATAAAGAGCCAGCTTCCTACAAGCATGATTCATAATAACCACATCCAGAGGCAGATGTTTGCACAAATCTCCAAAATGACAATTAATTGGTGAACATGGAGCTATTGAACTAACCAGTAACATACATGTTAAAAATTAGAACTGCTTTAGATAAAAGTATTATTGTCCAGTATATCAACAAGGGTATAATATGGCATTCTTGAACTGTGGGAGTATGATTTTAAAAGCATGGTGGAAGAAGTCTGAAGGTTTAGGGGATTTATTTAGGTCAATAACCTGTGAAGAGTGAAACAGGGGGTGGCGCTTAACAAACTTGCTGTATCTACGCCTCGAATGGTGCTCAGCATAGTATTTATAAACAGCCCTGGAGACATGTAGCCCAATTCACAAAGAGCCTCTGCAGTCATGGTAGAATCTCTGCAGCGCAGTTACTCATGGCAGAAAATCCACCACCAGTGAGGAGGTTCTTCGTGAATCGTGCCCATGGTATCCAAAAACACGCTTGACTCATTCCCTGACACAGAAGATTAAGCAGTAGCAAGGAAGAAGGTAACAAATCTACGGGCAAAGCTTTCCGCCCTTGAAGGCTTTCCGGCTGTCCACGAACTCAGTTTATACACGGGAAAACCAAGAGTCTTCCTTATCTACTGGCCGATTAGGGCAAATTGAACATTCTTATGTTTTATTTTTCCTTACTTGTTTCGCTTTTTTGATTTGGTTACTTTCTGCTCATTTGGTTATGTGTTTTCATATTACATAATAGATTTGGTCCCAGGATGATGTTTATGATACTTGTAAAAGTCATTTCAGTTTGATCATGCTGAGGATCCCTCAGCAGTAAGTGGAATTTGTTTTTTCATGCTGTTATCATCAAACAGGGGGGCTGGTGGAGGTGCACTGTAATTTTTCCTTCATCACATGAGTCTTACTTTGAGCGTGTTTGTCTGTGTGGTGTGTCCTAGTGACTAGTTTGTTCCCTAAAGCGGTTCTGGATTAACTATTTTCAACTATTCGCAAGATCAAAGATGTTTTAAAAGGCAGGGCCTTGCTTTTGGCTTTTTCTGTCAGATCATTTGAGCCGAGTTGATTGTTTTTTTTTTTTTTTTTTTTTTAGCCAATATCAAGGAGTAGATGATGACCATTGGGAGTTTCTACTGCAACACAAAGGGGAGCACACTGCATATTAGCATGCTTCTCAAGGGGAGAAATTTTGAGAACATAGAATTTTTCTTTAATCTGGAATTCACAAGAGTGTATAGCTTTGATAACATTTACCCGGGACTTGTCCCTCACATCACTAATAGTTTGCTTGGAGTTGGGAGATGCTCATCGTCACTGTACAGCAACATCATGATTGTTGTTCCAATGTATCTAATGTTCCTTCTGGGTTACCAGTGTTTTTGTTTCCTATTTCCCAGTTACCCCTGAAGAATGGACAATCTGGTTTCAAAATTAATTGGGTTTTCTTCAGTTACTAAAGTAAACAGAATTTAAAATCTTTGGTGTTTATTGTACTGTTTACATCATAATACGTCATGTAAATCAACAATATGTTTTGTTTAGTCCATATGATAAACTTTTAATGATTTAATTCAAGTATTTTGTGAGAATTTAATGAATGTGAAATTTTTGTTTACATTGTGTGAATATTCCCTGTTGACAGTGCGCATTGGTTCCAAATCACTTGTGTGGTTCAATTTTTGGAAATAATGAATTGGGCTTTGGGTGGAACCCTGTCCAGTGTAGCATGCCTGATTTGCTTTCAATTTGATGAATTTGTGAAAAAGTAATGTACGTTGATCTAGGTGGGTGTGCATATATACTTTCTGTTTACAAACTCAACCTTTTACCAGGCCTAAACCTTCCTTTTTAATGCATATCAGTTATCAGTCGCCCCCACGGTAGGCCTTAACCCTCCCACAAAGCAGGGTGCAGTGTATTTAAAAAGGTGGGTGTGTACTTTTAACGTCTACATGCCCTGGTAGTGAAAAACTCTTCAATTTGTTTTTTACTACTGCAAGGCCGCTCTCTCGCATAGGATAACATTGGGGTACCTATTTGCATTCAATAAGTGCTAACCTTCAATTGGAAGCAGGTAGGAATGTTGAGTTTGGTGTCTATAAAATAGTAATTTAAAACAACCCTTACAAGTAAAGTCGGATTTTAAGTCACAATGAAAATGCAACTTTTAGAAACTTGGCATTTCCTTGTGCCTGGATTCTTTTCCCTTTTCCTAGGTTACATGACTAGGTGTAGCTGGCAGTTGGTCTTTGTGTATTGCTCCCAGATACTGAGACAAAGGGACAATACACGTTGGCAGGATGGGCCATCTCTGATTGAGCTGTACCCTACCACACTTGTACATCATAAACGCTCTGCCCAGCGCAATCACAAAGGGTTTTGACACTAGTCTTTTGGGGACAGGGCAGGGAGGCAGGAAATTCCAAACACCTCTGGGGGTGGAAACCTACAGAACCTTCTCCTGCTTCAAAATGGGCAGCCAGTTTAAATAATCGACCTCAGACCCAATTCTTCAGTACACCTCTCTCTGGACCTATGGAACACTCAGAAGGACTGCTACTCTGCTGCCTGTGTGAAAGGGACTCGACCTGCATCTGAAACCAAGGCCCACCAGAGAGACTCCAAGGGCTAGTTGTCTGGCCTCCTGATTAGAACCTCAGGGACAGAAAAGGCTCCAACCACCTTGAACCCAGCTCCTGGACTCTATCTGCTGTGAGTCTTCCCCCTTCCCCCACTACTCCCCCCCCCCCCCCCCAAAGTAGTGCTACCCCAGTCCTGGCCCCTTGGCATTGGGCCTGAAGGTTCGCTGCCAACTCAGCTGTGTCCCTGTGTGTAAACCAATGCAGCACAATGCATCTCTTCACAGCCACTTCGTACTGCTGCATCGCAATGCATCTCCACCGGAGGAACTTGCAACGCACCCCGCAGCTTCTTTGGAATGACCGCAACACATTCTCAACACCGGCCTTTGCATCGTAAGCCCCTTGTCTATGGCATCCTCGTTGTAGAAGACCCAGGACTTCACATTGCAGCTTCTTCAGACAGCCTCTGTGCAATGCATTCTTGGCATCACACATTGCAAGTCCCTTGTCGACTGCATCCATAATGGCAACACAGAACTCTTCATTGCAGCACCTCGGAACTGCTGCTGCACGACACATCATTGACTCCGAATCTTGCAATGCCCAGCAAACAGGTTTTGAGGTACTTTTTCAGCTGGCCTAACTTGGCCACTGTATCCGGCCCACGCTCCATCATTGTCAGCCTGAACATGTGACTTTATTCTGGTCTGGTGTGACCAGATAACACCAGCTGACACTTTGTGCTTCCAGACACTATTTTTACTTTACACTTTGACATTGCATATCTCTAGCTCTACAGATTGGAATTTGTTCTCCAACAATTTATGAAATTTAACTTTAATTTCCTAAATTGGTGTGGGATTTTTTTAAATTAATTTCCACAACCGTTTAAGTTACTTCCTCAAGTGATCTAATCCACACAGACAATAACAAGAAAGATACACAAGAAAGGTACATTTTTCAATCCTCTTGGCATATATACCACTTGCTGGGCGCATAACTGTCACTTTTAGCACAGCTATTTTTCTACCATACTGCTCCGCATAAGGTAATTTAGTCATTATCCTCTAACCACTGCATCAAGGCCTTTCTACTCTAAATTTAACTTTCCAATGGATACTTCCAAATGGCAGATTCCTCACCTTGGAATATTCCCCAGGCACCAGATGAATCGCGAGATTTTTTTTTTTTTTTTTTTTGTAGCAGTGCTCCCATGTATTGCTAAATGGTGACATGTGGTTCCACATTGGCTCTATGTCACCCCCCTGAATTGACGAAGCAGCGCCACATATAAGTGCCACCCCTGTGTGCTTGAGTTACTTCCTTTGTTTTCACGCTTTCTTATGTAGATCTGGAGCTCTGCTGTCTATTCTGACTGTTTTCCCACAGCTTCAAAACGTTTGCCCCGTGTGCTAGAGAACAAAGTCACCACCAAAAACAAGATTCAAGAGGTTCAGTGACTGCAGGAAGTAGATGTTTGTCACAGACTTGTGCGAGGTATTACTTTGATGTCTGGGCTCAGGATACAAGTCTCGGTCATATGGTAAGTGCACCCTCATTCACCAGAAGGCAGTTTGAGTCCAGGAGACCAAGCTGTATGTCACTGAACACAAGAAGAAATTGCAGCCCTTGCATAGCTCTTGCTCCAAGTCGTGGGCCCAGACTCGGTTTGTTCCCATAAACATTCTACTTCCTGGCCAAATTCTTCCAATAAGTCGAAGACCAAGTCCAAACTCAAGCATACACAAGCATTTGCAATGCAATAGGTCTCACATTTGTTTGAGTTAGAGCTATTGCCATTGTAAATTCATAACTGGACTTCTTTTGCCACATAAATTAGTCAACCCTGCCTTATAATTTGGTCTTTTCCTGCCACATAATTCTAGTGGCCATGCATGTAACTAAAATACATACCATGTGTAAAAAAAATTTTTTATTTACTGCATATTTCTTTGAGTAAGTGTTTAAAACAGTGAGCAGGGTTTGCCTCTTCCAGTTTGAGCTGTGCTGATGGAAAGGATGCTCTGGATTACGTGAATTCACTTTACAAACTGTATGCACATACCAAACAAGCACTGGACTTTGGGCTGAGCCATTGCAGTCCCAGGGGTTTAGTGCCACTAAGAGGCGCTGTGACGTGAAGCGCTACTTACTGCTGAATACCTAGGACCGATGCAGCCAGAATAAAAACATCACCAGCAGTCACTACAGCCAGTGGAAATGTGATGAAACATGGCATCAGGCGAGCCTTCAGAACAACTCCTCCCACATAATTAGGATGTTTTAATATCTTATAAATCGACCGTAACATATGATCATGTGAATTGTTTCAGTTCTGGTTCAAGATAGACTCACTGTAATTGTGCTAGATGTGCCTTGAAACGGAAACAAGAAGATGGTATGTATCAGTAAGCGTGCCTGTCGTACCCATTTCTGGATAATTTCCTACATAAGGAGAGATATGGGTCTGCTGGGCCCTGATAGGAGCACCTTTGAGAAGTTCAAGCACAGCCCCCTAAATTATGTGCACACCTACCATGGGTCCACCTAGCCGACAAGTGATGAAGTGCCTTAGAGCATCTACAGGGGTATGAAGCACTAAACAAATGTGACAATACAGTATAAAACGATTAATATCACTTGACCAAGGATTAGCAAACCAAGACACTGATCCATAATGCTACCCAGTCATTAATGGCAGATGTGTGGTCACGTGGTTAAGTTGCTCACTAAGAAACTCGAAGCCCTTCCTTATGATCTTGGCTTCCTCGCTTCAACAAATCATGATTCTAGGCAGATCGCTTTCTGTGCCTCAGTTCAGATATCTGAATACATTTCAAGCGCATAGAATAGGCTCAGTGCGAGTAATACGTGCTATGTAAAATCTCAGGCATTGAAAAAAACAATTTTTGTAACCAAGGGTTTTAGAACACTGAACTCTGAATCATACATGTCTCCCTTGTTGCAGTTTAATGTATTCTGTTAGCATCTGTGGATTAAACTAAGAAACATCAGGAAACAGCCACAGTCGGTTGATGCCACTCCATGGTCTGTTTAAAAGGGCACCCAGATAAAGATTGTGCTACGATGCCGTAGCGAAGATGCTGACCGCTATGCAAATGCCAGCGGCAGCATTAACTCTTATTAGCTGAGTAGCAGCGGGACACTGTCTACAGCAGTGTGAAGCTGTCTGCGATGATGTGTAAAACCTATTCTGTCTCTGCAACTTTCTTCAGAAACTATTTACAAAGCATCCGCCTTTTTCAAGGAACTTTGGCATTCTCCCACTTCAGAAGCGTAAACAAGTAAAATTTGTTGTGGGTAGTACCCAAAAGGGAGATTATTTTGCTGTAATCTCTGTAATGGTTGAAGCATGAGGACCATCAATAAACCATTTGACAAAGTCGCTATCCAATAGCTATGGAATTTGTCAGAAGACACCAAGCAAGAGAACTGGACTGCATTGAAGAGGTGTTGAGAAAGGTAACAGACGCAAGCGCGCTGTTTTTTACCATATGTATGCCTGTAATAACAATTCCGAAGCTGCAGTGCCTTGAGCCACATGCCACCAACTAGCAGTGTACGAGAGTTATTGCTGGGGGAAAAAACTTTGCTAACCAGTCTTAACCCTTGACTCCGTATTCGTGAGTTGTGGAATCTGCAGGAATATATTTATATACATATATATGTTAGAACTTTTATCCAAGTATGCGGCAATAGAATTAACACAGACTAGCGAAGAAATTGAGAAGTTAAAGGCTAGTTTGGGACAGCATGAGGCACAGGATGAAATCAAGAAATTTTGTGAATCAATGAAGGAGCGACTTAAAAAATATGAAGATGAAATTAAACTGAGGAAGAGGAGAAAATTCCTACGGGATAAAAATGACTATGCAGTGGGACGTATTCTGACATTTAGTAGGCGATTTGATCAAGCCAGACAGGACTATAGACAGGGGGAAGCCCTACGGCGACCGGAGTTGTCCTCATCGGAATCTAGCGTGGAGAACATCTCAGATATTGAAGAGGCACCGGGCTCAAGTGCATTGACGGGACAACCCTTTACAACCTTGGAGGAATATCGTTTTTTTACAAATGAGTTCAAGACCACAGAGGAAACCCCCGTGAAGCAGGGGAGAAAGAGCAGGAATAGAAAGATCAGGAGAGGTGGCATGTCAGCAAGGAAGTGAAAAACTAACTGGCAAAAATATACATCAGAACAGGAGGAAGAAATTATGAATGATAGAAAGCTAACAGTTGTAAATATCTCATCTCACACTTTATCGCAGGATGAACGCAGTGTATTAGAATTAGGGTTATCTTTTTGCCCCACTGCCAATTTTGATTATACAAAAACACGAATTGATATGTTCCATTTAACTAGGAAATTGAAGTTAATGAAAATCTTTGCGCAACAAAAATATGCAGTCACAACAGAGACAGAAAGTGGATAATATGGATGGCACTTCAGGATTAATGATCAGTGATATAGAAGGTCTAGCTGCCCTACGAGAATTAGAAATAGGTGAAAAAAAATGGTAACGGATACTGAGTTATTGGTTGATCTGGGGTTGCAGACAGACAGTACCAGTGGTAGCAGCTTTAAAGCTAAATCAAGATATAATCCAATTTTGCCACATGATAACATTGATGCTTTTCACAAAGCTGTGATCTTCGATTTATTTAAATTGTGGAAGAAAGCGAACAATGTATTTGCACAAAATCTAACCCCAGGTCAAAGGTCAGCATTAACATCCCTAAACAAAGCATCTTCCTTTGTCATTAAACCAGCAGACAAGGGGGGTTATGTTGTGTTATGGGATGTATTGAAATATCAAAAAGAAGCCAAGAGACAATTGTTAGACTCAAATTGCTATGAGATATCCACTGTTTCAGCGTATCGGCAATCTATAAGCAGGTTCCATGATTTTTTGTCTGATAGTGTTAGCAGAGGTCTGCTTTCTGAGGACGAGTACAGGTTTTTACTGGTACGAAAACCATTGGCACCTTGCTTTTATCTGTTACCTAAGATACACAAGGATATCTGTAACCCTCCAGGCCGACCAATAGTTTCAACAAGAGGTAGCCTTTTAGAGAATGCTTCTATTTACTTAGATCATTTCTTAAGTCCGTATGTATTTAATTTGAGTTCTTATTGCAGAGATACTACGGATTTCTTTTACAAAAATAGAGGATATCCCGTGGCAAACCCATTACATTATGGTGACTATAGATGTTGTATCGCTGTATACGTGCATTCCACATGAGAAGGGAATTCAGGCGTGCAGACATTTTTTCAGAGACAAACCTATTAGACTTTTGGAACATTCTGAGTTACTTCTGAGCATGTTAAGGTTCTGTTTGGAAAATAATGTCCTTATATTTGGGGATCAGTGGTTTAAACAAACAACCAGGACTGCAATGGGGAGTTGCTTTGCTCAGAGTTATGCCTGTCTGTTTATGGGGGTGGGGGTGGGAAACACAATGGGTGATAGCGGATGAAAATTTGAAATGGTTCCAGCATATTATTTTCTGGACACAATATATTGACGATATTTTCATGATCTGGGATGGTTCAGAATCACGGTTGTATGAATTTATGAATTCTTTACCAAATAACAACTTGAATTTACAATTTTCATATAAAATACACAGACCGATCATGGAATTTTTAGACGTAGAGGTCAGTGTGGAAGAAGGCACTTTACACACTAGATTGTTCAGGAAAAGAACAGCGGGAAACAGTATCCTACACGCCACAAGTCACCATCCACCCAGTGTTTAAATAGAGCATTCCCTATGGGGAATTGCTTAGAGCAAAGAGGAACTGCAGCACACCACAAAGCTTTTACAGGGAACAAGAAACAATGATACAGAGGTTCAGATCCAGGGGATATCTGTATAAAATGATCAAGAACACCTGTCGTAAGGCAGGAGAAGTCCAAAGGGAAAAGCTATTTGTTCCAAAAAAGAAAGATACTGACCTTAATTCCCCGAGATTTGTGACAACCTTTACTGCATACTCACTGGAAGTTAAAAAGATTCTTATGAAATATTGGCATCTAATTAAGGCTGATAAAGTCATTGGTCACTTAGTCAGCCTTCTACCGATGCTAACATATAAGAAAAGTGGCTCCTTGAGAGATATCTTGGTACATAGTTATGCAAGGAGAAAGAAGGGAACCTTTTTAGATACATAACTAGGTTTCTACAAATGTTCCAAATGTAAAGCATGCAGATATAGCACCAGTCGTAAACAGTATACATTACCCACGGGCAAGAAAGAGAACATTAAGAAATTTATCAATTGTACTTCAGATTTTGCTATTTATGTTATTGAGTGCCCATATGGGCTGCAATATGTTGGAAGCACAATTTTTCCCCTCAAAAAACGTATTTTAGAACATTGGAGAGCAATAGTGAATAAGGGCACCACGTACCCAGTAGCACGCCACTGCAACCTAGCACATGATGGAAAATTGGATAAGATGCAATTTTTTGGTATTGACAGGGTAGTGGGTGACAGAGGGAAACAATTGAGGAAGCTAGAATTGAATACATTATTCGATTAAACTGTCGTTTCCCCTGGTGATTGAATAAGGATGAAGAACTTCATGTTCATATTGGATAGTCAGATATTGTTAAGAAATGGGAGAATTGGGTCAGGGTTTCAGAGTTTTGTATTTTTCAGTATTATTTTGCAATTTTGTTAGTAAAGTCATGTGGTCACCTCACCAGTTCGAAAACAATGTTGAAGATATTGACACATTGTTTATTAGGTTAACTTTGAAGGTTGGATGAAAAATTGTGAATACTAGAGATGATTTGGGTACTTGGGTAATTAATATTTCAAAATCAAAATAGAACGTAGAATGCACACGGTAATATGAAGAAAAAAAAGTTTTTTTTCTATATCTATGTAATGGATCAGTGGTTATATAAAGAGTAGAATGGGTCACGTGACTGGATTACTTGGAGGGCCAAGGAGGAAGACCGTGATGGTTGAAACGCGTCGCCCTAAATCTGTGATTTCTGAGTTACATGGATTGATATGAAATTTTGGATATAAATAAAGGACAGTAATCTGCATGGAGTGCCATCTTTCGTTTTTTATGTGCAGCATATATTGAATGGGTCCTGTGCCCATTGTCTGAGCACCCACCTCGATAGGCGAGCGCAGGAAGAACAGCAGGACTCTTTTTACACACACATATATATATATATATATATATATATATATATATATATATATATATATATTCCATGGCTATTGTCTTTAGTAGCAATAACTACTTGGGTGAAGGTTGAGGGTATGCACAATCACTGAGAGACAGTTATTAGAGCTATGCCTACAGCGAGGCGCTGCTGCCACAAGAAAAGAAGGAACTGTGACTGCACAGGATTGGCTGAACAGTGCCATGCGCGCACGAGGACTGCTCAGCTCCCGTCCTCTTTCAGAAGTGCACTGCTAAACAAGTCTCCTGTTGGTATGAAATCTAACTCCGGGGACGGGTCACTGAGGGGAGGGGCCTTCTTGCAGGATCCAAGTGATGAAATAATGTATGTCACGTCCTGCAACTGTGTTGTCTTAGCTCTCGGATTGAGGGTGAAACTTAAGAAGCAGTGACAGAGTTCCTGTCGTGACTGTAAGCTCAACATCTTTTGTACTTATTGTCACATTTACCACTGTATCCTTGAGAATCCTTACAGCTTTTCAGCTCTCTGTTGTACGTGCTCTCTCTGCTCCATGTGAAACAAAAAATAACATTTGGTAAACAAAGAAAAAACACCACATGCCCACAAAAAGGAGAGGAGGAGGGTTGACGGAGGTGGTTAACATGGACAACGGGAGGGGGCGGAAGCAGGGAATTTACAAGACAAACAACAGAGGAAGGGAGGGAGGAGCTAAAGGCAATACAAACAATGGGCAAATGAAAACCAGGATGCGGGCAGCGATCGGAGATACGGAGCAGAGAACGAGCAGAAAACTAACAAAACTAGCCAAGGCACAAGAAACACGCATTTGGAATGCAATGGTCTTGTGTTTGCTCGAGTTAGAGCTCTTAGCTGTGAATTACTGACTGGACTTTTCTTGCCACACAGACTGAAAAAAATGGAGCGAGGGCGAGCTGGCCCTGGAAAAGCCCCCCTCTGATGTTGGTTTATGTTTACAGAGGGAGCTGGTGGGGAGGAGGGACTGAACACACACCCACAGTGTAAGACAAACAGGCAAATACTAAATAAAAAAGGCCCTTACAGAAGAGATAACAGGATGTAGCGTAATTTTACTGTACTTTCTGCTGCTTCCTAAGAGAAAAAGGCAGGACAAAGAGGCAGAACTGACCACTAGCAAGCTAGGATTTTTAAAGGACACTGGAGCCAACAAATAAAATCGCTTGAATTTGCTTGAACTCATATTATAAGTATACTTAATAGTACACAACACATCAAACGCTACGCTCGACCTAAAAACCAAGTGAGACTCCATTCCCTTCCACCACTTCATCCAAGGGTGTCATCTGCAAACAAAGCTGGAATTTTTTCCTCTAACAATTTTGGGGAATCATTGTTGCAGTGATATAAGGATTCAATTACTTTGTTGCTATACAGTGTCAAACAAGGTTGGGGCCAGCACACAAACTTGATGTCCCCCACCCCCCTCTAGCTTTATCCCATCTGTCAACTCCTCCCTTATCTGACATGGGTATAATTATTACTATAGAGACAAACGATCAGCTCTAATAGATTAGTTGGCATATTTATGGTAAGCACGACCTTCCATAACCTGACTCTTAAAAACCAGGTCGAATGGTGCCTTGAGATCAACAAATACCACATACAAGGAGTCTTAGCTCAGGACAGCCGTTTTCCTTAACTATGAAACAAATCGAAATATTTAATGTATAGTGCTTCTTTTTTGCTGTAAATCCATATTGGAGGTGGGATAAGATTTGTGATACTTTTTATCAGAACTTTTCTGCAAAATATATTTTGCAGGTTCTCTATGAGACTTGTAAACCCGTAGTTCCCCGGTATAATCCTATCCCCCTTCTTATGTTTTAGGATTACTTCTGCCCCTTTCCATAAATCGGGAATGTCTGCATCAGCTGTGATTGCATTGGACAAAAGGTTGATACAGGAGCCCCAAATCCAGGGCTCCGTGTGATATAGTTCCCCTAAGATTTTATCACGACTTTGGGCTTGCCCTGCTTTAAGGAATTAATGGCTTGCATTGTTTTCACTATCGAAGAATAATGCGGATCCGGATTCATGACCAACAATAAGGTTACCTTCATATTGACTGTCTGTAGTGGTTAAATGCTACCCGCTGCGTAATTAGTGCCGATCTGAAAAATGTTTCCCCCATGCCTGCGGCTGAATATAAGGCTTGTTATTCCTCAGCAGCCTGGCTGTGCTATGTGTTACCCAGAATAGCCTGCTATTGTTATTCTTGACTGCGGCTAGCAGATACCTCCAAATTGAATCCTCCCCGTCTCTTTTAGTAGTTCCTTCTACAAACTTGCTTTAGCGGTTTGGTCATTACTCCTTACCACTTTAAGTAGATCTGATTTTGTTCTATTACAAACTAATTCTGTGATCTCAGACCTGCCTTCATTGCTGCAGGGCATCCGCCAGCACCAGAGCTCGAACCCAGCATGACCTTTGCAGCAGCACACGGGGAGCAGATAGGACTCCTACCTGAAAAGAGATAAACCTGCCCTGACCTTTCCTGTCCCAACCCCATCCACTCGCTCCACCTGCCCTCTCACGAACTCTTTCTGCCTCCGTAGAGCAGGTGGAAAAATGTGCACAGAAACAGACCTGGCATTTGAGATGCTTCCAATTCTTCCTCATTCCAGGAAGAAAACTCAGCATAGCTGAGATATCAGCATAGACGGAGATTTCGATCCCTGGTTTCCCTGCAACATTTCCGGCTTGCAAGTCCCTCTGTTTCTAGCAGCACCATTCAGAAGCGGCCTGAATTCAAACCGAGGATAAGTTAACTCCTCCCCCGCTGCCTGATTGGAGCAATCCCTTCCCTCTCTTCTCTTCTTTGATAACGGCCATTTTTGTCAGCCGGGGAGCCCAGGAAAAAAACCTAATAGGCTGATTGGCCACAGGTCTGGTGACAACCATGTTGTGCTTATTTGTCTCCCAGTGAGAAAAATAAAGACTGAGCTTCAAAAATTACCAAAGGACTCTTTTCTCTGTGCACGAACACTGAAAAAGAACTCTCCTTGCTTCTGTACGCTCACCTCCTACTCCTTAATTCCCAGCCACATTAACAAAACAAAGGATGTGCCCGTGCATTCCAGCCAAGATTGAAATACTAAAGAAAGACTCCACTCCTAGTTTACATACTAGTTTTTTTCTACAATACCATAGAATGACTCCCTCCACTATTATCAACACTTTATAGAACTGTGGAAATTCATTTTCCAGGCTATAAACAAATGGGAATGGGAATACAGACTTCTCAAATAAAACCAAAGAAACACCCTTCATGTGCACAATGAGCTGGCCACCAACCATCAAAGAATTCCTCCCCCTATTAAACCCTTAATGTTTTAGTGTTAAATTAGACTCCTTATCAATAGTGAAAGAAACCCTCTTTCTAGATTTTTCACCACTCTGAACTATTGCATTCAAAGAGGGTCTATCTTAAATGAACCATTTTTGCTTTATTTCTGGAAAGGCTGTCTCAATACTCCATACGTGATAATTCCGTCCCCACAAAGAAGTGAGTTTTTGCCCTTGTTCCCAAGGTTGCGTCCAAACAGAGATAATGGTGCTAGTCACTCATTAAGGTTTCTTCAAGGAAAGGGCCTTTCATTGTCTGAAACGTTGCCAGCAACTGCAGGCAAGGCCTTGCAATGTAAGATGACTGATTTAAGGAAAGTCTCCCTGATCTACAGGCATTTAAAAATCAGTCCAAATTCTTCCAGAATAAAATACCCTTAAGAGCCACAAATGCAAATTAATCAACTAATTCCCTGAATTACTTTTCCTTGGCCAGTATCTCTGCACCAGGATAGGGTTTGTGAATATCAACATGATGTCCTTCTCTCAATGACCTCCTGTTGCTAAGACCTTCATTAAGCGACTATCTTAGACTAGCTCTATCAAAAACAGTATGGCAACAAACGTTACCTAGCTCCAGATCACATCCTCTAAGCCCAAATGTCGATTTTCTATTTATATTAATGGCAATATTATGGTCCTGGAATCAGACTCCAATATGGGAATTTTTTGATATACAGTTCTCCACTCTAAGGAACCTCAGGAATTCCAGGCAAACATTTAATACCACAAGTGCCACCCAACTCCTGCAAAAGAACTCTATTACACATCTCCCCAGAATACCCTCTTAAACCACCGCCCGTCATAAACAAGGACGTCTGACTTTACCTCACTTACTGAACCTCCCTTACTCAGGAAGTTGGTCCAAAAATACCTACCTATCCAAACAGTCCTGTGGAGCAGAGTGACTATCCTCCCCCTCTCGTAGATCTACCCCCTCTGCCCCTCAGAAGCCCCATCCAGAGGCGTAGAAGGTAAGTCGAAGTGGATAACTCAGCATTCTGGAGAAAAAAAACTAATTCCAATAGCCTCATCTCTGTTCCTGTGTTTTCCTTTGTCTGTATACCTGTGAATACACACAGTACACAGGAATGGTGGCAAAGGCTGTACAAACCTACAATATTGATATCCAGTCCCTCACAGAGAGCTAGTTTAATGACTCCCCTGATTGACACACTGATATCTCCTGACTTTTAGATTAAGTTCCTGAGTAGCCATTTCGATCCAGTTGAAGGGGCTGCAGTCATCTATAGGAACATGTTCCAATGTAAATGCTACAAAATGTATTAAGGCTTCACTTTTGAATGCTTGGGAGTTGAGCTCTATGCCTGTGGAAATTAATCCCTCTAATGTACACATCATTTACCGCCTACCTTGAGACAACCAAATCTTTATCGAACAAATTAATGGATCTCAACACCAAACAATCTATCACATACACTAGTTACATCTCAACTTAAACCCCTGAACGAGGCCCAAGCAACAACTAACTTGACCAGTCACTACAATGAAATCATAGCTATTATAAGGGAGAAACTAGCTATCATGAACAGTAGGAGACAAAACCATAAAGAGTGGAAATCCATCAACCTTGAACCTGGCTAAACATTGCACTAAAAGGAAAAGAGATGAAAACACCATATTTGAGGCTAAAGCATCCTTTTTCAGATTGTAGTTAAAGTGAGCGTGACAACTCCCTAGAAAACTATTCTTTACCATAAAGCAACAAATAAGTCATCCAACCAGTTCTATCGGCAACACCACACCAGAGAAGTGTGATGAAATATTGCTTTTTTTTATAAGAAGTTTAAATAGATTGAACTTTCCTGCAAACATTTTTAGTAGAAAGCCGAACTTTCATTCATCTGAAGACTAGTGCCTTGTGAAATTCAGAGATGTCTACGAAAGCATAACCATTAACCCCTTCGCTGCCAGGCCTTTTCCCCCCTCAGGTGCCGGGCCTTTTCTTGGCTATTTGGGGCAGTTCACGTTTAGGCCCTCATAACTTTTTGTCCACATAAGCTACCCACGCCACATTTTCATCCTTTTTTTCAAACATTCTAGGGATTCTAGAGGTACCCAGAGTTTGTGGGTTCGCCTGGAGGAGACCAAGAAATTAGCCAAAATAGAGCAATTCTTTTTTATTTTTATTTTTTTAATGGGGGGAAAAAAGGACTGCAGAAGAAAGCCTGTGTTTTTCTCCCTGAAAACGTCATCAACAAAGGGTTTATGGTGCTAAAATCGCAATTTTCCCAGCTTTCAGGAACAGGCAGACTTGAATCAGAAAACCCAACACCATTTTGGCATTATACTGAGAGATACCCCATTTTTTACTATTTTTTGTGCTTTCAGCCTCCTAGGAGTAAGTGACAGAAATGGGTATAAAACCATTGCTGGATCCGGACAGCTAAACATTTCTGTAAAGTAGACACAATTCTGAATTCAGAAAGGGGTCATTTGTGTAGATCCTTCAAGGTTGTCCTACAGAAAATAACAGCTAAAATAAAAAACCTTGAAATTGAGGTGAAAAAAAGGAGCCATTTCTGTCCAGGTTTTCTTCTATAACTTTTTCCACTTTGGCAGATTTTTTAAAGCAATATACCGTTACGTCAGCTGGACTCTTCGGGTTGTGGGATATATAGAGCTTGTAGGTTCATCAAGAACCGTAGGTATCCTGAGCCAATAAAGGAGCTGCACCTTGCAATGGGTTTTCATTGTATACCTGGTATACAGCAATTTATTTGGTGAAATATAAAGAGTGAAAAATAGGTATCAAGAAAATCTTTGTATTTCCAAAATGGGCACAAGGTAAGGTGTTGAGAAGCAGTGGTTATTTGCACATCTCTGAATTCCGGGGTCTCCATACTAGCATGTGAATTACAGGGCATTTCTCAAATAGACGTCTTTTTTACACACTGTCGTACATTTGGAAGGAAAAAATGTAGAGAAAGACAAGGGGCAATAATACTTGTTCTTCTATTCTGTGTTCCCCCAAGTCTCCCGATAAGAAATGGTACCTCACTTGTGTGGGTAGGCCTAATGCCCGCGACAGGAAATGCAACATGGACACATCACATTGAAATCTGACGTGTTTTTTGGAAAGGGCCTACCTCTCAATTTTGGCCTCAAGCTCAGCCGGCACCTAGGAAAACCTACCAAACTTGTGCATTTTTCAAAACTAGACACCTAGAGGAATCCTGGATGGGGTGACTTGTGGGGCTCTCACCAAGTTCTGTTACCCAGAATCCTTTGCAAACCTCAAAATTTGGCAAAAAAACACTTTATCCTCACATTTTGGTAATAGAACGTTCTGGAATTTGAGAGGAGCCACAATTTTGTGATAAAAATGATACCTCACTTGTGTAGGTGGGCCAAGTGCCCGTGACAGGGAAGAGCCAAAAACATGTCAAAATTGAGCGGGAACCAAAGCGGGCCCAAAAGGGCAGTTTGAAGAAAAATAAAACATTTAGGCTGACAAGAGGGGCAGAATTTTTATCGGTATAGATGTAACTATGCTGGGTGGTAGGCATTTTGTGGATTCCTGCAGATTCTGGATGGTTCCATCACAAAAATGTGGGGAAAATGTGTGATTTCCAGCAAAGCTGGAGGTTTGCAGGGCATCGTGGGTAGGAAAATGGTGCGGGTGCATGGGAAGCACACCACCCTGGACTCACCCAGATGTTTAGTTTTCAGATGTGTCTAGGTCTCGTAGATTTTTCTACACAGCAGTGTCCCAAAGTCCAAAAAGAGCAGACCTCACCATTCGAAGTGGGACGATTTTGAGAGTTAGACAAGCTCTCATGGCCCAAATGTAAAACCAAAACCCAAAATAATCAAATGTCCTCTTGCTTGCCGAGGGATAAGATGTTTTAGCGTACGGGGGAGAGCTGAAAGACTCTTACCCCCTTCATTTGGGGTGGGGGCATAACATTCCCATACTGGTTGGTAGCTACCACCCCACTATTTTTATTTACTTTTTTGTTTTTTATTCCCTGGCATCTAGTACGCTTTCTGGCCAAAGGTGGGCAGAAATGGCCTAAAATAAAATTGCACCCAGGGGAGCACCCTTGCCTAAGCAGCAGAAAAGGCCTTATTAAAAACAATACCCCCCTCCCCCACCGGGGGTCGCTCCCCTCATGCCAGTTACACACAAAACAAACATCCCTGGTGTCTAGTGGGCATTTCTGCAGCACGATCACTTCACGGTCAGACTGCAGAAATGCTCAGTGACATGAAAGGAAATGCCTTTCCTTTCCTTTCGTGCCTCTGCCTGCCCCCACCCCAAAGCAAAGCATTTATTTTCCGATTGCGCTGGAAGCTGAGCTTCCTGAGCGATGGGGTCGGCCACTGATGAGGTCGCTGTGCGATCGTGCGATGATGTCATCAGACATCACTGGGGGGTGGGGGAGGGGTAGTTGGGGGTGGAAGGGGAAGCGATTGCCCTTTCATCTCTGCCCAGGGGAGTGGGGTGGGAGGCTCATAGGGGGGGTGGCGCTAGCAGCCAAGGGTGTAACCGTGTTACGTCCGTGGCGAGGAAGGAGTTAAGACAATAGCTAATACAATATGAAATGCACACTTCATGGAACCGATTGAAGCCACTCTAATCTAAGAGTCCAGCAGTTGCATCCCCCCCATACCTAACGAAATGTATCAATTCCTCGCTGCAACATGGTGATATTCTGAGTTGTCTGAGCAATAGGGCAGTTTAGCTCCACTCTTAAAAAATCTGGTGCTGACTCAGAATACCTAAACAATCTGAGACCAGTAACAAATCTCCCATTTGTTGCATAAATTCTAGATGTTTCTCATTACAACTCAAAACGATACACTGATGAACACTCCTTGCTAGACAATTTCAGCCAGGTTTCAGAGATTGCTAGAGCACCAAAACTGTCATTGTACAGATCATGGATAATGATCCATGCCTCCTGGGCTGTGGGGATTCATATCTTCTCTTCTTGTTTCACACCATCAATCATAACATCCTACCAAACCTTCTATAGAACAGACTGTATCTGCCCTAAGATGGATCCCCCTCACTTGAGCAATTGTTCTAAATTAACTAAACGGGTTATCAATGGGTTTCCAACACTTGTTTGAACTCTTTTCAGCCTCTACATGGATCACGTTCCACAATCCTTAATTGCTTTATCCTCTCATACCATCTTTATCTATAAGTCTTTTCTCATGAAGATCTCTTGTTGCTTGACTAAACCCTGAAGAACATATTATTCGGGCTTTCATCCAACCATCTGAAGCTCAACCTGCTGAAGAGTGAGTTATTTCTTATTTCCTGTTCTCAGAGTGCGAGCTGATTGGACAAGCTAAACATACTAAACTTCAATCTCAAAATTATTGAATGCACAAAGTCTTTGTGGTTCCCACTTAACAAGAATCTAAACCTCCAAGGGTATAAATGCCACAACAATAATTGCTGAACAGCCACTCAAACTTCTCAGAAATAAAACGTTCAATGCCCTACTTACTGGAATATAGTGGATGGAACTCGCAGAGTTGTACTCTGCGGAATTCCGCTGATTTAAATGAAATCTTTGTGTGATTCCTCTGAGTTCGTCCCATCTGTCCTCACACAAACCTCAACTACCAGGTTGCTTCTTTAACATGCACATATTCTACACGAGCAAGGTGACACCAGATACCTATCCAGTATCCAGCCTAGCTTGTTGTGCCAAAAGTGAAACTAATATATTTGAGTTCAGTCTACCTGCCTACCTGTGACAGAAGAGCGTGGGTAGTGGGTCACACTCTGTCTGCAGGCTAACTTACAGCGCATCTCCCTCCTGGTGTGGGCTCTTCCAGGACTCTTGCCTTCTCCCACCCTACAGGACACGGCATTCAAGCAGGGTCAGAGTCAGACCTGCCGCGGGGCAGAGCACACATTAAGCACCTCCGATTCAGAGTGAGCTGATTTAGCCTGGGTGAACAACAAGCATAGCAGTATAGCAGTCAAATAAAAGGTATTTACTAACATTAGCCTAGTAATCCTGGAGGGTCTGCACCCTAAGTGAAAGGTGTTTATTTTTTTGAAAGTTGACATTAAATGTGTGATTTCCAGTTTAAATATGTTTCACTAGAGCGCGCACCACATACGTGAGCTTGCTCAGTAAAACCCTAAATGTACAAAGACCAACTATTTTAACTTGGCTGATAAGGGGCGTCAGTAAATTAAAACTCTGTGAACTGCGCAGCCAGAGCGGAGTTTACGCCCATCCCTACTGGAATACCTAAAGCTCACCTAGCCCCAATGAAGGCACCTCTCAGTGCACTCAACCTTTATTGTGTGTATGCGCTATTTTTTTAGCACAGATCTAGAAAAAAGACAGTGGAGCGCTCTACAGAATGAAAAATGAGCATAAAGTCAACAAGTTATACGAAAGGTAGCTGGTTTTTGGACTTTTAATGCAACATGATGTAATATTGTTTTAAGAGATGCCTCTAACTTTTTCCTAAATTAGAGCTGCATTGATGTGGTCCCGATGGATATGGGGGTTGTTGTTACAGATCCCAGGTGCATAGATCGAAAAGGCCTGCTGGTTTGTTTTTTTGTTTTTTACATTTCTTTGCAGTCTGATGGTGTGCTGGCAGCAGTTGTTCAGAGAACCACCAGAGACGAGCAGGGATGCTGGTCATGATAGCTTTTTAAACTCTGCAGCTGGTTTTGAAGATGGTGCAGGCCGGCAGGGGTAGCCAGTAGATTTCTTTCAGTATGGGTGTGAGTGATCATATTTATTCATGCACTGAATGAGGCGTGCTGCAGCATGTACGATAGCCTTGAGAGGATGCCATTGGGGCTTCTAGGAAGCTGTGGAGCAGGGTGTTAAAACTATGCAGATACAGTAGTACAGGGGCTTGAACAACAGTTCTAAAGTGGCTTTCTGGAAGAAATGGTGTCTCTTTTTCTAGAAGAAAGATCTGGTATAAGGCTGTCTTTGACTTTTGGTAATGTAATCCTAGTGGCTGACGTTGGTGCCCATTGTGGATCCAAGTGACTTGGCATTCAGTCAAAGTCTGGGCTTGAAGCTGGCAAGATTGATTTCATTGAGCCGGGTTTGTACTATTTCTTGTTTGTTGTTCCTGGCAAATAATAGAATTTCTGTCTTAGTTGAGTTCAGTTTCATTTAGGCGCTGGGCTTCTAGGTCTAAATGATGTGCAGGCAGTGTTTGAAGCATTAGGTTTCTGAAGCAGTGGAGACTTTCGAGTAGAGTTGTGTATCATCCGCATATTGGTGACTCTTGATGCTGTTATCTATGAGTAGAGCACCAATCGACTCCATGTAGAGGTTGACGATGATGGAACTGTATGGAACTCTGAGAAACTCAACAGGTGATGGGCATATTTGTGATCTGGAGGTGGGTATGTGAATTTCGCTGGGGGTATGGACTCCAGACCTTTGCCCTCTAATCCCTTACGAGTTAAAATACCTACTCAATTAATGTCCTTCATACCTCTCTGCTTTGTATGTAGACTCTATAGGAGACTCACAGGAGTCTGTAAACTTTGAACTGATATTTGTAGTATGTTTATGATAAGTAGCTGCTATTAACTCCCTCTATACCTTTAATGCCATAACATTCCTTGGGATGATTGTCAAGTGTTCTGATATTCATAGTCTATTACGCGCTATATAAACCTGCAAATAAATACAAAACTAATAAACATCATTAGCGTTATTGGAATACTTCATCTAACAACCTGTCCGCTTTTTTCCATCAGCCACTCCGACTATTCTTAAGAGTTTTCTTGGGGCTGGTTGCTCTTCAGGTATTGTGCCATATGATGCTGCAAGCATGATAACACAAATGTTTTTGTATTCAATTTTCAGACAGCTGCTACAATTCTAGGTGAAAGCAGGATGTGCAAGGACCACAAAATAAACTTAGACGCAAGACTTCGAGAACGAGTAAGTAGTTGGCATTTCTTAAAAAGGGAAAGATAACGAGTTTGAATAAATTTAGTTTCTTTGAAGTCCGCTGTTATTTCTTAGCTGGGCCACAAATATGTTTGGAGCATTGCTGATCTATTTGAATGAAGATTATAGACAATTTAGCACGCAAACCTAGCCAAAAGCCAGCAGAGTGGTGTTCATGATCAAAGAAAAGCATAAAGTCAATGAATAATAGGAGAAAAAGCAGGGTTATGAGCAATTTTGTGGCAAATGTAGTGTTCTTTAAAGAGGTGAGTCTTCATAAATTGGAGTAGTATTAGGGCATTCCTGATGTATACAGGGTTGTTGTTCCAGATCCTGGGTGCATAGATGGAAAAGTCCTGGTGTCATATATTTTTTTTTTTTTTTTTTTTTGCATTTCTTAGTCTGCAGTCTGATGGTGTCCTGGTTATGGGTGTGCAGAGTAGCCACAAGAGATGGTGAGCTTGACTTCAAGATAAGCGTGGGTGCTGGTGGTCATGATGGCCTTGTAAACGACGCAGCTAATGTTGAAGATGGTGCAGGATGACTAGAGGATCAATAGGGTTCCATCTTGAGGAGGGTGATGTGCTCACATTTCTTTAGGCCCTGGATGAGACTTGTTGCAGTGTTTAATATAGCCTTAAGGGGTGCCGGAGTGGCTTCTAGGAAGATGTGGAGCAGGGCATTACAACCATCAAGATACAAGAGTACAAGGGCTTGAACACAGTTCTGAAATGGCTTTCTGGAAGAAATAGTTTCACTTTCTTTAGAAGAAAAAGCTAGTACCAGTCGTACTTTGTATGTTTTGTCAGGGTGCTCCTTCGTGGTTGGGTTGTTGTCCAGGGTTAATCCAAGTGACCTGGCATTAGGTGAAAGTTAGGATTTGAAGCCGTCAAGGTTCATGTCATTGTGCCAGGGTTGTACTGTTTCTTGTTTTTTATTGTTGGCAAATAACCAGAATTCTGTCTTGGTTGGGCTGGACCTTTAGGTAGACGCTAGAAATCCAGATGTGGATGATAAACCTCTAGATATATTCTTGTTGATACTTTTCTCTTATCAATGGCCAGTCGAAGACAAAGTGAATTAGAAACAATTCTAAAATAATTTGTCAAAGTTTCTCACTTGCCTCTTTTATTACTATATTTATTCAATGCATATAGTTGGTTATGTCACTAATGTCGCCAATGCAAATAATATAATCCAGAAAATCCAGTTGTAAGCTCTTGGTGTATGGATTGTCAAAAAAGCAATACACAATCCAGTTTAAAAAGAAGTCAAACAAATAACTAGATTATTTCAAATAAGTAACAAGTGGCTTCCATGAGAAAACAACATTGCGTGCTCGTAGAAGAAGGATGTAAATATTGCACTTGTCGTACAAATTTGTTATTAAGTTAAAATAAACTAATAGTGTTGTTTGTGCGTTAAAGTCTGTCAGCAAAAACAGTGTAATGTGAAGTAATGAAAATACCCTAGCAAAAAAAATATTTCCAGATGGAAAAAATGCTTAGACCAGCTGCGATTCGAACAATAAGAAGCTCGTGACAACACTCAAGCTGTTTATAATGATCTGAACAATACGCATTCTATATAAGAAATATTATGACATTTTAAAATACATAATATTCGTTAATAATGGACTTAAGAAACTAAAATGTTACATCAAATTAAACACCTTTCTTTCTGTTCAGACATTTTATTTGTTAAATACAATTACACTATACATTTGTTATTAATGTAATCTTTTCAGCAGAAGCATAATATCGATTTTAAAATACATTGCATTATCTTTTTGCATATCATTTCTTCCTGCACATAACATGGAGAAAGAAACTTCATATAACAGACAATGACGACTTTTGCTCCTGCTAACAGTCTACAGACTTCTAGCCTTGAACCGTTACAACTTGTTACCTAAGAATAAGATACACAGAAGAAGGACCATCATTTGAAAATGAATTCACATTATTTTTCTGCTTTAGAGAGAGAGTAACTCTTGCAAATGTATTTGCCGTGTATGATTTAAAGGCCTACAGCCAGCAGTACTATCATAATGTCACATATATTTTTAACTTGTTAATTAGCGCTCTCTTTCTTACAGACTACAGAATAGACATGATTTTGCATTTAGGTTTCTGAATTAATCATTTTTATAATTTTTTAGTGATGTCTACCGGCCTTTCCTATTTCAGAAATCATAATAATGTGTTAGCCTGCATCCCTTTTCTTCTGTAGCTATTTTTCTGCATTTTTAGCCTTGAAGCAGTAAAGCAATATGAATTCTACGTTCATTGTCCTGGTGGTATGTTTTTTTTTAGTATAAAGCCACTGTTGTAAATTCAGGCTAACATTTATGAAGCCCAGAATAACCTGTGACTGGACAAATTACTAGGTTTTAGGAAAACAAGCCCTCACCCACATTCAGTGGCATGATTCAGCATTTGGCATTTGCCAATTCTTAGATACATAATGTGTTAGGATGGGCTCAACCACATAGCGGTAGAATGTCCATAGATTGAGTTATGCCCACACCGTTAGTTTATTCTTGGCTGCCCTGATCTGTTTAAAAAAGAATCTCTGAGATGGTAATAGGTTAGTATTGGCCTACCATCCTCACGTATTGTTTAGCTGACATGTTTCAGTGTTCTCTAGTGTCCAACCTGCAATGTGGGTGTACCTCATAGGCAGGTTTTGTTTTTAAACTTCTGTTTTATTGTTTTGTCGATACACATAACCATAAGCGCAGTACAGAGATAGCAGAGATCTGTATAGACACTATATCAACGTTCAAATAAAATGTGTTGAATTGTAGCCAGTCATGACCAGACTTCCTCAATGCAGAGTCAAAAGAATCACAGGTGACTATAGAAAGTTCAAAAGGAAGGTACTGAAAAGGATCCCACCACATTTCCTAAATCTTTTTATATTTTCCTCGACAACCCCGATTACTAATTACTCTCATCACGCAGTGATCCATGCCCCTAAACCATTCCTTTATCGTTTGTGCCACAGCTGGCTCCCAGTGCGAGCTATGTCTCTTTGTAGCTACCAAGTACCCAATTGTTATTAGCATCTTAACAGCCCTATTCCCATTTCAATCTGCATGCATCCTAGAATTCCATTCTTGGGGTTTTGTTCCACCGGAATTCGAACGACTTCTCACATAGTATTGTAGATTTGGTACCAATATACCTGGATAATAGGGCATTCCCCTATCCTGTATGAACGTACCTGCGTCATTGTGACAACATGTACATCCAGGGTACCAGCTTCTCTGTATACATGTTTACCACCAAGGCCTGCTTTAAATTAGAAATACCCTTATTTTTTATGGTTCCCATAGTCAGTTATGATTCTGCAGAGTTAAATTCGAGTATGGAGTTCAGATTACTTTTATACAGCTCTGGAGCATGTTACAGATTTAAATAGTGAACAAACTGGGACTTCTGCATATTATGGTCTGCGGTCATCATAAGAATTTAGCTGATTTGAGACCCAACATCCCCTCAGTTTGTATTTACCAAGTTTGTCCTGTTTGAAAATCACCTAACCCAGTCACTTTGAATCCAATTTACCTTCTTGAAGAAGTTGGGGGGTTCTTTTGTTGGTATTTTCCTGCAGGACATCCACTTTAGTGCTTTGTAACAACTTTCAATGTTTATCCTCCTGAGTAACGGCAGGGAGGCAGCTAGTTTCTTGCTATGGAATGGTGCTAGTAAGGCATGTTGTTCTAGAAAATGCTGCTCCAATCGAAGAGCAGGTTCAACCAGGTCGTCAAATAGCTAGTCATTAACGGGGGCTATCTGAGCTGCCCAGTGTTAAGGTTTAATATATGCCATTGGCAGTTTTAATCTGTAGATATTCTTAAAAAATTCAGATCTTTGTTTATATTATCCTGAGCTCCCACTATCTGGTTGAGCCCATCCTAGCGCATTAGGATGTGCGAAAAGCCCAATGGTGAAGCATGCCACTCGAAGTGGGTGAGGGTTTATTTTCCTAAAAAAGAGGGAGCTTCTTCATACTATCTTAGTAGTTTAGAATTCAGTTATATATGTGCTCACCATAGCTTTTGGGTCATGTATATTATGTGAGAGAAGGAGGTTTAGTGAGCATTGTTACCTCTTTCCCCTCTGAGTTGTGTACATACCACGAAATTGAGATACCTGCAAAGTGGGAGATAGACTTGTATTCTCCACTTGCATGCAGCTACAGTGGAGAAAATTCGAACATCAATGCAGACCTCTCAAAAGGTTTTCAAGAAAGATGTTTGATTTTTGGTGTGGTTCTCAGGATGGTTTCACAACTAGTTATGCCTGCATGCTTTACCCTGCCAAAGATGAAGTAAATTGACTAACTTTATAAAATGGGGATTAACATTAGTTAAGCAACAGAACTCGATCACTAGAAATCTGCAAATGCACCCAAACTAGAGCAGTAATCCAAAGACGTGGTAAAGTGGCCAATAAGTGAAAATGACCTACAGTTAGCTTGCAAGGGAACTAATAATGGGGAGACAATACTTGTATTCAAATCTGCAATTGCATGCATTGATAATCCACCAGATCTGAGACCACCATGATCTTGACTGACAATTTAGCCTTAAAATGAGTCACAAATACTAAAAGCATTATATCCGAGAAAGAAGGAGTATGCACTGAAATAAAGAGTTGGAATAAGGTTTTTTAATGTTATATTAATAAAACAACGTTGTGCAAAATGTACCTCGGTTTAATCACAATGTTATATGAGGGACATGTAAGACACCTGTTAGACCGGTCAGTCTTAGCTTGGTCTTCCTCCAAAAGTTTTGCCTTCCTCCTACGTTTACTGCCCTGGTTTTTGCTGACCTTAGGATCCTGCAGGTTATCACTGCTAACCATTGCTAAAGAGTTTGTGCTCTCTCGTTTAAACATGGTAACATTGGAATATACCCAGTTGGCATATTTAATTTCCTGTTAAGTCACTAGTAAAGTGGCACTAAATGTGCCCAAGACCTGTAAATGAAATGCTGCTAATGGGTCTGCAGCACTGATTGTGTGACTTAAGTAGCCCCTCAGTCATGTCTCAGGCCTGCCATTGCAACCTGTGTGCATTTTTAAACTGCCATTTCGACCGACCTGGCAAAATGATCCTTTTGCCAGGCCCAAAC
Source organism: Pleurodeles waltl (assembly GCF_031143425.1). Lineage (NCBI taxonomy): Eukaryota > Metazoa > Chordata > Amphibia > Caudata > Salamandridae > Pleurodeles > Pleurodeles waltl. Next base: position 311,172,461 of record NC_090442.1, read on the forward strand.
CTTCCTTTATAATACATCTAAACCACCCCTAGGGTAGGCCTTGAACAGCTCAGAGGGTAGGGTCAATGTATTTAAAAAGTAGGACATGTACTATTGAGTTGTATGTGTACTAGTAGTGAAAAACTCCTAAATTCATTTAACACTAATGCAAGGCCTATCTCCCCAACAGGACACCATTGGATGTGCCTTATTGCATTTTATAAGTGTATTTTCCAAGTGGGAATAGATAACCAGTTAATGTTCAGTGTCTCTGGAATTAAGATTGAAACCCCCAGCTTATAGTGCAATCGGACTTTTAATTGCATTTCTGAAAATGCTACTTTTAGAAAGCTGGCATTTTCTTGCTTTAGCCATTTGGTGCCTTCAGCATGTCTCTAGATCACATGACTGGGTGTAGCTGTAGGTTGGGCTCTGCGTATTACTCCTAGACAGCCACACACAATGGGAAGCTTAGGTGTGACTTGATGGGCCATCACTGGCAGGATGGGTGAGGGGAGCTGGGCGCAGTCCTACTTACATGTGAAAACGCTGTTATGTTTCCACACAAAGGGCTACATCCCCCCTCTAGTTACTCTGGAGCCAGGGCCATAAAGGTACTTTAAAGGCATACCATAAGAAGCTTCTCCCCATTTCAAAGGTTCTACTCTATATAAATTCTGGACCTTCGACACCACTACTTCAGTACACTTTTGGACCTGTGGATACTCTGCCAGTAAGAAGGACTGTTGTGCTACTACAAGAACTTCCACTCTTCTGGACTGCTGCCCTGCTGTGCTAGCCTGCTGCCCTCTTGCCTGGGGGGGGGAGAACTGGACTTGCAACTTAATCTTAAACGAAGGACCCCAGAGTGACTCCAGGGCTGGTCTGCTGGCCTCCTGATCTGAGCCTCTGGGACATAAAAGGCCCCCAACAGCTCCTGGACATGGCTGCAGCAGGTTCCTGACTCCCAAGTGGCATCCTTCAGGTCCTGGATCCTTGGTGTAGCTCTGCAAACTTAAATCAAGCTTTTGGGCGCTACTGACTGCTAAAGGCACCTGTTCACACAGATACTGTACCGCTCATGCCAACACTCATCGCACTGCACCGCCAGCCCTTTTTTTCACACTGCAGCATCAACTGCTTACGGGGAACTGCCAGCGCAAAGCTTCCGCCCACACATCTACGACACCCAGCCTACTCTTCGCACTACGCTGACAGCCTCTAGAACCTCTCTCCTTGCTCCTTGTGGCCCTCCCCAACGCATATGGGACTTTTGGCACAAAACTTGAGAAGGTAAAACTTAACAGGATTATTCTGGGACTGTAGTCGACCTGCGCTCCATCGCGGTCAGCCTGAACTTTTGTCTTTGACCTTGTCCAGCACGACCAGATAGCCACAGTTGGTGCTATTTTACATTTTATTCTTTAGAAAATCATAACTCCATTCCTACTGAGTGGACTTTTGTCCTTTTGGTATTGTTTTATTTATGATATTCAGATCTATTTTTCCAACCTTGTGTGGGATCTTTTTGTGTGGTATTTTCAATGTTTTAATGTATGAAGTATTGCAAAGTGACTTTACACATTCCTCTAAGTTAAGCCTGGCTGCTCTATGCCAGGCTACCAGTGGGTTGAGCAGAGGTTAATTTGGAGTTTGCTTGTGCCTTACTCTGAGAAGGAATGTGGGTGCTGCTTGACCAGGGCTCATACCCCAGTCAGGCTACAACCCAATTCCTCACAATGCCAAGACATTTTTTAAATTATTAGTATTAGATTTCTACAGAATGCAGTTGTCCAAAATGTGAAACCCACTATTACAAATCTAGAAAAATATTAAAAAGTGAGATGAGTGCATACACAAGAATATTAATATTCGCATTGCTCTATGATGATAAAATTCCAGGTAGCTCTGCCAGTTGCAGCTCCTCTCATGTGGAACAAATGGACCAACCCCACTTGATTTGGCACACTTTCATTGTTTTGATCCCTTGTCATGGGATATCTATGAAGATTATTTACCTAAATACAGATACATTACCGCTGGTATCCTTACTTGGATTATTTGATGGAATCAGCAAATGCAGATTTCTTAAGATGACCGTGCAAAAGCCCTCCACGCAGTGGTTGGTTTAGGCTTTGGATATGTGCTGAACAAATGGAAAATGCTTTGACTCTGATTACAAATAATGTAGAATTCAATGTTTAGAACTTAGGCATCCAAAAATACTGAAACTAGCTGAAATCTCTGCCTAGAATTCCTGAATTTGACCCAAGGAATGGGTAATAATTGCATGGGCCTGTTTTTCCTTATGGTATGTTGTATATGGAATGCCTGATTCTGTTGGGTTTAATGTAGGCATTTGCTACCTGCTTTTGAGTAGGTGGTAAATGTCTTTCAACAGGATAATTGGGGGAGGGAAGGAGAAAATGTCTCCTGGCAGGTGGGAGCATTACCTGGTTGAGGTTTGGGTGGGGACCGGTAATCTGATCCAGGCTACATTGCAGCCCTTTCTCAAAGCTATTTCAAATCTTTTGGGTCAGTCGTTAATGTCCCTTTCTTAGCATCCTCTCTCATCTCAATATTTTTGTGCCAATCCATTGTGTCAAAAGCTTGTCTCGACAGGCCAAATAAGGCCCAGTCTATTCCCTTCTTTGGGTCCCTACTGTACTTCAAGAAAAAGATAAAAAGCTTAGGATCTAGCATCAGGATACAGAGGACTTGGTCAGGAATGGTTGATCTGGAGCACTTAAACTTCATTTTATTCCTCACAAACGTGTCCAGTGTCTGTCTTATCCTAGCTTAAATAAAGTCATCCACATGTGGTATGGTGGACCCGTCTGAAGAAAGGGGTGACATAATAAGGATGGATCAAAAAAACTGACCCCCCAGCCAGATCACACATCTCAGAATTATTCAGTGTCCTTCTTTTATTTCGGAAACTTTGAAAATATTTTATGGGACCAAACCAATCAAAGCCAGACTCCTCCCGTTGTTCTGAGTTGGAATCAGTGGAATAAATCACTATCAGAAAACGTAATCTGAAAGTCCATGGAAAGAGTCGGGCTATTTTCTCTTTCTGTTTCTTTTGTCAAAGTCAAAAGATGACCAATTTTCATCTCTAGGTCTGACACCGTCCGAAAGCTTCGCAGCTAGAGTTTGAGTTGCACGCACTGGCTCTGTCCTGCCTGAATGAAATAGTTTTCCCCCTATTTCTCACCACATATGGGCTCTTATCCAACTGTGTCCTCAGGAGAAAAATAACTGCTGCCACCAGCAGGTTGGGCCTGGGCCAAAATAAAAATATTGACGCTCTTGGCAATAACCTTAACAATTGCCTACATGGAAACATTAACTGCAGTGGTCACGGAGGAGTTAATACAATTATTTTGAATTGTGTTAGACCTCCTTATTTTCATCCATATTCTACTCATTAATACTCCTAAGATGGCAGCATAAGACAAATTTCTGCAGTCTAAACCAGCAAAGTTGTAATTTCAAGAAACCAGCATAGGAAATAGAACGTGTTTCCACAGCAAACACATATCCGAAACGTTTAATACTAGAAATGGAAGCAGGCGGCCTCACATGCAGCATGTCTGAAAACCGCGTGGCATGAATGAGAAGACGATGTAAATCAACGGGTGCTCCAGAGGGACTCAACTGTTTATTTAACCTGCTAAGAGCCCTGGGAGCCAGAGCCACTTCACGTAAATGTAAAATTTCCTAGCTATCATGAAGGAAAGTTTCAATTCTATTAAGGACACGGAGGTGAGGATTATGCAGTTCTTTCTTCACTTTTTATTATACAGCAGATTCAAAGTACAACAAAAAATATATAACCAACTACAACTCCCATGAATCCGTAGTCATGGAAACCGTGAACCAATAAACAGCTACAACATTGACAGTATAAATGGCATCGAGTAACGTCATCAACCCTCGACTTCACTGCGAAGGGACAGTAGAACTTCAAGTAGTCGTTGACTCAGCACCTAAGAGAAAATGTAACACATCATCAGCCCCCTGATAATTGACCGCAACACATAACAGCTGAAACCTAAGAAAAACATTAGGCATACAAAACGATCAGGAATAAAGAAATCAACCATCTGGTAATTATACCCACATTCTATATCACTGTAAGCAGAAACTGTACAGGAATAAAACACATCATACAACAGAGTCTGTACTCCAAAATACCTAAAGTATACCACCTTGAACTTGGTCCACATGTCTATTCCCGGCGGGGCGGAACCTAACATGTGACGGGAGGGATAATCCTCGTCTCCGTGTCCTTAATAGAATTGAAACTTTCCTTCACGATAGCTAGGAAATTTTACATTCTATATCAGGACCAGAGGCGAGGATTATGCAAGTTCAAAGCTTACTTACCACCAGAGAGGCTGCCTCATGGATCGGTTTAAAATAAAACTTCTTGAAAACCGACTCTGAGGGCCAATCCGCCGCGTTCATGATGTCCTCTAATCTACCACCTACCTGGATGGCTTTAGAGGCCATGGCACCCCGAGTTGTATGGGCGCCGAAGACCTGAATGTCCAACCCGCTTCGGAAAGGATCCCTCTAACCCACCTAGCAATGGTAGGTGAAGAGATCGCCTTGAACGGCTTCTTTAAGGAAATCAATAACTGGTTCTCCCCAGCGGGGCGAAGAGCAGCTGTGACTTCTTCATACCCTTTCAAACAACACACCACGCACAATTTTGGGGCAAAGGGAAACGCCGGATAAGACACTGATCTAGTACCACATTTTGTCCTACGAGAAATCCTGAATGTAACGCCTTCAGGAGAAGACCCTGGCCGTCACATCTAGAGCCCGAACATCCGAGACTCTCTTGCAAGATACAAGACACAATAACATTGCCAACTTCGCTGACAACTGTTTCCTGGAAAGGGAAGAATTATCCTGCCAAGATGCTAGTAGCCTTAGGACCAGGTTAACATCCCATACTTCAGAATATCTAGGGAGGGGAGAATGGGACAGGCGCACCCCCTTGAGTAGCCTGCAAACCCATGGATGGGATCCCACTGGGTAGCCCTCTAAAGGCGGATGTCCAGCCGAAATAGCGGACCGGAAGGAGTTTACCATCCAATACGACAACCCTGAAGCGGCCAATTCCGCCAAGAAATTAAGCACATCTGTAACTTGGGCCCCCAAGGGATCGGTATGTCTGTCCAGACACCAGCTAGCCCATCTAGACCAGGCTGACTTGTACCTCTTTCCAGTCCCAGGGGCCCAGGCTTGAGAAATGAGGGTTTGAGCCTCTTGGGAAAGTCGGCAATCGTGCCAGCGTCTCTGGAAATCTTCCAGGTTGCCAACTTCAGGTGACCCTGGAGGACCAATGGATGGCACTGGCCCGATGCATCCCAAAGGATTGAGGAGTACAGAGAAAGGCGAAGAGGAAAGTCGCACGACAGTTCTAGCAGGGTTGGGAACCCCGCCTGAGAACGCCACAACGGAGTCACCAGAATAATCGTGGCCCGTTGACGGCGTACCAGAGACAGGACTCTCAGAATCATCAAGAAGGGGGGAAATGCGTACCCTAGAAAGGAGGTCCAGGTCTGCTGCAACGCATCCACCGCCTCCGCCCCCGGATCGGGGCGCCAACTGAAATAGCGGGGAATCTGCGCATTCCACCTCGAGGCAAACAGGTCCACCGTACAAGGACCCCAATGGGCCATAATCGCCCGGAAAATCGCTGGATCCAGCTGCCAGTTGCTGGAATCCGTCAGATACCTGGAGTTCCAGTCCGCCATAGCATTGTGAATGCCCGGAAGGTATTCCGCTGTGACAGAAATTTGGTGCGCGAGGCAAAAATGCCAAAAATCCTTCGCCAGTTCGGCTAGTGCTCTGGATCGGGTTCCCCCCAGGCGATTGATGTACTGAACCGCCGAAACATTGTCCATCCGGAGAAGGACCACACAAGAAACCCTGTCCCGGGTCCTGGATCTGATCGCAAACGAGCCCGCCAGAAGTTCCAGGCAGTTGATATGGAGGTCGAGTTCCTGAGTCGTCCAACAACCCCCGAAGGACAAATCCCCGCAACGAGCTCCCCAGCCATGTCGACTGGCATCCGACTCTATGATCAGATCGGGAGCAGAGCCGAAGATGGCCCTCCCGTTCCACGCTTCCATGTGGTCCAACCACCACATCAACTCCGTTCTGGCTTCCAAATTGAGAGCAATCCTTTCGGAGTAGGTCAGCCCCCTTCGTAAGTGATGTGCCTTGAGGCGCTGGAGAGCCCCGTAATGAAGAGGGCCTGGAAAAATTGCCTGAATCGATGAGGATAGTAACCCCACCACTCTGGCTAACTGGCGAAGCGAGATCTTGTCCCGTCTCAGCACGATTCTCAACTCTTTCTTGATCTTTGCAATTTTTTGGAGCGGGAGACTTAGGGAAGCCACCTGGGAATCTATCAGAAACCCCAAGAACGTCATCGACTGCGATGGGGTCAGGTCGGATTTCTGGAAGTTGATAACAAAACCCAGATCCTGCAACAGCGCAATAGTCGTGTTCAGATTGGAGATAAGAAAATTCTTGGACTGATCCATAAGGAGGATATCGTCCAGGTAAATAATGAGGTGATTCCCCTCGAACGAAGGAGCTCCACCACCGGCTTGAGGAGCTTGGTGAAGCACTATGGGGCAGATGACAGGCCAAAGGGGAGAGAGGTGAACTCGAATACCTGCTGACGCCACCGACATTGCAGAAACCTGCGATGTGGAGGAAAAATGGGGACCGTGAGGTACGCGTCCTTGAGGTCCAGACGGACCATCCAGTCCCCTCGGAGTAGCATATCCCTGAGGAGATGAATCCCCTCCATTTTGAAGTGGCGATACACCACCCACTCGTTGAAGGCCCGCAAATTGATAACCGGGCGAAAACCTTTGTCCTTCTTCTCTACCAGGAAGAGGTTGCTGATGAACCCTCTTGGGTGAAGCGACGTGGGGCAAATAGTGCCTTTGCGCAGTAACTCCTGTACCTCCGAATCTACGAGGTGCGAATCCGCGCCTGAAAAAATCATGGGTTTGGGGATCGACTCTTGAATTGGGGTGCCCCAAAACTCTATGTGAAAACCTGACACCGTTTGAAGCACCGATGCATCCGACGTGATGCGCTCCCAGTTGTGTTTGAACCTGCGGAGCCGCCCCCCTAGATTTTGAGGGAAAGAAGGGGTAATCCTTACCAGAGGGTCCTCCCGGAGCATTGGCTGCACCACGGGCTCCTCTACCCGCTCGTCTCCGACCTTTCCCCCTGTTGGGGAAGAAGGTTCCCTGACGACCGTCTTGCCAGCTGAATTGACGGGAAGTACCAGGGCCTTGCTGGAACTGGCGGCTGGAAGAGCGACCCCTACCTCGTCCGGCCCCTCCAAAAACCTTTCCCAGAAAATTTTTCTTTATGGAGGACTGGGCCTTGTCCAGGGCCGAAAAAGTGGCCACAAACTTCCCCAGCTCCTTGACGAAGGGGTCACAGAAAAGATTCCCCTGCGCCACCGCTCCTGCCTCCGAGGTTGACAATTCCCCCAGCTTGGGGTCAATCTTAAGCAGCAGGGAACGGCGCGCCTCTGCCGAAATAGCGCAGTTGGCATTCCCCAGAAGGCATAAAGCCCGCTGGGCCCAACCCGCCACGACCTCAGTCTGAAGTGGTGTACCCGACAATTTGACCCGCTCGGCCAATTGGATGATTTGCGTGAGGGGTCCCACGACGTCCAGGAGTTTATCTTGGCGCGCCCGCCAAGACCTATCAATCCCCTTCTTTGGGTCCTTAACATACTTCCAAAAGAAAGTACAAAGCTTCGGGTCCAACTCCGGAGTGGCGGCCACTCTATCTGGAAGAGTGGGGCGGGGACACTCTGCTCTGAGTCGTGCCCGCACCTCTTTGTCTAGTGGTTGACGGAGTTTACCCGCACGTAATCTGCCACCTTAGGGTCCGGGTGCCATTCGGAAGAACGGGGATGATAAATGCCTTCTGGCTCAAACATGTCGGAATCCGACTCCCCCGGATCCTGGGTATCCGGGAGAGAGGCACCAGGGTGCCACAGATGCCCCGTTTCCAGATCCTCTGCCGAGGAAGAATCTCCTTCCGAATCATCAACCATGCCCAATGAAGATCCCAAGAAGAGATCGGATTTGGGGTGACCTTTGTCACCAATAACCCCGGGCAAAGAGCCCTCCCGGGAGGGTAACCGCAGCTGCGAGAGCGCACCCTTATCTGAAAGGGAAGGAGGAACCTCCGATTCCCCAAGGTGCCCCGCATTACGCTTGCGTGGTTTCCTGGGGGAAGCCCCATGGGCAACCCCGTCACCCCTGTCACGCCAGGGTCCCTAGAAACCTGCGCGGCCAGTTGCGTCATGCTTTCCTTGAAAGGAGCCAAAGCCTGCGCAATGGCCTGCGATAAAACCACCTCCACCCCTGAAGGGAGAGCGCGGAGGGAATGGGCCTCAGAGGGCATGAGGGGAAAGGACTCCTGGTCCTGGGCAGGTTGCATAGCGAGGTAGACAGGAACAAACCCAAAAATTTGCACCCCAAATCCTGTGGGGAACAAACCCCCTCCTACTCCTGTCCTGTCAACACAAAACTCTGCCAGGCAGAATGCTTAAAGGTAGTCAACCGCCAAAACGGTGTCACAGGAGGGAGTCTGGCACGGGGCAGAAGAAGAGAGCCCAACGCGGTGAAAAAAACGCAGCAGCGCACGTTGAAAAACGCGCGCGCTGCGATCGCGATGCCAAAACGGGACGCGCACCCTCTAGAGGGCCCGACGCGTCACCGCACTACCAAACGCGCTCGGGCAACAATGCCTACCGCGCGCTCGTAGCAACAGCGTTGCTACCACAAGAAAAACCTGCAAAGCAAGAGAAAAACGAATTGCGCTTGACGCGCGCAAACCAAATTGTCAAGTACACGCCAAGACTAGGTAAACCACTAGCGAGAGGCAGAAAAAGGCACTTATCTGTCACCGAGCAGTGAAGAAAGAGGGTGGATGACGTTACTCGATGGCATTTATACTGTCAATGTTGTAGCTGTTTATTGGTTCACGGTTTCCATGACTACGGATTCATGGGAGTTGTAGTTCGTTATATATTTTTTGTTGTACTTTGAATCTGCTGTATAATAAAAAGTGAAGAAAGAACTCCGGTCCTGATATATAATTTAAAATAAACGGCACCTCCCCCCATGAAAACTGAAACTCCGCAGGCAGTTCCAGAAGGTTTTTATTCTTAAACCACATTTCTTTGTTATAAAATAGAAACGTCTCTGCTTAACATGAAAAATGAAAGCCTGACAAACGAGCTATAATTATTAGTCTTTAAGCACTTTCAGAATATCAAAATAAATAAGTGCACTTAACTGACAGCCCGGAAGCAAGGAAGAGAAAGTACGGGATGCTGGGGGTCTACATACAGAGGACTAATTAGTCACCTGTGCGAGTAGCATTGCTACTCCAGCACCTAAGCCTGCTGGGTATTGTAGTTTGGTACGGTTGTATCACTGATCTATGCTTTCTATGTTTGAACTGGCTGCTGTTAAATTGAATAGCTAGAATGACAGCATAATGTAAGCCTCTGATCTTGTCATAAAAGTATCCATTGCCAGAGAAACTACTATTATGCATGAGTAAAACATCTCATTTGAGATATGTAGGTTTCTAGGGATGTACAGGACTTCATTTTACTTAGACTTCATGATGTTTTCGAATGAAATTCACCAAATTTATGAAACACCAAAGATGGCAGATTTCTCTTTTATTACGGTGCCTATACGAACTTGTTCATATATCGTTTTTGTTCGTACTATCGCATTTACATAACCCATATTAATGGGCTTAACAGCACAACAATTGTGCAAACACCATGTTGCACTTTTTTGTTTTTTTGCAAGTAAGTGAAATATTTCATTGAAAGTAAATTCGCATTTTATGAGTGGTATCTTCTGCAATAAAGAGAAACCTAGTCCCAAAGTGAAATTGAGTGGTGGTCCGAAATTATATAAACTTGGGAGAAGTAAAAATAAATAAATACATTCTTTCAATTATGACTACAGAACAATAGCTCTGCACACCCCACAACGAGACTGGGATCAGTAAACCCAACTACAATGCTTTCCTGGACACTGTGGAGGTGTTTTCACCAAACAGCCTTTGGTGGACTTTTGACATCAAATAGCTCAGGGAGGGCACACTAAGACCCAGATTATGAGTAGTGTGGATCTGAATTCCCAGGTGGAATTCAGCTCTGCATAAGTATATGTTCACTGGTGTTCCAACACTGATTTAAAGGGCAATTTGCTTAATTGGTAATGCCAACCTGGTAATTCCGTTGCAGTGACTGAATTGGCTTCCACTGAAGAAGGTCTAGCAGCAAAAGGCCTCAAGTTTGGGGTTAGACCTGACAGTCTCAGGGTGGTCTTCCCCCAACGTTTTGCCTGCCTCCTTCCATTTTTCTGATCTCCTTTTTGCTGGGTTTAGGACGCTGCACACCTTACCACTGCTAACCTGTACTAAAGTGCCTGTGCTCGCTCCCCTAAACATGCTATATTTGGCTCTGACTATAAGTCCCTAATAAAGTGCACTATAGGTGCCCAGGGCCTGTAAATTTAATGCTACTGGTGGGGCTGCAGCACTGGTTGTGCCACACACATAAGTAGCCCCTTAACTGTGTTCCATATCCCAGTTCTGACATTGCTAAGCCTGTGTGTGCAGTTACACTGCCACTTTGACTTGGCATTTAAAACTACTTGCCAAGCCTTAAATTCTCATTTTCTTCCAAGTCAAACGTAAGGTACGCCCTAGGTAACCCATAGGGCAAGGTGCTATGTAAGTAAAAGGCAGGAAATGTACTTATAAGTTTTACATGTCCTGGTAGTGAAAAAAAACCAAAGTTGTTTTTCATTAATGTGGAGCCTGCTCCTCTCATAGGCCAGAATTAGAAATTCCCTTATATGCTTTTAAGTGATCATTTCTGATCTGAGAGGAATCGACTTGCCATATTTGGTATTGTTGGAATGGTAGTAAGTAATCCTACTTACTGGTAAAGTTGGAATTTCGTTACTATTTCAGAAATGCCACTTTTAGAAGTAGACATTTCCCTGCACTTACTGCCATCTGTGCCTTACAGCCTGTCTCCAACCCACGTCTGGTCTGTGCTGGTTAAGAGCTTCTCTTGTGCATTCCACCTGGACAGCTATTAACACTGGACACTCAGCTGCATCTGCATGCAGATGGGTTTCCCTGGTAGGAATGGTGGAGGGGCTCTCTCTTACACTTCAAAGGCCAGTGTCCTGCCATCACACAAAGGACTTATAACACCACCCCCCCCCTTTTAGGGCTCATGACAGACAGGGCTGGGTTGAAAGGGAAACTTGTGCTCTTCAAAACCACTCTTTGACATTTCCTCCACTTCATAGGCAGTTTTGGGTGTGTATATATACTGGGTCTGTGATCCCACCAAATACCAAATCAGACACTTCTAGACCTACAACTGGACTCTGTCAGAGGGACTGCCTGGTTTCCCAAAGGACTCCTCTGGACTGCTTTGCTGGAAGGACTGCTGCCCTGCTTGATGCCCTTCTGACCCCTGATTCTGCTGGAAGGACTCTGCCTTCCTCTACAAATGCTCTCCAAGGGCTTGGTGTTAGAGGACGGTTCTGACCATCAGGACTGCCCTGATTTTTCGATTTTTGACCAATTGGTTTTTGACTGTTTACTGTGAGGAAGCCTCCTATGAGGTGACTCCCGCACAATAAACACATGGTAAAATGGACTGCAGGTGTTTACCGCTGGTGTCGCCGTGCTAAGGAAAGGCTGCTGTGGCTCAGCAAGGCAGGAGGCCCCAGGCAGGTTACATGTGATCATGTGTGCGATTGGATGTGCACCCATGTGAGGGCTGTGGGAGGAGGATTCCTAGTGTGCGCAGCCCAAGAACTGCGCTTAGGTAGTCCTGGTGCAGGAGGAACTATGCAGAGTGGGTGGTGACCTGGAGTAGGTCTCATGAGGGGTGTATACATGTGAGGGAGAGTCAGTGTGCTTACTGTCTTTTCACTGTAGGGACACCCAGTTCAATGCCAATGTCAGGGTGCTTAAGATATTTGCATTGGGGGGGGATACTCCATTGAATGTCAATGGAAAAGGAGGGCCTAGGGTGCAACTCCAGTTCTCTGGGGTCCACCGAGACCAGAGTCACACCAAAGTACACTGTAACCTGTAAGAAAAGAATGATGCAGTAGGTTACAGGAGCATAGTTGTACAACTTATGGGTCATCCAGGGATGTCATCTTTCCCTGCCTCAGCCCAGGATTAGGGCCAATTACTGCCCTGTCCAGTTGCTGGAGCAGGGCCTAGCATCAATCAGCCAGCTGTCATTCCGTGCCAGGAGCAGGCTGGAGAAGCCCTGCGAGGAATGTCAGGTAGGAGGGGCTGAGATTTTCAGAGCACATGTGGCAACTAACTCCTGGAGGATGCCATCTTGAGCTATCCCAGAAGACTGTGCAAGAAGGAGGGGACGGGGGCAAGGAAGTGATGTGGCACATCTGGATAGGCCAGAGGTGCAGACCTGCTGGACACTTCCGCCCCCACTTAAAAGGTCCTGCACAGGGGAGAGCTCGCTCTCTTGGCTGTGCTTCACTGCTGGACACTGGAACTGCAGACAGGCGTCATGGGCAACTGGAAGGAAGAACCTCCTGACTGCCCTTGGGGCAGGGACTCTGACCCAGGCCAGCGAGGCGAATGCCAGGGCCAGGCAAGCTGACCCCCTTACCCCCCCAGAGGACTAGCTGGGGGAAGGACTGGGCTAGCGCAAGGAGAGCGCGCTGCCCAGAAGGAAAAGAGGGAACCCAGAGGAAAGATTGGCGCAGGAGTCAGTGGGACTGGCTCCCTTATGATCTGGGACCCTTCCAGGCCAGGAGGCCTAAGGAGAGTGCTCCTGGTGGCAAGGGCTTGTCACCAGGAGCGGAACGACACAAGAATGATGAAAATCGGCCCTTGGGGGCCCAAGATATCACCAGACAAAGGATGACGACCTTTGACCTTTGGGAAAGCAGCTACGTAGCGCGTGGAGCTCTGCAGCTGGTTGCGACTGTGCCCCCAGGGTGGGCCAGGCCTGGGGGCTGCCCAGGAGAAAGAGGAGCAAGGGGGGTGCCGTCGCACTCCCCCCTCGCAGAAGAGGAAGGGGCCCCGGACCCCATCCCGGGGCCCCGTGAAGCCTGGTCCCGTGTTGGACGTTAAATTGGGGGGGGGTGCCATCGCACACCCCCTGCCGCTGTGGGAAGGGGACCCCGGACCCCATCCCGGGGCCCCCGGCGGCGAAGAGAAGCCGAGGAGCGCCGTCGCGCTCCCCGCGAAGAAAGGAGTAATGGGGAGGGGGCGCCGTCGCGCACCCCCAGTAGAAGGAAAGTCGGGGAGCGCCGTCGCGTTCCCCGTGAAGATGGTCAAATGGGGCCCCGGACCCCATCCCAGGGCCCAGAGAAGAGGCAGGAGTGGGGGTGCGCCGTCGTGCACCCCCAGCCGAAGAGAAGTCGGGGAGCGCCGTTGCGCTCCCCGTGAAGGTAGCCAGAGGGGCCCCGGACCCTATCCCGGGGCTCCAAACAGAAGAGGGCCTGGGGGAGCACCATCGCGCTCCCCACTAAGGAGGAGAGGGGCCCCGGACCCCATCCCGGGACCCCGAGAAGAGGACGGCTCCGGGGAGCGCCGTCGCGCTCCCCGTTGTAAGGAGGAGGGGCCCCAGACCCCATCCTGGGGCCCGAAGATGCCGGGAGGAAGGGGGAGTGCCGCTGCACTCCCCCCCCCCCCCCCCCCCCAACACCCCACCCCCCCCCCCCCCCCCCCCCCGCCAGCATCCCTGAGTGTGCCCGGCTGGAGCGGGCAGACTCCAATTCAGCAGGCCTGCTCGCGCGGCAGCACCCGGAGGTGCTGGCCATGCGGGGAGCCGGCGGGGGCGGCCAGGGGTGGGCTCCCTGGGCCGCCCTCCAACGAGGGAGCCTTGTTGTGGCGCGGGGGTGTCCGGGTGGGACCGGCACCCCCTCAAAGGAAAAACAGAAAGAACAGGGCACAGCGGCTCTCCCCAGCGCAGCGGGAGAGCCACTAATCATTTATGCAGCCGCCCCAGCATGCTTTGCGGGGCAAGGGCTGTTGTTTGAGCCCCTAAAACGCCTGTGTTGGTCCCAGGGAGATGGGGGCCACCACCAACGGAGTAGTATGAGACAGGGGGAGCAGCGCAGCCTCCCCCCAACATCTGTTGGTGTCCCCACCCTAGGTAGGGTGGGACACATGAGAGAGAACCCCTCAAGGGTTGGATGGATGTTTGAAGCACAAGCTTCAGTGAACTTTTGTTCTTGGTTGTGCAAGGGTGCCTACCATAGGTGTTGGTTGGTACGGCCCCATGTATTCTACTGTTATTTCATGGTTAAATAGGAGTAATCCAAAAGTAATCTAAAAGTAATCCTGATGGTTATAATGCTAGAATTTGGTCTCTTATGTTCCCTGATTATGCTAATTTGAATAATGATACTGACAGTCATCTCTTGGCAAGATGAAAGTATTTAATCACAAATGTAGGTGTCATCATTGCACTGTAGTGTTGAATACTGTCAAAATGTTCAAATGTTGCAAGGGGGGCACTGGGATTGTTTTGCCATGTGGATTGTTGGATTATATTCTCCCTTAAGGAGACCTGAGAGATTACATAATGTTAGCCCAGAGTGATTCTATCACTTTGTATATATTTGTAGATTGTTGCATAGTATTGAGTAGTGTGTGTGAATAATAAATGTACTTTTACTTTATCAAAAGAAAAAGCACAGACTGGACATTCATTTATTAAGAGTCATGCTTGTGTGCTTGTGAATGGGGATTACTAGCCCACACCACCTCCCTTGAGTAAGCCTTTGACTGCTCTGCAACGCTACCCTATGAGAGTCAAGCGCTACAATGGGTTGTTTGGTTCCCAGTGGCGGTCGTGTGCGGACTCGTTACTTGTGCAGGCCACACAACTAATGATCCACCTTCCAACACTTGGTTTGAGCTTACCTACTGTTCTGAGGTTTTGGGGCTATCAAAGACTTCACCAAACAGAAGAAAATCCAGTGCATCGGAAAATTGACGCAACGTCTGCAAAAATCGACATAGCATCTGCCTCGCGGCTGAAAAAATCACTGCATTGCCTACTGGATCGGCGCAGCGTATGCTCCTTCCTACAAGCGTGTTCGATATTTCCCATTCATCATCCCTGGCTGTCAAAATATCCCTGCACACAGTGAGGAACCAAGGCTGCGCTCCTGGAAACCGATGCATCGTCTTGCAGCATGGAAAGAAACAACGCATCGCCTTTGCTGCACCAGAAAAACTGATGCATCGCTTTATTTTTCTACAAATCTCCTTCTCTGTGGCCCGACTGCATTGATATTTTTGACGCATCCCAGGTACTGTGTTTTAAAAGGATACAACCAATGATTCCTAAGGATTGAGACTCATTTAAACGTTTTTAAAGTGATATCTTGACTTGTGCATATTGGATTTTTTTCGTTTTGGTCTTATTTTATTCAGATAAAAATATTTTTTCCTAAACTGGTGTGGAGTACTTTTGTGATGTTTTCACTGTGTAACTGTATGAGTTATTGCACAAATACTTCACACATTGCCTTCTAAGTTAAGCCTGCCTGCTCTATGCCAAGCTATCGGAGGGTGAGCACATGATAATTTAGGTTGTTTTGTAACTTGCCCTGACTAGGATTGTGGTCCCTACTTGGACCGGGTGCAAACCTCTGTCAACTAGAGACCCAATTTCTAACATTGGAGAATTCATTGATGAAAGTCACCAAAATATGTGAATATGCTTAGCTCTACTTAAAAGGCTCTGGTTTCATTAAGAAAGGTTTTTGGCAAAAGTTTTTTTTCGAAAACTGGCAGAAGAGGAAAGCCGTTCTGCTGATCATTTCCCAAAAATAACCGACTCCAGTCCACAAAATTACAGAGGACAATCAGGCTTATTCTGTCAAAGACCAAGTTTTACCCTCAAAGACAGAGAGGTGGCAAGGACATTGTAGAGGCCAGCACAAATATCCCAGTAAAAGGGTTGGGGGAAGGGCAGAAATCACTGTTCTCTAAGGCATGGGCTCAAATAATTTAAGATCCATGGGTTCGGCAAACTGTTCAGGGATATCGCATGGAGTTCTTCATTGGCTTATTCAGATTTTTTTTACCTCCTAGAAAATAAGGGCCAAGTACACAAACAAACTACACAGCCTATGGCTTTCAATCAGTTAATCTTTCTTTGCAGTATTTTCTTGGTAAAGGAAAAGAACAGCAAGGCAAGACCGGTAATAAACCTCTGTCAATTTAATCAATTATTGCTTTATAAATGTTTGAAGATGGAGACTAAACTCCATCTGCAGGATTGTCTCCAGTCCCTAGAGTGGATCGTTCACGTGGCCCTAAAAGAGCCATATGTTTTGAGCCAATATTTCCTTCTCATCAAAAATATCTTCAATTCCAGTTGGGGGGGGTGGGAGGGTTAAGTTGTACATGTTCACATGGCTCCCTTTTGGTCTTTCCTCAGCACCTTGGTGCTTCACCAAGCCAGTGGTCGCTCACCTTCAGGGGGTTCGGCTACTCGTTTATCCAGATGACATTTTGATTACGTCTCGGGACCAAGAACTCATTACACAATTGTAAACAATGATTTTCCTATTGGACAGTTTGGGGTTTGTGATAAACCAAGAAAAGTCTTTACTTTCTCCTTCAGTCAGTAGAATTTCTTGGCTTACTAGTAAATTTAACGTCCTCTACATTACAGCTTCAGGAGGTAAAATTGAGGGTTATCAAAAAAGCGTGATCTCTTCAAATAGTCTTTTTTTCCATATGCCACTGTAATCTAGCCAGATTGTTAGGGCTCTGGCATCATCAATACGAGGCAGTGTTTTGTAGACCTCTTCATTTTCGTTCTTTGCAGAGATTGAAAATATGACACTTGATAAAGTGTTTTTTTAAGTTATTCTGATCTCATTTCCTCTGATCAAGAGACCAAAGGGGGCAACCTGGTGGTTGGAACACATTCAGGCCTGGAATGGTGGATCAGTTTTCAATATCATCAAGATATACTGTTAACATTTGGCACAGGTTCATCCGCATGGTGTGCATGTCGCAGCCAATTCTAAACCTAAGGTGCATGATCAAAGAGACAGTTCTCCATGCACATCAGTTATTTTGAGTTTCTTGTTAGCTCCTGTACTCCAGTGTTTCACACGTGGTCAGGCTCCATACTACGTTCTGCTCTGGCTGGACAATTTCACAGTGGTGAATCATTTGCAGGGCTCTTGATCAAGGATACTAGCAAACTTAGTAAAGTACTTTCAGAAATATTGCCTACAACATCAACTATCTGTGCAGGCAGAATATCTCGTGGGGTTGTTCAACTCAGAGGCAGACTGGTGTTCTTGCTATTTAAGAGATTTCAGCTACTGGCAGTTCTGTTCCAGTATTTCACTATCTTTAAGGTCTCTTCTCCGTAGATCTTTTCACATCCAGCCATAAATACCCAGCTTCCCCAGTTCCTACAGTTTGTGGTCAGACCTAGTAGCCTGGCGTCTGATGCATTTCTTCATCCATGGGATCAGGGAACACCTTGCACCTTTTCACCTTTTCAGTCATCTGTTTGCTGGCCACGGCTTGAGGGAATTGATTTTCTTGGTCATAATAACTCCCTTTTGTCTGTGCCAAATTTGTTTTCCATATATTACAAATGTCTATAGAGGTTCCAATTCTGATTTCTGGATTCCCACAGATTATCCAGGGCCTTCACAGTCATGAGTCAGTTTCACAATGTAGTGATCACAGGCCTTCTAGAGCTGATGGCATGGAAAGTTTAAGTTCTATCTGGTGTCTCCCAGGACTTAGGTCAGACAATCTTATGTTCTCCAGCAAGACATAGGCTCGGGCTTCATAGGTGTGTTATGGAATCAAATACAGATCCCATTTGTACGGATGTTACCATTGCCAATTTCGTAGGGCATCATCCATGTTATGGAAAATCTTAGCGCTGTCAGCACACACAGATCTGCAATTTCTTTACACCATCAATACGTTGCAAGAAAGCCTGTGGGGAAACACCCTATGATTTGCAGACTGCTACAGAGAATAGGGATGAGTATACCTCATGTTCCCAAATATACTTCGTTATGGGATTTGAATATGGTATTAATCATATTTATTTATTTGCCAGATAACGCTTCCTTGACTTTAAAAGCTTTGTCAGCAAAGTTGACCATGTTATCTTTTGTCTAGTTCAAAAGAATTTCTGATGTGAAAGATTTGAACGTTTTGGTTTGACAGTTTACTGTAAAGTGGAGTTTTCTCTTCCGTTTTGAGAAGAACCAAGACCCTTATGTCAGCAGCATAATACCCTGCCTTCGGGTTCACTCACAAATTTGTGAAATACAATGGTTAAAGAAATCGAGGCCAGATGGTTTCTCTAAGAACATCTCCCAGTCAACTCCTTAACTCTATCATTAAACCCCATTCTCCAGTGTCTTCTGCTAACTTGGCCTGATGAGTTAACTGGGTTTTGTTCCAAGCTGAAATAGAGGTTTACGTTTTTTGGGCCCATTCCTCCAGGGATGCCCTGACTCCAAAAACATTTTGGAGCAAGACTTGCATATCTTCTGAGGGCTGCTGATTAGTCTTTAGTTTCTACTTTCTACGTTTTTTTTTTATTGCAAACCTGTGGCTCATGCAGCCTTTTCTGTGATCCTTTCCATTTAAAATAGCATAATATGAGCCCCTGATTGTGCCATAAAATGTGGAAAGTCCTAATTTTAGCAAAGATGCGGAGGCAAGTAATATCCTACCCTAAAACTGAGTGATCTTGCTTTCAGTTTGTAACCCTCCCATTTGAACTGTTTTTGTTCCTCAGATTTAAGTCACCAGTGCCTCGGTGCCTCAGTCATCTTGAAGACGCCTCGGAGGAGCGAGCCTGGATAGTGTTTTTCCTTCTGTTATCCATCCACGTTTTTTAATTAGTCTGCTATTTCTACATTAATAAACTGTTTCAGCGTATCTAGAAAGAGGAAGTACAGGGTTACTGGGGTTGTACATAGAGAGGATTAGTGGTTCGCCTATGTAGGTAACATTGGTAGTCCAGACCTAAGCCTTTTGGGTGGTTTACTACGGTTCCTGTCCTTTGAACTGGCTATTGCTATATTAAATGGCAAGAAAGACCGCATCATACTAATCTGTCTTCAGTACATTTTCCTTTATAACAGTTGGATACTTTGATACATTACAATGGCTTTAAAGACAAACCTTTTAGAAAATGTGGACTACCTCACTGTAAGTGTCTACAGAAGCTACAGTAATTTGCATTTGCTGCTTTCTTAATTACATTATTTTATTTTTTGTTCAAATGCAGGTAATCCTATAATTACAGCTACACATGCAAGATCTATCTAGCATAGTTCCTAATACGAGCTGTGTTTTTTTTATGTAGAAATATGGAGTTGCTGAAGGAAAGCCGCTAAGTGAACTAAAGACCAGGGCAAAGGCTGCTGGACAGCAGTGCCCTAAGTATACTCCTCCGGGAGGAGAAACTCTGGAGGAGGTGAGTTTTTCTGTAGATTCGCCTTTTAACGTTAAATGTATGTGTATAGTGAGTTAAGAATACTCTTCTGTATATTTTCCAAAGTATTTTCCTTCGAATTGCACATGATCTTTAAGACAACTATGATTGTTAAATGTGTTCTTTGATTTTGTAAGACAAAATACAAACGGCATTAAGCCATTGCTTAAATTTAAAGTAAACAGAGGACACACCTGGAAGAAAAAAGATTGCACTGATAGAATATCTAGGCAGGTCTTACTTGAAACTGTGGAGTCCAGATCACATTACTAGTACCCTGAAAGAACTTAACTGGCTCCCAAATGAGCAAAGAACAAGACTCCCAATCTAGTTTCTTCTACAGAGCTGAAGTGCCACAATATTTATAAAATATTGACTCTCCAGTTCTCCTGCCCTTAGCCCTGAAAGTCCCAGATATACTGTTCGAATAATGTGCAACTGAAAGAACCATGGGGAAAACCATAAAAATTCTCATTCGAAGGCTGTAGTACAATCTCAGCCTTGCTCAGAGGGAAATTACGCAGCCGAACAGCAGTTAAGAAATGTTTGAAAACTCGCTTATTTCAGGAGCTGTTTGCCTGTGTTAACGCATCCTTCTATGTTAATTTATACACATTAGGACTCGTTTTAGGCCGATGAATCTTTTTACCCAGTGGTGAGACACCGTAAGACGAGGTAACTGATCAATATGTCAAGCAATATATCAATAATATCATCAACATAGATCACTACAATATATTTCAGTTTAGACATTTGTTAAAACTGTCGGCGCAACCATGACCTTTCAGCCATAAATAACCACACCTTAGTGAAGTTTTGTGAATTTTATTCCCTATTGATTACAATCTAATAGCAAATGTATTAATCTCAAAACCAAGAAGCAAAAGAGCATAGTCACGATATGGCAGTTGTGATAAGATTTTGACAATGTTAAGATGACAAACATTAAGCCACAAATCAAATTTGTAGAATAGCATATACGTCGCAGTTCAGCATAGCACAATGTCAGTCACGTTTGTTGCGTCAGTCGAGGTGAATCCTAACCTAACCACTAATTAGCATCGGCATGTTGGACTTCATGCAAAAACAATTTAGAACATCAATTTGGAAAACATTTAACTAAGGTCTCTAATCAAAAATACAGCAGTTGGTACCTAGGAAAGAAAAAGCAAATAGACAAATTTCAATAGCAACAGTCATATTTACCATCCTCAGGATAGGTCAGCATACAGGATCAGTCTTCGTCTTCAGGACATCAGTTGAATCACCGTCAGTCTATCTAATCTAAGGGAAAGGGGCACTTCCCTCATAAGGAAGAAAGTGAAATGATGCAACTAAGGGTGAGGATACATTTTATTAAGTCTCAAGTCACCAAACAGAGTGACAGAGTTTCTGGATGCAATCGATATCATTCCCTACCTAGTTCTCTCGAGTCTTGTGCGTCATAGGTTTTTATCCCCTTTTCGCAATACCTTCCCCCAAAATTCTATTGGACAGTCACTTTCCCCATTATCTGTAACCTATCAAATTATACATTAAGTAATGCACTTGTCATTTTAAGATAATTTAAAATATTTTGATTGGTCTTCATAATTGACGTTTTTCGTAGGTGGCACATCCGGGGTTACTTCATTCTTTGGCACACTCTTCGGGTCAAAAGTTCTCTTTTCCATGGTCGAACGTCCTTGAAAGTGTCCATATTTTGTTGCAAAGCGTATAACTCTATACTAAAGCAGCTAGCATGCGAATGGGAAAAACTATCAATGTTGCAAAAACGTAGAAAAGAACAAATGCTGGGTCATGGCCTTTTGCAAGTCCGCACACTGGAGAAACAGAAAAATATGCTTTAATATGAGAGTTGCACTGCTAATTCTTCAGCTCACGCTAACTTAAGACTTATGGATTCTCATAAATGCGATCTTCGTAAGTGTTAATGTATTCGATCAATTCATAATGCAAACAATTATTTCTTATAAATGACATTAGTATATGCGTACAATAATTCTTTACGTTTAAAATACATTTCAATGAATAATATTAATGCAGCATTGTTAAATATAAGCATTTCACATCTAGAATAGGTAATGTTTAAACTACGCTCTCTCACCTGTAATAATTTAATTCTACTGGGACCCCTTTCACTTTAAGAAAGGATGCGGCCTTCCAATGACGATTTAGTCCCTTTGGCAACAATATTCCAGGTGTTTGATTCCCCTAACGCATCTTTGTACACTGGCATGCGTTGCCTCAATGTTCACACCTGACTTTCTGGGGACATTGCAACGGCTGGAAGATGTCATGCTAGTGCCATGCAAATCTAGCCATCTAGCCATTTTATTGGCCCAGCAGCAGATTTTCTTTCATAATTAGCACTACCTCCCATGTGTAAGAGACCGATATTGCTGTTGATCTAATTGAATGTGGAGAAACTCCTGGTGCTCTGGCTAGATGTTCTTTATCTAAATCTACCTCCACAGATCCCAGTGTAAACCAGGGATGTCATCAAGTCACCCCCTGTCTGCTGCTGGCACTTCATGTTTGCAGATTTGCAGATTTTTTGCTTTGCTCCTTAAGAGTCTTTGAACAAGTGGAAAGATCTCTCTTAAATAAGCCAACTTTCCCTTTACCAACAATTTTGAGCAGAAAATATACCTCTCTTGTTAGAACCCAAAAGTATAAATGGGACCATCCTGCACCAGCACAAAGAATACCCAACTTAATCTCCTACTGCAACTGATGGCCCAGCTGCCTTGGGTTTCCGAAAGCACACAGCTTAATTACATCCATTTTTAGGGTCGAGCGCGCAAAGCGCCCTGTCCCTAGTGTAATCTCTCTGTGGGCTTTTAACAATGCCCATAAGTTTGGTTTGTGGGCTTGCCTTTTAAAATTCGCTTGATTTCATTAGTGAAAGGCATGCATACTTCATGCTTTTTCGACAAGCGCACCAGACAACTTCTGAAAACTTCTGAGGCTCCATATTCTCTGTATGGTTTCTGGACTTCTTTTTCTCTTTATTACCTACGCAGTGCGATCTCGCTGGGCAGTAATCAAGCGCTTTGCATGACATCGACTGTGTTACATGGATAATTGCAATTTTGCCGATACGTTTCACTGAGAACAAACTTCTGCTTCCTTTTTTGTGTCTGCTTTGCGCTCATGGAAGCCGTCGGCTCGCTTATGTGAAACTGTTTACTTTTCATTTTCAGATTATGTGGCAAGGAAAGTCTGCTTAAGAGTTTACAACGATAATAGATTTAACTCGAGCAAACACGAGACCCATTGCATTGCAAATGCTTGTTTTTTACTGCATTCTCTGAAGGTAGACAAAAGGCGATGAAATGATCGTTAGAAATGAGACATCTCTAATGATGACCAATAAGTCAACCTAGAATTATGTATGTGACCAAGGACAATGGCTCTTTAATGTTTCAGGGCCTGTCCGCGTAGATCATTAGGCAAAACTAAGGAGCCTAGTGGTTGTATCACTGTTGGAGGTGATGTGTTTCTCTGCCTCATGCAAATGATCTGGTCCTCCCTTGACCTTTTTCTCTACTCATCCAGAAGATTAGTCGGGCAAATATTATATTCATCCAATTCAGATTGCACTAATGTGCCACCGAAATGGATAAACGTATACATGAGATAATATAAGTTAAATTGATCGTAATATTCAATTACTTTGTGTTAACAAATAAATCAAAGACATTTCTCGCTGAGAGGAGATTGCTTCTTTGCTTGTACTGCAAGGAAGTATATAATTTTGCATTAATGAAAGATCAGCTGAACAAAGTCTCATAATTTTTGGATTTAGCAAATGGATTTTGAGCATACCAAAGAAATATTTGCATTCCTGGGGTAATGGTTCAGTGCTCCTGAAAGGCTAACTAGCAGCTAGCCAGAGAATAGCTAAACCTTTTCAGGATTGGCAGGCTTACACAGTTTCTTGACTGGATAGGGCTGCAATTTTTGAATGGTCAGCAGAAGATGCTGATAGAAGCACAGATGTATGATCTGGATCTCCAATCCTTGCCCCCACTTCTCTCCTCTACACACACACACAGGGCAGCATCCATTGTAAACTTGCATCTTCTGCGATTTGTCACTGACAAGAGTGCAATTATCTTGTGCTCCCAACTACCGCTTCTCACATGACTGCTCTTGCAAACTGTTGTGTTGTGTCAGAAAACAGAAAATCAGAAATGTGTTTCAGTAACTGTGAAAATGTTGAAGGAATCTAACATCTTGGCTGCACAATGAGAGCCTTCCAGCATCCCCCACCCCCACAGTGCATGGGTATACAGCATGCCCAACCAGAAACTTTAGATCCATTGACCCTGCTCCTTATACCTCTGGTTCGCACCAAATGGAAGGAGCAGCCCTAACGTAAGGCTCTGTCTCTAGCAAGTGAACCAAGTAGATGCTGCCTTTTTAGGTGTGGCTAGAGACAGTTTAAAATTGTTGGGAACTCTTGGGATATCAAAAAAGAGAATATAGGGGAGATGCTTTCAGTGTTGACTTGAACAGTTAGATATTTTGGGTTCGAAGTTTGCATTGGCGAGGGGGCTAAAACAGTAGTTCTTCTCCATATTTGCCCTGGGGAGTTTCCCTGACATTCAAGCTGCCCATGGTGTTCCCTGTGACATGGAAACACGTTCAGATCAGGGGGTACAGTTGTCACTACAGAGGCAACCACAGGAGCTGCCGCAGAAGGGACCACCTCAGCAATCAAATATACTTCCAGTGCAGAAACCAGACCAGTGGCTACAGCTGTAACCACAATATAGCTCACAGCATGAGTCAGTTACTGCCTCGGTGGCAGGAACCACAGCCAAAATAGTTTCAACCAAAATCAGGGACCCCAGATGCCTAAAGAGGAGTCTCAACACTAACCACAACAGCTACTACCGCAGCCACTACCAAATTCACAGTAACAGTGGCAACACAAGTTGCATGCACAGGAGGAACCACAGAGGTGAAGAGTTCTTCCACCACAACTTGCAACCACAGCAGGGACTACAGTAGTGACATCACGTGCCACAACAGGGACTTTGGCTGCAACCATAGCTGGAACCACTCCAAATACAGATGCTTCCCCCACAGTAGTGACTACATCAGGAGCAGCTGGGGTACAATATGAACCACATCAGCAGCAACTTTACTGCTCCATATGTCACAACAGCAATTGCTACATGTAGGAGGCTGGACTGGCTTGTAGTGGGTACCAAGGGGTACTTACACCTTGCACCAGGCCCAGGTATCCCTTATTAGTGTAGAGGGGTGTCTAGCAGCTTAGGCTGATAGAAAAGGTAGCTTAGCAGAGCAGCTTAGGCTGAACTAGGAGACGAGTGAAGCTCCTACAGTACCACTAGTGTCATATGCACAATATCATAAGAAAACACAATACACAGATATACTAAAAATAAAGGTACTTTATTTTTATGACAATATGCCAAAGTATCTCAGTGAGTACCCTCAGTATGAGGATAGCAAATATACACAAGATATATGTACACAATACCAAAATATGCAGTAATAGCAATAGAAAACAGTGCAAACAATTTATAGTCACAATAGAATGCAATGGGGGCACATAGGGATAGGGGCAACACAAACCATATACTCTAGAAGTGGAATGCGAACCACGAATGGACCCCAAACCTATGTGACCTTGTAGAGGGTCGCTGGGACTGTAAGAAAACAGTGAGGGTTAGAAAAATAGCCCACCCCAAGACCCTGAAAAGTGGGTGCAAAGTGCACCTAAGTTCCCCAGAGAGCACAGAAGTCGTGATAGGGGATTTCTGCAAGGAAGACCAACACCAGCAATGCAACAACGATGGATTTCCTGACGGGAGTACCTGTGGACCAAGTCCAAGAGTCACGATCAAGTCGGGAGTGGGCAGATGCCCAGGAAATGACAGCTGTGGGTGCAAAGAAGCTGCCACCGGATGGTAGAAGCTGTGGATTCTGCAAGAACGACAAGGGACAGAAACTTCCCCTTTGGAGGATGGATGTCACACGTCGTGAAGAGTCGTGCAGAGGTGTTTCCGTGCAGAAAGACCGCAAACAAGCCTTGCTAGCTGCAAGGGTCGCGGTTAGGGTTTTTGGATGCTGCTGTGGCCCAGGAGGGGCCAGGAGGTCGCCAATTGCGTGAGGAGATAGAGGGGGCGTCCAGCAAGACAAAGAGCCCACTCAGAAGCAAGGCACTACGAAGTGGAGTGAACTGGAGCTCACCGGAAGTCACAAAGGAGGGTCCCACGACGCCGGAGGACAAGTCAGGAGGTTGTGCACTGCAGGTTAGAGTGCTGGGGACCCAGGCTTGGCTGTGCACAAAGGAAATCCTGGAAGAGTGCACAGGAGCCGGGGCAGCTGCAAAACACGCGGTTCCCAGCAATGCAGTCTAGCGTGGGGAGGCAAGGACTTACCTCCACCAAACTTGGACTGAAGAGTCACTGGACTGTGGGAGTCACTTGGACAGAGTTGCTGAGTTCAAGGGACCTCGCTCGTCGTGCTGAGAGGAGACCCAGAGGACCGGTGATGCAGTTCTTTGGTGCCTGCGGTTGCAGGGGGAAGATTCCGTCGACCCACAGGAGATTTCTTCGGAGCTTCTAGTGCAGAGAGGAGGCAGACTACCCCCACAGCATGCACCACCAGGAAAACAGTCGAGAAGGCGGCAGGATCAGCGTTACAAGGTCGCAGTAGTCGTCTTTGCTACTTTTTGTTGCAGTTTTGCAGGCTTCCAGCGCGGTCAGCAGTCGATTCCTTGGCAGAAGGTGAAGAGAGAGATGCAGAGGAACTCTGATGAGCTCTTGCATTCGTTATCTAAGGAATTCCCCAAAGCAGAGACCCTAAATAGCCGGAAAAGGAGGTTTGGCTACCTAGGAGAGAGGATAGGCTAGCAACACCTGGAAGAGCCTATCAGAAGGAGTCTCTGACGTCACCTGCTGGCACTGGCCACTCAGAGCAGTCCAGTGTGCCAGCAGCACCTCTGTTTCCAAGATGGCAGAGGTCTGGGGCACACTGGAGGAGCTCTGGGCACCTTCCAGGGGAGGTGCAGGTCAGGGGAGTGGTCACTCCCCTTTCCTTTGTCCAGTTTCGCGCCAGAGCAGGGCTGGGGGATCCCTGAACCAGTGTAGACTGGCTTAAGCAGAGATGGGCACCATCTGTGCCCAACAAAGCATTTCCAGAGGCTGGGGGAGGCTACTCCTCCCCAGCCCCGACACCTTTTTCCAAAGGGAGAGGGTGTAACACCCTCTCTCTGAGAAAGTCCTTTGTTTTGCCTTCCTGGGCCAAGCCTGGCTGGACCCCAGGAGGGCAGAAACCTGCCTGAGGGGTTGTCAGCAGCAGCAGCTGCAGTGAAACCCCGGGAAAGGTAGTTTGGCAGTACCCGGGTCTGAGCTAGAGACTCGGGGGGGGGGGGGGATCATGGAATTGTATTGGGGTGACAATTCCATGATCTTAGACATGTTACATGGCCATGTTCGGAGTTACCATTGTGACGCTATACATATGTCGTGACATATGTATAGTGCACGCGTGTAATGGTGTCCCAGCACTCACAAAGTCCGTGGAATTTGCCCTGAACAATGTGGGAGCACCTTGGCTAGTGCCAGGGTGCCCACACACTAAGTAACTTAGCACCCAACCTTTACCAGGTAAAGGTTAGACTTATAGGTGGCTTATAAGTTACTTAAGTGCAGTGGTAAATGGCTGTGAAATAACGTGGACGTTATTTCACTCAGGCTGCACTGGCAGGCCTGTGTAAGAATTGTCAGATCTCCCTATGGGTGGCATAAGAAATGCTGCAGCCCATAGGGGTCTCCTGGAACCCCAATACCCTGGGTACCTCAGTACCATATACTAGGGAATTATAAGGGTGTACCAGTATGCCAATGTAAATTGGTGAAATTGGTCACTAGCCTGTTAGTGACAATTTGGAAAGAAATGAGAGCATAACCACTGAGGTTCTAGATAGCAGAGCCTCAGTGAGACAGTTAGTCATAACACAGGTAAAACATACAGGGCACACTTATGAGCACAGGGGCCCTGGCTGGCAGGGTCCCAGTGACACATACAACTAAAACAACATATATACAGTGAAATATGGGGGTAACATGCCAGGCAAGATGGTACTTTCCTACACTGCATGAAAATCTGCAGGGACATATCACGAAGGTAAAGACAAGACAAGACAATCAACCACGGTTGTAACCACAGAAAAATACCAAAAAAAGTGATTTCTGTAGTGCTTACATTATTTCCAGCCACTTTCAACTACTCTGAGCTTCAGTTCAATGTGGTCCTTTTGCTCACTATTTGGCAATAATTACTTTCAAATGAGCCTTGTTTCTGCTCCAGTCAGATCTGTCCAGCCTGAACTACCATACCCCTTCTGAATGGGAACAAATACAGATCAGTTTTGGCCTGTTTGGCCTCATTATTATGTCCTTCAGCACTTCAAACACAAGCTTCTCTGGGAATGTATTCCTCCTGTTGTTTACCATTGGCTTTGTGGTTTGTAACCCACATTTGCTTGCTTTCTGTTTGCTGGCTCTGTTTGTTTTAGGCTGTCCAGCTTGAGTTCGTCCTTTCCGTTATTCAAACCCTAGTTACTGTTTTCTTGCACCAGTGGTCAATTTCTGTAAACAGGTCTTTAAATCCAGTTCTTATCTTATCAGATTTGCTGTTCATTCAGAGACAGAAGTCAGATGTCAGGGTCTGTCTTCCAAGACACTTGACGTTTACCTTTCTTTTTCTGACTTCAAAGCAAGAGGATTTATGAGACAATCCTGGTGACTTTTGGGGACTTGCTAGAGGAAGATTGTACATTATTTATTTCTAGCACCCAAAAAATCTAAATGTCTGTAAATGAACTGAGCAAGTACTTCAGAATATATGGGTATTAGAAAATCATGCATGAAGTGTGGTGACACAAATATTTTATGATGATCAAAGCAAATCAATACATTAGGTGATGACATTTCCACACATTGTTTGTGTGCTGTATACTTATATCAGTAAAACTGTATGTCTGTGCAAATGCAATGCTAATTTCAATTGAAGATGTATTGTATGTAATGGCAGTATGCTACCATACCATGCAGACTTCACTTTACCCCACTCCATTCTACTTTTCACCACTCCATACTATGCCTCTCCTTACTGTCACTGCACTCTACTCTGCTCCATGCCACTTCACTCTACCCTACACGACTCTTATTTATGCCAATACGCTCTATCCCACTCTGCACTACTGCACTCTTTGCCACTTCACACTACAACACTCCACGTCACTCGGTGCCAATCTACTCTATGCCAAAGCACTCTACGCTGGTGCACTCTACTGTGTACCACTCCATTCTACACCTTTGCACTCTGCCAATCCACTCTGCCCCACTTCAATCTACTCTGCACTTTGTGCCACTCCACTCTACCATGCACAACTCTACTCTACTTTGAAACAATCTGCTTGGTGCCACTGCACTCTGCCCTACCCCACTCGACGCCATTCCACTTGGCACCACTCCACTCTACTCTGCACCATTTCTTTCTACTATGCATCCTTGCACTCTGCTAATGCATTCTACACCACTTTACTCACAACCAATGCATTCTATGACAATCTACTCTGCACCACTGCACTGTATGCTACTATACTCTACAACACTTTATGCCACTACACTGTCACTGCACCACTCTGTCTATCCACCACTGTACTCCATGTCACTGCTCTTTACTTCACTATACTCTGCACCACTCTTGCACTGCACTCCCCACCAGTGCACTCTAGTTCACTCTACTATACATCATTGCACTTTACAACAGTCTACTCTGCAACGCTGCACTCTCTGCCACTCTGCTATACAGCACTCTGCTCTCCACCACTCTGCACAACTCCAGTCTACTGTATACCACTCCACTCTATACACCTCCATTCTACTCTGTACCACTCCATTCTATATACTTTACACAATTGCACACTACACCACTCTACTGTGCAACACTGTATTCTCCACCACTGAGCTCTGCACCACTCTACGCCACTTTATTGCACTCTACGCCATTCTACTCTGCATAACTTTACTCTACGTCAATCCACTTTAAGCCACTCTAGTCTACTCCACTACACTTCACTCTATGCCACTGCACTGTGCTCTGAAACAATCTACTTTACGCCACTTCACTCCACTTTGCACCACTCCACTTCACGCCACTGCAGTCTACTCTGCGCCACTCCATGCCGTTCTGTGCCACTGAACTCAATGCCACAGCTCTCTACGCCAATGCACTCTACACCACTTTACTCAAAACCAGTAGACTGTACGCACTGCACTCTGCTCCAAACTACTCTGCACTATACGCCACTAGATTCTACTCTCACACTCTGTCACTTTACTCTGCATCACTCTACCTCATTGCAGGCCACGCCAATTCACTTTACAACACTCTGCTCTGCCAAATTGCACTCTCCGCCACTAAACTCACACCACTCTTCTCTGCTCCCCTGCACTCCACTCTGCACCACTCTACTCTGTGAAACTCTACTGCACTCTACGCCACTCTATTCTAATGTGCACCACTGGACTCTGTCACTGCATTCTATGCCACTTCACTCTGCAATACTCTATGCAAGTGAACTCTCACCCACTCTGCTATAGGCCACTGTGATCTTTGCCACTACATTCCTCTCCAGTCTATGCCACTCCACTCTACACCACAACACTCTATGCCACTGTACTCTGCAATTTTGCACTCTTTCCACTTTTTTAATTGGATTTTCCAGCAAAGAAAACACAAGCACCAGTATATTCTTCCCGTGATAGTTCCTTTGACAAGCATCCAAATTGGTTACATAGTTGTACAAGAGAATTTGAAACTATTAAACAGTTTTTGGTCAAATTCTGACTCCAGTCGTAAAAGGCAACCTGCTACGGGCAGGTGAACATTGTCGACATGCAAGTGCAACAACATCAATGAGGAGGTGATGAGAAAAACTAGGGAAAGAGTGGGGCAGATGCGTGAAGTGGCAGTGGCAGGCCAGGTCAATTGAGGGAGGAACTTGTGAATGTAAGTAGGTGTGCTTGTCGAGTGGGGGTTGCTAAGATAGGTGGAAGAGTGGATCGCATGCAAGTGGGTCTGTGGGATGGAGTGTATCCAAGAAACCCACCAGCTTTGCAATTTGGTGGAGCTAGGGGTTGTCAGAGCACCAGATTGGATGTGCCTGCATGTGTATGATACAGGTGTAGAGAGTGTGGGTAGCCTGTGTTCATGGGGGGAGATTGTTGTTCCCTATGTGTTTCAGGAATTGAGAGAGAAGGGTTGCCCACTGGAGAGAGATGGGTCGTTCGCGCAGGTGTTGGACCTCCTTATAGTGGAGGGCCTCCTCCTGTGCCCCGCCCCATCTGAAGAGGAGATGAGGGAGAGGTATCCAGTTCGATGGCATCTCCCAGTTCCTCACACCTGTCCATTGACTCCTGTCCTTCCAACTGGTATTCTAAAGGGTCTAGTGACCCCTCCAATTCTTCCCCTATGCCTAGCCCTTCAGAATAGGGCTCAGATGGCAACTTAAGGCACATGAGTCATATCAGCGCCAGGATCCATGTCGAGTGACATCTTTCCGGCTCTGTGTTGTCTGGGATCAGAATAGAGCTCACACTGCCGGTGGGTGCCGGCAACACCAGGAGCATCAACGTCTGGACGGTTGTCGGGGGAAGGTTGCGATGGCACGAACCGCGCCTGTCTGGATCTGAGAACGGATCCACGTAGGCTCAGCGGAGCAAAGGCCGAAGCCGTTGGTGCAGAACCTGATTGGCCCCCCTCCAATCCAGCGGGGCTCAATGGTGCTCCGGAGGGGTCGGCCTGCTCAAATACGCAGCACATGATCTCGTAAAACTCCCTTATCTGAGCGGGTTGGTCGCTCTGGCTCCTGGAAATATGGGGAGGTGCGAAATTGATCCAGGTGACTATCCACAGAACCGTGCCAGGAACCCTGATGTTCCGTACACGTTGTGTCAGCCGATGGACGAGGAGAAGGCGAAGCATGCTTCAACTTCTTATGCTTCTTCTGCCTCTTCCCATAGTGTCCCGAGGACTTGGAGTAGGATGCAGAGGACTTAGGGTTCCTGGAACAGTCCTGTGACCTTCCCCTCGATTGGGACTGAGACCTCAGAGGAGTTACATGACGCAGTGTCGCCCGCCGGGCTACTAGCACCTTCAGGGACTGCTCACTTAAAGCCAACAAAACATCAAAATAATTCTGTCAAAAACTGACAAAGGGGTAGCTCTTCTCTGGATCAGCACTTACTGGCGCTTAATGAAAAAACACGGACATCTGCATGCTAAGGTGGTGCATATATAGGTAACCACAACATCACTTCCTACGTGTATAACACCAATGATGTAGGGATCCTAATAAAGCCACTTATCGGCACGCAGGGGGTACTGCTCATAAAAACACTTCCAGATCTAGTCTAATGCCTGGGAAATTCAAAGGTAAGGAATATGCAGCTACATATTGTCTCTAACAGGTAATTTTTTACCAAAGGTAAGTAACTTGTTAATTTGTGCATCGCCACCTGCCAAGCCTCCACCATGGTGCCTCTGGAAACCTCCATTGAAGTGCGAGCGTGCGTTAGGCAAGAAGAGGCGCTAAGGCCGCAAAGTGGGTACCCACTTTGTGCTGCTTCTTATGGTAAAAGATCCCCAGGGCACTTGCCTCCCATGCATGAATATCTGGCAATTCCGTGACCTCCCACAGCATGGTATGTATCGACTGCCAGTACCTCCGCAGAGCAGGACCATATCATGTGGTTGAGATCTGCATGAGGTGACACCATAAACAGCTAATCTGTGATTCGGGTAACTAATGGTTTAACTGGGAAGGGGTTAGGTAAGCCCTGTGAAGCATAAACATTGTGTATTTTTGAAGCAAGCATTACAGGAGACAAGTTGGGGGAATTCCAATGCTTGCTCCCATTCCTTGTTATTGAGTGCTCTCCCTAAATCGTTTTCCCACTTGTGTCCCGGCATTGTGAGAGGGAGAAGAAAGCGCATCACACTTTCTTCTCATATAGCACCTGGCTGTCCAGCATGACAACCACTGTAATTACACTGCTAGAAACTACGCCTCGAAGTAGAAGGCACTCAGTTTACCCCATCCTACCGGCAATTACAACGTTTTCACGGTGAGGTCACATGTTATGTCCTCTAGGTACAAAAGTAGGCCATCTGTGTACAAGGATACAGTATGTGTCCTGCCCAGTAGGGGTATACCCCACACTCTTATACCCCACACTCGACCCTCCCTCTGCAGCCGGATGGTGATGGGCTCCATCACAAAGAGCGGGGGGAGAGCAGGCCCCCTTGTCTGGTTCCCCGACCCACTGGAATGGGTGAGGAGGTAAGATGGCTCAGGCGTTTCCAGGAGGAAGGTCTGGTATAGGTAAGTAACCGTTTCCTGATACCCATACTAGTCAGGACCACGAAGAAGCAGTCCCACGTCAGCGTGTCAAATGGCTTCTCAAGGTCTAGTATGAGGCAGGCAGTGCGTGGAAATCAGCTCTGAACCTGATCCTGCATGTGAAAGAGGCGTCTTCTGTTTTGGGAGGTACTGTGTCTCAGAACAAAACCGTTCTGGTCAGACTATGATTTCTGGCATGATCTGGGCGTATCTATTGGAGGGGATTTTCTACAAAATCTTAGAATCCATTCAAGACTAGCGATGGGTCAGTAGGACACTGTCCTTATCTGATTAGGGATTAGAAAAAAAGTGACACTCGGAGTGACTGCGGGAGTTCACCGATGGGGAGAGCTACATCATACATCTCCGCGAGATGAGGCGCCAGAATAGAGGAGAAGGTAAAAATATTCTAGTGGTAGCCCGTCAAGAACCGCTGTTTTGTTTCAAGTGAGTTCTCAGATTGCCTGTGCCACATCTGTTGTGATTTTAGCATCTATGTAAATTCTAGCGGCGTATTTCAGGGGTGGGAGGTTAAGATCTGATACAAGTGCACTCGACTCTGCCACTGAAGTGTCCCGTGGTGCTGAGCAGTAGGTATGAAATAGATGTAGCATTTCACTCTGCGTATGCAGTGACCACTTCCATGATGGAATTGATGGAGGTCTGCTTAGCCAGCCAGGCAAGGAGATGGCTTGATCTATCTCCTTCTCTGTGGACCTTAGCCGCAAGAGCTATAAAGTTAAAACCCGTCAAGCGCCCCCTGGACGTCTGCGTATTTCATTTCTGCTTCAGTGACTACCAGGACCGTCTTGTGGTCGTAGTCGGCTGACTACCCCAGTCTTGTGAGAAGCTGTTCAGCTTCTACTGTCTCACTGTCCAAGATGCTGTGGACACCCACAATTTCCTGCATGCATGCACCCCTCATCACCAACTTGAAGGCGTCCCATTCAAGTGCACTATTATAGTTTTTAGCGACTAAAGCGCTGGATGTGAGTCCCTTTCACCCCGCAGAACACAGGTTCTTCCAAACAGTCATGTGGAAGTCACCAAGTCAGTGTTGGAAGACAAGGAGTCACCCACCACAGGTTCATTATGTGGCAGGTTCAGAATATGGCCCAACTAATCCGAGTGGCGAATGAGGGGCACCAAGGGAGTGGGCAAAGGAAGCAGTTCAGGTACACTAAGGTTGTGTGGTATTGATCAGAACGAGTAATTCGCCTCTAGGATGGATGGTTGATTCTCCATGCATCTGATAGTGCCCAGTGTTGCACCCAACTACAAAAGCGTTCAGCCTGCACATAAGGGAGAGAGCGTAGAAAGGGAGGGAGGGGCCTGTATAAATCAGGGTCTATCACACAATTGTAGTCTCCTTCAAGCACTCAAGGCATTCCTGTTGTGTTTGCTAACGTTGTGGATAGAATGGCCCAAAACGCTCCCAGATTTACGTTTGGGGCCTAACTGCTCTCCATGAGGAGGAGGTGACCTTCTAGGTGGCTCTGAAGGAGCGCATATCTGCATCCTTGTCTGTGGCTTTGTCTACTTCTGTAAAAGGGAATCCAGGTCTAATCTAGACCATAGTGCCAAGTGCATATGCTGAATAGGAAGTGATGTGAATGGTGCCTCTCCAACGTTTATGCAGGCGCCCCACCTCCTTCTTTGTAGTGTTAGATTCTTATAGAAGTACTGTGTGTGCCCTCTGGCAGTTACTGTATGAGTGAACTGCATACCTTTCCCTCGCCATGTGCATTCCATGCACTTTCAAGGTAAGAAACCTAACATCGGATGAAGAGGTCATTGCGTGTACAAGGGAAAGCATGTGGTACGTATAACGGGGAACCACCCAGGGTACCACCCACCTTGGAAGACCACCTAGCTATTTTCATGTAGGATATGTTGTGCCCGTCTGCCAAGGCTGATTGTGAGTGATATGGGTGAGGGTTTGCATAAACAGCTATAAAAAAACGAAAGGACAACATTTAGAGACTACCACAGCCGGTAATATGCCCAAACTGAGCAAAGCTAAGAACTCTAGTGTATTGTGGGGGTGTGACCTGCTTCAAGGGAAAAGTGGGAAACCTGGTGCGCCCTGTGGACTAGGGCTGAGTCATGTCAGATCCAGCAGGGGCTTTCCTAAATCCCGGAGCTCATGGTGGTATGTCTATAGCATGTAGCAGTTAGCAGAGTGAGATCAGTGGGTCCTAGCTTTGTGTCAGCTAGCATCTACAATGAGGGCAGAAGAGGAGGGCCAGGGACTGCGTCCCCCCCTCCCCGTCCCCCCAACAGCACCAGCTATGTATGAGTCAGTGAATCATCTCTGCGATATGAGGTTAGAATAACAGTTTGAATAATGTCCAGAGGGAGGTGGTGGGGTGGTTAAATGATGATGTCCGCTGTTTGAGGAGTCACCAGTGGAGGGGTCTGGGAACCCTGACGAGAGTCGTCAGAGTGAAGAATGTCATCTTCTGATGTGAAAATATGCGGACCCTTCTCATCGTCCGTGGCTCCAGTTCCAGCTCCTTGGTTGGCTGCTGACTGTAGAGCTTGTCGGTGGTCCTTAATGATCTGTACGCGTTCAGGATATTCTATCGGGGACAGTCGAGGGGTGGCCTCCGCTTGTAGCCTACCATTTTGTCCCAGTTGTGGCAGAGGGGGATCCGAGGAAGACCAAGACCACTCTGCAGCTGAATCGTTCTGAAAGTGTTCCCCCTAGTCCCATGCATCTTTAAGGTCCATGAACCAATGTAGAGACTTCATTCTGCATGATTTTAAGGCCGGTCAGGAATAGCAGAGTGATGAACTCCCAACTGGTGGAGATGACATTTGACCTCCAGGAAGGAGGAGCTCTGATGCTAGATGTTGTGGCTGTAATATGGAAACAACATTATGGTCTTGTCCTCTACCCGGAAGGGCCCGGCCTGCCTGAGGGCTCCCAGAATTGTCATAATCCTTCAAATCCTTAAAATGCAGGAGCGTAGCCAGCATAGGGCACTGGGGAACCTATCGGGAGGGTGGCACGACAGCACGCGATAGGCCCTCTCGTCTAGA
Source organism: Pleurodeles waltl (assembly GCF_031143425.1). Classification (NCBI taxonomy): domain Eukaryota; kingdom Metazoa; phylum Chordata; class Amphibia; order Caudata; family Salamandridae; genus Pleurodeles; species Pleurodeles waltl. Next base: position 311,208,559 of record NC_090442.1, read on the forward strand.
AAAAGGGAAGGGTTGAGATCTGAGGGCAAAGGAAACGATTTGAACCAAGTTGCCAGATATGATGGGGGGGTCTCAACGCTCGACACCCACATCCGTATGTTGCTCCTCCGTGAGCGGTCCTCTGTGTCCTCCACTCTATCCTTGAGTTGCTGAACTTGCTCCTCAAGGTCCTGGATTGCCGTCTGGTTGTCAGCTGCCAACGTCTGTCAAAGTTAGCGTTTTCTCCCCATCAGTGACCTTATCTGCAAGCTTGCAGTGATCATTGTGCAGGAAACTCAACTCTGCTGCCAGGGATCCAATCCTGGTCCTCTTGGAGACCGGGATTTCTCTATTGCTGCAAGCACCTTGTCCAACTTGTCGACATTGAGAAGTGGGGTATCACCAAGCATTGGCATGTTTAATGTGATGGAGGGTGGGGCTAGCATGGACACAGTGGAGCACAGGCTTCCCATCTTCCGAGCAGTTGTCGATACGTTGAGTGGAAGTGCACTGAGGTCAGAGAGTACCTGTCGGCTAGAGGGAGGAGAGCTGGCATTTCCCCACAAAGGATGAGGAGAAGCAAGGGCAATTCTGCCTGTGTGAGCTTGGGCTGCAGGTGCTGTGAGTATGTGGGCAGGTTAGCCACAACCTTGGGTGGGGCGTCGACAGTCACCGGTGACCACAAGAAGTGTTATTAGGCCTTATTTGCCGGTGATGCAGAAGACAGGTTGGGAAGGTCTTGGAATCCCTAGGGTCTTGACTTTGTCACTCCAGCAAGATTTCCCACAGCCTCCTGGCCACCACCCATACCTGTGCGCATGCTCTGACCTTAGTGCCACTTCCACTGGGGGGGTGGCAGGTGGGCCCCCCAGTCGCTGATGCACTGAGACTGGTTCTCGCCATGGAGCTCCCCGGATGGGTACAGCAGTGTCCATACCCCACAGCACCTCTGGTTCAGCCCAGGGCGATCATTGTCCCCAGCACCATCAGGGCTTCACAGGCCCCAGCCAATTCTAGAGTCCCAGCTGCAGTAAAGCTTTTTAAGAGGAGGTAGTGGCGGCACCAGCCCCAATTCACCACACTCCACGTGGGCCCCACCGGGCAGCCCCCAGGACCCCCAACATAAGTTCACTGTCCCCTGCGATCCTCCAAAAAAGAGCTGATGTGGGAGTCAGAAGGGAAGGCCTCTGGCCACCTAAAGCGGGGCCAATCCAGTTCCCACTAGCCTCTATTGGAGGCCCACTGCGCAGACACTGCCTCATGTTGGGGTGGAGGGGTTGACTCACTGTGTCTGTCCAGCAAGATGGCCCACGGCATCAGCAGGGTTCCAATGGGGTCGCCAGGCAGGTCGTCCGGGACAGCAATATTATCGGGCCTGGTCTCACGGGCCTGCTGCCAACTCCCACTGTGGGCCTCATGCCCTCTGCACGCCCCAATTTGAGCACCATAGTGGAGGGCAGCTAGTAGGGATGCAGAGAAGCACCAGGACAGGCCTCAATGGTCGTCTCACACCCTCCCGTTCTCTGCTAGGCCAGGCATTGTTGGGGCCTGCTGCATGCGGCTGCTCAGGAGAATCGTTCTCTGCCAGCCCAAGTAGGAGTAGGCAATTGCTGAGTCCACAGGGGGTCAACGCCCACCTAGGTCCGCCTCAGTGTCGGGGAAGGCCTCACCGCTGATGTGGTTGACGCAGCCCCATGGTCAGGGGGCCTTCTGCCCCTCACCCGGGACCATGAGGTCTGCAGGTTCATCCAGTCCATGACTCACAGCACTGCCACAGCCATAATGCTGTCGGGGTCTAGGGACCCCTATGCATCTTTTGCAGCCCGGATACTGGGTCTCCAACCATGGTGAAAGCCGATGTGTGGGCCGATGGTTGGAGCTCTAGGGAGAGTTGCGTCGGCCATATTGGCTGGCCTGGCCATGCCCAATCGCAACACTGCAGTCTGCCATGCCACTGCCCTCTATGCCAGTGCACTCTACGCCACTGCACTCTAGCCTGCACCACTCTGCTTCATCTACTCTACGCCACTTTACTAGTCTCCGCCACACTCGCACATTTTGCCACTATTCTATGCCACTGCACTCTACCCTGCACCGATCCACACTGATGCAATCTGCTCTATGCCATTGCACCCTATGCCACTCCACACTTCCCTGCGCCACTCCATTCCTCCCTATACCACTCCACTCCTCCCTATACCACTCCACTCCTCCCTATACCACTTCACTCCACTTCACTCTGTCTCTGTACTCCACACTGGACCACTCCATGCTACACCACTCTATGCCCATGCACCCTACGCCATCGCACTCTGTGCTGTGCCACTCTACTCTACACCAGTGTACTATAAACCCCTTCACTCTACGCCAGTGCACACATTACATTACTCAAACCAATGCACTCTTTGCCACTGAACCCTACACCTGGTACTCTGTATCAGTGCTCTCTACACCACTATAATGTATTCTGCAACACTAAACACCACCACACTCTACACCACTGCCCCCAAGCCTCTTTACACCATTGCGCTCTACGTCACTACGCTCTACGCCACTCTCTTCTTCTCTACCCCTCTGCACTTTACTCAGCACCATTGCACCATACTCCACTTCCCTCTGCAACACTCTAGTCTGCAAGACTGCAGTCTACTCCACTGAACGCAATGCCACTCTACTCTGCACCACTGCACTCTACACCAGTGCATGCTGCGTCACACTACATCATTGTACTCAACCTTGCTGCACTCTATGCCTGCCACTCTATTTTACTCTGGACCACTGCACTCTGTGCCACTGCACTCTAATCTGCACCACTCAACTCTGCGCCATTCTACTGAACTCCACGCCAATGCACTCTACACCACTACACTATATGCCACTACTGTCTGCATCACTCCATGCCACTTTAATCCATTCAGCACCCCTGCACTCCACGCTACTCTACACCGCTGCACTTTACCCTGCACCACTCCACGCCACTTCACTCCACTCAACTCTACGCCATTGCACTCTACACCCCACTGTAATATGCTCTGCACCATTCTACTCTACATTGCTTCACTCTGTCAATGCACTATACACCGCTTCACTCAATACCAATACACTCTATGCCAACCTGCTCTGCTCCACTGTACTTTACGCCACTTTACTCCATTCTACGACACTACTCTGATACTCCACTATGCCTCACTCCATCAGTCTCAACACTACTCTGCCAGTCTGCAACGCTCTACGCAACTCCCTCTATGCCACTTCATTTCACTTTACTCCGCTCTGTTCTGCAACACACAATGCCACTCCACTTTGCTACTTCACTCTACTACACTCAATGCCACTCCACTCTACACACACTACACAGCACCCTCTATGCCACTCTCCTCTACACAACTTCACGAAACTCTATGCCACTACTCTGCGCCATTCCACTCTACTCCATTCCCTTCCTCTCTCCGACACTCTACATCCCTCCATGCCACGACACTCTACACCCCTCCACATCATTCCCTGATTCTCTAATTCACTCCACTAAGTTCACGTCATAACAATTCATTCTGTTCCACTTTGACAATCCACTCCCCGCCGCTCTCCTTCACCCCACTAACTTTTAGCCATGCTGAACAGCAGCCACGCTGGTATAAAACATGACTAAAATATATTGGCCAAATCAATAGTTCTTGCATAGGCGATACCTGTTGATTTGCCAAAGCTTGTTAATCAGGACATCTCATTAAGGAAAATAATTAAGAACTGGAAAACCAATAGGTCTGTCTTGAATGTGCTAACTTACGTAAATACAGCCTTGCACAAATATGCACAGGCTATTACTGTGTTTCCGCAATCTATCCTTTCTATGTCTAATATCTGTGTCCTGTGTTTATTTCCTAGCATGTGGATTTGTAGTAGGTTATGCAGTGTTATAAAACAAATGGTCTTTACAGATTTGTGCGTACCTGCACATTAAAGCCAGATCTGTTTGCCTGGCCACTGCTTAATTTTTACAGATGTAACTCTTCAACAAAAAGGCTTCTGAGAAGGCATTTTTGAGCAATGTATAGGTTATTTTAAAAAAACAAAAAAGCTTTAGATTTGGTAGCTGTATGAACGACCCACAGTAGATAATTAAGTTTGTGCACATGCATACATTTACTAAGTAATGTCAATCATGAACATTTAAACTACTTTGGAAGAATGAAGAACTGCAACAGCCTCATCAGGATTTGAATCAGTGAGATGAAATATTTTTTCAACAGGTGCATTTCACCATACAAGAGGGATCTTTTTAAAAAATAATGAATATGTTCTTATGTTTATAGCCCAGAAATCTCAACGTGTACTTAAATTCAATAAGAAATAATGTCTCACTTACAAAAGGCAATGAATTTTAAAAACATTTAGGCCCTTATTTTGAGCTGCTCGCCAAACTATTCAGGACAGAAAACTGCCACTCCAGTTTTCCGCCCGCTGGCCCTATTATGAGTTTCCAGCTGGCCCAGCAGGAAACCGGTCACAACGTTGATGCTGACTCGTAATCGAACTGGCAGCAATGTTGCGGTGCGTCTGGTGCAACAGCACCCGTTGCGCTTTTCACTGCTGGTAATTTGCACAGCGAAAAGCACAACAGGGCTGTCCATGGGGGCCCCCGCACTGCCCATGCGTAAGCCTAAAGAAATGCAGTAGGTGCAGAACATCAGAAAATTGAGCACTGAAGGGGTTTCAGCCCACAGACTAATGCCAAGAAACAAACTCATTCCAGCGGCGCACACAAACCTAGTTGGTGGCTCAATTCTAGGCAGCTAAGATAACTTCCAGTACCTCTCGTGGCAGGTAGAAAGTCCAACTGACACCACTCAGTTTCCAATTCGTGTGGATCAAGTGTCTGAGGATTGATGTGAAGAGACCTGCCATTCTGCTGCAAAAGCTGATCTTTTCTGTGTATGACTTGTAGTGAAGATCATGTCTGACTCATCTTTGGAAGACAATGCATTATCCTCCTGAGGCAAGCAATTGAAGCCATCCACCATCCCATTTAGAGTACCTACCAGATAGACCGCCCGTGGAAAAATGTTCCATCACAAAACCTACTACAACAACCGCAAGACCTCCAATCATAGTATTCAAGAACTCACACTGCTGTGTTGTGTGATGCAACAGATAGTGGCAGTGTATCTGAGAGAGCCTGCAGAAAACATGGTAATTGCCATCAAGGACAACTGGACCAACACATTTGTAGATGGTGGCTTCTTCGGACTTGGCACCAAGACTAGAGACTGTGACGGTGACATCAAGATCAGACATGTCCTACTTTTTGCAGCTAGCCCAGTTGCTTGATGCCCCGTCCTGAAGATGTCGAACTTAGACTGAGGAAAAGCCCTGAACTTGACTGAGCAGCAGCTGTAGCTTGGAGCTCTGGTTAAAGTTCTTAAAAACCAGGATTGGTTGTGAAGAAGACAATGAAGATACAGAGTTGGGAAACAGTACCACTAAGTCTCAGAAAGGTGCCAGGGGCAGGACTCCTTCTTGAAAAAGAGGAGCACTACTTCTCTTGTGGCATTTCTCATAAGAGGACGACATGGAATCTCTCTCCCCTTCAAGAAACTTACATAGAGGAGGACAGGGGGACTGTTTAACATTGGGCTTATCGGGCGAAGCCCAAAACAGTTTGCTCACTCTTTGAGGGACTTTGGGTGCATGATGGTGTAGGAGCCACAGACCTAAGGATCACGGCCAAGCCCCAGTCACCACATACAGATGCTGTGGGTATCTGTAAAATACTTTCTGTCAATTGTAGAGAGGGTTTCAGCATAGAGACATTAGGAGATGACATCTGAACTAATCTGAAGAGCTCGATCCAAGTCAAAGCACAGGAATAAAGGAGCTGATGCCAGCGTGCCAAACAGTCCCAAACAAAAGCCAATGTCATTAAATCCATGACACCCGAATCCACAGTTGGACTTCTCTGGCGTCCCGTGGTATCGCTGGAGCTGTTAGTGAGGAAAAGTTTACCGGATTCAGCCTGTTGTTTGGGAATATTCTTATGGTGAGGTACATGCAGGAATCAATATTCATCAGAAATATAGAGAAACAGCAATATATATAGCTCCATATATTCCTTTTGTCACCTTTGTAACAGGAGTTTGTGAAGAGGACAGAAAATGATGGAGAGAGGGCTAGAGAGTAAGAAAGTGAGAGAAAGAGGTAGAGGGAGATAGGGACAAACCCTTGATAGATGACTTGCACCAATAAAAAATGAATTAATGAGGGGTATCAGAAATACATAACATACGTAAAATAAATCCTTGGTTTTGTGCTTCTCTCCAGGTAACCTGTCTTAATGTAACCCCTTTTACTGGTGTTTTAAGACCCCCTGATTTAGGTTGAAGTGAGCCTCAGAGGGATCTATTAATATCCTAAAATCACAAGTTTGGTCAAGTGAACACCGGCTTATAATGGAAATTGCATGGTTCCAAAGATGCTAACTTGGCCTCGACATTAAATCTCACTCTTTCCTACTCTCGTCTAGTATCCTGTTCACCCTACTCTGTTTACCCTCCTTTTCTTCCTTACTTATTGGCTCACTGTTACACTTGGCATCCTTGGTGTTGTCTCCGCTAACTTTTTGCCTCTGTTTCCCAGTTTTTTTTCTTCTTTTTGGTCCTCATTTACCTTCCATTGTTCTACGTCAAAGAGAGGGGGTGGGATATTTTACTGGTTGCTTGCAGCCGGTCTCCACCAGATCGCCCCTGTCTAAAGGTATGAACCGCCTGTCAACAGATTGTCGACATAAGATGACATACTTGAAAGTGTATGTAATCATAGGAGCATACGAAACCTACTGCAAGTCCATACCCTCACCCATACTCAACCATTGCTCAGGGGATTCCAAAACCTATTTTTCTTCTGTTCTTACTTGTCTAACTTTAAATTGTACATTAAAGAGTCTTTCCAGTCTGAAAAAGTAGAAGGGGAAACACTAATCCATTTTTTTTACAGATCTCCCTTCTCGCCACAAGCATCATATAAAACAACAGTTTAGATCCATCCTTGTTCATCTTCGGTGGTTCATGCAAACATCCAAAAATCATTAATGGGATGCTTACCTTAGGGCTTGTGGGTAGTATTTCACTGATTGCTTCACCAACCTCTCCAAAACTTTCTAAGCTAAGGACATTCTACAAACATATGTAGATCATCTGTGGACACCGACCCACACTTTTTTCATCTGACCATATTACCCTGGTCCAGCCTGGAGAGCTTTGCAGGTGTCCAAAAGACACTATGGATTGAAAACAAATGATTTCTTCTTAACGCAGTGGATTTAACTGTATTATATAAAAGTGTAGTAGATACTGGCCACAGGTCCTTTTGCTGGAGATCCGGCAAGCACTCTTTCCATAGCTCTTCCAGAAGGTTAAATTCACTGTCCACAGTATCCATAATCAGCCAATACAATCTAGTCACTTCCTTCTTCAATGGGGTTTCCAGATGTATCTGATCCTCCAGATTATTAGTACCCCCCACTTCCTCAGTCAAATTCCTCACCAAGCTTTTTATCTGGAGATATTTACATTTGGACAGATTACCACCTGCCTCCCCATTAAGATTTTCATACGACCCGACTTCTCCATTATAACAAAATTGTCCCCACCAAGAGAGTCCTGCTTCTTGCAATGGGGTTGCCAAAGCATCCTTAGTCCACTCCAGTGAACCAGGGAAATCACAGACAGGGGCATGCTCGCTATAGTATGGCAGGTTCGTAGCCCTCCTGACCACATACCAGAGTTTTGCTAAATTTTGTAACACCTTAAATCAAACTTTTTTTAAAGAATTTGGGATCTCCAAACTTATGTAGAAAGCTTTTCTGCAGCTCGTTTCCCTCCATCATTGCTATCAATGTCTGCCGCAGTTCCAAGCAACCTGGTTGATTAAAAATTTCCCTCGCATTTTTCAGAAGGAAAACCCACGTGTAATATTGCAAATCCGGTACCGCCAGCCCTCCATTCTCATTCTTCCTTCTCAGCTTTTTCCAAGAAATACCGACTGCATTAGATGCCCAAATAAAACTACTAGTTTTCCCCTGGAGTTTCCTTAAGGAGTCCTTGTTATACATTAATGGTAAAGAGTTAAAAGTGAATGTAAGTTTGGGTACAACCACCATCTTAATTAAGTTAACCTGTCCTATAATAGTTAGTGGGAGGTTTACCCTTCTCTTCTTTAACTGATCTACCTCCCTCATCACCTTTATAAAATTTACTTCTGCTACTTTACATATATCATGCGTTATAGTAATCTCTAAATATTTAACCTCCTCCTTTGTACTTATAAGGCTGTTTACTTCCATATTCCAAGCCATAACCTCTGTCTTTTGATTCTACTATCAGTTCTTCCAGGACTGGTTTAGCCGGATTTAAATTGGATGAATAAATCATTAAATCATCTGCATACAAGGAAACCTTCCTGGATAGATTCCCACACAAATGAGGGAATTCTCTGATCACTTCTAATTCTGCTAGCCAGTGGCTCAATATAGAGATCAAACAGTAACCGAGATAGCGGGCACCCCGTCCCTTTCCTCTTTCTATCTTAAAGGAGGCAGTAAGAGAACCATTAACCAAAATTCTTGCACAAGGGTCATGGTAGATTTTTTTGTAATGTTCTATTATAATGTCCCCCACGGTTATAAACTTCACATACTATGTTTAAGTAGCTCCAATTAACTCTATCAAACACCTTTGTCGCGTCAACCATTACAACTGCTAAAGGGACTCGACAAGTGGTGGCTAAGTCAATTGATTCTACCAGGCCGTGTATCAGTTCATACATAGGTCTCCCTTTTAAAAACCCTTTCTGATCTGTATGTATGAGTTTCCCCATAACATCCCCTAATCTATCTGCCAGAATATTTGCCACAATTTTATAATCACAATTTAAAAGAGATATTGGGTGATATGACTCACAATTTCTAGGGTCTTTACCTTGTTTTAAAATGATAGTAATAATGGCTTCCCTCCAGGAGGGGGGAAACCTCCCATCAGCCTCTATAATGTTATTACACAACCCTCTTAAATAATTCATAACACTACTTGCCAGTGCTCTATAAATTTCAATGGGTAAATCGTCTGGCCCTGGCGCCTTACCCAGTTTGCCTCATTTTATGGCCTGCTCTACTTCTATCATCTTAATCAGTTAATTAACTACCTTATTTTCATCCTCACTCAGAGCAGCCAACTCTAATCCCCCTCGCCATCTCTTCACTGACTCAGATGGCACTTCTAACTCCTATGTATATAATTCCTTAAAGAAATTAAAGAACCTTCCATCTACCTCCTTCATACTTTTCCTAACCTCCCTTGAGGTTCCATCCCGAATTTCTGCCACCCTGTTTCTTACTATATCTGTTTTTATTTTCCAGGCCAACATTTTGACACTGTTTTCGCCATACTCAAAATGGGCTACCCTATTAACCTCACATCTCAATCTAATCCTTTTATCTATAACTGCTGCCAAGTCCGAGCAAGCCTCCTGTTCTTGTTTATATAGCTGGTTAACTTCTCCCTCCTCGAGGTCCATACATGTCAATCTCCGCTAAACCTGCTGTATCTGATTTTCTAACCTAGATATGTCTTCATTATACATTTTCCTCCTATATGAGGCTATCCTAATTAGCCGCCCCCTCAAAAAAGCTTTAAAAGTCTCCCATACTATTGCTAGTGTGGCTAACCCTTTATTAAGATTAAAGAATTCTTCGGTTTCAGCCCGCAACCCCGCAACTACCTCTTCCACTAATAATAGCGTTCTATCTAAGGTCCACCTTCTTTCCCCTTTATTTACCGGCCACCTAAGCTTCAAACTAACGGCCGAATGATCAGATAGATGAGCCCCAATGTGTATTACTTCTTCCACAAACTCTTTTAAGCTACCACGTATTAAAAAAAAAAAAGTCAACCCCTGACTGATTTCTACATTTTTCATTGTTATAGGTATACCTCTCTCAAACCCCCTCTTTTCTCACCATACATCATATAGTCCCATTTGGGTCATTACTCGCACCTTAGCTTGCATTTTCTCATTAACTCTTGACCTGCTACACGAGGACCTCATAATTCAGTGCAACAATAAAATCCGAGCCCATATGATAGGGTCCCAATATTGCAGTAAAAGATGTGACAACTCTCTCAACTGGGCTATTTCGTCTGTTAGGACCATGATATCCCACCAATGTAAAGGTACGATGGTAAGCAAGTAACTTCCCCACCACCCGTCTCCCTGATTTCTTTAGAGGGCCCTCAACAAAAGTGATATTAGCATGATTCTTAATTAAAATGGCCACCCCCTTGCTACCTCCCATATAATTGGAGCTAGCTATCTGCTGTACCCATCTGCATGGCTTAAAGACTTCAAAACATTCATACTTAGAGAGATGAGTTTCCTGCAAAATCAACGCATCAAATGGGGCATCCTTCAAATATTGCACCAACCTCTTCTGTCTGCTCTTTACCTGCAGGCCACTAATGTTCCAAGACAGGAGTTTCAGATCTTTTAACGCTATCCTTCCAAATAAAACCTGAGCCATCCCCTTGCATCTCTTCTTTCCCCAACTCCCTCTCTTTCCACGTCATCAAGGACCTTTTTTTTCCCTTTTTCCCATTATGCTCCTTACCCAGTGCTCCGCTTCACCATCCCACCGCAACTATTCCATCCCTATACACCCTGGGAGAACCCACCCAATCTTATTAATCTGGCGTTACCGCCTAAGGAGGATCCCCGTGCTGGACTCAGAGACTCTTCCCATTGACCAACCAACCTTGGCTGGGAGGAAGAGGCTTGCGCAGAGCCAGTACCCTTCTCTAATTCCTTAATCGAATCATCTACCTCTTTCCAATCACTGAAATTATACATTTTATTATTCACCATTACTCTTAAGGATGCAAGGAACCTTAATTGGGCCTTTGCTCCCAATCTTTTTAATATATCAATTCTTTTCCCCAATTTCCATTGTTTGTTTAGGGTAACAGACGCTAAATCCGATCTAATCTCAAAAGCGACCCCAGCCACCAAAAGTGATTTCTTTTTTAATGCCATTGCCAAAATGCGTTCTTTAATTGCGTATGTCTGAAAATAGATCAAGATTTTCCTAAGTTTATCCCTGTTGGTGGGCATTTTCGCCGGGACCCTGTGTACCCTTTGAATATCCTTTGTGATATCAACCTCCAGATCCTCAAAGTTCACTTGTTTTATTAATCATACCACCAGTCCTTTGAAGTCATCTCCTTCCAATCCCTCAAGGACTCTAAGAAACCTCAAATTGTTTCTCCTTTGATTATTTTCCGAAGACTCCGTCTTGGCCATTACTCCCGCTTCTCCTGCTTTCAGATCTTTGATTTTGCTTTTTATTTTCTTCCACTGCAGCCCTCAAATCACCAACTTCCTCCTCCAGAGCAGCTGTCCAGCCTGCAGCTCGTCTATTTTTTTTTTTTTTTACCGAGATCTTCACAGAGATTTCTGATCTCCACCTGGTTAGTTTTGGTAGTCTCAAAACTACCCCTCAATTCCATAGACAATGCTTTTAACATGCTTGTAATGGAGTGACTAGACAAATTTATGTGATCGTTTCCTTCCCCTAAAGACTGTGAATCCCCTTGACTGTCTACACGTCTTTCCCCTGTTGTCCTCTGCTTCCCGAGGCATACTAAGGGGGAACTGCAATGTTCCATACCCACATTATCCATCATGGTGTCTGTGTCAGGCACCCTGTCTTCACTTCTAGCCAAAGCTAATACTTTCTCTCCATATTGCATTCTCTATTCACCAGTCGACATTTTTGGGGACCCTGGTAATACTCTAAAATAGGTTCTTAGTGATGGAGTAACCGTCACTTTCCTGTTCTGTTAATTACAGTCCTAAAGCTACTCAGAGTAGATTTCCTCTTGGTATTATTGTTGACTTGCTCCTCCATGTTCCTTACTGTAATCTGCCTCTGGTGGGTCTCACAATCTTCTACTTCTGCCCTTTTTCTAGCCCTTTTAGCACTCCGCAGGGAATAGGCTGTGCCACCACTACTACTCCTAGACACCACCTTCCCTCCTTCCCTTTTGGGCACAGCCACCCCCCCGCCCTATCCACCATGAGATCTGGGGAGACCGGGGATACTTCAGTGCCACTTTGCATTTTAAAAACAATTTCGCAGATATGTACCTCTGACACTTCACAGTCCATCTCTTCCTGAAGTTATTAAAGGACCCTCCTATCCATCTCATTCTGGGCTTCCTCCTCTTGTGCCTCCTCTTATGTCTGTGCTGGCTCTGCCACTATTACCCCGGAATGCAATTCTTGCTGCCTCTCTCCCACGATGCACATCCAGCATGGCTCGCAACAATGGCGCGGCCCACATCTGACCTCGGGAGCCGCTCGCCCCCTCCAAGGTGGCACCCCCGTGAAGTCCCCAACTCAGTTCAGTGTCCCCAGCTTGCGCCTCGCACCCCTAGAGCCTCTGGTAAGTCGGACTATGTTTAAAATTTCAAACGCAAGGCCCGGCACAGAGCCCTCCTCGACCGGCTCCTTAGCCGGCCGCTATGTTTTCTGTCTGTTTCTGTTCCTTGGCGTGGTCTCCCCTAACTTTCTGCTACTCTGTTTCCCAGGTTGTTGATGTGTTTGTTACTCAGTTTACCACTGCTATCCAGTGCTAAAGTGAAAGTGCTCCTATGTAAAAAGTATGTGTAATTGGATTACTATGATTGGCATTTTTGATTTACTGGTAAGCACCTAGTACAGTGCACTAGAGGTGTTCATGGCCTGTAAATCAAATGCTACTAGTGGGCCTGCAGCACTGGTTGTGCCACCCACATTAGCAGCCCTGTAAACATGGCTCAGACCTGCCACTGCAGTGTCTGTATGTGTAGTTTTAACTTGCCAATTCGACTTGGCAAGTGTACCCACTTGCCAGGCCTAAACCTTCCCTTTTCTTACATGTAAGACACCCCTAAGGTAGGCCATAGGTAGCCCCCTGGGCAGCGTGCAGTATATGTTTAAGGTGGGACATATACTAATGTTTTATATGTCCTGAAAGTTAAATGCTGCCAAATTCGGTTTTCACTGTCGCAAGGCCTATCTCTCTCATAGGTTAACATGGGGGCTGCCTTTAAATAATATTAAAGCGCAAATTCTCTTTGGGAGTAAATGGACATATGGAAACTTACAATTTAAAAATACATCTTTTAGTGAAGTTGGTTTTGAGATTGTGTGTTTTAAAATGCCACTTTTATAAAGTAGGCCCTCCCTTGCTTAAACCATTCTGTGACTCTTCCTGTTTGTGGATTCTCTGTCTGGGTCAGTTTGACAGTTGGGCTGTTTGCACCTCTCTCTAGACAGTGGCACAAAGGGAGCTGGGGTGTAGCCTGCATATCCTGATGAGCCATCTCTGCTAGGAGGGAGGGAAAGAGTGGTTACTTACACCTGAAATGGCTGTGCCTGCCCTCACACAATGTAGTCTCCAACCCCCTGGTGTGTGTCTGGGACCTGGCCTGGGCAAGACAGGATCTCACAAACAAGAGAGACTTTCCTTTGACGTAGGCCTACTTCAAAGGCAGAAAGAGGTATAAGAAGAGAACCCAAACCCCTGAAAATTAGATCACTTCTGGAATCAAGAGGAACCTCTGCCAAGGAGAAGAGCTGAAAGTGCTGCCCTGCCTGTGACTGTGCTTTGTGGAGCTATACTGCAGTTGCTGCTTCTGCCTGTGAAAGGGGACAAAGACGGGACTTTGTTGTGCATTCCTGCTTGTGAAGAATCACCCAGGGCTTGAACTGAGCTTGCCTCCTGTTGTGGAAGTCTCTGGGCCATCAACAACTTCCTCTGCCAGCACCTGGACTCTCTTCTGAGACTCCTGCCCTGCCAAGTAGTGTCCTATCCAGTTCCTGGGCCCTTGAAAGGTGAAGGTGGCAGACCAAGACTGAAAATCCAAGCACAGACTGCCGTGCGGGGACATTTTCGACGCACCTTCTATGACGCGGCTGATAAACGGCTGAAATCAACGCTCCACCTGCATCGCGTCTGGAAGATCAACGCAACGCGACTCGAGAAACTACGAGCAACACCTGCTAACGAAGGCTGATAATGACGCAAACCCCACTCAGCGCTGTTTTATGATACCGTGCAACCAAATTATCAACGCAACATCGTTGGGCGTGGAAAAACAACGCAAACCCTGCCCGGACCTGAGGTGCCTGTCTGGATCGTCGCATCGCTGTCTTGCGGGAGAGGAGAAACTATTTTCGCCGACCCGGCTGCAGGAGGAACAATGCATGGTCTCACTTGCGAGTGAGAAGTCGATGCATTGCTGGCATTTGCCGATGCACACCCGCCCGTGCAGGGTTATTTTGACGCTACCCAGGTACTTTTGTATGCTAACAATGTTCTCATGGTTTTGTAAAGGATTAAAGACTCTTAGGGCCTCATTACAACCCTGGCGGTCAAAGACCGCCAGGGCTGTTCTGGAGATTGCACTGCCAACAGGCTGGCGGTGCAAACTCGCACATTACGCACCGCCAGGTTAGTCCCGGCGGTTTCAATCCTCTAGGGCAGCGCTGCTTACAGCGCTGCCGAGGGGATTACGAGTCCCCCTCCCGCCAGCCTTTTCATGGCGGCAGGAACCGCCCTGAAAAGGCTGGCGGAAAGGGGAGTTGCGGGCCCCCTGGCACAGCCCCATGAAGCTTTTCACTGTCTGCACAGCAGACAGTTAAAAGCGCGATGGGTGCAACTGCACACGTCGCACCGCCGCAACACCGCCGGCTCCATTTGGAGCCAGCTCCCATGTTGCAGCCGTCATCCCTGCTGGGCCGGCGGGCAGAAACTCTGTTTCTGCCCAGCGGGGCTGTCGAAATGGCCACCGCAGGAGTGGGGCCGTATGGGGGGGGGCGCGTAGCGGTTACAACTTGGCAGACAGTGGTTGCCACCCGCCAAAGTTGTAATGAGGGCCTATGTCTTTAAAAATTCAGAACTTGACTTGTATATGCTGGATTTTTGTCGTTTTGGTCTTGTTTTGTTTAGATAAATATTACCTATTTTTCTAAACCTGTGTTGTCATGTTGTAGTGTTTTACTGAGTTACTTTGTGTGTTGGTACAAATACTTTGCACATTGATTCTGAAGTTAAGGCTGCCTGCTCGTGCCAAGCTACCAAGGAGGTGAGTGGGGGTTAACTGAGTGTGATTCTCCTTTACCCTGATTAGAGTGAGGGTCCTTGCTTGGACGGGGGGGTAACCTGACTGCCAACCAAAGACCCCATTTCTAACACTCATCAATGACTTCCTTACCTAACTCCCACATCCCATTTTCATTTCTTCTCAGGCGTATCTACCTCCCTCCCACTCCTGTCTATCTCATTCCCTCTACTTCTCCTCTCTTCCTCTCTCTTCCTATCCTCTCCGTTGCCTCTTCTTGTATGAAGACACTCATAAAGCAGGGACCAGTCTCACTGTGCCAGTGAACATGAAGATTTCCTCAATTCAGTAGTCCATTTTTCGTTGCGTTTATAGCTTGTATAAATATGACTTAATTTGTGGATGTTTTGAAGAGTTAAACTTTATAGGCTGAATTTTTAAGCCTCTAACGTTAGTATGTCTTCATTGTCTCTCTCATTTGTTTCTTCTTTTTTTCGAGTTAGGAGACTAAGGACCTTACTACGGGTCTGGCAGTCTTGGGACCACCAGACCTGTGGTTCCGGCCTCCACTTTATGACCGTGGTGGAGCCGCCATGGTTCGACTGCTGGTACTGCCTGGCCGGGTATACGGGGGCAATCAAACAAGCAAGATTCACGTATAAAAAGATAATCCTACAATCAAAGAAAGCTTGGGAAGATGCTATTTGGCAGGACTTGCTAGATGCTACTAAAACAAACAACAATACGCTTTTTTGGGAACTGCTGACTAAGCACGAGAGAGGGGGTAGGTTTATACAAAGGAACCATATTCAACCTGGTACCTGGGTGGATCATTTCTCTCTCTTGTACGAAGGAACTGCCTCCACTGGGACTGTCGATTGTGAGAAAGTGGGATTATACCCCCCATTTTCACCCAATGCTAACCTTGCCACTTCTCCGTCCAGTGGGAATCTATTTAACTCTGAAAGCTATATTTGCTTTTCTCTAGAAGAAACTGCAGACGCCATTAAATCTCTAAAGACAGGTAAAGCCCCAGGCCCTGATAAAATTCCAGGTGACCTTTATAAATCAGAGTTACCCATCTGGACCTGGTATATTAATATGCTGTCAAACAAAATCGCAAAAGGAGGACAGATCCCTGAGACGTGGAAGGGTGCAGAAATTATTCCAATATATAAAAAGGGCAACGTAAATCTTCCAATTAACTACAGACCGGTCAGTTTAATTGACAACCTACAAAAAATTTTTGCAAAACAATTGTTAGTTAGACTGACGAGTTGGGTGACGGAGCAGCAGATCCTATCACCACTTCAGGCAGGGTTCCGCTCTAGTTAGCACGGTTGACCAGGCATTTAGGTTGACCGTGCTACACTGGAAATATGTAGTCTTGGCAAAGCAAACACTATATGTCACTTTTGTAGACCTGCGCTCTGCCTTTGACCTGGTACCTAGAGACAAGCTTTGGGGAGTGCTACACAAAAGAGGGGCACCATCTGATATCATTCATTTATTAACACGTATGCATGAAGGCACATACGCTCAAGTAAGATGGGGTAACCAAGGCGAACTGACTAACAAGTTTCCCATTAAATGAGGTGTTCGTCAGGGATGTGTCCTAGCGCCACTTTTGTTTTCTTTATTCATTAACGAGGTGGTCCAAGAACTCATGACATGCCAGAATGATGCTCCCAGCTTAGGCAATCAGAAAATCCCAATTCTTCTTTTTGCGGATGACTCTCTATTGATCTCAAAGACCCCTATGGGGCTGCAAATTCTTGTGGATAGATTTAAATCATTCTGCTGGAATTTTGGTTTAGAGCTGAACTCGAAGAAAACAAAATTGATGGTGCTTCGCTCTGGCTCTCGTAAGAAGTGTACGATCAGGTTAGATGGAGCTATTTTGGACCAGGTTAGCTCTATCGACTACTTGGGTGTGAGGCTTACAGACTCACTCCTCTGGGACGAACAAGTCGGTAAGAGTGGCGGGCTTTTGCAACATCGGGCAGCATCCATATTACGCCTTTACAGGAATACGATCGCTAAAGTTGTGTCTCCAGCAGTAAAGATCTATGTGGCCAAGGCACAGGGTGCTGCTGTTTATGGTGCAGAGATTTGGGGCATGACAGATAGCAGTAGGATAACTAAAATTGAGAATAGCTTTGCACGGGCTCTATGTGCTTGTCCCACTAGCACCCCATTAACCCCCCTTTTTTTAGATCTAGGGCTTAAACGTATAGCCGATTTGATTATCTTACGGCCCCTACTATATTGGGTGAGGCTTTGGGTAGTTCCTGAACTGGCTATATATGTCTTCCCTATTAGAATTGTTAAAAACCTCTAACTCCATGTCCATACCATGGATCAAACACGTATCTAGTTGGTTTTGCATGCTAGGACTGAGGAACTTCTGGGAGAATCCCCAGCAACTTGTGAAGCCCCATGTAAAAGTATTGAAGAGAGCTTACTGGTCCCACATATGTAATAATTACATTTCTCAGAAATCGAATGGTCATTTAACTAACTCGTTTATTGATTTTAAATGGTACCCTGAGTTTGAACCATACTTAGATACAATACCTGATTTGTTAGGCAAAAGTTTGTATGCCAGATTTCGATTTGGAACATTACCCCTGAAGGCCTTAACGAGCAGATGGGGACCTAAGTCAAGCTCTGATACCTGTCCTGTATGTGGCATTCCTTCCGAAACAGTAGAACATTTTATGTTTTTTTGTCCCGCCTATTCAATCCCAAGGTTTAAATGGATACATAAAATCTGTAGGGAATTGAATTTAAGGAAATGTTTTTTAGCTTTGCGGATCTTAAAAAGCCACAATTCAAATGTGACAATTTACGCAGTAAGTAAGTTTTTAGCAACAGCATGGCGCATACGCACTTTTTATTTACAATGAGTTGAAATTGTTTTAAGACGGGCAAACATGGATCATTCTTTTTTTAAATTTTTCTATGACATTATGGTTTATATTATTATATTATATTGTATTGTATTGTATTGCTTTGATGGTCTGTTGGCCGAATAAAGCTTATGTGAAACACACACAACACTGCCAGGTTGCCACCAGTCGACAGCCTGGCGGTGCCGCCGGTCTTAATCTGCAAACAGCGCTGCCCTGGGTATTAGGAGTCCCCTCTCTGCCGGCTTTTGAAAGCGTATTTGGCTGCCCTATCAATATTCTTTTTATTCCCCGACCAACCTTTATTAAGGTTGCCTCTAGTGGAGCACTTCTTGGAAATTCCATGTTTGCTCCCACGCTTTTTGTTATTCAGGAGTGTGACTTAAACTTAGTTGTCACTCTTCTCACTATTCAGATAGCCAAGGTCCAAACTACGAGTGAATTGTAGTTACAAAGTCCGATTCACTCGTACTCCAGATCTTGGCAGATAGAGGATCACTATCTCTACTGGCTTCCTGCACCACAGTGACTGCCCTTGGATTTTTTTTTGCTCAGTGCGGACACAATTATTCATCTATTGCTAACTGAACAGGCATTCTCCAGATTCATTCATTCATTGTCCTGGAGCTCCTCCCGCAGCGACCTCTCCCCCCCCCCCCCCACCCCCCACCTTGCTCGCTCAAAATATTCCCGCAGAAAAAGCTGATTATTATAATCTGCTGAAAAATTGAATAGTTGAGAACTGTTAAACTTTTAACTTACCTACACACTTTGACAAATTATTACCTCTTTTTTGCTGTCCTTTATTTCTTGGTTTAATCGCCACTTTGCACTGCCCATTCAGGTTTTCCAAGCACTGTGTGTTCAACCTGTACATTGAGCATTTACGTTTTAGTTTCTACTGATGGTGCTAATAACTAACGTGAGGAAATATAAATATTTATGGTTTTCCTTGGTCATATCTTTGTTTCTTGATTTGCCACATATGACAATAGATTTTTAACTATTGTGCGATCAATGACATTTTCTTTGTAAATTATGCCTTTTTGGACACTGTTGCAGACTCCTGTTTTACATTCTGTCCCAGTTTGTATGAGGCATGATGTAGGCATCCCTTACAAATGTCTGAATCTGTACATAATGTGTCAGTGGTTTGGACTGAAAATCCGCTCACAAACTATTGAAAAGTTACTGACTTCCAAGTTGGAGTGGAAACGAATTCGCAAAGGGTTTTCTTTGTACCCCTACTCCTTTTGTCAATTATTGTAAAACTTCCAGGGAGGGTGGGCCGCTGTCCACAGGATCACAGCCACCTCTCATTGAAACTTTAAAAAGATAAACTTTTTTTTCCTTTGAAGAAAATGGAGTACAATAAAAAAATCTTTATTCAAGCACAACCACGGACATGGTGGATCTGAGGGACCTCGCACGCCAACATTGCTGTGATTGTAGTCAAATAAATGGGGTAGGTCGGATTGCTACTCAAATTAACTCTAAATTTGGAAACTTTCTTATTGGTACATAGGGAGGTTTGCGAAACTCAACACCACATCGCAAATTGCGACCAGTGTTACCGTACATCTGCCTCTACCTTCCTGTTGAAGATAGTTGGTGGTGGGGAGCTAGAATGGATGATTTTCTGCCTGTCACGCCTAACCAGCACGAGCCATGAAAATGGGCTGCAGATGCTGTCATTGAAAAGTCCGTAGAGGACTGGAAGTGAAGTAACTTCCATGGAGAGTTCTGTGTAATTATGAATTACATTTATATAGTGCTTACTGGGGCCTAGACCAGCGCTTTGCACGTACCGAGGCGAAGATATGGGACAAGGGGGTGAGTCAGATATGCAGATTGCCATTTCTCGATTAGTGTTCGAATCCAAATCAGGACGATTGGACAGTAGGCCATGATTTGGAGTCAGGTGGTGCCTCCCTCTAGGGATAATGAAGGCGAGAGGGGTCCGTTTTCGCTTCTCTTGGGAACACAAGTGCTTGCTTGGTGAGGGCTGGCCCCGCCTCGCTTTCTTACCACTTAATATTCGTATTTTCTGGTAACGTGGCGGTTTCTCAGAAGCATAAATGATCCCTGGCCTCATTCAGAGCTAACTGCTTCTGCTAAAGGTGATATAAAAAATTACCTCGTACAAATAGATTGGCATTTTAAATGAGCATTTTGTGTTTTAATAATTTCTTTTTGAAAACGTCCCTAGCAGTTGCCTTAACTCCTTCTTTTTACTGTACAACTCTCGTTCGCTATCGATTCAGTAAATTCTGAAATGGAAATGTTAAATCTACATTTGCTTCAGACCTTGCTGCTGGAGCTTGACCTGACTGCAAACAAATAACGATGTGTCACGTTTTCAAAGCCTTGAAATGTTTCTTTGAAGTGAAACAAGTTCCCAGCCGTCTGTAGTTGTTTATGGACAGTGTTTGTGCCGATCAACCCCTGTAATAAATTAGGATGACCAGATTTTTTTAAACCAAAAACGGGGACAGACAATATACTTAGAAGCAGGACTATGAAATGGCAGTGACAGCATAGGGCTAAAATATAACACTGATCGGCATAGCTTTTAAAACTGACAATATAAACTGTTCACACACAAAAACTATAGATGCTTTCGTGGTAATCACACAGTAAACAGTAAGGACACATTTTGCGGTCCCCTTTAAATATACATATTTTAACAGAGGCATATGCAGAAATTATGCTGCTGCTCGCAGCAGAGTGACTACGTTATGCAGCAAGAAAGGATAAGGCATGCGGTTTATTGTGGCACATTTTTTGATATTACGTCATTTAAAATAAAAAAAATCGTCCCACTTGGAATGGTGAGGGCAGTGGTGGACATATGGCAATAAGATGCTGAGCAAAGTCATTTTAGGGTTGTGATGCAAGGTAACGAGGAGATGCTGAACTGGTCATTCTCTGCTGCTGCGCACAATGTGTTGTTTTTTATCCTTAAGTGTCACACATGCTTTGCATACAGCAAAATATATCTATGTAAAAAGATCACAACAGGTTGGTAGGCTTGGACGTGTGGTGCAAGTGTCAAGGAGGGCTGCTAAATTGCTCTTCTGTCGCAAAAAAGGCCGCAGCTGTAAAAGTCAAGGTATGCCTGCCTTCCTTTGTCTCATGCTGCATGCCAGAGGGTGTATGTCATTCTGGTAAAAGTATCGGGACGCCGGGGCATGTTATTAAAACACTGTTCCGGACGCCTGGGACTGTTAAGGGTAAACAAGGGCGGGTGACTTACCATCCTCTGCAAGGTGAGGTTTTTTTCCATCGGAGTTTAAAACATTACTTTCTACTTAGCCTTACGAAATGCGTAGATCATAACGCACTTGAGTGTTAATATATTGGCCTGTATATTAGTCTTTGATGGCCTTCTAAAAAAGATAACACAACAATGTCCTATTCCTGCATTTTGTAGCCTCTGCTGATTTCATGGGTAAAGTTCCTCATACTTCCACAAGAGGGCGACGTAGTACCGAATGAAATATTTTCCGATTTGTGAAGGAAATGCTAAATCGGGAGAGAAACTGTAACTGTATCTATATAGCGTTTACTAACACTGGTGAGGCGCTGAAACGCTTTGCGGCGAATAGCACGCTATTCCGGAACCCAAAAGAAGATTATTGGTTGATTTGTAGAGGGAAATATAGATTGTTATTGAGAGTGGTAGAAGTGCGAGTCTGTTAGTTGGATGAATAGGATAGAGGATTGCTAGGTGAGGAAAGAGTTTAGAAAGGTTCATTTAGGAGTTCATAGCAGTAAAGGAGGTTTCGGATGAGTCAAGGAGCGTGTTGGATGAATGGGATAACTGGTGGATAGATAGATAGATAGATAGATAGATAGATAGATAGATAGATAGATAGATAGATAGATAGATAGATAGATAGATAGATGGATGGATGAGGGAAGACTTTGGAAAGAATTGTTTGAGAGTCCATAGTAGTAAAAGAGGTTTGCGATGAGCTAGAGAGTGGAGGTAGAGGATATTTTGGAAGAGGAATAGGAGGGGTCATATGATTTGTTGAGGTTTGGTGACATTCATTTTTCTTCGTCTTTGCTTTGAGAGGAAAATATATAAATATGTAAGTACCTGACCACACATAAGTATACATAGAGATTTTATATACATGATACGCATATGAAAAAAAAATCAGGAGATATAAAATTGTATTGGATGAAGTCCCATATGTACATGCATAGATAAATATTTACAAACTCAGGAGTAGGTTTATCATAATTTCGCGCAGCAAGCCACCTTGCTGCGCTGCGTAAAAAGGGCAGGAATGCACCATATTTGACATGAAGCATTGTGGTCATGTAGGGAAATGCCAGCTCTTGAATAATCTTCTGAAGCTGAGATGGTTATCAGTGGATCTTAGGTTTTGGGGAAATGAATATCATAGTTTGGCTGCTTGAACAGAGAAGTATGTTCCACCCATGTGTTTTTTTTCTTGCATGCTGGGATTCTTGGGTGGGGCGCCAATTGGAAGCAGAGGTTTCTTTGTGTTTTTATGTGATTTTATTTCTGATGAAACGTGGTCCTGCTCCATGTATTGCATTGTTGGTTATACAACACAGCTTGAAAGTGGATTTTCTGGTAACTGGTAACCAATCTAGGGCCTTATGGGCAGGAGAGATGTGGGTTTTGGCCTTTATATGTGGGAGTAGCCTGGCATCAGAGTTTTGAATCCGTTGTAGTCTTTTCATAGTTGATAGAGGAGATACATGACAGAGGCCATTGGCCTGATCAAGTTTAGACAGTACAAAAGAGATAGTAGCTTGGACCTTGTGTGGAAATCCTTGGTAGGGGAAGATGCTTAGCAGAGTTTTCATAGTAATGAAGCTTGATCTTGCTTACCTATTCACTTGTGCATTTATTGATAGCTTTGAGTCCATGGTAATTTCAAGGTTACTAACTTTAGGAGGTGTTCCCAAAGAGTGGGTCATAATTCTTCCAATCACCACAGGTGAGTATTTCAGATATGGGTGCTTTCAACTTCGGATAACTCCATGTCATCTACTGATCAACGGCTCAGAGGCAACTGAAGAGTTTTGCCTTTCCAATGTCCTTGTGGTTTTCCAGACTGAATTATTTGTGTCACATCTGAATAGGTACATCAGGTGAGCTGAAATTCATTGATCATTGTCAGTAATGACTCCAGGTAGATGTTAAAAAGCATGGGTGAGATGATAAAAGTGCTGCTTTTATGATACAGCAGTGCTTCCCAACCTTTTGACTTCTGTGGACCCCGGTTTTATCAGTACTTGGGACCTGGGGACCCCCATGGATTTATTATTGGAATCCGGGGGACCTCTCCCCGCAATGAGTCATTACTGAAAGCTGGGGATCTAATCTGTTAATATTATAAAATTTTCTAAGCAGTCACAGACCCCCTGAGGAGGATTCGCGGACCCCCAGAGGTCCCCGGACCACAGGTTGGGAACCACTGTGATATAGGTTTTGGATGAGAAAGGAGTATGGGTGACATTTGTTCTGTTTTGAAGATAGGATGTGATCTATTCAATAGTGGCCCCCCTTTGCTGGCTTCGCAGGGAAGTAGTGCAGGGACCCCATTGTGGTGTACTGTGTTTTTAAGGTCATCCCAGAAGGCAATTAGGGCAGAGTCTGTGCCTCTTCTTGACGTAAACCTCTTTAGAAGTCAGAAAATTATAAGTTATTAACAATAAATTGAGTCATCTGGGTGAGTGCTGCTCTTTCTATTATGTCAGTACATTTTTTATTCAGCATAAAAAAACATAAAGCATAATACATAACATAATAATTCATAAAACTGATCTGACGCATAGCTTACAACCTCATAGTTGTTCTTAGTTCATATTGATTCTGGATTGTAATGCCCTCTTGATAAAATTCAGTATTACCTAACATATCCCTACTCACAAAAGGCTTTATAGACTTTATTGTAGGCTTGAATGGAGCATAACCAGCCAGACCCACTTAAGATACTAAAAACATCAGTCTAGGGTTTAAATAAGGTGGGCCGATCTAGATAAAGTGACACGTGCTTTGCTTTAAAACCAAATTCCAAGGACGTGGGGATTAATTGTTTTTCCATGTACCTCGGATTGAGAGCAGCTTTAACATATATAACATTTTAATCTAAGACCAGTTAAATGAGAACAATAGCTTAAAATCATGAACGTAAATTCACATTTACATTGTTACTTAAAATACAATACGCTCACAATATGAAATAAAAAGTATCATCATCTCCTAATTTTACTAAATCATACAAAGCAGCATTATACAATATAACAACAATTCTCGCAGCTCCTCAAGGTGCTTCTAATTGTATTTCTTGGAGATGCGGACCTACCTAACCCTAAAAACATTTTGGTTAACATTTACGCATTCCTTATCATATAGTCAATTATTAAAATAATTTAATTCTTATAAAATGCCTTTAATTAATTATACCTCGCATACTTGCTCTCTCATCCCTTACAAAGCACCAAAGAGTTCCATTAAGGAATCTCGTATTTCATTTAAAAATCGGCCTAATGCATGTCACATTCATAAATCTCATATCTACCAGTAATTTGAGAGCTAGATCCCGGTTAATAACATTATATTCCCTAAAAATTGTCTTTAAAACTTTTTCTGTTCATCTACGAACCACAAGCAATCCAATAAATTATGTTGGGCACTACATTTTTGTTTGAGGCCACATGTACATAAGCCCAAATCATCCCTCATGATGGCTCTTGTTTTCAGATCCATTTACCATGGGTTTAACCCCACCCTGAATTTTAGCACAGCATCCCTTAACTTGGGGTTAGGCAGAGCCTCTATATAGAGGACGTTTTCCTCATTTATCCACACATGCACCATAAACTGGGTAGATATTTTCACCTCCAAGGAACCTAAATCTTCTTCTCTAGCACTTTTATTTACCACAGTGTCAGCTCCTGTTTTGGGATTTGTTCTCTGTGCCACTGATTAGCTGCTATACCTAAGGTAGCACAGATCTTCTCTAGCTGACCTCTCACTTGGGAGGCCCAGTGCAAATCACTCCACCCTATTTCCCTGTTACATAAGCGCGCAATTTTAGAAAAACCTTCTTCAGACAGGCTCAACCAAAATTTCTATGAGGCTTGCATTCCCTGGTAACTCTATGCCGTCATTTGGCATTCCGTCTTTATAGCCTGAATCATACTTGAGGGGGGAAACCAAAGCAGGCATTTCACACATTTACTTTCTTCCGCATCCCAATTCAGCTTCCCAGTGAGAGTTAAAACTTCACCCCATACTCAAATTGAGGACGCACCATGGCGTTAAAGGTGGAAAGTACGGGACGAAGAGATGGTCCTCCATATCTCTGACTAAACTGCTTTAATCCCCAAACCGACGTTAATGCCGTGAATTTTAGTGACTCAGTATGCTCTTTCCATCTTAATTCAGAGTCCAACAGCATACCTAAAAATGTACATTTATCAACCATTATTACTTTGTCACTTCCCATGTACACAGGAAAATGCCCTCTTTCTTTTTCCCAACACCATTATTTTCGATTTGTCCAAATTTACTAAAAGCTTTTTACTTTGGCAATAGTTATAAAAAGCATCTAATTTTCTTTGCCAGTGCCCAATGACTAAAGCAGTGATCTATTGTAGAGTGACCTTCTATGAAGCCACCTTGCTGTACTGGAATCAAATTATTTAACTCCACCCAGAACTTAATTTGGCCTAACAGTAGCTTTGCAAAAATAAAATTCGCCCACGTCCAATAGACTGCTCTTTCTATTAATTTTCAGAGGAATGGTCTGTATTCAATAGGTCTGTAGTTATTTGAATCTTGAGGGTCCAGATTTGTTTTAGTTAATAAAGGGCATATGTATTTCTTTCTTAAGTACTCTGTTGTCAAGGAATGATTGGTGATTGCTCTGACTAGGGTGACAGCAGAGATTATTAAAAGGATGTTTTTGAAGATTTGTGGTAGACAAGAGTCAGAGGGGCATCTGGCTGGTCTGCCTGTATAGACAAAATCCATGAATTCAGTTTAATAGTTGCTTAAAGGAATTCAGAGGCTGAATTAACTTACCCTGGGGGGAATTCAATCAAAGGCATTTGTATAGCGCACTGCTCACCCGGAGGGTCTCAAGGCGCTGGGGGGGGGGGGGGAAACGCTACTGCTCGAACAGCCAGGTCTTGAGTTGCTTCCTGAAGGCGAGATGGTCTTGCGTTGTCCGGAGGTGGATGGGGAGGGAGTTCCATGTCTTGGCTGCCAGGTAGGAGAAGGATCTTCCTCCGGCGGTAGCTCTGCGGATGCGGGGGACGGTGGCGAGAGCGAGGCTGGCGGAGCGGAGCTGGCGGGTGGGCTTGTGGAAGGTCAGGCGGCTGTTGAGGAACTTGGGGCCCAGGTCGTGGAGGGCCTTGTGTGCGTGGGTGAGGAGTCGGAACGTGATTCTTTTGTTGACGGGGAGCCAGTGCAGGTCTCTCAGGTGTTCGGAGATGTGGCTGTGTCGGGGGATGATGTGGCTGTGTCGGGGGATTGGGGCATTGTTGAAAATGGACTGATGCTGGTGGTTTTCTTTTGTGTTTAAATCGTAATATATCATGCCCACTTTAATTGTGTAATAAAGTGCCAGTTTGTCAGTAAATCCTTGGGGAAAAAAGATGGTTTCCTTCTGTGTATTTAGGTTGATGACATTTTTTGAGAATTTCATGCAATTCTTTATGTGCGCATTTTGCATTCTGGATTCTGTTTGAAGAGTCACTTTTAGCTTTTTTTTTTAATAGATGGCATGTATGTTCTGTTGTGTTTGTGTAGGTGAAGTTTGACTTGAATTTGACTTGTGTTTGTTTTGAGCCTGGTGCATTGTAGCTTTGCAGTTTGTTGTTTTTTCTTTCTTTTTTAGTTCTGCATTCATCCAAAGTGCTTGTTTTCTTTTGGCATGTTTTGTTGTTTTTAGTGGAATTAGTATACCAAAATCTTCTAAGAGCCACTCATAGGTTAGTTATAGAGTTGTCACGTCGTGGGTTGAAAAAGTTACCAGATGGTAGTTTGACCATGCGACTGGAGTAATCCTTTGAAAAGTAACTAGTGCTGGATTGACAAAAATGACATCTAGGATGTGTCCAGCAATGAGTTTGGGGCATCTGATGTAGGCTGACTATGTCTAGGTTAATGATGATAGTTCTGGGATGGGTCATATTAGGTTTATCAAGGCATATATTTAGGTCACCTAGGATGGAGAGGTTGGAGTATATCGTCCGAAGGTTAGAAATTGTGTCTAGAAATGTGTCTGGGAAAGTTGCATTGCTAGGTAGTGGTCTGTGAAGAAAAATAAAGTTTCAGGAGAAAGATGGTGTTAGGCTGCATCTGGTGAGGGGGGCCTTACAACCTTGTATAGAAACGTCCCCAGCTTTGGTAAGATTTAATATTTCCTTGAATAGAACAGATAGTCTGCCTCCTCAACATGGCTTAAAGTAAAACGCTCTGCTATGCAATGTTAAAAAAAAAAAATAAAAAAAAAAAAAAAACATTAATAAAAGAAAGCAACAGATGTGTAAAGGAAAATAAAGCAACTCTGAAATGCCCTGAAAGGAATTTTATCATATTTGCAGATTTCATTTACATTCAGCAATGGTAAAAGTAGTTACTGGGTCGGGGGAAGAGAGATGATCTGTGGACAGCAATAGGAGGTCAGAGGGGGGCAAGCAGCAACGGTAGGGAAGTGGTGAGTGGAACAGGGAAAGCAACAACAAATGTGGGCAGGGTGCGAAGAATGGGTAGAGATCGCCTTCAAAACAGTGCACTATAATGGAGTGCTACAGTACAAAATATATTTTTTTTAAAGTACAGCTGCAAACGAGCAGGCAGAGATCGGAAGCAGTACTTGGTCCATGCTGCACAGCATGGACACTCACGAAGCTGAAGGCGAGGAGGAGGTGTCCAATAAGAAGCAAAAAAACAAGAACGACTTGGTAGCCAACCAATGGTAAGTAAAGGTAATTAATGGGCATACTCTAAGCCCCTTTTAAGTTGTTTTTCCCCCCCTTTTTTTATTTTTTTATATCAATAGCTTTTGCTGACAGTGCATGTGCACTGTTGGTGAAACCTCAAAATGTACACGGGCTTTTTGACTTATGAACCCGGTGCTCCTCCTGTGCCAGGAGACCTATCGGGTTTTAAGTTTACAACAGTGAAACCATTCAAGACTTCGCCATCAGAAACACTTTTAAATGATACAGGACAAACTCAAAATTATTTTTTTAAGTCTACTCTTAAATACTGCAAAACACAAGGGCTGGGCTAAAAGACATGTTATCATCCAAAAGTGTTAGAAAAGTGTACAGTAGCTGTCAGTAGTACAACACATACTACACTACCACTTGCACAAAAAGCCAATGTGGCTTCCTGCAGAAGGGAGGTAACACCACCTTCCAGAACAGGCCCCTATCTTATCCTTTCCTGGGAGTGGTTAGATTGTTTTCCCAGGAAGGCAGAAAGCTGTTTCAGGGACAGGACCCAGTGTGCAACCAGTATGGGCACAGGGGACTACAGGCAACAAAGTGATAACTTTGTTAAAGTTGCATACTGCAACTTGTTACATTACTTCTGACTTGAGAATCAAGTTAGGTTTAAGGTTACAAGTTGTTTTATAACTTGGATCACCCTCTTTGGTCATACCATTCTAGAATTAGCACAGCTGAGAGGTTCAGCAGATAACTTGGTTCTCGCCAATGGGCAACCAAGTCTTTTCACAGTAAAAACAACAGTTTTGCGGTTTTATGGCAGAACATGTAAATTACAAGTTCTTTCCATGTAGATATGTTGCACCCTGCCTTTGAACTTGATACACCCATCGTATGGATGGCTAACACATATACATGGGGAAGTCTGGATTTGCCATTAGTTTAAACTGCTCTTCCAGCCTTCAAATGACAGGCTTGGAGTCTCGTTTTACTTTTCACACCCAGGTAGCACATCCGGTGCTGCAATCTATGGGGTGACTCTGGAACTTACATGCCCTGGGTACCATTTGCTAGGGACTTTAGAAGTAAGTTAGCTTAGCCAGTTGGGTATGAGCCAATTCGACATACCTGTTTAAGGCTACAGGCACAGGAATGGAGGTGTGTTTAACAGGCATCGGTGTACTCTCAGTTGAAAAACAGCAGCACCAGACCAAAAACTTGGGGGAGAGCGGGGGAACCATACAAAAAGAGTAATTTCCTTACAGTGCGGTAATATCAATCAAGCATCCCTTCTCCTCAACGGCCGACTTTGAGGAAAGACTAATAAGCATAATAATAATCAGATAAACTTGTTTCTCTTTTCCTTTAACAAGAAGGGAAGCATAGATAGGTGGGAAATGGTTTCAGGAAGATCCAGAGCGAGGAGAGGAGTTTAAAAATTTGATTTACTTAAAATGTCTTAATTAACTGTTACCTGCCAATTTCAACGTGATGTGGCCTTTGATAGGGAGCCTGTGGAGACCTTTCAACACAAGGATTATGTGAGCAAACTCTTCCCAGACAGTGGTGAAGTGGCTGAATGTAGGACAAATTTGAGGGGTGATAGAATGTGATGTATGACGGGACCACAACGATATTTACAACAAATGACTTTACAACAACACAGGAACCACGACAGAGACTTTACAACGAAAGTCTTTACAACACTTTTTTTTTTTCTTCCTTTTTTTAACGAGTATGCCGTTACCACGAAAATGTACCAACATAACAAGTGATTCTACTAAGCACTGGACAACTGATTGGAAATTTTTGAGCTTTAAGAATCGTTTTTTTTTTTTTTTTTTTTTAAATGGATTGGAAGGCGGGTACCACACTCTTTAGTGAGTAATCAGTATGGACATCCCTCGTAAGATTTTAATCTATCCATAAGCCTAAGGAATATGGAACTATTTGTACACATTCAGAAACCCATGCTACGTTGAATTTTGATGTTGTTGATTTACAAAGAGAATCCGTTAGTTTTTTCCTGGTTTCAGCTGACTTCCAGGTCTGGATGGTTTGCAGGTATGATTTCAATATGTGAATAATATCAGTGGAGGCGTTTTTCATGCAATTTTGAGTATGTCTTCCGTAATAGGGAATGGACACGCTGCCCTCCATCATGACCCTGAAGCTCCACATAGAGGTTGTAAGACTTGAAGAGGCTCCATATATAGGCATAGCTAAGTAGGCAGTAGGATGAACTTGTGGGGCACTGCATGTTTCTAAGGCCAGATCACAGATGTATCCCATTCGCTCTAATTATTTACAGTTGTTTAAGAATGAGGAGAGCCCAGGTGTTGCGAAGAATGAGGGCATATGCATCTTTTTTGTCCAGTATGCAGTGAATCACATTTTGGCGGTTTCAATGTTCTGGTACTTGCCTAAACCAAAGTGGTAAGGTGCTTGTATTTCATTGTTGCTGATGGAGTTGAACCGTTCTGAGATTGTATTTTTAGAAGCTCTAGCCTATGTTTTAATATTGGTATAATATCTCTCGTGGTTAATATATTTTTCTGCAGAAGTCAGTGTGCATCGAGAGATATTTATTCCAAGTTGTAACAAATGATTTAACAGTAGTACAATGGCATATTTGCTTAACGTGCCTGCTGCAGAGTATAGTGTGTAACATAGAGGTTGCAAAAATTAGCAAACATTAATCGGGTTATTGCTTTTCTTAAAGATATCCTTATGTTACCTGCAGATCACACATTTCAATCTGGATAAACTATGTCATTGAGTTCTATGTCCACTTGAAACAGCTCCATGTACCCTGCGAGGCATAAGTGTGAAGCCTTTCAGGTTTTAACACAATCTTTCCTTATTCCAATGAAACAATGGGTTTCGGTGAGCTGTAATAAATACTTAAGGTGCCAAAAATAATTGTGCTGTCAACGAACTCCGATATTTCTAATAAAAAGTAGTGACCCACAGGAAATCCAAGGTGGTAGGGCTTTTATGAATCTAAGCACCTTTGATTACCCAGAACCCGCAAGTAACAAAGCACAGTAAAGAAAAAAGAAACATTTTATTTTTCTGTGACAGGTAACTTAAAGTCACACAACTGGCAAAAGCCCCACCATCCAGCATTTCTGCACGTTCATTAGGCTGTTGGCTGGAGCAGGGATTCCGGCGTCTGGTGGTGGAAACCTGATTCTGGACTGCACAGATCTATTGACATCCGTTACATTTCAGGGCAGATGTATTATACTTTCCTATACAGTACTGCTGTATTCCTGCAAGCATGTTGTGTTTTATGATTAGAGCACAAGGCAGGAATACGATTTCAGTGTGTGATGACAATATACTCACTTCACAGTCACAGTTCTAGTATGCTCCTGTCCATTATGAAAGGCCAAACCACAAAAGTGAGGTACTGTTTTTTTTTCTTTAGAATTGTGTAAAAATTCAGTGTTGCGACTTTAATTACTTTCCACAAATTCCAGAATTTTGTGTAACAGAAATATAAAAGAATTCCGTTTTTGAAATAAACGTTAATGCTTCCACTGCTTTTTGGGTAAGAAAAAGTGGGTACGTTCACACAAATCACACCATCCAAGACTGCCCTTTCAGAAACATAGGCCAATTATCCCTAGGTGCCAGCTGACCCCACGCCTAAATACCACAACTGCCCACATATGAAAAATCAACCTAGTTCCAGGCTTCTTTCCTGCGCTTCCCATGGCCTTGTTCTTAGGCCTTTGCTGTCCATGATGACAGTCCAATGCACACTTGTTGGCTACTGTTGTAATTTGTATGAAATGTGCTACATACTGAATTTCCCTATATTTTGGGGTTCCTATTTTAAGTCAGGGTCCTGAAATACATATTAAAATGTACTTCCCTAGAATAACCTGGTATTATGGGTAATTTGTTTGACACCTTAACCTTAAACAGTTAAAAACATACAAAGTCCTCTCCCCCGCCCTCCCCAATTTGTATTTGCTAGAGTTTTAATTATCAAGTCAAGCATGGTTACCACAGAATGAACAAATATTATATTACACAACCCAGTTGCTGACTTTTGGAATTGTGAGCAAAATGCTCTCTTTCACAGTACAAGAGGTGTGCTGGCTAAAATTGGGCTGACCTATTGACCCATGCTGGATGCTGCGGTGGGCGGAAGGGAATTATGAATGACAGTTTAACCGACCAGTGGAGGAGGGCGCTGGCCCAAAGCCCCTCTGTGTGTGATATATGCAGTTATTTATTTTTTGTGACTCATTATATGAGGCTGGCAGTAAACCTAAAGCCATCTTTATGCCAGATCTAAACTGCAAGGTGCCCTGCTACAATAAAGGGGACCAAATAGTGACTATACATAACCAAGTTGGGACGAAGCTCCATCATAGAATATCTTCAGGCTCATTTCTTGAGTGTGAATAATCATTAAAGGAATGGCTTCTAAAGGGAATACATTGTAAACTCCGATGAAAAAGCAATCCAGCCATTTAGACTGCTTACCCACTTACAATTTCATGTTTAATATTTCAAAATCAGTTTAGCAGTCAAATTGTATTGCGCCATGCTAGATAACCATGAATTGGGGATGATAATTCACAGCCCATTCCACTGTCTCTCCTCCTATATTTGTCGTAGTTCTGGAGTATCCTTCTATACGTTTGCTTCTTCATTATATTTGAATGGCTCCTACTCCAGAGGGCCCCAAAACTGTATCTCTAGTGCTCTCCAGAAATCCCATTATATACGCTGGGACAGAGGAGACCCTACACAGATAGGACCTTACCTTAGTCTAATTGACAATGTAGAAATTAGGTCTCTAGTTGGCAGTGGTTTGTGCCCTTTCCAAGTAGGGACCCTCACTTTAGTCAGGGTAAGGGAGTCACAGAAGATAACCCCTGCTCACGCCCTTGGTATCTTGGCACAAGCAGTCGGTCGTTTCTCAAAGTCATTGTGTAAAGTATTTGTGTGTACACACACACACACACACACACACATACAGTGTAAACATCACAAAAGGACTCCACACCAGTTTAGAAAAATAGTCAATATTTATCTGAGTCAAACAATTCCAAAACGACAAAATTCCAACATACATTAGTCAAAATATCTCTTTTTAAATGTCTTAATCCATATAAATCAATTAATATATTTCTTTAGCACAAAGTACCTGGTATGCTTCTAAAATAAAGACGAAGCGGGCCACAGGGAAGGCCGGGCTCGAAAAATCATAAAAATGTTACTAGACCTGCAGGTCGAGTAACTTAAATAATCTACTTGATCTAACTGTAATGTACTTGACCGGTAAACAGGTCTCAAATTTTGTGATCCTCGGCAAATAGTTTACAGTCGCCTTTTTCTTAACTCTCACATATGATTGCACCTTCAAATATGTGACTCAGCATTTCTGCAGTACAAACAAACCTCTTTTGTTTGATTAAGTAGACTAAATTCTGCTGCATGCATCACAAGAATCTAGCCCACATACCCCCTTGTGGCCTAGCCCACATAACCCAGGACTTACTTTAGTTTACTAACAACATTGCTATCAAGCCAGAAGTGTTTCTCAGTTTGTCTAAACACTCAATTTTAATAAATATATTACTAAACCATGATGTGGTAGTATATTGTCATCTACACACAGTAACCTTCCAAGAAATGTCCAAAAACCTCCTCACTAACATGCAGCTTTACTGATAAAACTATATAGTGTATTAACAATTTGTGAAAATTGGGTTTCAGAAAACATATCATTTGCACATCAACATGCAAAGTATTCTGATTTTTTGTCATCCTATTAAAATATTTTTTCATCTCACAGAAATATAAAAAAGGGCTTTCACAACTACTGAAATATATTTTGATATGTTTGCACAGTTGACTTGGTCATTTAAATGTTGTGTTAGGAAACACACGACAACCTATATCCTTTTATTTTACATTCTAAGCAGCAGGCCACACAGTTCGGTTACAAAGTCCTGTAACTCCGCAGTCAGAAGGAAAATTAATTGTAAGAAAAACTGACTTATGACCTCTGTCTGTGAACTCCGAGCAAATGTGACATAACAAGATTTAAAGGCATCTTTTATTGCCCCTCCACCTTTCAACTGAATAGAACACCTGTTCAGTGTCAACTCTCCAGAAGGGAAGAGTAAGTATTAAAAATAGCTCGACCTCATCAAATAAGACTCGCCAATGCAAGTGATCATGTGGATTTTTGAACCCTGGAAGGTGAGGCTTCTGAAAAGCAAAGCGATGTTGGATCCTTGCTGCACAGGGTAAGTGATGCATCAATTCTTTCCATGCAGGTGAGATGATGCATCAGTTCCTTACTGGCTGGGGAGATGATGTAATGATTCTTTCCTTGCAGGAAAGGCAATGCATCAATTTCTGAACCTGTCTCGGTACCAGGCACAGCCCTATTCAGGTGCAAGTGTCAGCTCCTCCCACCACTCTAGCTAAGGAAGACCCATCAGCCTGGTGATGGACCATCATGATATGCAGGGCACACCTCTGCTCCCTGTGTGCCTGTCTAAAGTGAATACACAAACAGCCAAACTGTCATCCTGACCCAGACGTGTATTCAGCAGACAGGTAGAGGCAAAGAATGGTTAAGGAAGAAAATGCTCACTTTCTCAAACTGGCATTTTCAAACTTAAAATTCAAAAACCAACTTCACCTAAAGATGTATTTTTAAATTGTGAGTTCAGAGACCCCGAACTCCACATCGTTATCGGCTCCCAATGAAAAATTACACTTAAAGATTTCAAGGTAATCCACGTTACCCTATGGGAGAGCTAGGTCTTGCAATAGTGAAAAACGAGTTTAGCAGTATTAATCTATCAGAACATGTAAAGCACCTCAGTTCATTTCCTACCTTTTAAATACACTGCACACTGCCCATGGGGCTGCCTTGGGCCTCCTATAGGGGTAACTTACAAGGTAAGGTTTGGGCCTTGCAAGTGGGTGCACTTGCTAGGTCAAAATGGCAGTTTAAAACTGCACACACAGACACTGGCAGGTCTGAGACATGTTTACAGGGCTACTCATGTGGGTGCACAGTCAGTGCTGCAGGCCCACTAGTAGCATTTGATTTGCAGGCCCTGGGCACACACAGTGCACTTTACTAGGGACTTACTAGTAAATCATATATGCCAATCATGCATAAACCAATCACCCTTACAATATAGACAGGGAACGCTTTCACTTTAGCACTGGTCAACAGTTGTAACGCCAGTATAAACTAAATGCAGCACACAGCTAGAAACAGGAGGTCAGAGGCAAAAAGTTTGGGGATAACCCTGCAAAAAGGGCCATTTCCAGCGTATGGCAACCTTCTGTTAGTTTTTTTGGATGAAGCTACACCGAGGGGAATATGCCTACTGGAAATTTCTCCAACCCTTAATTATAGTGTTGCCCTGCATTTTGTTACTTATGTTTTGTAATTCATAAAACTGTTCAATCATGAATGTTTACTGCTATCATTGATATGTTTGTGAGTGGAATACCTTGAAAGAAGTGCAGACTTAAGAATGATTGTACTCCTGTTTGCTACACTTCTACAGATTATATACACTTTTTTCTATTTGATGTGAATGCAAAATGGAGGATGGATGCTGCCCACACAATAGGACAGTGTCAACACCACTGCCTCACTGTTCTCTTAAGACCCTTTGTGTGGTATGCTCTTGGTTTCCAAGCTCTGTTGCAGTTATGGCATTAGCCTATGGGTGTGTTAACGCGTCCTATGTCAATTTATACACATTAGGACTCGTTTTAGGCCGATGAATCTTTTGACCCAGTGGTGAGACACCGTAGGATGAGGTAACTGATCAATATGTCAAGCAAAATATCAATAATATTATCAACATATAACACCACCATATATTTCGCTTTAGACATTGGTTAAACTGTCGGCGCAACCATGACCTTTCA
This sequence comes from Pleurodeles waltl, assembly GCF_031143425.1. Lineage (NCBI taxonomy): Eukaryota > Metazoa > Chordata > Amphibia > Caudata > Salamandridae > Pleurodeles > Pleurodeles waltl. Next base: position 311,244,491 of record NC_090442.1, read on the forward strand.
GTCATGAATAACCACACCTTTATTGAAGTTTTGTGAATTTTATTTCCTATTGATTTCAATCTAATAGCAAATGTATTAATCTCAAAACCAAAAAGCAAAAGAGCATAGTAACAATATGGCAGCTGTGATAAGATTTTGACAATGCGAAGATCACAACCATTAAGACACTAACACAAGAGGTACATAGATCAGAATGCATAGAACATCATATAAACCCAGTTCAGCATAGTACAGCGTCAGTCACGTCTGTTGCGTCAGTCAAGGTGAGTGTCTAATCTAACCACTAATTAGCATCAGCATGTTGGGCTTCATGCAAAACAATTTAGAACACTAATTTGGAAAATATCTAACTATGGTCTCTATCCAAATATACAGCAGTTGGTACCTAGAAAGGAAAAGCAAATAGACAAATTACAAGAGCAACTGTCATAATTACCCTCCTCGGAATGAGCCAGTATACAGGATCAGACTTCGTCTTCAGGACATCAGTTGGATCGTCGTCAGTCTATCTAGTCTAAGGACAGGGGGCATTTCCCTCATAAGGAGGAAAGTGTAATGGGGCAAACTAAAGAGGATGGTTTTATTAAGTCTCAAGTCACCAAACGGAGTGACAGTTTCTGGATGCAATCAATATCATTCCCTACCTAGATCTCCCGAGTCTCCTGTGTCATGAGTTTTTATCCCTTTTTCGTGATACCTTCCCCCAAAATGTTATTCTTCACCCCACTATCTTTAACCTATCAAATTATATATTAAGTAATGCATTTGCCATCTTATGATAATTTATAACACTTTGATTGGTCTTCATAATTGACGTTTTTCGTAGGTGGCACATCCGGGGTTACTTCATTCTCTGACACATTCTTCGGGTCAAAAGTTCTCTTTTCCATGGTTGAGTGTCCTTGGATGTTTCAGTCAATGTTGCAAAACATATAACGTCATCACACAAATCTTTCTTTGATCCTTCATTTAAAATTTTTCACTTTACGCATGATGCGCATTTCAACATCCTGCCCTTTATGAGAACTTTCCCATATTTAGTTGAACATTTTCTCTCTCTCACTTTCTTCTTTTCGTCTGGTTCTTTTGGTCCAATTTCTTTTTACTTTGTCATTGATTTTACATGCACCCCATAATCCCAATAAACAAATCAAAACAATTAATAGACCCATTAATATTTTTGCAAGTACCCCATTCCAAATGTTGGTAAACCAGCTTCCCACTCGGGCAATTCCTTTCCCATATTTCTCCCAAACACCAGGTTCTTTCAGATCCTTCAAGTCTGTACTATCTCTAGTAAGGTTAGTAAGCATGCTCCTAATTTTCTTACTGTTATCAGGAATAAATGAGCAACAATGACGCTCATTAAGCATTTTGCAGACCCCTCCACTCTTTGCTAAAAGAATGTCTAAAGCAAGCCGATTTTGAAGAGTCATAGCTCTTTCCGCAGCAAGTTCAGTATCCATCAGGAGTATAGCCCCTGTAGAATTTGTCAGCATGTTATCCACAATAGTAGACAACTTTTGAATTTTCATAGAATTCAAGATAACCCGTACTGATGGGATTATAGCTCCAAATATATCACCAATGACAGCCGCCACTGATTCTCGTTTTTGTCTAGAATGTTGCAAATCAGATGTTTTAGGTATTTGTTTTAAGTCATCAATCTGGTATATCTTTGGGAATACTATTCCCAAATAACATGTCCCATACCATCCCCTAGGGAGACGGTAATAAGCATTTAGCCCACAGATGTAATAGATACCAGGGATCGCTAGATCTTGTCCATTCAGCATAAAGGTCCATTTACTCTGAAACAAAAACACATGCCTACACTCACTCGTACCCACAAACAAATTATCTTGATCAGATTTTGGTCTATATACACAGAGCCTTCCTATGTGTAATGCATCTATAGCTAGTTTGCCTTGTGTTTTGATTGCAGTATAAGCATAATCATTTGCATATGTACGTTTCTCTAATCCTTTTTCTAATCTTTCTTTCAGTGCTTTGCGTCTATCATCTGTGTGATCTAAAAAGCTTTTTTCTACAGGTGACAATAAGCAAGTCAAATTATTGCGATGTGCATAAGCAGTCCCAAATGTAAGTGTTGGCTCAAAGAATCCTCTAACTATTTTTATATCATGCTGTTTAGCTAATTTATTCAAAAATTCAATCACAGGCACAAAAGAAAACACAAAATCCAAGTTTGAATAAAAATATTGCACATGCTCTTGATTATAGAATCTTGTTAGTAGCAAGCTGCAACTAATTCCATAAGTGAGAGGGAGGCTATGATAGGTAACTCCCTCCTGTACAGACGAAGGAATTTTAGTACATACATAACAATCTTTCGCATCCATGGTTTCCACATATTCGTTTAGTAAGCGATAGAACACATTAGTAGAAAGTTCCCCTTTTGCATTAGTTCCCTCATGCATATGTCTTGCATCTTGCTCAAATCTCTCCCATGGTGTTAGTTTAGTAGTAGTCTCAGGTTTTGAAGTTGCGTTAATAGTTTATTTCTCTCTCCACGGCATTCCCACAATCACTCCTACAATTATCACTGCGCACACAACACCTATTATAAGGCCTAACCAACCACACACCTTACTTCCTTTGCTACTATTTTTATTATAAGCCATGTTTGTATAGAATCAGAATAGCAGATCAACAATCAACTTGAGAATAAACCTCTGCGGATTTTTACAACGTCTTCACTCACTCCAGGACCCTTTTTGTCAATTCAGGTTAGCAGCTTGTCATAATCAGGTTTCTTTAAGAGTCAAAGTCGGTTTTAGTGTCACTTCCGGTCGTTTCTAAAGTCTCTTTCTTTTCAGTTTTTCGGAATTTAATTTTTAGCCAGGTTTTCCTTTGAATTCCTTTTCAGGTACTGTAGTATTGACCTGGTACTTCTCGATCAAAACAGAATGCTAGGAATTCTTGTTGCCATTCAGATGTTGTAGCATACGCCCATTCAGGACCTGTATATCTTCTGTTCGCGATTCTTTTCCTCTTTAATCTTCGTTCACCTTGTTGTTCCCCTTCACTCAGATCATCTGCTTGTGAGGTATCACTCTCTTCTATTATGGTGTCATTCGATATTTCTCTTATTTTAGGATGCGACTTGTCTGGCCAATTATCGCCTCTATGTGTCTTTTCTCGACGTTTCCCTTCAGGACGTTGAACAGCACCCTCCTCTTGTGTTATGGTGTTTTCTCTTGACGGACCTGCAACTGGTTCGGGAGACTCTAACACGTTTTGATTTGTATCTACAGTTTCTCCTTCTCTTTCTTCTTCTGGTTCTATGTTGGGTTCAGATTCTAACCCGTATTCGTCTACTTCTGGGAGAACCTCTCCTTGGCTTAGTTCTCCTGCTGCCTCTACTGAGATAGGCACTATGTCACCACTCTCGAACTCATTGATAGCTTGAGGGACAAGGCTGTTCTCAGTGGGCTCTCCGGTAGTCTCAGTTCCTTCTTGATTGTTTTCTGACTCTGAGACTTCTCTTCCTGAAGTTGCTGTACCGGAAACTTCAAGTTCCTCTTCAACAGGACACGTTACCTTTTTCGTGTGACTGGCATGTATCCAGTTGGGAACCCCGGCACATTTCACAGCAGTGGTGGTTGTCAATATTACTTGATACGGTCCTTTCCAACGTGGTTCTAGACACGATTTTCTCACGTGCTTCTTGACAACCACCCAATCACCGGCTTGTAGAGAGTGACCTGGATCGCCAATCGGTGGCAACGTGTTAGCTTCCACCTGGTAAGAAAAAGAGCGAATCACATCAGCCAAACCTTTGCAGTAATCCAACACCATATCATCTGTAATATTCACTAGTGCATTTGCAAGTACTGCTGGTAATCTCATTGCTCTGCTGCCCGTGAGGATTTCATGGGGAGATAATCCTGTTTTCTTGTCAGGGGTATTTCTCATTGACATCAGTACTAGAGGTAAGGCATCTGGCCACTTCATGTTTGTTGCTGCACACATTTTTGCCATCCTTGATTTCAGAGTACCATTCATCTGCTCGACTAGTCCGGATGCTTCAGGGCGATAGCTACAATGCAGCTTTTGTTCAATGTTGAGTGCGGCACACAGGAGTTTAATCACCTCATTGTCAAAGTGTCTTCCCCTATCTGATTCTATAGAAACCGGAAACCCGAATCTTGGTATCAGTTCCCTGAGTAGTAGTTTTGCAACTGTAAGACTGTCATTCCTACGTGTGGGATATGCCTCAATCCAATGACTGAAAACACACACAATCACCAACACGTACTTCAATCCTCCACAAACAGGCATTTCGATAAAATCCATTTGCATTTTGTTGAAGGGACCTCCAGCTCTCCCAATGTGGCTCAAAGTTACCACAGTTCCTTTTCCAGCATTCATCTGTTGACAGATGACGCACCTGTGGCAAGTGATTTCTGCGGCATGTCTGAATTTTAGATTGAACCAATCAATCTTAAAGGACCTGATCACGGCATCCCTTCCTAGATGTGCCTGCCCATGATATAGCCGGGCAAACTGTGACAAAAGGCTATTTGGCAAGACCAATTTTCCCTCCTCTGAAACCCATAAGTCATCAGCTCTTTGTACACATTGCATTCTTTGCCAAGAGCGTTTCTCCTCTTTGCTCACACGACCTTGTAATGTTTTCAGTTCATCTAAGGTGTCAACCACTCGTAATACCATATTTAGATGTGTGTCATTTTCAGATTGTGGTAACAATTCCCATTGTTCCTTAAACAATATACAGTTCAATGCACAAAATCTTGCGACTTGATCTGCATAGCCGTTTCCCATGGACACAAAATCTTGTGACCTGATGTGAGCACTGCACTTTACCACGGCAATTTCTTGAGGTAACTGAATCGCATGCAACAAATCTCTTATTTGTTCACCGTTTTTCACAGGAGAACCAGAGGAGGTCATAAAACCCCTCTGTGACCAAAGTTGGCCAAAATCATGCACAATTCCGAACCCATATCTGCTGTCAGTATAGATAGTGACTTTCAAATTTACAGCTGCGTGGCATGCTTTAGTAAGAGCAATTAATTCAGCCACTTGTGCAGAAAACACTCTTTCGAGCCAGGAGGCTTCGACGATGCCAGTTATGGTACATACCGCGTAACCGGCTCTCAATGTTCCTGCAGAATCTCTTAGACAGGACCCATCAACAAACATAATGCAATTGTTTTCTTTTAACTGGGTATCCTGTATGTCTGGGCGAGGTTTGGTGCACAATTCGGTCACCTCAAGACAATCATGTTCAAATTCTTCCCCATCTTTGATTTCAGCACTTTCATTTGGAAGTAAAGTTGTCGGGTTCAGCACAGTGCATCTTTTAAGAGTAACATCTTTTAAGAGTAACATTTGGTGACCCCAGTATGGTCGTCTCATACCTAGTGAGTCGTGCATTTGTCATGTGTTGTGTCTTAGTTCGTGTCAAGAGAATTTCAACTGAATGTGGAACCATTACTGTCAGAGGGTATCCCATGACTATGCCTTCACAATGTAAAAGGCTCTGACCAACTGCTGCGACTGCACGCAAACAACCCGGTAAGGCTGCTGTGACAGGGTCCAAAGTAGCTGAAAAATATGCTACAGGGCGATTTGTATCTCCGTGGACCTGTGTTAAGACAGACAAAGAACAAGCATCACGTTCATGACAAAACAACAGAAAAGGTTTTTCGTAGTCTGGCATTCCCAATGCTGGTGCCCTGCACATGCATTCTTTTAATTCTACGAATGACTCAAGCTCCTCTTTTGACAAAGTTATAGTATATGGCTCATCTTTGACTTCTTTTCCTGTCAGTTTTATTAACAGCTTTGAAATGATTGAGAAGTTGGGTATCCACTGACGACAGTAGCCCACCATTCCCAAAAACATCCTGACATCTCTTTTCGTTGTTGGAGGATTCATCTGCAAAACAGCTGTTATCCTTTCCTTTGATATTCCTCTGGACCCTTTCTCAATCAAATGTCCCAAGTATTTTACTTCTTTCTGACAATATTGTAACTTTCTGGGCGACACCTTGTGTCCATTCTTTCCCAGATGATTCAGTAATGCAATGGTGTTGTATTTACAACTGTCTCTGGTTTTGGATGCAATTAGTAAATCGTCAATGTACTACACACGAGTTGAATTAAAAGGCAGCACAAGAGGCTCCAAATCCTTTTTCAGTATCTGATTGAAGATGGATGGTGACTCTGAGAACCCTTGAGGAATTCTGCACCAACTGTACACCTTATCCAGGAATTTGAAACTGAACAAAAATTGGCTGTCCTCATGGAGAGGTATCGAAAAAAAGGCTTGTGATAGGTCTACTACGGTAAACCATTCAGCATCACAGGGAACCTGGAACATTATTACTGCTGGGTTAGGTACCACAGGGCAGCACTTTATCACAATTTCATTTATTTTCCTCAAATCCTGCACAATTCGAACCTTTCCACAGGGCTTCTTTAAACCCATTATAGGAGAGTTACATGGACTGCTCAAGACTTCTTTTAGAACTCCCTGTCTGAGAAAATCTGCAATTATTTGTGACACCTCAATGAGGACATCTTGGGTCATGTGATACTGTGATACTGTGATACTTGTGGGAACACTTCATTTGGTTTGATCTGAACTTTGACTGGTTCTACTCCTTTTATTAATCCTACTTCCTTTCCGGTCAAATCCCACACTTTCTCCGTCACTGTTCCTTGTAACTCGACAGGTAGGTCAATCAAAGTATGCATCGGGTATAGAGTAATCAAAGGGTAGTCTTCATTTGTCCCTGCTTCTTCCTCTATAAATTGACTTTCATCTTCCTTATCGTCACTATTTGTCTGTACTTCGATTCCATCATTGGAACAGGTAATCGAACATTTTGTCTTACAATGTAAGTCCCTTCCCAATAGGGATACTGGACTTGAATCACATACTACAAATCTATGTAGTCCTTGGAAGTTGCCAATTTCAACTTGCACTGGATCGGCAATTGGGTTAGTCAAATACTGATTTGCTACTCCAACCACTCGTATAGTACGTCCTGAGAGAGGTAACCTTGGGACTTCTGCACTTCGAACTGTAGAGCGTGTAGCTCCTGTATCAACCAAAAATGAAACCTTATAGCCCATCACCTTTCCCTCTACATTTGGGCCTCTCTGATCCACCTCTAGGGATGCTGCAAGCCTGCACTCTTCACTGTCTGAGCTATCATCTGACCAATCCTCATTCATGCCACTTTCACCTCGTAATGGGAACTGTTGTACAGTGTTATTTTGATTTGTTACCTGACCTGTGACCTGCTGAGGAAGCATCACCTGTTGCTGTCCCATCGGAGCCATTGGTAATTGCATTTGCTGTCTAGGCACCATGGGAATCTGCTGTTGCACTGGTTGCATTTGTATTAACTGGAAATGCGGCATTTGCATCTGCTGCATGGGCTGTACCCCTTGCATTTGTACCAAATTATTCTGAAAATTCGGGTTTTGATGTCTCATTTTTGGACCTCGTAAATTTTGTAATGTACCAACGTTTGTGCTTTGCTGAACTGCACCATCCTGCACCCTATTCGGACATTTCCGTTTCCAATGTCCCACGCCCCCGCACGCGTGACATTGTGACATCTTTTTCACCCCTTGAACATCATTTTGGACAACAACATTATTCATGTCCGAACCGCGGTTCACAAACCCTCGACCTCTGCCTCTTGGTTGTGCCTGAAACATACCATTCATTTGCGGTTGTTGTTGTATCATCTGCTGAACTCCATTTCCCTGTATTCCAGCCTGTGCAGCCCTTATCTGCATCACCATCACCTTTTCCTTCAACTTTTTCTGCTTCAATTCGATCTCATCACTACAGTACTTTGCATACTGCAATACCTCATCAATCGGTTTACCTTGCCAACAGATCAAATGATTCTTAATCATTTGACTAACTTCTGGTCTCAATCCTTCGACGAATCTAAACACAAGGTGATTCATGTCTTTTGGTTCGATTGTCTCAGTACCACTGTAATGCTTAAATGCTTTCAACAATCTCTCGTAATAAGCATGAATTGACTCTTTAACCTCTTGAGAGGTCCGATCGATTTTCTGCCAATCAATCACCTTCGGCGACACCTTCTGTTTCAAAAACTCAATCACTTTATGATAATATTTCATCACCTCCTCTGAGGGTGCTCCGGTCACCTTATCTCTCGCCGGCTCCTTCGTCGGCCAATCTACCCCTCTCTTGCACTCGAGCCACAAATCAGGCGGAACAATGATCTCAAACAAAGTATTCAAGTCTTCCCAAAGACACTTTGCAAGTTTCACAAACCTGTCCGTTTGTTGATACCATTCGATCGGCTTCTCTCTCAGTCTAGGGTAATCGTTAGTAAAAGATAGAATGTCTCCTCTAGTCCATGGCACATGTACTAAAAAAAACACCACTCATAGGCAATATTTTTACCGACTCCAAATCAGGTGAGGTCCTAGCTTGATTAGACCCTGGACTATCACTCTTTCCCTGATCTCTTTTCTTTGCCCATCTGCCTTCCCACTTTTCCAATGCACCCCAAATCTGTGCACTTTGCAGCAATTCTCTCAAATGTGCTTTCATGCCTGCAGATCTCATGTGTTCAAAATCCTTTGAATCGAAATCTAATCTGTAACTCCTTTTCAAATGTTTAGTGTTTCCGATATCGATATTGTATTTGTCTGCTAAGTTTGCCAATTTCTGATGTACTTTGCCTACCTCCTTGGTAATTTTGGGACACAGGTATCTTAATTCTGCTTCTGTGTATGATTCCAATCTATTTACTCCCATTGTCCTTCCACTAACTCGGCAGCTTCTGCCCCTAGTCGTACAAGGTTCAGGTATTCGTCTTGTTTCTCTTTCTCGGGTTCAACTGTGGTCACTGTAGTCTTTTGCGAAGTATAGGTTTTCTCTAACCATTTGTTTAACTGCTGTACCGTAAATCCCTGCAGTGAAATGTTCCCTGCATGTATCATTGGAGAGTGTGAAGTATTCGTACTCATGGTTTGGGGAGTTAGAACTCCCAAACCTGCTTGACGCATTGCTTCGAGAGGTGCCCCCACTGGACTAAGGTCCATTAAAGGTCTTGGTGGCTCATTTGCTTGCTCTCCAGGGGCCATTATCTGTGGAGTCCCCATATTCCCTCCTCTTATCGCTTCTTGAGTCATCACTCCCTGATCACACACCCCTGCTTTACCTTGTGCATACAATGGTATGGGGGGACCAACAGTAATAGGTAATGATCTAGCGGCAGGTGTCTGACCTGGACCCAGACTTCTTGGAGCTTCGACACCATAAGTCTGTTCCAATGTACCCGGAACGGGTACTAACGGTGGTCCCGCTACAGGGTTATACCCTGGTATCAACTGTGGTGGTTGGGACATTAATTTTGGAGTTGATTCAATCTGTATTAACTTTGGCTTCGTATATATCGGGTCTGGCGGTACTATTAAATTCGTGGTAGTCTCGAGCACTGGAACATCAGGGTAGATTCTCTTTATCTGTGGTGGTGGTTACAACTGTATCGGCATGTCGGGTGCAGTGGGTACACTGACACCATTCTGTGTCAAAGCTGTATCGCTAGTCTGTACCGTATCAGTAACTCCCTTTTCCTGCATCTGGTTCCCAGCTGTCGCTCACCGCATACGGTGGCGGACGATCATGTAACAATCTATCCATAAACTCCTCATCGTCTGAATCATCGTCCTCTTCCCAGGATCTTTTATTTTCTTTAGATTTGCCTGAGTCTTTATTAGTTTTACAGGAGGCTTTCCTTCCCTGTGTTTCTTCCCCCTGAGTTATTGCTGGGAATAACTTCAGCCCATCTACAATTCCCTGTCTCCACATTTTGCTCTCATTATCCCATCTGGCCTCTGCATAAGATTTTTCTGTCCTTCTCAGTCTTCTCTGAAACCTTTCTTGTCTATGTTTAAGAGCCATTAAGTCCCAAATCGCTAAAGCCTCATATTGTGCCGGTCTCGGAGGTGGTTTCTGCGTACTTAACATCCACCTCAGATTTTCTAGTACCTTTGGATTGAACGTACCATGTTCTGGGAACGCTAGACATCCTTCTTTCTCTGTTAATTTGCGCCACTGTTTCATCCATAAGCAAGGCGCGACACCTTTCTCTTCCATAACCGTATAAGCTGGTGTACCCTCAGGTGGTGTAGGTTCCCCATCAGTTGCTACAATATATACATCTCCCTTTAGAGCGCTCTTGAATGCTTTGACAAAATTCATTTTTGCGATTCTCTTATTTTGTATTTAATCAGTAATGGCTTAATTCCCAGGATACTCTTCACCCGCCCTTTCTCAACCTATTGCCTTTCACGGACGGCAGCCAATCCGTGTGCGACCCCTCTCGACATCTGACCTATCTCAGCACGGCACCACTGACGTCACACTCACACACACAGCAGCTGACAAAGTCTTGCGGCTTGTCCGCTCTTCTCTGACCCTTACAATGATACAAACTAATGCAAATTATTGCGAGCACCTTAAAATGACAACACAAATCTGCTGGTTTACTACAGGAAGGGTAACACATTCGCTTCAGAACTTTACAGAGATTTCACTTGAAGCCTCAGCCGCTACTCTCTCCTTATCAGTTCCCGCATACGCAAGCAGAATTTGACCCGCAAATTCTACTCTCGACTTGTCAATGACTCCTTCTAGTGCACTTTAGAATTTGTCAAATCTCCATCGAAGGTTTCATACACACATTATAACTCAAACTAGACTTGTCAACCACACCCGATTGACCTATTAAACCGCACAGATTACAACATAAATCACATTTATCTTCATACTCCGGAGTCTTAGACCTCGACAGGTCCGTACACAACAGCCAACCACGTGGATAATTTTGAGCAACAAGCGCTACATTCACATGAAGTACGTCGACTTCCCTACTCTCATACTGTGGAGTACGCCTACTCCTGCTAAACAACACTTAATTTGGCCTAAATACACACAGATTTTTCACAATCACCTGCGAAATGCGTAAGCTTAGACAAGCGCAAAAACCCTAACCACATACATTATGGCGCCGAAAACATTCCCAACTCATTTAGGCAGGCTCCGAGATCCCAAGAAAGCCATGGCGAGCTTAGAAACCCATCATACCTCCGAATTGCATTATCACAGAAAAACAAATTAAACAATGAATCTCCGTCCTAGGGCCCCCAAGGGCCAAACCGTCGCTCTGCTACCAGAACTGTTAACGCGTCCTTCTATGTCAATTTATACACATTAGGACTCGTTTTAGGCCGATGAACCTTTTGACCCAGTGGTGAGACACCGTAGGACGAGGTAACTGATCAATATGTCAAGCAAAATATCAATAATATTATCAACATATATCACCACAATATATTTAGCTTTAGACATTGGTTAAACTGTTGGCGCAACCATGACCTTTCAGTCCTGAATAACCACACCTTTATTGAAGTTTTGTGAATTTTATTCCCTATTGATTTCAATCTAATAGCAAATGTATTAATCTCAAAACCAAAAAGCAAAAGAGCATAGTCACGATATGGCAGCTGTGATAAGATTTTGACAATGCGAAGATCACAACCATTAAGACACTAACATAAGAGGTACATAGATCAGAAATCATAGAACATCATATAAACCCAGTTCAGAATAGTACAGCGTCAGTCACGTCTGTTGCGTCAGTCAAGGTCAGTGTCTAATCTAACCACTAATTAGCATCAGCATGTTGGGCTTCATGCAAAACAATTTAGAACACTAATTTAGAAAATATCTAACTATGGTCTCTATCCAAAAATACAGCAGTTGGTACCTAGAAAGGAAAAGCAAATAGACAAATTACAAGAGCAACTGTCATAATTACCCTCCTCGGAATGAGTCAGCATACAGGATCAGACTTCGTCTTCAGGACATCAGTTGGATCGTCGTCAGTCTATCTAGTCTAAGGACAGGGGGCACTTCCCTCATAAGGAGGAAAGTGTAATGGGGCAAACTAAAGGGTGAGGATGGTTTTATTAAGTCTCAAGTCACCAAACGGAGTGACAGTTTCTGGATGCAATCAATATCATTCCCTACCTAGATCTCCCGAGTCTCCTGTGTCATGAGTTTTTATCCCTTTTTTGTGATACCTTCCCCCAAAATTTTATTGGACAGTCGCTTCACCCCACTATCTTTAACCTATCAAATTATACATTAAGTAATGCATTTGCCATCTTATGATAATTTATAACACTTTGATTGGTCTTCATAATTGACGTTTTTCGTAGGTGGCATATCCGGGGTTACTTCATTCTCTGGCACATTCTTCGGGTCAAAAGTTCTCTTTTCCATGGTTGAGTGTCCTTGGATGTTTCAGTCAATGTTGCAAAAAGTATAAAACTTATACTAAAGCAGCTAGCATGCGGATGGGAAGAAACCTAATTTTGATACATAAAACAAAGGAGAGAACACATGCTGGGTCATGGCCTTTTGCGAGTCAGTCCACTGGAGAAACAGAAAATATGCTTTAATATGAGAGCTACACAGCTAATTCTTCGACTTACGCTAACTTAAGGCTTATTGATTCTAATAAATGCAATCTTCGTACGTGTTAACATATTCAATTAATCATAATACAAGCAATCATTTCTTATAGTTGATATTAGTATATGCATACGATAATTCTCCACGTTTAAAATACGTTTCAATTAATAATATTATTAATGCAGCATTGTTAAGTATAAGCATTTCACGTCTAAAATAGGTAATATTTAGATTAAGCTCTCTCAGGTGGTAGCACATGCATCCTGGGAGGAGGACAAATCTAATCTTTCTAGCAAAATTTGAGTCTTACCTCAATTGAGGAAACCTGTCTTGACCTGACTGGCTGAGATTTTATACTTGTAGGGTGTACTTTCTGATTGGCAGTGTGCCACTATCTCGGACTAGAAATGCAAGCCTATGTTACACACCACCTCATTGAAGAGCAATATCATCAATAGAACTAAATTGACTCATTTTACATGTTTTGTGGACTGTGTAAGCTGCGCCTCTCCTGGGATCGGAATAAGCCACAAAATACCTCATGACTTGCACTGACATGTTTTGCATTTATTTACTTTTCTTGTTTTTTTTTTAATAATGTGAAAATGCAACAACTTGGGTTAGCTTATATATTACCATGTTTGTGGATGAGGGCATGTGCACTGGGAACTGTTGATCTGTTTCATGCTGCACAGAGTGAAATTTACATTTGTAGGCCAGTGTCATAAACGCAAATTATCTAGGACACCATTCAAATAGGTGAATGCCCTACAGGGAAAGTGTCTTTGCTACATTTCTGATCAGCTGAACCAAGTATGTTCAAGAGCTTCTATGGCAAGCTATTTATCGTGGTTCATAGCAAAGATGACAGGTAGATTTGCTAGCGATGATCTGTGTTATAATAATTTACATTTAAGCCTAATTCTTGCTTGATTTCCATGGTTGTTTATTGATTTGAATGAGATTTAACACATCTGGTGTCTTGAAATCATACATCTTTGAACAGAGTTTATGATTTCCGTGCTAGGTGAAGGCTGCAGTTGGTCTGTTCAGTATTTGTATTATGTTGGGAATCATATAAATGATATTAGTTCAAGGGATATCTGTGCTGCCTTTGCTCCAGTAGACCAAGCTATTCTATGGAAACCAATTAGGTATCATGAAACTCCCCAGTAGCTTGCTGGCTTAACTGCAAGAGCTACATCATGGTACTTGGGCCAACGTACTAATGGATAAGATGGGCTCACTTTCCCAGAAAATTTCCAATTTAAAATGGTTTAAGGCAGGGAGTGTATTTTTGCCCCAACTCCATTTGCACTGTACTTAGCAGACCTACCTGCAATCTTACAGGCTACTTACTAACTCCTCCCAAGAATAAGGGTGGCAGCACATCTTTACTGTGAGCAGATTTAGACATCTTGAATGTAATCCAGGTGGGTTTGCAAAGAAAACTGAGCATCTTCCATAAGTACTGTCAGGCCAACACGTTAATTATTAATATATTTAAAAAAACTAGCATGTTGGTTATAGGTTAAAAACTGCAAACTCTTTAGGCCGGACAGTTGGAGAAATGGCTGTGAAAGAGGCTTTATTTTATAAATATATGGGTATGACATTCACTAATAAGCTTCTATGGAAGCTGCACCTAGGTAATTTAAAAACCTGGGTGATGCCCACAGTGGGTGGGTGGGGAGGAGGGGCAGGGTAAAGTCATTTAAGAGTCTTTGGAAGCACTTCAACTGAACTACTCCCCAGCAGTGGTTCCTCCCTTACTGCTATATGAGGTGGAGGTTTTAAGCCTAGAGTCTAGATATGACTGGGGGAAACTGAAGAGTAGATGTCCTAAAAAAAAAAAAGGCTCCTGGGACTGCTCCCATAATTATGATTAAGCAATACGAGCGAAAACAAAGTTGAACCTGTGGAATACCATTGCATCTTCACAGCCTAATTTTTTGCAGAAACAGATAACATCTTGCAAAATAAAAGTATCATCGCTGTGTGCTAAGGACATTTATAATAGTGAGCTAGTGTGGGAAGGAGAAGTAAGAGAAAATTTGCTAAAATTGATACAAATATTTTGACATACAGGATTTTAATTGTGAAGCCCCACTACAAATGACAAAAAAAGGGAATTAAATGAAAGATGCACTGTGGAGCCAAGGAAAAGAAACTTGAATTACTTAAACTCTAAGAACTCCACTTTCCTCCTTAGACAATCCTGGAAAAATGTTGTAACATTTCCATACTTGTCCAATATACTGAACAAAGCAATGAGACTGGTAATATTAAAATTTCGTTCGGGGGTTGAATCCGGTCATTGCTCTGGCTGTGAGAAAGTTAAATATTCGGGATGCTGAGGGGAATTGTACTTGTGGCTTAGGTGTGCGTTGCTCGCAAGTGTGTGTTATAATTAATTGGTTATACTTTTTATCTTTCAGATGTTTTTTAAAAACTATTTTTAAGAAAAATGTAATAGTGTCAAGGATAGACGCAATACAACTTGTATTGAACATGCAGTTTTTTTCATGTAACTTGTGCAGAAGGTTTTTATTGGCTTTAAATGGTGTAGATGAAAGTGATAGGAATTGTACGATTGTTAATAAGAAAGTGTATAGTTTAACAAACCTAGTGGTTTAAATAGACTTAATTTTTACCACTAATACGTGTGATTTCCCATTATTTTTGTGGCAAGCATTATACCTAGGAAAAAATGTCATGGTATCTGATTTGATGCTCTTTTAAGCAAATTCTTTGATGCCATTTCCCTTGGGTATTTTCATGATTTTGTTGACACCCGCCTGTCACTTTGATTCAGATATTATTCATTAAAGGGGCCAAGGATTTTGCAGTGTTGGTGAAAATAAAACACTGCGCATTATTTTTGTAGTTTTTGGTCATTATCTATTAAGATATCAAAGTTTGAGCGAGTGTGATTGACGCAGGGTGGTGTATGTTATGCTATATTTGATTTAGGTTCTGAACTCAGGGTTATAATGTATTTGGTCCAAGCTCAACTTTGCATAGCTGAGGACTGATTAACTAGAAGGATTTTTGTGTGTTTTGTGCAGTGGTTAATATAGGAATTTAGGTAGGTGAGTGGTGGAGACAAATTATAGTTCGAGGTACAAGACTGCTTGAGAAGTCTGCGGTTGAAATGCCGGAGTGGTTTTTTCTGTCTTGTGTCATCTGTGAGGATGCATGTTGGATATTGGTTTATTAGTTGTTTAGCCAGCACAAGTAATAGTTCCTCAGTTGTCCTCAGTGGGAACCAAATACCCAATTGTAGCACTTGACTCTCACAGGTTAGCGAGGTGAAGTAGTCTAAGGCCTACCTCAAGGGAGGTGATATGAGCTAGTAATCACTTATCACTGCCACGCAATTACACTCGATAAATGATTGTCTAGTCAGTACTTTTTCTTTAGAAAAAGGAAAAGTACATTTATTACACACACTACCAAATTCTGCACAATAATTTACAAATATACATCGGAGATAGAACACACTATAGATAGCATAGAGGGGTCACCAAAAACATATCAAGTGAGTTTCAACAACTATATCACTTTGGCACAAATCATTGTCATAATTGTGATAATGATGTATCAATAAAAGATAAAATGTCATCATGAAAACCCAATAGAACATTTATCAGGAAGTAATTTTATGTTGGTACATCCTTTCATATACTTGACAGTAACTGTAATGACAGTAACTGCAACCCTAGAGAGCATCATAGTCAAAGAATATGATGAAAAAGCATTGCAGTGTAACCATACAATCAGCCAACATGAGCAGTGCATTATCATTTTAGAAGGCTTGGAAGGCCTAGGAAGGCCTAGTAATGTTTATCATACACAAGGTCCCTATAGGGCAAACTACTCCCAGCTGTAGAGCAAAAGTTCTAGCCTTGGGAGAGCTTGAAAAATTAATCATAAAGCAGGACAGGTGATGATTGTGGGCCTCCCCAACCTAGGGTGAGGACCCAGAAGATGAAGGAGAAAGATCATGGTGTGATGAACAGTTTGGTGTTGGCCCCCATCGTTCTAGGGCCACCACAGGCTGAGTTATGAGCAAAACTGTGTTTTAAATAAATGCCCCGCACAGCATTATGGGGTGAGTCTCTGAAAAGCAGTGAATATCATAGTAGTGGCTCTCACTGTGGCAGGGAGAGCTGTGGTGTTTTCTTTGTTGGTTCTTTTAATAGTTAAAACGTCCTTGCACCACGTAGTTCCTTGTTTTTTTTTTTCTTTGCTTGGGGAGTGCAACCCCGGCTGCCCTCGACAGCTCCTCATGCCGGCAGTCCTTCTCTGTCTCTGCCTGCTCCAGCGGGCAGATGTGTGCTTTGTTGGACGCCTCCCACTGCCTCTAAACACGGGGAGAGTGAACCACATGTGGGTGGAGTACGGCAGCACTCTCCTCGTCTTCCAAATGCACAGTGGGGTCCAGGAGTGGGGCGCCGGGCCTCTTCTGCCTCCTGTGGAGAGAGTGCAACAGCACTCTCCCCATCCTTAAAATCTTGGGAAAGCGCAACAGTGCTAAAAGTACTCGGGTCGGGGTCGCAGTCCCTGCAGCACAAACCAGCCAGGTGGAGAGGGTCCCCGGGCCAAATAGGGAAATGAGGAGGGGTGCCATACACGTCCTCTTCCCTTACTTGTTGACACAGCTTCCTTGCGCTGGTCCACCTCGGGTTAATTGGATCATATTGCTGCAGAGCCTTACACTCCGAGGGAGGAAAATAGGTCAAAGGTCGCCAAACTTTAAAATGCCATAACTCGGGCTCCTTTGGGCCGATTTGAACGATCCTCGGATCATTGTACTTCACCTCTTTGGAGGTGAGCAGGGTTGTTGCGAAATGCTCCTGGTGGCAAGCTCTATCCACAATGGTGCAGGCCTTCAAAAGCTGGTCTTCTACGCTCCATTTTCCAGTTCTCTTTTGTTTTGTTGGTGGACACAGAAAAGTCCAGCGCTTCCCCAACTGGTCCTCAGGGAGAATAAGAGGGGCCAACCTCACTGGCCCTTGGGGAGACCCCCTGCTTCTGGTATCAGCTGGAAAGAGTCCTGGGTCCTGAGTAGCAGTCAGGGGGTTCCTCCTTTCAGAGCTTCATGATAGTCCCAAGATCCAGCAGCGTGGTAGGTAGAACTTTCGCAGCTACAAAAAAAAAAAGTCTTCCTCTAGTGCAAGAGTTCATAAAGAGGAGAGGAAGGTTCCAGAAAATAAGCACACCTAACCAGTCCTGGGGTGACACATCACCTTACCACCCCTGTCCCAACCCTCCTGCACAGCATGTTTTGACAATACAAAATGGCGTCATCCACCAGCCCCTGGTCGCATCAGCTAATGGGGTCTCAGCTCCACCCCTTGCTGGCATTCCTTTAAAGTTTCTATTGTCACAGGGGGCAGACTATAGAATGCAACAAAGCACAATAAGTGTGCACTTCAACTTTACATGGGGCAGAGGTATGGAGGCACAAAAGTGTCAGGTGCTTAAAAATCCAAGTGTGCATATTCCTACAAGATTTAATGGCTCTCACAGACTCCGTCAACAGTTCTAGTCCTAATGGAGTTGGGATTAAAAGATATTGGAGAGTTAGCTGTTAGACCTGTTTTCATTGAATAAGTATTCAGTCAAAGTCTGACACACTGAGAGCAGTAGATAATATTACAGGTGTGGCTGCAAATCCATGATTTATGGCTGTGAAGTAATTTTAATGAACATAATTCTATCACATTTTAATCCTGATCCAGAAAGGATAACCCGCATAGGAATACCAATAATGAAACAGGCATTGGCAAAGCCAAGAGTTCTAGTGTTGTCTGCTAGCCATCTTGCAATTCTTGTTTTGTTTTCTCATTTTTTTGGGGGGGGGGGGGGGGGGGTGCTCAAGAAACACACATTACCATAGTACTCCCTGGCACTGAAGATAACTACTTTCTGTGCAAATGTGTTTCTTCTGAAGGGACTCAGTGCTGTATCTTGTAGTGAAGTCGGGCAGTGGCTAAAGTGGGCTCATAAACTGCCCCTTAATGCATGCTGGAGTGGGTGAAAGAAAAATGTGAATGACACCAGCCATAGACTAATGGATGAAGTTTGCCTGAAACCTATATAAATAACTGTTATACACCTAATTTTAGTAAAATGAAACATTCTTGACCTAATAAGTAATAGGTTTGGCATTGGCTGCAAGCCTCTTGTCTTTGAGAAAGAAAGACGGCAAGAAGGGAAGAAACAAGGAAAAAAAGAATGCAAAACAGTAAGAAGAAAAGAGAGGCGAGAAAGTAAAAAGAGGATAACTTAAATAACAGTTAAAAATTGACACAATCTGGAGTGTTGTGAAATAGCAGCAGTCAGAAAAGCAAAACACTCCAAAATGAATTTACAACAGCTTTGTCAGGAAGTGGGAACTGATTACTATGGAATGTGCATCAGATGCATCAAGCTATCACATCAGGCTCTGAACACAGGCAACAATAAAGTAATAATTCTAAAGTAAAAACTAAAACAGTGGCACAAAGGGAACTAGCTTGTGTGTGGATGTGCTCCTTGTGATGGAGCAAAATGCACTCACTCAAACGGAAGTTAACCAGTGGCTTCAGTAGCCTGACTGCTGCCCATTTGCTGTAGAGGGCAGAAACAAAATGCGAACAACACAACAGTCCAATGGACGAAGAGAGGTGGCTGAAAACCACTAGGTGCAAGTATGTTATAGATATGTTAGTAAAATCCAAAGGTCATGGCTGACGCCAGAAGTAAAAAAAAAAAATCTGGTTGTAAGTTTTAAACGTGGGTAACCAAATAATGTGATTCCAAGCTGTTTACATCTTGTATTAATATCAGAACATGAGACACTAGCAAAATCATTTGACTTGCTAACACTAGTTAATTTAAATAATTACTACATGTAATTTCGAGTACGAATGGATATTTCCATTTGCAGATACAAGACATAACTTAATGAATGGTAGTGTGTTAATTGTCAATTTTGCTGTGATGTTAAAGAAACTCCTGAATATTTTATGTTCTTCTGCCCGCTGTACTTGAAAAGTACATAAAATTATGTTGCGATTCGGAGACTCGGCGAGACGAGGTAAGTGCATAAATATGTTTATTTGAGAAGAAATACAGGAGCCACCCTCAACACGCGTTGTTGGCTCACTGCCGATCCGTCCCCACGAGCTCCCCATTCCACATTCCATACCACCCCGAGCCCCGCATTCCAATTACAGTATTATACATAACATACCATCTCTCCCCTTTTAAAAAAATAATAATAATAAACAACAAAAAACACATAAATAAATAACTACTAGAGAAATATGAATGGGCAAAATTTCTGAGTGGCACAAACATCCCACATATTCTACAAGAAAAAAAAAAAAAAAAACAAACAAAACTTTGTGAGAACTCCATTATAAGAATAGAGAAGTCTTAAACCAGAAGATATCACTCATCAGACCTTACTTTCCATGGTAAAAACTTTTCCCGGGTAGATCTACGTAGACACCCATCTGCTAATTCCATAGCTGACCTTTGAGTACTGGACTTAAACGAATCTTGGACACGTATCATAGGACTTCCCCTACAACCACTTACACTCCTCACTACTATCACACTCACAATTAGCACTTGGAGAAGGGTCCTCGGATAACTTTACAACCTTCGATAAGTTCCACCACTGACCACCATCAACCATAACCGCACTCCCACAAACGTTTCTCACCCTAACAGGTTTACTGAAACCAGCATCACCTTTTTTAACAAACATACTTTTTTTATTCGCACTAAATCTCAGGGGCAAATCACACGCAACCTGGTGGCTTTGATCGCATCGTATCTCTTCTTCATGCGTTCCTGTCGTGACTCCACATTTTCCCACCTGACCACACCCTTCCTTACACTCATTCCTTTGTTTTTCAATGAACTTGCTACCAGGATGGAAACAAAATGGAAGTTGGTTTGCGACCTCTTAACGCTTCAAAAGGAGGCACCTTAGTCAATGAATGAGGTGTGGAACAATAAACCCACAACATGGTGCTAACCGCCTCTTGGATGTCATAATTATTGTGTCTAGCCCATTTTATGCAGTCTCCAACTACCCAATTCATTCTTTCGACCAAACCATTGGTTTGGGGATGATATAAAGAACTTTTCAAATGTCTAATGTCAGATTGCTGTTAAAAAAAAAAAAAAAACAATTTCAGAATTAACAAATTGTACTCCATTGTCAGAAATAATGGCTTCTGGGAAACCCTTGTGCATAAAAACCTCTTTAAGGAAATTAACTGCATTGGTCGCTGATGGAGCGGTGTAAAAACGAACCTCTGGCCATCTACTGTGATAATCCATGAGAACAAAAGCATATCGCAAATTGTGAGGGAGAAAGTTAAATGGTCCTATCATGTCAACGCCAAGCTTCAACCAAGGTCTTTCCGGAACATCAATAGGGTGCAACGGCGGCGTACATACTTTCAGCCCCTTCTCTGCAGAATTACAAATCACACACGCTTTGACCACCACATCTACATCTTTATCCATAGATGGCCCCCAATGACTCTCTCTTAACCTCCTTTTGGTCATAGTCGCCCCAAAATGACCCTCATGTGCTGAATTTATCAAACCAGAACGAATACCGTACGGAGGAATACACCTCGCACCTCTCAAAAGTATCTGATCTTCTATTGAAATCTCGTCCGCAACTTTACAAAATGGTTGTAAAGGTAAGGAAACATTGTTTTCTTTTGGCCACCCATTGATCACAAATTCTTTAACTTGGGCTAAAACCGGATCATCATGGACCGCTATCTCCCAATCAGTTTTGCCATAAGCCTTGGACACTGGAAGATCCACACTGGCAACAAAGAATGTTCTCTATCATCTTCAGAATCAAAATCATCCAACTCCTCAATGGGTAATCTAGAGAGGAAATCAGCTCTTACATTAAGTTTACCAGGTAAAAACGTAATCTCTACGTTGTATTGCAACAGTTTTGTAGTAAGTCGAGCAATACGCGGGGTAGTATAATTAGTTTTGTCACTACTCAGAATATAAAGTAGCGGTTTGTGATCAGTCACAATCACAAACCTTCTTCCCCAAACATAACTTCTGAACTTTTCACTTGCCTAGACACACGCCAATAATTCCTTTTCTATTACAGAGTAATTCAACTCTGCTTCTCTCAACAGTCTAGATGCATAACTAATAGTGGCTTCTCCTTGTTTAGTATCTTGGACTAGAACAGCACCTAACCCATACTTGCTGGCATTAACCATTATCTTACACGTAAAAAGGGGATCATATGAACGTAGTGCTTTAGCATTGGTCATTTCATATTTCACTAAATCAAACGTGTCTTGACAATCTTTGTCCCAAATGAATGCAACACTATTTTTCGACATATTAGACAAAGACTTCATCTTGGAGGCGTAATTAGGAATAAACCTGGAATAAAACTCCCATAACCCCACAAAAGAGCGCAGCTCGTCCTTATTTCTTGGGGGGGGGACAATTACGAACAGCATCAACTAGTCCAGGTCTTGGTTTGACACCCTCTGATGAAACAATGTCTCCCAAAATCTCAACCTCCCTTTTCCAAAATTCACACTTTTCATCTTTTACAACCACACCATTCTCCTCAAAAACCTGTAAAACTATCTTAAGCACTGTGTCGTGTTCTGTTAAGTGTTTGGCAAAAATAAGTACATCATCCTGAAACACCAGGACCCCTTCAATATCCCTCATTAGTTGTGACATGATGTGCTGAAAAACTGAAGCTGCTGAAGCAAGAACGAAAGGCATCCTGCGAAATTGAAAAGTACCAAAAGGCGTATTAAAAGCAGTATAATGTCTAGAGTCTTCTTCAAGGACCACCTGGTGGTACGCCGAAGCCAAGTCAATCTTGGTAAACCACTCAGCACCATTGAATTTCTCCAACAAATCATTAATTCTGGGCAACGGAAAAGAGTCAATCCAGATCTCCTTGTTCAGGCTCCTTAAGTCAACACACAAGCGCATTTCGCCACTGTGTTTGCAAGTGACCACAATGGGAGACAACCACAGGCTAGACTCCACCTGTTCAATTACCCCAGACGATTGTAATTTTTCCAATTCCAGTTTAAGGTGCTCCCTCAAGCTGAAAGGGATCGTTCTCAATTTGTGTTTAATGGGAATGGCGCCCTGTTTGATTTTGATTCTATGTTTGAAGCCCTTGATACATCCCAATTTTTTTCTCAAACACACTGGGGAAAATCTTATGCAGGGTTTGTAGATCTAAACCACCACAGTCTTTAACTACCATTACCTGCTCACTGGTACACGGTCTCAGCACCATACCAAAGAGTCCTTGGTGGAACCAACCTAAAATGTTAAGTCCCTTGACTGCAACATACACTTTTCCCCAGATCTTGCGCCCCTTGAATTCCAATATATCTTCAATGAAACCCTCAAGTTCTATCCTCCTACCTTCATAGGAAACCGGAGCTCTGTCAGGTGGAAATAATTTCCTAGAACCCCGTGTTTTCTTAAACAAGTCTGACATCACCATGGTGATACATGCACCAGAATCCACAAGCAGATGAAGCATTTTGCCACCCACAGCAATATCTACATAGGGGTCTACACACTCCTCAGGATTCTCTGAGACAGCTTGTTCTTCCGTGACCACCCCAATCATATCACGGAACTCATTCTCCAAATATTGGTCTGATACCTCACTGGCTTCACACACACTGTTAACTTTGACATTCTTGCTCACAGTACTCTGACACACCTTAGCAAAGTGGCCTAAACAACCGCATTTGTGACACACAACACTCTTAGCTGGACAACCTTTAGAGTCTTTCACATGTGGGAAATTTCCACATCTAAAACAAATATTGTTTTGTTTGAAAAATTGATTGTTCATAGTCTTATGTTCTTTGCCTGTAGAGACGACGCTGACACTAACTTTCTCTTCTTCTTTGCGTTGAGCTGATAGTTCTTTAAGAGATGCTTGAGCCAGTTCAATGCTCTTAGCTTGCTTGATCACTTCTTCAAGTGAAGGGTCCCCCATCGTAAGTAGTCTTTGCTGGATGCGTTTGTCAACACAATGCCCTATAAGCTTGTCCCTGACAAGTTGATCTGGGAATGCGCCAAACTGGCATTGTGCACACAATTTATGAAGTGCACTGACAAACTCATCAATAGATTCGCTTTGTAACTGGGCCCTCTTGAAGAACTTGTGGCGTAATACAACGAGGCTTGGCTGTTTGTCAAATCTCAGAACAAGTTTGTTTTTTTACTGTTTCCTGATATTCGTCCAATTCTTCGCCTTCCGCAACTTCGACATCTGGGAGATGTTTCAAAGTTTCTCGACCTTCAAATCCTAGGGAATGTAATAATAGAAACTTTTTCCTCTCAGGTCTGTAACGTGAGGCCCCGATAGCCCCTAGATAAGTTTCAAACGCGTCGAACCATTGAGACCATGACACAGGTGGTTCTCCAGGTGTCTCTAAAAATGGTGGAGGAGCAGTGGCAGATTGCATACTGCAAATCACGTTGTTCCTTTATTTTTGCTGAATTATGGATAATGTGTTATGAACAAGAAAGAGTCAATCACTGTCAAACTGCCCCACAATTCTTTATGTTCAACTTGATTGTGCTTTTGGGAGGGTCGTTTTAATTTTAGACTGCCCCACAATTTTATAAGTTCAATTTTGCTGTTTTTTTGGCACAGTCGTTTTCATTTTACACCCAAAAGCAAACGTGAACACATTCGGACGGAGAATTTAAAAAGATAACAGCAAAATTTCCTCTTGTTGCCTAGCAGCAGCTCCACAGAAGAAGGCTCTTCCGTGTGAGCACTCCAGTTGCTAGGTTACAGGATAAACATAAACCACGTGATAGACGAGCAGGCAGAACGCACGCGCACTCTCTGCTCGCGCTTAGTGCGCTCGTGCCAGAAGAATGTTGCCGTACACGCATGTGGAAAATCAGGCCAAGCGTCAAGAAATACGACTTCCGATGAAGTTGAAGGCAAAATCTCACCCTTCCGACAGCTAAATGTATTAAGAACTGTGAGTAGTGCACTAGTACGGAATACGCAGATGATAATGCAATAAATATGGGAGTTTCCTCAGTATATTGAAGTATCTTTGGACAGGCGAACATGATAACTGGAAACAGCAGATTAAATCAGAACTCGGAGCCTCAGGTGACAAGCCCAATGTGTGTGCATCTTTCGGGCCTATAAAGTTTATGCATAGTAACTTTTAATATTTTGCGCAATATAGCACTTTAAGATTATAGACTTATTGCTGAAGTGTCTGCATTTTCTAGTTATGATTATGCCTTTATATGTTCATCTCCTCGATTGAAGAAAATTTTGAGGGGCATGTGTATTATTTAAAAATGTCTTTGTCCATGTGAAATGTAAAGACATTTTACTGTTTTGTAAGTTGCTATTTTTGTGTGTATTATCTGTTGTTTATTTTATTGTTCATTAAAAGGATGCATGAAGCTGAATAAAAGTAACATGACCGGTGGCCTATCTGTATTACCAATTTTAGAATCCCACCAAGTTTAAGCTCATCAAAGAAAATTATTATTTACCTAAATGATAATTGATTATAGTTAGAGCATACAACAAAGAGGAAGTGCTATAACATGGTCAGTTTCAATTTATGTAGCAAGAAAACAACTCCTTTCAGACATAGGGGTCATTAGGACCCTGGAGGTCTCCAGACCACCAGGATTGCGGTCTGACCGCCATCAAAGCGGTGGTCCGCAGCTTTGGCGGAGGTCTGACTGCCTCATTACGACCGTGGACGGTTGTGCTACAATCAGACTGCCAGCCCCTCCAGTTTTTCTCCACAGGAGGGACAGGTGGTGCTGGCGGTCCTAATTTGGCAAAGCAGCGCTGCCCTGGCGATTGTGACCCCTCTGCCAGATTTTACATGGCAGTAGCACTGACATGTAAAGGCCGGCTGACATGGGGGAGGGGTGGGGGGGGGGCCCAAGGCGACCCCGGCACAGATTATGCACTTGGCATGGGCAGTGCAAGGACCCCTATGGCCAGCCCCGTCGTGCAGTTCAGCGCAACAGGTGATGCTGCACCCTTCGCACTGCAGCATTGCCGCCGGCACAGTTATGAGCCATAGTCAATGTTGTAGGCTGTTTCCCGCTGGGCCAGCGGGTGGACCCAAAGGGAAACTCATAATGGGGCCCGTGGGAAGGCGGCCACAGCAGCGACAACCTGACCATAGGAGTTTGACAGACAGCCTTTTCTGTCCGCCAGACTCTTAATGCCCCCCCCCCCCATTGTCTGATAATGCTAGAGTCAGTATACCGATGTCACTAGCAATGGGTTTTTGTACAACTATTAACAATTTATTGTTAGTTTTTCTACATTAACTAGGCATCATCAATAACTGGACAGGGGAATTTATTGAGTCCTTAAATTAAGGTCTTGCCTGGTCCTTTTTTAGGTCGAGCACACAAGCGCTTTGAGCTGTTGTTAGTATTGTGGACTTTTAACCACGCCCATCTCAAGTCCATCACTTTCAATTGTTCGTGGGCTTGCCTTTCAAAAATCCTTTGTTATCATTGGTAAATGCTTTACATTTGTCCCTCCTTGGGACAGTTTTGTTACCGCCTTGCGGACTGACCCTGTTACAGGTATAAATGCACGATTGCTGATATGTTTGACTGTGGGCAAACTTCTTTTTCTTTTTGTGTCTGTCCTTCACGCTCATGCTCATGGCGGTCGTGGCGCTTGAATCAGCTTGCTTTTGTCAACGAATGTTTTACATTTCATTTTCAATTTATGTGGCAAGAAAAGTCCAGTTAGGAATTTACAACGCCAGTAGCTCTAACTGGAGCAAATACTAGACAGATTGCATTACAAATGCTTGTTTCTTTTGGGCTCTCATTCCATTTGCATCCAAGAGTCAGGGCCCAGCCTGATCTCCTTCTGATATCCCTGTTTCACTGTGAGCCATTGACATGTTGTCGCTTACATCCACTAGCATCCAAATGTTTATTTCTTAGGAACTCCAAGGCTGAACTGTGATTCGGGTCAGGTTTTCCTGATGAGAATACTGCCATGAAAACTGTTCCTGGCTACAGTTGACAGAACACTCAGAGGAAAACAAATTTTTGCATTGAAACTCCAGCAAACACAGTACGAAAATTATGTTTTCTACTTGCAGATTGGTTCATAGATTTTAACTGCCATAAGGGGGACCCAAACACGTTTCCTAATTTAACATGCATATATCTATTAACAACTTTAGGTACAAATATGCCCCCAGAAACCCATCCTTGCCTGGTGGTAATTAGGTGGGGGTGTCAATTTTAATGTTAGAAACAAATGTTGACTGTCTCTGGATCCTGCTCAAAATTGCGGACAGCGCATTAGCTAGCTGTCACCTTCCACAGATCTCCTTGCGCTTTAATATATGTGAGATAAGGAGGACCTGGGAAAGTGAACATTGTCTTGGTATTTTGTTAGCAGTTTCGAACAACACCTCAGAGTGCCAGTCACTTGTTGACTCTCCTTCATCCTAAAGACTGACAGATACCCTGGAGCCAGTCCTACTTCCATGTTCCCAATGGCATAGAGGGCAAGGAGGTAGCTAGAGTCATTTTATTGAGAATGAAGGAGTACCAGGGTATATGCCAGCCATCCTAAGCCCTATTTCTTGGTATAATTTATTTTTTTGTTTTTGTCACAAATATTTCCCCCATCATTGGGAAAGACATCAATGTTAAGGGAAACAAGGAGAGAGGTTAAAGAGCACTGGTTCCTTCTCCGTAGGCAAGGCACCATCACTGGGGCATCTAGAAAGCTGTTATCTTCCATTGTAACAAAAAAAAGACTTTTAATTTTTTTGGAAACTGTGACTTATAAGTTATCATCCCTTGGCCTGTAGACAAGGTTGGGAGTAGGTGTCATCGTGGACATGAAGAACAAGTCCATGCCGTTGGGCGAAGCTCTGATGTGGGTTCGGGTATCAAATGCATGGGCGTGAAATACCTCCCTCTTGGCCTGTGCACACCCTTTCCTTAACAATGTGGTGGTCCCAACAGGCCCTAGATGTTGGGCTTGTGCTAGAAATGGCAGTGATGGGGCTGGACTGGCTTGTGCATGCCTTCTTGTAATCGCAAAAGAGTTGCGCTGCAAAGGTTACTGCCGTTTGTGGGATTCCTCTAAGGAGAATGTATGCTGTGGTAAAGTAATTGGCGAGGCTCAGTGGATCCTTTATGCTGGTAGAAAGGTTGAGTTTGTAAAGGGTAAATCTTTACTTACAGGCTATGTGTAAAACTAGACACTTTATTTTGAATACATTATCAAGGGTCTCTTCTTACCCGAGAGCAGACCTAAAAGTGTACAGGCAAAAGTCATCATTTTCAGGACTAACATACTGTACAGCTGTCATCTCAATGGCCGAAACCAGGGAGGGGGTTAAAAAATCTTCCAGAGGATTATTTTTTTAATTTAAAAAAAAACCTGGGAGACACAGAAGATCTTCCATGTCCCCTCCTGCCCCCCACCACCACCCACCCCTTTGTGACATCAGCACACTGCAAGGCTCGCCGGCATCACTAACTGTTTTGCCCACCGGAGCAGGAAGCGGCTCCAGTGCAGAAAATGGGCCCAAACTGCCTTCCCGATGTTTGGGCCAGGAAACAACACGAGGGGTTTCACTTGTGGGATCGGCCCCCTCGGAAAACGGGCCGGATGCCCCACCCCTGACGGATGCATTGTTTTTTTGTTTTTTTAAAATAAAAGGTAGGTTTAACCCTGGTGGGGTGTGATCGCGCCCCCGGGGGTTTAAAAAATGTAAAAATAAAAATAAAAAATAAATAATAATACGAATAAATCTATGTAAGTAGATATATCTATATCTAGCTATGTAGATAGATATATCTATATAGATAGATAGATAGCGATCACTTTTGTCAACGTGTGTGTGTGATTTCCCTGGGAGCTGCGATCGGCCTCCACGGAAACCACACCCACATATAAAAGTGATCTCTCACATATATATATTCACCACCAGTTCTCTTGCCTTTGCAGCTTGCGTCTTCAAAGCAATGCACATACTTCAACTGACGCATTTTAACTGTAGCTTTTAGGCAGTAATCAAAAAATCAAGTAAGTCTTGTGATTATGTTTGTGCTACAAAAGGATCTGACTTTTGTCTAGTGGCAGTTTTGATGCTATAAAGTAGCGCAGAAGGTTTATATGCCTATTGCAAAGATCAAATCTGTATTTTATGTAAATAGCTGAGTAGATTAATAAAGGCAGCTGTTACCTGTGCTCTGATACAAATGAAATGTATTTGCCGGGGGGGTGTGGGGCGGCTATGGAGAGATGAAGGACACTTTTGTCTGGTGGTAGTGAGGGAATCCAAGGAGGAGGTCATGGGAGTGGGAGCCCCAGTAATGATTGTTGGACTGGGCGCCAGAGGCACTAAAGACTGGCGATTGGTATGTGACAAGGTGAAGTAATAGAGTGTCTTCAAAGGTGTTGATTGAGGGAAGCAGCAAAGGTAAGGTGACCTCTACTGTTGCACGTATCCCGCACACACACATCCCACCAGCAATTTTGTGACAGTCTACGTAGGCTAGTGTTTTAGAGTGACAGTTTAGCCAGTAGCAGAAAAGGCATCTCATTGGATGACTGCAGCTCAAGCCCTCACTCAGGTTATAGAGGACTGCTCTGACGTAGGATCAGAGACTAAGACAGCAGATACTGAGACAGCATTTGAGGGATAGGACAGTCGCGCATACTGTGGGAGTGATTTTTCAATTGGAGTCCCATTCGATAACTCATCTTCCATTGCTTATTGATTGAGACAGTCCTGCTGTCCCTTCGCAAGCACAGTCTGTGCAGCGGGACAATAGCAGGTTAGCCCAACCCAGAGAGCAGGTGCATGCAGCGGCAAGCACAGAGAGAGTGCTCTCTTGGGAGCTCCCCAATTTAGTTCAGCCCCAAATTCCACTGCCCACATCGTATTGTGGAGACATCAAAATTATCTATCACAAAACAACCTGGTTTTGTAAGGCAGACACCTGCATTTTTGGTCCTGGGCTCAGTGGCCATATAGGGAAACCTACCAAACCCAGACATTTCTGGAAATTAGACATCTGGGGGAGTCCACAGAGGTGTGACTTGGGTGGATTCCTGAAGGTTTTCTTACCCAGAAAACCCTGCAAAGGTGAAATGTTGAATAAAAACTAAATTTTGTATTCCATTTATGTCACACAAACTACAGGAATATGCTAGGATCAACAAAATTCCTACCACCCAGTGTTTCCCCACCTGTCCTAATAAAAACACTACCCCACTTGACTGCCTGTACCTAGTACCTGCATCAGGAATGAATCCCCCAGGGTCAACAGTTGCCCTCATGTAAGGATCAACATTGACTGTTGTGTGATCTGTTCCTGTGGCGGGCACTAGGCCTAACCACACAAGTGAGGTATAATTTTTATCGGGAAACTTGAGGGAATGCTGGGTGAAAGGAAATTCGTGGCTCCTCTAAGATTCCAGAACTTTCTATCACCGAAATGTGAGGAAAAGGTGTTTTTTTGCCAAATATCAAGGTTTGCAAAGGATCCGGGGTAACAGAACCTGGTGAGAGCGCCACAAGGTACCCCATCCTGGGTTCCCCTAGGTGTCTAGTTTTTTTTAAAATGGACAGGTTTGGTAGGTTTACCGAGGTACTGGCTGAGCTAGAGACCAAAATCCACAGCTAGGTACTTTCCAAAAAACACATCCGTTTTCAATGTAAAAATTTGATATGTCCATGTTGCGTTTTGGGGTGTTTCCTGTTGCGGGCACTAGGCCTACCCACACAAGTGAGATACACTTTTCTCGGGAGACTTGGGGGAATGCTGGGTGGAAGGAAGTTTGTGGCTCCTCTCGGATTCCAGAACTTTGCAGCACCGAAATCTGAGGGAAAAGTGTTTTTTTTCCACATTTTGAGGTTTGCAAAGGATTCTGGGTAACAGAACCTGGTGAGAGCCCCACAAATCACCCCATCCTGGATTCCTCTAGGTGTCTAGTTTTCAAAAATCACAGGTTTGGTAGGTTTCTCTAGGTGCCGGCTGAGCGTGAGGCCAAATCCACAGCTAGGCACTCTCCAAACAAACACGTCAGATTTCAATGTAAAAATGTGATGTGTCCATGTTGCATTTCCTGTTGGGGGCATTAGGGCTATCCACGCAAGTGAGGTACCATTTTTATCGGGAGACTTGGGGGTACACAGAATATCAGAACAAGTGTTATTTGCCATTGTCTTTCTCTTACTTTTTTTCCTTCCAAATGTAAGACTGTGGGTAAAAAAAAGACGTCTATTTGAGAAACGCCCTGTAATTCACATGCTAGTATGGGCACCCCGGAATTCAGAGATGTGCAAATAACCACTGCTTCTCAACACCTTATCTTGTGCCCATTTTGGAAATCAAAGGTTTCCTTCATACCTATTTTTCACTCTTTATATTTCACCAAATGAATTGCTGTACACCCGGAATACAATGAAAACCCACTTCAAGGTGCAGCTCCTTTATTGGTTCTGGGTACGCAGGGTTCTTGATGAACCTTCAAGCCCTATATAGCCCCGCAACCAGAAGAGTCCAGCAGACGTAACGGTATATTACTTTTGAAAATATGACATCTCAGAAAAAAGTTAGAGTAAAACATGGAGAAAATGGCTGTTTGTTTTCTTTTTTTTTTTTAACCTCAGTTTCAATATTTTTTTCATTTCAGCTGTTGTTTTCTGTAGGAAAACCTTGTAGGATCTACACAAATGACCCCTTGCTGAATTCATAATTGTCTACTTTTCAGAAATATTTAGCTGTCCGGGATCCAGCATTGGTTTCAGACTCTTTTCTGCCACTAACTGGAAGGAGGCTAAAAGCACAAAAATAGTAAAAATGGGGTATATCCCAGTAAAATGCCAAAATTGTGTTGAAAAATGTGTTTTTCTGATTTAAGTCTGCCTGTTCCTGAAAGCTGGTAACATGGTGGTTTTAGCACTGCAAACCCTTTGTTGATGCCATTTTCCAGGGAAAAACCACCTGCTTTCTTCATTAGCCCTTTTTCCAATTTTTCTGAAAAAAACTAATTTTTAGCTGTATTTTGGCTTGTTTCTTGGTCTCCTCCAGGGGAACCTACAAACTCTGGGTACCTTTAGAATCCCTAGGATGTTTGGGGGGAAAAAAGGATGCAAATTTGGCATGGATAGCTTTTGTGGACAAAACGTTATGAAAGCCTAAGTGTGAACTACCCAAAATAGCCAAAAAAGGGCTCAGCAATGTAGGGGGGAGGTCCAGCAGCTAATGGGTTAAAGAAACGTGAAGACTGCTATGACGACGGAGTGTTTTGTGGTAATAACTAACCTCATAGCGATTTCCAGAAGTTTTTAGATCTAATACTGTTTTGAATGATGTAAAAAGTGATCTCCATTTGCTCTTTTCTTGATTTTTGCTTCATAGGTTAAAGCACGTGCAAAGGATTTCTTTGAGTTTCTTTGCCAGCTGGCTCTGGAGGAGAAATGCGTCGGAGGAGAAGCCGGACTTGAGACAGGCAATGGATTCGTGAGTTATACAGCGACGACTTTTTCCTCGGAAAACCATGGAAGTGCACCAGACTTCGACCCAGATGCGGGCAGCGACGATATCATGCTGGATGCAAGCATACTGGTAGTGAGTCACGGAGCATTCTTGAGAATCTGGATTAAATATTTCCTTGACGATCTCCAGTGCGCCGTGCCTTCGACGCTAAAGAGATCCCGCGAACTCTCCGTCAGCCCGAATACCGGCATCAGCCACTTCATTGTAAAGCTGGAAAGGGAAGAGACCGTTAAACCACAAATCACCTGCGTTTGTATTAATAGGCATGACCACTTATTAGAGGT
This sequence comes from Pleurodeles waltl, assembly GCF_031143425.1. Lineage (NCBI taxonomy): Eukaryota > Metazoa > Chordata > Amphibia > Caudata > Salamandridae > Pleurodeles > Pleurodeles waltl. Next base: position 311,276,927 of record NC_090442.1, read on the forward strand.
GGAACCAGGTGCGGATGTTTGAAGAGAACCCTGTCCGCAGCCGTACAGCACTTTCTTAATTTCTGTATAATTATGCATTAAGCGGAAAGCCAGTAAACGTCTCCTGGGGCAGCAATGAAAATGCCTCATTTCACACTAATTTCTAAAAATTTCTCTCTGTGGATTTTAGAAAAGGTACACCATGATAATTTTTAGTGTCAGAATTATGAATATCATTGTAAATTTGAGAACGCTATTAATGGTTCACCCGGATTTCAGCTGAAATTTAAACAAGCTACGTTTTGCTTTGAGCAGGGTATGTCACAGATTACCAAGAGGTTTGTTTAAGTATAGGGTGATTGTCTTGCACTTGTCTAAAGCATCATGATAAAGTGGGCCTGCACGCATAGGACACCGGAGAGTGACTCGTGCAGAGACTTCCCTGCCTACAGCACACTACAGCTAATGCCTTTCTTTAAATGGTCATATCTGAACACTGTTTTCCTCTTGTTTTTATCTTAAGGACGGTTTTTGTTAATTAATTTGCAGATGTTGCTACCATAATAATTCCCGATTCTATTCATTGATATTATTTATATGACAGAGGCAATCCTTGAAAGCCCCAGTCTACTTTGCTGACATCTTTACCTCCAGTCACTGCCATTACGATCGAGCTCCCTCCTGTATCCAAAAATGCCTCCTTGATTTGTGATGATTCTACGTGGTTTCCTTTATTCTAGTAATAATTGGTGTTCTTTAAGATCTCACTACTTCGGCTGTTGGATTTTTCTTCCACTCTCTTTTTTTAAATGGCCAGTAGGTAATAAACAAATGGTTGGTAGACAGTTTTGAAATGTAAAACCTGTCTTTAGGTATCCGTTCAATCATAACATTTCTTCAAATTCTACCTCTGTATTTAAGACAAACGAGACGGGGCATGTTGGCTCTGTGATTTGCCTTCATGCAAAATGCACGAAGTTCAGGTAGAAACATTTTATAAACATATATGTTTTCTTACCATTACCCACTTACACTTAATCCATTACACATGCCCTATTTAATCTCCTTTATACTTAAACCATTACTCTTAACCCCATATCCTTAACCCTTTACCCTCTTATTCTTTACACTTTACCCTTAACCCGGAGACGTTTTAAGGTGTGGGTAATTGCTATCACCCCCCAGTAAAATGAGTGGACAGTCAAAATTCCTGGTACAAAAGCGTTGCTCGTAAAAACAACTTTTTTCTACTTTGACTGCTGAGCATGCTTAACAGGAATATACGACCAGATTTACCACGGGTTTGCACCAGGGCAACATCTCTAAAAGTAGCACAAACTCGTGCAAGGGTATTTACTTTCCAGTGCAAAGAAAATGTTGCACTTGAAAGCTGCCCTTTTCTTAATAGTATTAGCACTTTGTCCTACTTTGCACCACTCCACTTTGCGTCAAGGGGGTGTTACTTGGGTAGATTAGTGCAAACTCCCATAGTTTTGGTGCAAGGCTTACTATACTAAGAAAGCTAGACTGGGCTTTGTGTAAGAAAATAAGTGCCATATGTACGAACACTTTTTCCCATAGATGCAGAATGGGTAAAAACCTTTGCTACATCTGGCCCTAAGTCTCCTTGAGTAGGTGCTAACATGGAGAAATATTTTAATTTCTCCAAACATTCAACAGACTGCATGCTTGCTTGACTGTACAGCACATCCACAATGTGTGGAATGTTCATCAGTTTATGTAGGCATCGCATTTGGTAGTAGAAGGGTATGCTTCAAGTACAAATCCTATGCTAGAGAGCACACCACACCTCTGCTCCGTGATGAAAAGGTTGTGCATGGCACTAGACATCCTGCTTGTGTGCCATTGCAGGGGTAGTGAGCAGCAGCAGTCCATTTTTGCTAAATATGGCATGCACTACTTTTTCCCTCTTGCACAACGTAGCGTAGTAACTTCGGTTGCTGCGCTATTTTGCGCTAAACAAATGATAAAAAAGCTTGTTAGTGGGCATGCATGGCCTGCTCTGCCTTAACCATCACTCACACAGGCTATTGGTGCCTGAGAATCTTTCTGTCTCATTTCTCTTGCCGTACTTCACCTCACCTTCTGCCTTTACACTTGCTCTCCTAACCTCTGCCAGGTATCTTTACTTCTCTTTGTACCTTCATCCTCCCTATCTCTCTCAGCTCTCTCTACCTCACCTTCCTCCACCTCACTTCTCTCAATATAGCCAATATACCCCTAACTTGAATTCATCTCTCACATGACCTTGCCCCTTTCTGTAGCACTCTCTGAGCATAGGGATACATATATATTTATATATATATTTTACTTTTTTCTGCTTTCCCTGCATCTGCCCTCCACCTGCTTCACTTGTCACACAAGCTCATCTATCTTTGCCTTATGTCTCATTGTGTCTTTACTACCTTAACTCTCTTCCATCCCTGTCTCTATCTCACCACTCCTCTTCACCTGTCTCGTTTTCTCACTCATCCTCACGACTCGCTTCCTTACCAGTCTCTACCTCACCACTCATTCTCTCACTACCTAACCTCTCAATTTGCTCCACCGTTAGTTACTGCCTCACTTCTCCACCTCCCCCTTCTCTCATTATACCTCTGTTTTCTTTCCTTCACCTCTCTAAGTATCATATTCCTTTCTGGCTACCTCTATTTTTCTATGTCTACCCCTTTTCGTTATCATCAACTCCTGTGTCTCACTCTCTCTTTAACACACAAACACATATCCATCTCTGGACCTCTTTCTCCACGTCTTTTCACCTCCACTATCTCTCACCTTCTTTCTTTACAGCTCTCTCTACCTCACCATTTGTTCCTCTCACATCTATCTACCTCTGTATAAACCTCACCTCGCTTTCTCTATTTCATGTATACAAACTTTACACCATATTTCTCTTTCTTCTCTTTACCTTTTTCTCTACCATTCTCTCTTCCCCTCTACACGTTTCCTGACCGCTTTTTCTATACATCCTCTCCTTTTTTCACTCTACCTTGGAACTTTGTTTTACCTCAAGTCTCTCTCTCTGCCTCTACCTCCTGCCGTATTTACTTTTTTCTAATTTACATCTTTCTCTACATTACCTCTGTACTCCTTTGCCCCTCTCTACAAATCCTTCTCCCCATCTCTATCCCTCTGTACCTCTCAAGGCACTCAAAGAAATTACTTATTCCTCTGCCTTTTCTGCTCTACCTACATTGCCCTCTTTCTACATCTATTTTTTTCTTTCCTTCTGGCTACCTCACCATTTTCTGTTTACTTTAATCCTCTCTCTACATCATCTCCAGCTCTACACACTTCTACATCTACTTCACGAGCTAGACTGCTCTTTTATTGTGTCTGTCCATCTCCTCTATCCTTCTGCATCATCTTTCTCTTATTCAGCAGAGTCACAGGTAACTTTCTAGCCAGAGAAATGCACACAAAGAGAAGAGGGATAATGCACAGTGAAAACAATGAGGAGAAACAAATGACATTTTACCAATAGAATGGTAAAAATCCTCAGAGCAGTACTTAGATTGTTACTGTTGTAGCAAGAATACTCGCAATGATTTGGGAATATATTTGTGATTACAGATATTAAGCAACAACAGGCACAATTTCATGTGTTTTATTTTAATATCATGTTTAGTCCTCTGGTAGTTAGAAGCTAGTTATACACTGTATTCCACATACATGTTCGTTGCTCCATGTAAAATAATCTAGACCCAAACACAAAAATAAATGGCTTTATTTTTCTTGTGGTACTAGTTAACTGCCAGACATCAGGCAGATTGTGCTTTCAGGTGTGTTTTCATTACCCCGTTTGTGAAGGTTTAACATATAATCCAATATTGTTGTGTATAACAAGAGCTTGAATGAGATGAAAAGGGGTAATGAACTCAAGGTTGTTCCAAACAGGGAGTCTCTCAATATATCTTGCTGAGGCCCCCACAAATCCTTAAGATGCCACTGTATAACCCCTTGCTCTTAACTCTTACCCATAATCCCTGACCTTCTTATCCTTTTATCTTTAACCCCCCCATTCCTTCACCCTTCCTATTAACCTCTTTCCCACCACACTTACTTATTCAACCCCAAACTTAGTCTACCTTCAGTCGCTCGTCCTAACCATAACCTCTTACTTATCCCTTATTCTTTCCCGAGAATACAATTAAATTGCAAATGATGTGATGGTCTACAAAGAAATTGTAGTCCATGATGAAATGACATGATCGTAGAATGGATGCTAACAAATGGTATGTCCCCTCTGTGTATGGACTTAAAGTCCGCTTTTTAGGTCTAGCCTTTAGCTGCTCGTTTTAAAAGACCTACTGTCTCCTGTGCAATTCACATAGAGGTGCATTAAGGTCTGTCTCTTGCTCAATATGGAAAGTTTTTAATGTCTATTTCAATTCCAGTCTTAATCAAGGGCTTTCCTCTCTATTATTCTTTTTGTCTGCCCCTGCAGCATTTTATCTGTACCGTTCTTTTTTTTTTTTTGTTTTTAAATGACTTGCGCCCTCCTTTCTGTAACATCAGGGAACTTTTTTTTTTTTTTTTTTTTTATAGCACTCATGCGGAGCCCTTGTCTTTCATTGCCTTCATCCCACTCTGCTTTTTCCCCCTCACATCTTGGCTCCGCATTCCCACCTCCTTTCATTCATTGCTCCCCTCCCTTCTTTATTGGGGCCCTCCCTACTGCTATCTGGACTTTCTCTTCCTTTTTTTTGCAGTCCCACACAGCTTTCTTGTTGTGCAACTCGCATATCAAATTTGCTGTTTCCCCTCTTCGAGTGGAAAATTACATTTAAAAACAAAAAGCCAAAATGTCCTCTAGTGCGTCATGATGCATGCACATGCATTGTTACTTAACGATGCATTTACATGTACTGGAAGCCATCTTAGTGGCTTTTTTCTTTGTGAAACTACCTTCTATGATGGCAACGTAGAAGTGTACTCTCATTGTGATATTGTGGTGCCAATCTTCGAACAGGTTTTCCCAAATAAAACCCATTGCAAAGTGGTCTTTGGTGCATGCATATGCATCATGAGGCACCAGCAGCCAAACTGTGCTTTGCAAGCAAGCACTTGAAATGCCAGTATCTTAGTATTTTAATTGTAAAGTGTGATCTGTTGGCTTTGCAGTACAGTAAGATCTACAGCCTAGTTGCCCCGTACACGTTTGTGCTACACTGTTCATTTGTCACGTAGAGATATAAAGGTTGCTACCTGCAAGAGCTTTTTGGCAACCAACATGGAATACAGAAATGTTTACATCACATTTGTTATTCAACTTTGTCAGAGGCATTTCAGTGGCCATCTTAATTTCTTCTCTTCTACGATGGAAAAGCATCCTTAATGAAACTTGAATGTTATTTTGTCTATGTTGCCAAACGCTAAACGTGAACCACATGCCCTACAGTGACATGATGGTATATACTTTGAAGACGGTTTTAAACGTATCTGTTTCTTAACTCATTGATTTATTAAGCCCCATGTTCTTTCCTGGTAACGTTACAAAGTGTATTGGCAGACAGATTAACTTCCAGGTGGTCTAGCTCTGTGCTTTAACCCACACATCCTTCTAGCTTTGTGAGCAACCCTTAGCAAGCTTTGCTTTAGACATCCACCCAGACCAAATACTTGAGAGGTATGTCCAAGCTCTTTATCTCATGGAAAAGAACAGTATTTAAATTTCTCATTAAAATGTAGCATGAAGGAAGTACTCGAATGTGCTACCAGAGCAAAATGTTATTTGTCCGCTTTTAAAACATTCTTGCATTTCTGGTATTTGTAGGAGACTCGCATGGCTTCTGTAACAATTATGTTGCTAATTTCACATTGAATGTGGTAGTAAGGGTTTGCCAGACAGTAAGTAATGATGTGATTGATCCTTGATGCTTTCTCTTCATAACAGCATCTCTGCTTTTTTTACCTTTTGCTAGTAGGAACTGTTGTGAGCTCTGTGCAAGGTTAAAGAGAAATGACTGGCCCGTAATAACAATTCTTAGTGCTTGTAGCCTATTCTCTTAGACCAATGCCAGTGCCTCGGTCCCGTCTCTGGTACGCCTTGTAGAGGTACATCTGGCCAAGGTTTCCTCATTCTTTGTTAAAGGAGGCATACCTGGGACATAAAGAGGAAGAGTTCTAGGTACGGAGGACAGTCTTGCTCTTTCCTCTACTTTACACCTTGTTACTTTGGCTAATTTATTTAATATTCAGTGACTAACTACATAGTGCACATTCACCTGTCTTCTGTTAGCTTAATTTTTAGTCAGCAATCCAAACCTCCAAACCAGTAGTTCCCAACCTTTTTACATCTGTGGACCCCCACTTTATCATTACTGTAACCCAGGAACCCCCCCCACTGAGTCATTACTAAAAGCTGTGGACTTAATCTATTAATATTATTTAATTTTCTAAGGAATCGCAGACCTCCTGAGGAGGGGTCGCTGACCCCGAGGGGTCCCCGGACCACAGGTTGAGAACCACTGCTCTAAACTCTTTAGCTCTTCTGCAGTGCCTTGCCTGTTTTGTGGCCATCCACGGAGAGTAGGCTCAGGGAAAATTTCTCCTCCAAGTTACTTGGTGAATAAACACTTTAGTTTTAGAGCCAGTAGTTCAGTCTGTATTTTAGAGCCACTATCCTCGTGAAGCTGCTGCTTTTCAAGTCCAAGACCTCGATCGCACTTGTATAGTACAGTAGTGAAGTACAACACGCCCGTCATAAAGGCGCAGTATGTTGCACCAATAATGGAGAGAAATAAAAGACAAGTCAAACATTTTGCATAATTTTTAAGTATGTTGTTTTTGCCTTTGAACCTCAAGTTGATGTTATTCATGGTATTCCAGGCTGTTTCTCATGTGTATTACCCACGTCTCAAGGGTACCTTTTAATTTGTTACACATGAGCATTTGTCTTATTACTTTGCTTATGCTTTTATGTGGCATTATTTATTTTGCTCCTCTCTCGCCAGTTATTAAAACAAAGCACGTTTTCTAGCAATACTTATTGAGGTGGTAATAAAATAGAAATTCTACCTACGTTGTCTTCACAGTTTATTGGTAGTGACATTTGGTGACCAATAAATGGGTACCATATTTATTGTCTTCTCTTTTACGTACGCTATTAAGCAAGAAGGTGCGTCTTAAACATACAAGTTGCCTATGGCCATTCTCCCCAGTGTCCTCCGCCACCCTCCCCCTCCCTGTCCTGCTCCCAGCACATTTATACACCCACACGCGCACACATATACACGCATGCATACCCACATCCACCCACGCATGCACACATACATTCCCACACACACCAACATACTTTGGCGCACACACGCATTCACAACATGCACGTACATTCAGTCATTCACGCACTCATTCAACACGACTCACACCCACATGCACGCATACCAAAACATACACCCCCACCACCACACACACACACACACACACGCACACACAATACCCCCACACACACACACAACACCCCCAACCCCTCATCTGACGGAGAACCCGACTTACCTGCTTGCAGGGGATCCTCCGGCTGGAGACGGGACAGGGCACTGCTGTCAGCAGCAGTGTCTGCCAGCAAAACACTGCCAGGCTGTATCACTGGTCATGATACGGTCGGCGGTGTTTTGATGGTGTGGCGCTGCTGCTGACAGCAACGCAACCTTACCGCCGTCCGCTGCCATGACTGTCAATGGTATTCCGCCAGCCTTCTGGTGGAATTCCATCAACTGTCATAATGCGGGTGGGCGGGTGGGCGGCTGGTAGCCACGGCGACAGTATGTTGGTGGCCGTCGCTGTGGTGGTAGGCGCCAGTTACCGCCAAAGTTGAAATGAGGGCTTATATCTGTAGAAATAGTCTGAAATAAGTATCCTATAAGTATACTATGAAACAAAATCTACTGAATCTGGAAAACCACTACAATGTGCACTGACTGGAATCTAAAACGGAGACTGATCCCAATAAAATGTATTTCCAAATAGAATGCTTTGTTAAATGATATCTTTATGAAATATTCACAAACGTTCATTAAAAAGCTGAATCCAGTCTCTGCATCATGTCCGTTCCATCATTCCAGAGAAAATGGGTGAGATATGTCCAAGAGTGATATTTAACATGGTGCCATCAAAGAGAACCTTCAGTAGGAAAAATTAATGTTTTGCTTGGTGCGGTCAGGGAACACCGGTAAAGAGCCAAAACATTACAACTCTACAGGAATGGTGGCAGTGTACTGCTATAATCTTTGGACATCTGAAGAATGTTTTGTAGAATAATTTATTTTGGGATGTATGCCCTACGCTGCTCTACGGAAGGCAAATCATTATTGATCATTTTATACAATTTCCAGTAATCACTATTATGTCACTGTACTCATTACAACAAGACTGAGCATCAGTCAGAACGTTAATTTCTACCACATTGCCATGCGTCACCTGCCATCAGGGATTGGTACTTGAGGTGCAGAAGCACACACCTTCTGACTGGAATCAAGTTTAGATTTGCCAACTGCATGTAAGGGTAGGAAGATGGTAACTTTGAGTGCCGTGCCATGCTGTTTCTTCAGTAAACCTCCCAGTGAGCGTCAGACATACGCTTACACATAGTAGGAACTGATGAGGAAAGTGATGGTTACCATCAGGGCACCGTCTGTGATGTAGAACCTCAAAACATAGCATCTTGGACTTTTTAGGTGACTGCATTGGTTGTGCTCCAAAAACACTGGTGATTCAAGATGTAGCCCACAATGAGCAGGATCTGCGCTGCAGACCAAGCAGATAGAGAAGCTGCTGCCGATGGTGAGGAAAGCTACAAAGCAATATAAACAAACGGCCTATTAGTAAAGGGTGGTACGGCTCTCGGTTCTCAACTGGATTGCCAGATGTGGGGTGGTAGGCCATTTAACCACATCACTTTATCTTCAAAAGAAATAACAAAAAAGAGGGACTCAAAAGAGCGTGATTGTTTTGCAAGGTATGGTTTTCCACACATGAAAAGGAAAAAAAAAAATCATGTGAGGGATAACATTGTAAACAGTCTGCCATTGTGACTTGAAACCTATTTACAAATTTGTGAGGAGTTTTGGTCTCCGACATGATATGAAAAGCTTCTGGTATGTAGTGAAAACATGTCCTTAGGTTTACAAGGATTTTAAAGGGGTGGGTCTTCATGTAGGTTATTTCATAAGATTTTAAGTATATTGCTAACAATGTAGTCAACAGTAGTGTATTACTTAGGTGACATCATAACAAAAAACAACTTTATAAATGCCTGCATGCAGCTTACTTTAGACATTGGCCATTTGTTGCTGAACTTATGGTTTGCATTTGATTTCACAGTGCCAGACCCATGCTTTTTGACCTGTGAGACTTAGGATGGTCTTCCCTCAAACCTTTTGTCTTACTCCTCCATTTTTTGCTGACCTCGTTTTTATTGACATTAGGACTCTGTGCACTTTACCACTACTAAACAGCACTAACGTGCATGTGCTCAACCCTAAGACATGGTAACATTGGCTTACACTCAGTTGGCATATTTCATTTACTTATAAGTCCTTAGTAAATTGGTACTAGCTGTACCCAAGGCCTGTAAATTAAATGCTGCTGGTGGGCCTGCATCACTGATTGTGCCACTCACCACCATTGCAGCCTATGTGTGTAGTTTTAAACTGACATTTCAACCTCGCAAAGTAATCCTTTTGCCAGGCCTAAACCTTCTTTTTTTTAATACATGTCACCCCTAGAGTAGGCCCATCCCATAGGACGGGGCACCACGTATTCAAAACACTGGACATATACTTTTAACTTTTACATGTCATAGTAGTGAAAAACTCTTCAATTCGCTTTTGCTACAGCAAGGGCTACATCTCCCATAGGAGAACATTGGGTTAACTTATTACATTCAATTAGTGATAATTTTCAATTCGGAGCAGGTAGGAATCTAGAGTCTGGTGTCTAAAAATTTGTAGTTTACAACCATCTTTATAGGTAAAGTTGGATTCTAGGTCACAATTCTGAAAATGTCACATCTTGGAAGTTGGCATTTTCTTTTTCCCAACAATTTTGTTCCTGCGGCTTGGCCCCTGAGTTACATGGCTAGGTGTATCTGGTAGTTGGTCTTTGTGCTTCACTGTCTGGGAGAAATACTCAAAAGGGGACTAGCTGTTAACAGAATGGGTCTTCTGTGACTTGACAAAGCTGTCATCTACCACACTTACACATCCACAATTGCTCTGCCTCCGCACACACTTAAACCCCTTTGAGGTGGAAACCTCAAGAACCTTCTCCTACTTCAAAGCTGGCTCCAATATATTGAACCTTCAGACCCAACTCTTCGGTACACCTCTGGTCCTGTGGAAAAAGCAGGACTGCTGTGTTGCTCTGCTGCCCTACTGTTCTGCTACTCTGCTGCCTGAGTGAAAAGGAGTCAACTTGCATCTTGAACCCAGGACCATGAGAGTAACTTTATAGGCTAGTTGGCTGGCCTCCTGATCAGAGCCTCAGGGACAGAAAAGGCTCCATCTACCTTTAAACCAGCACCTGGACTCTGTCTGTTGTGAGTCTTGCCCCTCAGGTGGTGCCACCCTGGTCCTGGATCCTTGAAAGTGGACATGAAAGGTTTTTGCCGGGCCAGCTGCAGTCTTTTGCATAGAACCGACGCAGTGCGCTGCATCTCCTTGCAGCTCCGAATCAGAACTGATGCTATGCGCTGCATCCCCAATGCAGGACCACAAATCCCAGCTCCTCGGAGCTGCTGCTGCTGCTGCACGACGCATCTGCAACATGGGATCTTGCAGTGCTCTGCAACCAGTACATAAGGGACTTTGCTCAGTGGGTTTAACCTAGTCCCAGTATGCTTCCCATGCTCTATAACAATTGACCTCAGTTTGTGACTTTGTCCCCGTCAGGCATGACCGGATGACCACAGTCGTCGCTTTATGCTTCTAACCACTATTTTTATTTAAATCTTTAAAAGTGAATATCTGGTTATACTGATTAGATTTTTGTTGTTCTAGTCTCAAATTTATTAAAGTTTACTCTAGTTTCTAAATTGGTATGAGATTTGTTTTCTGTTTTCCCTTTATTACTGTTTGAAATGGTGCCTATATACTACATAAGTTGCCTGACTACTTTTGTGCCAAGCTACCAAAGGATTAAGCAATGGTTAATTTAGGGCTGCTTGTGACTTCACCCTGACAGGAATTGTGGTTACTACTTCAGTAGGGTTTCATGCCTCTCAACCAGTAACCCAATTTCCTACATTGGTGTTCACCGATGAGGATTGGGACTAGTGTTTGTGCAGTGTTATACAGTGATTTTGTGTAACACTAAAATCTCATATAAATAATAAAATCGTAATTAGAGGTTGTTTTTTTTTTTTTTTTTTTTAATAATTCAACTTGATTGGCTCTTCTGCTTTTTCCAAATTCACTCATATTCCACCTGCTGGTGTATAGTCTGTGAACACACCTGCAGAAATGGAATTCAAGGTCATCAATGTGGAAAGCTACACTGTGGTTGCGTTCAAGAAGTTCTGTAAGGAAAATGGACTTCCAACCAAGAGGCACCAAGATGTTGGAGCTTCAGAAAGCTCTGAGGACCTGGATGACAGCAACAGATTATCCGGATGGATGGGTGGGGGGGGGGTCGGTGGTGGTGATGGTTATGTGGAGGAGCAGTACCTGGGTTCATGTCCTGAGATGCAGCACACAGAGGAAGGGAATGACATGTCTCCTGAATTTGAAATCCCTTCCAGAGCTGAAAGCACTGTGCCTCCCAAGCCCTGTCTCCAGAGGAGTTGACAAATACGAAGGCTGAAAGGGAGTTTTGTTCGCAGATAGCCAAACTCAAGATGGAGGAAAAGTGACTGGCTGTGGCGTAAAGGAGAAATGTCCTATGAGCTAAGTCTCCAAGAGCTGGACATCAGTGCCAGACAGGCAGAGGCTAGCAAAAATGGTGGCAGTAAGCCCACCATGTCTGAGGGGGACAAGAAGGTTCACATACCTAAAGATCTGGTGCCTAGCTATATGTGGTATGGGGTGATATTGACAAGTGACTTTCTGCCTATGAGGTGACCTTCAAGATGCACAGAAGCCCAGAAGAGTTTTTGGGGCCTCACTCTGGAAACACATGCATACAGTGGGAAGGGATACCTTACTTACACTGGAGATGGGGGACCAGAAGTACACTGCCATGAAAAACATCCTTGTTACCACGTTTCAGCTCACTCCAGAGAAGTGCCCCATTAGAATTGGGGATAGCCAAAAAGATGAACAACCAGTTTTGGTTAGATTTTCTTGATTATGACAGAAAGGCACTGCATGGTTTGGTGTGAGGCAGCAAAGTTAATGATTTTACTGGGTTGTTTAATCTGATAATAAGAGAGCACATGTTCAGTATCTGTTTTACAGAGATGCACCAGCACTTGATTGATGGTATGCTCATTGACTACAGGGATCTTGCAAAGGAGGCAGACCTCTAGGTCACCACTACAATGTTCAAGTAGGCATCTGGGGGGAGGCAGGGATCACCAGAAAGATGGTCAGGGGTTCCACCAGAAGAAAGAGGGGAGGGGTTTTAAAGGCTCCCAAAATAATGTCCACGTTAGCAACACTATCGTAAAAGAAAGTGGTTTATGACCGGCAGGAAGATTTGTCTCCCAGTGTACTGCGTGTTACAAATATGACTACTCCAAGGAAGACGCCAAATGCCCCAAGAGATCACAGCCCTCCACTGGTAGACAGATACCTGGGCTGGTCAGTGCATTATTCTGGGAGAAGGTGGTCCCATTTAGCTTGTGGGAGAGAGCAGGGACTGCCATACTGTCCCTAGGGGATAGAGAGAAGTTTCCAAAAGCCTATATGCCTTCCAATGCTTCTAAGTGTAGGCAGTTGGTCACCATTGATGGGCAGAGGGTGGAGGCTCTGAGAGACATAGGATCCAGTATGATTACTGTAATGTTCTCAGAGCAGGCTGTTTCTAATACATTTCACCAGGTCATAGTTGCAGACAAGTGCGAGAATCATAACACAGTGGCTACGGTTCCCTTTGAATGTGAGGAGGGGTCTCATGTATTCTGAAAGTAGCCTTGAGCCCTGCAATGCCTGTAGATTGCCTGCTGGGCAACGACTTAGAGCACACTGTCTGGAAAGATGTGAAGCTCAGGTGATACCTTGAGGTGTTTGGCTTGCCTGAATTGGTCTGTATAACCACAAGGGCCAAGGAAGCTTGGCGCCCGAAAGAATGGCTTGGGCAGCTGCCAAGAAGAGGAAGGGTAGGGGGTGCTGGAAACTAGCCAATGACACTCTTCGGTACTGGTTGATGGGACACTTTAAGCCGCCCCGGAACCTACCAGGGAGGACATTGTCGCTCTGGAAGATCTGCCTCAGCTTGCTAGATGGCAAGTTGGGGGTGGGCCCACCAGGGAGGAATTCTGCAAGGCTCAGAAAGAGTGCCCAACTCTAGAGGGCTTGAGGCAGCAAGCTGAGGCCCAGGTAGCAGGGGATACCTCTGGAGGTCACCTCAGCTATTAGGAGGATGACCTCCTGTATAGTGAGCCTAAGGTTCCTGGACCTGGGAGTAGCTCATGTGCTGGTGATCCCCCAGTGTTACGGGGCCCTCCTAATGGGGTTGGCACCTGATACATCTATGGCAGACTTGTCCCCCACTACTACTACTATTGGCCCCAGATGGAGACAGCCCGTATGTCTTGTCCCACCTCTCGACTCAACCCCCTTCCAACCCCTCATCGGCATCAACACTCCACTGACATCTCTTCCCCCACCCTCCCCAACTATCGCCCTCACTATGCAGCCTCCCAACCGTATCCAGAGCGGTCAGAAAACTGCACTAAACCGCAGGATTTGGTGGACATGTCTTCTCCACTGCTCCTACAAAAACAGCAGCAGCAGCAACTCTGCACCCCGCAGCTCCTGCTGCAGAGCCAGCTGACAGAGATTCAGTAACCCCGAACCAACCATTGGTGAGCAGTGGTAAGTCAGCAAAGGGGAAGGTGGGAGAGCCGTGGGGGGGTAGAGAGTCTGGGCCCTCAGAAACATAGACGCACAGACACAGAGGTATAGACTCACAGTGGAACTGGTGCACTGGGGCACAGACTTGCAGAGACACAAAGGCACAGAGGCACAGGGAGAAGTGGGGGGGTTAAGTGGGAGCGAAGCAGACACAATGGGCCCTTGAGCCACTGTGGACCCGTGGACCTGAGGCTCGCTCCACTCACACACCTTCAGCTTGCAGCTGCACAAAGATGACCAAAGGTTGACCAAGACCCTGCCTAAACTCTGTGGATCCAGTTGGACCAACAATTGCCATGCCCCCAAAAAACCTCAAGCTCTCAAGCCTTCAAGCCACCACTGACCTGAGCACAAACTGCGTGCTCGTGCCCCTCCGCTCTCCCGACCTCTAGGGGACAGTGAGGAAGGTGACGTGGCGCAGCCTTGGATAGTAGCCACGCTCACACATGAGCCGCCTGAGGCCAGGAACCAGTCCTCCACACTTCCAGAGTCCTAGACTTTCAAATCTCAACAACCCCACCCATGCTCTGGCTGCGTGCTTGTGCCCCTCCACCATCTCTCCACATTGCGAGCTGTCGGCCAGCAGGCGGGGAGGTGTGGTGGCACTTTCAATCGCTGGGAGACGGAGCCTCGAGCCTGACGCCCAGAGCATAAACCACAGATCCGACAGGAGCAGCAGGAAGCATCGCAACCAAGACGCAAATAGTGAGAGAAGAGAGGCCTCAAGCTCCCTTGCTGTCCCTTCTTGGGATGCCAAAGAGGAAATGTAGTACGTGCTGGCAAGGGATGGGCAACTGCTTAACCCCGCAATCTACGTGTATGGGGTAAGTGCCTCACTGCCCTTGGCACCTAGGACACCTGAAGGAAACAGCGGAGACCACCTAGACTACACAACAACGCTAGTCTGCCCTGAAGGAAAGGGCTCTATAACCTGATACCTCTGCACCCCAGCAGCAGAGGGCTCAGAGAAGGGGCGTGCTCATGCAGGATCACATGCATTGGGGGCATCAGACATCCAATCCAAAAACCTGGGGCCAAGCCCAGCAAATGCCACTGCTCCAGCAGAGACACTTTCGGGGGGCCCCAAAGCGCAAAGAACACTGTCATGCCTGCATTGACAACAGTCCACCACGGTCCCCACACCACTTGTGAATCCACTTCCCAAGCAGTCTCTTGTTGATCGGAAGCCAGTGAAAGTCTTTCAGGTGCCCGGAGATGTGGTGACAGCAGGGGATGTCCAGGATAAGTTTTGCGGCGGCGTTCTAGATTCTTTGCAGCTTTTTTTTTTTTAGCTTTTGGGTGGTGCCGGCATAGTGTGTTGCTGTAGTCAAGCGTGCTGCTGACGAGCACCTGGGTGACCTTTCTTCTGGATTCAATGGCGATACACTTGAAGATGTTTCAGAGCAGGCTGAACACGTGGAAGCAGGAGGATGAGACAGCATTGATTTGGTGGTTCATTGAGAGTGAGGAGTCGAGCATGATGCTGAGTTTGCATGCAGGGTTGGTCAGTGTGGTGAGGGGGGCTCTGAGTGTCCCAGGCCACTGGGAGTCGTCCCAGGCGGAGGCGGTTGTTCCCAAGATGAGGACTTCTGTTTTGTCAGAGTTGAGCCTGAGTAGCATCTGTTCTTCAACCAGGCAGCGACTACCTTCATCCCATTGTGGAAGTTGCTCTTTGCGGCTGCAGGTTTGTTGGTGAGGGAAAGAATCAGTTGGGTGTTGTCGGCATAGGATACGATGTTGAGTCTGTGGTTTCTGATGTCTGCAAACAGGGCTCATGTAGATGTTGAAGAGTGTGGGGTTCAGGCAGGATCCCTGAGGGACGCCACAGTTGATACGTAGGAAGCTTGACTCCCTGGGTTCGGCCGGTGAGGAAGGAGAGGATCTATTCTAGGGTTTGCCATAGATGCCGGTGTTGTGTAGTCTTGTGCAGAGGGTGTGGTGGGAGACGGTGTCAAAGGCGGCAGAGAGGTCCAGGAAGATGAGGGCTGCAGTTTTGCCTCAGTCGAGGAGATTACGGATGTTGTCTGTTTCAGCAAGAAGAGCAGTCTGTGCTGTGGTTGCTTCTGAAGCCTGATTGGGAGGGGTCCAAGATGCGGTTGGTTTCGATTAACTTAGTGAGTTTGGCATTGATGGCTTTCTCAATGACTTTGGCTGGGAAGGGGAGGAGGGAGATGGGTCTGTAGTTCTTGAGGTCCGTTGGGTCTATGGAGGGTTTCTTCAGCAGGGGTTTGATCTCTGCTTGTTTCCAGTCTTCAGGGAAGGTGGCGGTCTCAATGGAGCAGTTGATGGTACAACAGAGTTCGGGGTGACGGTGTCGCCGGCTCTGTTTAAGATGTGGTGGGGGCAGGGGTCCGAGGGAGCTCCAGAGTGAACAGTCTTCATGATTCGTACCGGGTCATCGGTGGTGAGGGTGGTCCAGTTGGTCAGGGTTGGCTGGGATCTGGAACATTTGGGTGCAGTGGTTTTGGGTGTGGTTGGTGGGTCCTGTGTTACGAATCTGTCATAGATGTCTGGGATCTTGCGGTGGAAGAAGGTGGCAAAGTTGTCACAGAGATCTTAAGAGGGGGATGGGGAGTGTCAGTGGTATCCGTGCAGGGTTTTGTGAATTATTTGTTCATGGTGAAGAGTTCTTTGCTGTTGTGTGCGTTGGAATTGATTCATTCCTGTATGGCAGTTTTCTTAATGACTCTGATGAGGTGGTGGTGTGCGGTGATGGTGGTTTTGAAGGCTGCGTGGTCTGTCGGGGTCTTGATGCTCTTCCGTCTTCTCTCGAGTCACCTGTAGGTGGGTCTGGACTCTTCGAGGGCAGGGGAGAACCAGATGGATTTCTCGGCGGTCTGTTGCCCGGAAGGTTTCATGAGGGGAGCCACAGCATTGATGCAATCAGAGATCCACAGGTGGAGGTTGCATACAGATGTGTTAGCATCCGTGGAGGTTGGTGGTGGTGTGTTGCGGAGGAGAGTTGGTCTTCAGAGACCTTGTTCCAGGTTCTGCGTGGGTAGCAGTGGGCGTAGTGGTGTTGGAATGGCCTTATGAAGAAGAAGTGAACTCAGCAGTAGTCAGTTGTAGGGATCTGGCTCTGTATGTAGTATATCAAAATGAGATATAGTGTGCACAGAGTCAGGGGGTTGTCCAGAGGCTTAATAGAGGCTAAAGTAGATAATACTAAGGCTCTCTTTTGTGGTAGTGTGGTCAAGCAGTTAGGCTTATGAGAGTGTAGTGCAAAGCATTTGTTGTACAAACACAAGCAACAGAAGCACACACTCAATGACTTAACTCCAGACCAATGATTTTTATGTAGCAAAAATATATTTTCTTACTTTATTTCTAGAACCCTAAGATTCAAGTTGCAGATAAGTACATCAATAGATTCGTATTTCACACATATATCAACAGTAATTTATTTGAAATCGATAAGTTATACAGTTTTTGAAATATTGGCAATTATCTGTTTTAAAAGTTGACACTACAATTTTCAGAAACAGTCCCTATGGGGAAAGGAAAGTTAGTACGATTAACAGGTTAGTACTTGACTTACAGTTCCAGTCTCTGGGGGTTAGGAGATCCACAGGTTGGGGTTCAAGTTAACTCCAAACACCCACCACCAGCAACACGGGGCCAGCCGGGTGCAGAGGTCAAAGTTGAGACAAATTTAACATGGTCTCCTATGGAGACTGTGGGCACTCGGAATCAGGCCTACCTGCATGTAAGTACCCATGACTTCAGGGGAGACCGGGGGGTTTAAAGGAGCAAGTGGGGGCACACGTTGGTGCCAAACATACATGCTCAGCCGCACTGGGGCAGCTGGGTGCAGGCTGAAACAAGGCATTGGGTTTCTAATGCTTTCCTATGAGGGGACCCTGGGGGTCACTACAATGCTGCAGGTGAGGTCCAGGAGGTTGACTGGGGCAAACCACAGGGTTTGGACAGGGAGAAGGGCTGCCTGCTGAACGTAGCTGGACAGGAGGTCGGGTTCTCCAATGCCTGGGGACTGCGGGTGCAGTGGTCTTTTAGCATCCGATATCTTCATCCTGAGCACCAGCCACGGGCATCAGGTGCAGAGTGGTTAGGACTCGCGGATCCGGGGAGTCTCTGGAGTCCCTTGGAGTTGTTTCTTTGTGGACTGGGCTGCTGTCTTTGGGAGTTCTTGGTCCATTGGGGTGCAGGGCAGTCCTCTGGAGCTTTGTAGAGGTCGCTGGGTGCATTGCTTTCTAGTTGCAGGTTCTTTGAAGCAGGAGACCGGCCGGTAGAGCTGGGGCCAAGTCACTTTGCGTCTTCCTTCTTCTCTGGTGGGGGTTCAGCTTAGCAGTCCTTCTTGTTTCTTGTTAGGTTGCCAGGAATCTGATGAGCTGGGTTCAGGGAGACCCCTAAATCCTGGATTTAGGGGCATTTCAGGGGTCAGAGGGCAGTAGCCAATGGCTACTGTCCCTGAGGGTGGCTACACCCTTCTTATGTCCACTCCCTTTGGGGAGGGGGACATAAACATAACCTTATTGGTCCCTGACCTCCAAACCTGCAGGGAGGGGATCGCCTCAGCTATGGACACCTTAGGGGTGGTCCTTATCTGGGGTGGTCACTCCTCCCTGCTTTCCCTAATTTTCCCACCAGACTTGCCGCCAAAAGTGGGGCTTTGTCCGGTGGGCGGGCAATTCCACTAGCTGGAGTGCCCTGGGGCACTGTAACCAGAGGCTTGAGCCTTTGAGGCTCACTGCCAGTTGTTGTAGTTCCTGCAGGAGGGAGGTGTGATTCACCTCCACCCAGGACAGGCTTTGTTTCTGGCCACAGAGAGCACAAATGCACCCCATGTGGTCAGAAACCTGTCTGAAAGTGGCAGGCCGGCACAGACTGGTCAGTCCTGCACTAGCAGTTTGTCCAACATGCAGGGGGCATCTCTAAATCCCACACTGGCATCAGTGTGGGGTTATTGTGCTGAGAGGTTTGATACCAAACTTCCCAGTTTTCAGTGAAGCCATTATGGAGCTGTAGAATTCGTAATGACAAACTCCCAGACCATATACTCAATATGGCTAAACTGTGCTTAAAATGTCTAAGAATGGACCTAGACACTATAGAGGCATATTGCTCATGCAGCTATGCCCTCACCTGTGGTATAGTGCACCCTGCCTTAGGGCTGTAAGGCCTACTAGAGGGGTGACTTACCTATGCCACAGAAAGTGTTTTGTGGGCATGGCACCCTGAGGGGGATGCCATGTCGACATTGCTTTTTTCTCCCCACCAACACATGCAATCTGCACTGGCAGTGTGCATATGTTAGGTGAGGGGTCCCTTAGGGTGGGACAACACATGCTGCAGCCCTTAGGTACCCTCCCTGGTCACAGGGCCCTTGGTACCATGGGTACCTTTTACAAGGTACTTAACTGTGTGCCATGGGTGTGCCAATTGTGAAAACAAAGGTACATATTTTGGGGAAGAACACTGGTGCTGGGGCCTGGTTAGCAGAATCCCAGCACACTTTCATTCGAAGTTGGCATAAATATCAGGCAAAAAGTGGGGGGTAACCATGCCAACAGTGGCACTTTACCACATCAGTCCATTGTAGTTCGGAGGTGTGGCTGCTGGGGGAGTAGATGGCCCAAGAGGGATACTTCCAGTTTTGAGTGTTGCCCTTTGGATTAAGGGATGCCTCTGCCTCCTTCCAGAGGTTGGTGAACAGGGTCCTGGCTGGAAAGGAGGTATTCTCTGCCACCTACGTAAATCAATCAATCAATAAATTTATAAAGCGCGCTATGTACCCGTTAGGGTTTCGAGGCGCTAGGGGAGGGGGGTGCTGCTATCGTTCGAAGAGCCATGTCTTGAGGAGTCTCCTGAAGGTGAGGAGGTCCTGGGTCTGGCGTAGTGAGATCGGGAGTGAGTTCCAGGTCTTGGCGGCGAGGTAGGAGAAGGATCTGCCGCCAGAGGTCTTGCGCTGGATTCGGGGGACGATGGCGAGAGCAAGGTTGGCAGAGCGTAGTTGACGTGAGGGAGCGTAGAAGTTGAGTCTGGTGTTCAGGTAGGTGCGTTCTGGATGCGTTGGAGTCGTTTGATGTCTTTTGTTGGAATGCCTGTGTAGAGTGCGTTGCCGTAGTCGAGTCTGCTACTGACGAGGGCTTGGGTTACCGTCTTTCTGGTTCCTGTTGGAATCCACTTGAAGATTCTGTGGAGCATACGGAGGGTGTTAAAACAGGAGGATGAGACTGCGTTGACCTGTTTGGACATGGTGAGGGCGGAGTCGAGGATGAAGCCGAGATTTCGTGCGTGGCTGGCTGGGGTGGGTGGGGGGCCCAGGGCGGTGGGCCACCACGAGTCGTTCCAGGCCGAGGGGGTGCGCCCAAGGATGAGGACTTCCGTCTTGTCGGAGTTAAGTTTCAGGCGGCTGTTGCTCATCCACTCGGCGATGGATTTCAGTCCCTCGTGAAGGTTGGCTTTGGCGGTGAGAGGATCTTTGGTCAGGGAGAGGACGAGCTGGGTGTCGTCGGCGTAGGAGAGGATGCTGAGGTTGTGCTGGCGGGCCAGTTGTGCGAGGGGGGCCATGTAGACGTTGAACAGCGTTGGGCTTAGTGAGGAGCCTTGGGGGACGCCGCAGATGAGGTTGGTGGCTTTTGAGCGGAAAGGTGAGAGTCGGACCCTCTGGGTTCTGCTGGAGAGAAAGGAGGAGATCCAGTTGAGGGCTTTGTCTTGGATGCCGGCTTCGTGTAGACTGGTTAGTAGGGTGCGGTGGCAGACTGTATCGAAGGCGGCTGATAGGTCTAAGAGGATCAGGGCTGAGGTTTCGCTGTTGTCCATTTGTAGTCTGGTGTCATCTGTGGCGGCGAGGAGTGCAGTCTCTGTGCTGTGGTTTCGTCTGAACCCGGATTGGGAGGGGTCTAGGATGGAGTTGTCTTCTAGGTAGTGGGCGAGCTGCCGTTGACGATCTTCTCGATGACTTTCGCTGGGAAAGGGAGGAGGGAGATCGGTCGGAAGTTTTTGAGATCGTTGAGGTCAGCCTTAGGTTTCTTGAGGAGGGGTTGGATTTCTGCGTGCTTCCAGCTGTCCAGGAAGGTAGCGGTGTTGAAGGAAAGGTTGATGATCTTGCGGAGTTTGGGGGCGTCGGCTTTGTTGAAAACTTGATGTGGGCAGGGGTCAGAGGGAGATCCTGAGTGGATGGAGTTCATGGACTTTAGGGTTTCGGCGTCGTCTACTTGGGTCCAGGTGGTGATGTGGTCGGCGTGGGAGGAGTAGTAGGGGGTGGGGTCTGGCGGAGGTGAGGTGTTGAAGCTGTCGTGGATGGCTGCGATTTTCTGGTAGAAGAAGGTGGAAAGATCGTCACAGAGTTTCTGGGATGGAGGGATGTCGTTGACGTTGACGTTGGAGAGTTCCTTCACGATGCTGAAGAGTTCCTTGCAGTCGTGAGTGTTGTTGTTAAGGCGTTCTGTGAAGTGGGAGCGCTTGGCGAGTCGGATCAGTTGGTGGTGTTCACGGTTGGCTTCCTTGAGGGTAGCAAGGTTCTCAGGTGTGCGCTCGAGGATCCATTTTTTCTTGAGTTTCTGGCAGGTGCGTTTGGAGGAGGTCAGTTCGTCTGTGAACCAGGCTGTTTTTTTCTTTTCTTGGTTGGCGGTGGGTCTCTTGAGTGGGGCTAGGATGTTGGCGCAGTTGAGGATCCATTGTTGGAGGTTGATGGTGGCGGAGTCTGGGTCGGTGGGGTCGGTGGTGGGTTTTTGGCGAGGGTGTTGGTTAGTTGGTCTTCGGTGACTTTTCCCCAGCGGCGGTGAGGCGGTAGAGGGGTGCGGTGGTGTTCGGTGTTTTTCTTGAAGGAGAAATGGACGCAGTGATGGTCGGTCCAGTGGAGTTCGGAGGTGTGGCTGAAAGAGATGTGGTTGCTTGAAGTGAAGAGTGGGTCAAGGGTGTGGCCGGCGATGTGGGTGGGAGTGTTGACCAGTTGACGGAGTCCGAGGTTGGAGAGGTTGGTGGTCAGTGATGCGGTGTTGACGTCGTTGTTGTTCTCCAGGTGGAAGTTTAGGTCTCCCAGGAGGATGTAGTCTGAAGAGGCGAGGGCGTGGGTGCTTGCGAGGACGGAGACGGTGTCGCTGAAGGGGGCTCTTGGTCCTGGAGGACGGTGTATGAGGGTTCCTCTGAGGGTAGTGTTGGGGTCCGTGTGAATCTGGAAGTGGAGGTGTTCGGCTGTCTTGAGGGTGTCGTCCGTGTGTGTGTGGATCTTGAGGGTAGATTTGTGGGCGATGGCTATTCCTCCGCCGATTCCGTTGGTGCGATCTCTTCTGGTGATTTTGTAGCCTTCAGGGATGGCGATGGCGATGTCAGGGGCCGAGGAGTCGTTCCACCAGGTTTCGGTCAGGAAGGCTACGTCTGGGGCGGTGGTGTCGAGCAGGTCCCAGAGCTCGATGGCGTGCTTTCGCGCGGAGCGTGTGTTGAGGAGGATGCAGTGCAGGTGGTTTGTGTTGGATGTTGCTGGCTTCGTTGTTCTGTTGCAGGTGAAGTTGCAGGTGCGGCAGGAAAAAGGTCCTTTGGTGTTCTTCGGGCTGGCCTGGAAGCACTCTGTGGAGGGGCCAGGGTGGAGGGCGAGGAGTTCGCTGGCCGAGTATCGAAGGCATGGGGCGCGGGGCGTGAGGACCAGGGGGGGTGGCGCTGGGCACGGTCCAGGCGCGGACGGGCGCAGACGGGCTTGCCTCTGGCGCGCCTCCGGCGCACCAGCGGCGCGGACGCGCAGCGCCAGCCATTAAGAAGGGAGGGGGGAGGGAGGAGGGAGGAGCAGCTTGGAGGTGGGAGGGAGTGGCGAATGGGGGCTCGAGGGGGGCGGGCCGCAGGGAGAGAACTGCAAGGGGAAGCGCCCAAGGGGCGAAAACAAGAAAAACAAGGCACAAAAAAGTCGGGCACAATTTGAAAAACAGTCACAAAAATACACTAATGGCACAAAATACAATCGGGGTACAGCAATCAGAGGGGCACAATGGGGGCAGATGCGCAGGAGGCAAGGCGCTTGAAAAACAATAGAAAAGCACTTACAGGACAGCGAAAAGTGGCACAATCAGAAGGGGCAAGACGGGGGTAGAAGCGCAAAAAGGCAAGGCGCTGAAAATATAGAAAAACACTTACAGGACGGCGGAAAGCGGCACACGGGTCAAGTGAAGCTTACTAGAGCCCACTAGACACCAGGGATGAGGCGCAGGAGGATGCCTGCTGGTGGAGGAGGGCCTCGAACACGCTAGCAGCAGCGTGGGCGGGGGTCAGAGGCAGGAGACAGCAGGTTGGTGCTGCGGACGTGGGGGGCGAGCTCTAGACCTTAGGCAGGTCAGAGGTCGCTCACTTGCGACGCGCAGCGCCAGCCATTAAGGAGGGAGGAGCAGCTGGGAGGCGGGAGGCGGGAGGGAGCGGCGAATGGGGGCGCGAGGTGGGCGGGGCCGCAGGGAGGTAGCGGCAGGGAGAGAACTGCAAGGGGGAGCGCCCAAGGGGTGAAAACAAGAAAAACAAGTCACAAAAAAGTCGGGCACAATTTGAAAAACAGTCACAAAAATACACTAATCGCACAAAATACAATCGGGGTACAGCAATCAGAGGGGCACAACGGGGGCAGATGCGCAGGAGGCAAGGCGCTTGAAAAACAATAGAAAAGCACTTACAGGACGGCGAAAAGTGGCACAATCAAAAGGGGCACGACGGGGGCAGAAGTGCAAGGAGGCAAGGCGCTGAAAATATAGAAAAACACTTACAGGACGGCGGAAAGCGGCACACGGGTCAAGTGAAGCTTACTAGAGCCCACACCAGGGATGAGGCGCAGGAGGATGCCTGCGGGTGGAGGAGGGCCTCGAACATGCTAGCAGCAGCGTGGGCGGGGGTCAGAGGCCGGAGACAGCAGGTTGGTGCTGCGGACGTGGGGGGCGAGCTCTAGACCTAAGGCAGGTCAGAGGTCGCTGGGTACCTGTATTCAGTTTCAGCTGGGTGGAACACCTCTACAACCTCCAGGAGGTGCATCAGGCCCTGCTGCAGGTGGGCCTTATTATGAAGGACAATAAGTGCCAGATACAACAAAGAATAGTGATGTATCTGGGCCACCTGTTGGGCAGGGGCAAGGTGCAGCCTGTTCAGGCCAAAATTGAGGCCATCTTGGCAACTCTCCAAAGTAAAGACTGAAGTGAGGGTCTTCCTGTGCGTCACAGGATACTATAGGAGGGTTGTTAAGGGACATGGGGCCAGATGTACAAAGTCTGTTTGCATTTCTTAATGGTCCAAATTGCTATTTCGTGCTGTTAAGAAATGCAAACTGTACTTTTCTTATGTATAAAGCCCTATAAGGAATCGCAAATTGCAATTTCCACCCTCTAGAAATCGCAATTTGTGATTTCTAGAATAGGAAATCACAAATAGGGGTTTCCAATTTGCCATTCCTATTCTGATGTACCATGCATTTCCTAAATGCGACTTGGGCATTCAGAAGATGCAATTACCATTGACTTCAAGTTGATTATTAACTGGGTGCAATTTCTAAAAAGCACCCAAAAGTGTTTTTTTTAAATTGCAATAGAGCACACACGTGCCCCTTAGGCGTATGTGTGCTCTACAGGTGCACCCCTATTTTTGTGGTGCACCAAGGGAGCTGTTTTGCCCATTGCCATACTTGGTTTTGCATTTCCTAAATAGAGATTTCTTAATAAGAAATCACTATTTAGGCAATGCAAAACCAGACCAATGACTGAAATGCAGTGGTATTTGTAGGAATCGCTGTTAGGAAATTGGTATCTTAATACATTGCATTTTACATTTCTTAAATAGCAATTTCTATGAAGTCGCTATTCAAAAAAGGCAAAATTGCATTTTCATACATCTGGCCTATGGGATCCTTGTTGCCCCCTTAACAGAGCTGACATACACGATGCTGCCAGAAAGGTGATCTAGACTGAGCCCTGTTTAGAAAGCCTTTGCCACCTTCAAGGAGGCCATGTGTAGAGCACCTGTTCTTTAAGGCTCTTGACTTATCAAAGAAGTTCATTGTGCCGATGGACAACTGGCATAGGGGCTGTCTTGGTACAGTTAATTAGGAGGGCCTAGATAAACCAGTAGCCTTCAGTAGCAGGAGGTTACTTCCCCTGGATCAAAAGTAGTGTGCTATTGAGAAGGAGGCCTTTGCTGTTGTCTGGACACTAAAGAAGCTGAGACAATACCTGTTTGGAACTTATTTCTGACTTCAGATACACCACAGGCCCTTCAGCTGACTCATGCAAATGAGGGGTGAAAATCCAAAGCTGTTGAGGTGGTCCATCTCCCTGCAGGTAATGGACTTTATTGAGATACATCGTCCATGGTCAGACCACTCCAGTGCTGATGGTCTCTCCAGGTTCTTCTGCCTTACTGAAAAGAACTCCCAGGAATTTGGGCAGTTCGCCCCACTTTCAGCTGGGGGCACATGTGTTGAACCTGTCAGCCTTAGGGTGGTTTTCCCGCCAAGCTTTTTATCTTACTTCTCCATTTTATTTTCTAATTGTGTTTTTGTTTTGGGCTTAGGACTCTGTGCAATTTACTACTGCTAAATTACTTGTGCTCCCATCCTAAACCATGGTAAAATTGGCTTACTGCAAATTGGTACATATAATTTACTTATAAGAACCTAGTAACATGGTACCCCCGGTACACAGGGCCTGTAAATTAAATGCTACTATACTAGTGGGCCTGCAGCTCTAATTGTCCCACCTACTTAAGTAGCTTGTGAAATGTGTCCCAGGCATGCCATTGCAGCCTGTGTGTGCAGTTTTAAACTGCCATTTTGACCTTGAAAAGTACACCTTTTTCCAGGCCTAAACTTTCCTTTTTAATATATATGTCACCTCCTGGGTAGGCCCTAAACAGCCCACAGGGCAAAGTGCAATGTATTACAAATGCTGGAATCATACTTTTAGGTTTTACATCCTGGTACTGAAAACTTTTACATTTGTTTTCACTACTGAAAGGCCTATCTCTTCCTTAGGATAACATGGGTTACCTTATTATATTCAATAAGTGATAACGTTCAATGGGGAGGAGGTAGGAACACTGAGTTTGGTGTATAAAGAATTGTAATCCAAAACCATCCTTAATTGTAAAGTTAATTTTAAGTTTCTATTTTGAAAAAGCCACTTTAATAAAATTGGCATTTTCTTGTCCTGATTCCTGCAGCCTGTATCCTGGGCCACAGGGCTATGTTTAGCTGGTAGTTGGCCTTTGTGTAGTGCTCCCAGATAGTGCGACAAATGGGGAATAGGTGTTGGCGGGATGGGCTGTCTCTGACTTGAAGTGGAGGGGGTGCGGGAGCTGGAGATGGAGCTGTCACCTACCCCACTTAAACACCTCACACCACTCTGCCTCAGCACAATGACAAAGGGCTTCACAATAGTCTTTTGTTCTCACATACAAGAGAAAAGGACTGGGTATGCATCTTGAATCCAGGACCACCAGAGTGACTCAAAGGGCTAATTGACTGAACTCCTGATCAGGGCTTCAGGGACAGAAAAGATTCCAACCACCTTGAACCCAGCACCTGGACTCTACTGTGAGTCCTGCCTCCAAGTGGTGCCACCCCAGTCTTGGACCCTTGGAAGTGGGCTTGAAGGTGATTTGTCAGCCCAGAGATGGTATTTCGGGCAGAACTCATGCAGTGTGACACATCTCCTTGTAGCTCGGCATCAGAACTGCAGATGCGCAATGCTTCTTTGAAACAGGACGTTGCATCGTAGCTCCCTGGAACTACCGCTGCACAATGCACCCATTAGAGGGGGATCTCCCAACTCTCTTCAACTAGAATTTAAGGTACTTTGTTCACCAGGCCTGACTTGGTCCATACTCCATTGCAGTGGGTCTGAACTTGTGACTTTGTCCCAGTCTTACGAGCCCAGCTAACCACAGTTGGCACTCTGTGCTTCAAATTACCATTATTTTATCTAAATATTTAAAATTGCATATCACAATTTCCACTGATTGGATTTTTGTTATTTGGGTCTCAAATAACCTAATACATTTTACTCTATTTTTCCAATTTGCTGTGGCTTTTTCTTGTGATGTATTTTCACTTTATTACTGTTTGAAGTGCTGCATAAATACTTTACACGTTGCCTCTAAGTTAAGCCTGACTGCTTTTGTGCCAAGATACTGAAGAGTTAAGCACAGGTTGAATTGGGGTTGCTTGTGACTTCACCGACAGGCTTTATGGTTGCTGCTTGAGTAGGATTTCACCCCCTCAACCAGTATCCCAGTTTCATAGTCATGCCACACAAAAACCATGCTGTATCGTTTAAATGTAGCTTTTCAGTACACAGCACCAGTTCAGTTCCTGCCACGCAAATGGTAAGACCCGTCTGAGCCAACACCCATCCAGCTGATGCAACTCTTGGCAGCTGCTATCAGAAAAGCCAATCCTGGAGGTGAGTAGGATATGGGCCATGTAAAGGGTCATCAAGTAATGCTTGGGATTCCTGGTCTTTTGCCTGAAAGTGAACTTGGTCCATATGAAGGGAGGAACAATTCAACTGCTACATGTATATATTTGCCATCTATTATTTAGTGCATAATAAGTACAGGAGGTCCGGTTAAGGTTAGGTAGTGCAGTGCTATTTGACCCAATTTCCAGCAAAAATGCCACAACAGAGTTTTTTTTTTTTTTTTGGTTTTGTTTTTTGTTTTTTGTTTTTTAATGCTAGTTATGAAGGACAGATAACGGTCCCCACGGAAGTTCAGTGGATAGCCAATGTATGATACCAGACATTAAAATCAGCTTCGGCGTAATTGAGAAATTTTAAGGTGTCCCCTTTCAAATGGAGTTTTCTGACTTCCAAATGTGAGGAGCACGGCTCGTCTGCGATGGTGTTAGGTGATGTGGGTATTAAGTTTGGGTTGTGTGATGGGCAAGTAATAAGAGGCCAGTCTTGAGCCACTTGATGAAGGCTGTGCAAACCATGTCACGGCCTTGGCTGTCTTCCACTTTCACACGCCGCTTCCTGGGTACTTGTACTTTGGGCTCAGAAAAGAGTGAAATTAAATTTAATTTTCACTTTCACTTTCATTTTCATCAAAGCGGAGGATTTTAAAGATAGAAAAATTTGAACTAAAGCTAATTTAGGCGTAAAAAGAGTGTGTCTCATGCCTAAATCGGGATATTGTCATCTGCACACACGAAGAACAGAAATTATCTTTGGTTTTCATGTGAGCTAAAATAAAAACCGTAAACTGTTAGCATGTGTTGTCGAAAGGAATGACGATACTACCGCACCTCAGATAATGAGGTACACCAATCTGTAACGCTCTCATATAAAGTATAATTAAAGCTGAGAAAATGTCCTCCCTGAAAGGATTTTTAATTCCACCGGCCTTTCCAAAGAACGGTTTCACAATGGCGCAGGACTTCAATACCCTACCGCCATAAAATATGAAATGCCACTATCACCAGTCCTTTCGATACATGTAGGTTCGACACAAATCACACCAGGGACACTTGTAAATCGTGACGTAGGTACTTAAGCGACCCTGTTCCGAAAAGGCGCTTAAGGCCACTTCTTTTAGCTGTAAGCCACACCCACCTGATAGGCTTCAGCAGCTCCTCCCTAAAGCATTCCATTTTTCCACACCTCTGGAAGGCTGCAGTAGTGAGTGAGACTTCTGCAAATGAAGCCTTCCCTTGGAGTGAAGGACATGGACACTGTTATACCCATCTTACTCCTCCTTCACATGTCCAAATGTCTGGAAACAATAGCCCTCTTCAGATCTTTGCAGACTCTAACATCCTCATCGATGGCAACAAGTGGGCTTTTGCCCAAGTCTTAGTACTGAGTTAGTGGTCATATTGTCCCTCAATGATATTCCTCCTCATTGATAAAGGGGAAAGTGGCATGATAGTCCTTTTAGACTTGTCAACAGCATTTGCTACCATTGACTAAATATCCTGCATAATAGTCCTGGGGACAACCACATCTCTGGGTATCACTGGTATGAATAAAATCTTTCATTTACGGGAGATCACAAGTGGTATCTCTTCCCCTGTACACTTCGAAGGCACGTGACATTGACTGAGGGCCCCCAAGGATCAGTCCTCTAGCCCTTTCTGTTCAACATATGGATGCTGCCCCTTGCTTAGTTTATCCAATAACCAGGAGTATGCTTTTACATGTATGCTGATGATATTTAGCTCTAGTGCGCAAGAGCTTCCCAATAAACAAGCAAGTCATTTAATGGAGGCACTCACTGCCTCAAGATGAACCCAACTAAAAACGAGATCTTAATGACCTATGCTTCATCTGCTCGGGGATGGGTCAAACCCTTATGGCCATGTATAATATATATGTAATTGGTAGCCCCCCCCCGCCGATCCTTCAACAGTGGTACGTATTAAAGAGCTCTCTTCAACTACTTCCTGTCTCTGTAAATCCAATCCATGAATGTGGGCCACACTTGGTTCACGTATGGTTGCCTTCTAAAAATAGACTTTCCTCTATATTGATTATTCTGTGCCTACACCAGTAGTAAACACTTAGCAGTCATTTCTTGACTGCACTAATTCAATCTACCTTGAATCTCTGTTCAAAATCTAACATCATCTGTAACTCACAATGTTGTGGCGTGAGTGTTTACAAAAGCTAGCAGAAAGTCACATCTCACCAGTATTGTGATCTCCACACTGGCTATCCATTCGATCTCCCTAGCTTTTGAGGCCCTAACAATTGCCCATAAAGTTCTATACCATAGATCACTCTATCCTATGGCCAATACATTTCCTTCTATATACTGTCATGCTTCCTCAAATCAGAAAAACGATTCTTACTTGCCACTACTAAGACCAGAATGATCACGTGAGAAGGATATTCCTTTTGACCAGCAGCAGTCAAACTGTGCAATACCCTCTAGATTTTGGGAGTACAAACAAGTCTACTTCAATCACCAGCTGAAAAAATTTGTTATTTGCTATTATAACCTCTATTACGTTGTAAGGTTGTTTCTTCCCAAAGCACCAAGAAGCATATCCAATGGAGCTCCGTACAAATGAATTGTAACATAATAAAATTATATCATGGATAGTCCCTTCTGCGGTTTTACTTTTTGTTTTGTCCTTGATTCCTGGAAGGCGCAGCAACATATTGTCCTAATATAGGGTGACCAGGCGTCCCGGATTTCCCCTGACAGTCGCGGTTTTTAGAGGACTGTCCTGGTGTCCCGATGCTTCTTTTAATTTAAAACAAATGTCCCGGTTTTTGGGACAAAGGTCAGATCATTACATAAATGTCCCGGTTTTTGGGACAAAGGTCAGATTATCTATGGAAGCATATGTTAAAGGTATGCTCTCCTTTGACAGGCACCTACAAAGTATGAAATAATTAAAGTAATTTATCTGTTACTGTCAGGCAACACAGTCCCCTGTCTGCTCCCAGCAGACAGATGAGTGGGGAGCAGAGAGAGTTGGTTGGGGGTGCAGGGTGGGAGGTCAAGCCACTGCTAATTTTATATGTGTAGTCTTTTAAATGTGTGTGGGACAGGCCAGGTATAAAAGGGAGTGTAAAGTCTTTAGTCCTTCTTTTATGTCTGACCTGTCCCGTTTTTGATCCTCAAAATCTGGTCACCCTACCTAATAACAAGCATAGAACAATCCAGACCGTTGGTAAAGGTGTCAGGGCCTGGTTGGTTTCCTGTCCTCTGGTACTGATACATAACTTTGCAGAAGGTCCCAAGCTATAAACGTGCTGCTAAATTAATCCTCATCCTATAGTGGGATAAAGAGGGTGTTTCAAAATGTAAAGACAGACAGCAAGCATTCAAGGTAGAGTAAAAGTCAAAAAATGTCCTCTACCACCATGAAGAATACATGAAATGTACACATAAATAAGCTAGCAGATTGTCACTGCCTGCCTTTGATAATGTGGGATCAGGGCAGCACATACACTAATGGCGGATCATTGCCTTCTCTGGCTTGGCTGCACTGCTCGGCCAGAAGTGGGGTGGGAGTGACAAAATCAGCAGGCGTGGCTCCAGAACCCATGGCAGATGGTACACAGGACTATTTGCATGATCTTGATTGACACAGCAGTGTTGATAGGAATCTCCTCGCTCATAGTAACCGGTATGATCCTGCTCCTGAGGGCGCAGCACACAATGAGACGTGTTCACAGTGACGAGGCCAAGATAGGGTGACCACCTGGCATTGAGGCAAATTCTGGACAGGACTGCAAAAAATTCAGGACAAAGGGTCAAAATTCAGGACAAAAATTCTGGACAAAGGGTCAAAATTCAGGACAAAAATCTAAGAACAAACGTCTGTTCTACAAACACACTCAAGAGAGGCCATGCCTCACTATGTTGTCAGTGCATTTATTTACTCTTTTTTAACATAGCACTATTTATTCATTGTGGTCTTTTTGTGATTGCCTCCTGGTATGCTACATTCAGGTATCACATTATGTCCTTGTTCAGTTGTAAATTAATGCCCTTCAGTACTGCGACAAGGCCATCACCCCTACCCAAATCTACCCAATCTTGCTTGATTATGTTTCTGAACATTTTAAAACACCTGGCAAATAGTTTGGGAAACCTTAAGGTAATTAACCGTATGCTAGTTTAAACAAATTGAACAAAAACATCTGGCTTACCCGAATCGCCCATGGACTTTCACCCTACAAAAAAATTAAAGATGTAGGACAGATGGTGTGGGCGACAGTCTCACACCTAATGTCAGGATGTGAGGTACCCACAACTTGTCTGTAGTCTCACAGCACTACAGTGTATATCTGGGACTCTACATTTATCTCAGAAATGGGATCCCAGACTACCAAAAAAGTGGAGGATGAAATCGAGATCAAATGGGAGATCCACAGCAAGTAAATCAAAGGGTTGTTGCTAAGAACTGGATGAATAAGGATGAGAAGAACAAGGTGGGACAATTCCTAAAATCAGACAAGATGGGTCCACCAAGACTAATGGAAGGTATTGGGTACCTGGGAAGTTGTCTCTGCACACAGCAGAAAAACAGAAGAGGCACTGTCATGTGGTTGAACAAGCAACACCCATCCACTTTGGCAAACGTTTCTGGTGCAATGGTCCGCTGTTTGTGCTTGTGAAGGGTGAGCAGGGGCCAGACTCCTTGCAAGGTTGCGCAAGGCAATTGCCCGCTCTGTCCAAGTCTTTAAATGGTTTTGAAATTGAGCAAAAGCCAAACTAGTGATCTAGGTTATCCCAAAGTGTCAAGTACACTTAGAATCTTCAAAATATTTGGGATGTAAAGTGCACGTACAAAATGTAGGAATTTTAAAATGTAATTAGTGTTTCTTTAACATATGACACTGTTTTCCCCTTTGTATACAATTAGATCTCAGATTGAACTGGGAACCAGTTACCTTTTGATACCTAGTGATTATTTTCTACCATTCTCCCACTGATTTACAGGAGGAAAATCTTGGCAGAGCGTCACTGTCCCTGCAAGCCCAGTTTGTTTTTTGGTCTTCTCTTCTGCTTTCTGTAGTGGGCCACATGGCACTAGTGAAGATGGTGTGCTACCCCAATGATAGTATTATTTTGCAAACCATCCCCTGCTCATCCTTCATTCCTTCATTCCTTCTTCAGACATGCCACACATCTGATTTGGTCGCTGCAGCACCATCGTGTAGCTCTTTCCACTCTAAAACTATCCGTGACTGCGGGTGGATTAGGTCTTCTGGACTTAGAATGCTAATATTCAGCTGCACAGGTCCAGTGGGTGGCTGGCCGGCTTTCTGCCCACCTCCCTGCATGAGATGGGGTTTACTAGTAAAGACTTTTAAGAAAGGCTTAATGCACTGCTCATTGTTTCCTACTGACCATTCTACGGATCACCATCCAGGGCTATCATTCACAGCTTTCTCTTGCCTTGCTAGAACTTGTAAACTCACTGATATGAAGAAACCCTATGCTCCTGCACTACCGTTTGCTAAGCCTTCCCACTCGCACAGGATGGCTGTGCTCTGAGCAACTCTATCTGTGGCATGCTGCAGGTATCTCAAAATTGGGGGATTTGTTTCTGGACGGCCAGCTACTACATTTCCAAACCCCTGTGCCAGACTACCATCTTCACCCCTGTCAACTCCTTATTTACAACCACCTCAAATAATCATTAAATGCCCTATTTCATGTCTGCCATCTAGCACTAACCCTACAAAAGGTGTACCAGAAGCTCTACATCATAGGAACTGGTGGCAAACTGATAGACTGGGTGTACAGAACTTTCTCGCACCATGGAACCCACTCCAGGTCTTCTCGTCATACTACCTGGGTGATTAATGCAGCCAAACCTCTGCAAGATATGGACCGGACTAAAATACTGGACTTTCCCCACAAAGTATCCCACAGCTGTCGCTTTAAGTACATTCATAGTGCTTCCTTGTGAATGCATTCCACCCGTTGCTTGCCATTGGCCTTGTGGTTTGTAACTCACATTTTGTTGCTTTCAATTTGCTGGCTTTATTTGTTTTAGGCTATGCAGCTTAAGTTCATCCCTTCCCTTGCTAAAACCTTATTTACAGTATCCTTCCGAATGCTCCCTTTCTGTAAACAGACCTGTAAATCTTGTTCTTATCTCATCACGCTTGCTGTGCATTAAAAGAACAAAGTCAAATCTCAGGCTCTGTCTTCGGCGGGAACTTTTCTTTCTCTGACCTGAAAGTGAGAGGATTTATGGGACAATCTTGCTGGATACTGGGGTTAGGAAAGAGTTTTTTCTATCACATGACAACATTTAAATAAACTTCAGAATATATCAGAATTAGGAGTACAAATGAAGCACATTTTGTTAATTCTGAACTGTGCAGAAAACAAATACCTTTATATGATATAAACAAATTATTGCATTAGGGGATGCAATATCCACACATCATCGTCTGTGCACAGTATAGTTTGATTTGGAAAACTGTATATCTGTGCAAATCTAATGGTCATTTCAATCAAAAATGTGTTGTTTGTAATGGCAGTGTGTTACCACACCATGCATGCTCCACTCCACTCTGCTCTGCACCACTCCACACCACTGCATCCTACTCTGTATCACTCCACTTTACGCCACTCCATGCCACTGCACGGCACTCTTCTCAATTCTGAACCACTCCACATTATGCCAATGCACTCTATGCTACTTCACGCTATGCCTCTCTACTGTACTCTGTACCACTCTACTCTATGCTAATGCACTTTACACCTCTCTACATCTCTGCGCTCTGCTCGCTATACCACTCCAGTCTAGGCAACACCAGTCTAGTCTGCACAAGTTCACTCTTTATGCCACTCGGCAACACTGCACTGTACGCTCTAAGCTAATGCACTCTGCTAGTGAACTTTACTCTGTAACACTCAACTCTATGCCCCTGCGCTCTACATCAATACACTGTACGTCACTCTAATCTACTCTGCACCTCTGCACTATATGCCACGGCACTCTACACCACTTTACTCTATGCCATCATACTCTATGCCACTCTATGCAACTCCACTCTACCCTGCACCTCTTTACACTAAGCCACTTCACTCTACTGTGAAGCAATCTACATTATGCCACTGCACTCTGTGCCACTGCATTATATGCCACTGCACTCCACCCTGCACCTCTCCCCTCTATTTAACTGCACTCTACTCTGAAACAATCTATTCTACGCCACTACACTCTATGCCACTCTGATCACTGCACTCTAGTTCAATGCACTCTACACCACTGCATGCTGACACTCTACTTTGCAACACTGCACTGGCCGCCACTGTACTCTACACCTCTCTACTCTGTACTACTACATTCCGCACCAGTACACTCTATCCACTCTACTCTGCCCCATGCCACTCTATGCCACTGCATTCTAGACCAGTGCACTCTAAACAACTGCACTGTATGCCACTGCCCTTTACTCTGAACCACTGTACTCTATGCCACTGTTCTCTGTACCACTCTACACCACGGCAATGACACTCTACTCTGCAACACTGCACTCTACACCACCCTACTCTGAACTACTGCATTCTATGCCACTGCACTGTGCATCACTGCACTCTACGCCACTGCACTCTAGGCACTATACTGTACTCTGCACTGCACCACTCTACAATACTCCACTCTGCACCACTCTATACCACTGCACTCAATGCCACATGAGTCTACTCTGCACTTTATGATACTGTATCACTCTGCATTACTGCACTCTCTGCCACTCTATTGTATGCCACTCTACTCCACTGCACTCTGTGCTACTCTACACCATGCCACTCTATGCCACTGCATTCTAAAAAACTGCACTGTACGCCACTGCCCTCTACTCTGCACCACTGTACTCTACGTCACTGCCCTCTGTGCCACTCTACTGCACATCACTGCACTGACACTCTATTCAGCAACATTGCACTCTCCGTTACTATACTGTACACCAATCTACTCTGTATTACTGCATTCTACGCCACTGTACTCTATGCCAATGCACTCTGCATCACTCCACTCTACGCAACTGCACTCTACAGCACTATACTCTATTCTGCACTGCACCACTCTATACTACGCCACTGCACTTTCTGCCACACGAGTCTACTCTGCACTCTATGCCACTGCACCACTCTACACTACTACACTCTCTTCCACTCTATTGTATGCCACTCTACTCCACTGCACTTTATGCCACTCTACTCTGCCCCACGCCACTCCATGCCACAGCACTCTAAACCACTGCACTCTACGCCAATGCACTCTAAACAACTGCACTATACCCCACTGCACTATACTTTGCACCACTGGGCTCTACGCCACTGCTCCTATGCCACTCTACTCCACTCCACACCACTATGCCACTAACTTTTTGCCATGCTGAACAGCAGCCACTTTGGTGTATAACATGGCTTAAACACATTGGCAAAGCCAATAACTCTTGCGTAGACAAGACCTATTGGCTTTGCCAATGTTTGTTAGTACTATGAGGTACTGAGGTCCCTGAAAGAACTGTGAATATGTAAATCCTTATTTTAAACATGCATTCAATGCCTCGTCAGGGGTAGTAAGCGCTATATAATTACAATTTCATCATAATATAGGCTGCTACAAAATGGCAAATACATTTTGGTTAAATAAAAAACAGTGCTTCTCAAATAGAGATTTGAATAGTATACAGTTTATACCTAGTTCTAACACTTTTTATAACACTCCATTAAAACCACGCACTCCACACCTCACCTTGGAAAACCATTGCAGTACCTCTCTAAAAGAAAATATCTTTGACATCAGAAAGTTTCAAGTGAATCCTTTGGTTAAAGTCAATGCAGGTTTTCAAGCCCCTTTGCATTTGTAGTTTTACTAGTTGCCCATTTTTGCATTTCTTTAGGGAAGGAGACACCCTGGCAAGAAGGTCTGATTTTTATCTGTCTGCCCCTCCCTCCCTCAGAGCGCAGGAGACTCCCTGCCTTTGAATCCAGCTGGGGAAACTAATCTGCCTGTGATTTCGCCCTACTCTCCATTGTCCTTTTGGTGAAAGGCTAAAATTACGGACAAATGCCGTCCGTTAAGCATTTCATCATGGACAACAGACGGCAGGGCGAAATTACGGGCAGTCTGTAAAATTTACGGACGGGTGGTCACCCTAGGCCAAGACCGGAAGGGGATGAAGGGCTGAAGCTGTGCCTCTGTACTGACCATGTCCGAGTTGGCGGCAGTCAATGGAAACTAGTGAGTGTGGGGTGCGAGTTATTGCACAAAGTATGAAGTGCTGCATCTTGTGCTGTTAGGAAGGACTTCCAGAGACGAGAGGTGGTGTCTTCCGGTGAATTGGCGAGATGCTATATTGTGACTGGCAAGGCACACAGGTCTTGCCATACCAGAATGAGTGCACAGCAATCCATTTTCAGTGCACTACATCATGCATAATTTTTCACAGCCTGTCTGTATTCCCTATTATGAGTGTGCAACAACATACCAATAAAAGTACATGTACCTGTCTAAATATGAAGAACAGCTGAATCACAGAGAGAAAACTAATTTTATGTCACCCCTGCAAACTGTAAAGTAGAAAGTGTAAACACCTGCAAAATGCCTTGGGCTAGCACAAAGCATGAAGGATTTCTAAACGGGTCTAATCACTCCTTAA
Organism: Pleurodeles waltl; assembly: GCF_031143425.1. Taxonomy (NCBI): domain Eukaryota; kingdom Metazoa; phylum Chordata; class Amphibia; order Caudata; family Salamandridae; genus Pleurodeles; species Pleurodeles waltl. The sequence goes on from NC_090442.1 coordinate 311,314,008, forward strand.
TTTGTAAATAAAAACGTGCCTGTGCATAAAGCCCTCCTTTAAAACACTCAGCTGCTGCAGCTAAATGTGCGAGCAGGGTAGACTGATGGAGCTTAATTGTGAAGCCATCTCGGGCCTCTTCAGTCCATCTACAGCCACTCCTTGCCCCTTCAGCTCACTCCTACAGGTTTCTCCCATTGTGACGCTTTTTCGATTTTCTCTTCCTCCGTCTTTCCCATATGTGCCTTTTGCTCGCAGTTAACGCTTGAGGCAGAAAATAAGTGCCGGCCCTCAAAAATAAGTGCTGGTGCCCTGCACCGGAAACAAAAATCACAAATTAAGCACTGGTCTCAATAAAAAAAATAGTCAGTGGCTGAAGGAGGCCGTCTAAATCTTATTGTGGTGTTTTGTTTTGATGACATGAGTTCTGGCAGAAAGCTCAAACTGTGTGTAGCCTGCCCTTTAACCCCTTAGCTGCTGGGCCTCCCCAACACCCCACCCCCTCACCTCCCTCCACACCCTTCCAGTGCTGAGCCCATTTTTGGCTATTTGGGTAGTTCCCGCTTAGGCCTTCATAACGTTTTATCCACATAGGCTATCCACGCCAAATTTGTGTCCTTTTTTTTTTATAAACATCCTAGGGATTCTAAAGATACCCAGAGTTTGTGGGTTCCCCTGGAGAGGACCGAGAAATTAGCCAAAATACTGGCTTTTTTTGTTTTTTTTCGAATATTGGGGAAAAAAGGGCTGCAGAAGAAAGCATGTGTTTATTTTCTTTGAAAATGGCATCAACAAAGAGTTTGTGGTGCTAAAATCACCATTGTCCCAGCTTTCAGGAACAGGCAGACTTGAATCAGAAAACCACATTTTTCAACACAATTTTGGCATTTTACTGGGACATACCCCATTTTTACTATTTTTGGGGCTTTCAGCCTCCTTCCAGTTAGTGACTGAAATGGGTGTGAAACCAGTGTTGGATCCCGGACAGCTAAACATTTATGAAAAGTAGGCAACATTCTGAATTTAGGAAGGGGTCATTTGTGTAGATCCCTCAAGGTTTTCCTACAGAAAGTAACAGCTGAAATGAAATAAATATTGAAATTGAGGTGAAAAAATAGCCATTTCTGTCCACATTTTCTGCCTTAACTTTTTCCATCAATGGCAGATTTTTTAAAGCAATACATTGTTACGTATGCTGAACTCTTCTGGTTGCGGGGATATATAGAGCTTGTAGGTTCATCAAGAACTCTAGGTACCCAGAGCCAATAAATGAGCTGCACCCTGATATTGGTTTTCATTGTATACCGGGTATACAGCAATTCATTTGGTGAAATATAAAGACTGAAAAATAGAAAACCTTTGTATTTCCACAATGGGCACAAGATAAGGTAATGAGAATCAGTGGTTATTTGCTCATCTCTGAATTCTGGGGTCCCCAAACTAGCATGTGAATTACAGGGCATTTCTCAAATAGAAGTGTTTTTTACATTCTGTCTTACATTTGGAAGTAAAAAATATAGAGAAAGACAAGGCGCAATAACACTTGTGCTAGTCTGTGTTCCCCCAGGTCTCCCGATGAAAATGGTACCTCGCTTGTGTGGGTAGGCCACTGCCCGCGACAGGAAATGCAACATGGACACATCACATTTTTACATTGAAATCTGATGTGTTTTTATTGAAAGTGCCTAATTGTGGTCTTTGGCTTCTAGCTCAGCCGGCACCTTGCAAACCTGTGAATTTTTGAAAAGTAGACGCCTAGGGGAATCCAGGATGGGGCTCTCCCCAGGGTCGGTTACCCAGAATCCTTTGCAAACCTCAAACTTTGGCAAAAAAAACACTTTTCCCTCGGATTTCGGTGCTGCAAAGTTCTGAAATCTGAGAGGAGCCACAAAGGTCCTTCTACCCAGCATTTCCCCAAGTCTCCTGATAAAAATGGGGCCTCACTTGTGTGGGTAGGCCTAGTACCCGTGACAAGAAATGCCTAAAAACAGAACGTGGACACATCACATTTTCCCAAAGAAATCTAACCTGTTTTTTGCAAAGTGCTTAGCTGTGGTCTTTGGCCTCTCACTCAGCCAGCACCTAGGGAAACCTAGCAAACCTATACATTTGTTAAAACTAGACATCTAGGGGAATTCAGAATGGGGTGTCTTATGGGGCTCTCAGGTTCTGTTACCAAAAATCCTTTGCAAACCTCAAAACTCGGCAACAAAACACTTTCTCCTCACATTTCGATGATGAAAAGTTCTGGAATTTGAGAGGAGGCACAAATTTCCTTCCACCCAGCATTCCTCCAAGTCTCCCGTTAAAAATGTTACCTCACTTGTGTTGGTAGGCCTACTGCCCATGACAGGAAATGCCCCAAATAGCAACATCAACACATCAAAATTTTACATTAAAAACTGACGTGTTTTTTGGAAAGTGCCTAGCTGTGGATTTTGGTCTCTAGCTCAGTCGGTACCTAGGAAAACCTACCAAACCTGTGCATTTTTTAAAACTAGACAACTAGGGGAACCCAGGATGAGGTAACTTGTGGCACTCTCAACAGGTTCTTTTATTCAGAATCCTTTGCAAACCTCAATATTTGGCAAAAAAAACACTTTTTCCTCACATTTCGGTGATAGAAAGTTCTGGAATCTGAGAGGGGCCACAAATTTCCTTCCACCCAGCATTCCACCAAGTCTCTCTATAAGAATGATACCTCACTTGTGTGGGTAGGCCTAGTCCCTGTGTCATGAATAGATCACACTACGGTCAATGTTGGTCCTTACATGAGGGCATCCGTTGACCCTGGGGTGATCCATTCCTGACGCAGGCACTAGGTACAGGCACTCAAGTGGGGTAGCTTTTTTATCAGGACAGGTGGGGAAACACTGGGTGGTAGGAATTTTGTGGATCCCAGCATATTCCTGTAGCTTGTGTGATAGAATGCAAGAAAAAATAGAGTTTTTATTCAACATTTCAGCTTTGCAGGGTATTCTGCGTAAGAAGACTTTGGGGAATCCACACAAGTCATATCTCTGTGGACTCCCCCCAGATGTCTAGTTTCCAGAAATGTCTGGGTTTGGTAGGTTTCCCTATACGGCCGCCGAGCCCAGGACCCAAAACTCAGGTGCATGCCTTACAAACCCAGGTTGTTTTGTGATAGATAATTTTGATGTCTCCACAATACAATTTGGGCGGTGGAATTTGGGGCTAAACTAAATTTGGGAGCTCCAAAGAGAGCACTCTCTCTGTGCTTGCCTCCACATGCACCTGCTCTCTGGGTTGGGCTAACCCGCTATTGCCCTGCTGCACGGACTGTGCTTGCAAAGGGACAGCAGTACCGTCCTCATCACCTCCCTCATAATCACTGGAAGAGGAGTTATCGAATGGGACCCCTCCGACTGAAAAATCACTCCCAGAGCCTGCACCATTGTCTTATCTCTCAGATGCTGTGTCGGTATCTGCTGTCTCAGTCTCTGATCCTATGTCAGAGCTGTCCTCTATAACCCGAGGTAGGGCTTGAGAAGCAGTCATCCAAGGAGATGCCATCTCTGCTACTTGCTAAACTGTCACTCTAAAACACTAGCCTATGTAGACCGTCAAAAATTGCTGGTGGGTGTGTGTGTGATACCTGAAACAGTAGAGGTCACCTTACCTTCGCTTCTTCCCTCAATCAGCATGTTCTCTCAAGACACTCAAAAAAACTAAAAAGACACACTATTACTTCACCTCATCACATACCAATCGTCACAGTCTTTAGCACCTCTAGCACTCAGTCCAACAATCATTATTGGCTCTCCCTCGCCCATTACCTCCTCCTCCGATTCCCTCAATATCACCCAGCAAAAGTGCATTTCTTCTCTCCATAGCCACCCTAGCACATACATTTAATTTGTATGATAGTGCAGATAATGGCTGGCTTTACTAATTCACTCAGCTATTCACATATAATACAGTTTTGATCCTTGCAGTAGGCATTTAAACCTTCTGCGCTACTTTATGGCATAAAAACTGCACTAGCCAAAAGTCAGATTCTTTTCTAGCAGAAACATAATCACAAGAGTTACTTGACTTTTTTATAGCTGCCTGAAAGCTACAGTTAAAATGCGTCAGTTGAAGTACAGCATTGCTTTGAAGACGCAAGCTGCAACTGCAAGCCAACTGTTGGCGAATATATATATATATATGTATGTATATATGTATGTATAGAGAGAGAGAGAGCGCGAGAGAGAGAGAGATCACTTTTATATGTGGGTGTGGTTTTCCTGGGTGCCGGTCGCAGTCCCCAGGGAAACCACACACGTTGACTAAAGTGATCACTCTATCTATCTATCTATCTATCTATCTATCTATCTATCTATCTATCTATCTATCTATCTATCTATCTATCTATCTATCTATCTATCTATACATATCTATATATAGCTATATCTATATATAGATAGATATATCTACATAGATTAATATATATATATATATATATATATATTTTAACAGCTGAATGGTTTCCTTGGGGGCCATAGTGGCCCCCAGGGAAACCATACAGCTGTTAAAAAAAAAAATTGACCCCCACAGGGGGTCATCTGGTCACGGGCGACCCCCAGTCAACTTCATTTCATTTTTTTTTTTTTTAATTAACAAAAGATATAATATCCCCCCCCAGGGGTAAACCTACCTTTAAGATATAAATTTGCCCCTGGGGGGCTATCCTGTTCGCCGAGGGGGCCGAACCCCCCAAGTGAAATCCCTTGTGTCTAGTGGGGGTTTCCTGGCCCTCAATCGCAGCTGTGCTGTGATCGAGGGCCAGGAAATATGTTCAGAGAGGCCTAGTTGGAAAGGGGAGAGTCTCCTGTTCAAACAAGACCTTCACGAACGTCGGGAAGGCTGTTTGGGCCTGTTTTCCCTACTGCGCTGTTGGGGAAAACAGGAAGTGAAGTCAGCGCACCTTGCGGTGTGCTGACGTCACAAAGGGTCTTCTGTGTCTCTTTAATCAAAAACAAATCCTCCGATGTATCGGATTTTTTTAACCCCCCTCCCTGGTGTCAGCCACTGGTCGTGACCCGCACCGGGAGGTAGTGTGGGCGTCGGCCAGTGGCCAACCCTGCACTGTAGAGGTTAAAAACAGAAATGATAGACAATATAGGACTCATATGTTAAAGTGAGAAAAGCACAACTAAGCTTGATTTATCCCTTTATAGCCTTTAATATAAAAATAGAGTATGTTCTGAATCTGATCTGTGTGTATTATTCTGATCAGGATTTGTCAAAAGTCCCATATTAATTAACTAAGGCGAAATGCATTAGCTTTCACAAATTCTACTATTCTGTCAAAAGGTTTACCCACAAGCAGAAGAAAGAACTTGACCAAATGTTCGTTTTTTCTAGTTAATAACCAAAGCACAAAATGCGCATCTTGCTTTTCAGAAGAATAAACTTCCTGTGATTGTTTTGATTACTCACCAGTGGTCTGCATTATTTCAAGGCACATACTAATGAAGATCATTAATAAGGAATTGGAGCATTATCATTTATCACTCTTACTCGACCAGGGGTAGGCAACCAGTTGTTTTTCAGAGCACACTTGGGCTGAAATGACATTAAAGAAGCTTACCGAACCCTGTACTAGTACCAGTGTGTTCTGTTCACAAATCTGTGCTCACTGTCTCCAGCGCTACTTTGTGTAGGTACATACTGACACTGTATGTAGCTGGACAAAGTGTATTTGGATTGCATGTTACATTGGACCTGTGTGGTGGATTTATACAAAACTTTTCAATAACAAAATATGTGCACTTAACATCAATCTGAGAAAGTTGAGAAATGATTTGCAGAAGAGTGGGGGAAGTTCTACATAGTTCAAAAATTTGCATTTTCCTTTGGAATTCACATCAGGAATTGCTTTTAACTCTGACATTTAAAAACCCTACCTGATGCCTGGGCTCAGTCTATATTGGCCTTGGGTACTGGCCACAGGTCATGCTTATTTGGCATTGTGTTCAGTACTGCTAGGTATAGCTAGAGAACATGTCATGCAGGTACTAAAGGTGGGTTCCTTGTGTATGGTGACGGCATAAAGTGTGGTTGATGGCCACTACCTGCACCCTCAATTCCCAGCTGAGGTCAAAGGCTATGCTCCTTCGATATTCAAATTTAGACTAAGAGCAGGGCATGAAAAAAAGGCACTCTTGAGAGTGCCAACTGTACAAGTCCACAGTGCATGCCCAGTAGGCTTTAGGGAACATAGGAGGGCTAGATGCAGGGCATGGCCAGTGGTGTGTCCAGCACCCAGTTCCACTTGTGTGGGTTTTGGTTATGCTCTATACCTAGCGGCATTGTGGCAGGTTACTGGGCGCAGGGTATAGCACCCAGCCATGTCCTTTGCACAATACTTTCTCGGCATGGTGTTGACCATGTCCACGAAGAACAATTTTGAGATGGGGACTTAGTTTGGGGTGTGACTGAAAGCCATGCCCTGTCCCCAATAGCTACTGGGCCCATTGTTAAGCCATTCACATTTGGTACTAGGGGTGTGGAACTAAGCATTTTAAAGTGTATCCTGAAGACAAATCACAGGAAGAAATATGATTTAAAGGAGCAGAATCAGTGAACTTCAATGCAAAAAGCCACTGACTTTTCCCTCATGGTGTACTACACAATCACAATTCTCCCACACATTGATCATTTATGTGTATTTATATACACAATACTTGTGGCAAACCTAGCTCAAATGCAGCCAAAGATACAGTTAACAAGTAACTGGAAGGGTAAATTTGAAATACGCTGTTAATGCTTGTATATTGTTCTTGTAAGAGATGTGCTTTTAACTCTTTTCTAAATTGGAGAAGGGTTGAGGTGGTCTTAAAAAATATCGGTAGATAGTAGAAACAGGCATATAGCCCCATTTTTAAAAACAAATTCCACTTCCTTGTCTCCAGTCTGACGTTGTCCTGGCTGAAGATGTGGTGAGAGTCAGGGTAGGTGGTGAGCTTCTTGTCATCCAGATAGGCAGAAGTGCCGGTCCCGACCTCATAAATGACATGAGTAATGACACAATCAGTTACATCTCTGTGGACATCATGTATGATGACACATATGACCTAACAATAATATTCATTAAGGAAAGAGTTTTAGTAAATGTGTATTCATATGTTATTACAGAGTTGATGATGGTAACTGATGGTGCTGATGTCCAGCTTTGGGACTGATGTCAAGATTTATGAATGACTCAGTTATCAAGTGATTTGCAGGGTTAGAGAAACTTAGAAAGTATGGCACTCAGGGCAGTGGAGATTGAGCTCACACATATACTAGAATGCTCACCACAGCTTCAGTAGACATCCTCATTTCTGGATAAGGATTATCATAGATTTTCATAAGCACTGTGGGGGTTTCCAGCTGGAGACTCAGTACAAATGGCCTTTTCTAAATTCCTGGTAATGCTCTGCTTAGTTGCTGTAATGTTCTGCTTTGTAGAAGTTTGCACCTGACCTTTTACCTCTGCACCTTTATTTTTTTTTCTCACTTTTCGGTTTCACCTGATTATGGTTCTTCCATGTTTCCCTCCTTTGTTTGTGTATGTCTTTAGATCCTTCCCGGTACTCTGTTTCCCGGTACCCTGTTTACCCCTCTGATTTCTCAGCTAATGACAAGTAGTTCTTCTGGCATCCTGGGGTTCCTGTCTGGTATCCTAGTTTGACCGAAACTCATTACAATGTCATCCGCCATTACAACTGGTAAGCTACATGCTATCATTTGTCACATTCCTTCTGGTTCAATGATGACCTTTATTCTAAACTTTTTTAGTATGTCACTTACCTATTAGTTGGTACTGAAACTCTTCAAATCCCCACTAACCTCCAGTTGAAGACCACAGAAGCCTCCGCTGATTGAGAAGAAGCCCCTAGAAGACGAGAATCCAGTTCTCTACTTTTTTGCCCTTTTCCATGTCTTCCCATGTGTAACTATGCATAATTTTACAGAAAGCTCCATACGGGATTTAGAAGCCAAAAGAGTGATGGAAGAGTCTCAACAGCCTGAGACTGACAATTGGCTTGGTGTAAATTCTTTCAATGTTTTTGGGAAAAAAGAAAAAAAGTAAGGCTCTCTTCGACAGTTAGTCACTGGAAGAGATATGTAAGTGTAATTTGTAATTTTGCAGTTGTTGAACTGGTTCAACAGATTCAAGAACCTCATGGGGATATTTGGATTTTTTTAAATTACATGGGACAACCTGAGGAAGATGATTAGGACACATCCTGACTAAAGTAACAAGGTTTTGTTCTGGTTTAAGTGTCTATAAATCGCTCAAGGCGGTCGAGAAACATGGGGGTAAAGATTAGATACCGTATCCTAAGGAGTGTTATGCAAATGAAATGGATTAAAGGGTAGTACTTGAAACAGTTCACTAGGCCTGCCCGAAGCTATGCCTCCTGAGAAGTGACCAAGACTTTTGAGCTCTGAGGGGAATTGACACAGATTGTGTTCACTGCTCCAGGTAGGAGTAGTGGTACAACCTTTGCCCAGCAGGCTCTGGGGTAGGGGGTCTGGCTAAGGATGTCCAGAGCCTCCTTTCTTGCTTGAATATGTCCAGCGTTCTCTAGTGGGTGGGGGTGTCAGCACAGTGTCCTCTTGACATGACCACAGGATTTTACCAACAAGCTGTATTAGAAGAGTCTAAGCAAAATAAGAACACTTGCTGAGGCACATCACAAATCCCCCAAAAATCAGTGAAAATAATTCAATAAGAGAATATGATGATCCGTTATTAATCAATGTTATAAAAAAAGTATCTTAAGACTTCATTTGAGTGGGAATTATGGTTAGGATACAAAAGTCTGACATTTCTTAGTTATCATGAGCTGTGCAACTAAAACCACTTTTAATGCACTGTGCCAGAATGACCAAGCTGGCTAGATCCTCAACCTGTCCACATGGTAGTAGCATTCCTGAACTCCCTGTTTATTGAAATATTGATAAATTGAAAAAATAGGAAACTCTGACCTTGGGGAGGGAGAAATAGTTCGGAGACATTGCCAACCGCCATCTTCCACCTACTGTATAAGCGTTGGGTGTTGTGGCCTAACAAAGGGGAAGTGAGCACTTTCCCAGGTGACGACACACCAGTGGGTAAGCACTGCAGTAAGTACCTAGATACCTAGACTTCGATCCATTTTTTCATGATAGAGGCTTCATATGGAAACCATATTGTAGGAATCAGGCTCTGTATATACCATATCAAAATGATATATAGTGTGCATAGAGTCCAAGGGTTCCTCAGAGGCTTAACAGCGGCTAAAGTAGATAATACTAATGCTCTCTTTTTGTGGTAGTGTGGTTGAGCAGTTAGGCTTATCAGAGGCTACTGCAAAGCATTTGTTCTGCACACACAGGCAGGAAATGAGGCACACGCTCAACTCCAGGCCAATGTATTTATTTTTGGAAAAATATATTTTGTCACTTTGGGCCCCATTACGACCCTGGCGGCTGGCGGTAAGCTGGCAGTAACACCGCCAACACACTGGCGGTGTTACTCCAGCTATTATGACCATGGTGCAATAGCCACGGCCATACTGCCGGCCCCTCCACGTCATAATCCCCAGGGCGGCGCCGCTGCCCTGGGTATTATGAGCCCCCGACCGCCAGCCTGGCCACGGCACGTGGCATGGGCAGTGCAGGGGCCCCCAGGCATAGCCCCGTCGCGCATTTTACTGCCCGAATTTCGGGCAGTGAAATGCGCGACGGGTGCTACTGCACCCGCTGCACATCAGCATTGCCGCCGGCTCTATTATGAGCCGGCAGCAATGTTGATGTGACTTTTCCGCTGGCCCAGCGGACGGTAACACTGTTACCGTCCGCTGGCCCAGCGGAAAAGTCATAATAGGGAGCCAGAAGTAGCGCTGACACTGGTGATATTCTGTCTCCCGCAGCCTCAGCGGTCCTTTTGAAAGACTGCTGATGTTGTAATGAGGGCCTTTATTTCTAGAACCAAAAGGATCTTGTTGCTGGTAAGTACATTGGCAAGTAAGTATCAAGCATATGTATCAAAGACACTTTGTTTCGTTTTCACAAATAAAACGGTTTATAGGCAAGTAACACTTTTTCACTTTTTAAAGGTGACAGTGAAATTTTCAGAACAGTCCTAGGGGGCAAAAGTGTTAGTGCAGTTTTGGGGAAAGTACTCGAATTACAGTTCCAGTCTCAAGGGTTAGGATGTCCACTGGTCGGGGTGCAGGGTGACCCCAAACTTGCACCACCAGCAACACAGGCCTGGCGGGGGGCAGAGGTCAAAGTTGAAGTTAGATTTAGAATGGGATCCTTTGGAGACTGGGGGCACTTGGAAACAGATCTGCTGACAGGTAAGTACCCAAGACTTCGGAGGGCAGAACTGGGGAGTTTAGGTGAGAGCACCGTAGGGGGGGCACAGGTCAGCAGCAAACCCACCCCTGCTCAGCGGCACAGGGGTGGCCGGATGCAGGGTGCAAACACAGCAGGCCCCCAATGATTTTCAGTAGGGGGGACAGCAGGGGTCACAAAGGTGCTACAAGTTGGGTTTAGGGGGTCGGTTCTGGGAAACCACAGGCTGGACAAGGAGGAGGGCTGACTGCTGAACGTTGCTAGACTGGTGGTTGGATTCTGTAGGGAGGGGGTCACTTCAGCTCTGGTCCCAGCTGGAGTTGTCACTCCTCCCTGTTTTTCCTAATTTTCCCACCAGACTTGCTGTCAAAAGTGGGGCTTCGCCTGGGGGGCGGGCATCTCCACTAGCTGGAGTGCCTTGGGGCACTGTGGCAGGAGGCCTGAGCCTTTGTTACAGCACTTGTTACAGTTCCTGCAGGGACGAAGTGTGAAGCACCTCCACCCAGAGCAGGGCTTGTTTCTGACTCCAGAGGGCATAAAGGCCCTCAACCCTTGGGGCCAGTAACTCATCTTTTAGTGGCAGGCTGGCACAGACTGGTCAGCCTTACACAAAAGGGTTGGTTAAATACAGGGGGTCATCTCTAAGATGCCCTCTGGGTTCACTGTGCAATAAATCCAACACTGGCATCAGTGTGGGTTTATTGTGCTGAGAAGTTTGATACCAAACGGTCCAGTCTTCAGTGAGACCATCATGGAACTGTGGAGTTCATAATGACAAACTTCCAGCCCATGTACTTAACATGGCCACACTGCACTTACAATGTCTAAGAATGGTCGTAGACACTTTAGGGGCATATTGTACATGCATCTATGCCCTTACCTGTGGTATAGTGCGCCCTGCCTTAGGACTGTAAGGCCTGCTAGAGGGGTGACTTGCCTATGCCACAGGTAGTGTTCGGTGGACAAGGCACCCTGGAAGGGATGCCATGTCAATGTTACCTTTTTCTCCCCACCAGCACACACAATCTGCAATTGCAGTGTGCATGTGTTTGGTGAGGGGCCCCTTAGGATGGCACAATACATGCTGCAGCCCGCAGGGACCCTCCCTGGTCACAGGGCCCTTGATACCACTGGTACCTTTCACAAAGGACTTGGCTGTGTGCCAGGGGTGTGTCGATTCTGGGAACAATTGTGCAGTTTAGGGAAAGAACACTGGTGCTGGGGCCTGGTTATCAGGATGCCAGCACACTCTCAGTCAAGTCAGCATCAATATCAGGCAAAAAGTGGGCATAACATGCCAAAACGGGCACTTTCCTACACATATACAGCAAAGTGCTTTTCTCTCAAGATCTGAGCTATTGATACCCAGTTCACAGTGCTGTCCTCCTCAAACTTGGTCAGTCTTCATGTGCTCTCCAGGATTCTTGCTTGTTACATGGTGTTTATCCTCTAGCTATGCAGGCAGTGATTGTGCCCCTCAACAGGGCAGTGACCGGCTTGTGAGTGATGTATGAGCCCAGCACATATGATACTTGAATTCAGATTGAGTGATGTACAACCATGGCAGTACAGTAACACCAACCAGGCACACATGACCCTACGTAGGTGCACACTGAAGTTCTCATTGTGGAGACTCAGCCACGACTGCAGAGGCTCTTTGTGAATCATATATATATATATATATAGTCACTGAAAAAACCAAAGGTTAAAGTAATATTATAGTTAGGTGAATTTGTCAGTGTCAACACATAAATTCACCAGTTATAGTTAGTAGCTCTTACTATAGCTTGCTCCACCGCCATGCACTGCTTATTACCTTATTAACTCACTCATGACATATCAAATTCCATAATTGATGACCTCACTCATAACATCATGCAAGTTTGTTTTACAATTTACATAGTGGTAAGTAACTACCATATTAATTCTACGTAATATTGTACAACTTGAGTGCAGCCAATGGGCGTAAGTGTTTTATAAAACGCATATGCTTCTAATACGCTATAGCTATGTAGAGGTTTTGAACAGGTATGAATGTTTGCATTCAAGAGTAACTCTGTGTGTAAGTGACAGTTGACTTTTATTTATTATGCTCCACACCACTTTTTGGTTCTACAGAAAACGTTTCCAACAGGAGAAAGCTTCTATGTGGTAGATACTAACTTTTGTACGCAGCCTTGAGTTATTAGAGAGCATCATGTCAGCATGATAATTTATACTTCGCATATAAGAGTGTGTGCACCAGGTACTAACTTATGTATGCATGCTTGTTTTGCTTCAGAAGAAGGGCTGTCTGTAAAGTTTTCACCACAGTATGAAGGGTGCAAGTAGTATGATCTTTAGCACTTTCAGATCTTGGTAATTTTTAGCAAATAGGGGCTTTTTTAGAACTGTTGCATAGACTGTACACTGTTCTTAGTAGATTGTTTTGAATACTCTTTTTATATTTATCATGAGAGCTTCACTGTTTGCAAACAATGTGATACAGAATTAACTATCTCCATAGAGTAAATACTGTTTACTGTACTCAGTTCTCTACTGATATCAACATCATTTCTTTTTATAGGTTTGGTGTGTGTCTGGGATTTGATACAGATAAAAGATGTCCATAGTAGGGCATTTGTTTTGGAACTGGCGTTCACTATTTTGTCTCTCTCCGAACTGTTGTATACAGATTAAACATTGTACTCAATGAGGATTTGCCATATATCTGTGGTTCAATGTTAATGTGAATGAATTACAGCATTATACGAGAAAACAAAGCCTGGATTATGTCATCAGTGATATCATCAATAATTTAATTTGAGATATCATCAGTGATGTCATAAATGATGTCATAAAACATGCCATGGGTGATGACCTCACTAAGTAAACAATGTTTGTGTTATTATGTAGCTCCACGAGTTTTACCGCATAATAAGGAGTTGGTGCAGTTCCTGGTGTCAGAACCTGAACCACCTGCCTATTTTATGTCATATTGTTTAATGTTTAATTAGACAAAGCTATGTATAGTAGGCGCACCAAATACAATTGAGTTCTTAGACTATTGTTGTCTAGTTGATTGTTGGAGAATGTGTGAGAAAGAAACGTGGAAGTAATAATTTGATGATGTGTGATGTTATAAATGTTTGATGATGTGTGATGTTATAAATGTTTGATGATGTGTGATGTTATAAATGTCCCAAAGCACATGGCATATCCTTCAGCTGAAGAGATGAACTAGCACGGTCTAAGGAGACAAAGGATACCAACCAGTGCATTTCTGAACGAGAGTAGACGCGGCCAAATCCTTTACTCTGAGTGAAGGGTAGCTCGATTTAGAGGTTGCACGAGAGGCCTAGACCAAAAGAACTCATCACCATGTGCAGTATACTTAGAGTCTAGTATGAAACATTGGCGACGAGGTGAAGACGGATAGAGGGGAGTTTAATGGGTGTTTCTCCTTCAAACGTGCAGGGATGGTCGGGTGGTGCCAGTAGAGTATTTGTCGCCTAGGCATGAGTGGGCACTTAATATGTGGAATGAAGGTTACCGTTAGCAGGAAGAGCATACATTTCGATTAAAGCAAGTACAGACATATTGTTCTGGGCCGTCGGAGAGTTTTTTCAGGAAGTCGATTGGGTACGTGAGCAGGGGGATGGCGTTTCTAGGTAAGGGCAGAGCGCCGATGTCCCAAAGAAGCATTTTTAGTGGAGATAGAAGTTGTGGAGAGTAGGTGGAGCGGTTGTTGCTATCCCTGGATTTTTGTTTCACCGCGAGACACTTTGTGTGACAGGTGTGACGATCCGTTTAATATTACGACAAGAGCAGTTGGTGCGGATTCTGGTCTCGCATAATACAATCATGCAGTTTGAAGTTGGCGAGTAAGAAGAGAGTGAGATGAAGGTTGTTGGGGTGCTATGCGTCGTTTCGTTAATCATGGTATGACTTCCCCTCTCGTGGTAGGCTATACTATGCCAGTATGAGACAGATTGCACACCATGCACACCACAAACATAATCCTCTCCATGAATAAAAAGTAACTACAGCATAATAGTATTCACACCAAATAATAATAACTTGTTCTTTGTGTATCACTTATTCACCATTAATGCTTTTTCTAATGACTATAGTCAGCCTCGCCATGGCTCCATTTAGCTATGCTCTGTTTCTCAACCTTGGAAGCATGAAGTGCTATGTTCCCTGGAATCCAACTCGTTACCTGTAGGTTTCACTAGATGTCAGCAGCAAACTTCACTCGCTGAGCTGTCTTGCGGGTTTGTGAGGTGGGACTGTGTTAGATAAAGCAGTAGGCGTTCTGACGTCGATGTTGTAGCTGCCCAGTGAAAGTGGAGTCAGGGATGAAAAGAAGGTGCACGTGGGCAGCCCTGTTGACAACGAGATCTGTACTTCCAGTGTAGGCGTATCCACAAGTTCAGAGTTAAAGAGTGGCCCTATCACTATGGAATGCAAATTAGAAAGAATGTACTAGAATTCTTCGGATTTATCTAAGAAGACGATGGTTCCTGAGCGGAGTATGGATAGGGGGTCTGTCCTGAGATTGCTTTGTGGAGTACTTCGGTTTCAGTTTCAGTTTTCACTTCAAACTTTATTGGGCAATTTAAAAAAGTCATAAAAGCTCATACCATAAATAAAATAAAAACATGAAAATGTACACTAAGTTCACAATAAAAAGAACATAAAACAAAACAGACTATATTCACCCAATGTACCAAACAGCTAGCATTTTAAGATCTTCCTTTGATGGACAGCCTTCAATATAAAAACAGCGACACTAAAACAGACCAAGGGCTACATGTACGAAAGAATGGATTTGTGACTCGCAAATTGCGAGTCTCAAAACTTTATGTTGAACAGTGTCAATGACACTGTTTGCGATTCGCAACGGGGTCGCAAATGCCCTACCTCAGAAATATTCTGTCTGTAGGACCACTACCTGCTCTGAAAAAAAATGTTTTTACTGTCCCCTGGGGACCCCTTCCCATTTGCGAATGGGTTAGCACCAGTGTGACACTGGTGCTAACTGCGATTGTTTTGCGACCGCATTCTCGGTGACAAAACAATCATACATAGAACTGCGACTGGCAATAAGGAAGGGCACACCGCTTCCTAATTGCGACTTTCAAATCCTTTTTGCAATTCGGTAAATAGTTTACCGAATGGCAAAAATGGGTCTGAACATCCCAAAGTGCATTTTGCACGTCGCAAATGGCCCGATTCGCTGTTTGCGACGTGCAAAATGCTACATGTAGCCCTAAATGAGCTTCAAATATTCCATGGTTTTCTAATGTTTAGGTTTAGGTTTCTCTGATGTTGTGAGCAATAAAAGAGGTTTCAGATAGCTGCATCTCAGATTTTTATAAAAATCACAAAATAACATAAAGTGCATAGTAGTTTGTTTAGACACCCCATCACTGGGACACAGAAACCTTTCCAAGAGGCAAGTTTTCACTTTAGGAAAAGCATCTAGGTGATGGACTGTACCCAGCCTAAATTTTGACAAAACAGAACAGTGTTGGATGTTGTGACACACTTCCATAAAAGAGTAGGACAGATAAAAAAGTAACAGTCAGCTTTCTCACTTCTGCTCTTAATCTGCAATCATGTCTATCTTTAAGAAACACATTTTAAACATGCCGCTTAGTTAATGATAGAATTTCAGAAGGGTTGTGCCATACATCCATAATTGAAAGAGAGCCAAAAGCTGAGTTCAGGTAAGGCAGCCCAGGGATTCTACAGACATAGTCCCAAGTTAAACAGTCTAGTATGATTGACTTAGAAAAACCTGTTTCCTCTTTTGACCACATGGAATGCCATAGCAGTAAAGGTTTTAATGGAAAGCAGGTCTTCCAGGTAATGTAAGCCCACTTCCTTGTGAACCAAAAAGGATGGCACTGAGGTAGGCACGCATAATAACCATTTTAGGAATGACCTAAACCTGCTCAACTTTGATTTAGTTCTTAACACTTGTTGTCCCTACAAGCCATTGCTAGTGAATACAACTCCTAAATAACAAAAAGAATCAATCTCTAAATGGGTGACTTGCCAATAGAACAAAATTTACTAATTTTTGGTATAATCCCAGGTCATTGTAAAGCATTTGGATGTATTAATCACCATTTTCCTTAGAGTCATAAACTCACCAAAAAATTTATCAACTTCTGCAGGCCTATTGGGGTCCTAGATAATAGTACTGCGCCATCGGCATACATGAATACCGGGATGGAACGGCTGCAGCACTTGGAGCATCTACAGACACAGCCTGCAGAGTTTCTTCCACTCCATTAATAAAAAGGGAGAACAAGAGGGGGACCAATACACAGCCTTGTCTAATACCTCTCCCCACCAGAAAAGCTGATGTGCATTTGCCTAGATTGCCGAATAGCCCTTTGGACGATAGATTCTCATATGTATGACAAAAACCAAACGATCTCCCTGGGTGCGTCAAGAGAAATTAGAATTAACCACATAATGGAATAGTCAACCAAATCAAATGCACTGCTTGGGTGCACAAAGCAGAAATAGAGAGATCCCAATTTGACCCTTGTGTACTTCCCTAATAGCAGGTCCAGATTTAAACATTGCTCTACCGTACAGATTTCCTTCCTAAATCCAAACTCTGCGTCTGAAAGTACGGCATTACTCTCTGACCCAGTCTTCAAGCCTACCTAGAAGGATCCTACTCATCAGTTTAAAAGAGGAGTCTAAAAGAAAAGTAGGCCAGTAAGGTTTAGGGTCAAATTTATCACCTTTTTAAAAAAATTGGCATTATTATTGATACTGCCCACAAAGGAGGGATCTCATATTCAGTAACAGTATTGAAAACCATCCCCAATTCGGTCTTTTGACAGTGCTGGTAATAGAATGATCACAAAATGCATTGTGGGTACAAAAGAGGAGTAGCAGCACATTAGTCTTTAACTCAGTTAGATAGAGGTCACTCATCCCTATCCATTCCTTCACTAGTTTCATACCGTTTGAGGGGACAGCAACGTCTTCCTGTGGTAACTGGACATGTATGTACACCGGTCCTCATCCTTAAACGTTTCAAGAGGGCCAGCATGTTCAATTTAAAAGGATGGGATAACAGAGCAGAGCCTGGAAGGACAGTGCAGGAGCTTTGGGTGGCACTGGTAGTGAAAGAGTAGAGATGGTGGTAACATCTAATGTTCCCATTGCACAATTGGACAGAATTCAATGTTCGTGTAATCTTTGAGTTTAGGGATGTTCAGAAGGAATTCAATTACATTTTGTTACTAGAGGCAAGCTCATTTTAATTGAACTCATAGAGTGCACATATAGGCAACATATATAGATGCTAGCACACCACAACTATTTTTTCATTTATTCAAGCTAGAGGTTTCTCTTGGGAAGTAGATGTAGATGTTTTCCTTCAGCTGACACGTGTTTTGTTGCATTGGGGAATCCTCCCAGTGACTTCCTCAGGGCTTAAAAATCAATAGTATGATCCTGTAATCTGGTGCTCTCGGGCTCCTCATCTCACAAACCATGTCTCATTAAACGTATAGACCCTCATTACAACCCTGGCGGTCGGTGTTAAAGTGGTGGTAAGACCACTAACAGGCCGGCGGTATTTTTTTTTAAATTATGACCATGGTGGAAACCGCCAAAATGGACAGCCACTTTAACACTCTGACTGCCACGGCGGTACAAACAAACACAACGGCGGTCACCGCCAACAGACAGGCGGAAGACAATGTATCGCCCACACTATTATGACAGGCCAATCCGCCACCTTTTCCGGGGCGGATTCAATGCGAATAAAAACACAGCGGAAACAGGACTTGGAAGGGAAAACACTCACCTCTACACAACCCACGAGGAGCCAGGACGCCATGGAGCCTGAACTTCAGATACTCCCTGCGATAGTATTCCTGCTTCTCTACCAGGAGCACGAAAGACGGCGGTGACGACCACGGTGAGAACTGCACCTACAACACAGGGGAGGGGGGAGGGAAAAGAGAGTTACACACAAACGCAACACCCCCCCTCACCCACAACAACATACACACAAATACATGCTGCAACATTACATTTACACCCCCACCCCCTGGAAGAACGCAAGGACAAAAGGAAATGAGTTGAACAATTGTAATAAATAAAAATCCATTAGTCAAAACTTTATATACAGTATAAACAATTATGTACACCAACCAATCAAGTCGGGGTAGTGCACCATTCATAGTCCGTGGACCACACGCGATACCAGACTCGAAACGGAGAGAACACTGCTGGGGCATCAGATCAAAATGAAACAGGCACCTCAGGGGGAACGGAAGGGGGGCACCTCAGCCGGATGAGTGCACGACGCCAGCTCCACGAGGGGGCTCCATGCCCATTGATGTATCCTGGGGAGTGCAAAGCCACAGTCTCTCAAGTCTCTCCAGTGGGTGGGTTGCCCACTGCTTTATCCTGGGGAGTGCAAAGCCACAGTCTCTCAAGTCTCTCCAGTGGGTGGGTTGCCCACTGCTATATCCTGGGGAGTGCAAAGCCACAGTTTCTCAAGTCTCTCCAGTGGGTGGGTTGCCCACTGCTGCATCCTGGGGAGTGCAAAGCCACAGTCTCTCAAGTCTCTTCAGTGGGTGGCTTGCCACTGCTGCATCCTGGGGAGTGCAAAGCCACAGTCTCTCAGGTCTCTCCAGTGGGTGGTTTGCCCACTGCTTTATCATGGGGAGTGCAAAGCCACAGCCTCTCAAGTCTCTCCAGTGGGTAGGTTGCCCACTGCTTTATCCTGGGGAGTGCAAAGCCACAGTCTATCAAGTGGATAACAGTCTCCACTGGTTCTGGAGGGGGCTTTGTGCCCAGAGTGCTTCATCCTGCCAAGGACTGAGGTAGTGGATGCCTTTCTCCACTGGTTCTGGAGGGGACTTTGTGCCCAAAGTGCTTCATCCTGCCAAGGACTGAGGTAGTGGATGCCTTTCTCCACTGGTTCTGGAGGGGGCTTTGTGCCCAGAGTGCTTCATCCTGCTAAGGACTGAGGTAGTGGATGTGAATCTCCACTGGTTCTGGAGGGGGCTTTGTGCCCAGAGTGCTTCATCCTGCCAAGGACTGAGGTAGTGGATGTGAATCTCCACTGGTTCTGGAGGGGGCTTTGTGCCCAGAGTGCTTCATCCTGCCAAGGACTGAGGTAGTGGATGTGAATCTCCACTGGTTCTGGAGGGGACTTTGTGCCCAGAGTGCTTCATCCTGCCAAGGACTGAGGTAGTGGATGTGACACTCCACTGACGGTGGCGCAACATGCAAGATGCCCAGGCCCCTGAAACTGACCACCAGCCTCGTACGAATGACCACTGTGGATTGCTGCCATGTATGCGGTGGTGCCACTGGCTCAGGATGTTGCGGGGCCGCTGTCAGTGCTGGCGGCAGGGTCAGTAGCGGCGGTGCTTGCGGTGGGTTCTGTGGCATCGGTGCTTGAGGCGGTCATTGTGGCAGCGGTGCTGGCGGCAGTTTCAGTAGCAGCGGTGCTGGTGGGGGCTCCCTGACTGCGGTGCTGGCGAAGGGCACAGTGTCTGCGGTGCTGGTGAAGGGCTCAGTGTCTGGGGTGCTGGGGGCGGTGTCAGTAGCGGCGGTGCTGGTGGCAGGCTCACTGACTGCGGTGCTGGCGGCGGTGTCAGTAGCGGAGGTGCTGGTGGCGGGCTCACTGACTGCGGTGCTGGTGAAGGGCTTAGTGTCTGGGGTGCTGGAGGCGGTGTCTGTGGCGGCGGTGCAGATGGCGGTCTTGTCCGCCGTGCAGGTTGGTGTCGACGCGGACTTGCCTTTCATTTTCAGGCCCTTCCCCACCTTGGATGGTGGCGCAGCTGTCTTGCCACTTTCAACCTTTGTCTTGCCTGAGCCCTTGGTGGCAAGTGCATTCGCCTTCTCCTTCCGGGATGTGGGCAACTTTTTCTGTTTTGGAGGTGGCGGAATGTCCTTGCCCTCGCTCCTTGGGACAATGGCAGCCCTGTTGCTTGGTGCACTCCTAAAGCCCGCTATTGCTAGCACCACTGTGCCCGGTGATGTGGTGGCTGAGGTGCTGGATTGGGACCTGGAAAGGCGGCCCCTATGGGAAGGACGGGGGGGTGAAGGTGTAGGGAAGAGGTCAACATTTGATAGGAAAAGCTTTTTAGACACACTGGGATGGGTAGCTGGAGGGGGTTTGGGAGTGGAGGAAGAGGTAGTGGTTCTAGGAGGTGTTCGTTTGGTGACTTTGGGTGAAGCTGCATGGGCTGTAGGCTGTTGTGAGATGGATGGCTGTTGGGTGGGTGTGTGACTGCGTTTGTGTACTTTGGGAGGAAGGCTCACAGACACACTGGTAGAGGAAACAGGGGATGTGTGAATGGTAGTGGGGGTGGTGAGTGCACGTGAGCGGTGTGTGGTGGTGGTGTGCTGGTGATGGAGGTAGTGGCTGAGGATGTAGTGCATGCAGGTGTGAGTGGAGACGTGACAGGGAGGGAGGAGGGAGACGTGGAGGAGGGGGACACAGTGGAGGCAGTGGATATTGGTATATGTGCATGAGTATGATGCTTGTCTGAGTGTTTGTGGGATGTGTGGTGCTTATGTTTGCCAGAGTCACCCTTGTGTGTTGAGGTGTGTGCATGCTGGTCTGATGGTGTGCTTGGGCTAGGCTGGGGTTCTGGGGATTGAGTCTGGGTGGAAGAAGTTGGAGGGGGCAGGCTGGACACAGGGACAATGGCTGCCATCAGTGCTGAGGCCAGAGCCTGAAATGCTCGCTGTTGGGCTGCCTGGCCAGAATGAATGCCCTCCAGGTATGCATTTGTTTGTTGCAAATGCCTCTCGACACCCTGGATGGCATTCAGAATGGTAGACTGCCCAACAGTGAGGGATCTCAGGAGGTCAATAGCCTCCTCACTGAGGGCAGCAGGGCTGACTGGGGCAGGGTCTGAGGTGCCTGGGCGAAGAAGATGCCCACCCTTTTGGGTGAGCGGCCACGGGACACATGCTGAGGGGGTGCTGGGAGGGCGGTGCTGGTAGGGGGGTGGCGGCTGTACCTGTAGATGTGGTGGGCACAGAGGGGCCCACCACCGCAAGGGAACTCCCATCATAGGAGGAGTCGGTGTAGCTGGTCTCTGCTCCTGTGCCCGCCGTGGAGCTCCCCTCGCCCTCCGTCCCACTGGTGAATTCAGACCAGTTGTCTCGCCCTGCAGGGCCATGTGGGATGCAGCTCCCCCCTGCTCCGGTGGCACTGCTCCTCCACCTGATGAAGCTAATGCACACAAGAACAGGGAGTCCACAAAAAGGGGGGGAAGAAAGAAGAAAGACATGTTCAGTGCTTGCAATACCGCTACCGTTGGTGGACACTATAGACATCGCAGCCCTCTGCACTACGCCATGCACTTAGAGTTCCCTAATTAATCACAGGGACATGGGGTACATGGCCTATGCCCAAAAGCTGCACACATAGAAGTCACAGGAGCCTGACTAGGTGTAGATGGCTCTTACCACTAGTTGGGTTGGGGTGCAACTTAGCCTGCCTCACAAAGGGTCCTTGCCTACAAAGCTTGCCCTAGCATAGTGGAACCTACTGCCCACCTCCCCCAACCAGACACCTCCTAACACGGGCAGAGTCAGATGGATGTGATGGTACTCACCCCCTTGTGGCTGCTGTGATGCCCTCAAGCGCCCATCCAACTCCGGATACACCACCGCCAGTTTCTGAACATCAGGGGGGTAATGGTGCAACGGGTACCCCTCCCACATTGGGAGGCCATCCCCAACTGGGCCTCCGCCGTCTTCTTGCTCCAGCGGCGAATGTCCTCCCATCTTTTCCGGAAGTGGGTGCTCCATCTGTGGTGGACCCCCAGGGTACGGACGTCCTTGGCGATGGCACGCCAAATATCCTTCTTCTGCTGGGCGCTGACCTAGAGAAATAGTAAAGGGGAAAATGAACTACTTTAACTGTCCGGGCCGTCACAGTCATTGTCCCACATTCCCACCCTTGGCCTGACGCACATACACTCACCGTCCGCTCATGCAGGCCTCATCCCCCCGTATCTTCCATCCACACCACTCCAAACAGGCATTGCCCATACAGCATGCTCACAGTGTACTCACCTGTTTGTGTGGAGGACCGTAGAGTAGCGTGTACTGGGGGAGGACCCCATCCACTTGTTTCTCCAACTCCTCCGATGTGAAGGCAGGAGCCCTTTCGCCAGCCACATGAGCCATCGTCGCTTCCAGACTGAGGTTACAGCAGCACTTGCAGTGTAGGTCCTCTCGAATCGAAAGTCAGGTATCAAGTGAGTGAACAGAGAGAAGATGGCGGTGACGTCCACGGCGGTGCGTACCGTCACCACCGGCGTACATTGTCATTGGCTCCTGGGACCCATAGGGCCCAATGTTCACCAATGCAGGATTGCGCTGCGGTCTTCGACCGCCTACCGCAACGGTGTACAACGCCAGCGCAGTTACCTCATATCCCCTTGCCCCACATTACAGGTCAGGCAGCCGCTATTTCAGGGGGCCACATGGCATCATTTTTAAATGCGTCACACATATCTAGGCCTTGCATACACACAGAGACAGACACATAGCGGATTGACAAATGTGTGCAATAAATTATTTTCTTAATACCTCAGTGTTGGCTGACTCTGTGCTTGCTGTTCTCGTCCATAGGGCACGTCCGCTTGGGAAGGTGCGGAGATGGCGGCATCCTCCGGTGTACAGACCGCTGGTGGACCTGTCAACAATGGAAGAGAGACATGTAATAGTCACCTACAGACTTGATCGTGCCACAATCCTGGAACTGTGTGCCCAGTTGGAGCCAGACCTGATGTCAGCTATCCGCCATCCCACAGGAATCCCCCCTCTAGTGCAGGTCCTGTCAGTACTCCATTTCCTGGCAAGTGGGTCTTTTCAAACTACAGTGGCCATAGCATCAGGGATGTCCCAGCCTATATTCTCAAACGTGTTGTCCAGAGTGTTGTCTGCCGTGCTTAAACACATGCGCAGCTACATCGTTTTCCCTCAGGTGGAGGATTTGCCTACAGTGAAAGGTGACTTCTATGCCCTGGGACATATCCCCAACATCATAGGTGCCATTAATGGGACACATGTGGCCTTGGTACCCCCGCCCCCCACAGGAGTCAACAGGTGTACAGAAACCGGAAGAGCTACCATTCAATGACTGTGCAGATGGTGTGTTTGGCTGACCAGTACATCTCCCATGTGAACGCCAAGTTTCCTGGCTCAGTGCATGACGCTTACATTTTGAGGAATAGCAGCATCCCTTATGTGATGGGGAAACTCCAGAGGCACCGTGTGTGGCTAATAGGTGAGGACAAGGACCCTATACCGTGTGAATGATTGTCTGGGGTTGTCCCTAAGGGTTAGTGTGTGTCTAACAGTTGTCCCTCAATATTTGCAGGTGACTCTGGGTACCCCAACCTGTCATGGCTACTGACCCCAGTGAGGAATCCCAGGACAAGGGCAGAGGACCACTACAATGAGGCACATGGGTGAACTAGGAGAGTGATTGAAAGGAACTTCGGCCTCCTGAAGGCCAGGTTCCGGTGCCTGCATATGACAGGTGGTTCTCTCTACTACTCACCAAAGAAGGTGTGCCAGATCATCGTGGCCTGCTGTATGCTGCACAACTTGGCTTTGCGACAACAGATGCCTTTTCTGCAGGAGGATGGTCGAGAAGGAGGTCTTGTGGCAGCTGTGGAGCCTGTGGACAATGAAGAAGAGGAGGCAGAAGAAGAGGATATCGACAACAGAAACAACGTTATCCTGCAATAGTTCCAGTGAGACACAGGTAAGAAGACGTCACTGCCTCCTACATCTCATACAATTGTCAGACCTATCATATGTCTGTCACTTTCACTCAGTGTATGGACCCTGACTTGTCACTTTTCCTTTCCATTTCACAGATGTGGGTCCCACTGTGTGACCTCTGCTATATTACCTCATGGACTAGTGCTGTTTGTCATAGGTATGTTGACAATACAATGGACATTGCTATTTTCCTCAGTTATATCAAATACACATTTGTTAAAACACAGACTGACTCCAGAATGTATTCAAGGGAGTTTATTTAAGTGTAAAATAGTGGTGGGGGTTGTAAAATGGTCAGGGGTGATGGTGGAGGAATGTCCATGGCAGAGTCCAGTCTATTTGTCTCACAGGTGCATTGTCCAAAGGGGCATAGGAAGTGGAGCCAGGGCACTTTAAGGATGGACAGGGTGATGAAGTGGGACAGAAGGATGACATTCAGGGTGGTCTCATTTCTTGGCGGGGGTCTTGGCATTGTTCTCTGTCGTTGTCCTGGATCTCAGGGACCGTTTGCCGGTGGTTCGCCATCTGCAGGGGGTGGGGTGCTGGTGTTGTGGTCCTGTGGCGGTGCCTCCTGTCCACTAGCGCCGGCGGAGGTGATGGGCAGTTCATAATCGAGGCTAGTGTCAGGGGCCCCTTGTTGTGCCACAGTGTCCCTCCTGGTGTCCACAAGGTCCTTCAGCACCCCTACAATGGTGACCAGGGTGGTGTTGATGGACTTGAGTTCCTCACTGATCCCCAAATACTGTTCCTCCTGCAGCCGCTGGGTCTCCTGAAACTTGGCCAGTACCATTGCCATCGTCTCCTGGGAATGATTGTACGATCCCATGATGTTGGAAAGGGCCTCGTGGAGAGTGGGTTCCCTGGGCCTGTCCTCCCCCTGTCACGCAGCAGTCCTCCCAGTTCCCCCCGGTTTTCCGGTTCCTCTGTCCCCTGAACCGTGTGCCCACCGCCACTGCCCCCAGGTCCCTGCTGTTCTTGGGGTGGTGGGTTTGCCTGGGTTCCCTGTAGTGGTGGACACCCTGCTGCTTGACGTGTCCTGGGGACAGAGGTATGGGCCCGCTGGGTGGGTGCTGTGCTGTTTCCTGAGGGGGGAGGCTCTGTGGTGGCTTGTGCCAGTGTCAGGGAAACCGACTGTCTCGAGGTCTCAGATGGGCCAGGCTGGTCATCTTGATTCAGTTGGACAGAGCTGCTGTCATCACTGTGGGGCTCTTCTGTGGGGGGTGGAAATGTCTGGAACCTCCTGTCCGGTGACGTTGGGTAGGGGTCCTGCAGGGGTGTAAAGGCATGATTATTACATCTGTGTGTGCCACCGTGTGCAATGGGTGGGTGACCCTGTACACCAGTGCTTACATTCTTGTGTAGGACCTTGTATGATAATTGTTTTGGGGTCTGTGTGGGTATCTGTAGTGGACATGCTTTGGTGATGGGTGTCCATGCTTTGTTGTTGCATGCAGGGCTTGGTGTTGGGATGGGTGGTTTGTGATAGTGGGACATATGTGAGGTGTTGGAGGGATGGGGGTGAGGGTGGGAGTATGTGATAGCATGCAGGTAGGGTGGGGGATATGGTAGTAAAGAGTTGACTTACCAGAGTCCATTCCTCCGGCTACTCCAGCGAGGCCCTCAGGATGCAGTATAGCCAAGACCTGCTCCTCCCATGTTGTTAGTTGTGGGGGAGGAGGTGGGGGTCTGCCGCCAGTCCTCTGAACTTCAATCTGGTGTCTGGAGACCACGGAACGCACCTTCCCCCGTAGGTCGTTCCATCTCTTCCTGATGTCATCCTGTGTTCTTGGATGCTGTCCCACTGCATTGACCCTGTCCACGATTCTGCGCCATAGCTCCATCTTCCTAGCTATGGAGGTGTGCTGCACCTGTGATCCGAATAGCTGTGGCTCTACCCGGATGATTTCCTCCACCATGACCCTGAGCTTCTCCTCAGAAAACCTGGGGTATCTTTGCGGTGCCATGGGGTAGTGTGGGTGATGTGTGAGGTGGTGTGTGTTGTGATGTGTGAGGGGATGTGTTGTGAGATGCGTGGATGTTGTGTGAGTGATGGTGTTGTGTGCCTGTGGATGCTAGCTTGTTGATGGTGGTGTCTCTCTATGGCCTTCTTTAGCAATTCTGGTCGTAGGGGTTTGTGGGTGATGTGGGTGTATGTTTTATATTGTATTGGGTGTGTGGGGGTGGTGTGTGTATGTGTATCAGGTGTGTGTATTTCGATTTGTCCAATGTGGGTGTGTTTTGTAAATGTGTGTGTATTTTGTGTACCGCCAATGGAATACCGCGGTTGAAGGACTGCCGCGTGGATTCGTGGGTCGTGATAGTGTGGGCGTATTCCTGTTGGTGTGATGGTGGAGGTTTTGTTATCGCCAGTTTATCACTGACCTTTGGTGTGGCGGACTTGTGTGGGTGTCTAGATTTTGGCGGATTCCGAGCTGTGGGTCGTAATAGCTGTAGCGGAATTCCGCCGCCGCAGCTGTGTGTTGGCGGTCTTCTGCACAGTGGTAAGCAGGATTTACCGCCAATGTTGTAATGAGGGACATAGTCCTTATTAGGGCCCCATTAACAGAATTCAATATATGGGGGCCTAAATGAAGTGGTGTCCTCCAGGCACACATTTAAGCAAAGTTGGTAAATTGCCAACATTTTATTCTCCTTTTAACATATTTTAAACATGAGGCTAATTAAAAACCGTTTCGATGATTCAATTGACACTGCTATGCTCATCAAAAAGGTAAAATGGCTTTCTCAACTTTTCATTTGGCCCCAAAGCAAGTGTTTCTTTATACAGAGCACACTACTGAGAAGCATATCTAAAACAATTGTGCAATGTTCAGTAGCCAGCTCAGAGTCAGCATTTCCCAGTTATCCTCCTGATATGACGAATGTGAATACTTTTCAGAGGTATTTACATAAGGCTAAGCACTAGTGTCACCATACAGAATTTTCTGTTGCATTCGTACTGCGATAAATCCTTCCGAGCACTTACTGCATATTTACCTCTTAATGGAGAAAAAAGTGATTTGTGGCTGTCCGGGCCGCAGGCCAAACTGACATTGAGCCATGTATATCTGGCAGACATATGGAAGGTCTGCTTCCTTGTTACATTTTACAAGTAGTGCTGTGCTTGTGGCTCACCAAGAAAATACTACAGAATAACCGAACAATTTCGTTTTTTAACGTTTCTTTATTAGAACTTTACAAAACTAAAATTTCAATCAACATAAATGATGCTGGCAGCAGGGTTGATGACTCAGCACTTAAGTAAATTTGAGAGTGTGATATAGTTATAAAAACTCCCAACTCTAGTTGAACATTAATATCTTTACTGCAACTGTGATAATTGTGTTGTTCACCTGCTTAACCCTACACTACCTATCTTGAGCTAGAACTTGGCGGAGTAATTCTACACAAAGAGTAAAGGAGGCCCAGGAAGTCACTTAGGGCTGGCTTAAGGGCTGGTGGCACCCTGTGCGACAATCCTTTTTTGGCCTCCCCCTTGATCTCCTCCTCAGATTCCCTCACTTACTGCCTGGCTAAAGTGCCTCTCACCACTCCATACCCCCTCTCTAACATACATTTCATTTGTTTCAAAGTGCTAGTAAAGACTGGCTTTACTAATCCACTCACCTATCCACAGAAAATACAGATCTGTTCTTTGCATCAGGCATATTAACCCTTTTCACTACTTTATGGTGAGTCAAAACTGCTACTAGACAAACTCTGATCTCTTTCTGTCAGGAACATTAATCACAAGAGTTATGTTGACATTTTTATTGCTGCCTGAAAGCTGGATGCATAAGGAACTCTGCAGCAGATGTTTTTAAATCATATACTATTGCTAAACACATCGCCCTCCTGAGGCCAGTGCCCCTTCTCCAGGTCAGCGCCCAGTGCCGCCGTACCAGTCACTCTGCCCTAAAGGCGGCCTTGAAGCCAGCCTTCCATTACAGATCTACGACTCGGAATTCTGGTTTGTTGTGATGACCAGCACTCATTACTTTCATAGTACTTAACTGTCTCTATGACCTTAAAGAAACAGTCTATCCCTAAACCAGAGATCTTGTGCCTACTAAAATTCAGTGCTTAATTTGAGCCGGTGGTTTCCAGCGCTCAACACCGGCACTTAATTGTCAACACCAGCACATATGGGTCTGCCACATGGTGGCGTTGTCTGATTTAGAGATTGGCATAACAACTGTTTTTTATTAAGTCACTGTGCATTGAAAATGAATGATACCTGCCACCCAAGCCATTCTTTTAGCTTTGGGGGCCTGGAATAGTCTCCATTGTCACACTTGTAGGTGTGTGATGGCAGTAGTTGCGTTAGTACTGTCATTGGCAGCACTGGCAGGGGCAATGGGTAATGGAAGCTGCATTGGCCTCCTGACAGTGCCCCAGCACTTTTACCAAATTAGGTACTACTTAAATCTCCTACGTACTCTGCATAATATCTAGAAAATATGCCTTTTGTGTGGCAATCAAGCCAATACCACATGACCTCTCAGCTTATAAGGAGAAGTCAGATGACAATATTAATTTGACGGGTGTTAAGTTGGTAGCTATTAGGGTGAAGACAAATATTGGGAAAGAAAATATTGACATAGTTTGGTGTAGTCATTTAGGAAGTGTACGTTCACCATGAAAACAGTTCAGGTGCTGAGAAATCAACAGAAACAATTTACAGACAGCTGGGTCAGAGTGGTAATGTAGAAATATTAAGTATTATAACCACTTTCTGATCCTACAATGACGTGATTTCCTTATCATTACAAGCATAGCATCACATAGCCCTAATACTGGAAAGGGGGGGGGGGCTCTACAAAGTAGTGGTATTTTTGTATATGAAGAAATAACGAAATTAAACTTTTTAGTAGAGGATTGCAGATTCCTAGAATGAAAGCAATGGGATTGGTGGCTACAAGAAAAACGGGTATGGTAACTGTACACCTTAAGCACTAAGTCAGCTATGGTGCGAGGTATCTAAATGTGAGGCTAAATTGAAATAGTGATAAAAGAAACATGAAAAACAAGGGATTTCACTGCCACAGTTACATACAGGTGGCTGCCCCAGTCTTCCTCATCATCATCTTTACTGACTGAGGTGAAGTCTTACCTCAGTGTTCCTAGTCCTGAGAACCTTATGTCCATGCTAATATGATCATATTTAATTTTTATGGCATCTAACATGCTCCTCCCCTCTCTGGTATACAGTCTGCTCCATCTACCACCATTCCCTGGGATATATGAAGCCAAAACTGTGGTATTAATATACTCAAGGCATTGAGCATGAGAAAGCAAGGACTATGATTAGAAAGACTTGGTTTAGCGGTAATGAACATTATTGGTACATAATCAAGTTATTGCTACAGGGTCTCTCAGGTCTTCCACTTGCCATAATATTTAGAAGAGCAGCCCAGATCAGAGAAGCACAAATAAAGCAACACGATTCCACATGCAGATATGTTGTATATTCAGTCGTACACAAGCAAGGATCAAAGGACTAACAAGGCTAAGGCCTCAGAGTCAAGCTTGAGCATCAAAAACGTTTCTCACCAAATCAAACTTTTGAAGCAAGAAGGAAGAGAAACCCCAATTTATAAAATATAGATATAGTGTCGGGAGAGATCCTGGTATTTAATGTATTTCAACAGTTATCTTCTGGTCCTGAAGAAGAGTAACCCCCGGAAATGCGTCTAGTAAAGAGGCAGTGTTTTCACAATTACATTTGAACCCAAGGAATGAAAAAAGTAACACTGTTGGAGTTAGGTGTAAAAAGAGCAAAGCCTTGATTATTTCAAAGGTTGTGAGAAAGGACAATGCAGTGATGGATATGCAGCTGTTCATTAGTAGTCACATTTTTAAAGCTTCATTTGTGCTTTACTATGTTCAATGTATTACCCCCAGGCTGTAGGGATCCGGTTATATGGGGGCGCACTAATATGAATCAAATAACAGCTCAATACATGACTATGAAGAGTGTGCATATACAATGCATATCAACAGGCCCAGCTTTTGGAAGTCGTAGGTGAGTGGTCTGGCGTCTATGTCGCATGTAGTCAAAGGGTGAAGGACCAAAAGTGCTTTCCTAAAGAATTTTGTGTAGGGCATGAACTCAGCAACAGCCAGGCCTCAGACCCTGGCCGTACCTCATGACCCAACAATGCTGACAAGGCTAATGTCCTTTGTCACACCAAACTGATCTATGACACTCAAGATGACGGTCTTTGTCTCCCTATGGGGTGAGCTGTCAGCCTGTTCAAGACTGCTCTTTGCAAGTGCACAAAACATGCAACTAGACTGTATCCCATCAGTGAAGGTCATGTTCTTCGTTCTCCATGCAAATCTCTAGGACAGGTACTTTGGAATCTTCCTCAATCAAAATGTTCTCCAGGGTGAAAAAGTAGACTATATTAATTATACAGAGACTTGAAAGACAAATATTGCAATCCTTCTGACATGCTTACTTGAGGAGGTTATTGACCCGAACACTCTGTTAGCTAAAGGAGGAGGTACTTTTTAGAAAAATGTAACTATTTTACACAGGTCAAGTACAGAAAACGTTGTTATTCACTTAAAAGAGATATTCAAGCTTATAATTACGTGTGGACGATGATGAAATTACATGTGCATTGTGATGAAATGTTGGTCCAATATTTGGTGGTGCATAACTTATAGTGTTTTAGTGAAACATTTAAACTGAAATCTGTATGAGCAGAAAAACTGATACTGGACATCTGTAACAAACAAACATTTTACAATAATGCATGTTAGCTTTTGCTCCTAATATTTCGAATTCTATAGAGCAAAATGCGCGGACACTTTTGCAACAGCAAAATAACCTTATTGCATGGTAGTATCCATCTTTCTCATCCTATATGTTTGCCCACATGCGACTACGTGTGAATGTGATATATTTAGACTGAGTGAATGTGAGTGCTACGTGCTCTGTGTTACTGTGCACAGTTTCACCAAAGTGTGAGTTTTCGGTACCCAGGGTTAGAGTAATGTAAGCTAGGACCAGGAGTGGTGTACAAGATAGCAGTTTTGTAAGCTGAGCCCTTTGCCGTGAAAAAGAGAGGAAGGAGTATTCTGTGGTTCTTTTTGAGCTTAATTACTTGTCTTTCATTATCCTTTTTGGCAACTCCTATCATGTCTCCAACATTTTTCACACTGGTGATGCTGATATTAGTTGGCCACATTTTCCATCTGTGTTCAACTAACCAACAGCTTGTTAATGCCCTCATAACTGCCATGAGATTTTCCTTTTTTAGTTTGGGCGAAGCTACCAAACCAAGTAATTAACACAATATCTTGCTAGGTCAATACATAGGGCCTTATTATGAGTTCAGCAGGGGTTTTACCCATCCGCCAAACTTCTGACGGGGATGTTGGTATCATTGTAGATACCTCCCCACCGGACCCATTACAAGTTTTCTGCTAGGTCAGCGGGTGGAAACCTGAGTTTCCACCCGCTGGCCTAGCGGGAAACTGCCTATAGCTTTGTCTCCGGCTCGTAATCGACCCGGCGGCAATGCTGTAGGATGCAGGGTGCACCAGCACCCTTGCAATGTTCACTGCAGACAGTGCTGGCCAGGGGGCTCCCCTGCACCCGTTCTCTGCCAGCCTTTTCATGGCAGTAACACCGCCATGAAATCGCTGGTGGAGAACAAAGTCGTAATCCCCAGGGCAGCACTGCTTGCCCTGGTGGACTAGGACTGCCACAACCACCAGACTGCTCGGACAACTAATCCTGGCGGTGCTGGCAGTCTGACCGCGGCACGACTGCCACAGTTGTAATATGGCACTCGGACTGCTGCATTGGCGACGGTCCGACCAACAGCGCACAAGCCTGGCGGTCATGAGACCGCCAGGTTAGTAATGAGGCCCCATGGTCTCTATGATAAAATCTTGCTCATCCCCTCAAAGTTACTGCAGAAATAGCAGGCTTTTCCCCAGGAAAATATATGTTAATTATTTAAGCATCACAAGACAATTTCAGAGTCAAACAACCAAACTATAAAATTCCCAAAACGATTCAATAAAATGAAGATCAGTGTAATAAAAAACATAAGACAAAAATTGTAGGGATGTGATTAAGGGGGCCAGAGACATGAAGTTTTAAAGTTTCAAGACATTAAGACATTACCAATGAATAGTTTTATTTGATCATGCCTTAAGCATGATTAAGGCTGCTGCGGTGAAGTCAGGCTTCAGGTAAGCATAACAGGCTGCACCCATTACCTAGGGGTTTATTTAGAGTCTGGCAGATCCAGAACATCTGACAAAAAGTGACAGAAGTCCTAACCTCTAAACTTTCCAAGCTGTGTTTAGGGTTGGGGCAGCATCATGTTTCTGATTACAGGGCCTCTGCTGGTGCCGCTGGCAGACACCTTTGACTGACAAGACCGTCTTCCTTTGAGCTGTTGTGAGGATGCTCTTACATACATTTATCTTGTTCAGGACCATGATGGAAAGATTTGCAGTACTGAACCGGAACCCACGTGCAATGAGAAAACACCCAA
Organism: Pleurodeles waltl; assembly: GCF_031143425.1. Lineage (NCBI taxonomy): Eukaryota > Metazoa > Chordata > Amphibia > Caudata > Salamandridae > Pleurodeles > Pleurodeles waltl. The sequence continues at coordinate 311,346,641 of NC_090442.1, forward strand.
AACGTCAGAGTCATTTATTTTTCACTAACATGGGAGACTGTTTTTAACAATCTTTGCTGATTAGGCAAATGAAACATGAAGTTTGATAAGCAAGGCTTCAGTGCCTTCAGTGAAGCCATCACAGTGGCTCCACTTGAAGTCACAGAGATCCCCACTTGCCTGGTGGAGATAGCTAAATATCTTGGACGGTCCTCACCAATGGGAGCAGAGGACATCTCTCTGCTAAACTACCAGGCCACCTTTCCATCTCTAAATAAGCCCATTAGTATTGTTCTTGGAATTGAATCTCCTTCATCAGAGTTGGGCAGAAGGCCGAGTCCCTTGAACTTGGTCACATCAATTCTAGGGTCCTACTGAAATTTTCAGTTTGGCACAAGACCTTCCAAGCAGGACAAACTTGAATTTCTTAGCAACAGAGGTTGCTTTTTAACCTTGACTCAGTCTTAAATCTTATGCTTCCAGACTTTTTAATCACAGAAGACAAGATGTTGAGGTTGGTGAGGGTTCCACAAGGTCAGACATTTATTTTCATTAAAAGAGAGACAAACCCATAATTATACCCACTGAAATTACATTCTTCTTGCTAAGACCTAGTCCCTTTCTGGTCATCAATATGTTCAAAATATTAATAAGAACATCTTTCTGGTAGGTTCTGTAAAACCTCCTGGTCTCTCCTTCAACTCCCAGGGTTCCTAACAAAGCTCCTAAATTCCACGTTTCTCTCACAGGGTTCAGTGCAGTTAGCATCAAACTAGGTAGCTAGTTCTGTCGCTTCAGCATACAGGAAGTGATCCAAATGATCCAGGGAGAACACTTTCAAATGCTGGGAACAAGAGGAGAGCAGGATACGTCTCAGTCCTCGTCATAAGCAGGTCCTGAGAGGGATTCATTAAGTCAGTTTTTGATGAGCTTGTAGAGGGGTAACATTTTATTATGCACACTAGCCTGTTCTTAGTGACAACTCTTGACCCAATTCCAACAGAATTCCTACAACCCAGTTATTTCTCTTTTGCAGTCGTTTGACTTTGCCTGCCTGCAAAACTTCCCAGTAGCATTTGTTCAAAATGACAAGGCCTTGCCTTCAACTCTAGAACTTCAAACATTTTTCAGGGCCTGCCATATGGAAATGATGAACACCTGCCAGGATTTCACTGGCATTCAGGTCACAGGTAGACCTGACACCATGCTTTCCTATTACAAATGTAGACAGTGTAAATTTACACTGTGAGACATTTATTTTTTATACCACTGTCAGATTTTCCTGTGCAAACCTACTGTGGCCTTACTTAAAAGTTGGATAGCCTTAAACAATTTTACCTCATGTCAGAGCACAACAGCGAGAGATTGAAAGACAATCTTACAGTAGCCAGAGTTATAATACTGTATAAACAATGGAGGGATACTCAAATAGATGCACTTTCTCACAGCTGCCAATGCTGAATAGTTAACTATTGCCTTGCTTTTGCTCCTGCTACTAACAGCATATCTAATCGAATTGTTAAAGGATTCTCAGACTATGTATTCTAAGAGATTAAGATCAAGAAAAAAGTGGTGTTCTATCAAGAGGTTGTTGATGTTTAGGGTGAGAACAGTGCCATTTTCTCACTGAACCCTACTACTAAAGCTAAATCCCCCAACCCCCTGCACTTCATCAAACACAAGCCTGTATGCTCTAGTTTGTGCTTCTGGTCTCCTCCAACTTAGCTTGTTTACCTGTTTAACTCTGCATTTCATCTTGCCATCAATTCTCTCCTCACAAGCCACATCTGCCTACTGCATGCTACCCACACCACTGGTACCAGACTCATCTTTACCAGGACAAAAGCTTAATTTATTTTTTAGATGGACAGTGCCATCGTATTGAAGAGTATTTTTGTCAGTTTATGAGGGCTGCTTGTTTGCATAGCCTTTGCAATTCACCTGGATGCTTTTTCTCAAGTTCATATTGTAATCTTCATTCAATAAAAAGTGTTTTCGTAATTTTGGTCATGGAAAAATGAAGGAAATTACCTCACCAAAGTAGTCTATTCCCAAAGAATCATTCTGCATGGAAATGCACCCTTTGCATTTGCAAGGAATGTGAAACTGCACACACACTAACCTGTCAGACCAGCCCTTCTGGCACTGCCAGATTGTCTAATAGGCCAGTCCAACTCTGAATGTGGAGCAATGAGTAGAAGTGAACATTTTTAAAAGGTAAAACAGACAATATCCTGAAGAATGTACAAATTCTCATTCATAAGTTCTCTTTTGTTACCTATAATGTCATTGTGTTCAGCGTATGTAGAAGCTGATGTCAGGATCGGTGTAAACAGTTTTTTTAACAAGACAAATAGAGCAGGTAAATCACATTTTATGATTGATTCCTGTTAAGAAAACTGTATTGCATCATGAATTACTTTAACAGGAGGAATACATTCTTCCCTTAAGTAATCATCATAATCATGATAATAAGTAAATAGTTCTACCGACATGCAATTAACTGTTGCTGTAGATTTGGAATTCCTCAAATGTAGTGAACAATAAAAAATATGAAATCAAAAATTACAAAGTATAAGAATTATAATACAAGTCATAACAGAGTGCTTGATTTAAAGTGGAGATCAGTTGTCTGGCCACTTAGGTAAATCAATAATTGATAATGATGTAGTTGATAATTTAGTGCTGTCCCTCTTGTCACAGAAGTCATCAGTAAGTGACAATATATTCATATTTTAACCAAAGTACTAATAGTTTGAATATGGAAAGATGCCCTAAGAAGCCATTTTAACTGTGCATTTGTTTAAACTAGTGTTAGAAACCTTGGTGGTATCGCTTATAAATCAAATGTTTCCAATGTTTTAACTGATATTATGTTATAATTTAGACTTTCGATTAGCAGGATTTATTGATACAATATTGAATTTCTAATAATTAGTGATTTAAATATGTGTGCAAAAATAGAGAACTGCAGTTCTACGTTATACCGATTGAAATGTATTAACATAATCTTTTAATTTATAAAGAATGTAACATGCATATTAACAAACATTATTAATGTTGAATTCATAAGTTTACATATTAATATTTATTGATTAAAAAATATTAATTAAATATATTGATATAATTCACTTGCATTAGCCTAAGTGAGGCCTTTTAGTCTTGTACTTCTCGACTGTGCAGGAAATGCTTATTAATTTTCAAAACATGAGTTTTCTTTCAGACTTTGTTCCCATGAGAAGATTAGCTTTGGTTATAGACCCCTATTGTTTTAGACATAGAGAAAAGTGAAACAGTGTCCTTGAATGTAGAACATCCTGAACCATGGACTGATAAATTATACAATTGTTTCAATCCTGTGTGGAGCCACATGGATGGATGAGGTTCTCATGACAGACCTGGAGTCGTGTGATTGATTTCTATAAGATGATGCCCCTTCAACGTAATGTGGACTGTCTCTCAGACAATCAGATTGCTTTATGAGCTTTAATGTGTCACTGATCAGTTGGACTTGGGTCAGAGGTTCATCAAAATCTCCCTTGGTCAGATCTTCAGATCTCTGGATGCCCGGAACCTTTGCTGATGAAGAATCCCTGAATTCTGAGCCCATTGGAAGGGTATCTTCCTCTCTGCTTTGCCCCTTCTAGATGCCCCACTGAGATTTAGAGATTTTTCCCTGACCCTTGCAGAAGAATCTTGATTGATGTTCTGACATGCTGACATTTTCCCTTTTTACCTATCTTTTGCCCACCTTAGTTAGTACCTTGTTGCCCGAATTGACCTTTTTCTAAATTATTTTTGCCCTTTTTGGCCTAGAAGTCTTTTGTCGACAAGTGCTCTGTCCCACACTTAATTTGGCTATGGTAGGGTTCTTCCTTTGCTCAGCTAAAATTATAGCTCTGTTGATTTGAAACTGACTAATGCTTGCTAAGCCTGAACAACGCTTGACTTCTGTATCACAGATAATTTTGTTAATGTTTTGTACTTTTCCTATTAAATGCTTAGTTTTATTAATGTTAGTCCGTCTGAACCTATTTCGTCGACTTAGGCAATACTTGGTGATTCTGTATGTTTATAATTTTGGCCTGAGAGTTGTCTACATGACTTTGAGCTTGAGTTTGTAAAAAATACTTTAACTTTATTCCTGACTGGAGATTTTCTTGTATGACCAAGTGGGTCATACTGTACCAAAAACTGGTTTTATTCAAATTGTGTTGTATGGTTATACCACACTCTGTTGCAGGGTCCACAAATCTTTCTGCCTTGATGAGCATTGATTTCTGCGAAGGATGAAAATGCTTCAGCAATAATCAAAAATGAATATCCCATGATAGGGGCTATTTTTTCGTTAACATTTGCATGCTTTAATATCAGATGGTGGTCCAACACATGCATGTTTTTCTCTGCAGACAGTTACTTTACTGCAGTGGACCTTGTTGTGTTTTGAAGATCTCTGGGGTGTATGTGCTCTACACATCTAGGCATCTAGGGAGCTTTACCTAGTGCTCTGCAGACTTTCCTCCCGACTGCTGTATTGTTTGGATGAAGGTCTCACATTTGAACAATGCATGGCACTCAAACAAGCCCTGGCATTTTGCCAGTACTCCCAAAATTGGATACGTGAGGGTCAGATGATTTAGGGAAGTCTAAGCCCCCCAACCTTTGACACATGCAAAGTGTCTGATCACCAAGACTGCGTGTCTGCCACAATGTGCATTTTGTTTCTAAACTCTCTGAGGTTGGGGTCAAACCTTCAGGCCTGGAAGGAGCTGCACCTTTACTACCCTTTGATAATGAGGAGAACATCTAGTGCCACAATTGCCCCTTTGATGAAAACATCGGCACTGGATGCAGCAATTAGACTTGCTAGTGCTCCTGAACCTGACTTTTGTTAGCCCAGTGAACCACCCAAATTAACATCTATATTTAGGGCTCCCAATTTGCCACTAAACAATTAGTTGATATTACCTCACCAGGCTCTGTCTGTCACAAGATTCTTCTGTCGCCATGACATTAACATAGGGTCTCTGCAAGCCTGGTTGGTGCCATTAATCCTCGACAGCCTGCAGCACTGGAATATTGTGATGTGACCAAATGAAATAGAACTGCAGGCTTTTGAAGCTCAGCAGAACCCTTGGGTGTTAACTTTACATTGCATCCTCAATGTTTGTACCTCGCTAGGCACCCAAAACTTAACTGTGGCCATTTCAAATTCAAACTACTTGCCACAACATATCCTGGGTGTCCCAGCCATTATTGGGAGCCTAGAAGTTTTAGTGCAGAAGAATGACTAAATTCACTTCGAGACATGATCCCTATTTTCAGTTTCAAAGAACTAACTACTTGCCCTACTCACTTTGGTCCAAATTATGGATGTGATTTGGAAAGATCGCTTCAGATTAGGTGACCGCCTCTAAACTGTCTTGGCAAGTCCCTACTTTGATGTTCAGGAATCCAATACTAGTGGTCGGACAAAACAGCTATATTGTGACAACTATCGTTTGGAATGTGGTAACAAAACCCTTGAGTTTCTTGAATGCATAACTAGCTCGTTGGCCTCCACCATAGTCCAGACGTTGTGGAGGCTTGATCATTACTTCTCACAGGCTTAGTCTGTGCCCTAAAATAACGTAGTCTGTCGTTCTGCAGGAGCAGGGATTACAGATGCAGTATTCATGCAGAATTACTGATTTCTAGAATGATTGATCATTTCATAATTTTAAGGTGCTGGAATAGCATGGTATTCCGAGTTGTATCCTATTTATCCCCCAAAAGTGGGAACTCCTACTGGAATCCTAGTTTCCACATCTGTTTACCTACCAGAGTTATAAGAAAGAATAGAGTATAAGAAAGGAATCTTGCACCTCAAACGGTCCATGATTTCCGTCTGTTCTAAATAATGATATGTTATGCCACTATATAATGTAAGTAGGCACTACTACCAAAAGAAACCATCATTTGAAATACGAGCATCCTCTTTCTTATACTGTACCTACTAACTTAAATTATGGAGAGGAGGCCTACCAACAGGGGATGGATTATCATGACAAATTCTATATTACTTGATGTTTAAGGCAGTCTACACAATCACTGAATACCGAGGACCCACCTTCACATGCTTAACCATAATAAAGAATAGAAACAGCCATGGTAGTGCTTTCCCAATCTATATACTTCCTCTCTTCCACCAACTCAAGTATATCCAGAACTTCTTGACCTGTAGTGAGTCATCAGCAATCATATTGTAATCCTGAACAAATGAGCAAGAAACTTCCTTACGGCAGTGCCATTCACCCGCTCACATAAAAAGCTACAAATCGAGCAGTGTCAATTATATTTTTCTCGCTACAGAGATTATTTAAAAGGGAAAAAGCTGTCTTCTCTGGGCCCAGATTTATTATCCTTGAGATCTGGAACTAGCTCATGAGAAGGGGGTGTTACATGATGAAAGATGGCACAAATATCAGTGTTGATCAATTGATACAAGAGCAGTGCTGAAACAGAATGAAATCCATGATCATACAAATTTGGCATAATAGGATAAGAACAGAAGAAACAGCAGTTGAAGTGCACATAAAGGAAGTTCAGCCTAAGTCATGAAAAGTCACGCGGTGTGGCTTTGCAAGGAATTCTAGCGCCAAATGGAGCGCAAATGGAGCAAGCGCTGGCCAAAGGTGTGTTTTCTCTTATTTCATCCTGCATGTAGGCAGAAAAGAACAAATAAAGTATTTTCTTTATAGGCAAGAAAGTTGCTCAAATGTTTATAACATTTGGAAACACGGTTTCTTTTACGAAAGTGGCCAGGTGTCCACTTTCTCTATGAGTACTGCCAATGTGATGCAGGCTGGGATGAAATATTCCACCACAGCATTCTTTGAGTAAGGGTTGCAGCATGTCACACCTAGTTTACTGAGCACCTGTGACAAAGTACAAAAAAACGCTGACCGGCCCAATCCACTACTTAATCAACGTACTCCAATCATCTGTAAATGGGTAAAACCAACTCCTCCTTCTGGAGGTGCTTGGGACAATCCTCTGTGACTCAGAAGAATTACAGGGAAGAGTACCGGTGGAAATGAAAAAAACGTCTGTCCCGGGAAGCGAAGCCGCTGTGCAGACCGATTGACTGGCTATCTGTAACCTACACAGCTTACCCAGCCTCGTGCTTGCAGACTGTGATTTCTAAAATCTGCACCAGTGTGGTCACAGTGCGAGCATGAAATAGTGCAGTAATTTGAAGGTTCTTGTAGATATAGATGGGAAAAGGTGCCAACATGCCCGAGAGCGTATGCTGTGGGTACTCACGGTTTGCATTGACATCCTCTACTCAGTGTGACCCACTCAAAGGTACGAGGTGGGTGTCTGCAGCTGGGGGCTCACAGCCAGGCTCTATCATAAACCTTGGTCCTCCTGTCTCTTGCTAGTTTTAATTTCTACATGCCCTACCCGATTTCTCTTTGACTGTAAGGAAGCCTGGCTTGTCATCTGTATTCAGGGCCAGATTTTGACATGGATGAGAGGCTTTATTACTTACTGCCTGGAAACATATTTTTATGCAGACCATGTCCTCAAAGGGATCAGTGCTGCATTAAAAAAAAAAGTTTCCTGGAGGGCGTGGCCAAGATGGCGGTGGAGTAAGTCGCTCAATACAATCCTGCAGGCACGCCAACCCAGTGAAATATAGCCCCGGCAGACCCCCGGGAAACATTTAAATGTGGCGAGGGACCCCGCTGTGGTCTGTGGGTTATCGCGGACAAAGATGCGGGCTGAGACGGTGGCCTGTGGAGCAGCCTGGAGTGTCCAGCAGTCGTGGTGATCTAGGAGGCCATGGACACCCTGAAGGCATCTGAGGCCCGCTTCTCTGTGCGAGAGCACCTGTGCTTCAGCAGAGCACTGCTCCATATGGCTTTGAAGGAGCCTGCTCATGTGAGATGCATCGGCCCTGGGCGGGGCACTGCACGGGAGGGCGGGCGCATGCGATGGGGCTGTAGTGAAAACCTCCTGGGCTGGAAGAGTGTCTCCCCTGACCAGGTAGGCTAGCACTGCAGAGCTGGCCGGCCCGCATCCCGGAGTTCATCACAGACAAGAGAGGCTTTTGCACTGTTATCCGCAGAGGCGTAGGGATGTAGATCGCATGCGCAGTGCCGACCCAGTGCCAAGTGGCGTGAGAAAGACCTGACAGCGGTGTTGAGCCGGGGTCCACCCGTATCGACCTCTGGCCTTGGGTGGGTGGAGGGCCCCCCTCCAGTGTAGGACTCCACGGCTGGGCGCAGTGACACCGGGCCCCATTTATTTTGAGCTGCGTTGGGCGTTTACCCCTGTGCAGTGCCGCCTACTTAGAGAGGTGACAACCCTAGATCTATAAAAACAAAACCCAACTCGACCGGGCCTGACCTTACATGGTCACCTGTGCCGGTCCCGAGGTGGCCATTCTAGGACATTGGTTTAGAGTCAATCACCTCGGCGCCCTTCTACTGTGAATGGAGGGGCCCGCGGAGATGAGACGCGCTCTAGTCTCCGCGGGCATATTCGGGACAGGGGGAAGTGACATAGGGGAGTCGGGACAGGATATGGTTAAGCGGAGGAGGGTCTAGTTGTTATGGATAAAAGGAGCGCGGGGGAGAGATCGGCCTCTTTCCGTGCCAGACGTGCAGAGGTGCGGAATTTGACCGAGGGTAGTACATTAACGCGGTAAGAGGAGCGCCTTTGCAAAGCGTGTTTTGCAAGCTCCTTAGCACTTTTATTTAGTCAGGCAGGCAGCCGCTTTACCGCTAGCGCGTCAGCGCCATGGCAACGAGCCATGACGCTGAAGCCGTCAGGGCCGCGTTTCGCGTGCTCGGCGAAGCCGGCCACGCCGATCTCCTCAGGCCTGGTGTGCTGTTGTTGCCGCATGTGTTTCACCGGGGACGTCCCCAGAGAGGGGAGGGGGGGCCCAAAAAAGTTTTTAAAAAACAGCGGGAGGGCGGGCGTCCAGCCCATTCCGGCAGCAAGGTGAGGAGGCTGGCGAGCAGCCAGTGGAAGAGGCTGCCCTGAGGGCAGAGGCAGTTGTGGTGGGGGAGCAGGCCCATGGGGACCCACAGGTTTGCCTCAACATTACAGGACAAGACATGGAAATGGGAAAGGGGGACCAGACACTGCCCTGGCCCAGTCATGACTGGGCCCCTTTGGACCTTTCCTGCCAGAAGGAGGGTACCGTATACAATTCGGGCCCCAGGCCCCTAATAAAAAAAGGGGGTAAGATTAAAGGCAAGTCAAAAAGGGGGCAGAACATGGCAGCAGGCGGGGGCAAACAGGTCAGGAAGGCTAAGGTGGGGGGCAGGGGTGGGCCGGCAGGGCAGGGGCCAAGGGGTGGGGCCAGACAGGCAAAGTGGTACCAGGCTGAAGTGGAAGATTTAGAGGCAAGGATTAGAGAGCAGCGACGCGTTGTAGCAGAGACAGAAGAAAGGTGGGCGCAATTGTGTAAGGATAGGGAGGAAGCAAGGACATGAGGCAGCCAATGGGCGGGAACGGCTGAAGCTAAAGAAGGGATGGGCCACCCACCTACTGGTAGAAGGCCCGGCAGTTGGATATGGGCGCAGCAGATGGAGGAAGATAGGGGACACGAGGCTCGTGCGGCTGGAGGGTGGTCTGGCGCGGAGAGTCCCAGTGGCGCACACGGATATTCTGGGATAAGACATTCAATGCCAGCAGCAGAGGCTGGCGGAAAGAAGGGGATGCCAACAGGGCGCAACACGGCTCTACCACGTTGGTCCGAAGCACTAGAGGGGTCTTCGGCGGCCTTCTCTATACCGCAGGAGCGAAGGGCATCCAAAGGTGGTATGCGCCATGAGGGCCAGGAAGAAGCTGCGATGAATGAGATGCGTATAAGGGGAGGTGCGGGTAATGTAGGTGAGATGATCGAGGATGAGGTGCTGGACCTCGATTACGATGAGGAAATGGATGAATGGGAAGAGGGAGAGATCCGTGAAACGGAGGTGAGCAGTTTTCATGGGAGGGGGCAGGGGCGCAAGAGCGGCGCAACCCCTTCTTCTGTTTCTGTTTTACAGGACCACATGTCCGTTAGCAGGCCGCTGGAGGTGCGGCACGGCCTAACAGGAGGGCGTGGGGCAAAGAAGGTGGCACGGCCCCTGGCGGGCCAGGACAGAGGTAAGGGGCAATGGTGGTCAGTTTGGGGAGAAAATCCTGGTAAGGGCGGGACAGGCACAAGCAAATCCATAGGGGTAGAAGATTTTTCAATACATGATGCAGTTACAGAAGCAGGTATACACAGGGATGAAGCGAGTCAGGCTAAACCAATTATGACAACGGCAACGAAGGACACAGGAAATCAGACGGCAGGTGAAATCACTGGGTCGGAGGATAAGGAGGGGGGCACAAGAAGCGGCTCCCATACATGGGTCTTGCCATGCCTTTGGGTTCGCACATAGCCGAAAAGACTAAAAACAAGATATGGAAACATGAATACGTGGATGTTTTTAAGCTGTTACATAGAGACGTACAGGCTAAAGAGGGTTCTAAAGAGGAAGAATGGGAACTAGCGCGCAGACCTAGGGTACCGATCACGATGGATAACTGGACATCAGCCTTTTTAGATTTTCGCTAGCATATATTGCGAAAAGTTCCCGGACAGGGCTATAGCGCTTTTCAAATATATGGATATCATAAGGAAAGCCCAGATGCATTTCGGTGGGTTCGACTGGCTGAGCTACGATGAAGAATTTAGGGCTAGGGTGAGCGTCAATCCCGACAAACCTTGGGGAGAGGTAGACCCTGAACTATGGATGGGGTGGATGGTGTCAGCGCAGTCCACTACATCTACACACACCGCTAAGTGGTTTGCCTGTAACCTACAAGCCTTTTCAGGCACGTCCCGCCCAGGGAGGGGTGGGGGGAGGTCAGCGGACACCAGTGTCCACAACAGGAGCATGTTGGAACTTTATTAACGGTTTCTGTTCCAGGCAGCCCTGCAAATTCAAGCATGACTGCTCCAAGTGCGGGGGTCGTCATCCAGTTATGCAATGCTTTACACTATCCAGCCCATCCGAACAATGGAGAGCGTCCAAAGGGCGAGGCATGCAGGGCACTCCTGCACCAAAGGGCTCCTACGCCAATTAGGTTGAGGACCCTTCTGCCCTGGTTACGCAGTTACCCGGATAGGGACGCAGCTTGTAAGTTGGAGTGGGGTTTTAGAGAGGGTTTTCGGGTGGGTTACCAAGGCCCGTGAATAAAGAGGTGGGCAGACAACCTGCTGTCCGCTAGGGAAATGCCACACGTGGTGTGCGAGAAGGTTGACAAGGAGGTGGCGCTGGGCAGAATTGCAGGACCTTACTACGAGTGGCCAAGCGCGCTATTGATGATATCGCCTTTGGGGGTAGTACCTAAAAAGGCCCCTGGGGACTTTTGCTTGATTTATCATTTGTCCTGGCCAGAGGGTAGCTCGGTTAACGATTTCATTGCACCCGAGGACACTAGAGTGGTATACGCATCTGTAGATGACGCCATCAAACTGGTCAGGAGATGCGGCAGGCATGCCGAGCTGGCAAAGTGCGACATTCAATCGGCTTTCAGGCTGCTGCCAATACATCCGGATGATTATGATTTACTAAGGATGCAGTTAGACGGTGCAATTTACGTTGACAGGGTGCTCCCGATGGGCTGCGCCGTGTCATGCGCACTTTTTGAGGCTTTCAGTACCTTCCTCCAGTGGGTTTGTGTCAAGAGGAGTGGTCATCGGACGGTGACACACTTTTTAGATGATTTCCTTTTCGTGGGGAACGCCTTTTCTGGAGACTGCGGAAGGGCACTGACGTTGTTTCAGGACCTAGCCCAGAATTTTGGCGTGCCTTTGGCTCCTGAAAAGACAGAAGGGCCACAGTCAGTTTTAACCTTCTTGGGCATAGAACTGGACACAAGCGCCATGGTGGCCAGATTGCCGGGACCGAAAGTGAAAGAGATGTTGGACTTCTTGGGCACAGTTAGGGTACTCCGCAAGATTGATCTGCGTTCAGCACAGAAGCTGTTAGGCTATCTAGATTTCGGGTGCAGGGTTGTAAGGGGAGGGAGGACTTTCTGTAGGCGTTTAGGGCTAGCCATGTCAGGAGCGGTGCTGCCACACCATAGGATACGTGTTTCAGTAGGTATGAGGGAGGATATCAAGGTGTGGGAGACCTTCTTGGCAGATTTCAATGGCGTGTCCATGTTCTTCTGCGAGGACAGTACAGTTTGGCAGGTGCAAATATTTTCTGACGCAGCAGGAGCGACAGGCTTCGGACTTTTCTGGGACGGGAGATGGTGTGCTGATGCATGGCCACCACAGTGGCTGCAGCAAGGACGGAGCATTGCTTTCCTTGAGTTTTTTCCCCTATTGGTGGCACTGGTGGTGTGAGGACATGAGTTAGCAAACAGGACTGTAATCTTCCATGTGGACAACATGACAGTAGTTGACCTGGTTAACAGACAGAGAGCAAGGGATCTCAGGGTGTTGCGCTTGTTGCGCCAATTTATGCTTCACTGTCTATCATTAAATGTTATTTTCAAAGCTGCACACATTCCTGGGGTGTACAATGAGATTGCAGATTCCCTGTCTCGTTCACAGTGGCAACGTTTTCGCACTTTGGCGCCAGGAGCAGAGCAGAACAAGACCACGGTCCCGGCAGACATTTGGGAGTGGGGGGCGTGATGATCACTGGGCTGGTGGAGATGTCCTTAGCGGAATCCACTTGGCGGAGTTACAGGCTGGCATGGTTGGATTTTCAATCCTTTGAGTCCGGTCAGGGCAACTTCTGGTCTCAAGGGACTGAGACTTTAGAGCTACGCGCGTTACGCTTTGTGCTATTCCTGATTGGGAAAGGTTTGTCGCCCGCGACCATTGGTGGCAAGCTGGCAGAAGTATCCTTTTACGGGAATCTTTTCTTTGGGTGTGACCCAGCATGCAACAACTTGCTAGGAAAGATGCTGAAAGGCTGGGGCAGGTTTAGGACAGGGACAGTGAGGTCAGTTAGAGAGCCCATTACTTTCGATCTGTTATTGGAGCTGTTGCATGTGTTGCCAGTCTGCTGCATTGATGAATGGGAATTGGCTTTATTTCGGTTGTGCATGGTATGGATGTTTTTTGGGGCTTTTCGGGTATCAGAATTGCTAGGTGTTGGGAAGGGGGTAGGTTTGAAGGTTAATGAAGTTTGCCTGCATGGATGTCGTTTAGGTATTTGGCTCCGGCGCTCGAAGACAGATCAGTTGGGGAGAGGAAAATGGGTTTGGCTGGACAGAGGTGGTAATGAGGCGGCGTGTCCGGTGGGTGAGTGGACAAGCTTTCAAAGGACGAGGCGCCTGGCAGGGGAGAGCGGAGTTTTTGTGCACAAGTCAGGGGCAAAACTTACTAGTTTTCAGGTGCTACAAGTTCTACGTATGGCTGTGAAGCGAACGGGCGCCAAGCTTTAGATTTTGGCACTCACTCATTTAGGATTGGGGCGGCTACTGCGGCGGCGCATTTGGGTTGAGACTGGGCAAAGATAAAGGCTATAGGGAGATGGAAGTCTAGATGCTGCGAGCGCTATGTGAGGCCATAGCAAGCGGCAGGGGTCAGGTTTCATTGAGGAGATACAATTTGCAGCAGTGTTTTGGGGGGGGTTTGTAGGTCATGATTAGAAATTTGTTGTTACAGTTCTTTTTCTTTGCAGGATGTGTATATGGACCACAGAAGGATAAGACATCCACATGGCTGGTCGGCCATTCTTTTATTCATTGGACGGGCGTTGGGACTATCTAGCGATCAACACGAAGTCCTCTGGTGGGGTAAAAGTGGCATGAGGTGGGGAAACCTGCTTCCATTTATTACTTCAAGCATGCCGAACTGGGGCTGTCCAGATCTATTGTTGATTCACCTTGGGGAAAATGACCTCGTGAAACTGTCAGGCCTCACATTGTTGCAGCATATGCAGAGAGATCTGGAGCTACTTAAGCAGAAATTGCATGGTACTTGTTTGGTCTGGACTGAATTTGTGCCTCAGCGAGCATTGAGAGGGGCTGTGAGACACGGATCCATAGAGCGGGCCCGCAAGAAACTCAATAGGGCAATGCGTTTTTTTGCTGGTCGCAAGGGATAAAGGTGTTAAGGCACGAGGATATTAAGGAACAGGATGAGGCATTTTTTCGGGCAGATGGAGTACATCTGTCACAGTTGGGGAATGCATACTATCTGACAGAATTGAGGTTGCTGGTAGGAGATTTATGGGGAGGGAAGATGTGGCTCAGAGAGCGCGTGTGAAAAAACATTCCTTCAAAAAAAAAAAAAAAGAAGGGGATTTCTTGTTTTTGGGTGGGGCAGCAAAACGCCAAGTGGGTTTATGTTGGTTGGCAGTAGATAAGGGAGGGTGGAGAGTCAGATGCGGGCTTGGCCACCCTTCCAGGAATAAAATAAGCAGGCGAAGGATCACAACGTGGGGGACGAGCAAAGCAAGTAGGGCATTATAGGAAAGGGAAGGGTTAACGGAAATGGGCGGGGAAATGTTAAAGGGTGGGATATGTTGAAGTTTTGATGTATGCGTTTAAAGTTTAAACATGTATTATTGTTACAATCCTGTCCTAATAAATGACCTTTTACACTAACGACCGGTGTCACTGAGGTATGTCCTGATGGAGGGGCCCGCGTAGATGAGACGCTCTCTAGTCTCCGCAGGCATATTCGGGACAAGGAGAAGTGACATAGGGGAGTCGGGACAGGATATGGTTAAGCGGGGGAGAGTCTAGTCGTTAGGGATAAAAGGAGCGCGGGGGAGGGATCGGCCTCTTTCCGTGCCAGACGTGCAGTGGTGCGGAATTTGGCCACCCACCCACCCGGCAATAATCATAAGGTTTAGTTTGAGTTTTAGCTCAGTTGTGATTAGTTTAGCAGGTTAGTAGGGAGGTTATAGCGGAGAGTCAGTTAGGGCAGGTTTGTGAGACAGGAGAGTGAGGCAGTAGATAAGGGAGGGTGGAGAGTCAGATGCGGGCTTGGCCACCCTTCCAGGAGAAAAATAAGCAGGCAAAGGATCACAGCGTGGGGGACGAGCGAAGCAAGTATGGCATGAAAGGAAAGGGAAGTGTTAGCGGAAATGGGCGTGGTTTTGGAGCAAAAAAGATGGGCGGGGAAATGTTAAAGGGTGGGATATGTTGACGTTTTGATGTATGCGTTTAAAGTTTAAACATGTATTATTGTTACAGTCCTGTCCTAATAAATGACCTTTTACACTAACGACCTGTGTCACTGAGGTATGTCGCGATACAGCCTGAGGAAGCCTGGTGAGAAGTTGGCACACTGGGACATCTTGCCAGGAGCTAGGTGACTATTATTGAACAGGCTCACCTTCACTCGGGCCCATGCCAACTTCTCACTTCTTGACCCGAGTCGCCTTGGCACTAACTACGTCCCCACCAGCACTGGGCTAGCAAACTTCCAGACTAGGGTCCTCCACTCCAGCCTATGGATAGCGGGAGAGAAGCGGAGTGGGCAGCTGTTGTTTTACTGAACTCAGACACCCACGTCACACCCACAGCTCCTCGGACCATGGCTACCACAAAGAGCAAAAGGGACCAGTTGGTCCACGAGATGCTGACTTAATCCACTCACCCCACGTTAAGGAGGTGGGGCCGTCAGCCTCTTCCGTCACTCGGGAGGAGCGACAGAAGCCTGCGGACAGTGACCTGGCCCCCGTTCCAAAAGACTTACTCACCTCCCTCTTTGAATCCCGGAAGTCTGATATGCAAGACTTGAGAAGAGACCTAGCATAAAAATTGCGAGACCTCCGTACAGACCTAACCTCGATCAGCAAGCGGGTCTCCACCCACACAACACCGCCACACCAAAGGTCAGCGATAAACATGCGGAAACAAATCCTCCACGCCAACAGAAACACGCCCATGCCATTACGACCCACGAATCCACGCAGCGGTCTTTCAACCGCGGTATTCCATTGGTGGTACACACCGCCGCGCTCAAAATACACACACATCTCCAAAACACCGCCACATTGGACACTTCAAAATACACACACCTGATACACATACAAACAACACTCCCACACATCCAACACAATATAAAACACACACCCACATCACCCACAAACCCCTACTACCCAAAATTAGAGAGAACGCCATAGAGAGACAGCACAGAATAGAGAACCCCATCACACAGAGGCACACTACACCATCACCCACACAACATCCACGCACAAAACACCACATACCACTACACTCACCACACTCATCAACACATACACCACCCCACACCTCACCCACACCACCCCATGTCACGCCAAAGACACCCCCGCTTATCTGAGGAGGAGCTCAGGGTCATGGTGGAGGAAATCCTCCGGGTAGAGCCACAGCTATTTGGCTCACAGGTACAGCACACATCCATAGCCAGGAAGATGGAGCTATGGCAAAGAATAGTGGACAGGGTCAACGCTGTGGGACAGCACCCAAGAAAAAGGGAGGACATCAGGAAGAGGTGGAACGACCTACGGGGGAAGGTGCGTTCCACGGTATCCAGGCACCACATCGCGGTACAGCGGACTGGCGGCGAACCCCCACCTCCTCCCCCACAACTAACAACATGGGAGGAGCAAGTCTTGACCATCTTGCATCCTGAGGGCCTCGCAGGAGTCGTTGGAGGAACGGACACTGGTAAGTCAAATCTTAACTATCATATCCCCCACCTTACCTGCATGCAATCACACACCCCCACCCTCACACCCTCCCATATCACCCTAACTCCTCACTAATGTACCCATAACACCAACCACCCATCCCAACCCCAAGACCTGCATGACACAACTAAGCATGGATACCCATCACTAAAGCATGCCCACTGCACATACCCAGAACACCCCCCAACCATCAGCACACAAGCCCCCACACAGGAATGCCTGCACTGGGGTACACGCACACCCAAACATTGCACACCATGAAACACACACATGCAATAATCATGTACTTATACCCCCGCAGGAACCCGAAGGAACGTCACCACACCAGAGGGTCCAGACAACACCACTCCACCCCCAGAAGAGGCCCACAGGGACGACAGTAGCTCTGCCCTACTGGATCTTGATGACCAGCCCGGACCATCGTGGGCCTCAGGACAGCTGGTTCCCCTTGCCCAGCCACAGCCCAACACCGAACTTCCACCCTCTGGTAACACCAGCACAGCACCCACCCAGCGGGCCCATACCTCCCTATCCAGGACAGGTCAATCAGCGGTGTGTCCACCACTACAGGGCACCCAGGCTAACCCACCACCCCACCAACAACAGGGACCTGGGGGCAGTGGTAGTGGGCACACGGTCCAGGGGACGGAGGCACTGGAACACAGGGGAACTGGGAGGGCTGCTGTGCGACAGAGGGAGGACAGGCCAAGGGAACCTACTCTCAACGAGGCCCTCTCCTCCATCATGGGAGCATACCACCACTCCCAGGAGACAATGGCAACGGTCCTGGACAAGTTGCAGGAGACCCTGCGTCTGCAGGAGGAGCAGTATTTGGGGTTCAGGGAGGAGCTCAGGACCATCGCCTCTGCCCTGGGCACCATTGCAGGGGTGCTGACGGACATTCAAAAGACTTTGAGGGACACCATGGCACTCCAAGGGGCCCCTGACACTAGCCACGACGATGAAATGCCCACCACCTCCGCCGGCGCTAGTGGACAGGACGCCCAGCCACAGGACCACCACACCAGCACCCCACTCCCTGCAGACGGACAACCACCACGAAAGCGGTCCCTGAGATCCAGGAACAGGACAGAGCAAGATGGCAACACCCCCGCCAGGAAATAAGACTACCCTGATTGTCCCCCCACTGTCCCACTTTGTTACCCTGTCCAGATTGGAACTGCCCCAGCTCCACTTCCAATGGCCAGATGAGCAATGTACCTGTGAGACTAATAGACTGGACTCTGCCATGGACATTCTTCCACCATAACCCATCCCCATTTCACAACCCCCCTTCATTTTTCTGCACTTAAATAAACACCCTTGAAACACTAATAAAACTGGAGTCAGTCTATGATTTTGAACTTTGTATTGTCAATTACAGTGTCAAAAAGGGTTACCCATTGGAAGGCCAACATACCAATGTCACACATCACAAGCCTTTCAAGGGTGCAAGCTGTTGACACATAGGTTACCACATTTGTGAACTGAAATGGAAGGGGACAACTCAATTAACAAATAGTGAGTGAAATGTAGGTACAGGATAGAGGTAGACGTGTGAAAGTTAATGTAATGTTAAACCTGAAAATGTACTCACCTGTGTCTCACTGGAAATATTGCTGTATGACTGACTCCCTGTTGTCGTTTTCGTCTTCCTCAGCTTCGTCCTCATCACTGTCCACAGGCTCCACAGCTGCTACAACACCGTCATCTGGATCATCCTCCTGCAGAAAAGGCACCTGGCGTCGCAATGCCAAATTATGGAGCATGGAGCAGGCGGTGATGATGTCACACACCTTCTTCGGTGAGTAGAATAGGGACCCACCTGTCATATGGAGGCACCTGAACCTGGCCTTCAGGAGGCCGAAGGTGCGTTCGATCACCCTCCTAGTCCGCCCATGGGCCTCATTGTACCGTTCCTCTGCCCTGGTCCTGGGATTCCTCACTGGGGTCAATAGCCACGAAAGGTTGGGGTAACCAGAGTCCCCCAATAGCCATACACGGTGACTCTGGAGTTGACCCATCATATCAGGGATGCTGCTATTCCGCAGGATGTAGGCGTCATGCACAGAGCCAGGGAACATAGCATTTACCTGCGAGATGTACTGGTCTGCCAAACAGACCATCTGGACATTCATCGAATGATAACTCTTCCTGTTCCTGTACACCTGTTCACTCCTCTGGGGGGGGACCAGAGCTACATGGGTCCCATCAATAGCACCTATGACGTTGGGGATATGTCCAAGGGCATAGAAGTCACCTTTAACAGTAGGCAAATCCCCCACCTCAGGGAAAATGATGTATCTCCTTACGTGTTTCAGCAGGGCAGACAACACTCTGGACAAAACGTTGGAAAACATAGGCTGGGACATCCCTGATGCCATGGCCACAGTAGTCTGAAATTACCACTTGCAAGGAAATGGAGCACTGACAGCACCTGCACGTCAGGGGGGATTCCAGTCGGATGGCGGATTGGTGACATCAGGTCTGGCTCCAACTGGGTACATAGTTCCTGGATTGTGGCACGGTCAAACCGGTAGGTCACGATCAAATGTCTTTCTTCCATTGTCAACAGGTCCACCAGCGGTCGGTACACCGGAGTATTCCGCCATCTTCTCATATGTCCCAGCTGACAGTGCCTAAGAAGGACAACAGCGAAGAACCAGTCACTATTCCTCCAGTTATGTACCCACAGTTACACACAAGACAGCACCACTCACAAAACCCCTTCCTGTATGTGTGTTGATTATAGGCCTAGCTATGTGTGACGCAGTAGTAAATGAAGCCATGTGGGCCCCTGAAATGGCGGCTGCCTGACTTCTAAAATGGGACAATGGAATTGTGGGGTAACTGCGCTGGCGTTGGACACCGTCGCGGTAGGCGGTCTTAGAGCGCGGCGCAA
Organism: Pleurodeles waltl; assembly: GCF_031143425.1. NCBI lineage: Eukaryota > Metazoa > Chordata > Amphibia > Caudata > Salamandridae > Pleurodeles > Pleurodeles waltl. The sequence goes on from NC_090442.1 coordinate 311,366,204, forward strand.
TGCTGCATTGGTTAACATTGGACCCTATTGGTCCCAGGAGCCAATGAACAGGTGCGCCGGCGGGGATGATGCGCCCCGCCGCGGACGTCACCGCCATTTTCTATCTCTTCAATCACTAGATACCTGACCTTCGACAGGAGAGGACCTACACTGCTAGTGCTGCTGTGACCTCGCTCTGGAAGCGACGATGGCTGCTGCGTCTGGGGAAAGGGCCCCTGCCTTCACTGCACAGGAGTTGGAGAAACTTGTGGATGGGGTCCTCCCCCAGTACATGCTACTCTATGGTCCTCCAGACCAACAGGTCAGTACACAGGGAGCACGTTGGATGGGCTATGCCTGGGTGTAGAGGGCTGGTTGGAAAAGAGAAGGGTGCAGAGTTCATAGAACAGAAATGCATGGGAAAGAATGGGCCATCTGGCCAGAGTAGGGAGGGGGCCACTCACATTGACGGTGCAGTAGGTAATGACTGTTCCTCTTTCCTTGTGCATGTCATGTAGGTCAGCGCCCACCAGAAGAGGGACATTTGGCGTGCCATCGCCAAGGAAGTCAGGACCCTGGGGGCCCACCAGAGACGGGGCACCCACTGCCGTAAGAGATGGGAGGACATTCGCCGCTGCAGCAAGAAGACGGCGGAGGCTCAGCTGGGGATGGCCTCCCAACGTGGGAGGGGTGCCCGTCACACCATGACCCCACTGATGTTCCGGGTCCTGGCGGTGGCCTACCCGGAGTTGGATGGTCGCTTAAGGACATCACAGCAGACACAAGGGGGTGAGTACAACCTCATTCTGTGGACTTTGCGTTCAGTGGAGGTGTCTGGGTGGGGGAGGTGGGCTGTGGGTGTCCCTAGGCCAGGGCGAGTTAGGTAGGCAAGGCCCCTCCGTAATGTAGGCCATGTGGCACTCTACCCCAGCTCAGAACAGTGGCAAGTTGATGTATAGTTGCCCTTTTGCCATCCATGTGCGCAGCTTTCTACCATTGCCATGTAGGCCATATCCCAGAAATTGCATGTGCAGAGGGCAGGAGCACGGCGTAATGCATGGGGCTGCTGCGTCTGTCTTGTCCGCCAACGGTAGCGGTATGCCATGCACTAAAACTCTCTTTCTTCTGTCTCCCCCCCTTTTCCTGCTCTCCCTGTCCTTTTGTACATCAGCATCATCAGGCGGAGGTACAGTGGCACCGGAGCACGAGGGAGCTGCATCCCACATGGCCATGGAGGGCCACACCACAGACTCTGACTGCACCAGTGGGACGGAGGGTGAGGGGAGCTTCACGTCGGCCACAGGATCACCAACCAGCGACACTGACTCGTCCGCCGATGTGAGCTCCCCTGTGGTGGCGGCACCATCTGTGCGCCCCACTTCTACAGGTACAGCCGCCACTGCCCCTACCAGCACCGCCCTCCCAGCAGCCCCTCAGAGTTCGCCCCGTGCCCACTCACCCAGGAGGGTGGGCATCACCTTTGCCCCAGGCACCTCAGGCCCTGCCCCTGTCACCCCTGCTGCCCTCAGTGAGGAGGCCATTGACCTCCTCAGGTCACTCACTGTTGGGCAGTCTACCATTGTGAATGCCATCCAGGGTGTAGAACGAGAGTTGCAACACGGTAATGCATTCCTGGAGGGCATTCATTCTGGTCAGGCTGTCCTTCAGCGAACCCTGCAATCTCTGGCCTCAGCACTGATGGCAGCCATTGTCCCTGTGTCTAGCCTCCCCCTCCAACCTCCTCCACCCAGACCCAATCCCCAATGGGGCCCATCCCAAGCACACCTACAGACCAGCATGCACACAAGTCAACACCCAAAAGTAGCTCAAGCAAACATTGGCACCACACACACCACAGGCACTCACACAAACATCACACCCATACAGACACAGCACCATCCACTGTCTCCACTGTGTCCCCCTCCTCCTCTTCTCCCTCCTCCCTCCCAGTCTCATCTTCACACACACCTGCATGCACCACATCTACAGGCACTAGGACTCGCACCAGGACACCCAGCACCACAAGCTGCTCACCTGCACTCACCACCCCCCACTGCCATTTACACGTCCCCTGTGTCCTCTCCCAGTGTGTCTGTGATGCCCCCTCCCAAAGTACACAAACGCCGGCAATCACTCACCCAACATCCATCCACCTCACGACAGCCTCCTGTACCTGCACCTGCACCCAAAACACCTAAAGTGACACCTCCTACAACCACCTCCTCTTCCTCCACTCTCAGACCCCCTCCAACTACCCATCCCAGTGTCCGTCAGAAACTGTCCCTATGTCAAATTGACCTTTTTGCCCCCCCCTTCCAATTCATCAGTCCCGTCGTAGCGCCTCAGCCAAAAAGCCTCCAGTACCAGTGGTGCGTGTTCCAGGTTTTTGGAGTGCACCATCCACCAGGGCAGGCAGTAGGACCGGGAGCCAAAGCACTGTCAGCCCACCCCCTGTAAAGGCTCTGAAATTGGAGAGTGGACGACGGGACCGTGTCAAGACTCCTGGTGGGACTACAACTGAAATGGGATCGAAGGCGATTGGTGAGTCCGCTGTAACTCCAAAAAAGGTGGGGAAGGTCCTGAGGAAGTCTCCCCAGCCTGTTGTGAGTGTCACGGCGGAGAAGTGCGCCATCATTTCCGGCGGTCCAGACACAACCGCCAGCACCGTCGTTACTGGTCAGGAGACCACCGCCGGAGTCACAGCCCAGGAGGGCCCAAGTATCGTCACTGGTCCCGAGACCACCGCCAGAGTCACAGCCCAGGAGGGCCCAAGTATCGTCACTGGTCCCGAGAGCACCGCCAGAGTCACAGGCCAGGAGGGCCCAAGTATCGTTACTGGTCCCGAGACCACCGCCAGAGTCACAGCCCAGGAGGGCCCAAGTATCGTCACTGATCCAGAGACCACCGCCAGAGTCACAGCCCAGGAGGGCCCAAGTATCGTCACTGGTCCCTAGACCACCGCCAGAGTCACAGCCCAGGAGGGCCCAAGTATCCTCACTGGTCCAGAGACCACCGCCAGAGTCACAGCCCAGGAGGGCCCAAGTATTGTCACTGGTCCAGAGACCACCGCCAGAGTCACAGCCCAGGAGGGCCCAAGTATCGTTACTGGTCCAGAGACCACCGCCAGAGTCACAGCCCAGGAGGGCCCAAGTATCGTCACTGGTCCCGAGGCCACCGCCAGAGTCACAGCCCAGGAGGGCCCAAGTATCGTTACTGGTCAGGAGACCACCGCCAGAGTCACAGGCCAGGAGGGCCCAAGTATCGTTACTGGTCCCGAGACCACCGCCAGAGTCACAGGCCAGGAGGGCCCAAGTATCGTCACTGGTCCCGAGACCACTGCCAGAGTCACAGCCCAGGAGGGCCCAAGTATCGTCACTGGTCCTGAGACCACCGCCAGAGTCACAGCCCAGGAGGGCCCAAGTGTCGTATCGTTACTGGTCAGGAGACCACCGCCAGAGTCACAGGCCAGGAGGGCCCAAGTATCGTCACTGGTCCCGAGACCACCGCCAGAGTCACAGCCCAGGAGGGCCCAAGTATCATCACAGGTCCCGAGACCACCGCCAGAGTCACAGCCCAGGAGGGCCCAAGTATCATCACTGGTCCAGAGACCACCGCCAGAGTCACAGCCTAGGAGGGCCCAAGTATCGTCACTGGTCCAGAGACCACCGCCAGAGTCACAGCCCAGGAGGGCCCAAGTATCGTGACTGGTCCAAAGACCACCGCCAGAGTCACAGCCCAGGAGGGCCCAAGTATCATCACTGGTCCCAAGACCACCGCCAGAGTCACAGGCCAGGAGGGCCCAAGTATCGTTACTGGTCAGGAGACCACCGCCAGAGTCACAGGCCAGGAGGGCCCAAGTATCGTTACTGGTCAGGAGACCACCGCCAGAGTCACAGGCCAGGAGGGCCCAAGTATCGTCACTGGTCCCGAGACCACCGCCAGAGTCACAGCCCAGGAGGGCCCAAGTATCGTCACTGGTCCTGAGACCACCACCAGAGTCACAGCCCAGGAGGGCCCAAGTATCGTTACTGGTCAGGAGACCACCGCCAGAGTCACAGGCCAGGAGGGCCCAAGTATCGTTAATGGTCAGGAGACCACCGCCAGAGTCACAGGCCAGGAGGGCCCAAGTATCGTCACTGGTACCGAGACCATCGCCAGAGTCACAGCCCAGGAGGGCCCAAGTATTGTTAATGGTCCAGAGACCACCGCCGGAGTCACAGTCCAGGAGGGGCCAGGATGCCACAGCCCCGCTGGGCAATGATGGAACGTCATGCCACACACCAATGTCCAGTGTGGAGATCGTCATGCCACACACCAATGTCCAGTGTGGAGATCGTCATGCCACACACCAATGTCCAGTGTGGAGATCGTCATGACACACACCAATGTCCAGTGTAGAGATCGTCATGCCATACACCAATGTCAGTATCAGAACCGCCATGTCAAAGCACTGCTGAACAGTCCTGAACCGCCATGGCAAAGCACCGCTGAACAGGGCAAAGACCGCCATGGCAAAGCACCGCTGAACAGGGCAAAGACCGCCATGTCAAAGCACCGCTGAACAGGGCAAAGACCGCCATGTCAAAGCACCGCTGAACAGTCCTGAACCGCCATGGCAAAGCACCGCTGAACAGGGCAAAGACCGCCATGGCAAAGCACCGCTGAACATAGCAAAGACCGTGTAGGTATGAATAGGCCGCCACATCAGGCATCCTTATCCCATGTGCAGCTGGGACAGTGACAGGACAGGAACTTTCACGGGGAGACTCATCCAGTCTGGGCACCAGTCCCACCCAGTACCAGTAGAGAACTGCATCTACTTGAGAGACTGTGGCTTTGCACTCCCCAGGTTGGCACAGTGGGCAACCCACCCACTGTAGAGACTTGAGAGACTGTGGCTTTGCACTCCCCAGGATGGCACAGTGGGCAACCCACCCACTGTAGAAACTTGAGAGACTGTGGCTTTGCACTCCCCAGGATGGCACAGTGGGCAAGCCACCCACTGTAGAGACTTGAGAGACTGTGGCTTTGCACTCCCCAGGATGGCACAGTGGGCAACCCACCCACTGTAGAGACTTGAGAGACTGCGGCTTTGCACTCCCCAGGATACATCAATGGGCATGGAGCCCCGTCGTGGATCTGGCTTCGCACTCATGTAGTTGAGGTGCCCCCCTTTCCATTCCCCCTGAGGTGCCTGTAGTGTTTCTATCTGATGCCCCGGCAGTGTTCTCTCCGATTTTGGTCAGGTATCTATTGTGGGCCTCGCCCATGCATTTTTGGACTATTGGTGCACGGACATTGTTGTGTACATATCTGCACTACTTCTTGTATTGTATATATAATTATGACAGATTTCGAGATATATATCAGTATATTTTTGTATGACATGTATATTGGCACATTACAATGTTTGACCGCAATTCGCTTTGTCTTTGCATTCTTCCAGGGGGATTGTGGGTTGTTCATGTGATATTTTTGACTACATTGGTGTGTATGTTGTGATATGCGAGGGTGGGGGTGTTTGGTGGGTGTCCCCCTAACTTTTGCCTTTCACCTCCCCCGTGTTGTAGGTGCAGTACTCACCGATATCTTCGGCGCCTACGTCGCTGTTGGTCGTAGAGGAGCAGAAAGACAAGGGCAGGTAGTATTTGGAGTTCCGGCTCCATGGAGTCGTCGTTCCTCGTGGGATGTGTAGAAGGTGAGCGTTTTCCCATAGCAAAAGCTGTTTCCGCCGTGTTTTTATCCGCGGTGAATCCACCCCGGAAAAGGTGGCGGATTGGTGTGTTCTGATACTATGGGCGGTACATTGTCTCCTGCCTGTCTGTTGGCGGTGACCGCCGCGCTGCTTGTCTGTACCGCCGTAGGCGGGCGGTGTGTTAAAGTGGCTGTCTTTGTTGGCGGTTTCCGCCAGGGTCATAATTCCCTTTTTTTGGCCGCCGGCCTGTTTGCAGTCTTACCGCCGCTTTAACACCGTCCGCCAGGGTTATAATGACCTATGTGTCCTGGCTTCACAAACTATTGGATGGAGAGGATCTCTTTGGTGGCTGATCAAAAGGGGGATGAATACGCAACCATTTGGACACCAATCATTGATATACTTTCCTCAGAATTCAATGAGCTTACTTGCCCTGCCTATCTAAAACTACTGCAATTGCTCCCCTAGAACACCAGTCCCTCAGTATGATGTCACCTCGTCTCGGCTTACTCACTAAAATTGATCACTAGGTGGGATCCTACAGGCACAGGTTATAACCATGGACCTTACAGCAGTTTTTCACAGAATGAAGGAGGTGGGGTTTATGGTTGTTACTGTTTTAATTTTGGTTCTTTCTTTTACCTGCCAGCCTCAGGGTTGTACGTGGAAAGCTGTCATTAGCTAACTGTATTTACTATACGGTACCGGCCCCTGGGTTATAGGCACCTAGCTGTGTATGCTCTTGATTACCAATAGAGGTCTTATTTAATAACAATAAGGAGAATTGACCCAGAAAAACGTTTTCAGGGAGGAAAGACAATGTGGTGGGGAGGGCTCGTCTGTGGAGACCGGGGTAATGAGGGTGGAGCCATTCAGTGCTCCCTGAACCACTGTCTACTCCCCCATTGACAACAGATCCCAAAGGAAAAGCTACAACTTTCCCCTTGTGAACCAGTTACCACCCCATCGAAGGCTGATAATTGATCATTGATTTGTGAGACAACTTGAGTTCTCAAACCAATGGCACATATAATTGTGCCACTCAAATAGGAGGCCAAAGCTTTTTTCTTTTCTACTTCTAATTGTGATTAAGAGGGGCACTCAAAAGCCATTAGGAGCATCAGAAATACTTTAATGTCTCATAAAATGTCTTTTGTACAATCCAACAAATATATGCTGTAGTCACAAAGCTAATGCCTTTGCCAATCGTATGATCTATGACGAAAAATATGTTTGTACAGCTGCCCCAGCGTGTTTTCTGATGAAACCTGCATGTACTTTGGCCTGCAAGTGGTAATCAGATTTGTCCTAAATCAAACGTGTTCATGTTTTTTTAATTCTACAAATGTCCATTCCTATCTTGAAATTTGCTCACTCTTGTTCTCTGATCACTCTTCTCAACCTCCATGAGAGTGATCATGTTTCTCTAAATTCCATACTGCAAAGAACCTCTTGACATACACACACCTTCTGTGAGAAATTGGGTTCTTGGTTGACTGGGGTTTGAGCCCAGGTCAAGCAACATCCACAATCCCTTGCAGAGTGAACCACAAAAAGTCACTAAATTAACCTGTGCTTAACCCTGGGTAGCTTGGCACAAAAAGCTGTCACACTAAACTTAGTCACAATGTGTAAAGTATTTATGCAGCACACAAACAGTAATAAAGTGAAAACACAACACAAAAAAACACACTTGATCCCACTGCCACATTACAACTCTGGTGGTCGAACCACCAGGGAACCACCAGCTCCACCAAGATCTTTGATCCCTGAGGTCTGGCTGTGATCCTAATCTGCCAGGGCAGCGCTGCATGCAGTGCTGCCCTGGGGATTACGACCACATTCTCTGCCAGTGGTTTCATGGCAGTAGCATGGGGACCCCCTGGCCAGCACCATCACAGTGTTCACTGTCATCTTTGCAGACAGTGAACATTTCAAGGGTGCTGGTGCACCCTGCAGGCGACAGCATTGCTGCCGCCTCAATTACGAGCCAGAGACAATGCTGTAGCCTGTTACCCGCTGGGCCAGCGGGCGGAACCATAGGTTTCTGCCCGCCAACGAAGCAGGAAACCCATAATAGCTCTGGCTGGGCAGCCGCCGCATGGGCGCAGCCTCCCTGTCGGGAGTTTGGCGGACATAGTTTTCCATCCATCAAACTTGTAATGGGTCCCTTAGTCTCTTTTTTGGGAGTTGAAAATCTCCAGCAGGATGAGGCAGGAAGCTGTAGCTGAAGACAATTCCAGGGGTTCTAATACTCCTTTGGGGAAGGACTGATGAACAGGAATTGCTGCTGTGGAGAAGAATGTAGCTGGAACAGTCGCAATGTCAGGCTGACCAGCTATGCACCTTGGACGGATAGATGAGTAGGTTGGTGCTGGTCTCTCCTCATTTCTCATAGCAGTTTTTAGCCAAAAATGTTCTTAGTCGTCAGTTTTGTATTTAAGTTATCTGGGCAGCTTAGCCCCACAACCAATCAATCACTCATGCGACTGGTAGAGCACGACTTGCCACCCATGAGGGTATACAGGCGCTTGCAGAGTCCAGGGTCTCTGTTGAAGAGACAGGTTTTCAGAATCCTACGGAACCCGTGTAGAGTTAGAGAGGTCCTGAGGTGCAGGAGGAGGCCTTTCTAGGCTTTGGGTGCAAGGAATGAGAAGGAGGATCCACCTGCTCTGCTGCGTTGTATGCAGGGTGAATGAGCCAGCGCAAGGGAGGCTGATTAGAGGTGTCTAGTGTGTTTGTGGAATCTCAGGCGATGGTTGATGTAGGTCGGTTCCTGAGTCATACAGGGCCTTGAACTCATGGGTAAGGAGCTTGAACTGGCATCTCTTCTGAACCAGTAGCCAGTGGAGTTTTTTTAAGTGGGGGTGGTGCGGGTGCAACGAGATGAGATCCAGGATGAGTCTTGCTGTGGTGTTCTGGATGGTCTGTAGTCTTTGAACAAGGTGGGCATAGATTCCCATGTAGAGGGTGCTTCCGTAGTTCAGTCCACTGGTGACAAGGGCTTGAGTGATTTAATAAGGCAACCTAATGTTATCTCATGGGAAAGGTAGGCCTCACTGTAGTGAAACATACATTTAGGAGTTTTTTAGTACCAGGACACTTAAAAGCTAAAAGTACATGTCCAGTCTTTTAATTACAATGTACCCTGCCCTGTAGGATGAGGGCATACCTGAGGTGTGACCTATATGCAAGAAAAAGGTAGTTTAAGACTTGGCAAGGGATTGTATTGCCATGTAGAACTGGTACTTTAAAACTGCATTCAGGCTGCAGTGGCAGACCTGGAACATGTTTTAAGGGGCTACTTAAGTGGTTGGCACAATAAGTGCTGCATGCCCACTAGTAGCATTTAATTTACAGGCCCTGCAAATTATGGTGTTATACAACACTACAAGGGACCTATAAGTAAATTAAATATGCCAATCAGGTGTAATCCAATTAAACTATTTTTAGGGGGCTGAGCACAAGCACTTTCCCACTCGTTAGCAGTGCACAGGGCCAATAAAAGCACATTTCAGCAACAACAATGGAGGGAAGTAAGCAAAATGTTTGTGGAAAGAGCACCCTAAGCCTGATAGGTCTAACCCCTTCTCACCTTAGTCTACACCTAAAGGTCTCTAGTCTATCTATTGTAATTGGCAAATCCTGTACTTGGATGACCCACATTCATATGCGTAAGCAGACAGCAACACAGACCCACGTTAACTGGGGGAAATACACTGCTCTCTTCATCATATAAATATTGATTTAAATGTTCCAGACAAACCAGAGGCTTCCATTGATTTTCTGTTACAGCCATGGCAAACCTGTTTCCACAAATGTAGTTTTCCTCACAGGGATACCAGGCACTGACAGAAAAGATTACTTTGTATCATGATGGTATGTCCTCTGCAAGGTATGGAGGTATGTATCCTGGACCTCAGTGCCCAATTGTGTTTGAAACTGGTATCCTCACTTTTAGGTTGGCCTAGCCAACATACTAACCTAGGTCTTGGTAAAGCCAAGGTCAAAGACATATTTGGTGACCTAGGAGAATGCATAAAGAAATCTCTCTGTAGCAACATATGACTACTGTCCATGTCTTGGGCTGTTGGCTACCAGCTATTCATAATGGTTTGTGGTCAACTCCTTTTTTGTCTGACATAGAGGAGTGTAGCCTACCTACATATCATTTGATAGCGGATCTACATAGACATGTCTGGAAAATGAGTGTAAACCTGGGATCCAAACCACTCCACTTTTTTAATTTCTAATTTCTCTATGACCAAATAAGGGAGTCCTGCCTAAGGTACTCAAAGAGTTACTTTATGGCTAAGTCTGGTGTCTGACTGACAGCTAGTCTTTGAAAGGTGTGGGGGTGTTACTGACACCTGTGCAAGTTGCTGGAGAAGCTATGGGTCTGCCTAGTGTCCAGAAGGTTGTCTGCCTGCTTCTGGCGGCAAAGAGAGATTCTGGTCCTGCTGGAGGAGAAACTGTCCAGATAGAGAAGCCCAGCTGGTTTCCCAGCGTATGGAACACCCTGAAAAACTCCACATTTGTGTGAGAGCATGCCCTAGTACTAACCCAAGCTGAGAGACAGTTTCCCACTGCCCCAGCCTACCTGTATTGTTCCTTTTGCAAACTACACAAGGCAATGTGAACTTTCATCATCAGTGCATCTGGCATCTCCACTGTGATCTAAGAGGTCTGACATCTGCAGATGACAAACTGTGTGTCTAGCCTTCCTCACAATTGCAACCAAGAACTGTCCTCATAGATACCTAAGCTGCCAAGGAGAGATGACCCCTGAGCTTGATCCGTCAACTGGTATCTCCATTGTGGTCTGAGGGGTCTTACCTGCCAAAACCAATGAGAGCAGAGGGGAGCAGTTATGTGGGAAAGGGCAGGAGTTTCCTCTAACTGATATACATAAACCAAAAGTGTATGGTTTCTCTTAAAACAATCAGTCACTATGCCCTGTTTCCCGTGCACTGGACACAGGTCACTACCTATGTCCAGCTACATAATGGTAACTCCAAACCTAGGCATGTTTGGTATGAAACATGTCGGAATCGTACCCAGTATTGGTTGTATAATTCCATGCACTCTGGGGGCTCCTTAGAGGACCGCCAGTATTGTTCCTATCAGTCTTCTGGTGTTTTCCGGGCAGCCCAAGCTGCTGCCACACCACAAACATGTTTCTGCCCTCCTGCTGCTTAGCCTGCTCAAGCAGAGGAAGGCAGAACAAAGTATTTCCTTTGGGACAGGGAGGCAACACCCTCTCTCTTTGGAAATAGGTGTTACATAGCTTGGGAGCGGTATGCTTTCAACGGAACATTTGCTGTCCTCCTTGCATTAATTGGTTTGCACCAGTCCAGGGACCCACATTCCCTGCTCTGGCACGAAACTGGACAATGGAAAGGGTACCCTAGGGTTGGTGCCCAGAGTTCCTCCAGGTGACCACTTGATTCTGAATCCAAGGTGGGCAGAGGCCCCTGGGAGCATCTGAGTGGCCAGGTCAGGCTGGTGAAGTCACAGCACCCTCCTAATAGGTGGTCACTCTGCTAGATGAGCAATCCCCTTTCCTGGGCTATTTAGGGTCTTCCTCCAGAGTGAGTCTTCAGAATTGACGTGCATGATTCTAGCAGGACTCTGCATAGTTTACTTTATCTTCTGGCCTCCAGGACAGCGACTGGACCCTCCTGGAACTGACAATCTGCAACTCCAGCAACATTGTTTCTCTGGCTCCTTCCAGCAACTGCAACATTTCCCTGGCTGTGCATCCTCTGAGGGCAACGAGTCTTCAGCCTGCACAAGAAGCAAGAAGGAGTCTCCCATGGAGTGAAGGAATCACTCCCCTCCATCAACAGGTACCAACTGCAATGACGTCAGCATGGATCTTCTCTCCTGGAAAACTGTGTGGATCCTGCAACACAGGTGGTATTCTGGAATGGTCCCCTCGGTCTTCTCTACCAACTTTCCAACTTGGGAGATGGTAAGCCCTTGCCTCTCCCTGTAGGACGATACCCCTGTGCACTGTGACTCTTTCAGCTACCAAGGCTTGTCTTCAGGCTCTGTGTAGCCCCAGCCTCCATCATTCTTTCCTGCAAAGCACAGTCTCCTGCCTGCTTCTCCAGCGACGTGGGACTCCTCTCCAGGTGTGCTGAGTGAGCCTCACTGCAACTCCTTTGTCTGATACCTGTGAGTTGCCTGTGGGGGCTGCATCCTCGTCTTCTGACCCTCGTCTCTGCTGAGGGTCACCTGGGACTCCCCTATTTTATTTGAGTCCCCCTGGACCTTGCTGGTCCCCGGCAGCTCTGCAACTCTTCATCTGCGACTTTTGTCTTTGCCAACGCTTATTGTTGGTTTTCCAATACCACTGACTGACTGCAACTCTTCTTCCGTCATGGGGCATTGGCTGCATCACTTCTGGAACTCTTCTCCTGCTCCCATGCTGCACAGATGACTCCTTGTTTCCACTGTCACCCTCGTCCTGCATCCCCAGAAGGATGGGTAGTGGCTCCTGTCACAACCGGACACTCCAACTCAAAATGAACTTGGTCCCCTTCTTTTGCAGGTCCTCTTCTGTCAGGGTCCTCTTTTGGTTTCTTCCAGTCTTGCTTGGGTCTTACATGGTTCTATTCCAAAATTTACCTTTGGGTTTGGGGAAAAATCAGGTACTTACCTCTTCTCTCCTGGTCGCTGGGGGGCACCCTGTTACTTACCTTTTGGGATTCCTAGTTCTTCTAGCTCCCCTCTACAGATTCCACTTCCTTGGGTGGGGGACTGCTTTTCGCATTCCATTTACTTAGTTTATGGTTTTGTCTTCCCCAGGGCCTTCACTATTTTCCATGGTTTTACTTTTTGCTATTGCTTTCTATGCTAATCACCAACTTCTAATGTGTATATAATAGTGTGTTTACTCACCTCCTAGTGGAGTATTGCTTATACAATATTTAGTATTTGTATTACCTTTATTTTTGTAACACTTTGTGGTTCTTTCACGTGTGTAAGTGCAGTGTGACTGTAAAGGTATTACATAAGCTTTGCATGTCTCCTGGATAAGTCTTGGCTGCTCATCCACAGCTACCTCTAGAGAGCCCTGGCTTCCTAGACACTGCCTACACCTCACTAATAGGGGATACCTGGACCTGGTATAAGGTGATAACACCATAGGTGCTCACCACACACCAGGCCAGCTTCCTACATGGGAGAGCTGCATTCCATCTGATCATGGCACACTCAGTCCTCCCCTGCGCAGAAGAGAGTAAGGCAGTGTAGAGGACAGTGATGGCATGGCGTGCACCACTGCATGACAACAGAGCATGTAGAGGCGGCAATTTGATTGGCTCTGCCCCTACGGCAATCCAAGTTTTCTGTACCACATTTTGGATGGTATGGTATCCTAGAAATTGTCCGGCCGCCACTCCATAGGTCTCCATAATATCCGGGAAGTGCATAAAGCTCCCGTCATGGTCGATGGCCAGGTGTGTATCAGGACAGCCCCAAGAACTTTAGAAATGGCTGCTCTCTCCGAGCAAGCCTCAGTGCCATGCTATCGCATCCACCACTGTAGTTGTGCTGTGGCATAGCACAACTCATAGTTGGGGGCATCCAGTCCTCCTTCGAGTTGAGGCCCTGGAGCACCAGAAGCGCCACTCATCACCTGCGCATACTCCATTTAAGCTCCATCAGGAGCTCTTTAAGAAAGGACATGGGGGGGACAGCAGCTGTGCCATAAAGAAATACAACAAGAGAGGTAGAACCAGTGCCTTATAGATCGCCACATGTCCGAGCAGAGACAGTGGCAGGGATGTCCAGAAGAAAAGTGATTTGCGAATTGCGGCTAATGCCTTATCGATACTTCCCTCTCTAAGGTCGGCATTGTCATGATAGATTTGGATGGCAGATATTTAAATGTACTGTAACACAACTGTAGTCGACAACTCATAAGTGTTACCCTGGCAGGTTCAGGGACAAGGGACAGTGGTTACAAGTACAACTAAGCCCAGTTCCTTTTGAGGCCAGACACCTCCCCAAATTCCTCCGTAGTGTCATCAGGACCAGAAGTGTAGAAGGCTCATCACGCAAATATACCAGCGCATCATCCACATAAAGGGAGACAATGTGGCACACTCCATGGGCAGGTATCCCCTGCTGTTGTGCACTGCCAGAGGCTACAAGTCAGGGGTTTCATGGCCAGGGTGAATAGTAATGGTGACAGGAGACAACCCTGCCTGGTACCCCTCTGAATATCAAAGCTCTTAAAGATTGTTAGACCTGCGCCCACCGGCGCAGTTGCAGAAGTATACAACGCGTAGACCCAGCAGAGATAATTTGATCCCATGCCCATACTCCTCAAAGAGGCTGATAAATAGTCCCACCTCATGGTATCAAATGTCTTCTCAATATCCAGTGACACTGCGGCCTGTATTCGTGCACTGGATGGGGTAATCTTCAACATGTGCAACAACCAGATAATATTCATAAAGGTACTGTGTCTGTGGATAAACCTGGATTGGTTGTCGTGCACCAACATGCTAGGAAAAGGAAGCAAACTGTTGGCTAACACCTTCCCCATTACCTTATCATCAAGATTTAAAAGAGAGAGTGGGCCGTACGAACGAATGTCCAAGGGTTCATGACCAGGTTTATGAAGGACCACAATCAACACTTCTCAAAGAGTTGGCTGTCTTCGTTGATGACCTCCAAGAGTTTCGGAGAAAGTTGCATGCTAAAATCAGCGTAACACTCGATGGGCAATCCAACGGTTCCTGGGGTCTATTCTGAGCAATCTGAGCCAAGGCTGTCTGAATCTCCTCCACTTGAAGTGGAGCATCCAAATCAGCCCATTGTATTGGTGTCAAGAGAGGCAATGGTATGTCACATAAAAACCTGTGTATACAATTAGGAGAGGGAGCATTCACCGCTGTACAGACGGAGGGTAGTACTCTATCAAGGTGCGATTAATGGCCTCCCAAGTATTTACTGTTGTGCCATCGGTCCGGCAGATAGCCCCTATTGGTGGGTGGTGTAGGTTCTCCTGTACTAGCCAGGCCAACAGCCTGCCTGATCGGTCCCCCTTGGCATAAAGAAGGCCTAGATGATGCCTGTAATCATGTTTCCCTAGCACAGACTCCATTTCCCTATGCTCCTTGCATAGTAAACTAAGTCAGGGTAAATTGATAGGTCATTGGTCCACCCCAGTTTTAAGCATGTGCATCCTCTGTTCCGAGGTAACCAACTCCTTGCTCAGAACCTGAGAAATCTCCCACATTGTGGCTATGCAGTACCCTCTGACCCCCACGTTGATGGCATCCCACTCCAATACTCTTATTGCAGTAGTCTGTGTTTGAGGTCAAAATAATTGGTAATCTGAGTGGAAAGGGCTTCCTGTAAAGGTGGATCACGCTAAGCCTCGGTTTGTAAGCTGCAGATGGGTATCCTGGAGTGTGGTCTCCCCTACTCACGCATTACCACCAAAGGGAAGTGATGAGACAGTGTGCGCTCCAGGTATTCCGCTATTGCAATCTGCCCTACCAATAAGTCACTACAGAAGAAAAGGTCCATTCTCGTATGTATGATGTGGACCAGAGAGTAAAAGAAAAACTTGCTATCAGTGGGTTAACTAAGCACCACACGTTGTGTGATTGAGATATATCTGAGTCCCTAAAATGTTGGGATATGCAAACACAAGGGGCCTTGTGGAGGGGGAACAGTCTTAATTCATGTCCGGTATACAGTTATAAACACCACACCACATCCCAGGTGTCTGTCGATCGCGGAAGAGTGCCACTGTCAGGGAGTTGAAGAAGGCCGTCTGGTTAAAGTTGGGGGCATAGATGCCCACCACCTTGAATGGCAATCCATCTAGATGGCCCTTAAGAATCACAAATCAGCCCCCATCATCAGTTCTTTGAAAATCTACCACAAACGGCACACCTAGGGCTACCCACACCATCACCACCTTGCATAGACCAAAGATATGGTACCAAAAGCCTGCCCTCTCCATTTTGCCAGTACCTTGTGTTGCTCCCCTTGTGTGAGATGTGTTTCATGTAGGATCTCGATGTGCGTGTCGTAATGTTTGAGGTATGCTTGTATTTTAAATCACTTGGCAGGGCTGGCCATGCCCCGCACGTTCCATGTCAATAATTTGTATGGAGGGACAGTGTCATATGTCAATGTACTCGTTGTGCATTGTATATAAGAGATAGGGCCTTTCCCACACGTTTCCTCTACAGGGCCAGGGCACACAGACACCCCACATTCAGGAGTGATCCATAACCAGCATGCCCACACGCCTAAACATGTGTAGGTGATTTCATGTATTGTACAGGAAGAGGAAGAAAGGAAATATGGAAGGGAAAGAAACCAAAGCAACCCCAACCCCTCCCATGCCAGGAAGACTTCTTGTCCCCAGCCAGCATTACTCAAACAGGAAGCAACAACAGTAACAAAAAAGACAACCATAAAACAAATAAGGTCTATAATAGAAGCCCGAAGGGACATGGCGCACACAAGACTGAAGTTCTCCCTTTGTAGGGCTCGCTATGGTATGCACATCGTCTGGCTCAGACCCAACAGGAGCAGTGGTGAGCCCAGGACATAACATGCAGCATGCTCCATTGCTTAGTGCAGAGTAGCATGTATCTGGGACCCTCACAAAATGTCCCAGGCCCCTGGTTGTGACTTCCGAAGTGTTTCCTGAGCTACCTGTCTCCAAGCTGGCACCCAACGTCCAATTTTGTGGCAGTGTCTCAAAAGGGTTCAAGCCAAGCTGAGGAGCCTCTACCACCCCTTGAACCTTCCCCCTCGATAATCTGCTCTAGGGAGGGATATTTGCCAGCCTTCTTCCATCTTTTGCATTGGGATTAGGGTATCAGCCGCTCACCAGATGGTGGGCATAGCTGTTGGTTTTCACTAGACGTTTGGCAAGGAGCCAGGTCCACACATCCTCAGGTGATAGGAAGGAAAGAGAGGGGGTGCTGTCAATCACCGTATGTTTCGCTGGGTAGAGCAACGCATATTTCAGAGACAGTTCACGTAAGTGCTGCTTGACTGCAGTGCAAGAGTTGTGCTGATGTTGCACCTCTGCAGTGAAGTCTGGGTATCTCTGTCCCTATAATTAAAAAAACGGGAGATGATAAGCTGCGGACGAGATCCTAATGGTGGAGGTCTGCATGGGATGCGATGTGCCAGCTTTACTGAGAAGAATTTCAGGACTTTACCCTCCTGTACTGTTTTCATCAGCCAATCCTCCAGGAACAGCTCCTCATTTGGTCCTCCAGACTTCCAGAAAACCAAGAAAGCGCACAATATTTCGATTTGATCTGCCCTCCGCGTCCTCCACTCGTCAATTGAGGGAGGTGACCTCCATCTGTAGGTCTCTCAGCTGGGACTGGAGGTTCTGCAGCATGAGCCACATGGATGTCAGCGAGGATTCAACCTCATCTACTCTCTCCGCTTGTTTACGATTGTCTGCGTGGAGCATGTGGAAGTCAAGAGACAGCGTCAGTCTTATTTTCCAGTATGTTTTTTTTTTTTAACAAGAATGGTCTAAAGCACCCTCTTGAATTGGGTGGAATGATTATGAAGGGTGGCTTCCAAGGGAGAGAGTGCTCCCAGGCTCTGATCTCGGGGAGTCGTCAGATCCGGGATACCCGTGGGTTCTGAAGCCTGACGCTTGGTGGTTTTATGCCTCACCATCATGCCATCCTGTCAGAAATTGGGTCTTTGGATGGCAGTCAGGTTACCCCCTGTCCAAGCAGGGACCCTCACGCTAGTCAGGGTTAAGGAGAATCACCCTCAGTTAACTCCCGCTCACCCCCTTTGTAGCTTGTCACGAGCAGGTAGGCTTAACTTCAGAAGCAAGGTGTAAAGTATTTGTACCAACACACACAGTAACTCAGTGGAAACACTACAAAATGACACAACACAGGTTTAGAAAAATAGATAATATTTATCTAAACAAACAAGACCAAAACAACAAAAGTCCAACATACACAAGTCAAGTTGTGAATTTTAAAGGAATAAGAGTCTTAAATCCTTTAGAAATCAGTGAAAACACTGTTAGCGTGCAAAAGTACCTGGGTAGTGTCTAAATAACGCCTCACAGGCAAGTGTGCGTCGTAAAAGGCACTTGCAAGTGAGACCGTGCGTCGTTCCTCCTCTGGTCCAGTTGGCGTGCATTATTTTTCCTCTCCCGCAAGAGAGGGATGCATCGATCCGGATGGGCACCCCGGGTCTGGGCAGGCTTTGCGTTGTTTTTCCACGCCCAGCGATGTTGCGTTGAAAATCTGGTCGTACAGTATCACAAAACAACGCTGCATGGGATTTGCGTCATTATCAGCCTCCGTTAGCAGGTGTTGCGTGTCGTTTCTCCAGCCGCATTGCGTGGATCTTCCAGCCACGATGCAGGTGGAGTGTTGAATTCAGCCTCAAAGCCAGCAGCGCATCGTTTATCAGCTGTGTCATGGAAGGTGAGTCAAAAATTTCCACGCACAGTGTTCTGTGCGTGGATTTTCATCCTTGGTCTGCCAGCTTCACCTTTCCAGGGCCCAGGAACTGAATAGGGCACCAATTGGCAGGGCAGGAATCTCAGCAGAGAGTCCAGGTGATGGCAGGGGAAGTATCTGATGGTCCTGAGACTGCAACAACAGGAGACAAGCTCAGTTCAAGCCCTTGGAGATTGTTCACAAGAAGGAATGCACCCCAAGCAGAAGCAGCAACTGCAGGATAGCTCTACAAAGGACAGTCACAGACAGGGGAGCACTTATTCTCCGCTCTTCAGCTCTTCTCCTTGGCAGAGGTTCCTCTTGAGTCCAGAAGTGATCTAATTTTCAGGTGTATGGGTGCTCTTCTTATACCCCTTTCTGACTTTGAAGAAGGCCTACTTTAAAGGAAAGTCTCTCTTGTTTGTGAGATCCTGCCCAGGCCAGGCCCCAGACACACACCAGGGGGTTGGAGACTGCATTGTGTGAGGGCAGGCACAGCCCTTTCAAGTGTGAGTGACCACTCCTCCCGTACCTCCTAGCACAGATAGCTCATCAGGATATGCAAGCTACATGCAAGCTCCCTTTGTGTCACTGTCTAGAGAGAGGTGCAAACAGCCCAACTGTCAAACTAACCCAGACAGGGAATCCACAAAGAGGCAGAGTCACAGAATGGTTTAAGCAAGAAAATGCCTACTGTCTAAAAGTGCCATTTTCAAACACTCGATCTCAAAACCAACTTTACTAAAATACGTTTTTTTAAATTGTGGGTTCAGAGACCCCAAACTCCACATGTCTATCTGCTCCCGAATGGAATCTACGTTTTAATCATATTTAAAGGCAGCTCCCATGTTAACCTATGAGAGAGATAGGCCTTGCAACAGTGAAAACCGAATTTGGCAGTATTTCTCTGTCAGGACATATAAAACACATTTGTACATGTCCTACCTTAAACACACACTGCACCCTGCCCATGGGGTTATCTAGGGCCTACCTTAGGGGTGTCTTACATGTAAGAAAATGGAAGGTTTAGGCCTGGCAAGTGGGTACATTTACCAAGTTGAATTGGCAGTTAAAACTGCACTCACACACCCTGCAGTGGCAGGTCTGAGCCATGTTTACAGAGCTACTAACATGGGTGGCACAATGAGTGCTGCAAGCCCACTAGTAGTATTTGATTTACAGACCCTGGGCACCTCTAATGCATTGTACTAGGGACTTACTAGTAAATCAAATATGGCAATCATGGATAAGCCAATCGACAATACAATTTACACACAGAGCATATGCACTTTAGCACTGGTTAGCAGTGGTAAAGTGCCCAGAGTCCCAATGCCAACAACAACAGGTAAAATAAAAATAAGAGAAAGGAGGCAAAATGATTGGAGATGACCCTGCAAAAGGGAAAAAGTCCAACACACCCTCAGTGTCCGGGGTGGCAGAAAGGAGATGGTCTGTCCCCAAGCAATCACAGCAGTCAACAAAATGGGCCTCAGACCCTTTAGTCGCCTCCATTTAAAAAGGGATGTGAAGTGGCCCCCGCGACCACCACTGGGCAGTGGAACAGCAGGTAGGGCACCCCCCCTAGAGGTGGGTGGGTCGGGATAGCCAGACCACAATGAGTGGGAGGACGGCCTGGCCACACATGATGGGATACAGTCCCTGTGGTGAGAGTGGAGTCCAAACAATAGGCTCACCGAAGCTCAAGGGCCACTCCTTGTCGGATAAGGATCACCCTGTGCCCACTGAGCAGGAGGAAGGGTCATCTTATGTGAAGATGACTCCGGTGTCCCCTCGATATCAGGGTACGAAACAGTCCTACCCGGGCTCACCTCCGAAATCCTTGTGTGCTGCAATCCATAAGAGCGTGGAGGTTGGGCTGTAATAACCCTCCAGGGGCACTGGCGACCACAGGCCTCTGATGTTGCAAAAGAAGTGCTTTGAAGCAGGTCGCCTTGGTGAAATGGAGGTCACAGGACCCTCAGCACCTTGAGCCCCCATAAAAGTCATCATCTCTCTGGTCTCCACCCGACACCTCTATCCTTTGCACAGCCAAAGTCATGCAAACTGAGCTGTAGGCTCCTGCGCCACTCAGGCCTCACCAATGAGGTCCATTTGACCCGTCCGCCGAAAGCTAAATCAGGCCCTTAGTCTCATTTTTGATAGTTTAAAATCTTCCAGTGGGAGGGCCAGGCAGTAGTAGTTGGGCAGGTCATCCCCAAGCCAGATACCTTTGCCAGGAGGTCCAGCTTAAGCTCAGAAGGTATTGGAGGTCAAAAAATGTTCCACTTTTTCCAACTTTGTGGAGTAGCTCCTCATGCTTGGGACCTCTTGGTCAGGACTGCAGGGATAACACTTAAGGGCCTGGGCTTGCACTTTTGTGGTCTTGACTTGAACTGTGACCTTAGAGCAGCAGTGGTCAAATTTACTATTCTAACTCTAGTCCTAGAATATTTGGAGAAAGGGCAACTTTCTCCCAAATATTCTGGTAGGTGTATTTACTATTTGAACTCCAGCCCTGGCATATTTTGGGGAAAGTTACAAATTACCCCTGTACTTTTAGTAAGGGTTAAAAAGTACTAATTTGGCATTGCAGAAAGTGCTGCCCTCAGGGCAAAAAAAAAAACTGAAAATGCCATTAGAATTGCACAGTTTCGTTTTCACTGGGTGGCCAGGTGTAGGCTCAGTTTCCCACATAGTGCTTTTGGAGACACATAGGGGGTCATTCTAACCCTGGCGGTCCAAGACCGCCAGGGCTAAAATGACGGGGGCACCGCCAACAGGCTGGCGGTGCCCCGCTGGGCATTCTGACCGCGGCGGTTTGACCGCGGTCAGAAGTGGAAAACCGGCGGTCTCCCGCCGGTTTTCCGCTGCCCATTTGAATCCTCCATGGCGGCGCAGCTTGCTGCGCCGCCATGGGGATTCTGACAGCCCATACCGCCATCCTGTTCCTGGCGGTTCGCCCGCCAGGAACAGGATGGCGGTATGGGTTGTCGTGGGGCCCCTGGGGGCCCCTGCAGTGCCCATGCCAATGGCATGGGCACTGCAGGGGCCCCCGTAAGAGGGCCCCACAAAGAATTTCACTGTCTGCATTGCAGACAGTGAAATTCGCGACGGGTGCCACTGCACCCGTCGCACCTTCCCACTCCGCCGGCTCCATTCGGAGCCGGCGTCCTCGTGGGAAGGTAGTTTTGCACTGGGCTGGCGGGCGGCCCGCCAGACTTAGAATCACCCCCATAGTGCCTCGGAAAGAGGCTTTTCTCTCTTTGCCCCTCAAGAAAGGGATTAGAAACCACAGACCAGAGGGAGTGAGAAAGCCTCAAGATTTGAGAAAGCCTTCGACTCATGAGCAGATACATGAATGTCTGCAGTGTGAGAGAAAGGGGCCCATGGAAAACCTTTGTAGAACTGTGAGCTCTGTACCCAGATAGTGGACAGCAGCAGTCAGTTGTGTGGAACTGTACAATGATAAGGGATGTTTCCATCAGAAACAGGCATTGACAAGGCCAATCTGTGTTGCCTTTCACATAACTTCAGTTACATCAAGTAATTACTAGGTTTTGTTTATAAGTCAGAAACAGTGTGTAGTCTTTAACAAGACTGCATCCCTTCAGAATGTTATTGGATGTCCCTAGAATGTGGATTCTGGAAATCACTGCTTAAGTCAAGTTTGTTTTACTTTATTGTTGGGAAACTGTTTTTTTGAGTGGCACTATATTTATGTGTCAATAAAATGCCATTGGATGCTCAATCACTTACACAACTATAAGACATATGGATAGACTGAGAGCAGTCAAAAACTTTGGAAGAGCAAGGCCCTTGGACCTGTTTGAACATAATAAGATGCTCCTAGAAAAGATTACATTTTGTTTGGAAGAGAATGTTATTATATTTGATGGAGTACTGTACAAACAAACCCAAGTAATTGCCATGGGCACCTGTTTAGTCCCCAGCTACATCAATTTGGTGATGGGAAAGTTGGAGGAACAGGTGTCCATATATACTGACATGGATGTATTCTTCAAATAGGCGATAGTGTGGCTCAGCTGCATTAATGCCTTATTTGTGACAGATGAGGGGAAATATGAGGAAATGTCCTAATGATAGCAACATAAATCTGACCTTCACAATATTCCACAGTACAGAAATGGTAAACTTCTTGGATATTAGAATAGAGATTCAGGGTGTAAAATTGGGAACTTTTCTATCTAGAAAGAAAATGATGGGGAATACAGTCTTCCATGCATCTAGCAGTCATCTGAACAATATGAAATGGAATATTCCTTATGGGGAATTGGTACGGATGAAACAAAACCGTAGACAGAAGAAAAGTTCAGGGTTATCACCCAAATGTTTACCTTCCTCCTCCAATTTTTTCCTGACCAGTTTTTTTGGCTTTATGGCTCTGGGCACTTTACCACTGTTAACCAGTGCTAAAGTGCATATGCCCTCTCTCTAAGTTGTATTGGTGATTGATTTATCCATGATTGGCATATTTGATTTACTAGCAAGTCCCTAGTATAGTGCACCTGGAGTGCTGAGAGTCTGTAAATCACATTTTACTAGTTGACCTGCAGCATTGATTGTGCCACCCACATGAGTAGCTCTGCAAAAGTCTTAGGCCTGTCACTGGAATGTCTGTGTGTGCAGTCTTAAACTGCTATTTTGACCTGGTAAGTGGACCAACTTGCCAGGCCCAAACGTTCCTTTTTACTACATGTAGGTCACCTCTAAAGTAGGCCCAAGGGAGCCTGTTGACAGGGTGCAGTGTATTTGAAAGGTAGGACATACATTGGTGTATTTTACATGTCCTCATAGTGAAATACTGCTAAGTTTCCACTATTGCAATGCCTATCTCTTCCATATGGTAACATGGAGATTGACTTGAAATATCTTTTAAGTGTAATTTCCCATTGGTAGCAGATATGGATGTGTAGTGTGGGGTCTCTGAACTCATAATTTAAAAATACATATTTTGGTGAAGTTGGTTTTTGAATTGTAAGTTTGAAAATGCGTTTAGAAAGTGGGGCTTTTAACCATTATGTGTTTCTGCCTGTCGGCTTAATACACGTCTGAGTAATGATGAGATTTGGGCTGTTTGTGCATTCACTCTAGACAGTCACACAAAGGGAGCTGAGGTGTGTCCTGCATATCCTGATGGCCCATCACAAGGCTGATGGGTCCTCCTGTGCTGGAGTGGTGGGAGGAGCTGACACACCTGAATAGGGTTGTGCCTGTCCCCACACAAATCATTCTCCAACCCCCTGGAGTGTGTCTGGGGTCAGGGCAGGGAAACACAAGGTCTTGTGCATTACAAAGACTTCTCTTTAAAGTTTTCTTACTTCAAATACAGAAATGGGTATAAGTACTATACCTCTGACACCACATAGAATCCTTCTGGACTGAGGACATTCTGCCAGAAAGAAGAGCTGGGTGCTACAGGAGGGATTGCCACTCTGCCTGTTGCTTTGCTATGCTGGCCTGCTGCTTGCTGCTTCTGTCCTGGAAGTGAAAGGATTGGACATGGCTTTCTACATCCTGCTTCCAAAGGTTCTCCAAGGGCTAGACTGAGATTGCTTCGGGGTTATGAAGTCTTAGGGCCACCAAAGACTTCACCTGCCAGTGCCTGGGCTTTCTTGCTGAGAGTCCTGACTTGCCAAGTGGTACCAAATCCAATAGCTTGGGAGTGAGTTCTGTGTACTAAGGAAGAAACAAGCACATTGTCTTCAGAGTGGTTTCAGAACCTGCACCGTTGTCTGGCGCTGTAGTCCGACTTCGTGCCTCTGCTTGCACTGGAGCTGTGGTCCCCACTGAATGCAATGACCGTGACTGACGCTGCAGGCCCGACACCGCCGCAGCGCCTCCAAAGCCCCACCACAGCATGAGTCCAGAGCGATGTGTCATTGACATTTGCAGCAACTGACTCCGCAGCAGCATCTGTGGCCCTGTGGTGTGATTGCGTCACTGTGATATCTGCACCTCGTGCCTTGACCTGCTGGATTCATCCACCCTACCTTGTCATAAGGAACCAATGCATTGCAACCCAGGCCACATCACCTCCCCTGCAACCATAAGGAACCAACACCTCACCTCCCCTGCCTAGCAGTAAGGAACCAACACCTCACCTCCCTGTTAGCAGTAAGAAACCAACGGCTCACTGGATCCAATGACGCCTCACTTACCCAACTCCACGCAACATCTTTGTTCCCTCATCGTTTTCAAAGGTACTGTACCCAGGGACTGTGCAACTCCATCACCGGCCAGTACTTCCTCGCGAGTGGTGTCAGACTGTTGGAGATGACTCCATCAAGATGTCGTGATAGCTACAGTTGGAGATATTGTATTTCTAAGCACTTTACTAATATTTAATCTTTGGAAATTCCTATCTTCTTTAGTGTATGTTGGATTTTTGTTGTTTTGGTCTTGATATACTCAGATAAATATTGGCTATTTTCCCAATCTACTGTGGAGTACTTTTGTGGTGTTTTCACTGTGTTACTGTGTGGGTGTACAAATACTTCACACATTGCCTCTGTGATAAGCCTAAGTGCTTGAGACAAGCTTCCGAGGGGGTGAGCAGGGGTTATCTTAACTGCGTGACTTCCTTATCCTGACTAGGGTGAGGGCCCCTACTTGGACAGGGTGCAAACCACTGCCATTGGACACCCCATTTGTGACAGAGGCACAAAAAGATATAATTGAGAAGTTCAGAAGCAGTGGTTATTCAATGAAGGTGTTGGAAAAAGCAACAGAAAGGATCAAACCCTTAAGCAGGGAGGAATTACTTTATAGGACAGGGAGATCTAAATATATAGCTTTGAGTGTTTCTAAAGGATTGGAGTAATCATAACCTTTAATAATGAATCAAAGAAGGATGCCAATATTTTTTCAACAAACTGGGAGATTCGGAGAAATGAAGAGACAATGAAAGAACATATAGGTCAGACTCGAAGCATTACATATCGCAGAATTAAGACTATCACGGACATAGTGGTTCAGAGTAATTTCCAATCTGTAGTACAGAGCCCATGAATAGGCAAATAACCTGTAGTGTTTTATTCATGTAAAAACAGAAAGGTATGCAAATACATTCCATCAAGGACATCTTATGGTGCTCCGTTTGGAAAGAAAGCATATCACATCAGGAAATACATTTCCTGTAAGACAGAAAACATGTTAAACTGCAGTGAACGTGCCTGTTAACACATATATATATATATATATATATATATATATATATATATATATATATATTGGCAGTGCAATTTTCCAGGTCACAAAACACATCTTAGAGCATATAGGGACCATCAGATACAATCACCTAAAACAGCAAGTTGCTCGTCACTTTCAATGTCAGGAAAAAAAGATATCAAAGAGAAGGAGACAGATGTGTGAAACTCTAGATTGGAGTCAGAATACATCATAAATCTGGAGACCTGTGAACCATTATGTTTGAACATAATTGAAGAATTACCTGTACATTTCGATATGTAGAGTGATAACACACGCACATCTATATATGTCCTAGAATTTTAAGATCTCTTTTCTCTACCCCGATAACCTTTTTCATTCAAAGAGGGAAAACATTTGGGCAATGAATAATTCTGTAAGAAGTTGAGAGGAGGAGAAATAAGAGCGCAGAAATTCCCTTTTTTCCCTTAGGCTGTTTTTATCTTATGTTTCTATATATATATATTTTCATGTGGTCAGTCTACACCATGAAATAGGTAGACATGTATTGTAATATTACTTGTGCCGCATATGAAATTTCTCTAAGATAATATGGCGATTGGAAGGGTTTTAAAGGGTACTTAAAAGTGGTGCAGAAGAAATCAGGATTATAGTCCATTAGAACATTAAAGGATCTGTTTCCAAGGGAGTGTCAAACTTTGAGGTATCCTCATCATGTATCTCTAGTACGAGACAATGACCATGCCCTTTTAAAAATGATTAAGTCAATATTACATGGAAGTCCTATAGGGCAAGATAAAAATCTATAGTAAGTGGATACATCGTGTGGATTCCCATCATGTATCCCAGAGTTTGTTTAAGTTTGTGATCACATCCCACTATTCATAGGACAAGTACAATAAGGTAGCTTAATTTGGCTGTTTATGTTTTGATGGGTGTAAGCTTTGTCTTTGATTTAAGAAGAGTGTATTCTGCATACTGACAATGGTCATACAACAGCCCAACAGGGAAGATGCAGTTCCACAAGTAATTACTAGAGTGCTCTTTCAAGTCAGATACACGTGGCTGAAATGTCAATTGCAATTCTATGTGGAGGGTGTAGCTTCAACCTAAAGTGTAATTTACAATAAATGTACTAAGGCCCATATTTATACTTTTTGACGCAAAACTGCGCTAACGCACTTTTGCGTCAAAAAAATTAGCGCCGACTAACGCCATTCTGAAGCACCATGCGGGCGCCGTATTTATTGAATGACGTTAGCCGGCGTTAGCCGCCGGCGCCGTCTGGTGTGCATTAAAAAAAAGACGTACACCAGGCAGCGCCGGCGTAGGGGGATATGGGGCTTGGGCGTCAAGAAATGGGGCAAGTCAGGTTGAGGCAATTTTTTCACCTCAACCCGATTTGCGCCATTTTTTTTTCACTCCCAACCCCCATAGAAATTACTCCTGTCTTAGCAAAGACAGGAGTCATGCCCCCTTGCCCAATGGCCATGCCCAGGGGACTTCTGTCCCCTGGGCATGGTCATTGGGCATAGTGGCATGTAGGGGGGCACAAATCAGGCCCCCCTATGCCACAAAAAAAAATTAAATAAAACACTTACCTGAACTTACCTTAATGTCCCTGGGATGGGTCCCTCCAGCCTTGGGTGTCCTCCTGGGGTGGCCAAGGGTGACAGGGTGGGTCCCTGGGGGCATGGGAGGGCACCTCTGGGCTCCTTCAGAGCCCACAGGTCCCTTAGCGCCTGCCTTTTGCAGGCGCTAAAAAATGGCTCAAAAGCGGCCGTATGTCATTTTTTTTGACCCGCCCACTCCCGGGCGTGAATTTTGCCCGGGAGTATAAATCCGACGCACATGCCTCGGAGTCGATTTTTTAGACGGGAACGCCTACCTTGCATATAATTAACGCAAAGTAGGTGTCCACGCTAAAAAATGACGCTAACTCCATGGACTTTGGCGCTAGACGCGTCTAACGCCAAAGTATAAATATGGAGTTAGTTTTGCGTCTAAATTGCGTAAAAAAAAACGACGCGATTCCGGCGCAAACGGAGTATAAATATGCCCCTAAGAGTTATGAAAATAGTTGGTGTAACATTACTACACACATGGAATATCAGATATTGGGAAGTGCAAATGTCTAACAAATTATATTTTTGGGGAACTATTTGTAGGTGAATCTGTACATGTGCAAGGGCGAAATGCAGACGTTCAAAGTGAAAGCATCCAGTGGCTGGAGTGGGCTGGTCTACACCTTCTGCTAGGGTGGGAGTATAATTTGAGTGACATGTTGTCACCCGACCAATGGTGGAAGAATGTTGGCTGGGAGCTCCTAAACATGTATGTCATTTTGTTTGATATTTTTTTTAAAACATGAGACTGGCAAGACAGCTAAAGCTGGCTTTAGGCCAGACCTAAAAAAGCACAGTGGAATATCTACGTAAAACTGATAATCGGTGTTGGACCTGGCCCTTTCTGCATGGTCATCTCCAAACTTTTTGCCTTCCTTCTTCTATTTTTGCTGAGTTCGTGTTTGTTGGCCCTAAGACTCTGTGCACTTTACCACTGCTAACCAGTGCTAAAGTGCTTGTGTTCTCCGCTCGAAACATGGTAGTTTTGTGTTATCCCCAGCTGGCATATTTAATTTACTGTAAGTCCCTAGTAAAGTGCACTACATGTGGCCAGGGCCTGTAAATTAAATGCTGCTGTAGGCCTGCAGCATTGATTGGGGCACCCACTTAAGTAGCACTTTAACCATTCCTCAGGCCTCCCATTGCAGAGCCTGTGTTTGCATTTGTGAACTGCTATTTCGACCTGGCAAAATATCTCTGTTTGCCAAGCTCAAACTTTCCTTTTTAATACATATAAGTCACCCCTAGGGTAGGCCCTGGACAGCCCAGAGGGCAGGGTGTAATGTATTTAGAAAGCAGGACATGTACTTTTAAGTTTTACATGGCCTCGTAGTGAATAGCTCTTACATTTGTTTTTCACTGCTGCAATGCCTATCTCTCCCTTTGGATAACATTGGAGTTGTCTTGTTACTATTTATAAGCATAATTTCCAAATTAGAAGAGATGATTCTTTCACGTTTGGTGTCTCTGGAATCCACACACAATGGGAGCTTAGTTGTGACTTGATGGGCCATCCTGGTAGGATTGGAGGGAGGAGCTGGACCCAGCCTTACTTACACCTGAATAGGCGGTGTCCCATCCCCACACAAAGGGCTGCATACCCCTCTATACTGAGTCTGGAGCCAGGGCAGGAAGGGCAGGACCTCTGTGCACTTCAAAGGCCTGTCTTTGAAGCCTCCTCCACTTCAAAGGCACCACTAGGTACAATGACTGGACCTCAGTTACCACCATTTTAGTACGCTTCTGGACCTGTGGAAACTCTGCCAGGAAGAAGAACTGCTGTGCTGCTGAAGGACTGACACTTTGCTGGTCTGCACTCTGCTAGACTCCTCCTTTACTGTGCTGACCTATTGCCCTCTGCCTGAATGAGAAGGACTGGACCTGCATCACATGAACCCAGAATCCAGAGTGACACCAACTTCTAGTTTTCTGCCCTCCTGATCTGAAGTCTCAGGAACATAAAAGACTTCCAAACTCCCTGCCTCTGCACCTGTACTCTGCCATCTGTGAGTCTACCAAGTGGTGCCACCCCAGTACTGGACCCTTGGAAGTGGGTCCAATGTGCTTGCCAACGGAACCAACACATCCAGTTGCTGAGTGATGCATCCATGAGTAGAACCAATACATCTCCTTGGGTGAGCGGTGCATCTTGAGGAGAACTGACACATCCCGCTGCTGTGTAGATTGGACCCATTGAAAAACACTTGCATCTTGGATTCCAAGCATCGCCTTCAAAACCACCACTGCATGACGATTTTCCCAGCACAAGCTCCTGTTGACACAACAGGACTTTGAACCGCAGCCTTGCCGCATTTTGGCACCAACACATTTCCTTGGCAAGATGATGCCTCTTCGATGCAGATCCATGCAATGATCCATAACCATGATGTAAGAACTTTATTCAGCTGACTTAACTGGGTGCCTGTAGCCGGCCCACGCTTCATTGTGGTCGACCTGAACTTGTGACTTTGTCCCGGTCCGGCAACAACCAGATTTTCCCAATGGAGCTTTGTGCTTTTTGGCGCTAGTTTTACTTACACATTTAAAATTGAATATCTCTGGTCCTACTAATTGGATTTTTGTTCTTTTGGTCTTATTTAAATTATTAAATTCAGATCTATTGTTCTAACCTTGTGTGAAATCTTTTTGTGTGGTGTTTTCAATGATTGAAGTGTTGCACCAATACTAAACACACCGCTTTGAAGTTAAGCATGACTGCTCTGTGCCACGCTACCAGAAGGTAAGGATAGGCTAATTTATTATTTACCTGAACTTTACCGCGACTAGAGTTGTGGTTTTTGTTCGACCAGGGCTCATACCCCGGTCAACTAGTTACCCAATTTCTAACAATCAGTATAAAATGAAACTTACATCACACTTTACAGAGGAAGCAGAACAAGATGTTTTCCTTGATTCAGGAATATCACAGGTGAGCCGAACAATAAGAGCAAATTTAGATGAGAATAGGACCTAAAGTGGCCTGTGGGTAGAGAAAATGGGGTGGATAGGGCAGAGAAATGGACAAGTCCCTTGCAGTTGCGCCTGGAAGCGGGGCAAAGTTGCGAGGCGGGTGAACGAAACAAAATAAATGTTTTAAAAAACGTACCTTGAACCCGCCGCACTGCCACTCCTATGGCCTCTGCTGGTCTGCAGGCTCCCAGGCACAGACTCCCAGCCTGCCCTGAAGTCAATCCTAATGCTGCTCTCATGCTTGAGAGTAACTTTAGAATTAGCCTGAGCACCCTGGCTTTGCACTCCCAGGCAGACAGGGAGCCTGGGCCTGCTGTCTCCAACCCGGCACCACAGCTCCGGGTTGGAGAGAGATCAGAGTGCATGTGTGTTTGGCTGTTCCGAGACGGCTGGCAAAAACACATTCATACTGAAGGGAGTGCACACCACTCCCCTGGTGCCTGTCATCCCCCATGGCCTTGCCCCTTTAAAAATAAAATGATAATAAACATAATTTATTATCATTAGATTTTTTACGTTTTTCAGCTGCTGGTGCTGGCTGGGGGTAGGGGGATGATGCTCCTCTGCCATAGCAGAGGATCCGCCGCAGGTCCCTTGTGAATGCCCTGCAGCCGGGGCATACCTACGATTCATGCATTAGGTGCTGTGGCACTGGTGCCATGGATGTGAGGGTCCCACTGCACCACTATTAAGGCTTATTTTAAACAAGTAAAAATTAGTTTGGGGGCATTGCCTTGCGGCATTAGTGCCCATGTCACCCTTACTACGTCATTGATGCCCTGGGCATGTGGAGAGGCAGTGGGGTGTAATGGAAAATGAATAGGACACGAGAGGGCCTTGTTGAATGCCTCTGGCTTGTAAAGAAAGAGGGTGGGGTGGAGAGGCAAGTTGAGGGTTAGGGCCTAGGCATGTTCTTGGTAAATGCTCTGGGCCTGTGAAGTGAGCGTGGGTGTATAGGAGAATGGGTAGGGCCCAGGCGGTGTCACAGTGAGTGACACTTGGAAAGATGGTGCGTGATTGGGGCAGAGAAATAAGTAGCAGTTGCGGCTCACTGCTCAGTGAAGACGCAGGTCCGCGCATGCAGCAAACAAAATAAACATTTAATTTTTTAAAAAAGTACCTGTATAGCTGCCACGCCACACTGCACCGATTTCCTGGTCACTAGAGGCACAGGCTCCCAGCCTGCCCTGCGGCCAATCCTAATGCTGCACAAAAGCAGCGTTGGGATTGGCTGGGGCGCCCTGGCTGGGCACTCCCAAGCAAACTGGGAGCCTGTGCCTACTCTCTCCAGCCCGGCAACACATTGCCGGGTTGGAGACAGCACAGTGTGCATGTATATTTGGCCGGCCCCAGACAACTAGCCAAACGTATATGCGCACTGAGGGCGAGTGCCTTTGTCCCTGTCATCCCCCATGGCCCCGTCCCTTTCACAATAAAACAATAATAAACGCAGTTTATCCTTTTATTGTTAATGGTTTGCACCTGCTGCTGCTTGTGGGGGGAGAGGTGGCAGCGCTTCTCCAATATAGCAGCGGAGCTGCCAGTGCCCCAGCAGGTCCTTGGTAAATACCTTGGGCCGGTGGATTGGAGGGGGTCTATGAGAGAATGTGCATTGAAGGACAGGCTCTCTGTGACTCTCCGACGCCTGTGGGCAGAGAGAGGGATTGGCGATGGATAGATTTACCAGCGTTAGGCTCATTCAGAATTTCCTCAAGTAGACAAGAGATACAAACCGTTGCAAGAGGCATCATTACTGATTACAAGGGCATTCATTTTCTGTTCATTTGTAATGCGTGTAATAATGGATTGCCTGTCTAGACAAGTTAGTGGGAATTGTTGCCACACCCTCGTGTTGCCACAAGGTCGGCGCCTGGGACACCAAATATTGGATGAGGCTGGGGACTTGCCTCTTCAGTACCAGGAAAACAGTGACAGCTCGCCCTTAGGGACAGCACTTGGGGCTCCACTTTTTTTGTTTTCTGTACATTTGTTATTACACTAATAATGAATAATAAAATATTATTCGCTATTACTATAAAAAATGGAGTACAATTAGCTGGACTATGCATTTCCATAGCAGCTGAGGTAAGTAAAACATGCTTTTAAATATATGTTAGGTGCCTGCTTGCGGGTGGGAGTGTTTTTATGTGAGAGTGTATGCATGTGTGATTTTGTGTGTATGTATAAGTATGTGTGTTTGAGTGAAGGTGGGGGGTGTCAAAGGGCATGTGATGTCACTTCTGCAGCTCCTGGCATTTCGGTGAATTGACGCCCTTGAACTGACAGTACCCTTATAGCGGAGAGAGACCTTGAATTCTCTCTCATTTAAAAATGGCCAGCAGGAGACTGATTTCCCGAGCAGTTGCTCGCTCTCATATAAGGCTACGCTCTGCCCCTGAGACTGCCCAAAAAACCTCACCTTGCATGATGCCAACGTGTGACCCGGGAAACTGCCTTCACAATCTCATACTCTCATTTGATGCCCAGATGTGCCCCCTAAAGATAGCATACAGCACACAACTGCTCACTCTCCTATAATGCCAACTGTTGTTCTTAGAGACACAGCACACAGCCTCACATTCTCAAATAAAGCAAAACTGTGCCCCTCAAAGTCTGCCCACACAGCAGCACACTTTCATGTGATGCCTCGCTGTGCCACTAGATACAACCCCTCTGCGGCTTACTCACCCATGGTGCCAAGCTGTGTCCCTGGAGACACCCAGTAACCTCACACTTTCACTTGATGCCAATGCGTGCCCTTGAGATTAGATTGGCCGTATAACAACACTTAGAGGGCCAGATGTAGCAAGGGTTTAACGCGTCGCAAACAGCGATTTTTGCTGTTTGTGACGCGCAAAACCCACATCGCGATGCCCATTCCCATTTTGCGAGTCGTAACCTGGTTACCGACTCGCAAAATGGGACTGCGAGTCACAAATAGGAAGGGGTGTTCCCCTTCCTATTTGCGAGTCGCAGCACGATGCAAGATTGCTTTGTGACCGTGAATGCGGTCACTGGTGGTAACCCATTCGCAAAAGGGAAGGGGTACCAATGGGACCCCTTCCCCTATGTGAATGGCCTGGAAAACATTTTTTCAGAGCAGGCAGTGGTCCTATGGACCACTGCCTGCTCTGAAAAAAAGAAAATGACTTTTTTCGTTTGTAATGCATCTCGTTTTCCTTTAAGGAAAACGGCTGCATTACAAACAAACAAAAAACTGCTTTATTTAAAAGCAGTCACAGACATGGTGGTCTGCTGTCTCCAGCAGGCCACCATCCCTGTGAGTGCTGCGAGTCGCAAGGGGGTCGCAAATTGCGACCCACCTCATTATTATTAATGAGGTGGGCCTTTGCGACCCCCTTGTGACTCGCAGATGGTGACAGGGACACCATCCTGCATCCAGCATTGCGACTCGCAAATTGCGAATCGCTCAGACTCGCAATTTGCGAGTCACAATGCTGGATTTGCCTACATCTGGCCCAAAATGACAATATTGCCTAAGATTCTTTTTGTATTTCAAACCTTCCACTCCAGCTTCCACAGCAGACTCTCCTAAAACTGTCGCCAGTGAAAGACCAATTCATGTGGGTTGGGAAAAGGATGCAGATGGTCAAGCAAATGGCACGCAGACCTCCAGCCAAGTGAGGATTGGGTGTCCCAGATCTAACTGAAACTTGCCAGGCAGTGCAGCTCTGCTATATGGCTGAATGGCAAAAGAGAGAGTTGGAGAAACACTTGTTCCTTATCTAGCACTTTATTGCCAGCATTTATATCTGGAAGGTGCCCTGGCTCCCCTGGAAACATCAGTTGCTGGGAGTGTATGCATCCCTGGTGACAATGACTAAGTTAACAACCTGGGACACTGTGGTGCTACCAGGAGTACTGATCAGTTTCTTCCCATCTATTAATGCCTCTAAATGTCATATATAACATACATGACCATTTTGCAAGCTGTCCAAGGCCGGGAATATGCAACACGGAGAGAAAAGTGTACATAGGGGTCGTTTTTGATGAGAATGATATCAGAAGCTGTGAACAAATTAAAAAAGAAATTCAACATACTGGAAAGGGGGGGTGCACTATTACCAGATCTGGCACTGACTGTTGCAGGGTTCGATTAGGCTCACAGCTGAAATACATTTGACCCCCTTTGAAAAATGACGTACTGTCATTGATCAGAGATAAGTGGACCCTGTCCAAAATATAGAAAATGCTCCTCCACACACACAAAATAGACAAATCACCTGGTCAAAAAATATGGAGATAGGGCAGGCCTTCATGCACGCAGAGAGAGGGGACATACATCATAGAATTAGACAATCAACACAATGCAAGCAAGGCAGGGAGCTTCTCATGACAATGACCACATATTGGTATTAAACCTCATCAAGGGTACACACTTGGGATACCAATAAAACCGAACTGTACTGGCACATCTGTGGAGCAATGAGCACATTACTGCATTTGCTCAAATATTTGAAAGACGCCCTAGATGATATAGATGCCATATGTGACACAGAGATCCCTAGATTCACTACCTATATAATATTGAGTGTGCCCAATAAACAAACATACCCTCTACAATCTTCTAGGGGTAAATTAGTGGCTTTACCCTTTGTGTGGTGAAACGTGATTACCGCACCGTGGTTCAAGAATACCATTCATCATTAATTCTCCTGGCTCTACTCCTTATGGAAGGTACTAAGCATGAAAAAAGTCACCATGTCAACAGAATGAGACCAGGACAGTGATGAGAAGATCTGGCAACTCTTCATAAGTTTATTGTAGGTGGACTTTTGGTACTTGAGCGTTCTGCAGCTAACCACAGAAGAGGAGGGGCAGCAGGATAACCAACAGGATAAGGCCAAGCCAAGCTAAACTGTTGGACATGATGGTATATTTCGCCCAGATTTCAGATACCCAATTGGATAGAGTTGTACAGCGCACCTGTAGCAAAAGGAAGACAACTCCAGTGGCGAGTTGGATCTGAATTGGTTTAGGGTGGGATAGAGGTCCATTAACACTTGTTATGTTATATAATAAGGTTATGGGATTTCCTTGTGTGGATAAGCCTAACCTTGCTTGCCTCAGGATGTGGGCAAGAGCATGTGTTTGTTTTTGTTGTCCTTTTTTTCAAAAGTTAATAAAAGGAACTGTTTCATAAATGATCCTCCCCTTCTTTTACCCCCTGGATGGTCCCCTCTGAGCACAGCCTTCTTTAAATCACATGATTGATGCCTTAATATCTGTAAATCGCCCACATCTCACCTCAAACATC
Organism: Pleurodeles waltl; assembly: GCF_031143425.1. Lineage (NCBI taxonomy): Eukaryota > Metazoa > Chordata > Amphibia > Caudata > Salamandridae > Pleurodeles > Pleurodeles waltl. The sequence continues at coordinate 311,401,415 of NC_090442.1, forward strand.
CCAACCTGCTCTTCTTTGAAATTTAGACAGTAAAAATGTACCTTCTCCAGTTTGGTTACAAATCACCCAACCACCTGCATGAACCTGCATGAACTTGCCAGCCTTACCCCCTCCCCACTAATGATCACACTTAACTTCCACTAATGTAATCCACCACTGAGACTCAGAAGTAAATACATGGCATGGTCTCCTTAATTGCACAAGATTAAGCCCACAAACTACTGGACTAACCACTAACCTTATGTTCTGGTGCACAGACCCGCCGTACAATACATTAAAAATGCCAACAACCAATGGGTGAGGTGACTGAGCAAAATCACAACTCTATGTCATTGTGCATATATGTATGTTTGTGTATTTGTGGCGTGAGGGCTCTGGCAGACAGCTACAGCTATCTATGGGCAAAATCTAAAATTGACAGGAATACTGCTATTGTTCCAGGTGGTTCACATGCATTCAACAGTGAGACAAATTGACATTTCAGCGTAAATTTAAATGTCAGTACTGTTCTCACAAACATAAACATAATTCCCCTCTCCCATCTCATTATTAAAAAGACAGACCTATTGGCTTTGACATCCTCTCAATAATCAACAGTGTACAGCAGTGAACATTAAACGTAGCAGACAGTCATGACCCAAAGCACAATATATTGCAAACACTACCAAGAACATCAGCCTTGGGCGCAACCTACAGCACATTCATCTTATATGGGAACTGTTTCTTTCCTACTTTCGGGTTTTTAACTGGTTGATGGACCTGCTAGCGTTGACCCTGCATATTCTATCCTTGACCGCATGGGACAAGGAGGGAGAATTCATTTTTACTTTGCTGCCTTTGCCCTGCTGGGTGCCCCTGACTTCGAGGGACCCTTCACAGAAAATGTCATTCCTACATTTGCTTTTTTATTAAATAACTCCTGCCCCACTGGGCTTGTTTCGATGGGGATTTCAACATCTTACTTCATCTATCAGGAGTGAAATTGTGTGGACCCCTAAGCCTTAGAGGATTCAGTTGGTAATTGTTCACTGAATTTACACCTCTGCTCTGCTGCCTGCTCTTCCCTGCCGCACTGGCTGTTCTCCTGTCCAGCCTTGTTAGTCAGGGACGTGGGAGTCTTCCTAGTAGCAGCACTCCATTGTCCTGAAGGCAAACCATTCTCCCTGCATTCAATCCCTAAGCAGCCACAGGGCTTCAGCCAGCCACTGGCACAGCGCCTGTGCTTCCAGCAATAGCCTGCCATATCCACTCGTGGGTGACCCACCAAGAGGACCAGTGCACACAGGTCCAAGGAAACCTAATTCCTTTAGGGTCTCTGGCAAGATCCCATTATTAAGGCTGAATAAGAAGTGAGCAGCTAGTATCAGTAGTTCTGCAGGTAGGATAACTAAAGACTTAGGGGCATATTTATACTCTGTCTGCGCCGAATGTGCGTCAAAAAGTTTGACGCACATTCAGTGCAAACCTTGCCCCATATTTAAACGTTGACACCGGAGCCCGCGGGTGCCAAAATTCCACTGTGTGCGTCATTTTTTTGATGCGGTAACCCGCCTTGCGTTAATCATATGCAAGGTAGGCCTTTCCCGTCCAAAAAAGGAATTAAACGGCCGTGCGTCGTATTTATGCTTTCGGGCTAAAATGCTGCACGGCTGGGAGGTGGAGCCAAAAAATGACGCACAGCCCAATTTGTGTCAAAAATTAACGCCTGGCTCAGGGCAGGCGTTAAAATGGGGCAAACACACCTGTATTTAATCAGAACACACAGAAGCAACAGCAGAGCAGCAAAAGGGAGACATGGAGGTGCTTCTCATCCAGCGTGCACGCAGACGCAGAGCCCAGCAACAACAACAGCAGGTACCACAACACCACAGGGACCCCAAAGGCAGAGCAGAAGGCAGGAGAGTATATTCCGCACCAAAAAAAACCTTCATGGCCTCAGGGAACATGACATCATCCAGAGGTACAGGTTGAACTGGCAGGCCTTTCAGCAGCTGCTGCAAAACATAGAGACACAGTTGGCACCCACCTTGCTGACACCCCACACCATCCCAGCAGAAACCAAGCTGCTTGGCGTACTTCACATGCTGGCAAGTGGCTCTTTTCAAACAACTGGTGCCCTGGTTGCCGGAATATCACAGCCATCATTCTCTGCCTTTTTGCCCAAAGTACTGGATGCCATCATTGGACTCACACCCCGCCACATCTGCTTCCCTAACACACTGCAGAAGAAGCAGGAAACAAAACAGGGGTTTTACCTCATTAGTGGCTTCCCTCGCGTCCTTGGTGCAATTGACTGCACACATGTACGCCTTGTGCCACCTGCTGCAACTGAACACCTCTACCGCAACAGGAAGCACACACATTCCATCAATGTGCAGGCCATTGTCGATCACCAAGGATTGATCACCAACATCATGGCAAAATATCCCGGGAGTGTCCATGACTCATTCATCTTCTGTCACTCTGCCATCAATCAACACTTCCAGAGGAGGAAGAGGAGGATGGTGGCCTGCAACATAAGGGGGAACAACAAAAACGGCTGTTGGATTGGGTAGGCGCCAACATATCGTGAACAATTTCTTTTAAAAATAATCACCATCACCACTGTATTAACTAATGTAAATAAACACCGATAATAATCACCATATCATAGTCTGGCTAATCATTTTTGCTCACCTTTATCTCTAACTATCAGAATAAGAGTGTAGCCTCATGGAGCATTGCTGATTTATCGATCAGGACACAGAAAATCCCAGAGCAATTGTGATGCGTATCATACAACAGTCACATACACAAACACTGTAAATGACATATATCCTGTACATTTCTCCTTTGAAGGCCAATAGCAGAGGACCACACCTATTTCACACATACATGTTGGAAACATGGTTCATCGCAGCATATGGCACACAACTAAGACACCATCACTCAATAAGGGGAAAACAAGCCTCATGCATGAGGCAGTTGATGTGCTATTGCATTGGTAACAGAAATGTATGACCAGACGCTTGACAGCAGTAAGCCCAACTGCATCCAATCTTTGCAAGGACTATCTGTGACTAGAGTTCCAAATAAGCAGAACATAGACAGCACAAGTGCCACACATATGACAAGCATTGCGCACATGACATTCCATGTACATGTCAGCCCATTTCCTAACTCCTGACACACTCATGTTCCTGGTCACAACCCACCTGTCTGAAGAGGTCCCTGGAATAGTAATATGTGTACCCCGATACTCCCTCATCTACACACACAGACAAACAATAGTAATCCTGCGTGCTACACCCTTTCCTATGTTATGCCATTGTCATAGTACATTTGACTGCATGGACGTCAGGTAAATTAATACACTGACTTGTAGTCACTAAGCCCTGTTAGCACCTGTAGATTGCTTCCCATGTGAAAGGTACTGTTGGCCATTTGAATTCATTACTCACATACAGGACTTGTGAGAAACAGATGCAGCACACACCTGTGATCACCTCCATGTACACCACCCATCTGAACATGCACTGCCCCTGCTGATGCCTAGAACAGCATAGAAGTTGCCATTTTGTCAAATACACCGTTATGCATTGCTAGTAATTAAACCGTGTAACACAGCCCTTGGGTTCATGTGTCACCTTCAAAAACACAGGACATACAACTGTCTTGTTCTTCCTCCGACCAGTCTTAGTCAGACCACTGATTATGTAACTTGTGAAATTGCTGGATCCAGATATACCCTGCATCCTGTCAGCCTGACTAGCACCTGTCTGTGCATTTCCCTAAAGATTCCTTGTGTCTACATATGTACCACACTTGCTTTACTAAACCTCACATTCCTCAGAGGGTATTTTGTCATGAGCTTCATCAATGCATACCCAAATACATTGTATAGCATCATCTGCCTTTTAATTGTACCATATTTGTTAAATTGTCTTTGAATACCAAAATCATGGCCCATCCCTTGTCTGGGTCTCATGTATGCATGAACGACAAAGTGTGACAGTGTACCAGGGCCGTACGCAGGGATTGGGTACGGTGCCTCCAGCAGAACCAGCTACCTCTGATAATGTCCATGAAAAGACCACACATGTTAGGACCCTGACAGTTCACACGCTGAATCACATTGCTCACAGCATATTGACGGGCCGTGTGTGGTGAATAGCTGCGAGAATAATCAGCACAGAGGCTATGATGTTCCCAGATGCAGTGGGAATTTTAGAGGCCAACCTGTGTACAAATGTTGTAATGACACCTGCTGGAACATGACACCTGAGACATTATCTCACTCAGCACACCATGGCTGCCCTGTTGAGAGTCTCATTACACGTCTTCAGTGACAGGGTGGGACCATCCCCATGTAGGTTCTCATGTCCTCATCGACTTTACTCACATTGATCTCCGAAGGATCTTCAGTAGATACAGGAATAGCTGCCACTGACTCATGATGAGACCTGAACGTAACTGTGACAACATACACCCCTAAAAATATACATTATCAACATTGGACCACACACATGAACAAGACAGCTCTGTGCAATTGATCACTGGAAAAATGTGGACACGTGCTGCCTCGTCTGCTGGCCCACCAAAGCCACTGGAGAGTTGTGGCTCCGTCATATGACCACAACTGTGGCATCATATTACATTTGTGGTTCAACTTTGGCTGTCTGGGCCAATGACATGGTACCCACTTCATCTATGCATGTGCCTGACTCACTGTGGGTTCACTAACAAGTGCCTAGGAAGCAGTTACCAAAAATCTAGGATATGGGATGGGCAACTTGGGGACCATTGACAGGCACAAGCGTCTGCCATCTATCTGGTGCATGCTTTGTCATTTGTGGTGTCTACGTTACCCAAAATCTTGGAAGTGCACACAACAGATGTTACTACATGTATGATTAGCACATGTCTTCTCTCATTTCCACAATGACTTGCATCTAAGGTTTGGACACATTGACTTCACATTCATACAAGCATATTTGCAATAATGCATCTTGTGATGCACACACACTGGGTCGACTAATACATTAGTAGCCACTGTACACACATTAAGCCATAGGCACTGAGGTATTGTGCTCATGTGCGTCACCTTGCTATCCTCTCCTGATGTCAAACATGCCCAAATTGTGCAATACATATATGTAGGCCACACATATGACCATCTAGTGCGTCAGCCAAGCGCCAAAATCCTGTTAAGGAAGTAGCGGGTCATGGTCCGCTGCAGTATGATGTCTCACATGTGAACATACACCATCAACACCAAAGTGGGTGCAATCAGCCTATCTCAGTTGTGTCCCAAATGTAACATTACATTAAAATGGAAAAAATACCCAAAACCAGTTCATGCCCTGAAATTTTGACGTTTTCATCGTTATGCGTCATATTTTTTCACGCATACAGATTGTGCGTCATATTTTTCGACGCACTGGAGTGAAAATTAGGCCGCATCCAAATAATAGTAAAGACTATTTACAGTTATTTGGATGCGGCCTAATTTTCACTCCTGTGCGTAGAAAAATATGGCGCACAATCTGTATGCATGACAAAATATGACGCATAACGATAAAAACGGCGGCCATTTTATGCAGGAAGGGATGTAATAGGATATCCTGTTTACAGATTATGTACAGTGGGTGTACTTTCACTTTCACTTTGCAGTCTGTGATTCTTCTAGACTGTGTGGCTGTGTGTAGAGTGTTTTCCAGTGATTTTGTGCATTTGTGTCCTGTGTGCTACATTACTTGTTACTTTGTGAAATAAATATTGTTGTTGTATACTGTCTGAGTGTGTTTTGTTTACAATTGTCCGGTATTGTATTGTATTTGTTGTTTGGGGGAGTCTGTTGTCGGTAGTGCTAGTTTGGGGATAGTTGGGCTCTTTTAGTTGTTAAGTTTACTTGATTTTTTGTACTTCTACTTTCCCCCTTTTCTCCTTTCTTCTTCTTTATCCCCCATTCCCCTTTTCGGTGCTGAGATGTTGGGTAGGCCACGTCTTGGCAGGATGGGTGAGGAGGAGCTTGGGGGGTTTATATGGCTGGTGTGTCATTTCCTCCCACTGATGCTCGAGGCAGGGTGATACAGGGGTATCACACTGAGGCGCGACAAATCCGGTGGGGAAAGGTGCTGCATCACTTGCAGCGTGTGTATGGGAGCCAGAGGAATGACCACCAGCTAAAGCACTGCTGGGCTGACATCATCACCAGGGAGCAAGATGTGCTGGACCACCTGGGAATAGTGATTGGTGGCCCTGTTGGTGAGTACAAATCATGTAAATCTGCACAATTAAAAGCTCTGTAGTGACATCAGATGATTTGTACAATATCTGCTGGCTAAGTTGCTGACTGTGTGGAATGCTGCGGAAACATAGAGGGTCATTGATGGACTATGTGAAGGACCACAAATGCTAGCTGTCAGGAAGCACGTGCTCTGCAAACTTACAGAATACTTTTGCTTAATATAGTTTGGTACCGTCTTTGTGTCAGACAGCAACATAAAATAGGAGCCAATCATGTCTATATAGGTCACATTTGCCAGTGAAGTATAGATTTGCTAAAATATTGGCAACCTTTGTTGACGCAATAGCTAGACTGACTTTAAAAACACTACACGATGCAGAAAATGAGTGCTGGCTTCACGTCAATTGATGATAGCTATGTGGCCCAGACATATGTCTCATGTGTATCTGGTGAGTGTGTAAGGAAAGCGTTTTTGGAAGTTCTATGAATGTTAGGTATTATTGTGGTCCTTCATCATTTTGGATACATGTCAGATCTGGATTTGAAAACATCGGGAAAAGGTGTAAGGTGCCCTCAGCTAACATCTTACACTGGTATTTGGAGTTTGTAGTGCCACATTCCAATTAGGGATGGCAGTCCAAAGGTATGCACATGGGTTCATATCTCTATGTTTGGTGCAAATCACCATTGCTGGGCCACATCAAATGAAGAAACTGTAACAACATGAGGGCTTACAAAAGTCCCTGCCCCTCTGTTCATTATACCTATGTGTCATAAATGTGTCATGGCCACATAGGCTTTTTGACTGGTAATGCAGTCCTCAAGTAACCAGGCTTTGGATGTCTCTCTTGGATGCACATGATGAGACTATTGCACTCCATTATTATTTCTGCTCACTAATGAAGGAGCATGTTTGCCACCACATGATCGTTAGGGCCACTGCATGTGTGCAGATATGTGTGTAATTGTCACAGGAGACCCATGCTATGTACATGTTAGCTGTGCTATATCGGATGCAGTATCATCATGTCTGAATGGCTTTAATTACTTATGTAATCTTACACATAGTGTTTGTCTTTGGAATTGTTGGTCAGTGCACAGATTTTGAGCACATTTCTTCCTTCCATGCCTCACAGGTGGATCGGCACCCTACACTGTGGGATAAGTGGCTTCATTTGAGGACCCCAAAAACTCCAGTAAGTGTTGATATGTCTGTTATGTGTTGTGTTTGCTGGTGATGTGTGATGGACTCCTGTGTGTTGAACACATAGCAAGGTATGGAGCACTGGCCCATCATTTGTCTTGTTCCATGAGTGGGATTTCATTTTCTCACCATTTGTGAGTTGGCCAATGCTTATCCTATTGTATTATCTAGGGATTGTAGGTCATTCCTGTAGGTCCCGCATTGAGAACTGGGGTGAGTCATGTGGATAACACTTGCATCAACAAGAGTCGCACTGGAACTCATCTCAGATTTAGTCTGCCTGTCAGACCCACATTCTCCCAGATTGGGACTGCAAATTGCTTACCCACAGACTTCCGCTTCCATATTCACCAAAGTACTTATTAAACTGTAGGTTGAACTTCCTAGCAGCATGTAGCTCCACATGTAGTGCTACAAGTATGTGGCACTTGAGTGCAATGGCCTAGGTGTGCATGCAAATCATGATCATGGGTGTCCTTGCAACTCTGTGTTGAAAGTCATGCCTTACTGGAAGTATATGATGTGGACAAAGGTCTGCATTTCCTGACGTGTGGTGGTAGGATTGGTCAAGGGTTTGCTGTCTCCTAATTGTTGATAGACTTTACCTGTAGTGTGTGTGTAGAGCCAAACACATGTCCAGCTTTCTATAGACTCCTGGGTGTCCATGTTGTTTGGAATTGTTAGTTGTTTCTCCAACCCCCCACCCTCAAACACAGGCATGGGTTTGTGAATAGTGTACCTAGGACTGATGCTACCAGTATGTTACACAGACATGTAAATCAGTGAATGTTTGGTCGGAACCTAGTATACACACTCAGGTATAGCACATGAGTACTATACTAGCAAGTCCATTTACAACTTGCAGATCATGTGGCTTTAGATTTCCATCCCGTACACTGACATTTGTAGCTCTGGCATTGGCGGAGGATGTGCAGCATGATTGTTAGCTGACAACTGGCAGAACTCTGATGCCAAATTAATGCCAGTTGTTACCCATCTTGTAGGGTTTGGATGTGCTATGTGTGATATGACCTTTGTAGGCTGCCCTGCCATGTACCTCCTCAGGGACATTCAATGATCTGTATGATGAAATGAGCTGTTACAAGTACAGTAGATGTACTGTCTGATTTACTTCTTGTGCCATTTCACACAATGCAGTTCCTAATGTAAATTGTTTGCCTTTGTCTTCACAGCTGCGAACATGACACCCATCCAGGTCCGTGAATTCCAGAGGCGGGCAATGAGGTACCAGCATATCCTGCTGGTAGAGTCGGGGTTCAGACGGATGGCCCGAAGATACCGGAACGAACGGGCCTCCGGAGCATGGAGGGCTTTCCCACAGGGTGGCCCTACTTTGCCCACCACAGCCACCACCAGCACAACCACCACTTCCATCCAGGTGGCACCACCCACAGCTGGGACTGTTGTCCCAACGTCTGCAGTTGCTCCAGGCCCTAGCAGTGGAACACCTTCAGGGCAGCCCACAGGCATAGACTCTACATGCCCACACACATCCTCAGTTGGTACCCAGACTGCCCCAGCTGCTACAGTTGACCCTGCAGCTTTTCAGGCGATGGAAAGAAAAATGGACCGTGTCCTCTGGAAAATTAGTCACCTGCAGGGGGATGTTCGCCATATGAACAGGCGTGTGCGGTCCATAAAGCGGACCCTCCGGAGGGCCAACCTCTAGACTTTTTCAAAAATGGACATGATTCTCTCCCCTCCCTCCTCTTTCCTTGTTCTTATACTTAGTGGGCTTAGGGGGCTTAGTGTTAGGTTAGTATAGGCTGTTAGTTTAGTTAGTGTTAGTGGGTGGGGGGTCCTGATTATTTATATTTTTTCTTTTTGAGTGTGTGGGTGTGTGGGTGTATGGCTATGTTGGGGTTCTTGTGTGTTTACAAAAAAATATATATATATCAAAAATACAAAACAAATATGTATTTGTTTAGGATAGTATAGTATGTGTTTAGGTTAGTATCTGTTGTCCTCCATGTGTCCCGTTTCATAAGGAGGGCGCAGGGGGATGTTTAGAATGTTTCGTTACATGTGATAAGTAAGTTTAGGTTAGGTTAGTTAGGGACAGTTATGGGTAATGAGTAGTTAGGGTAGATTAGGGTAGGTAAGACTTTTCCCCGAGTTTCCTCTTCTGTAATTACCGTTTAATAAATATATAGTGAACCCTTTACAGTATGTGTTAAATGCTTGTTGATCAGGGCCTTGCCATAAGTGTACATGAATTTTGTTCTATTACATTTGTGTCCTATGCTACAAACAAATCCCAACTGAGCTGTAAGATTGGCAGCTACCCCAGAGCTACCTTGCAAAGATTCCACCATTCATTGCAACCACCAATCACAGTTAATATGGATCCCAACGTGTTTTTGTCAATAAGTATGGTTTCAAAGTCACAAACAGTGCTTCCAGATTTGGTATTGGGGGAACTGTTGTAGGTCTGACTGCAGTGTGATGTTCAAGGACACCCTTATAAGGTGAGTGGTCGTAAGCACTCTTGTAGTATCATCTTCATGACTCTCAAACATCATTTGTGACACTGTTCAGCATGATTACTTATTTGGATGGAAACTCAGACACCTTCCTTCATGCATTTTTTGGAGTGTTTGCTTAGATTTGTGGGCATTGTTATATGTGTTTGTATTACATGATGACAACATTTTGCTGCCACTATTTTATGACTTAGATATCCCTTGAGGAAGCATTATTCTGTCCAACACAGCATGATGGTGTATGTTTTCTCACTTTATCAGATATTACCCTCAGGAAGGGCAGAGTATGATGCAATCCTGCCCACTGTGCAAAGTTATGTGACTACATCATTTCAGGACAGTTGTATTGACAAGCTACGTAATTTGACAGGAGGCACATTTCAGTTATCTACTGCACAGTCGATGTGTCACATTACACAGAGACAAATTTGTTGTGTAAGTGCTATTTATTGAAAAGTGCTGTAGTGCTATCTGTACATTGTCCATGATTGTGAGTCCATTATAGTGACATCTTCCATTGTGATCCTACACAACTGCTAAAGGAAAAAGCATTTGACATGCTGGGGTGATGTGTCAGACGGTGCAGAGGGATAGGATTTGCTAATGAGTAAGTGAGAGACAATCACTGGGCAGGATGACAGGATTAACAGTGGTTTGCAAAACAGTCATTGAGTACAGTTGTAAGACTGGCATGTTACAAAGCGCTGGACCTTGGTAATAGTTGGCCATGTGGCAGGAATCAGTGCTTCCGGGTACTTTTCCGTGTGAAGGTGATCTGTTCCATGTCTTCTTCTTCTGATGTGTGTGTTGCCTCCTCTGTTCTTGGTGGTGGCGGTTGTGAAGAGGCAACACACACCTCAGTGTTAGAAGACGTGGAGTTCGACATCCCGGTCGCTGCTACCTGTGAAGGTCTTAAGGGCAGTACTGCTGCAAGGAGGATCTGCTGATTCTTAAGAATAGTGCCACATCACTATGGTAGGCAGCCAGGTCGGCCCTGAGGGGTTCAATGTTGCATTCGTGCACACGTTGACAGGATTGCTGTTGTAGGTGTTGAGTCAACTGTAATACAGCTGTGCTGATTTCCTTCAGCCTTTGTTCTAATTCCTGCAAGATAGTTGTTCACCCTTGCATTGCTGCTTCCTGTTCTTCAGTTGACATCATGCACAAATCCACCCCCTCTAGGCTGGCTGCCATAGTTTGCATCCCCACCCGCACCTCATTGGCCAGCTCCCGCTGTACTCCAACTACAGTTCTCTCAAAGCTGATGCCTGTGTTGTCTGAGTCCTCAGCTGTATTGGAGCTGGCAGGTCTTTCAATTGGGGTGGTGGGTGGATCCTCTGCGATGGCTGCTTTTTCTGTGCTCCTCCTTGTGACTGAAGGTGGGGTCTGGAGGGTTCCAAGGACATCTTGGATGGTCTGCTGGGGGATGTTTGTCAGCTCGTCATCCATGTCATCAGGGTATTCCTGGACAGGCATATCCGCAGGAGATCCATCGTCCTCTGCAATGAAATAGGGTACAATTAGTGTGTCTGTGTTGTGGCATTTGTGATGTGACTTGCCTGCCTTCTGATGATTTCACATTGTGATCTTGTTTCCTGTTCATTGCTCCAGTCTTTCAGATGGGCATTCTCCCAGGCCTGTGGCCCACCTGCATGTCACATGTATTGTATTAAGTTATTAGACTTGTCAGCATCATCTCCTCTAGTGTTGTTTTAAGCCAGATAATGAATTGCCACCTTCTTGTCCTACTCAAGCCTCCGTCTACATCCATTCTCATGGTGAGACCTTTCACTGGCTGTGGGTGTTCTGATGGCACTAGTAGCAGACTTAACAATCTGGACCTGCCCCAGTCTCTGATCTTTCACATCCACTTATATGTAGTTGAAATGTAGTGTATCCTATGCATAGCATTGTTATGGCACGATATGGATGTTAGCATTGGTAATGTGTACATCTGATGTTGGGGAATGTGTGGAGATTGGATTGCCCTGATAGTCGTGGCAGTGTCCTATTTCCTCCTCTGACTGTGCAGGTGTATGTCAGTGACCAGTTACATGTGTCCTCCCCCTCAATGCTGTTGTCTGAGCAGTATGACATTTGGGATGTTGCATTGTGACCCAGGCACAGGATGGACCCTGACATATGCAGCATGGTGTGTCCTTAGTGCTGTGTAGCTCCTAAGGTTGATGACACTGGCTGATGTTAGCGGCAACTATGGGCATTCACATTTGACAGGACTGGAACATTTGTCTTGTTTCAGGGGATTGTTGAAGTTGTCATCCTCAACCCTCTAATTTAGGTGTGTATGATCCATGGGGACGTAACTGCCATTGGCTACTTGAGCTGCACACAGAGCGGAGGTGGTAGTGGCAACTGTTGTCCCTGTTACATTCCAGTTGTCGGTATGACTAGAGGTTGTTAATTGGGCCCTAGTTATTGTAGGCGGTATAGTGGCTTACGTGTGTCGGGATGTCAGTTTGACGTTGTGCCCCTCCCTCCTGGTGTGGCTTTACCTTTGCTCCATCGTTGGCATGGCAGCATGCCCCCATGGGACTGTTGTTGGTGTAGTGTAATGGTATGCCCCAGCTTCTTTCTGTGCAGGCCATGCCCCCATGCCATACCCCTTTACCCATGCCACTCCATGTATATGACGACTTCCATGCATTTTGTGGTCCGTATCCCCCCCTGCTTAAAGTTAACATTTGTGCAATTTAATTCCCCATGCGACTTACCCTGCATGTGCGATGTCTCCTGGTAGTCTGCGCTGTCCTGTCCTTGAATCCCTGTGACGATCTCCTCAGGGATGACGGCTGCGACCATCTCCACCATGTGGTCCAGAGCCTCCTGGTGTGCTGGACTCCCACCTCCAGTCTGCAGTGCTGCCTTCCTGTTCCTGGCCATCTTTTCCTTTGTCCTGTGCTTGCAGTCTTGCCAGCATTTCTTGCACCCGATGACTGTTCTGCGTACTTCTGCCACACTGTTAATCTTGTCAACAATTTGTTGCCATATTGCCTCTCTCCTACTGATTGGCAACTTTGAGGTGACAAACATTTGGTGATGGTGTTCCGTCACCTCTTTAACCAAAATGTCCTGTTCTTCTGCAGTGAAGCGACACTTTCTTTTCTTCTTAAAACTGTCCTGGGTCTTGTGTGGGTCCTCCTGACTGGTTCCTGGTTTGTTGTCATCTTCCTGGGGTCTGTACAGGCATCTGGGATCCCTTTTGGCTCTCCTCTGCTGAAATGGCTGTGTTCGTGGGGAATTTTGACGCTATTGCGTCAAAAAACGCTGCATATCCGGTTTGCGGTGTCGTAAATCGACCCACAGTCATTTCCGCCGCATTAACATCATTTTGCTTTACGACTTGACGCTGCGGTGTGCGTCCCAAAAAATTACTTACACCTGTGGTTTGCGCCGCCATGCATCAAAGTATAAATTTGATGCCCGCATGGCACACAGAAATGGCGTTAGCCGGCAGTAATATTTTTGATGCAAAACTGCGCCGGTGCAGTATTGCATCAAAAAGTATAAATATGTACCGCAGATTATAAATTCAGAGCAAGCTTCCACACTCCTGATAGTGGTTCATCAGAAAGCTGATCTCTCTTCTTTCTTATGTAGTTCTCCTCTTCTTCTCAACTATTGTTCCTCGATTAAAACAGGAAAGTGGAGAGTTGAAGAAGGTTAGTGTCCCTACAAAATAAATAGATACCATATCACCCTTCCATCTCTAACTGGCATGTTCAAGGAGCAGCAAATTGACTATCCAATCCTGCTGCACAACATTGTGGAAAAAACAAAGATTGGGACGAAATAAAACTGGGACATATCTATGCTTTGCTCTGCCAACTGGAGCAGCAAAGTCGTTTATTCTCCCAGGACTGCTCCAAGACAGACATTTATTTTTGGCTGACTCATGGAAAAATGTTCAAATTTAAAATTGCATAGACAGACATAAACAGATGAGTTCAGGACCCAGGAAATGTTAGGCAAAGACATGTCACGGGCCCTCCTTTCTCATGTCAATTAAAAGTTACATTTTAGGCACACCTCACCCAAAGTGTAAAACTTTTGAAACACTACACATTCTACACTTTATCCAAAAAGAAAGAGAATACTACTTTTTTTAGTTGTCCAATTGAAATATGATAACATAGCAAGCCACAATTAGTTGTATTCTGGTCCCATCTGTGACCCTATCACCTGGATGCTGATAAAAGTCTGAGTCAGATGAGGAGTCCCACTTTCATTATTTATCTGTGAACCTGTCCGGAGCCCTTGATCCCAGCGTCTGACCTTCTTTTAAACTTTTAAAAGATAGGCAGTGACAGTTGTGGCTTAAATCCACCTTAACTCAATATCTTTTGCCAAATATATGTGATTGGCCAATTAACGGTTTAAAATACTCAATTAGACAATTTCCATAAATATAATTGCAAACATATTGGTAACCAAATTGTTTTATAACATATAATACATCATTTCACAAAACAAGCTTTCCAAAAATTCCTATACATATATTCACTGCTAATATGTCGCGCGTCAGTACAGCCAATAATACATTCTATTTCTCATAAAATAAAAGCACTCCCAACGTTTTTATGCTTGATAACACTCATTATTTCGTACATTCATTATTTCCTCAGCTTCTCTTATTTTTAATAACATAATAGCATTACAAAAAACATGTAATTTTCTTTTGTTACGTTTTTTTTTTTGTGGGAGACAGAGGCAAGAAAACCATAGACATAGATATATTTACCAATGAAGAATACTATTAGTCTCCACATCTGAAATTGTTCAAGATTCGAATTCGTTTATAAGTTTATAAGAAAGAGTAAACTTAATTCTAATTGTTTGAAGTACAGACAGGTTATCCGATTGAAAGGTTGTTACTCATACTTATTATGTTACATATCTTTAGTTGAAGTTCAATTACCCTCTCAGGCAGACAGCTTTTGCTGGGTATGGTAGTTAGTGCTATCTGCCCAGTAGTGTTACTGTTCAAAGGCACCATATAATTTCGAATTTGACGATCAATAGTGACTATCTATCATAAGAATATAATTAAAAGAGCTTAGCAGTAGCAAAAAACAGTATATCAACTATTCATATTCAAAGCTATATCTTACAAAAAATAAAGATCAATAATTTCCAAAGAGGTGATGAACACTTATTGCACACCATATCAACCATATCAACAAAACATGAGTAATGAAGACAAAAACTAAAAAAATGTAACCGATAAACTACAGCTCCATATAATGCCCATAATTATTGATCTGGTGGTAAGTTGTAAGCTCCTGACACGCTGTGCGAACATAGCTCAAGACCATTAAGTTCCCTCTGTACCACCACCTATATCATGGGTAAGTGCATCATAATCCAATTTCAGAGTCTTGCAAGTACTACTGTCTCTTAAGTGCAGAAATGTATTTCCCACCAATGGAGTTTGGTGTCTGTGAACTCACAATTTAAAAACACATCTTGTGATAAAGGTGATTTGTAAATTGCAGGTCTGAAAATGTCACTTTTAGAAAGTTGGCATTTTCTTACTTTAACTATCCTGGGCCTTAGCCTGCCTCCGATCCATGTCTTGTCTGAGTAAGGTTAGATGATAGCTACATTTGTGCATTCCATCCATCCAGCCATAAACACTCTGCTGCCCCTGCATTCCATTTGCATACTGATGGGTCTTCCTGGGCAGGAAGGGTGGACGGGCTCTCACTTACACTTCAAAGGGTAGTGGCCTGACTCCACACAAGGGACTGATAACCCCCCACAGACCTCCTGGCAGACAGGACTGGGCTGAAAGGGAACTGGGGCATTTCAAAACCACTCGTTGAAGTCTCCCCCACATTTGGGTATAGGTACTGGGCCTCTGACACCATATACTCAGAACACTTCTGGACAGAGGACATTCTACCAGGAAGAAGGACTGCAGAGCTGTCAGGATGGACTGCCACTCTGCTGTTTGCCCTCCTGACTACTACTCCTTGCCTGTGAGTGAGAGGACTGGACTCTAGCTCTCTACATCCTGCAATCTATAGTTCTCCAATGGCCTGACTGAGCTTGCCTCCTGTTTCTACCCCTTCCTCGCAGAACCACTTCCTTGCAGAGCCCACACCCACCACTTGGGAGTGCCCCAAGGATCCTCCCTCCTCATCCCCATGCTGTTTAACGTCTACATGGCCCTGATAGCCACCATCGTCAGGAGCTACGGAATAAACATCATCTCCTATGCTGACAACACACATCTCATCCACTCCCTCTCCAACAAACCAGACAAGGCCAGATACAACTTCCACGAGGGCATCAAAGCAGTCGCCAACTGGATAAGAGATAGCTGCCTTCAACTCAACACAAACAAGACCGAGGTACTCATCCTGGGCCCGCAAACCAATGCATGGAGCGACTCCTGGCGACCACCCACCCTCGGAAACCCACCCACCCCCGCCAGCCAAGCCCACAACCTCGAAATCATCCTGGACCCCGACTTCATCATGAACCATCAGATCAACTCAGTCACCTCCACCTGCTTCCGCACTCTCCTCCTCCTACGCAAGACCTTCAAATGGATCCCCCTCGAGCATAGAAAGACCATCACACATGCCTCCATCACCAGCAGACTGGACTACGGAATGCTCTCCACGCCAGAATCAACAAAACACTCACCTGCAAATTACAAAACATCCAGAATGCCGCCGCCAGATTTATCCTCGACCTACCTCGACCCTGCCACATCTCACAACACCTACGCTGACTGCTCTGGCTCCCCATCGAGAAAGGAATCCCCTTTCAAAATCCTCATGCACACAAAGCCCTCCACAACACCGGACCTGCCTACCTTAACCAGCAACTCAACTTCCACGTACCCCACAGGACCCTGCGCTCAGCCCAGCTCTCTCTCACATAAGTACCCCACATCCAGAAAACCAGAACAGGAGGACGGTACTTCTCCTACCTCGCCGCCACCACTTGGAATGCCCTACCCATCCACATCAGACAAACCACCTCCCTCACCAGCTTCACGAAGGAACTGAAGACATGGCTTTTTTTAATCCACCTCCGGTACTCGCTATACCTCCCCCTCAAGCGCCCTGAGACACTATAAGTTGCTGTGCTTTATAAAACTCTGATTGATAGATTGATTGATTTCTGAAGTTTCGGGGATATCAGAGACTTCACGTGCATCTTGCTATCAACACTTGGGCTTCTCTGCTGTGAGTGCTACTCTCCAAGTGGTGCCATATCCGGTCCTGGGCCATTGGAGGTGAGTGTAGTGCTGCAACACAAGAACTGACGCAACAGCACCAGTGCATCACCTGGTACCAATGGATCCCGCTGCAAAAACACTGCTTTGCTGCTGTCTGCAACAAAGCTGCAGACCTACTTGCTGACAGTGCAATACAACGGCCATAACTTACAACACAGTCCTGGCTCGGCTGACACAGCACCAGCATATCAAAATAGTACTCATCGCTTCTGGACATCGACACATCAACAACGCTGTCCGATCAGGAAAGATGCATCGCCTACAAGTGTGATGCGTCCCCTCCTCTGGATCAACACATTGTCACCAAGCCTCGACGCACCGAAGGTACTGTCAGCGGGTCTGCATAACTTCTGTACCTGGCTCGCGTTCCATTGCAGTCGGACTGCACTTTTGAATTTGCCTTGGTACGGCGCGACCAGATAGTTCCAGTTGGAGGTATTGTCTTCTAAGCACTGCATTTTGATTGAATCTTTGAAAGTTCATAACTTCACTTGTGTATGTTGGATTTTTGTCACTTTGGTCTTGTTTGACTCAGATAAATATTTGCTATTTTGCTAAACTGGTGTGGTGTCCTTTTGTGGTATTGTCCCTGCGTTACTGTTTGTGTGCACAAATACTTTACACATTGCCTTTTTAGTTTAACCTGACTGCTCTCTGCCAAGCTACCAGAGGGTGAGCACAGGTAAACTTTTAGTGTGTATCTTACTTGCCCAGACTAGGATTGTGGTCACTACAGTGCAAAACTCCGCCAACTAGAGACCCGATTTCTAACAGTGCATTTGTCCACCGAGGCAGCTTACCTACTAGATAAAATGGCCTAAATAGAAGGAAAGAGGAAAATGAGAGAAAATGAAAAGAGGCAAACAGGAAAATAGGACATATATATAAATGAAGGAAAGAAGGTGTGAACAACAACAAAGATAGAATAAAAAAGTAAAAGGCAGAAGGAAGGAACAAAAAAGAAAGAAAACTCAGAAGGAGATTAAAGAAGTACCAAAAGAAATATATAAAAGAGATAAAATAAGGAGTCAAGGTATGACAAGGAAGATGGAAAAACAACTGAGGTGGAGACAAGAGTGAAATAGAAACAAGATGAATAGAAAGTGAAAGGCAAGGATAAATAAAGGAAACAAAGAAGAAAGAAAATAGAGTATGAAGAAAATGTGAATGTTGGAAACATTGGAAAACTTAAAAATAAAGGAAATTAAAAACATAGGAGAATGATAAAAATGCAGTGTGTGTAAGAGCATAAAGAAATAGAAGAGAAAGTAAAGAGTGAAAGCAGTAATGAAGAAAGGGTAAAAAAAGAAGAAAGTGAAAATGAGCACATGGAGGAAAGAAAGATTAAAAATGAGCGCAAACAGTACATAAGAAGAGAAAAACAGAAGGAAGAACGATAGGAAGAAAAAAATGTACAAAAGTGTGATGGTGAAATCAAAAGAAATCAGGATCAGTACAAAGCCAGACAATGTGGGAAATGGAAAATTGAGAAAGGATGGATGAGTGGATGGACTGGGTAATAGAATGAGGAGACAGCAGAGAAGGGAAATAGAATGAAAAGTAAAGTAAGAAAGGCTGATTTAGGAAATGAGTAGTAAGCTAAGCATAAAAGGAAGATGAGTAGAGCAACAGAAACAATGGTCCAGGAATATAAAAAAGGAAAGAAAAAAATGAGATAGAGATGTGAGTTAAAAAGATAGGCTTTCAGAAATAAACAGTCAAAATAGACATAAAGGCAACTGAGAAAAAGAGGTTAACAGGAGGGAAATACAATTGAAAGGTAAACTCTGTAGTTGAAGCGACAGAGGAAGGGGCTCGGTAAGTCATTTTAGTTATTATGTTTGCCTTAGCCCACCGTGGAACCTATGGTATATGATGTATTGCAGAGATTCCAAGTGGTATGATGCCCTTATTGGTATGCTGTTGGCAACCTAGGCACTATTATGACCTCCTCATAAGAGTGCCCTCCTTGACTTCACTCAGTAGATTTATTATTCGGCTCTTACAAGTCATAAAAGTTAGCATCGAATACACTACAGTACGTTGCATAATTACTTACAGTGACATTTAAAAAGAAGCATAACAACACACAGTTAAAAAGGAAAACCTCGAATCTCGGTGTTTGCTATGCATTTGCAGTGCACTTAAAAAATGTAATTCAGTGCTGCGTGGGTAACCTCTTTACCTCCCAGTCTGCGCAAACAAGCAAGAGCTCAGTCATTGGATCTAATTTCTGATGATATGAAGGCAGGACGGAGAAACTGCCTCCTCTGTGCAGTATAAAAAGTGCAGAATAGCCTAAAGTGCGTTGTGCTTTGGAATGAAAGGCCATCGCATGAGGAAACCATGTGCAAGGGAGGCCGCCAAAAAGTGTACACTGCTAAGGTGGAATCTGGTCGGGAAGAATTTGTGCAGCTCGTTTGGGATTATTTTCAGAAACAGTGCGGGGTGTGATATGGAAAGTAACTGTTCTTGCCAATCCTCAAGCGCCCCACCTCCCCTGTTCGCTATGCGAGAAGCATGAATGTCTTGTAGAAGAGCTCTTTCACTCTGCACACTGCTCTGGCAGTGAGGGTATCTGGATTAGAAAAAAGTTCTGAAATGCCTAAAGTTGTCAAAGTGTCTCTTTAAGCCTCTTAAGCCACAGTATAACCAGAGCCTTATCCAGAGCTGTGCAGTCAGACAAACCTAATCTACAGAAGTGGGCTTCAGGGCTCTTCCAAACTCTAAACCACAGTAACAAAAGTTGCAGATTAATGTGATCTTCTATATAGACCAACTTCTTTGTGGCAAAACAATGTATAGGTTGATTGCGGAACCGCCAGCAGCCTTCTCAATAATGTACTTTCAGCTATTTGGAGAAAGTTACTGATGGCAGTACACCAGCACTAAAGAAGGCGATAGGTGGACAATTACTCCTAAAAACACAAAGTAGCTCATTTACGGGTTTATGCCCCAGCTTTTTCGAAAATCTAAAAACAGCTTCAACAGATCTTTGAAATGATAAAACTCTAATGCTCTTTAAACATTTCTAATTAAAATCAGCATCAACAGGCACACCCAAATAAGTAAAGTGGGGGACTTTTGCGATCTCAGAGCCACCAAGTACAAACGTCCTAGTTTTAGAAAGTTTTGGACCACATTTCATTATAAATGATTGTGTTCTATTTGTCCTAAGGCTCGGATTAGTCAAAAAACTGTAAAAGTGTCCAACAGAGTTTGAAGGCCGTTGGCTGTTCTTGCTAGGAGGACCGCGTCATCTGCTTATAGTTGTACAAGGACTTGACGCAAATTAATTTTTGGTATGTCCTTCCCTGTACTGTAGAGGTAGTCCTCAAGGCTGTTAATATATAAAAGAAAAAGGAAAGGTGCTAAGACACAGCCTTGCCTTAGCCCGTTACAGACAGAAATTCTTTTGTCAGATCACCTTTCTTGCTATATCGAGCTTGTGCTACAGTGTGCGCGTGGAGCCTGCAAAGCAGTGTTATAATTGCACTATAAACCCCTAATTGTGCCATAATAGCCCACAGTTTACAACAGTCAACTGTGTCGAAGGCACAAGTTAAATCCTTAAGGGCAAGGTGGATACATCCTTTTTAGCCTTTTATTTCTGTTTGGTTATGTACAACAAGGTCTTTCAGGAAGTTGCCTTTATCAATCTTTCCCCACTTGATATTATGGCCCTTATTTTTGCTACCTTATAATCCTACCTTATACTGCCAGACATCTTCATTAGAATCCTTACCCCACACAATTTCAGGTCCATTGTTAACGGGTTATGATCACTTAAACACCTTGCCAGTATATTATAGATTTGGAAAACTGATTGGAGATCCTTTAAGATTAGGATATGATCTATCACAGAGCTTGCTCCAGCCCCTATATGAGTTGTTTTTTGTCTGTACTCCACGCTTGTAAGATCTTGAGCAAATACAAAGAATTAGCAAGCACTACTCTGTTTAGTGTAACCCCATACTAGCTGCGTATAAAGTGCGTAAGAGGTTGTTGTAACTCATCATTAATGGCACAGGACTCCAACATTTTAAAATCACATAACTGGATATTAAAATCCCCCTCCCATATAATAAAAAGCTGCTTCTCATGCTCATTCTGGACCTTATGCAACAGATCCTCTAGGCCATCTACCACCTCGTTTATAGCTGTCTCAAAAATGTTATAATAAAAACTTATCAATAGCAAATCAAATGTTTTTTTTATTTTATCCAAGCACATGTGGTAATATGGCGAGATGGCAAATTCTCAGACTGCAACACCATCCAGAGCCACAGAAATGAAGGTGGCCAAACCCCTTTTGCCTCGTCCTGACTTTGAGGAAGTAGCTGGGACATAATAGGTAATCCATCCATTTATATAGGGAGGTACCAATAACCAGGTCACTTGGCAACAAATGACTGGGTACTGCTCCACTTTCTTTGTCCAGTCCGGATTTCCTAATTTAGAAAGCAGACTGTAATGATGTAACATGGCTCCATGCCAGAACACTGGGCATGGAACCAGCTTGTTCTGAGGTTCTGTCATGCAGGGTTCTCTGCATGACAGTTGATATGCTGGCTGTTGGTTGAGGCTGTAATAAATACCTCCTACCATATATCTTCATCTGGTGTGGATTCACGTTATTACACTGGCGACGCTTGGGCGGAGAAAGGAACACAGAGGAAGGGACAGCCTCAACAACAACAAAGAAGGAAGAGCTTGGATTATTTAAGAGAAAAACGGAGATAACTTACAGAGACGTGCTGGGAGAGGATCGAGCGTCTTGCAGCATGTTCTAGCGGAGAAAAGTGTGAAATTGCGGTTGTAGGGGCTTTGTGGAAAGCTGTTTGAGCATTTACTGAGGATCAAAGGGGTCTCTGTATGCTTCACGACGTCAGAAGGTCAGTGAGCAATTGGAAAAGGACTGAAAGCTGTGGGAATTGTTGGCGGCCATCTTGAGTGTGGTGGAAGGAGAAAAACAAGCCAGATTGACTGAAGAAAATAGACTGGATGTTTGGTTGCGGCCATTTTGAGTGAGGAAAACGATCCGAGATTGCTCAAAGAGAAAGCAAGCCCAACTGCCTGAAGAAAACGGACCAAATGTTTCGTGGCGGCCATCTTAGATGAGGAAGAAGGAATTTTTTTATTTTAAAAAAAAAAATTTTTTTACAGCGCAATTGTTGGAGGACATCGAAGAAGAACATCGACGGTCTATTGGAAGTTGAAACTTAGACGGAGACTGGATAAGGATCACTATATTGGTTTGTGGTCACGGGAATATACATTTCTTTGGAAACTTTATTGCACTTGTGGAATACAAGTATTGGGTGTTGTAAAATGAATTAAACTGAAAAGGTCGTCTCTGCGGTGACAAACACACCTGAAGACCCGTGTTTGATATAGCGGCATCGTGCTGGGACATACAGTGACTGACACCTTTTGGACTTTAACTACTTTTAGCAACTAGTAGGGTTTGGAATATATTGTGGGGAAGAAGTGTTTTACACCTCTTGTGAGTATGCAGAATGTTACGGCGCCGCCGTTTTTCTTGTCAGATCCAGGAGAACCGGTTATTAAGTGGAAGAAATGGAAAAAGATTTTTGAGAATTAGGCCAGGGTGTGTGGTACGAATTTGAGTGGTGAAAGGAAGCAGGCACTTTTGTTACATTGTTTAGGGGGTGAAGGACAGGAGGTGTTGGAAAATCTACCTCCATTGTCGCAAGCTGATCAGAGGGGGTGGGTTGAATGAATATGAAATATGTGCAAGACAACTAGATTTACATTACTTGCCAAAGATTTGTACTATTATGGAAAGGTACCATTTTGGTTTGCGGGAGCAAGGGAAAGAGGAGAGTGTTGAAGAATATATTACGGCTTTACGGAAGTTGGCTTCAAGTTGTAAATTTGGGGCATTGGTAGAAGAAAGGATTAGAGATCAGTTTGTGCTGAGGTGTTGCAGTGATAAAGTGAGGGAAGAACTCTGGCTAAAGGACGAGCCACCGTTGGATGAGGTTGTTAGTATTGCAAAAAGGGTAGAGCATATGTTAAAGTGTGTTGGAGAACTAAGTAAAGCACATAAAGAAGACAAGGTCAGTGTAAAAGCACAAGAAGTGGAGTGTCAAGTCATACAAAAAGATGAGAAGGAAAAAAAGTATGAGGGTGTCCGTGAGAAAGGTGTTGTAATAGAAAATAGCGCAGGAAAGACACAGGGGAATAGGAGGTTTGCAACACCTTTTCAAGGAAATTGCTACAGATGTGGAAGATTTGGACACATGGCTAATGCAAGTGAGTGTCCTGCTAATAGGATTACTTGTAATGTTTGCGGAAAAAGAGGACATTTTGGAAAAAATTGTAGGATGAGGAATAGGAGAGATTCTAGATCAGAAATAAAGGAAGTCAGTTTTCAAGTTAGTGAGAGTGAGGTGGAACATCCCTCTGAGTGGGTTTTGGTGGGGAATGTTAGAGTCAAAATGAAATTTGATTCGTGCTCTCACATCACGTTTCTCTCAAAGGATTTTTATATGAAGAATTTTCAAGGAAGGAAGAAACTGTTCAAAACCTAATATTAAACCTACGGGTTATGGTGGGTTGCCAATTAAGTTATTAGGTTATTTTGATGACTGCATTGAGTACAATGGTAGGTTCACTGATGCTAGGATTTATGTTGCTGAGAGGGGTGATAATTTGTTGAGCTGGAGTCATCAAGCACGCTTGGGTGTCATTCTCAATCCTAATGCACATCCATCTGTTCAGGTACAATCTATTGAGGGTGACGAAAACAAGTTTGTGAGAGCTTTTGGTGAATTGTTCAGTGACACCTTGGGGTGTTTAAAGGGGTACAATCACCATATTAAGTTGAAACAGGGCGCAGTACCAGTTGTGGCAAAAGTTAGACGCATTCCCATTTGTGTCCAAGACGCTGTACAAAAAGAGATAGATAAATTGTTGTCCACTGGTGTTATACAGCCTGTAGAGGCAACGGAGTGGTTAGCTCCCATTGTTGTGGCACGTAAACCAAATAATGAAATCCGTCTATGTGTGAATCTTCGTGCCTTAAATAAAGAAGTGGTGGTTGACAAGTTCCCACTTCCCAATATTGAGGAATTAGTATCATCGTTGGATGGTGCTTGCTATTTTACCACTCTGGATATGGCATCAGCATACCATCAGGTTCCGTTGAGTAAAGAGTGTCAAGAATTAACGGCTTTTATTACGCCAATGGGGGCCTTCAAGTTTTTGCGTATGCCGTTTGGGCTGGTTTCTGCGGCCTCAGTATTCCAGAGGATTATGGAAGATCTTTTTAAAGGCATTTCAGGCGTAAAGTGCTACCAGGATGATGTATTAATATGTGGGAGAAACGTGAGAGAACATGATGAGAGGGTGCATGCTGTGCTTAAAAGGATGCTTGATGCTGGGTTATCTCTTAGGCGAAGCAAATGTAAATTTGGAGTCACTGAACTGGACTATTTGGGTCATCATATTTCACGGCAGGGGGTGAGTCCTAAAAAGGATTTGGTGGACACTATCGAAATGTTAAAAGAACTGTGTACAAAAGATGAGGTTTCTTCATTCTTAGGTATGGCAGAATTTTATAACAAATTTATACGAAATTTTGCAGATAAGACAGTAAATCTAAGGAAGTTGATGTGTAAGAATGCAGAGTTTGTTTGGACGGAAGAGTGTGGTACAGAATTTAAACAAGTAAAAAATGATCTCAGGAATGCACCAAACTTACAAGCTTTTGTACCTGGGAATCCCACTTTCATTGTTACTGATGCGAGTATAAAGGGGCTGGGTGCTCTTCTTTTTCAGATCAGGAAGGGCCAAGAGGTGCTAATAGCTTGTGCTTCAAGATGCTTGAAAGGGGCAGAGATATGTTATTCTGTTATAGAGAAGGAAGCGTTGGCAATATTCTGGGCCATAAACAAGTTCAGAAAATTTGTGTGGGGATCTTCTTTCGTAGTCAGGTCTGATCATAAACCCCTGAAAGAAATTTTTGAGAAGAAGGGTTTGGACTCGATTTCCTCGAGGATCAGGAGATGGGTCATTTCCTTACAGGAGTATAACTTCATGTTTGAATACATTCCGGGAAAGACAAATGTAACGGCAGACTGTCTGTCGAGATTGGTGGAGGTGGTAGAGAATGATAAATCTCAGGATGAAAATGATCAATGTGATGCTGAGTGTGGCATAAGAGTTTGTGATGTTACGCTGGGGGCTGTAAAGGAAGATGAATGGAGGGATGAGTTGCAAAAGGATAGTGAATTGTGTTCTGTGATGTCTCTTTTGGATCAGCATAAGTCTCGAAGTCTGGTTAAACCTTGGTCGTTAGTTGCGAATGAGTTAGCCGTTGTTGATGGTGTTCTAATGAGGGGCACAAGAATGATTCCCCCATTGAGTTTGAGAGAAGTCATCGTGAACATGGCTCATGAAGGGCATATGGGCATTTCTAAAACCAAAGAGCGCATCCGTCAGGATTTCTGGTGGCCTGGATTAGATTTGATGGTGGAACGTACTGTTAGGGAGTGTACACCTTGTCAAGCTAGTGATAAGGTACTCAAACCAAGATGTTCACCTATGGTTTGTAGAAGTTTACCAAAAAGTCCATGGGATGAATTAGCTATCGATATTGTGGGGCCATTGCATGGAGAACATCAGACTTCTTACCTGTTGGTGTTGCTGGATTTGTATTCACGATGGGTGGAGGTGAGTTTGGTGAGAGAGATCACTTCTCAATCTGTGATCAGTTTTTTAGAATCTGTGTTCAAACGCGAGAGTTTTCCTAACTCTATTCTTTCTGACAATGGTCCGCAGTTCTGTTCTGCTCAGATGGAGGAGTATTTTGTAAAATGTGGAATTGTACATAAAAAAATTGCGTTATATCATCCAGAGGCGAATGGTGCTTTGGAGAGATTTAACAGGACTTTAAAGGAGAGTATACAATTAGCAAAGGTAAACTGTTTAGATTGGAGAAAAGAACTGCAGGGTCGTTTAACAGCTTACAGGTACACTCCTCATGCATCAACGGGGAAGACTCCTTTTGAACTGCTCAGGGGAAGGTCTCCAAATACTTCTTTGTGTCCTGGCTGGATGGTTGCTGGGAAGGGTTTGAAAAACAATGGTATTGGGGAATGGAGAGACAAAGAAGTGTCTCTGCAAAGCAAAAGGAAGATTTATGTTGATAAAAGGAATAATGCGAAAGTTACAAATTTTGAGGTTGGAGATAAAGTAAAGGTCAAAGCTCCTGTTGGGTGTCAAAATTGGTCAAAATATACCTCTCCAAAAACTATCATTAAGCTGTTTAAAAATGCTGTCAAGACGGATGATGGTCGCATCTGGAATCATAGTCGTGTAGCACATTTTGGGGGGTGTGGTGTGGCCGACAGGAGAGATGATACTTCTTATCGTTTTCCCTCTGACATTGATTTAAGGTCTGATAATACTCGTAGGAGTGTCAGAACACGCAGGTTTCCTTTACATTCGCGTGTTCTGATAATACTTGTAGGAGTGTCAGAACACGCAGGTTTCCTTTACATTTGCGTGATTTTGTGTAGTTCTTTCTACCCTCTTTTTCTTTCTGTTCAAATGTGTTTTTTGTTCTCATGTTATTTCTGTTCTAATGTAAAGAGGAAGAAGTGTAATGATGTAACATGGCTCCATGCCAGAACACTGGGCATGGAACCAGCTTGTTCTGAGGTTCTGTCATGCAGGGTTCTATGCATGACAGTTGATATGCTGGCTGTTGGTTGAGGCTGTAATAAATACCTCCTACCATATATCTTCATCTGGTGTGGATTCACGTTATTACACAGACCTGCCACGTTCTATGAAAATACGTCCAAGGTTTTCTCCTGGGCTACCTTATCCTCAGTCATTGGTTGATGATCAGGCACAGATATCAAAGGTGCTTCCCCCAGGGCCTCTATGCTGCCTCCTGTTTCAGGAAGTCAATCTTGTAGCTCTGATGTGGATAGGGCCACAAATCTGTTCAAAAGCGGGAGGCAATTCTGTTGTTGGGCAATTGAGATGTTATCATCCAGAATGCAAGTCTGTTGAGTCCTATTTGCAGTGCTGCACAGATGGGGAATTCCTTCATCATAGAAGACACTAAGAGGATGGGTTCTAATAGCCCCCTGTTGAGCTGTTGACTGTAAAAGGTGCTGTAGCAAGGCTCATACTGTATGTGATTTCCTAAAATGTATTATTACACAGTCACCTTGGGATGTTTTGGGAAACAGGGGAATCCTAGCTAACCTCCTTACTGAAACGATCTCTTTTGACAGGTCAGTCAACTACCCAGAATGTTTCTTTAACCAGAATGAAACTTTATTAAGTAGCAAGATATGAGATTTAAAGGGTGCAGTCTCCAATTTGGGTACATTGTCCAAGATAATTATATATGGTGTGCATTCCAGAGGAGTATGTGGACGAACAGCCTGATGCTCAATCCAGCCCCTGCCATGGACATGGCACTCTTGCGTTTATCTCTTAACTCCGAGGTCACCATTTCTCTTTTGGATTGTGGGTTTGGCAACAAAGCAGTAACACTGGGGGCTGCATACGAGCTTGCAGGTCTATCTCTTACTTGCTCCGGGAGGACTAATTTGGCACAAGCTATAACCTGCACTTGAGTCCATTGTGCAACCGCACTTCCTGAGAATATTCCATGTCCATCCAATGGGGCCATAATTCCAGCTGGTTTCTCTGCTGATTTCTTATGAGCTAGATGGAGATTGTCTAGCTTTTTTCCAGAATGTCTATCTTAGATCTCTGAAAGAGGGGTGTTGAGGTCCCAGAGTGTCAAAAACAAGATTTGTGGCTTAGCCCAGCCCCTTCCGGGCTCTTATGGGCAAGGATCAGCCTGCCCTTGGCCCAAGCTTTGCCCGGGCATGACGCGCAAAGCTGTAGAGGCCCTACTCCCTTGATGACACACATTGCAGCACCTCCAGGCTCTGAGAATTGCAGGCGTTGTGGTCCTGCTCTGGGTGCGGTAAGTGCCAGGGAGTCTCTGGACCCTCCGGTGAACAACCTATGGTCCCGCACTGTGGGAGGCAGGGGCGCACTTAGGGGCATATTTATACTCCGTTTGCGCCGAATTTGCGTCGTTTTTTTAGACGCAAATTCGACGCAAAACTAACTCCATATTTATACTTTGGCGTTAGACGCGTCTACCGCCAAAGTTCATGTAGTTAGCGTCATTTTTTTGCGTGAACACCTTCCTTGGGTTAATGATATGCAAGGTAGGCGTTCCCGTCTTAAAAAATGACTCCGATGCATATGCGTCGTATTTATACTACCGGGCAAAAATGACGCCCGGGAGTGGGCGGGTCTAAAAAACCTGCATTAGCGCCGGATTTTAGCGCCTGGGTCAGGGCAGGCGTTAAGGGACACCCCCTGCCACCCTTGCCCACCCCAGGAGGACACCCAAGGATGGAGGGACCCACCCCAGGGACATTAAGGTAAGTTCAGGTAAGTATTTTTTTTTAAAAAAAATGGTGGCATAGGGGGGCCTGATTTGTGCCCCCCTACATGCCACTATGCCCAATGACCATGCCCAGGGGACAGAAGTCCCCTGGGCATGGCCATTGGGCAAGGGGGCATGACTCCTGTCTTTGCTAAGACAGGAGTCATTTCAATGGGGGTTGGGAGTCGTAAAAAAATGGCGCAAATCGGGTTGAGGCGATTTTTTTGCCTCAGCCTGACTTGCACCATTTGTGGACGCCCATACTCCATTTTCCCCGTACGCCGGCGCTGCCTGGTGTACGTCGTTTTTTTTAACGCACACCAGACAGAGCCGGCGGCTAACGCCGGCTAACGTCATTCAATAAATACGGCGCCCGCATGGTGCTTCAGAATGGCGTTAGCCGGCGCTAATTTTTTTGGTGCAAAACTGCGTTGGCGCAGTTTTGCGTCAAAAAGTATAAATATGGCCCTAAGTGTGGGAAGCTGCAGAGGCCCCATGCCCTTGATGACACACTTTGCTGCACCTCCAGGCACTGAGGGTTGCAGGTGTTGTGGTCCTGTTCTAGGTGCGGTAAGTTCCAGGGAGAGTCTCTGGACCCTCTTGTGAACAACTTATGGTCCCGCACTGTGGGAGGCAGGGGCACACTAAGTGTGGGAAGCTTTAGAGGCCCCATGCCCTTGATGACACACTTTTCTGCACCTCCAGGCACTGAGGGTTGCAGGTGTTGTGGTCCTGTTCTGGGTGCGGTAAGCTCCAGGGAGAGTCTCTGGACCCTCTGGTGAACAATTTAGGATGCTTTTGTCAGCATATTATGAAATTTCAAAACATTTTATTGCTCATCCTTTAAAAAATGCTGGTCGTGGTCTCAGGTGACTATGCTTTGCATAATATCTGCATCATTGTGACAGTTGTAGCCAACCCAGAAATTGCTTTGTTCAATGGCATATAGTAGCTTTCCCTAGCTTCTGTTACATATCATGGCATAAGATGGGAGCATCTGGAATTTGATATCTACCACTAGCATATGACATGCATCCCTAGCATAAGGTCCTGGACAAATTCTGTCCATGCTGGTCAGAAGTACTTGATGAAGGTGGCAAGTTTATATTTTGTGCAAGACGTATTTACTTAATTTTAATGACAACATATTATTTTCAAGAATGTACAGTGCTTTGTTTGGGGAAGTGGGTTCATTTATCCAAATGGAAATTATAGCAGCTGGCAACAAAGTGGATGCTTTTTGGGTAAATGTGAATTTGGTGTCAGAGTGCAAGTTGTTTGCATTTCCTTTTACTATATAAGTGGAATTTTAAATATGGTATAATATTGAGCTGGGGGCATTTGCTGTTAATAATATTCCTTGACACCAAATGACCCTTCCTGCTAAAACGTTATTCCATGATTCATACAAAGGTATTTCAGCATTGATCATTGTTGGATTTTTTTCACATTATCATTAGTATAACCTTGCAGTATTGTTTCCTGTCATTACGTTTGTGGGGTGAGAACATGTATTTAAGCTTAACCCCACCGGTACAGCGTGAGGAATAGTCTAGTTGCCTATTGACTGGGAGTATGAGACCTGTGCAATTTTTTCTTTCCGCAACCTGCTCCTTTCAACAATTTGTCAGCCACGATGTGACTGAAAATCTAACTGGATAGAAAGAATGGGAATTTGAATGGAGGTGCTAGGTAAAAGATAGGAAAGGGGCTGTACAGATATTGAAAAATGACAGGATGACATATCAAATTGAATAAAGGATTAGATGAATTATCTCTGCTGTGTCCCTGAGGTATTCTTGCTGGGGATCACACCCATACTTAAAGAGAATAGAGCATGTACTTGGTTCATAGACGTGACCATCATACTGGCTAAAAGGTGCACTACCATGCATATTCTTATTTGAAAAGACATTTTGCATATACCTCCAGAGTGCACTCCTTACGGCATTGTTTTGGAAGACGTTCCAATCGTTTCCCCTGAATGGAAGGAGGCTGATCCAAATTTTAAATGCAATGTAGTGCACTGGTTCGGATCAAAACTGGAGCATTGTGATGATCTCCATAATAAGATTCTCTTAACCTGAAGGGTGGGATGGATTGCACCAACAGAAGAAGCGCACACAAGAGGATTGCACTGTACTGAACTTCAGCTGCTGGCAGAGCAAATGGAGGCCAGCCACCTTTGTATCAGTCAAATGTATTTTTATTTGAACTAAAGAAGTCTGGTCCTCATCACATTTCTTGGTCACCTTTCTTTCTCTTCCAAGCTCGTTTGATATTTTGTTGACTAATTTTTATTTTAACATTTTAACCAGTAGTTCTGGTCATTTGATAGTCCAATTTGATGTCTTTTTAGAAACATTTTGCACAAAGAATCTGCATACCACTCTTTTAATATGGAAAATAAGGGCATAAGAACAAACTCGGATAAGATTGATCTAGATGCTTTTATCAGACAATTAATTGTCGAGAATAAGAAAGATTTTTCATCATATTTGTCCTATGAAAATGATCCGTGCTGTATAAAAGAAGGCAAGGCTTCAATAGACTATTGTGAGAAATTGTGTTGTTGTTTGACTAGGGTGTGAGTCCTGGTGAAGCAGCAACCACAATTCCTGTCAGGGAAAGGCACAAGCATGCCCTAAAATAACTTGTGCTTGACCCTCTGGTAGCTTGGTACAGATCATTCAGGCTTAACATAAAACTGTATGTGCTGTATGTACAAAACTTCAACATTAAAACAGTGAAAACATAAGAGAAAAAGATCCCACACCAGGTTAGAAAACTAAAGTAACATTTAATACATACAACAAGAACAAAACAACAAAAATGCAATCAGTAGAACTGGAGTTATGAATTTTTAAAGAATGAAGAGAAAATTAGCACCTAAAAGCATAAAGCGCCAACCGGGGATATCTAGTCGCGCTGGACCGGGTCAAAGACAAAAGTTCAAGCCGACTGTGATGGAGCACAGATTGGATACAGTCCTAGATCAGTCCTGCTGAAGTTTTACTTTCTCATGTTTTGTGCCAAGAATCCTGTTTGCATTGGAGTGGGTCACGGGGTACGAGGACAGCATCGCTGGCAGTGGTTAGCGTAAAGAGCAGGTCAAGTGTTGCAGACAGGCTGACTGGGGCTTTGCATTGTCAGTCCTCTGCAAGTGATCAGTCCTTGCTGTATGAAGAGACTGGCTGGCAGCGGCTGGCACTGAACTTCGGGGTGAGCATCACATTCTTGGTGCGAACAGAACTGTTTGCGGTCCTGAAGAGCCCAAAAGCTTCATTTAAGAGCCCATGAGCTACGTCAAGGGTCCAATACCTGAGAGGCACCACTTGCAGATTAGAAAATTGCTGCAGCTCGGTCCAGGAGCTGGTTTGGGAGCTTTTAATGTTCCTGAGGCTCAGATCAGGAGGAAAGCAGACTAGACCTTAGAGTCGCTCTGGGGTCCTTGGTTAAAGATGAAGATGCAGGTCAAGTTCTTCTTTCCCAGGCAAGAGGGCCTAAAGCAGCAAGTCAGCACAACAGGGCAGCAGATCCTTTAGAGCAGCAGCTCAGCAGAGTGGTAGTCCTTGTAGCTGCACAGCGGCCCTTCTTCCTGGCAGAGTATTCACAGGTCCAGAAGTGTAATGAAGAGTTGGTGTCTGAGATTCTTCTTTTATTCACAGTTGCGCCTTTGCAGTGGAGAGAACTTTCTAGAGGCAGCCTTTGTAGTGCCTAGATGCCCTGCCTTCTTGGCCCTGGCTCCTAAAGGGGGTATGCAGCCCTTTGTATGGAGGCAAGACTCAGCCTTTTCAAGTGTAAGTGGGGCGGAGTCAAGCTCCTCTCTCCCATCGTGCCAGTGATGGTCCATCCAGTCACACCTAAGATGCCCTGTGGCTGTTTAGGAGGAATACGCAAGTTCCAGCTGTCACCCACACCCAGTCATGTGACCCAGAGACAGGCTGCAGGCACCAAATGGCTAAGGCAGGAAAATTGAAACTTTCTAAAAGTGTCATTTTCAGAATTGCAATTTAAAATCTGACTTAACCATCTTTTGAGATTTTAAATTGTGACTCCAGAGACACCAAACATGAACTGGTTATCTCTTCCCATTTGGAAATTACAGCTTATACATTTCATAAGGCAACTCCAATGTTATTCCATGGAAGAGATAGGCCTTGCAGTAGTGATAAACAAATTTAAGGGTTTTCACTACCAGGACATGTAAAACTTAAAACTATATGTCCAACTATTTAAATATATGGTAACCTGCCCCCTGGGCTGCCAGGGCCTATCCTAGGGGTGACGTACATGTATTAAAAAAAGGTTTGAGTCTTGCAAAAGGTTTACTTTGCCAGTTCAAAACGGCAGTTTAAAACTGCACACATAGGGGGTGATTCCGACCCCGGCGGTCCTTGACCGCCAGGGCCGGGGTCGGCGGGAGCACCGTCAACAGGCTGGCGGTGCTCCTGAGGGCATTCTGACCGCGGCGGAATGGCCGCGGTCAGAACCGGAAAACCGGCGGTGTCCCGCCGGTCTTCCGCTGCCCTGAGGAATCCCCCATGGCGGCGCAGCTTGCTGCGCCGCCATGGGGGATTCCGACCCCCTCACCGCCATCCTGTTCCTGGCGGTTTCGACCGCCAGGAACAGGATGGCGGTGAGGGGTGTCGTGGGGCCCCTGGGGGCCCCTGCAGTGCCCATGCCAATGGCATGGGCACTGCAGGGGCCCCCGTAAGAGGGCCCCACTTTGAATTTCAGTGTCTGCTTAGCAGACACTGAAATTCGCGACGGGTGCTACTGCACCCGTCGCACACCTTCCACTCCGCCGGCTCCATTCAGAGCCGGCTTCCTCGTAGAAGGGTGTTTCCCACTGGGCTGGCGGGCGGCCTTTTGGCGGTCGCCCGCCAGCACAGTGGGAAACCCAGAATGACCGCCGCGGTCTTTTGACCGTGGGACGGTCTTCTGGCGGTTCCCGCTTGGCGGGCGGGCTTGGAATGACCCCCAAAGGGTCTACAATAGCAGGACTGAGATGTTTAAAAGGCTGCCTAAGTGGGTGACTGTTAGAAATGGGGCCTTTGGTTGACAGTCAGGTTACCCCCTGTTCAAGCAAGGACCCTCACTCTAGTCAGGGTAAAAGAGAATCACCCTCAGCTAACCCCTGCTTACCCCTTGGTAGCTTGGCAGAGCAGTAGGCTTAACTTCAGAGTGCTAGGTGTAAAGTATTTGTACCAACACACACAGTAACTTAATGAAAACACTACAAAATGACACAACACTGGTTTAGAAAAATAGGAAATATTTATCTAAACAAAACAAGACCAAAACGACAAAAATCCGACATACACAAGTCAAGTTATGAATTTTTAGAGATTAAACTCAAAAATAGCGCTTAGAAACAAATATGCTTCGAGAAGATGTTAACACGGCGTTGTGACGGAGTTGTTCCCAACAAGCCGACACCAGCGGCGCCGGACACGGAGTCGTGTAGACCCCCAAGTACAGTACCTTTGGTGAAGAGTGAAAACAAGCCGATGCGCGAAGTCGGGAATCGCGGCGTCTGTGCGAAACGTTGAATCCGTGCACTTCGAGCGGCGTCGGTCACGACGTGGTGCGGCGACTTCCACGGAGTTGCGGACTTCAGCGTGGCTACTGCGGCGTCGGGCCTGTGAAGAGCGTCGCGTTCCACGAAGGTCACGGCGTCAGGTGCAGGCGGCGTTACCGGATTCAGCAGCGGCGTCGGTCCGAAGTCGTCCGAAGTCGATTTCCTTGGATTCCACCAGCTTTCCTTTCAAGGGCCCAGGGACTGGATAGGGCACCACTTGTCAGAGCAGGAGTCTCTCCAGAGACTACAGGTGCTGGCAGAGAGAAGTCTTTGCTGTCCCTGAGACTTCAAACAACAGGAGGCAAGCTCTAAATCAAGCCCTTGGAGATTTCTTCACAAGATGGAAGGCACACAAAGTCCAGTCTTTGCCCTCTTACTCTGGCAGAAGCAGCACTGCAGGAAAGCTCCACAAAGCACAGTCACAGGCAGGGCAGCACTTCTTCCTCAGCTATCAGCTCTTCTCCCGGCAGAGGTTCCTCTTGGTTCCAGAAGTGTTTCTAAAGTCTGTAGATTTGGGTGCCCTTCTTATACCCATTTTAGTCTTTGAAGTTACCTTTCTTCAAAGGGGACTCACACCTACTTGTGAAATCCTGCCTTGCCCTGGCAAGGCATCAGACACACAGCAGGGGGTTGGAGCCGGCATTGTCAGAGGCAGGCACAGTCCTTTCAGATGAGAGTGACCACTCCACCCCTCCCTCCTAGCAGAGATGGCTAATCAGGAAATGCAGGTTACACCCCAGCGCCCTTTGTGTCACTGTCTAGTGCGAGGTGAAAAACAACCCAACTGTCAAACTGACACAGACAGGGAATCCACAAACAAGGCAGAGTCACAAAATGGTTTAAGCAAGAAAATGCTCACTTTCTAAAAGTGGCATTTTCAAACGCACAATCTCAAAATCAACTTTACTAAAAGGTGTATTTTTAAATTGTGAGTTCAGGGACCCCAAACTCCACATGTCCATCTACTCTCTAGGGGAATCTACGCTTTAATCATATTTAAAGGTAGCCCCCATATTATCCTATGAGAGAGACAGTCCTTGCAACAGTGAAAAACGAATTTAACAATATTTCACTGTCAGGACATATAAACCACATTACTATATGTCCTACCTTAACCATACACTGCACCCTGCCCTTGGGGCTACCTAGGGCCTACCTTAGGGGTGCCTTACATGTAAGAAAAGGGAAGGTTTAGGCCTGGCAAGTGGGTACCCTTGCCAAGTCGAATTTACAGAGTAGAAATACACACACAGACACTGCAGTGGCAGGTGTGAGACATGATTACAGGGTTACTTGTGTGGGTGGCACAACCAGTGCTGCAGGCCCACTAGTAACATTTGATTTACAGGCCCTGGGCACCTCTAGTGCACTTTACTAGGGACTTTACAGTAAAACAAATATGCCAATCATGGAGAACCAATTACGTACACATTTTAAACAGGAGCACTTGCACTTTAGCACTGGTTAGCAGTGGTAAAGTGCCCAGAGTAACAAAAACAATAAAATCAGAGTCCAGCACCCATCAACAACCTGGGGAACAGAGGCAAAAAGTTAAGGGAGACCACGCCAAGGATGAAAAGTCTAACACGTGTCCCCCCCAGCTAAAAGTGGGGAGCAACTACCCAACCTCATGGGAGTTCTCATCACTAAGGCGGAAGAACCTGGACAGACCATCAGCATTGGCGTGCTCTGTACCAGGACGATGTTCCACCATAAAGTCCATCCCCTGTAGGGAAATGGACCACCTCAACAGTTTTGGATTCTCACCCCTCATCTGCATTAACCATCTGAGGGGCCTGTGGTCGGTCTGAACTCGGAAGTGAGCCCCAAACAAGTAGGGTCTTAGCTTCTTCAGTGCCCAGACCACAGCAAACGCTTCGCGTTCTATGGCACTCCACCTACGTTCCCTGGGTAGTAACCTCCTGCTAATGAAGGCTACGGGTTGATCTAGGCCCTCTTCATTAAGCTGTGAGAGTACTGCTCCAATACCATGCTCTGAGGCGTCTGTTTGCACAACAAACTCCTTGGAGTAGCCAGGTGCCTGCAGCACAGGTGCTGTGCACATGGCAGCCTTCAGGGCATCAAAAGCGTTCTGGCAAGCCTCTGTCCAGATCACTTTCTTGGGTTGCTTCTTAGAAGTCAACTCCGTTAAGGGGGTAACAATGGTACCATATCCCTTAACAAACCTCCTGTAATATCCTGTGAGACCTAAAAAGGCTCTCACTTCAGTCTGGGTCTTGGGAGGCTCCCAAGCCAGAATCGTGTCAATCTTAGGCTGTAGGGGTGCCACCTGGCCACTCCCCACCTGGTGTCCTAAGTACACCACAGAACCCTGCCCTATTTGGCACTTGCTCGCCTTAATAGTGAGGCCTGCCTTCTGCAGGGCCTCTAACACTCTCCAGAGGTGTTGCAGGTGTTCCTCCCATGTGGAACTAAACACAGCAATGTCATCCAGGTAGGCGGCACTGAACTCATCCAGTCCTGCCAACACCTGGTTGACCAACCTCTGAAAGGTGGCAGGGGCATTCTTCATCCCAAAGGGCATCACATTGAAGTGGAAGTGCCCATCTGGGGTAGAGAATGCTGACCTCTCCTTTGCCCCCTCAGTTAAGGCAATCTGCCAGTACCCAGATGTTAAATCAAACGTACTGAGGTACTTGGCAGCTCCTAACCGATCAATGAGCTCATCAGCTCGGGGGATGGGGTGTGCGTCAGTCTTGCTGACCGCATTGAGACCCCGGTAGTTCACACAGAACCTAAGTTCTGGAGTGGCACCAGGAGCAGCAGCCTTTGGGACCAAGACCACTGGGCTGGCCCAAGGACTGCTGGAGTGCTCAATAACCCCTAGGGTTAACATTTTGGAGACTTCCTCCTTAATGCAAGCCCTGACCCTGTCAGTCACCCTGTAAACCTTATGTTTAACAGGTGCACTGTCCCCAGTGTCCACATCATGTGTGCACAAGTGTGTGACTCCTGGGATCAGGGAAAACAGCGAGGCGAACTGTCCCAGCACATGGCGACAGTCCCTCTGCTGTTCCTCAGTCAGGGAGGGGGAGAGGATCACTCCCTCCACAGACCCATCTTTCTCTCCTGCAGAGAGGAGGTCAGGAAGAGGCTCACTCTCTTCCTCCACCCCGTCATCTGTCGCTAGGAGCATGGATAGCTCAGTTCGCTCAAAGTGTGGTTTGAGGCGGTTGACATGTAGGACCCTCAAAGGGTTTCTGGGGGATTGCAAGTCTACCAGATAGGTGACCTCGCTCTTTCTTTCCACCACCTCAAAAGGCCCAGTCCACTTATCTTGGAGAGCCCTAGGCTCCACTGGTGCCATGACCCACACTTTTTGTCCAGGCTGAAACTCAACCAGAGTGGCATTCTGGTCGTACCACCGTTTCATATCCTCCTGGCTTGCTTCCAGGTTCTCCTGAGCGAGACTCCTGAAGCGGGCAGTCGGGTTTCTTAGTGCCAGCATGTAGCTAAATACATCCTGGGGTGGTTTACTAGGAGCTTTCTCCAAAGCCTCCTTCACCAGACTGAGCGGTCCCCTCACAGGGTGGCCATAGATGAGCTCAAAGGGGCTAAAGCCAAGTCCCTTTTGAGGCACCTCCCTGTAAGCGAACAGAAGGCATGGCAAGAGAACGTCCCACTTACGCCTCAAGGGCTCTGACAGGCCCTGAATCATGCCTTTCAAGGTGCGGTTGAATCTCTCAACCAGACCATTACTTTGGGGGTGGTAAGGGGTGGTGAACTTGTAGGTTACCCCACACACCTTCCACAGAGACTTCATATAAGTGGATATGAAGTTTGTATCTCTATCAGATACCACCTCCTTGGGGAACCCCATGCGGGTAAAACCCCCCATCAAGGCACGTCCCACCACGGGGGCAGTGACCATCCTTAGAGGAATGGCTTCTGGGTACCGTGTGGCATGGTCCACCAAGACCAGGATGAACCTGTTGCCCATGGCTGTCTTGGGATCCAGAGGCCCCACAATGTCAATTCCTACCCTTTCAAAGGGAGTGCTGACTACAGGTAAAGGTTGGAGGGGAGCTTTGCATTTCCCCCCACTCTTGCCACTTGCTTGACAAGTCTGACAAGACCTACAATAAGCAGCTGACTGCTTGTGCATCAAGGGCCAGTAAAAGTGGGAGACAAGCCTCTTATAGGTCTTGTCCTGCCCTAGATGTCCTGCCAAAGGCACATCATGAGCCAAACCCAGTAGGAAGGCCCTGAAGCACTGGGGTACCACCAGCATACGAGCTGACCCAGGCTCAGGAACCTTAGGCTCACTGTACAGGAGGCCATCCTCCCAATAAATCAGGTGAGAACCTAGCGCCTCGCCAGCCGCCTGGGCTGCAGCCTGCTGCTGCAGCCCCTCAAGAGTAGGGCACTCCTTCTGCGCTGTGCAGAATGCTTCCCTGGTGGGCCGCCCTTCCTGCTGCCACTGCGACAGCTCAGGGATCTCCCCCAGTTCAGCCACCTGTTCCCCTGTAGGTTCCGGGGCATCACCCTCAGGCTCTGCCTCCTCCCGGACCGTGGGAACTTCTGGGGCTGGTTTCCTGTGCCCCCTGCCCTTCCTCTTCTTGGCGGTCCCCTGGGCCACTGTTTCAGGCTTCAGGGGCTCTTGACTACCCTGATTGGCTGCCATAGACCGGGTGGATACGCATACCCACCCAGGCAGACCCAACATCTCCAAGTGAGACCTGTGATCCACCTCCTTCCAAGGGGAATCCTCCAGGTCATTACCTAGCAAACAATCAACAGGCATGGTTGGACTCACAGCTACTTTCCAGGAACTTGAGACCCCCCCCCATTCAAAGGGAACTTGCGCCACTCTGCAGAGGCGCTCAGAGTTGTCTACCGCAACTACTTGGTGAAGTACCCGGGGATCAATCTGCTCTTCAGACACCAGGTGACTCCTCACTGTAGTCACACTGGCTCCTGTGTCTCTCAGAGCCTCCACCCTCTGTCCATTGATGGTCACCCATTGCCTGTACTTCTTAGTGTTATCAGGCACTAGGTTTCTCTGGACCATCTCACTGTCCCCTAGTGAGACAAGGGTCATTTCTGCTGGTTCCCACCCACCTGAAACCAACTCCTCCCCAAGCGCTACACTGGCCAAACCCTGGGACGGTGCACCAGTGGGTGCCGGTGTACTTTTGGGGCATTTGGGGTCCCCCCTCACATGACCCACCTGGTCACATGCATAGCACTTACGTGGGGGACCACCTGCCACTGGCTTCCCTTTGGACAACCATGGCTTCTTTTCACTGGGGGGTTGGGAATCCTTACCCTGGGAATCAGTTTGGGGCCCTTTAGAGAACTCCCCCTCTTTGCCCTTACCCCCCCCTTTCTTCTGAGAGGGACCCTGCCCACCCCTGGCGTGGTCTCCCCCATACCTCTTTTGGATCCTGGTGCTCTCCCAGCGGTCCGCTTCCTGTGCAAGCTTCCTGGGGTCAGTCAGCTTGCTGTCAATGAGGTGCTGGCGCAGCTCTGGAAAACATAAACTGTACAAGTGCTCCCAAGCAATTAAATTGTAAAGCCCCTCATACGTGTTTACCTTACTGCCCTTCACCCAACCATCCAGTGACCTGCAAAAAGAATCAACACATTCCAACCATGTTTGGGATTCCTTTCTCTTGTAGGATCTAAACTTCTCCTTGTACTGCTCAGGGGTGAGACCATACCTGGTGAGTAAGGCCTCCTTCATGACAGGGTAGGTGAGATCCTGAGCATCCCCTAAGGCTGTCAGTGTGTCCCTCCCCTCTGCCTCAAAATGCTTCCACAGGGCTGCCCCCCAATGAGCTTCAGGGACCAGGTTCATGTGGAGAGCTGACTCATAACCCTTGAACCACAAGTAGATATCATCCTCCCTCTTATAATCCCTCACAAGGTCTTTTGGGATGTGTACCCTTCTCTCAGGCTGCACTGTAGGATTGCTGCCACCATCCCTACTGGGCTGACTCCTCTGATCTATCTCTTTTAAACTGAGCTCATGAGCCATTGCTAACTTCCTTTCCTCAATGGACAGCCTTCTCTGTTCCATCTCTAGACTGAGCTTTTTCAGCTCCAATTGGTACTCCCTCTCTGCCTGTCTGTCCTGTAACTCTCCAGGTGTCAGACCCTTGGAGGATACACTGCTACTTGCCCTAGAGACTCTTTCCCTGGGAATACCAGGTCCCCCCACTATACCATTAAGTACTGATTGCTCTCCCTCCTCATCCTCATCCTCCTCTTCATCCTCAGTGTGCCCTCCAGTGCTTCTGGTTGTCACCCAGGCCCTCAGCGCCTTTTTCAGCCCATCCTTCTTGGAAGAGCTCTTAATGGGACAACCAAAATCTTTATAAAACTGCTTTAGCTGAGCCTTGCTATAACTATCCAATTGCTTCAGGTCAAAAACAGCTTCAACTGATGCATCTCCAAGTAGAGACATGATAAAAGGTTAAAAGAGTGCAAAGTTCCAAATGCAGAAAAGCAAGTTCTCAAATGAAGTTCCAGAAAAGTCAATCACCGGATCAGCGAAAAAAGAAACTGAATGCAGAGCAAAAACAGTCCAAATAGAAAAAAACAAAAATCACAAGACTAGTAGTATGTGGTCACGTAGTGGTCTGAACTCAAACAGTAGTGTACACTTAATTACTGTATGTCAAGCACAAATACAAGTCCAAATCCCAACCGCTGATCACCAATGTTAGAAATGGGGTCTTTGGTTGACAGTCAGGTTACCCCCTGTTCAAGCAAGGACCCTCACTCTAGTCAGGGTAAAAGAGAATCACCCTCAGCTAACCCCTGCTTACCCCCTTGGTAGCTTGGCAGAGCAGTAGGCTTAACTTCAGAGTGCTAGGTGTAAAGTATTTGTACCAACACACACAGTAACTTAATGAAAACACTACAAAATGACACAACACTGGTTTAGAAAAATAGGAAATATTTATCTAAACAAAACAAGACCAAAACGACAAAAATCCGACATACACAAGTCAAGTTATGAATTTTTAGAGATTAAACTCAAAAATAGCGCTTAGAAACAAAAATGCTTCGAGGAGATGTTAACACGGCGTTGTGACAGAGTCGTTCCCAACAAGCCGACACCAGCGGCGCCGGACACGGAGTCGTGTAGACCCCGAAGTACAGTACCTTTGGTGAAGAGTGAAAACAAGCCGATGCGCGAAGTCAGGAATCGCGGCGTCTGTGCGAAACGTTGAATCCGTGCACTTCGAGCGGCGTCGGTCACGACGTGGTGCGGCGACTTCCACGGAGTCGCGGACTTCAGCGTGGCTACTGCGGCATCGGGCCTGTGAAAAGCGTCGCGTTCCACGAAGGTCACGGCGTCAGGTGCAGGCGGCGTTACCGGATTCAGCAGCGGCGTCGGTCCAAAGTCATCCGAAGTCGATTTCCTTGGATTCCACCAGCTTTCCTTTAAAGGGCCCAGGGACTGGATAGGGCACCACTTGTCAGAGCAGGAGTCTCTCCAGAGACTACAGGTGCTGGCAGAGAGAAGTCTTTGCTGTCCCTGAGACTTCAAACAACAGGAGGCAAGCTCTAAATCAAGCCCTTGGAGATTTCTTCACAAGATGGAAGGCACACAAAGTCCAGTCTGTGCCCTCTTACTCTGGCAGAAGCAGCACTGCAGGAAAGCTCCACAAAGCACAGTCACAGGCAGGGCAGCACTTCTTCCTCAGCTATCAGCTCTTCTCCCGGCAGAGGTTCCTCTTGGTTCCAGAAGTGTTTCTAAAGTCTGTAGATTTGGGTGCCCTTCTTATACCCATTTTAGTCTTTGAAGTCACCTTTCTTCAAAGGGGACTCACACCTACTTGTGAAATCCTGCCTTGCCCAGGCAAGGCATCAGACACACAGCAGGGGGTTGGAGCCGGCATTGTCAGAGGCAGGCACAGTCCTTTCAGATGAGAGTGACCACTCCACCCCTCCCTCCTAGCAGAGATGGCTAATCAGGAAATGCAGGTTACACCCCAGCCCCCTTTGTGTCACTGTCTAGTGCGAGGTGAAAAACAATCCAACTGTCAAACTGAGCCAGACAGGGAATCCACAAACAAGGCAGAGTCACAAAATGGTTTAAGCAAGAAAATGCTCACTTTCTAAAAGTGGCATTTTCAAACGCACAATCTCAAAATCAACTTTACTAAAAGATGTATTTTTAAATTGTGAGTTCAGGGACACCAAACTCCACATGTCCATCTACTCTCTAGGGGAATCTACGCTTTAATCATATTTAAAGGTAGCCCCCATATTAATCTATGAGAGAGACAGTCCTTGCAACAGTGAAAAACGAATTTAACAATATTTCACTGTCAGGACATATAAACCACATTACTATGGGCCTGATTACAACTTTGGAGGAGGTGTTAATCCGTCCCAAAAGTGACGGTAAAGTGACGGATATACCACCAGCCGTATTACAAGTCCATTATATCCTATGGAACTCGTAATATGGCTGGTGGTATATCCGTCACTTTACCGTCACTTTTGGGACGGATTAACACCTCCTCCAAAGTTGTAATCAGGCCCTATATGTCCTACCTTAACCATACACTGCACCCTGCCCTTGGGGCTACCTAGGGCATACCTTAGGGGTGCCTTACATGTAAGAAAAGGGAAGGTTTAGGCCTGGCAAGTGGGTACACTTGCCAAGTCGAATTTACAGAGTACAAATACACACACAGACACTGCAGTGGCAGGTGTGAGACATGATTACAGGGTTACTTGTGTGGGTGGCACAACCAGTGCTGCAGGCCCACTAGTAACATTTGATTTACAGGCCCTGGGCACCTCTAGTGCACTTTACTAGGGACTTAACAGTAAAACAAATATGCCAATCATGGAGAACCAATTACGTACACATTTTAAACAGGAGCACTTGCACTTTAGCACTGGTTAGCAGTGGTAAAGTGCCCAGAGTAACAAAAACAATAAAATCAGAGTCCAGCACCCATCAACAACCTGGGGAACAGAGGCAAAAAGTTAAGGGAGACCACGCCAAGGATGAAAAGTCTAACAGTGACATAACCAGTGCTGCACGCCCACTAATAGCATTTAATGTACAGGTCCTGGGCACATGTAGTGCCACTTTACTAGGGAAGTATAGGTAAATTAAATATGCCAATTCGGATAAACCTATATTACCATGCTTAGAGGAGAGAACTCAAGCACTTTAGCACTGGTTAGCAGTGGTAAAGTGCTTAGAGTCCTAAGGT
Organism: Pleurodeles waltl; assembly: GCF_031143425.1. Classification (NCBI taxonomy): domain Eukaryota; kingdom Metazoa; phylum Chordata; class Amphibia; order Caudata; family Salamandridae; genus Pleurodeles; species Pleurodeles waltl. Next base: position 311,444,876 of record NC_090442.1, read on the forward strand.
CAGCAAAACATATGTCAGCAACAATGGAGGACTGAAGGCAAAATGTCTGGGGATGAAAGGGCCAATTCAAAATAATATTTTCTGCAATGTCGAACATGTTAACATCTGAGATAGCTCCATCTGATGCTAGGACACACAGATGGTTTGATGTCACTTCCTCGGTGGCTCACGGACAGTTAAAGTTTGCCCTTCTTTCACATCTAAGATTGCCTGACAAGATAAAGCATGCATGCTGTTTGTACAAAAAAGAAACTGGAGGCATGTAAGGAGGAGGTAAGGTGTAAGGTATGGAAGGATTTATCAGAGGCTGGGAGGATAAGCAGTCCCACAAGCTCCTGGAGGTGGTAAATCATCCTTTTTTCTCAGACCACACTTCTTCCAGCACGGCCTCCCTACTCCTCACTGAATACTGGGTGAGGCATTACTTTTCAAAATGGAAAAAGCAGAGAACTGGACTCTAGAAATAGAGAGAGACAAGCCTTTACTTACTAAAGAGTTACTAGGCTTCTGCAACTTAATAGGGGTTGAGGAAGTGGTCTGGGAAATTCAAAGGAGTATCTCAGGAAAAGCCCCAGGCACTAATGTTCTCCCTGTAGGCATTTTTAAGGCAAATGTTCCTCTCTGCCCCCCTCCCCCCCTTCATAACTAATGTATTGAGAGTTTCAGTAACAGGCCCTCTTTTATGGTCTTGGAGGGTTGTGACTATTCTACCCATCTATACAAAGGGGGACAGAAGCTCCCCTAATTGTTAATGTCCCATATGATTAATTGATTATAGTGCTATGATCTTAGTACAGGTTCCACTGTCTAGCCCTGAAGCATGGGCAGTTCAAAATAACATTTAATCAGAAGAGCAGTTTTGTTTCAACCTTGGGATTGGTACTGAGGATTGGTACTCCTAATTGGGAAATATGTTTTGGCAAAGGAGGGGGCACTTCAGCTTGCTTTTATGGACCTCTCCAGTGCTTTTGATTTTGTAAATGGCACTAAATGATGGGATATAATGGAACAGTAAGGTGTGGAAAAAGAATTGTTAACTATGATAAAGAAATTACAGTGGGAAACGTCTGTAATGGTCCTTTATCGGCCCTCAGGTGAGCACACAGAGGCATTCAGCATGGATGTATTTTGGCCCCAAATACCCTTTTCCTGCTTTATATAAAGACATTTTCGTTTGGAGAAGGGGAAAGATATAGGAGGATGGGGAAACACCTAATCTGATCCTATTTAGGCCAATGCCACAATCCTAATCTACAGAACACCGAACGGCCTTCAACTTCTGTTGGACTCATTTTTATCCTTCATGGAAGCCTTGGATCTAAAGGTAAATTGTACTAAATTGTGTTATAACTTTAGGGACAGCTAAGACAAAATCTAAGGGCCTCATTATGAGTTTGGCATCCTTCAGACCGCCAAACTTGCAGTGGAAGTTTGACATCCGCACCCTGGTGGTCCGAACGCCAGATTACAACCCTGGCAGTCCGACCGCCAGGAGACTGCTGCCACAGCCAGGACCACGGATCCCAATGGGGTAGTGGTGGTTTAAGTCGTGGCCAGCCCTGGTTGTACCCATGGTAGAACCACTGTGCTGATCCCAACTTCCCTTCCTACCAGCCTTTCCAATGGGCCTCTGGGTGCTTTGCAGGATTAGCATCAACATTTTTTATGCTAATCCTCCAAAGTGCAGGACTAGCGTCAAAATTTCTGACACTAGTCCCCTAACTATCACCATGCTGCGCCGTATTTTTATACAGCGCACACATGGTGGTGTTAGGGGAGCGCTAAGGGGCGCAAGAAAAGTGGTGCAGCTCTGTGTGAAGCACCACTTTTTTCAAATATGCCCAACAGGGGCATATTTAAGAGCCCCTAGTGCCATTATAACGCCACATTAGTGTAATTTTTTTTAAGCTAATGTGGCGTTAAAACATCAAAAATGCTGCGCCATATTTACAAAGTGGCGCAATGCATGCATTGCGCCACTTTGTAACCCTTAGCGCTACATTATGCCTGCACCAGATTTCTTTGCATCATTTTTTTCCGCCACTTTTAACGCCTGCTCAGAGCAGGCATTAAAAGGAGGCTTGTATTGGTTACAATGGGCCTCCGGGTGCTTTGCGGGATTAGCGTCAACATTTTTGATGCTAATCCTGCTAAGCGCCAGACTAGCATAAAACATTCTGATGCTAGTCCCCTAACTACCGCCATGGTTCGCCGTATTTTAAATATGACGCACACATGGTGGCGTTAGGGGGGTGCTAAAGGGCGCAAGAAAAGTGGTGCAGCACTGTGTGCAGCACCACTTTTTTCAAATATGCCCCATAGGACAGTGCTTAATTTGTAAATAAAAAGGCGTTGGTGCCCAAAGCCCTCCACTTAAACACGCAGCTGCTGCAATTAAATGTGTGAACACGGAATACAGAGGTAGTATAATCCTGAAGCATTCTCGGACCCCTTCAATCCATTTACAGGCACTCCCTGCCCCTTCAGCTCACTCTTGTAGATTTCTGCTTTTTCCCATTGTGACGCTTTTTTGTTTTTCTCTTCCTCCGTCTTTCCCAGATGTGTCTTTTTCTCGCAGTAAATGCTTCAGGCAGAAAAATGAGTGCCGGCCCTCAAAATTAAGTGCTGTTGCTCCGCACCGGAAACAACAAGCACAAATTAAGCACTGCAATATGGGCATATTTAAGAGCCCCCGTGCCATTCTAACGCCACATTACTGTCATTTTTTTACACTAATGTGGTGTTAGAAGGCCAAAAACGCTGCACCATATTTACAAAGAGGCGCAATGCATTGCGCCACTTTGTAACCCTTTGTGCTACATAGTGCCTGCGCCAGGCATAATGTATGCAAAGGGGGCATCCCCCTTTGGGGGGGGGGGGGGCAAAGAAATGATGCAAAGAAATCTGTTAGATTTCTTTGCGTCCTTTTTTTCTGGCACTTTTAACACCTACTCAGAGCAGGCATTAAAAGGAGGCTTCTATTGGTTACAACGGGTCTATGGGTACTTTGCTAAATTAGCGTCAAAATGTTTTACGCTAATCCTGCAAAGTGCTAGACTAGTGCAAAAAATTCTGACTCTAGTCCCCTAACTACGCCCATGGTGCACCGAATTTTAAAAATGACACACACATGCTGGCATTAGGGGAGTGCTAAGGGGGCAGTGCAGCTCCACTTTTCGTAAACATGCCTCATAGTTCTGTTTTTTGCAGCAGGCATGTTAACCCTCTGTGCGACTTTATGTGGAGTCAAAGCTGCCACTAGGCAAAACTCCCATCTCTCTCTTTAGCAGGAGCAGTAATCACAAGAGGCATCTTGACATTGTAATTGCTTCTTGAAGGCTTAACGCACAGGACACTTTTCAGCAGGTGCTTTTAAATCGCAAGTTTCGGAAGTTATTGCTAATCACAGCGCCACCCTGAGGTCAGCGCCCGGTACGGTCGCACCGCTGGAACCGCCCAAAAGCCGGCCCTGTCCACAGGATTTAACCCTTCTCTGCAGATAGGCCAGCGAAGGGAAATACTGTTACTATGCCAACGGTAATTAGATATTCTGCCATTTGCACATCTCCTGGGTCGGAACCTTATTTAAGTTTTAGAATGAATCCTACTTATCGATTTTATGTGACTCATTAATGGTTGAGCACGGAACACTTGATGGCAGCTTTTCCCTTATAGGGAATATTTTTCAGGAATTTGCCCCCTTGTCCATCTAATAATGTGTCCACCCAATGCACGTCACTTTATGTTGTTTTTCATTTTATACTCTGCACCATGATTTTCCATATCTGGTTCCTATTCAGCGACAAGCAAATATTAGACATTATAAACATGCAATGTATTTTTACAATTAGAGACAATTTTTTGTTATGCAATTTTGACTTTTATAGGAAGTGTTATTACACTAAGGAAACGTTATGAATCATGTTCCCTGAGCCGTGAGAATTGTTTGAAGATGACCTGTAAGTAGGTATTTCCCATTTAGGCCCAAATTATTTTTTAGAACTGTTAGTATAAAGAGGGAACGTTGAGAGATACGTGTTCTCTGTTTTCTGCACTTTGGATGATCTGCCTGTAATCTTTTTAACTATTATTTGTATTTTGTTATTTTCTGATCCTTTATTAGCTTGAACGTACTTTTAATTATGTGACTGTACACTTCGTTTTAGTCTTTTATGGGTTTTTAGCCAGATAAAGAATATTGACTGACAAGCACTGGATCAGGCGCCCACGTTGGGTCGTTGGGAAACAGATGTCCATGAATGCGCTCAAAGAGAAAAATCAGCGTCGAAGGAAAGTAGAGACTTGGGGAAATACCTGATGGCAGAGATCTGGAGGGAAGATTATTACATAGGGTGACCAGACGTCCGGAATTCCCCGGACAGTCCCGGTTTTTAGAGGACTGTCCCGGTGTCCCGACGCTTCTCTTAATTTTAAATAAATGTCCCGGTTTTTGGGACAAAGGTCAGATCATCGAGTGAAGCATAAGTTAAAGGTATGCTCTCTTTTAACAGAGGCCTACAAAGTATGACATAATTAAAGTAATTTTTCTGGTACCAACACGCAACACAGTCCCCTGTCTGCTCCCAGCAGAGCGACGTAGTGGGGAGCAGAGAGAGGTGGGTGGGTGCAGGGTGGGAGGTCAAGCCATAGCTAATTTTATATATGTAGTCTTGTAAACATGTGTGTGTGTATGTTCATATATATATGTATTTTAACACACACCTGTATATGCACACATTCACAAAGCTGCACAAAAAACAGGACAGGCCAGAAATAAAAGTGAGAGTAACGTTTTTTGTCCTTCTTTTATGTCTGACCTGTCCCGGTTTTTGATCTTCAAAATCTGGTCACCCTGTTATAGCAGAGATTACAACAGCTTTTATGCACCCAAACCCAGTAACAGAACTTGCTCTGTCCCAAGAGAGGAAGGCTACACTGGGAATATAAGAGCAACAAATATGCCAGCTTTCCCCACATAATATAGAAAGAGAGTTCAGGCCAACATACAAAGGATTGTAAGAGACCAAATACCAGGGACTGTTCCGTTTTGTGGTGTTGTACTTTCATTTCAGTTTGCAAAGTTCAGAACTGATATGTACACTTCGAATCTGCTTTTTACCTCTGAGCAACTCACGGGAGCATATTGAATTGCATGATAAGAACGCAGTACTGAGGGGGGAAATACTTTCAATAGCATTACTGAAAGAATGACAACTCTCTTTTAAAGGAGACAGCTGTTGTTCTATGCACTGTGATGCATAAATGCTTATACTGCTTTACATGGATGACATGATCTAAGCAAAAGCTCAATAAACAGATTTAAAAAAAGAAATAGATAACCTACCTGTAAAATCTATGGATTGTAGGTATTTTAAGGCAGGCTTATACATCTTCCATTTTGTCTTTATTTTTACTGGGTTTTATTGGGGGGCTGCGGGGGATTAAATCCACCTCAGTATCCCTGGAGAAGATCACAATTGTCTGGCACCCAACAAAAGTATTGGAACATTTTGGGAATTGCTCACCAGACCTTGGTGTAAAGTGTACAATTTTCCCGTGAGCTCAAAATAGCAGACCACCTTTGATTATTTGTTTTTATGAGTACTCCTTCAAAACTGCCTAGAAACATTTTTTTGTTGGTCAGTTCTTTGAAATTGTGCTTTAAAATGCATTATTTGTCATAATTCATGTCGATCCTATCTTGTGGTGGAGCCGCTGAACCATCCATTATAGTGTGAGGATGACTGACCTTACTCATTCGCGTATTGCCCTCCAGGATAGGGCTTAAAGAGGGCTTCTTTTTGGCTACTTCCTGGCCAAGGCCCACCACCTGGAGCTGTGAAGATGAAAGAATGTCCGCTCTCTAGCTAGCTCACCCCTATGATTACCTCAATTGGTATGTCCTTGGTGATTATTCTGTAAGCTCCTTTTACTGGGCTTTGGGGATCTGAGTCCCCTCTACTCAGTGGCCTTCTTCAAGCACACAGCCCCACATGCACCCACGACCAACACTAAACTAATACCACCAGTATCCCAACAAGTTACAGATAAAGATGTAAGCCAAAATTGTACAAACAATGCAGGGCGAGTCATAACTTGCCAAGGCGTAAATGGTGTAATTGGCTGTTGCATTATTACGCGAAATTGTAGCAAACATATACGAGATGCAACAGAACAGGAACAACAGCAGTCGGCAGTGTCTCGTGCTCTGTTCCTGTCCTCTTGAAAAGGCTTTTTTGTTTGAAATTATGCACAATGATACGAGCAAGTGTAATTATTTAATTTTTGGTAATTTCGTCTCACAGGTGCCAGGAAATTACTCCGATTACTCCAGAATTACAATTTTACCTTGATTTAACAATCCAAATTACGCCATTTTCAATTTTGTAAAAAGTGGGGTTATTTGCTAAAAGCTGGGCAGATGTTTTGCCTAGCGCTACCCAACTTCGCGCTGTGCCTTCAGGCTTTTATAATGGTAAGTAAAAGCCCTTGTAAATAACCCCCTGTAATGTCCTTGTGTAATTATAGGCATGTGTCAGTAGCAGACAAAGATTTCTGTGTCATTTTACACAGGATGGAGAGATATCACTTGCTCCACAGAGCAGAGGTCTCCACAAAGTGCTCTCTCTGTCACTTCAGAGGTTACCAAGAAGTTATTGGAGGTGCTGAAATGTCGTCAGTGCTTCTTTTGAATTCACATATTAAAGTGCATACTGCAATGCCTTTCCAGAAAATGTTTCCTTTCGTTTTGAAAACTTGAGTTTGAGGCACTAAGTGGACAGTCATGTAAACAGTTCTGGGATTTCAGCATCCGGACGCCAGTGCTCACGCCCATGAAAACATGTGGTTATCCCGTACTAGGAGGGCTGTACTGGAAATGCTAGAATTCAAAGGAATCGGTTATTCAGAGAGCATTGCCAGCGGCTTATCAGTGGGAAGTTATAAAGAATTAAGTTGAATATTTATGATTTTGACTTTTAAATAAAGTATCTCCCCAAAAAGGTCATAAACACGGGTTTCCCGTGTGATGTCATGCAGTTGCTGCCTTTAAAAAGCTGGTGGAAAATGTAGGTTTCTATCTCAGCCTTTGGTGTCATCCTACGAGGGACAAGTCTAGGCGCTAGCACCCAGCACTAATGTCCAGAGAAGGAATGGAAGGTAGCCGGGTGGCGAGCACTTTGGCCTGGGGAATCATTTTAATCTCCAGTGTAGGATCGACCATTGTTTTTGGCAGTCCAATCTCCGGGATGCAGGAGCCCGGCGAGGGCCTCCGAAGAATATTGCACCTCCGTTCGGGCATTGGGGAGAGCGCCTGCTTCCTGCAGATCAACAACCACGGCCGAGTCGATGCGGTGCCTCGGCAAACAATTTATAGTAAGTATGTTGGACCAGAATATGAACCAAGGCATGAAGGATACGCGCAGGTTTGTAGACTGGCTGTGTTTCACAGCTTTAATGAATGAATGAATGAATTATATTTATATTGTGTTGCACACGTAACTGAACATCGACGCAGAGAGATCATACTCAGTGTATTAAACTTTGTAGGATGAAAGGCTGAGTTGGTCTTGCCGGTTGCAGACTTGATAATTCGCTGAACCCTCTTCACCCTACAAGGTTAGCTACATCTCCCAAGCAGATATGTGCTTCCATGGTCTATGAGGCATACCCAGCTCCCTGCCTAGTGCAGCATCACTGACTCTACTTCGGCTCCAGATCTGTCTTTGCTCTCACACTATGTATGCACCCCCCTTCTTCCCCTTTTGAATTCTTTAGTTTTTACTCTCCTCCTGGTTTTTCCGTCTCTGCTTGAGTTACTAAATGACTCTTCCAAACACTCCCCGACTTCTCTGGAGAGGTTCGCTTGAGTTACTCCTGAACTGGAGCCCTTCCTGCATCCCCCCACATGCATGTCTTTAGAATAACTCCTTTGCTGGACTACATTAGCTTCTTCTATTCCCTCGTGGTAGTGAAATGTCACTCAGTTTACCTTCCTCTATCTGTGTTCTTTCCTAGACTGCCCAGAGGCAGGTCTTGCTGCCCTGATGTAGACCTTGCAAATCCCTCTGTTATAACGACCTGTAAAATGTTTGTCTTCACAGATAGTCACCCTTTTCAATTATTAGACCGCTCCTTTAGCCCTGTGCTTCCTCTCCTTTATGGCCCTTCTGCCCATCATAAATTAACTTTATTAGCAATTGTATATAATTAATTAAAACCATTACAATTGCCTAATGGACATTAAATACAAGATTTGAAATTTACTTTATGCTGATAATTAAGGCTAGAGGATTACTGAAATGTCCTCGAGCATCAAATATAATACTGAGATATCTATAAATGGGGCCCTCTCAATTTATATTTTGTTTAGGAACCAGCAGCCCGGTTTCTTCAATTTTCTGCCAACGATTACCACTTTGCCAACCTGCTATTGATTGCTTTCCCCCTCACAGAGGATCCCTGACACAGTATTGTGGTAGAGTATATGGTTGGTAGAAACATTGTGTCAAAAATATCGTTTACCACAATTTTGGGATCCTATACTTATAATGATAACTACAAAACTATTGAAAAAACAATATCCTTGACACTAATATCGTCCAAAAATAGAAAAATATTGATTTATATAACATACATAGAGATTAAAGTAGTAAATGTTAAATCTGTTTAATATAATTTTAATCCTAATTTAATGTAAATTAAATAAACTCCACTAATATGTAATTCAATAAAATAAATATGATTATAAACACCCAAACACACACACATATACGTAGTGTAACATTATTGATCAAATCATGTAATTAACATTATATCATTTTTTTATATTTCAAATGTTTAAATATATTATTATGAAAACATATCTATTTACAAATATATATTTGTACTAAAAAATGTAACATATTATTGAAATGATTGCAATATAACATGAATATTTGTCTTCATTATGTGACTCTCTCTATATATATATATTTATATATATATATATATATATATATATATATATATATATATATATATATACCCACACACAGTAAAACCATATAAATTATACACATTTGAATAAAATGTATTAATTATTGTAGTCAATAATGAAGGCAATTTGAAAATGATGGGAGGTTTAAAGGCAGGCTCATGATGCCACCTTTTACAGATAAAGTGGAAGCAATAGGGATTAAGTCGAAGTGTTCAGGTCACAAGGAATGTGTGCTGCCCTGGGGTTTGGAGATATCTTTGTTCGTATCCAAAGAAGCATCTGCTATCGCTAAAGCCTACTTTGCATTTGGTCTTAAGACCTTAGTGCAGCATTGTTTGGGTTCTTAATCAACAAAGGTTGAAACTCCCAGCTTTTTTATATGCGCCTACCCAGTGCTTAATTTGTAAATAAAAACGTGCCGGTGCCCAGAGCTCTCCTCTGAAATACGCGGCTCCTGCATTTATATTTCCGAGCACGGAATACTGAGGCAGAGTAATCCTTAAACCTACCCGGGCATCTTCAATCCATTTAAAACCACTCCCTGCCTCTTAAACTCACTCTTGCAGCTTTCTGTTTTCTACCTCTGTGACGCTTTTTCCCTTTTCTATTCCTCGTCTTTCCCATATGTATCTTTTGCTTGCAGCAAATGCTTGAGCCTGAAGAATAAACGCCGGTCCTCAAAAATAAGTGCCGGTGCTCAGCACCGGAAACAAGAAGCACAAATTAAGCACTGCACCTACCTGAAAGTTCAGCTCCGGCATGGAGACATCTTGGTGATCTGTGATGCCCTATGTCCTATTTGCCAAATAGTTGACCAAAATCCCTGATATAACGCTTATGGCCGATTAGTAAGTCATCTTCTTGGCCTACATTTGTGCCAGAGTTGCTATCAGCTAGTGTTGTAAATGGGCCAGTCCTTCCTGAGTACCGGCACATTATTATTTTGAGTGAGGGATTACCTGCTGTTCTCAAGTAAAACGTAATACTTTTAATCGGAGAGTACCGGCACTTCTCAGAAACAATCCGGTACTCTGATACCGAGTACCTGCTCTTCTATGTTTCCATTTCAAGCTCTGCTACCAGCAGAACAAGTGCATTGGCACGCCAAGCATCCATCATAGCAGCCTTGTCAGTCATTTGAGGAAACACCCCTTTCTTGGATTTTAAAGATCCCCCACCCTAAATACTAACTTCAACCTGTGAAATTCTAGGTGTCAGAAAGGCGGTAACGCAGCTTTTGTGTCCTGTGAGATTTCTTGGAATGGCAAATTGAGGCAATTTCCTTTCTGCAAAGCTTGTCCAGCAGGCACCGTCCCCTGGCTCTTACCCACCTATTTCTGATCTTGCCTTTAACACAGCGCAGTTAACTTTGCTACGTAGGGTTGTTGGAAGGCAGTTTTTGTATGTGTGCCACCATTTAAGTTGTAATGACCTGACTCATGATTCAGCGAGCAGGGCGACTTCATTTGCCTCCCAAAAACCAAGCCTTCTGCACAAGTGCCTTGGAGAGAGCCATCTGCGCATGAATACGTAATGAGCGCGTTTATAGAGCACCCACTAGCAGACCACACAAATAACCTTCCACACAAACACGTTTTCCAGACATTGGGTATTCATACCAACCAAAGACTCACGAAGTTTGGTCCAGCCTTCCGGTCCTCTCCGCCAAAAGCCACCAACACACTACAACCGACATGGTCATTGACATAGTCATGCTACAGAACACACACCGCTGCAAAACCGAATCATACTTCAGCCTGCGATGGAAACCCCAGGCTGCAGAGAAGCACTTGTGTGCCATAATGGAACACTGAGAGCTGTGCAAGGGCGAAGTAACTATTACTGCCACATAAAATGTATGAAGTGTGTGTGACCCAAAAGTAACTGACTGCTTGATTTGGTTTCTACGGTGTTAACATGTTAATCATACTGTTAATCATATATGCCACTAATCATGATACTAATAATATTAATATTATGCTAATCATACATGTAATCATATAATAATAATAATATCAATAATAATCATACATATCGATCATATAATAATAACAATAATAATAACACTACTAATTATAATACTGTTAGTCATACATGTTAATCATATGATAATAATGCTAGTACTAATACTACTACTAATAATAATACTGTTCATCATACATCTTAATCATAGATTAAAGAATATCATAATAATAATAATAATTATAGTACTAATCATGCTAATCATACATATTGGTCATGTAATAATAATAATAGTAACAATAGTAATGTCAATCATACATATTAATCTAATAATAATAATAATGTCAATCATACCTGTTAATCACACTGCTGTCCCGCCTTACCATTCCCAGACACGGTCCCACTTCTTCAACAGAAACCTGGTCATGAGAGAGGAGGGGATGCTGCAGTTCGCTACTGTACATCCCGCATAACTCCAAAAGTGGCTTACTAAAGGGGGGGGGGGGAGGGGGGGGGGCAGGCTTATCTGCTGGTGTTTCGGTGCAAAGCCGCCGTGTTTTATTTCCTTGACCCAGAGAACAGATAGAAATAATCCTGAACAGGAACGAGTTTATTTTCTGTGCAGCTAAAGGTCTGCAGGTCTTTTACGGTAATTCTTCTTCTCTGACAGGGGTTAGGCCTCTTCTTTCCTCGAAGCAGAATGTTCAGAGGGAAGGATCACGATCGCCACACGTTCAAAATCTATATTTTTATATCGTTTCTGAATGATTTAAGTCCGACCCTTTCTTAATCAAAACGAAATTTTATAAGAAGGAGGAATTGTGACATAAATACCGAATCCCCAAATAATGAATATATTTGGCCAGCATGTCATCGGGGTGATCTGGGATGACTGCACCCTAAAAGCGGGTTTGACAAAAATGTTCAAACCAGCCCCTCTGTGTGAGAGCGAGCCTAGGATCGGGTAACGGGGCTTCGTGTTTAGGTCATGGCAGCCCAGTCTGCTCTGAAAGCGGTCCTCTAGCCCGCAGCCTACCGGGGAGATGCCAGACTGACAAATGGCCAGGCCAGTCCTGTGAGTGACTTTGGATTCTTCTGATTCTGCACTGTTTGATGCATATAAATAGCAAAAGTAAAACTAAGGCCTTGTCTCTACACCCTGACCCCAAGTGCTGAGGCCTCTGGAGCTAAATGGAGACTAGCAGATGACCTCTTTGTTCATGAGTTCTGCACCTTTAGGGATTGCTTGCCGCATTGTGCCTTCCTGGCAGAGCTCTCAGTTACCTGGGGCAAAGTTTGACAATAGTAGCCACGTATGCCAGTTTGCTTTGCTTACTAACGAGGAGTTTTTGAAACTTGTGAGTGAGGGCAGACCCACTAGTTCACCCAAAGACATTTTGCCTGACAGATTCTTTAAGGAGCTGATTCAGTTGGGCTGATCTCTCCCACACACAGTCATGAATGCTCCATTGTCATCTGTTGGAGCTCCCAATAGCTTCAAATTCAAAACGGTAACACTGCTGTTAAAGACACCATCATTAGATCTACATGATGTCTCTAGCTACCGCCTAACCTCACAGCTGCCTTATTTGGCTAAAATGTCCAAAAGAACTGTCTTTCACTAGATGTCAGCTTTGTTGAAGCCAACAATCTATTGTGTTCTCTTCTCTTCATTTCGTTTTTCGGTTGAGTGGTAGTACAAAAGTAGTGGTTGTGTCCATTGTAGATGACCTATGCCAGTGTGCTTACAGTACCATCCGTGCAGCACTAATATTGTTAGATATGGCAGAAGCCTTCAATACGGGAAACATTTTGATACTCGTAGGGACTGGGGATCCTGGTATCGAAGAACAGATATGGGAATGGTATTCTGATTTCCTCGCTGACAGGATGTTTCAAGTAGCTTTCAGAGAGTGATCCTAATCAGTCCGTTCTATACACACACACACACAGGAACACTCAGGGGTCAATATTAGACCCACTGTTGTTCAATATTTACATGGCTGCTTTTGCTGCACTTAATCTCTCACATAAGTTTGACATTTTTACATATGCCACTGATACCCAGATCATCCTATAGCAGCTGCAAACTAGGTTTATTATGGTTTTATTGTAAATGAGGCGGGCAATGACAGGGACGAGGGGGTGTACACAGCACTCCCCATCAGTGCGCATGCATATTTGGTCGGCTGTCTCGGGCCGGCCAAACACACATGCGAACAGGGCTCTCTCAAACCCTGCACTGCGTTGCCGGGTTGGAGAAAGCAGGCAGAGGCTCCCACTCTGCCTTGGAGCACCTAGCCAGGGCACTCTGTCCAATCCTAACGCTGCTTTCATGCTGCCAGCAGCATGAAAGCAGCGTTAGGATTGGCCACAGGGGAGCCTGTGCCTTCAAGTACTGGAGCCAGAGAAGGGGCGCGGTGCAGTGAGGAAGGTAACATTTTAAAACTTTTTTTTGTCATTCCGCACCTCCCACCCCACGCCGTCCTGACCCTTTCCCCCCTCCCACGAGCCGCCACTGGGAAAAACTCAACTCGACCCTATCTTCAGAGGAGCAGGTTAAATTGGTGACCAGCTCTTGCTTCTTTCAGATTTGAACCTTGAAGAGACTATTACTTAGTTCTCCTTGTTGCACAAGATGCTGATATTGAAAGCTTCCATATTGGCTCGGCTGAATTATTGTAAAGCTGTCTGTCTTACACTACCTGGTTACCTGACTCACAAGCTTCAATTAATTCAAAAGAATGCCTCAAGGCTGGGGCTTAAAAGCTAGAGACCTCATTTCACATGCTTTAGATTCTCTTGAGTGGTATCATCCTTTATACATGCCATGGTACACCACCACTACAAAAGAAACACTCAAAATGAATGATGGGCAGATACACTTTAAAATGGTACCTATTGGATTTTGTGCATTGTGGGCTAGCTGAAGGTGAGTGATAAAGCCTGAATCATAATTCCAGCATAATTGATTTGACTTGATGTAGGGTGAAACACTAAGGCTCTCATTAGGAGACTGGCGGTCATGAGACAACCAGCCTCGCCGTGGCCGCAGAGCCGGCGGTATGGACCACCACATTAGCAGTTGTGGGTCTTGGCAGACGCGGCCGGCGGGGAGCACCTCCAACCTGGCGGCAGGCCGCATCCTGCAATCCAGATTACGAGGTTGCACACCGCCAGGCTTTCCATGATGGTCACTCCACCGCAAAAAGCCTGGCGGTCTCGCACCAGGCAACAGGAATCTTCATTACTGTCGCTGGCACGCATACACACATGTCACCACACATGCACACTTCCCCCCCACCCGTCCACACACTCACAGGCATCCCTCACCCCTTCATGCATGCATGCATTCACATACACACCCATTCAGCATATGCATACATGCACTCAGACACCCCACTCACTCACATTCATCCATACAGACACCCCCATACACGCGCACATACATGCACACACACATACACATACAATCACAGACACGCATGCATTCAGCACCCCCTCCGCAAACACACACACACATGCACCAAAGCACACCGCATACCCCTTCTTCCCACTCCCTTTTCAGATGCCCACTTATCTCTTCCATCGAGGAGGATGTCCGGGAGGGGATGAGTTCTGGCAGTCTTCTCTCGCCGCCATCACCATGCCAGCAGGACTCCGCCAAGTTGTATTATGGCTTGTAATACGGAGGGCGGAGTCCTGCTGGCATGGCGGAGCCGGCGAGGGACCTGCCTCTGCAGTGCCGACCGCCAGCACGACTGCAGGCAGCTTTCCACCTCAATAATGGAGGAAGGCAGCCAGCAGCACTGGCGGTCGTCTGGCGAGTTGGGCTTTGGCGGTCAGTGGAATTGACCGCCAAAGTCCAAATGAGGGCCAAAGTTTTTTATACGGAATTTAAAAGTGTCTCTGTTAGGGACATATGTCAGAAGCTTTGGGATACTGGGGATTTACCCACTGAAGGTTACCAGTAGTGTTTGAGGATCAGCAAATGCAGATGATCATGATTTCAGAAATAAAAAAAAAGTCTTAGTAGTCATTGGCCATACATTTTTTGCACAGGTGCTCTGAATATTAGAACATTTGAAGACGGATTTGTGGTGATACGAGGTAAAGAAAGCAGGAGGTATCTCTGCATGAACAACAAAGGAAATGTGCACGGATCGGTGAGTAATCTACCTCATATTCACCACCAAGATTTTATTAATGGGCAGTACTTTTGTATGTCGAACTGAAGAATTGTTATGACTGTCACACTAACAGCTGCAGACTGTAAATATGATCTGTACTTAGTTATAAACAGTTTTTTTAATGATTTCCTATTTCGGTTTTTATTAAATGGGGAAAATCAAAAGAAATATGCAGGACAAGGTACATTTTATATGTAAATCTTCATGTTATACTTCTCGTTGGAGTGGTTTCTCCCAGAATCACAGCAGAGGTAGACTCTGAGGACCAGAATTACTAACACTTTGCACCGGATTTGCATCACAAAAGTGATGAAAACCAGTTCAAAGTGTTGTGGTGGTATTTACTTTTTGACTCAAATTATGATTTGCTTTGGAAAATTGCACACTGGTCTGTAATGCAAAGCTGGGCACAGAAGTGCTGTGTATTACTTTGCGCAACTTTGTGTCAAGCGGCCGTACTGTAGTAAGTCTTCATTCCCTTGCAAGCATCCTTGGGTTTTGGCTCAAATTCCTTTCTACTAACAGAGGTTTGTGCCAGAAAATTGTGCCTCCTTGAGACAGTGGAGCAGATTTTAAAAACTCCACATTTTTATAACTTTGCATGTGTGCTGCACTGTGTAGCACTTACAAAGTGGGAAAAGTATTACAGCATACTGGGGAAGAGAAAAAATAGCACCATATCTTAGTATGTTTTAAAAATATGTGTTATTGTACATTTCATACATTAAAGGAGCATAGATTTAGATGCTAATCTACATATTCAATCACTGAGAATCATTCTTATACTTCGGACAAATTTGACACTATGCACTATTTGTACAATTTAAGAAACAATGCCCCTCAACTCCCAGTGTCCCACCCCTGTCCAGCAGCCAAAGAATACCCAATGAATGTCGCAGTGGTCCCAGTGACGGACATCACCCTCAACCCCGGACATCACCCTCAACAACTGGACCCACATCAACACGGAAGAAACCAAATCCATCATGAACTCTATCCACTCCGGCGCCCCTTCGGATCCCTGCCCGCACTTCATCTTTAACAAAGCCGACGACATCATCGCCCCGCACCTCCAGACCGTCATCAACTCTTCTTTTTCTTCTGCTTCCTTCCCCGAATGCTGGAAGCACGCTGAAGTCAACGCCCTACTAAAGAAACCTACGGCTGACCCAAGCGACCTGAAAAACTTCGGCCCCATCTCTCTTCTACCTTTCCCAGCCAAGGTAATAGAAAAGACCGTCAACAAACAGCTGACCACCTTCCTGGAAGACAACAACCTGCTCGACCCTTCACAAACCGGATTCCGAACCAACCACAGCACGGAAACCGCCCTCATCTCAGTCACAGACGACATCAGAACCCTGATGGACAACGGTGAAACAGTCGCCCTCATTCTCCTCGACCTCTCGGCTGCCTTTGACACCGTCTGTCACCGCACCCTAATCACCCGCCTACGCTCCACCGGGATCCAAGGCCAGGCCCTGGACTGGATCGCCTCCTTCCTCGCTAACCGCTCCCAAAGAGTTTACCTCCCTCCGTTTCGCTCAGAACCCACCAAGATCATCTGCGGCGTACCTCAAGGCTCATCGCTCAGCCCGACACTCTTCAATGTCTACATGAGCCCCCTCGCCGACATCGTACGCAAGCACGACATCATCATCACCTCCTACGCCGACGACACCCAACTTGTACTCTCCCTCACCAAGGACCCCGCCAGCGCCAAGACCAACCTACAAGAGGGTATGAAGGACGTCGCAGATTGGATGAGGCTCAGCCGCCTAAAGCTGAACTCTGAAAAAACGGAAGTCCTCATCCTCGGCAACACCCCGTCCGCCTGGGACGACTCCTGGTGGCCCACGGCCCTCGGCACCGCACCGACCCCCGCAGACCACGCCCGCAACCTCGGCTTCATCTTGGACCCTCTTCTCACCATGACCAAGCAAGTCAACGCCGTGTCCTCCGCCTGCTTCCTCACTCTCCGCATGCTCCGCAAGATCTTCCGCTGGATCCCCGCCGACACCAGAAAAACCGTGACCCACGCCCTTGTCACGAGTCGCCTGGACTACGGCAACACCCTCTACGCCGGGACCACCGCCAAACTCCAAAACCGCCTGCAACGCATCCAAAACGCCTCGGCCCGCCTCATCCTCGACGTACCCCGCAACAGCCACATCTCCGCACACCTGAGACACCTGCATTGGCTCCCAGTCAGCAAAAGGATCACCTTCCGTCTTCTCACCCACGCACACAAAGCCCTCCACAACAAGGGACCGGAATACCTCAACAGACGCCTCAGCTTCTACGTCCCCACCCGCCCCCTCCGCTCCGCTGGCCTCGCACTTGCTGCCGTCCCTCGCACCCGCCGCTCCACGGCGGGTGGGAGATCTTTCTCCTTCCTGGCGGCCAAGACCTGGAACTCCCTCCCCACCAGCCTCAGGACCACCCAGGACCACTCCGCTTTCCGGAGACTCCTAAAGACTTGGCTGTTCGAGCAGCGATAACCCCCCCTTTCCCCCCTAGCGCCTTGAGACCCGCACGGGTGAGTAGCGCGCTTTATAAATGTTAATGATTTGATTTGATTTGATTTGATAAAGGTATACTAAAGGAAATCTATCGAGGAGCATCGCATGTGGCTTCTAACGAAAAATAATAATACACATTGCAGGTGTCTAACTAGGAGCGTACAGGATACAATCACAGAAAGTAAATCCGAAGAAAAGGGAAAATCAGGGGGTGACTTAAGGAGGACGATCATCCTTTTTGTTGCGAGTGCTGAATCCTACCACCAAGATATCCCAGGACTGAGCTATAAAATGCTTCCTCAAACCGGCACATTCCTCCATGTGTAATAGTGTACTTTCGGATTGGAGCCAGTCAGAAGTAATCAATATATCAACAGATCGGGGAGGCAATTTTTTTCAGTGGATTGAAATGTTTTGTTCAGCCAATCGCAAAGCTTTCGAGTTTGGGGCAAGTAAACAGAGCCCAGCAAACAACCTCCAAGGAATTCTTCAGTGGGAGACTTGTGGTGAGAGTCAGTATCTCTATAACCTGGGCTCAACAGTGGGAAAGAAAGCTGCATGATCAAAGTATATACAATAAATCAGCATCTGGCAATTGACAGCGGGGGCATTTTGAATTTGCTTTAGAAAATATTTTATTAATGTATTTTGGTCTCAGGTAAACTCGGTTCAGATTATTAAACTGAATGTATTTAAACATTACGTGATGCCTTGAGGGGATATTCCAGTATTTTACGACATTTGGTATAATGAAATGGTTTTGTCATGTCCGGGCTCCTAGGATTCCCATAGGGACGTTATGGAATGGTCCCCGTGGTGTAAATAGGCTTTCTAAAGCCATTTAATCAATTTGCCACAATCACTCATAGTTTACAATATTTGAAATATCTCATGTGTGATAGGCTCCAATAATTGAGTTTGGAATAGATCTTGGAGTGCACGTCTCATATGTTAATAGCCATTTACTTCCAGCACATTGTGGAAGAGGACATACTTTGTTCAGGTAGGCATGCTTGCTAGGGGAGGGATCAGGTGAAAGAGGCACACTGGGGTAAAGGAAAGAGTGTCTCCTTTACCTGGTGTCTCTCTTCTGTGTGATCGCTGTTTGGACCACAATCAGGCAGCAGGAATACAGACTGCCTGCAGATGTATTATGTGTCGGAAGCACTGTTCATGTTTGCACCATTACACCTGTTAAGTATTGGGCCTATATTTAGCAGAGGTATGCACCCTGCCAAAGTAGGGACCACAATCCTGACCAGGGTAAGTCAGAGACACACCCTAAATTAACTTGTGTTCACCCCTTGGTAGCTTGGCACAGCACAGCCAGGCTTAACTTAAGAGGAAATGTGTAAAGTATTTGTGCAACATTTAAATGACAGTAGCAAACTGAAAGACATCACAAAATGACTCCCCACTGATTAAAACAAGACAAAAATTACAAAAATCCAATAAGTAAATCCTGAGATGTGCAATTTTAAACATTTAGGTGAAAATAGCGAATAGAAGCACAAAGCGCCAATGGTGGTTATCTGGTCCACTGTACCAGGACAAAGTCACAAGTTCAGGCCGACCACGATGGAGTGAGGGCCAGGTACAGGGACCTACTTGCGCCCACTGAACAAAGTACCTTAAAGCCTGGTGTGTGATCTGCATTTCTTTGCAAGGCTTTGCATCGTACAGCGTGGGTTTTGAGAAGTTGAGCGTGAGACTTTGTGGGGCTTCACAATGCTTTGCAACAGTTCTAATGAAAACCACAGGAGGCAGAGAACTTCAGGCTCACTTCTAAGGGTCCAGGACTCTGGTGGCCACACTTGACAGAGTAGACTCGCAGATGGCAGAGTCCAGGTGCTGTAGCAGCTGAGTTGCAGGCAGCCTTTGATGTCCCTGAGACTGCAGAAGAACAGGGGGAAAGCCAACAAGCCTTTTTGCAGGGTCATCCCCAGTCTTTTTGTCTTCTTCCTCCTAATTTTTCTGACCAGTTTTTGTTGGCTTTAGGACTCTGGGCACTTTACCACTGCTAAAACAGTGTTAAAGTCATATGCTCTCTGTGTGATTTGTACTGTTGATTGGTTTATCCATGATTGGCATATTTGATTTACTGGTAAGTCCCTAGTAAAGTGCACTAGAGGTGCCCAGGGTCTGTAACTCAAATGCTACTAGTGGGCCTGCAGCACTGGTTGTGCCACCCACATTAGTAGCCCTGTTAACATGGCTCAGGCCTGCTACTACAGTGTCTGTGTGTGCAGTTTTAAGCTGCCAATTCGACTTGGCAAGTGTACCCACTTGCCAGGCCTAAACCTTCCCTTTTACTACATGTCAGGCACCCCTAAGTTAGGCCCTAGATAGCCCCCGGGGCAGGGTGCAGTGTATGTTTAAGGTAGGACATATCCTAGTGTGTTTTAAATGTCCTAACAATTCAGTTTTCAATGTGCAAGGCCTATCTCTCTCATAAGTTAACATGGGGGCTGCCTTTAAATATCCTTAAAGCGCAGATTCCATTTGAGAGCAGATTCAAATGGGGAGTTTAGAGTCTCTGAACTCACAATTTAAAAATACATCTTTTAGTGAAGTTGGTTTTTAAATTCTTTGTTTGAAAATGCCACTTTTAGAAAGTAGGCATTTTCCTGCTTAAACCATTCTGTGACTCTGCCTGTTTGTGGATTGTCTGTCTGGGTCAGTTTGACAGTTGGGCTGTTCACACCTCTCCTTTAGACAGTGACATGAAGGGGGCGGGGGTGTAGCCT
Source organism: Pleurodeles waltl (assembly GCF_031143425.1). NCBI lineage: Eukaryota > Metazoa > Chordata > Amphibia > Caudata > Salamandridae > Pleurodeles > Pleurodeles waltl. Next base: position 311,465,274 of record NC_090442.1, read on the forward strand.
GCATATCCTGATGAGCAATCTGAGCTAGAGGGGAGGGAGGAGTGGTCGTTCACAACTGAAAGGATTGTGCCTGTCCACACACAATGCAGTCTCCAACCCCCTGGTGTGTGTCAGGGGCCTGGCAGGGCCAAGGAAGGATCTTACAAACACTTGAGATTTTGCTTTGAAGTTTGCCAACTTCAAAGGCAGAAAGGAGTATAAGAAGAAGACCCCAAACCACAGACTTTTAGAATCTTTTTGGAATCAAGAGGATCCTCTGCCAAGGAAAAGAGCTGAAGAGCTGGAGGAAGAGTACTGTTCCTTTGCTGTGTTGCTTTGCTGGACTGGCCTGCAGTTGCTGCTTCTGCCTGAAAAGAGTGCAAAGAGTAAACTTTGCTGTGTGTTCTGCTTGAGAAAGTTCTCCAAGGGCTTGGAGTAGAGCTTGCCTCCCGTTGGAAGTCTCAGGGACACCAAAGACTTCAGTTTCCTGCAGCACTGGGAACTGGGTGTTTTTTTGTGCTGTTCAAGAGAAGAAACCACTGTGCCACCGCCAACGAAGCCACTGACCTGCACTGTGATCTGCTGACGCCGCACGGAGCAGCACTGCCCCACCTCGCACAGCGACATGGTCTCACTGACGGCGTCATCAGGCGACTTCACCTAGCCGCTGCTTGCACCGCAATCTATGGGCCCCGCAATCCGGCATCGCCTGCTCACACCACAGTCTGGGCATCCCCGCTGCCGCCTCACCTGCTGACACCAGCGCTTCTGTCTGCACCGTGGCCTGTGGACACCGCTCGTAAGGTACACGAAGCACCGCCCCACACCACAGCCCCGGTCCACCGTTGCCAGCATCATCGACTCCTGTGTCATCACCAGGCATCCTGCCACACCGTGGCCCGTGGACACTGCTGGTGAGGGTCATGAAGCACCGACCCATCCCGCACTGCTGGCTTGGGCCTACCGATGACAGTGCTTCAGCAAAGACGACGCCGGTGCCTGCACCGTGACCTGTGGACACCGCACATCACACCGCCCCACTTCACACTGTAGCCCTGGTCTCATCGACACTGCTGGACGACTGTCACTGAGCCACTGCCTGCACTGTGACCTGTGGGCACTGCACATCACACCGTCCCACTTTGCACCGCAGCCCTGACTCCATTCACGCCAGCGCTCTTGACTTCATCAGCCCGGAGTTCAATCTGTAACGTGTGTGACTTCGACGACTCCTGCACCGACTCCAGAACCGACACCGCGCCACCGCTTTCCGGAGCTCACCGCGAGGATCACGACGCCCTGCAAATCCAAGGTACTGTTTGCGGGTCTCTCCGACACCATAGCTGGCTCGCAACGCTGCAGCTGTCCTGAACTGTTGGTTTTGTTGATCATGACGCAGTGATAGCCCCAGGTGGGGCTATCGACTTCAAGTAACTGTATTTTTGAGTAAATCTTGCAGAATTCATATTTTTATTACTCTATGTTGGATTTTTATTGTATTTGGTCTTGTTTTAAATAGATAAATATTGGCTATTTTTCTAAAACGTGTGTGGTGTCCTTTTGTAGTGTGTCCACTGTGTTACTGTGTGTTATGTGCAAATGCTTTACACATTGCTTTTGAGATAAGCCTAATTGCTCATGCCAGGCTACCAATGGGATGAGCAGGGGTTATCTGAGCAGGTATCTCCCTTATACTGACTAGAGTGAGGGTCCCTACTTGGACAGGGTGCAAACCCACTACCAACTAGAGACCCCATTTCTAACAAAGCCCTTGGGGATTTTTAGGTTCAAGGGTGCAGAGAGCAAGTTCAGTTCCTCTCAATGCAGGCAAGAAGCAGCAGCCAGCAGGCCAACATAGCAAAGCAAGTAGTAAAGTGGCGATATCTCCTACAGCACAGCAAGAAGCAGCAGTAGACAATGCAGTTGCAGAGTGACAGTCCCCCCTGGCAGCACTACAGTCCTTCTTCCTGGCAGAGTGTCCTTGGTTCAGTAGCAATCTGATTTGGTTGGGTTTGGGGTCCAGTGTTTATACTTTGGTGCCCTGGTTCTGGAAGATGAAAGAACCTTCCAGGCCTTCTTTTGAAATGTTCAGATGCCCTGCCTCCCCTGTCCTGGCTCCAAGCTGGCTGGAGTGACAATATAGGGTCGTTAAGCCCTATTGTGGGTTGACAGGACAAGTCAATTCAGGCATAAGTGAGGCAGTGCTAAGCTTCACCCCCTTATCAATCTGGTTAATGGCCCATTATGGCCCATTGAATCACACCTAAACCCCAATTGTGTGTGGCTGTCTAGATGGAATGCACAAAGCCCTGCTTTTACCCACCTAGGCCTATATCCAGAGGCAGGCAGAGCCACACAATGAGTAAAGTAAGAAAACTGTAACTTTCTAAAAGTGGCATTTTCAGACTAACAATCTAAAATCCAACATCACCATAAGTTGTGATTTTAAATTGTGAGTCCAGAGACACATAACTCTACATTTCTATCTTTTCCTAACTGGGAGTTACACTTTAAAGATGTTTTAAGGTAATCCCAATGTTATCCTATGGGAAAGAGAAGCATGTCAATAGTGAAAAACAAATTAAGCAGTTTTTCACTTCCTGAACATGTTGAACCTGAACGTACACGTCCAACTTTTTTAATTCACTGCAGCCTGCCCTTGGGCCTAACTTGGGCCTTACCTTAGGGGTGACATACGTGTAGTAAAAAGGAAGGCTTGGGCCTGGCAAGTGGGTGCACTTGCCAGGTTAAAATGGCAGTTTAAAACTGCACACACAGACCCTGCAATGGCAGGCCTGAGTCATGCTTAATTTGCTACAGTAGTGGGTGGCACAATAAGTGCTGCAGGCCTACTAGTACCATTTAATTTACAGGCCTGGGGCACATGTAGTTCACTTTACTAGAGGCATATAAGTAAATTGAACATGACAAATGTGGTTAAGCCAATGTTACCATGTTTAGAGGAGAATTCACATGCACTGTTTAGCAGTGGTAAAGTGCCCAGAGTCCTAAAACCAACAAATACAGGGTCAGAAAAATAGGAGTAGGAAGGCAAAAGTTTGGGGCTGACCCTGAAGAAAGGGCCATTTTCAACAGCACCTTTAAACAGATGCGCCAGATGCAAACATGAACAGCGCTCCAAATTACAATGAATGTGCTGCCCCTCAGGCAGCCACAAACTCTAGCCTGCCCTGGGAGCAGTGCATTCCGTGAAGTACAGAGCGACTGCTTTAATCAGCCACTCCATGTTCCACTGTGCAGGAGTGCGACCCACATTTTCATGCACAAACTATTTGGTGCCTGCAGCTTGTTACTGGGACACGACTAGGTGTAATTGGCAGTTGGAAATTGTTTATTCCTCCCAGACAGCCACACAGTAAAGGGATTAGGTGTGCCTGGATGGGCCATCAACTGGAAGGATAGGACTTCAGAGCTAGGCACAGACCTACTTGCATCCAAATAGGCTGTGCTTTGCCCTCACAAAAAGCACCCCTGTATTATTCATGTAGCCAGTTTGGAGTAAGGGCAGGCGCTTCAGGAAACCAAACACTTCAAAGGGGATTTCCTTAGAAAAGTCTCCTACTTCAAAGAAGTCACCATGTATAAAAAACAGACCCTCAGGCCCACTCTTAAGTTTACTTTCTGGACCTGGGAAGAACTCGCTGCTGCTGTAGCCTGCTTTGTACTCAATGCTTTTCTGCACCTTGAAGGATTGCTCTGCTGCTGGGAGCCTGCCTTGAACCCTCAGAGGCCTTCATCAATGCTTGGGCCCTGCCACATCCCTTGAACCCAGAACTACCAAAGTGACTCGAAGGGCTAGATTGCGGGCCTCTTGATTAGAGCCTCAGGGATATAAAAGGTTCCCACCACCTTGAACCCTCATTTGGATCCAGCCTGAGTTAGTCCTGAACCCCCAAGTGGCGCCGCCCCCAGTCCTGGGCCCTTGGTTGTGGTGCTAAAGATGCCCAGATAGCCAAATCTCAAAGTTGTAGCTAAAAACTGCTCTGAAAACCAAGGGAAGACTGGAACCAACATGCTTGTCTGGCCACCCACGGTGCATCGCAGGTCACCCTGACTTCACAGTAGCTCCCACTATGTCCTTCTCTGAAGCAGCAATTCCTGATTGTCGTTCCTTCGCCAAAGGGGAATCTGGCCTCCTGGAACTCTTTTTGTGACTAAGTCTGAATGTAGAAATCTTCACAGCGACTTTGTCCAGCGAGTCCCCAAAAACAACTCCTTCTCCTCATCAGACATTGCCTGCAGCCTTACCCCACTGAACTTTACTTTCGCAGAACTGTTTCTTGAAAATTTCTTCTGAGCCTAGGTAAGCACCGACTGAGCCCAATACACTTCTTGTATCAGAACCACGCACCACTAGCAGGCACAGGACAATGAGTGAGTGCACATGCATACAAATGAATGTCTCTGGAGTTAGTGGGAACCCTTTCCAATTTAGGGTTGTGTCTCAACTCTTTGTGGTGCACACTCAATGCACTCACTAAAGGTCTCTTTGCCTATGGGCCTGTGTACATATTACAGCACAGACACTTAAAGTGTTTCCTTTTTTAGCATGGTGCCATGACTCCATGAAAATGAGGGAATGCCCCCTAAAGATAGCACCGACCATATATGTACACCGGCATGATCGATGCAAAGCTTGTGTGGCCTCTCTATAATATTATTATAGTTTTCCCGGGATGCAAAAAATGGGTGCACACAATGTTTACAGAATTGCCTCAGATCTGGTATATTGAGCATAAGCTTTTCCACAAGGCTAAAAATAAAGCTACAAAACAGCTGTTGCAAGCCTCAAGCAATAGCGAGCGTCAAACCCTTGCAAACATAGTACATTGTAACCCAACCATCATATATCCTGTTTTCAAGGAAAGGGTGGTGCTCAAGAAGGTGGTTGAGCCTTCGAAAATAACTCAACTGCCTGTTCCTTGATCGCCAATTCAACTTGCATCAGAGCACTCTGTATGCTCTCTCACCCTTCAAGATGTATTGAAGTCTCCATGGTGCTCCGTGTTCATTCAGAGGTTACACAATCAATAAACCCGCTGTCCGTGAGAACTCCTTGAAACCTGGCTGAAAACCACAATGGCTTTGCAAAAAGGAGAAGAATCAATAAATACGGCAATCTTGCACAGCAGGCCCCACGCACAACCAATCCTGAGTTAATCAATCTAGAGGCAACTGCATCTTCAACAAGCCCATATGTGATCCTAGGCAAGCAAAGCTGAGTTTCACCCTGCAAAATCCATCTGAGTGCCAACATGATGTCTTAAGTCGCTCAAACCTGCTGTGGTCATTTAAAGTTATCCTAAATGTAGCCAATATAACCATGGAAGACATCCTGAGTGAAGCAAAGAAGCAAATAGATCCTTTAAGGTCGCAGGATCGAGTTCCAGGTCTAAATGGCATTCCAGCTCAGGTTTCTAAGAACGATATTGACAATACTCCTCTCACTGTATCACTCATGCTTATCGACTTTTCAGGTCCCAGAGAGCTGGAGGGGCTCTATCTTGCACTCCATATCCAAGAAGGGCACCAGGCTGGGCCCAGCAGACTACCACTTTAGCACCCTCCTTGACATTGAAGCAAATGCCTACGCCTCCATCCTCCTGAAAGAACTGAAGTATTGGGCAGAGGTGAATGAGATAATCCCGTTTTGCCAAACCAGCTTCAAGGAAAATTCCTCAATAACTGACAACATAGTGGCAATTAACCAGCTTACTCGCAAGAAGCAGCTCCCCTTCTACATGTGCTTTGTCGACTTTACCACTGCGTTTGACTCAGTAGTTAGGAACAACTTATGGAGGAAACAGCAAGGATGAGGTAATCCAAACAACCTGCTCCAGTCATTAATATCACTATATAGTTCAATCTGTGTGAGAGTCAAGTTATGGCAGACAGCTGTCTCAAGGAGAATCCCCACTGATAATGGCTTAAAGGAAGGGTGCTTACTCGCACCCTTATTATTCAGTCTGTATGCAATAAACATGTGTTCAGCACTGAGCAGGCCAATCTAATTCCGTCAAAAAATCGGAGACATTAAAGTCACAATATTACAATATGCACATGATATTGTTCTCCTGGATCACTCCAGAATAGTGATCCAGGAAGCACCTGATGCGATTCATAAATACAATCTGACCAATAAAATGATGGCAGATGGCTCCAAAACAAAAGTAATAACCTTTGGCAGAGCACACAAGAAAATAAACCATTTCTGGAGCCTGGGCCCATCAAAAATCAAAGGCACTGAATTGTATAATTATTTGGGAGTCTGGCTGCCTTCAAAGGGAGGAGTAAAAACACACCTGAGGCATCTTGCTGCAAAGGCAGAATTAATAGTCACTAGAGCCTGCCAACTTAATAATTAATTAGAAAGCCTTTCCAAAGACCCAATACAACACGTAATACGGCAACACTCCTCCTCACAATCAAATATGGCCATGAAGCCTACCCAGGGCAATTCACCAAAGCTATGGAAAAATTCCAACTTAAAGTGTACAAAAGGGTTTTTAAACTACCATCATACACACATGGCTGCCTGGTTAGGCTGGAATTCGGTTAAGAGGGCCAAACGTGAGCCAGTATTGCAACCTTTTTAAAGTACTATTACAGGATCAGAAAGGAACCACCTAAGTCCCTGAAAGCAGTCCTCCAGCATGTTTGTAAATCAGAGAAGGATCCTTGGACACACTACCTCAAAAAACGACTTGCCACCCTCCAAATGGATTAGTCAGAGCTGAACAAGCAGCAAGTCTCACACACAGCATTTAAAGCAATTCTGAACAGACAAGATCACTCTAAAAAATAAGCGATATGGCCAAATTGAAGAGCTTACCGGTACTACAAACAATGATACAATCTTACGCCAACATGCAGTTGCTTGAGGCTGCAGCCATACCTTCACTGCCTAATCCGAAAAAAATGTCTCAAGCAAATCACGGCTGCAAGGCTGATGTGCTTACAGATCAAAGAACTAAAACCCAAATGTCGCAGTTTGCACCAGTCCAGGGATCCCCGGTCCCAGCTCTGGCGTGAAGCTGGACAATGGCAAGGGGAGTAGCCCCTCCCCTGTCCATCACCACCCCAGGGGTGATGCCCAGAACTCCTCCAGGTGGCCATGTGATTCTGCCATATTGAATTGAAGATGGGCGGAGGCCTCTGGGAGCATATCAGTGGCCAGGACAGGCAGGTCACATCACAGCCCCTGCAGGCACCAACTGCAATGATGACCGGACAAATGGATCTCCTCTCCTTCAGAGCTGCGAGGATCCTGCATCACGGTTGGTGGTCTGGAGTGGTCAACTTGGTCCTCTCTGCCAGCTATCCAACTTGGGAGACAGTAAGCCCTGGCATCTCTACCCAAGACAGCACCCCTGTATACTGTGTCCTTTGCAGCTACCAAGGCTTGTTGGCATCTCCTCCAAGGGATCTTCAGGCTCGATGTATCCCTAGCCCCCAGCACCCTTCTCTGTGATGTAATACCCTCTGCATGCTTCTCCTGCGACGTGGGTGTCCTTCCTAGGTGTGCTGCTTGGGCCTCACCTCGACTCCTGGTCTTGCTGCCTGTGGGCTGCCTGTGGGGACTGCCTCCTCTTCCTGTGACTCTCCTCACTGCTGAGGGTCACCCGGGACTCCTCTCCGTGGGTTGAGTCCTCCTGGGCCTTGCTCGTCCCCGGCAGCTCCTCATTTTCTTCTTCCATGACATTTGCCTTTTCCAAGGCTTGTTGATGGTTTTTCCACACCACTGACTGACTGTAATCCTTCTTCTGGTGTGGGATGTCTACTGCATCACTTCAGAAACTCTTCAGATGCTCCAGTGCTGCACTGCTGACTGTCTTCGTCCACTGTCGACCTGGTCCTGCATCCACAGACGGGTGGATAGAGGCTCCTGCCATCACCGGACACTCCATCGTGAACTGGACTTGGTCCCCTTCTTTTCCAGATGTTCCTCTATAGGATCCACCTTTGGTTTCTTGCAGTCCGTCTGGGTCTTGCATTATCCATTTCTGAAGTCATTTTGGTGGGTTTGGGGAGAACCAGGTACTTACCTCTCTTCTCCTGGTTGCTGGGGTGCACTCTGGTACTTACCTTTTGGGGTTCCTAATTTCTCCAACTCCCCTCTACCGATTCCACTTCCATGGGTGGGGCCTGACTTCCGCATTCCACTTTCTTAGTAAATGGTCCTCTCCTAGGGCCTTCAGTACTTATTATTGCTTTCACTGTTTTCTATTGCCTTTTATGCAAATTCCTTACTTCTAACGTACATGTAATAGTGTGTTTACTTACCTCCAGTTGGGGTATTGCATGTATATTATTTTGGTATATGTGTTAGCATAATAAAGTACTTTTATTTTTGTAACACCCTGTGGTTCTTTCAGGTGTTTAAGTGCTGTGTGACTACAGTGGTATTGCATAAGCTTTGCATGTCTCCTAGAAACATCTTGGCTGCTCATCCACAGCTACCTCTACAGAGGCTGACTTCCTAGACACTGACTACACCTCACCAATAAGGTATACCTGTACCTGGCATAAGGTGATAACATCATAGGTGCTCACCACACACCAGGCCAGCTTCCTACACTATCTCTCTGCTCCCTTTCCCCACTAAGGTACTGGAAAAGGCCATCATCCTACAATTCATCAATCACCTGGAAAAGAACAACGTGCTGGACCCCTCCTAATCAGGATTCAGAGCCAATCACAGCACACAGACAGCTCTGAGTGCCGCAACCAACAATAATTGCACCCTACTGGACAGAGGAGAATCAGCCGCACTGATCCTGCTTGACCTCTCCACCACCTTCGACATGGTCTCAGACCACACCCTTGTCAATCACCTACGCCAGATCGGAATAACAGACGATGCACTTGGATGAATGGCATCCTTCCTCACAGGAAGCACACAGAAAGTCCACCTCCCCCTCTTCACATCTCAAACGAAGCACATCATTGCGGTGTCCTCCAAGGCTCATCCATCAGCCCCACACTCTTCAAAACCTACATGACTCCACTCGCAGACATCGTCAGAGCTCACGACATCGACATCATCTCCTTTGCTGATGACACCCAGTTAGACCTATCGCTCTCAACCAACCCCTCCTCAGTGAAGGTAAGTTTCCACAACTGCATGAAGGATGTCTCAACATGGATGAGGGACAACTGCTAAAACTCAACACCGCCAAGATGGATGTCCTCATCTTCAGAAAACACACCGCCTCGGACCCACATACACACCGAAAGATCATGCCCGCAACCCATGAAACAACAGGTCAAAGCCCTATCCTCAGCCTGCTTCCACACGCTCTGCAAAATTTTAAAGTGGCTCCCCAGCGACACCAAGAAAACAGTGACTCTTGCCCTCATCACCAGCTGACTGGAGTACGGCAACTCACTCTATGCAGAAAACTCCACCAAACTCATGCACAGACTCCAGTCGATCCAGAACTCAGCCGCCAGACTGATCCTACACCTACCCAAAAGAGCCCACATCACTCAGCACCTGAAAGACCTCCACTGGCTCCCGGTCCAGAAGAGATGCCTATTGAATCTCCTGACCCAACCCTACAAAGTCCTCCAAGACCAGGGACCCGCCCTATCTGAACCACCGGCTACATTTCCACAGCACCTCCAGGAACCTATGCTCCACACAGATCCCCGCACTTGCCATTGCCGCACCAGAGCATGTGCCTTCTCCCATCTTGCCGCCAACCCTGGAACACCCTCCACCTCCGCACCTCGCTCACACTGACATCCTTCAGAAAGGGGCTAAAGACTTGGCTCTTCAAGGGAGACCCAAAGCAGGTGCCTAGATACCCACATGGGTGAATAGTGGCAGGATACAAATACAACTTGATTGATAAAAGTACACTTTTTAGAATGCAGCTTATAAACCTTGACATTACCTATCAAAATGAATGACCCCTTATTACCATAAAGCTTCAAGTTACTCCACCAGTTAAAGCATACACTTGTTCCCAAGCAGCCTTTACATTTGGTGATTAACCAGTTGCACACATTTATATTTCTTTCAGGTAGTGTGCACCCTGGTGAGAAGGCCTGTTTTTCCTTAGCTGTCTACCCTCCTCACCCTAGACCCACCGGTCCTTCACATTCAAGCAGAGGCACCATAAGGGCCACATTAACTGTTCAGGGATGGTTATTTTTTTAAACAAAAAATATGGAAACTGGTTTTGTAACATTAAAAAAGCATGTGGGTCCCCATGGATCCCATCCACTTTGACTTTGTTTACTTGCAGGTCTCCTTCAAGGTGAGTCGAGGGGGTGAGAGGCAGGAGGCCAGCAGGGTCACATTCAGATGCAGAGCTTTAAGCGTCTGGGCATCTTGGGCCTCAGAGTAATGGTCCAGTAGCGTGCTTCACATGGCCGCAACTACTATTAGTACAGCAGGTCCACTTGCTTTGGGACCCCGGCTCAAAACATCCAAATTTTGAGGCCTAATGTTTTCTGGTCAATTTCTAGTTTGTTTGATATATTTACTGTTTTATAAATTTCACATATAGTGTGGATTATCAGCTAGAGAAAAATGCACCTGTAATGATCTCTCAAGCTCTGTCCCCTGCACTGGGCCCTGCTCCTCCATTTCCCCCCCTATTCTTACCATAATTATTTAAAGGGGTACTGACTTCCAAACATTTTGCTTTGGGGGGGGAGCTCATAGCAAAAAAAATTGAAGACATCTGCTCTAGAAAGTTAATATGGAGAGCCCATGGGTGCGTAGAACATTTGCTGACAGCAGGCGACTGTTCCATTAGTGATGTACAGAGTCTGTGTATTGTATGCCAACGCGGGAATCAGAGTATTATTGATTTGTTTATGAGGACCATGGCTCGTGCATAGACTTTATCGGACTCCCAATATATTTTGAGAAAAAGTAAAACTTGGACTTTCTGTAACAACAATATCTTGCCTCGTATTCATATTTTTGCCTTATGCTTGCTTAGGATTTCGATTAATGCAATGTTTCCTAATTTTCAGAAATACTTCAGCCTGCGGGATTGTGTGTTGAAATCGAAGAAACTTGGAAATGGTCGTGATATTTATTACTCACCTAAATACCACTTTTTAATTAACTTACAGAAAACTCAAGTTTCTGATTTGTTCGGTAAACACGTTCCATCCCATGCACAGTTTTCTTCCTGTCAGAACAAAATCCCTCTATTTAAATTCAACCACGTGGAAAGTCGCCGACATAGGAGGAATACTGATGTGGATTATTCAGACCCGCACCAGGTCCTGGCTGTTCCAAGAAGTCAATATGCATCAAAACGCATGCCACTCGTAACCCACAACGGGCCTATCACCTCTCCCCAAGATCCCTTCAGAATTAATCAGGACGACATGGTCAATCCTGACGACCCACATGTGGTGTTGGACAACTGGAGGAAAGCGATTGATCGATTTCAACAATTTCCATTGGAGGATAATTCTTAGGGTTCATTGCTGCTTTCTTCCAGGATAAGGAAGGACATTTTAGCATAACTTTCAATTTTCAGCAAATCTCATTCTACTATTTATTTGGTTGTCTAAGTTAACTGAAAATGTGGGAGATCTCGTGCCCCGATGTTTTTTTCTGCGGAACCGTTCTATTAAGAATGTTATTTAAAATAAATATTTCAGCAGAGTTAGGAGGTATGCATAGAACTCTGGTATCACGTTTTAGTTTTGAAACCAAAGAAATGAACAAACATGACGTAAGATTGTGTGCCATTTCGAAAATCTAGTGATGCTCCCACATTTATTGTAAGTGGTAGTCAGTCTAGCGGCAGTGAGGATGATTGCTTTGTACACTGCCACAACAGATTGGGGATCGGTTGCATGCAAAAATATTGTTTCCAGAAATATTGATGTACCATAATATTGTGGGCAAAAGATCGAGAAGGGCATATAAACAAGAATAGATGATAGTAAATATGTACTGAACTATATGCACTTAACTTCTCCATATAATGGTCTTTAATAGTTTGCCACAAAATTATGGCAGGTTGGTATTTTGGAAACCATTTTCTGGTGCAATACCTTGAGAATAACCTGATAGATCACATTCCTAAAATCAAATCTAGAGGCAAGAAAAGCATGGCCACTAATTTCAAGTGACCTGTCAAAATAAGGGCCCCTATTTACTAAAGTTGTGGTGGGTGTTTGCATAATGCAACATGACACAAAAAGCAGTGTCAATTTATTGTCCATTTTATAGCACTGCGTTTGTTGTGATGAATAGTGTTGCATTGCAACAGAGACCTTTGCAAACGTTTCCGCCTGTATAGCCACCACAGATAAAACAACAGTATGTTAATGAGGCTATATTTAATTAACATATTTTTTCCTCTCTAAAAATCTAATAGCTGCAGTTTATTTTTTTTCAACTAGATTCCTCTCTTGTACTCTTAAAACAATAACTAGCAGTTAGCCCGGCTAAGTGTATTTATGAAAACTATTGTTTTGTCTAATAGAGCATGAAAAGGTGGCATTGCACTGTCCCTGATCTAAAGCCAAAGAGCCATATCCTAATGGCCTTCCTTATTTATACCAGAGGAGATATGGGAACCCCTGGGAGGCAATTTCTACAAGGATAATCCAAGGATTTGCTTCCTGGATTATAGATTTCTACAGGAGAGGCGACCAATCTCAAGGAATGTCCGACCATCATAGAATTTCCTTTTCATCAAAGATTCCACTATACTATTCTGTTACTGGTATGGGCCTGGTTTGGGATTTAGATGTGTATATTTTGATACAATAAATCACAAGATGTTAGGCAAACTGGAATTCACTTAGTCTAATGTTTTCAGGCAGCAAGTGTAGGCTGCCTCTGCAATCATATTTATTCAGAATTGTAGTGTGAAGAATATATGCACTTTCTGTTTTGCACTTCCGACTTCGAAATTCTAAACCAGGCACTTTAGAGACTATGCTTTAAAACTAATATGTGTTTGGAATGTTAGCTGTCTTCTGGTGCAGTCAATACGCTGGAATTGAATGCCATTGTAAAATATACCACAGTTTCTGTTTAGCACTTTGCACTTTGAAAACTGCACAGTTTGATAATGATTTAAAGAAAGTGCGTATATTAAGATACTTTTAGTCTTCTTATTTTGTATTATTGTTTGTGTTTTATTGCCCTATATCCTGCAATGAACCAAGAAACTAAAATAAAAAAAACTAAAAAGTGAACAGCCTCATTATGAAGCTGGTGGTCCTAGGACCGCCAGCCCGGCAGTGACGGTTGGACCGCCGTGGCTGCGGCGGTCTGACCGCCACATCACAAGATAGTCGGGCGGACCTGCCTACAGAATGCCATCACCGCCAGGATCAAAGATCCCAACGGGCTGATGGCGGTCTTGGTTGTAGTCAGCCACGGCTGATTACAACCTTGTTCTCTGCCAGTCTTTTCATGGCAGTTTCTCCACCATGAAAAGACTGACACAGAACAAGTTTAGGGGCACACAGGGGGGGCCCTGCACTGCCCATGGCCAGCACCCTGTGTGCAGGAACAATGCTGCTGCACCTTTCCCACAGGACTGATGGGAAGAACCTTGGTTCCCGCCCGTCAGCCAAGTGGGAAAATTATACTAGGCCCTGTGAGAAGACCTCCATGTCAGTGGCGGTCTTCTCACCAGGGGCTGGCGGGCCGACGGTCAGCCCGTCTACCTCGTAATGAGGCCCTCAGTTTGTCAATATATTTTGAGATCTTCAGATCCAACACCATGGCACTACAAATAACTAAATGAAGGGAGAGTGAGCATCCCAATGGGGCACACACTTTAAGGAACCTGGGTGAATTCCCACTAATGGGTGTGTGTGTGCTAGAATTCACAGTGTAAATGTGTCGCTTTCTGAAACTTTGTGCTCATTTTTATTGTACCACAGGTGACAAAGGGTTGTTGTCATTTATAAACTCATTCATTTTTTTGTTTCATTTTTGTTATTTGATTTTTTTCAATATGGAATAATATGTTTGTTTCTCCTTATCAATACATATGGTTAGTTACCTAATTGAAATATAATAGGTCTGCCTTGCATAGACGTTTATTCATTTCTAAGTATGTGAAGTTGTTCTCTTGTGGAACTTCTTTATGTTCTCTTCATCGCCTTTGCAAATTGGCCCCAAAAATATAAAATGGGAAAAATTGAATATTTAGGGATGATGCACACTTTCACTAACTCTATAGTGTACTAATAGAAAGTTGGACATTTCTGGGTCAACACTTAAAGGCATTTATTTGTAAATGAAGAAGTACATCCGGGAGTAGGATATAACACACTCAAAAATGTATTTGTGAATCAGCCACAATGCATGCTTAAGCATCAATTTGGAGACCAAAGAGGATGTTTTATCCCACAAGTGGATCATATGGATGCACCTTTTAAACATGTTTATAAGTAATGTGCATTATTGGTGTAAAAGTAAATTTTATATAGATCCGAAAAACCACAACTACAGTATTTTGGTACAATAAATATAATGTTTGGATTTACCTTTACACGGGCATTTTTATAACATGTTTCATAGGTGACTTCAAAGTTGTATCACATGGGATTGCGTGATTTTCAGTAGTGCAATGACAAAAGCAGAACGTCGACTACTAAAACATAACGAAAATATTAAATTCCTTGTAGTATGTATTATGATGGGTATTCCTGAAATACTTAAAAGCCTCATACTCACATTTGTATGGGGATTTTGTAAGCAAATGTGCCATTTTTATTATATATTTTCTTAGTTCTAATAATGGGATTTGACGAAGTTTTAAATTTAATGTTGTAACTTGGATCTGTTGTGGGATGTGTATTTTGATCAATCTCATGAATCATTTTGAATCTTTTTATGTTTTTATTTCTATTGGTTCTGGAAATAGGAACATTTTCTAAGAACTTGAAAAAAAAGTTAATTAAAAAAACAATATAAGATTAAGCACTTCTCAATCTATTTCTCTGACAATGTGTGCTTTTTGAGACCAAAAAATATGTTTTGATTTTAGCTACTTTTTTTTAGATTAAGACTGTCCCAACAGCTTCCCGTTAATAAAGCTCTGCAAAAACCTCGCAAAAACAAAACAAGCATTGGCAAAGCCAAAAGGTTGGCAGCTTATGTAAGAATAAAACATCCATAATGTCACCATGAGATTATATAATTAAAGTTGCTGGGTATTACCACTGTGTTTCAGACCCACCTCTTTCTTGAGGGCTTTAAATGCTATTGTATTTCCCAAGAATCTTTATGATGTGAATGATCTTCACTTGTGAAAAGCAGGTGACCAAACTGCAAGAGAACTATGGCTAAAATAAATTGTTACTGCCGGCCTATCAGCTAGGGTTTGGGGAAGGTAGCCCTATCTAGATTCTGCAGGACTGACATAGACTGTTCAAATACACCCTGCAGCACAATGGACTGCAAACTGTTTAATTCTGTTGATTAGAACCACAGCAGATATTAACCCCTTTACTTCTAATGTTTTTGTGCACCCTACCCTGTACCATTGTTTTTTTTAAAGAAATTTTTGTTAGGTTCAAAGACATGTATCTCTTTGGATTGTTTTTGCTTTCATACAAACTGTATTTTTTACAGCATTTTCATGGATATGTGGCAAAGCACCCTCCACATCAATCATTGCACCCTGAGGATATAATAAAAAATCTGAAGATTTGTAATTTTTAAAGAAATTTGTTTCATATTTTATTGCATTTCTCAAATGAACAAATACATATGCTGGCACGCTAACAAAGAAAATGTTGCCCTGAATGTCCAGAGTCTGAAAACATGAAATATATGTGAATTTTCCTATAGGATGTGGTCTGCCCAACTAATTATGTCATATCATCGCAGACCACTCAATTATGACAGAATCCTTGTTTATGGTGCATTATTTATTCAATGACATATAAGAACTTGAGTAAATGGAAAGTATAAATAATATATACTGTCTAATTCTGTACATTGTAAGGTATGTACTAATACAAGCTAGACCTTCCTCACATTTATTGGCTAGGAGTTGATCATGATCTCTCAGATTTTCCACATTTTTCCCCCAAAACTGGTAACTCTTTCCTGTCTTTCTTACGCAACAACCTATGTCTGCCAACACTTGACCCCCATCTGTCTTTTCCTGGGTCACTTGAGTATGATGAATAAACAATATGTGGGTTTTCAATGTGTTTGAGGTGCCCACATAAAGGGTGCAGAGCATTCGTGAAATTTCAAAAGCAACTTAACGTGAAATTGATTTTTAACACACCTGTATTTTGTTCACAAACATCATTTCCGGGCTCTGTGAAAACCTATCACACATATATATTTTTTATATCTGCATATCCAAAGGTTTATTTACTAGGCTGGCCTGGAGAATACCTTAAACCTGACTTTTTCACATTTTCAACAATTGTTATCCAAAACATAGTAGTTTCCTCCAATCTTCGTCGTGCAGGGAAATATCCTGGCAATGTCTTGACTGACCTCTGTTTACCCCTGTGTCACTTGAACATGGGTATGTCAGGCATGTGTGAGGTTTCAGTGGGTTTTTGGGTGGCTACACGTGATAAATTGGGTGCCTAGTATTACGGAAATGTCAAAAGCACCTGCAAGAGAAATACCAGTTTTGGGAAACTCTCATTTGTTTACAGGTCTCTTCCCTTGCTTGTATGAAAACATAGCACACTCATCTAGTTTTAAGAAGCACACATTAAAAAGGTTCCTTTTCTGGGTGCCAAACTTTGCACACTCTCATGGTCTAGCTAGGAGAAGGCATTGAGCATGATGTTTGTCAATATGTCTTCTAACTTCCCAAAACATAGTAACACCCTCAAGAAACATAGCCCTGTCAAGGCCTAAACCACATCTGTTTCCATGTGTGCCCTGAGCATGGGGGCATCAAACATTTGTGGTATTTTCAATGGATTTGGACAATCCATAAGCAAAAAACTGGGCTCAGTGTGATCCAGAAATTTCAAAAGCAACTATGGGTGAAATGCTGATTAAGGGTACCTGTCGGTTGGTCACATGTACCTGTCTTTGACACCCATGAGTAAGGTACCCTACCACAAACATACATTTTGAACATCTACACATAGTAACTTTTCTGTCACTGGATGCTGGACCTCCCTTACTCTGATTGGCTGCCCAAGCGAACATCTTAAACATCATGTTTTTCAGATTTGCAGCAAAATTTCCTCCAAGATTGTAATTTCCTCCAGGATTTCTCACCCAGGAACATATCACTGCCATGTCCTGACCAACATCTATGCTCCCCTGTGCATCCAAAGTGTGGGGTACCAGACATGTTTTGGTTTTCACTGGGTTGGGAAAATATCCTCCCACTAGTGACCAGAGAATGTTTTTGAAGAGGAATGTCCGTAGGAGATTACTGCAGTATTTGAGCCTCAGGTAAGCCGGTACCTAAACAATCCATCTAACCTCAAACAATTATGAAAACTAGAGCTCAAGGGTGCATGGCTAGCTTGAAGCCCGCACCTGCATTTGCTAAACCAGGGATTAAACCAATTGCAATTTCTTTACTATTCTGTGTCAGGAAATTCCACACTTACTTATGACTGCTACCCCTCTTGGAGTATAGGCCATCAATCAGGACTCTCCAGCCATTTCTGTCTTAGGCTTTTCTTTCAACATAACTCCAGGTGTAGCCCATCTTCTTGCGGTCACCACAAGACCTCAGTGCCAGGTTCTTCTTAACCTGAATTTAGCTGAATGAAGGCAGTCCTTACTTTGCCGATTTTTTTTTCATGTCAGTGTCTGTGCTGCTCTGCTTGTCTATGACACCGCCCAGGTGGATGAAGGGCTCAACCTCAGTGCACCTCCTGCAAGAGTGAGTGCAGTTGTGCTGGTGTATTAGTGTTCAGGATCTTAGTTTTCCCCCTGTGGATGGTGAAGCTAAGTTGTACTGATGTGACTGCCACATTATCGGTCTTCTTTTGCATCTGCTAATGGGTATGGAATAGTAGGGCCAGGTAGTCTGAAAAGTCCATGTCATTGAGCTACATTCAAGGTGTCTACTGGATCCTTTTTTTCTTCCTGCTGTTAATGTTTGTATGCTCAAGTCAATGGTCAGCAGGAAGGGAAAAGGAGAGAGCAAACAACCCTGGCAGACTCTAGTCCTCACTTTGAAGCACTCTGTATGCTGTCTCTTATGGCCTATCTCGCAGGTAATTCCTTCATAAGCATTCTTGATGATTCTTATTAATTTATCTGGCACACCGTAATAGCAAAGGAGTTTCTTTGTCCACCCTGTCAAGTGCCATAGATGAAAATTATATAGAGGTGAGAATCCCATTTCAACAACTGCTCAATGATGATGCACAGTGTTGCAATCTGGTCTGTGCAAAATCTATTTTTCCAGAAGACAGCATCCTGGTCTCGCAACTGAACATTAATGTCCTTCATTCTTTGCCTAGGGTTGATAAAAGAGTTATCCCTCTGTAGTTGTCGCAGTTACTCAGGTTACCTTTGTTGGGGATCTTGATGGGATATTCCTCCTTCCAAATGTGGGGTAGAGCTTGTCTACTGCTGTTTCAGTGTCTGGCTTCAGTGTCTTCGCAGGAATGTTGCCAAGTCTTGTTGCCTTCCCATTTCTCAGATGTTTGATGGCTTGCTGTATTTCTTCCTTGGTTGCTCTGCTGCAGTTGATTGGCAAGTCCTTGTTGAATAGTTGTATGTTGGGTAGAGGCTGCGGCATAGGCTGATTCAGCAGTTCTTGAAGGTGCTCCATCCATCTTCGTTGTCAGCCTTCATTACCCATGATTATGTTCCCAGGTTTGTCTTTAACAGGTCTTTCTGGCTTGCCGTATCTACCGGAGAGTTTCCTCATTATGTTCAAGTTTCCATGGCATGCTGCTTACTGGGCTGTATGGCAAGACCATTGATGAATCTTTGCTTGTCTGCTTTTAAGCTTCTCTTTGTTTCCGTTTTGGTTTCAGTGTACTGTGCTTTAGCTGTTTCTGCTCTTGTTTGGCTGGTGTTGACAACGGCTTTCTTTTCCTTTCTCTCTTGGATTTTGCAGAGAGTCTTGGTGGAGATCCGTTCTTTATGCTGCTGTTTCTTAGGACCCAATACCTCCTGGCAGGTTCATGTCACTTTTTCTTTGATCATCTCCCACTGACTTGCTACTTGCTCTCTGTCATTTTCTAGTTCTTGTAGGACTTGAAACCTATTGCTGAGGGTGAGTGAATATTCACTCCATTTCTATTCATCTTTGAGAATGGTTGTGTTATATCCCTGGTGTCGGTTTGCCAATTCCATTCATGCTTTTTTCAGCCTGGCCATGACAAGGTGATGGTCTGACGCCATGGACGCTCCTCTCATCTATCTCATATTCTGCAAGGACCTCCAGAATATCGTGGCAATGCAGATATGGTCAATCTAATTCTATGTTGAATGGTTTGGTGACCACCATGTTGCCTTGTGTATTCTTTTGTGTTGGAATACACTGCCGCTTGTCACCAGACTGTTCAGGGCACAGAGATCTGCATGCCTTTCAGCATTCTCATTCATATTGCTAATGGTTGCCCATGACTTCTTCATACAGGGGGTTGTCCAATCTTGGCATTGAGGTCTCCATCAGTATGGTGCTGTCTCTTACGGGGCATTTCTCCAGGATGGACTGAAGTCTGTTATAAAACTGTTCTTTTTCCTTTTCATTTGTAGGTGCATAGCACTGGATAACATTCATACTGATCCTCTTTTTGTTTATGTGGAAGGTTGCTGTGATGAATCTGGGACAGTGGGCTTCCTATCTAATCAGAGCTCAGTTGGCTGCTGGCAATAGCATCAGTGCTACTTTTAGCGGGTGAATGTAAATGCTTCCAAGACCCAAACAACCATGCAGACTCTTCTTGGCAATCCAAAGACAGTGTTTATTTACTGTTGCAACAGGGAGAAAAACACTGCAGACTATACCTCAGCCCTGCACACCCTGCCTCTATGGTTTTTCTCAAATGCGTGTTCACTTGCAGGCCTTTTTATACAACTTACACACTACCTTTTTACAAATAGTAAATAATAGTTAACTTGCAAGTAATAGATTTAAAATGGCAGAACACTCGAAAACATGGGACCCCATAACCCTGAATTCCTGAGCTAATACAATGCACGTTCTTTACTATACATTTAACAATGCTTTATGACAGGGTATTCTTTGACCCATGAATGTGTGCGTGCTTTATGGTAAATATGATTTATGTGAAATGTGTGCTGATGGCATTGTGTGTCTCAGACCTCGTGTGCTCAGAATTTGGTCTCTTCCCTGCACCCATTGTTTAATCATGCGTGTGTGTGCTCTGAGCTAATTCAATTATGTACCCACTGCCTTATCTGGCTGCAGTCTGTTTGTAGGCAAGGAGAGTGTGCTGAGGGACTCGTGTGCAGATGTTGTTAAGACTGCTTAGGGTAAGTTAGACATGAGTTTGTCTTTAACTGAAAATCCTTTCATGTCTCATATTCCATTATATCCTAAAATGAACCTTTTACCTTGCTCATGTTGTGGTTGGGCCTAAACTGGTTTCTAACAATGAACAACTATGTGGTTTCTGCTTGGGCTCGATGCTGCATGATTTTTTCAGGTTTCATGTCAACTACAGTGCGTTTATATTTTACATTTCCTACAACATTCCCCGCTCTAGTTGATATTTCAACTACTTCATCTAGATCTTGTTCTGCCTTGGGTACCAGGTGATACATGTTGCCAGCAGAATCCACTACGTGTGTTGGTGTCCTAATTGAAAACCTCCCTCCCGCCTTAGTACCTATTCTCCTAACACATGCTAAAATTGCTTGTATTATACAGTATACTAGTAGCAAAATCACAGTCATTGGTAACAGAGCCCCAACAGTACCAAAATCCAGGATGGTAGTAATGCAAACCAACCACTGAGCCACCTATCTGGGTCACCTCCTTCATCTACCATCTTAGTTTGTAAACTGTGCAGTGTCTGCATTGCCTTTGACAAAGTTCAATTTTCTGCATCATTCGCTGGGATAAAAGTGCAGCATGCAGTGCTTATCTTCTTGCAAACCCCTGCCTGCATGGCTGTCATAGGGTCCAGTCCTTAACAGTGTTGCAGCACCATTATCCTTAGGGCACACAGGTTTTTCTTTATTGCATTGAAACCATCATTGGTGGTGTTATTGACCTTAAGGAGCTCCCACCTTGTGATCTGGAGCCAACAAGCTGTTGCTTTTGCTTTGACAAATGTCAAGTTGCTCCCAAAAAAAAGTTCAGCATCATTGAACAGTGGATACCCTTGAGGAACTTCATTCCAGGTGCTTCTGCCATAGTACTCTGCAGTTCTCTTCCTTTGGTTGTGATATAGTGATGTTATTGAACGGCTTATAGGGTGTTTATGCAAGGCGGAAATGTTTATTCCATGTATTGCCAAAACTGGAGCGTACAAAGTTTCTATGGAACAAATCGTTCTTCAGTTAGATGGTAACTGTACATACAGCAGTTCTTCACACTGCCAGAAGAAATCCACTTCAGAACCTTCAACGATGGTAGTGACAGTATCACATCACCTCATACCTGGACACTCTCTGAGTAGTCAAAGTGGTCTTGGCTTTCTAAATGATAGCAAACACAGCATGTTCTGCATAAAGCATCAAGGGTGCCCCCATAACTATGGGCGTGCTCTTCTTTACTTCAAAAGCTGCAGTGGCTAGAGCTTGATCACAGGGATTGTGTCCTTTCATGACTGAGTCCAGCAGTCCACTGAAGTATGCAATCGGTTTGTGCCCTAGTGGTTACTTCTGTGTGAGGGCAGCTGACAGAATAGATAAAATTCCTTGGAGTACCAAAGACTGGAGCATTTGTTATTTCATTTTTCATTTTTTTTAAAAGCTTCCTTCATCTCTGTGTCCATGTTATCTTGTCTTCCCTATCTCTTGCCTGTTTGATAGCAGCTAACAATGGGGCTATTAGCTTGCTATACTCGAATACCCCCTGTCTCACATAGTTACAGAGGCTGAGAAACTTCTGCATTCCTCTCACAGTTTCTGGTTCTGTCATTTGCTGAATGGATGCTGCCCTTTCAGGTGTTACACACCTAACAGCTGCTGACAGTAATTGTCCTAAATATTGGACTTCTTCCTGGCAGTACTGAATTTTCTCTTTCTCCACTTTGTATCCTCTGTGGGCAATAGTGATCAGAAAAGATTTAGGGCATGATTACGACCTTGCAGGATGGGATACTCTGTCACAAACTTGACAGATATCCCGTCCACCATATTACAAGTTCCATTATATGCTATGGAACTTGTAAAATGGCGGGCGTGATATCCGTCATGTTTGTGACGGAGTATCCCATCCACCAAGGTCGTAATCAGGCCCATAGTATCTCTCCTGCACTGCTGTTCAGCAGGACTACAGATCAATATGTCATTGACATATTGCAACAGTCACATGAAAAATTTGACAGATCATTCTTTATTGTTCCGTTGAACACACTGGGGGACTCACAGTACCCTTGGGGCAAAAAAGAGTAGAAATACTAAGTCCTGCGATATGAGAACTGTTAGATCTGGCATCCTTGGTGTAGCCTCCCCTGTCTTTTTGCCTCTGCTTCCTGTGTTTTGACTGTGTGCTGGACTTTATTTTTGCTGGTTTTTGGTACTCTAGCCACTTTACCACTGCTGACCAGTGCTAAAGTGCAAGTGCAAAATGAATGGTTATGTTCAATTTGGCCATTAGATCTCTTCCTAACAAATTTGCTGGGGCAACTGGTGAGAACAATAAACAGCTGTCAATCTATCTTCCTCCTACTTCCATCTCCAATAGCTTGGTAAAGGGAACCCTTATAATTTCCCTAGAGAATCCCTGCGTGTCCATCGAACTGTTAGAAATCGAAAGGCCTCCCTCTCAAATACATGATTTTGTTGTTCCTGTATCTATGAGGAATGCATATCTCTTGTCATTGATATACACCATCTCAGTGAGTTCCTCATATGGCCTGTGCTTTACTGACAAGACTGGAAACATAGAAATACTCTGTGGGTACCCACATTTTGTGTACGCTCCCACAGGGTTCACTTGGAAAGGGTTTTCCCGCCTTACAACTACTCCTCCTTGTCCACTTTGAAGTGGGATATCTGAGAAGGGTGCTTGGTAGCTCTACTGAGGTGGTCCCTGCTGCAATTGGGACATTCCTGGCAGAGGGTGTCTGGGGTATGTATGTAATTTGTGGGCTTTTCTGTGGCTGTGCTGTTATATTTCCTGATTGCCCATAAATTCCCATTCTTCAGTTTTGTTCATCCCACCTCTTCATGTTGCAGTCTCTAATAAGATGCCCAAACCTCGGACATTAATAAGATGCCTGATCCCTTTTTGAAGGACCCATCATACATCTTCCTACTCCTCCTCTGTTGCTTCCGTGTGTCCTTACATCATTCTGCTGCTGTGGGTATTGTCAATGGGTGGCCCCTGCCACTACAGCACCTTCCATTGTTCTCTTCTTTGCTAATTTGTGCTGCACCATTTTGGCGGCTGTGCTGCTTTCTCTGCCACTTCTTGTTTATTTTTCTCTTTGTCTTGCTTTTTCTTGGAATAATGGATTATGTGTGCTTGAATTTCAGTCCATGGCTGGACTTTCAGTGCCACTATGTTGTCTAGGCTGTCCTCCATGTCAGAAGGCATCCCTTTCTTGATTATAGTATAGAACAGTACAGCATTACCTCCTGTCACTTCCCAACCCTGACCTACTTCCTGGGTCCATTGTTCTTTCATCTTATTTATGTATTGCATGGGATCCTCATTTGGTTGCATAGACGTGAGGGATCCAATATCTGTTCTGTCGGGGTACATTTTCCTCAGCTGCTCCCACACTACTGATCTAATCGGATTGAATGGAGACTCATCACACCTGATATAAGTGAGGGTCACATTTCTAATTCCAGGCTTTTGAAATACTGTCTGTTTCATCTCCTATGAGGGAACTGCCAGGGTGATACCTGCAGTTTGTTTCTCAAATGCCCTAATCCATTTTCCTGCTCCCCCTGTAAGCAGCAGCCACTATTTTCTGAGGTTTAGCTTAGCATTTGTGGCCAAAGAGCATAAAGTGGTGCCCCAGGTGCTTACATATCAGGGGCAACTGTTGTAAAGGTGTAGTGGCACACTGAGGATAGTGCTGTCTGGCGTACTTCTGCCATATACGCAGACATTTCCTCATGTAAGGGTAGTCCCAATCAGGGTCACCCTCACCATGCAGGATGCAGTCTTCAGTATTTGCCATGTCATGTGGGTCAAAACACCTGTTTTTTGGCCAAGGACTCATCTGTGGAGCTAACCGCTTGGTCCAGTATACTAAGTCATCAAAAAACGGTATGACGAAATGTTAGCTACCTTCTCCTTCAGCGACGGTCTCACTGGGAGTGAGGCTTATGCCTGGGCACTCATTTGCTGTGCTGGTCTATTTTGGAGTGTCCCCCATCCCCTAACCTCGCAGGATCCTATTCTGGGGTCTGGCTGGCCATTGGTGCTCTGAAATTGTAACTGCCAAAGCTCTGTGGCTCGGGGCTCCCTACTTCTAGGGCGCATGTCTCACTCTCTTTCCCTTGTATTAGTTCGTTCAAACAGTCTCCATTAGCCCCTTGTGCAGTCTAAATCAATGAGTGGTCCCTCTTGGATGCCATACATAGAAAGACTTACTTCTCGAGTTTGAAGAAATTCACCCATACTCTCCACATGCTAGTGTTTGGTTATTATCCTGTCTGATAACTTCCCAAAACCTCTTTGAGTTTGTCCTATACAGTCATCATCGTGCCCTTCTCTCCTTACTTCACTTGTCTCTCTCCTACTCTGACTTTGTGATAGTTAGTCCTGCACCCTCTCTGGTGAGACTACTACTCTCCCTTCTTCTTCTGCCAAGGCCCTTCATTCCTCCTATGTTCCTGTTCCCTTCCTTGAGATACTGGCTGTTGTGTCATATCTACAGTCCAATGCAGATAGTCACTCCACCCTGCATGTCCCTTTGCTGTGGGGTGGATACCTGTCCTCTAATTACTCTAACTGCAGTATCAGTTCCTGATTAAATATGTGATTGGTCATCACTATCCCCTGAACTCTCTTCTTCGCTCTTATTCTGCTGGGGAAGGGCATGATCTAGATGCAATACAAGCTACGCCTCTAGTTAACCTTAAAATTGAGGGTACCCTATCCTAGTTTGCTGTCTAGGAGTGCTGGCCAATCTTGGCTTTGGTGTGTGTGGGGTTACCTTGGGGGTAGCTGTCAGGGAGTGTGAAGGGGTCCCAATCTCAGGGTTCTCGAACCCAACTGCGGCTTTTTGCAGCAGCACTAGTGGGTAGATGCTGAACACTGTGGGTGCGGCCCTCATAGGGTTATAGTACTGTCTCCATGTGAGGAGTCTTTTGAATATTCACAAAATACTTTCCATAAATCTATGGTTGCTTCTCTTTTCTTTAATTTGGGTCCTGTATATTTACTTCGGAGGTACATGACAACATGCTCAATTACTTAACATTGAACGTTCCGTTTTTTTGGCCAAGGATACATATTATTTTGGGTGGCTTTAAACCACTCCAGACCATACTCTTGGAATTTATTTTTGTCACTGCGAAATACCTTCTCTATAAGCTCTAAGGGGGATTCAATGACTAGACATATCTTAATACTTAAATTATTATCTTTTCTGTTACCAGATTAAATAATTTTAAAGTAGACTTACACAGATTTTATAGTGGGAGTAACATTGTCTACTCCTTCTATTTATTGGTTCATTACATTCTACTTTTCATTCTGTTTCCCCAGTTCTACGGACACATTGTAATATAAACATTTTGTTGCATTCAATGTTTTCTCAAAACAATAGTTTGCACATTATACATTTTTGCACAACATCATCACACTACGGCCACACTCATTCAAATGCATGCGCTCACCTTCAGTCACACCACACAAAACAAAATTCTACTCTAGGGCAATAATCACAACTCTAAACTGCTTCACCGTAAATGCAACTAGCAACCGCTGACTTATTTCCTCTACACCCCCAGGAGATTCACTTCAGACCATACATTTTAGAAACCACAGAAAGACTGTCAGACATTAGGTCCAGGATGGGAACTTTGAGTACTCAGCTGTTAACTGGGGGTAAAGGTTAGCAACACCAGCATTTCAGCTGTCCCTCAGTGTCAAATGGAGCACATCTTGGCACCTTTCAATTTCAAAGCCTCTTCCAACACATTATTGGGAATCACAGGTTAACTAGTTATGTAGGCACCTTGTTGATTGTGCAACACATGTACACAATCCTCCAATAACAAAAAAAAAAGAGTTGCATGCAGTACCTCTTCTGTTTCTTATCTTTCACATACATAAAAATACAACATAAAATTCTATTCTATCTTATTTCAACATCTGCATTTAACATTGCCAAGAAGAATGCACCTAATCACAACCCAGGGTTGTAGGAATGTCCTACAGGATGGCAATCCGCTTTGTCCTTACCCTAAAGAGATGACTGTCCCTGGATCCTTCCCAACCCCTGGTGCACAGGCAGAATTTCAGTTCTGCTTACCTCATCAAGGGCCAGATGTATTAAAATGAATTTTGATATGTAACAAGTCCAATTTGTGATTCTGTAAATTGTTACCCAATAGCAAATTGGATTTGCAACTACATACCGATTTGGTATTAGAAAGGGGCGTGTCAAGGGCGTCTCTTCCTAATACTGAATCACAGAGGTATGTATCATTGTTTTGTGAACGTGAATGTGGTCGCCAAACAATCGCAGTTACAACCAATTTCAAATTGGTGGTAACCCATTCGGAAAGAGGAAGGGGGTTCCTTTTGTGAATGAATGCGAAAATGTTTTTTAAGAGCACTCTTAAAAAATGAAAAGAAAACTTTTCATTTTTCATTTTTAAACGCATCCCGTTTTCCTTTAAGGAAAACGGGCTACATTTAAAAATAAAAAAAAGATTGCTTTATTGAAAAGCAATCACAGACATGGTAGTCTGCTGAGCCCAGCAGGCCACCATCCCTGTGATTGTAGCCATTCACAATGGCTTGCAAATTGCGGCCTACCTCACGAATATTAATGAGGTAGGTCCATTTGCAAGCCCTTGCGAATCGCAGTATGAAACTCCTGGAGTTTCATTCATACCAATAGCGATTACTTAATTGCGATTTGCAAAAAATCACAATTAGGTAATCGGCATTGGATAAAATGATACATCTGGCCCCAAGAGTGTGTTCACTGGTTTCTTTGCAGTGGAGGGTAGACGGTCTTCCGGTGCTAGCCATTAGGTGGGGGGGGGTGCAAAGGAACCTCCTGAGGTAGCTCGCCAACTGTTGAGGGGTGAACGTAAATGCTCCCAAGACCCAAACAACCACGCAGACTCTTCTTGACAATCCAACAACAGTATTTAATAATTGTCACAACGGGGAGAAAAACACTGTGGACTGCACCTCAGCCCTACACACCTTCCCTCTACAGTTTTTCTGAAATGCCTGTTCACAGACACGCCTTTTTATACAATTTAACACAATACTTCATTACACATAGTAAATACTAGTTAATTTGCAAGTTATAGACTTTAAATGGAAAAACACTCATAAACATGTGAATTCCTGAGCTAATTCACTGCACGTTCTTTATTATACATTCGACAATGCTTTATGACAGAATATTCTTTGACCCATGAATGTGTGCATGCTTCATGATAAATGTAATTAATGTGAATCGTGTGCTGGTGGCACTTTGTGTCTCAGACCTCGTGGGCTCAGAATTTGATCTCTTCCCTGCACCCATTGTTTATTCGTGCACCTGTGTGCTCTGGGCTAGTTCATTTATGTATCCATTGTCTTATCAGGCTGCAATCTGTTTCTAGGTATGGAGAGGAGAGTGTGCTGGGACACTTGTGTGCAGATGTTGTAAATGCTTAGGGTCAGTTAGACATGAGTTGGAAAACCCTTTTATGTCTTGTATTCCATTATACACTAAAATGAACCTTTAATCTTGCTCGTGTCAGTATGGGGTTAGGCCTTAACTGGTTTCTAACTATGAACGATTGTGTGGTTCCTGCTTCGGCTCGATGCTGTGCGATATTTTCACATTTAATGTTTACTACAGTGCATTTATATTTTACATTTCCTACAACATACTACCCTAATGTCTGGGGCGTTATCTTTCTCATGTCCAGAATACATCAACATTCCTCTTGGAGCCAGTATTTTCTGTCTGTACTGTGTCCATCTGATCTTGTTGATGTCAAGCAGGTCAAGATTGTTGATTTTCTTCTCCACTGCCATTTGGCCTGTTTCATGCATGTTCCTCACATTCAATGTCCAGATGGTGATGGCTGTGGTCAAAAGAAGGGAGCTTGCCTTTGAGGCTTCCCCGGTTCTCTAGCTTTCACCACAAGGCATAATAGATCTCTGTGAAGGAGATTCATTTCTCTCCGAGGCCAGGATGTCTTTTGGCTGACATTTCTATAGTAAGGAGTTTTGTACATGGTGGAATAGCTATCCCCATGCATAACCCTCCTCCTTTCGCAGCTGGGCTTGGGACCCCACAGCTTCTGAAAACTGTGAAAAGTCCTACTATCCAATGTTTTCCCAGGTCTCTCAAGAAAACAAGTATCCTCTAATGTTTGGTGTGGCTATTAAATGCAAAAGGAATAGACAAAAAACTTGGCCATATGAAGACCACATAAACCTTACATTGACTTCACACGATCACAATTTTGGCCTGTTCCTAGTTATTACCATAGGCCCACCACACATGGGTCTTTTTATTGGTGAAATTGTGGAATCGCTAGGTTGTGTGATATTTACTGTTCTTCGCAAATTCCATAGCTTTCTGTCCGCAAAATGTGATTACATTCTATTTTTATTTTTAAACCAAAGTTTAATATTTACAGGGCATTCTGGGTAAGTAAATGTGATGACATCCTTGCAAGCCTCAACACCCTGGACTCCCTCAGAGTCTGCTTTTCAGAAATGCCTGGAGGTGGTAGAATCTTCCAGGTGCCAGAAGACCCCAGGCCCAAATACAACAGCTTCCCATACCTGAGGAATCAACCTTAATCACAGCCTTCAATGCCATTCCTGTGTTTGCCAATACATCTACCCCTAAATGTGATACACAGTTTTAATTAAGAGAAGTGGTACCCTATACCTGATACACAGTTTTAATTATGAAGAGTGGTAGAACGTTCACTTTTATCCCCTGAACTTCTATATTTCGTCTTTCTATTATAAATCAGCTTCCCTATAGTGCTTCTCTTGTGATAGGCTTCCCTCAAGTGCAAATGGTTGAACATTTTTCATTGAAAGCAGGGTAAATTTTGCGTTTCTGCTAGCGTCATTGTAATGTTTATCTCAGAGCCCGCTTGAGGGCTGCAAAGATAGTATGTGTGCTGTAATTTATGATAAGGTACAGTCCAGTACTATCTTCTCAGACCACACAGCATTTTGCTAGTTCTCTACACAAAGACAAGCTTTACTGGCTCAATTCTTTTGAGTTGCATAGTCTGCTTTAAAATGAGTGAACAACAGTTTGCAATTCTACAGGTCCAGTAGCTTTCCTGAAGTATTTCATTTGAGAGCAGTTGTATTTGGGAGGCGCGGTGTGGACCCTTCGTCCTTCTGTTCAAGTAAAGAAGGAAAATCTGGATGCATTCAATTAACCTGTATTTAATCGGTTGTGTTTTTATTAATGTGGATGCATGAGAATTGTGTGCTTTAAATATTGTCAAGAGCGCTTTGCACTCTGACCTTCCGTAAGATGTATTTCATGAGGTGCTACACAGTGTACCTATGCTGTTTCTTAGCGCTGCAAATAAGAATATGCAGTACCGCTGGACGTATGGCTCTCCTGCATTGCATCTTTTGTAAACAACCGCATTTAGAATTCTGGATGATTCCTTGCCCCTCCCCTTCTAGTAAAGCAGGCTCTTATAGGCATATTGAAGTTACTCGTATTTATTGTTTCTCTGTTAGTAATGTTTAGGGCACTATAAACTGTCTGTTTTAATTATTGTCAAAAGTATTTGTAGTCTTGTTAGTAGAGTTTTAGCTTGTGCTACAAATCACACCCAAAATGTTTTTAAGCATAGTAAATAATGTTGTAAGTGCTTATTTTATGTACTCAAATTACCGATCTGAGGAAGAATGGAAGGGAAAATCAGTTCTTGAGGGATTCAAACTTGTGCACTGCTATTAGTGGAAAGGATTTACCTTATTCCGGGCCACTGGCATTATGTAGCAGGAGAGGGCCAAATTATGCAACCGAGTTTAGTAAATTATGTAGCATAATGTGGCACATTTTGTAATAGTATTACTTACATTTTTACACTTGTTAACACTGTTTGGGGATTGGTTGCACCTTATTTGTAACAGTATAATATCCACATACAACAGTAAGTGATGGAAAGGTGACCAGTCGACTTTTGCAAAGGGCCTTCCACTGCGTGGCTACACACATCAGTACAGTTTTAGTAACTTTTTAACCATTTGAGGTAGTAATAAAAGTTGTTTTGTTAAAATCTGCAGAGTATGCAGCAGATGATGGATTATGTGGCATATGCAATAAATCCATAGTCATGCAAAAAAAAAAACGTGGCCGCATAATGTCATAATTCCTGTGGAACTGAACTTATTGAGCCAAACCACTAGAAAGACCTATTTGCTCTGCCAATGCTTGTTTCCCATTTATATTCACTTTTTAATTTCAGCAATTAGTTCTTTGGAAAATACTTCAGCAGGTCACTCAATTTACCATTTGCTGGATTAGAAATTGTGTTTACTTTTAAAACTCTATACGTTTCTGATATCTCTGTGGGCCAATTCTCAAAAGGCATTTTCGGGTATAAACACACATTTTCAGCTAAACATGTCTTCATTTATGACATTCAAGAATCTATAAAGGGCATTCTGCTCTCATATATGGGTTAACTACTGCATATTACGTCTCCACAACTGCAAAGAAGTGCAAAGGTTAACCTTGTATGTATGTGAATGGTCAAGCATTCAGAAGTTTCAATCCACCCCTTACCCACCTCGGAATTGGTGAGAGTTTTGAGGGTTTACTCCACCAAAGAGCTGGAGTAACGCTCTTTACTGTAAGGGGAAGTGAACGGTTAACCTCAAAACTTAGAAGAGGATGAGAAGAAAGGTTTCTCTGTGGAAACAATGTTTTTCCTGGATAAAATAAAATGTGCACATTCACATCAGTACCATTTCCCCAGTATCTAAGCTTACACTATGTTGAATTATGCATTAGGGAAAAGGGACCTTAGGGAATATGTCACATGACATTCCTAGGTGTGTGATTGGAAACCTGCACCTGGCATAGCTTCCCGACGTTCAACATGGATTATTTATGTAGTCTAAAAAGTAGTAACTATACACAAGATCATACAAGTAAGAGAAATTCCAAACAGCATCTAGGGCCAGATGTAGCAAACGATTGCGACTCGCAAACGGGCCGAATCGCAATTTGCGACAGTGCTAAATCGGAAATGGGATGCAAAAAGCCCATTTCCGACTCGCAAAAAGCGATGGGACCCTTTTGCGAGTCGCATCCGGTGCAACACCATTTTGCGACCCGCAAATTGCAAGTCGCAATTTGCGAGTCGCAACCATATGCAATTGCAACTCGCAAATTGCGACTAGTTGCAAAAAGCCCAGTTTGCATGTCCCATTTACCACTAACTCAGAGCAGGTGGTAACCATTACCAAAGTATAAAAGGGGACCCAGAAGGCATCTGGGTTACTCAAGATGGCGGAGATATACCTGATAGCAGTGAGGAGGAGAGTCTACGCGGCCCAGCAGAGGAGGAGGAGGGGCCAAATCCAAATCCCAAAGTGCAGTGTCAAGGTTCCTCAGGGCATTCCTAGATGCCTTAGTCACGCACATGTCTCACTTCATATACTTACCAAGGAATGAGGCAGAAATGAACAGCACCAAGCTGGACTTTTACCGCATTGCCCACTTTCCTCATGTCATAGGGTGTGTAGATGGGACACACATTCAAATATGCCCCCCCTGCTAATCTGGAACACATTTTCCGCAACAGGAAGTGTACCCACTCACTCAACATACAGGTTGTTTGTGATGCCCATTATGTCATCACGGACATCGTAGCTAAGTTTCCTGGCAGTACCCATGACTCATTTTTAGGCATAGTTGGATACATCAACGCCTGGAACGTGGGGAATTTGGAGACGGTTACCTCCTAGGTAGAGCCACAGATACTTGCAGACATACACACAGGTCACTGTGCACGACAATCTGGACTTCCTAACCGTGTACTTTTGTGCCCAACAGGTGACAGTGCATATGCTCTCAGGCCTTGGATCATGACTCCGTTTTTAACACCCAGAACTGAATCAGAGAGGCAATACAACAGTGCGCATAAGAGGACCAGGAACCTGATCGAGCGCACCTTCGGACTGCTGAAGGCAAGATTCAGATGCCTCCACCGCAGTGGAGGCGCCCTCCAATACACCCCCATTACCGCTTTCAAAATTGTGGTCGCATGCGCCATCCTCCACAACATCGCCATCTGACGTGGGCTACCTCTCACCCCTGCAGACCCAGATCCTGATGATGAAGAGCAAGAACAACCACATCGCCATCATGGGGATAGGAGTCTAGCTAATCAAGGCAGACTGAGACGGGACCACATTGCAATGCAATATTTTGGACGGTACGTGTCAACTCCCACCATACTCACCTATTAACCATTTGTTAAGTGGAACAAAAATAACTGTTTTATTAATGTCATGAAGAAACTATATACAAGTTGAAATTGTCCATGGGCAGGAAAATGCCAACCAGTCATGTGGCACATTAACGCCATGTGCCACATTAATCTGTCCTGGCTGTTATCTATGATCTCCTGCCCCTCCTGCCAGCCTGGCTGGTCCCTGCTGCGTCCATGATGCTGTGCCTACCACTCCTCAGCACCCTACTGTCAGTGGCAGAGACACTGCTCACTGTTGAGCCCTCCTCCCAGGTGTATTTGTTAACTTCCTGGCTGTGATGTCATCATCATGTGCCAGGAAGTGTTTCCAGAGTGTTCTGGTATGCTTTCTGGAGTGTTCTGCTGCACCTGCAAGCAATTTTGAAGGTAATCGCAATTTGCGACACCCACTCGCTAATTGCGAGTTCGTTTTTTGCACACTCGCAAACAGCGACCTCGCAAACTGTGGACTCGCACACAGCGTTGCGAGTTCGGCTGCGAGTCGCAAAATCGGATCGCTTTTTTTTCTGACATTCCAATTTTCGACTCGCATTTTGCGAGTCGCATCAACTCGCAAAATGCGAGTCGCAATTTTTATTTTTGCTACATCTGGCCCCTAGTTCCTTGCTGAGATACAGGAGCACAGCTCCTTCTTCTCACAATACTTCTCTCTTCATTGGATGCATTATGAATGCAAGGAACTGTGTGTCAATGTTGCAGCAAAGAGCCAGACCCACACAAGCACCCAACTCTAAAACAACAATAGAAGAAGTGAACCAGGAAGGAGGAGGGACTATAAACAATCCTAGTCCCTCCCCTTCCAATTCTTAGTTGCTGGTTCATTTAATATGTTGGTGTTACAGGAGTGATGGTGATGGGCTGAATATGAGCACCAGGCTGCTTCGTTTAGGAGCTTTACAGTTGCAAGAAGGGATTGGGCACTGGTAAACTCGCCCCTAAACACCAACATCTTAAAAAGAAGAATAGCACCATGCAGGTGTGGGGTCAGCTGTAATTATGTAATCGCTAAATATGTAACTAGGACATCATAGAGAAACCCTTTCATAATTGATATTGTTAATGGCAAATAGGATCATAGGACTGATACATTCATCAATATAGTATCAGAGAAACACCCCTCTTAGTCCGACTGTAGTCTTATAATGCTTATGAACTAAAGAAAATGTTATCAGGCAGTCACAGAATCAATCAAGGAGGAGTACCCCCTGCAACCAGCAAGACACAGTTATATAGTATTTTACACACACGCTTTCAATGTTAATCATATTGTTTTGGGGCACAAAGGGAGTACAGAGGGCTGAGAGACTGAGATCCTAAGAAAGAAGGAAGATGACCTTTAGTTATTACAAGAACGCAACTTTTTTCTGATGAATAAACTAAACAACAATTCGGACGGTCGGTGACTCAGTGTTTACGTAGTGTAAAAGGCCATTTATTTAGGACAGGATTGCCTATTATTATACATAAGATTGCACATACTCAACTTCAAAGTAACTTTTAAAACCCCACCCCTTTGAAACTTCTCCCTGGTCCTCCTTTTCACTCATTCCCTCAATTTGCCTCTGTTCACCCATCTTCCACTTCAATTTACCCACACATCCCCCTTTTCCTTTCATCCCCTGCCTGCTTTGGGCATTCCCCTCGCTATCATCTTTCACCTGATTCTTTCTTCCCACGGAAGGGTGGCCAGGCCCGCACCTAACTCTCCACCCTCCCACATTTACTGCCACACAACCGCTGTCAGCAACCTACCCTAACT
Source organism: Pleurodeles waltl (assembly GCF_031143425.1). Lineage (NCBI taxonomy): Eukaryota > Metazoa > Chordata > Amphibia > Caudata > Salamandridae > Pleurodeles > Pleurodeles waltl. The sequence continues at coordinate 311,499,776 of NC_090442.1, forward strand.
GGCGTTCACCCAACACCCACAAGATCAACACAACACCCCCATCCTGAAACCTTTCCACATGTAGGGCGGGTGGGTGGCCAATCTTCTGACCATGCGATGGGCTGGCACGGAAGAAGCCGATCCCTCTCACCTCATCCTATTTAACCCCTTGTCCTATTCCCACCCCCACGCACCCTATCCCAATCCTGTCCCCTTGACGCCACTTCCCATCCCGAAAGCTCCCGGGGAGAGACAAGACTGCGTCTGCTCTCCACGGAGCCCTCTATTGGGACACAGTCAGTGACACAGTGTTTACGTAGTGTAAAAGGCCATTTATTTAGGACAGGATTGCCTCTTATACATAACATTGTACATACTGAACTTCAAACTAACTTTTAAAACCGCACCCCTTTGAAACTTCTCCACGAGTCCTCCTTTTCACTCATTCCCTCAATTTGCCTCCGTTCACCCATCTTCCACTTCAATTCACTCACACATCCCCCTTTTCCTTTCATTCCCTGCATGCTTCGGGCAACCCCCACGCTATCATCCTTCATCTGTTTCTTTCTCCCCCTGGAAGGGTGGCCTGGCCCACATCTGACTCTCCTCCATCTACTGCCACACATCACAAACCCATTAGGCATTTTGCTGCCCAAACAGCGAGCCCACTGTAACATTGTAAAACTTTACACCTTCTCCTTGAGCCACATCCTTTCCCACCAAAACTCCCCCAAAATTAAGCGAAGCTCCATAATGTAATATGCATTGCCCAACTGGGATAGGTGAACACCATCAGTCCTGAATAGCCCTGCCTCCTCTTCTGTAATGTCCTTGTGTTTCAGCACCTTAATACCATGCGCCCAGCAGAAAACCCTCATTGCTCTATTGAGCTTCCTCCAAGCCCTCTCCATAGCCCCATGCTTCAGCACCCCTCTCCACTTCCTCCTAGGTACAAACTCAGTCCATACTAAGCAGGTACTGTGCAGCTTCTGACAAAGCAACTCCAGATCCCATTGCATATGTTGCAGTAGGGGGAGCCCCGAAGGTTTCACCAAGTCATTTTCCCCCAGGTGCAATAACAGAAGATCCGGACAACCCCAATTTGGCATCATCGATGTTAGAAAAGGAAGCATGTTGCCCCACCTCATTCCGCTCTTCCCCCACCACAAGACTTTGTGACGGCTACTCGGCAATCCCAATGGACGTCCAGAGATTGGCCTCTCTGCATATTTAGCTCCCCAATGTATGAATGAATGACCGACCATCCAAGTGACCATCTTCCCACTCCTGGGGCCGGCCACGCAACTTACAAAAAGAACACATTTTAGCACAACATCCATGGATCCCCCCTGCCATCTTTATCCCAGCCACTGCACCATACTACTCCTCCGTACCTGCCCCACAAGTCAAGACCTCACATATCGCTCACAGCATGCAGACCTCCACCTATCAATTTGCCGAATCTCAGCCCAGTCCCAATCTAGATGAGCTGCTGCTGTAGCGGCCCTATTGTGAAAGAATGAGTCCCATAGCACTGGGCCTATCTCCTGATGCTTCTCGGCTCCGTCCGCAAAACAGCCAACAACTGGAATGATGTGAGCTTCTCGCCATTCCCATGGCTAAAAACGCCAGCCCCACCTGTTGCCCATTGTGACTGAAAACTGATCCACTCAACAACCGGACAAGCCGCTGTATCCCCACCTTTCTTCAACCACACCCACTTCCCCTTTCCCAACTGATCCGTCTTGGACTTTCTAAGCCACAAGTCCAAGCGCCCCCCTCTCAGGCATATTTCACCCACTTTCACACCTACAGACCTACCAACACCCAAAAGCTCAGACACCTGAAATGCCTCAAAAAACATTCACACCATGCACAGCCTAAACAACGCAAGTTCACGAGGGTCATTACAACAAACCAGCAGCACATGCAACAGTTCCATCAGTAGATCAAATGTAATGGGTTCCCTTGCCGTCTTGCCCGTCCCATCTCTAGCTCTACCCCACCCTTTCAACAATCTACCTAGAATATCATCCTTTGCTGGGTCACAACTGAAAAACAATTTCCCATAAAAAGACACGCCAGCCAACTTGCCCCTAATCATTGTGGACGACAAACCTCTTTGTATCAGAAACAAGACAAAACGAAAATTTCGAGCTTGCAGCATGGCATCGCTGCACCCAAAAATCCCCATCCAAATATTCAAAACTCTGAAATTCCAACCATGCCAAACGATAACTCTTCCGAGTTGATTCCGCTAATGACATTTCCACAAGCCCAATGATCATCATGCCCCCGACTCCCAAATGTTTGCCGGGACCACTGTCTTGTGCCGCTCTGCTCCTGGAACCAAACTCCAAAACCATTCCCACTGTGAATGAGGCAGGGAATCTATAATAGCATTGTTCACCCCAGGAATGTGCGCTGCTTTAAAAATGACATTTAAAGATAAACATCTGAACATAAAACATCTCAATAAACACAACACCCTCAGGTCCCTAGCCCTCTGTCTGTTCACCAGGTCTACAATCATCATGTTGTCCACGTAAAAAACTACAGTTCTGTTGGCAAGTTCGTCTCCCCACACAGTCAGGGCTGCCGACAGGGGAAAGAATTCTAGAAAAGCAATACTCCTGCCTTGTGTCATCCAATGTGCGTGCTACTGGTCCGTACACCACTGACCGCCCCAAAAAAGACCAAAACCAGAGGCCCCAACTGCACCCGAGAAGATTTGCACCCGCCAGATCGTGTCCTCCTCCCGAAAAATCATGGAAACCCCACTGAACTACGCTAAGAACGTCTCCCACTCTCTGATGTCTTCTCTCAGACCCACCGACACATGAATCCTATGGTGCGGGAGGGAGGCACCCGACATAGCTAGTCCCAGGTACCTGCAAAATGTTCTACCCCCCCCCGATTACCTTACAGGAAAAATTGAGGAAACCCAGGAGCTGTTGTGCCGTGGGCAAATCAAGCTTATCCAAGAACCTGTCTCAAAAATTCCAGAATCTCTGTCACCTTTCCAACCGGCAATTGTGCCCCTAACGCTTCTGTGTCTAATTCAATCCCCAAAAATGTCAAAACACAACTGGGGCCCTCTGTTTTTTCGGGAGCCAAAGGAACCCCCATCTCCTGTGCCAGTCCTTCAAATCTTGCCAAAGCCTTCCTACAGGACTGGGAGCCAGACTTACCCACAAAAAGGAAATTGTCCAAGTAATGTGTCACCTCCCGATGCCCACACACTTTCACAAAAACCCATTGGATGAAAGTACTAAAAGCCTCAAAAAGCACACAGGAGGAAATGGCACAGCCCATCGGGAGTACTCTGCCCACATAGATTGCCCCATCTAGCTGCATGCCCAGTAATGCAAAATCCTCAGTGTGAATAGGCAGGATCCGAAAAGCTGCTTCAATGTCACATTTTGCTTGCTCAGACCCCCTGTCGCACCCTCGAACAATCCAAATGGGGTCGTCCACTGAAGCGCACACCACCTTCGTATCTTCCTGCGCGATTAAGTCATTCACCGACGCCCCCTCCGACCAGGACACGTGATGGATGAGACGAAACTCACCGTTAGTATTTTTGGGCACCACACCCAGAGGTGAAATCATCAATGTTTCCAGAGGCCATTTGAAGAATGGACCCACAATTCTGCCCTCTGCAACGTCTTTTGTCAGTTTATCCGCTACTATCCTAGGCGTTTCTTTGGCAGACTGCAAATTGTCTGCTCATCTCTTCTGTCTCGGCCCTTGATAACCTATCCGAAACCCTTCTTTGTACCCCACTCCAATTTGCACACTATGGCGGTCATTCCGACCCTGGCGGTCATGGACCGTCAGGGCTGGGGACCGCGGGAGCACCGCCAACAGGCTGGCGGTGCTCCCAAGGGCATTCTGACCGCGGCGAACAGCCCTGGGGAATCCTCCATGGCGGCGCAGCTTGCTGCGCCGCCATGGGGATTCCGACCCCCATACCGCCATCCTGTTCCTGGCGGTTTTGGCCGCCAGGAACAGGATGGCGGTATGGGGTGTCGTGGGGCCCCTGGGGGCCCCTGCAGTGCCCATGCCAATGGCATGGGCACTGCAGGGGCCCCCGTAACAGGTCCCCACCAAGATTTTCAGTGTCTGCCATGCAGACACTGAAAATCGCGATGGGTGCAACTGCACCCGTCGCACCCCTTCCACTCCGCCGGCTCCATTCGGAGCCGGCATCCTTGTGGAAGGGTGTTTCCCGCTGGGCTGGCGGGCGGCCTTCTGGCGGTCACCCGCCAGCCCAGCGGGAAACCCAGAATACCCGCAGCGGTCTTATGACCGCGCAGCGGTATTCTGGCGGCTCCCGCCGGCCCTGCGGTTACCGCGGCCGGCGGGAGTCAATATGACCCCCTATGTCCCTTTCCGGCTACATGCGCAACCATGGCAGCAAGAACTCCAGGTTAATTGGCGTAGGTGCCCTTTGGTGCAGGAGCGCCTTGCATCTTTCTACCCCTGGCTGTTCTCCACTGCTCTGCTGGACTGGTGAGCGAAAAGCACTGCATGACTGGGTGTTTTCTCCCGCATTTGGAGCACTCATGTTTGAATTTACAAGGATGTCTCGAGCAGAAACCCTTATTAAAGTTCCAACATGCCCCTGAGGTAGGTATCTGGGGTCGCTGTAGGTTACCCGGTACCCCTTGGGCGGGACAGGACTGAAAGGGATTGTACACCACCGGTAGGCCACTAGCGGTATACATTGATGCTGCGGAATGTGATGAAGCCATCCACTGCATCCATAATTCTGAGTCTACATCCCTCCCAAGGTTTCTCAGGATTCACGCTGACGCACCCCGAAATTCCTCGGCATAGCTCAGCCATGCGAAACCCCAAAAATGCATTTGGGTTTTACATATAATATTCATGTATTTAAAAAGCGCAACGGCGCTGTAGGGAAATTTCTAGCAATAGATACTGGCATATATCAAAAAGACTGAGGTCCAATTGTCCATAGTAATCGGTACCCTGGGCAGTCCAGCTTACTCCCACTACTCTTCCTTGGAGCCCTCATTAGCCTCTATGTCTCTATGCAGTAGTTTGAAAACATCTACATACTTGTGTCGTCAAATCCTAGCCTTCATCTTGTCAGCCACATGGGAACTTAAAGGCATTGCAAGGCCCATATAGGGAAGCCAAGCCGCATCTTATGCCCCTCTCTGACCTTGTCATCCCCCTCCTTACCGTCTCCAGTCGATGTTCCCCCAATGGCACCTGCAGCAGCCGTATCCTGTATTGCCGTTTGCTTACCGTCCCCAACCTGTGCTGTACTAGCGCCAGGTATGTAATGTATTGATTGATCACCTACTCCTATGGACTTGTGCGCTTTAGTCACAGCCGTATCTTGACCCTCGCCCCAAACAGACCACCACTCTCCCTTGCCTTGAGCACCGGGAACCGTTCCCTTTGATGCTGTCAGAACCTGGCGACCACGCTTCTCTTTGTGTGCTGCCGCCTGTACCGTCCCACTGTCTGCATGTTCCTGTAAGACAGAAATTGAAGAGGGGATTGCGCCGCTCTTGCGCCTTTTCTCCCTCCCTTGTTCGCCTCTCACCTCGCATTTGCGTATCTCCCTGTCTTCCCATTCGTCCGACTCATCCTCATAGTCAAGTTCCACCACCACCTCTTCGTCCATCTCACACTCTTCATCATCACCCTTCGCATCCATCGCATCACTCCACTCGTCCTGAGCTCGTCCCCCATGGCGTCAACCATACTTGCGACCCGTACGTTCCTGCAGTGTAGAGAAGGCCGCCGAAGACCCCTCTATTGCTTCAGACCAACGTCCCGAGGTTGTTTTGCGCCCCATTGGTGTTACCTTCATTCTGCCAGTCTCTTTTACTGGCGTAGACTCTCCGCGCCTCCCATGGCGTGTGTGCCACTCATGCCAATCATGCGGCCAGCCCCCATGACCGCACAAGCCTCCTGGCTACTCTCCCACTCCTATGGTACCCTGCCCTGTCCCAGGTCCCACCATGCCCCCTGACCCCGCTTTGCCTGCCTTCCTCTTGGGCCACTGCTCTATCCCTAGGGCTTCTTCCCTCACCCTGCATAGCTGGGTCCACCTCTCCTCCATCTCGGCAACAGCCTTCCTCTGTTCCCTAATCCTGGCCTCTATGTCCACTGTGGACCAATCCTGTGCCTCGTGCTGCCCTGCTGCCACACTTGAAGGTGCCTCTCCAATATGGCCCTCAGTGTCCCCTTCTTCTCCTCGCCGCCCACCCCTGCCCAAGCCTCCAGTGCCCTACCCAGTCCCACCACCAGGCCCGGTCTGCCCACCCCTTTGGCCTTCTTTTTTCCAGGGGCCCCTCCCAAGCCTGCAGACCTGGCCCCCTCCCTACCCACAGAGAGGTCTAAAGGAGAGCTGCCCTGATAGCAGGGGCCAGCCACCGTGCCCTCCTGGCCCCCGTGAGGGCCACATACTTGCCCCGCATTGTCTAGCCCAACAGGGCCCAAAATGGGAAACATCCTGAACAACTAGGTCTAAACCACTGCTTGCCTAAACCACTACTGCTAAACAACTAGTCTCTACAACTAAGTACTGAACAACTACTGTCTAAACAACAATTGTGCCTGAATAACAATTGCCTGAACAACTAATTTTAAGGTAAGGTTTTCTTTTTAGTTTTCATGGTTTATTAGTTGTTTAGAATATATATATATATATTAGTTGTTCAGGCAATTGTTATTCAGGCACAATTGTTGTTTAGACAGTAGTTGTTCAGTACTCAGTTGTAGAGACTTTTTAGTTGTTTAGCAGTAGTGGTTTAGGCTATAGTTGTTTAGGACCTAGTTGTTCTGTCACATATTCCCGGTTTGGAGTCTGGGGGGGGTGGACGCGCTGCATCCCCACCCCGCTGATTTCTTTCTTTTTGCCCATTTGGGTGAACCGCAGGCTGAGATAGCAGCAGACACTCCGCTGGAGGCCACGCGCATGGGGCCCGTCATGCCGACCCAAGCCTGGTCTAAAACACCAGGCCTGAGTAAATCGGCATGGCTGGCTTCGCCGAGTCCCGCACCGCCCGCACCGCAGAAGCGTCGTGGCTCTGAGCCATGCCTCTTGTAAAGCACACACATCCTCTCCTTCCTACTTACTGGGACCAGCCAATCTTCCGACTGCTCGAAGGGCTGGCACAGAAAAGGCCGGTCCCTCCAACCTCACCTTATTTAACCCCTTGTCCTCTTCCCACCCCCAGGCACACTAGCCCAATCCTGTCGCCTTGACGCCACTTCCCCTCCCGAAAGCTCCTGTGGAGAGACTAGTCTGCGTCTGCTCTCCACGGGCCCTCCATTCTCACCTCAAGAGCCAAGGCGTGAAAGAGAGGATCCAAATTTCATAGACAGGCATTTCCATTGGGATAAGTTAGCATGAGCAAGAAAACATTGTTGCGCCAGTTCCAGTCACACTGATACAATGGTTTTCATTGACAGTAGTTAATCAGAACATCCTAGCCACTAGTCAGTGGAATCTTCTAACCCTCATGATCTGGCATGAAACTTTGTGAAATGTAAGCTATAATTGCCTCCGTATTCAGAAGTTGAGCAAGCTAATCATTACTTTCTCTTCTGAATAGTTAAGATGTGATACAGACACTCTACAAACCACAGATGGGCATTTTTTTTAGGCACAGTTAGCATGAACGAGAAAACATGACTGTAGCAGTAACACTTATGCTTGGGCAATGGTTTTCATCGACAGAATATAATCAAAAGATGCTGGTCAGTGGAATCTTCTAACCCACGTGCTCTGATATTTGGCCTGGGGAAATGTAGACTACAGTTGCCTGCTTCTTTATCAATACCTACCAAAGGGAAAAAGGAGGAATTATTAGTTCTGCAAAATCTCCCCTCTAAATCTCTTGTATCACACCACTTGGTTCTGGAGGTCTATGACTGATATGGGATACATACTGGTTTGGTGCCTGAGAAGGGTTAAGTATATTATCCTTCAAGTGATCCATAAAAAGGATACTGGGACCTTACACAGACAAGGTGGCATTTTTCGTCATAGGGTCCTGTTCCTCACCAAGGACAGAGGTCAGCTCATTTTTGTTTGTAAAGCTGATCTGAGCCAGTTTGGAATTCACACTGCCACACTGCTCTACTTTTGACGGGCCAATGATTAAATGTGTAGATGGACCAGGTCGGGCATCTCCTCATTCAAGAGCTCGTCGGGTGTACAGTACAATATTAATCTGAACATTACATGCGAAAGCAAGTTTGTTATATATATGATTATTTGCAGATGTGGCCTATACTATATAGGGAGCACTATTAGACCACTCAGAATTAGGGCAAGCGAACATTTCAGAGCCTTAAGACAGGAAGATGATAGATACCCCATAGTAAACCATATGTTACACTGCCCTAAACAAAATAACACCTGTGGTTTCGAATTTTTTGGTTTTGATCACATCATCAGAGATCCGAGAGGGGGTAACAGGGAGTTAGCCCTCAGAAAAAGAGAATGTTACTGGATCCTTAAACTCAGAGCGGTAGAGGATGGACTTAACACTAATTTCGAAATGGAATACTTTTTGGGAGAGTAATATAATATCTATTTGGCCTGACATATGTACACTAGACCGTTTGTATTAATTGTCTTTAACCTGTATTAACTTACTATGCACAACGACATAGCACTATTCAATAGTACAATTCTAATTGCCTTCCATATATGTTATTGACTAAAGTGTATTAATGTGTTGGCTATTTTGGGATTTGGGCGAACCATTTAACTTTCACTGAACTTAATTATGGACAAATCTTGAATGTAATTTGAATATTGATCTGTTACTGGATGTATTACTCACATTTTTTACTGACTCATTAGCTCTTGTTAATTTCCTACTTTTTCTTACACATAGTGGACTTTGCATTTACTTATGGTTTTGTGACCTATTGGCAGATTTAATACAATTTGGTCTAAAGGGAATGTATGCATTCTAGATGCTTTCTCTTCGCTCCTGGTGGTCAGTAACTCGCTTTGAGACTTAGGTTTGGACCGAGTTGAACATTGTCACTTTGGTTTATGATTGGACTTACTTGATGATGCTTATAGTAATGTTTTCCAATACTGCCTTGGATCGGTTTCGATTTTTCATGAGAATATTTTATAAGGGACTTCCAAGATGGCGCCCGTTAATTGACGCGTAGTCCGTCTTTTATTTCCGCACTTCAGACGGGAAGACGTGTTTAAACTGCATCCGCTCCGGACGTTCTTCGAACGATGAGATTTTCAGATACTGGGAACGCCGTGGTTATAATCGCACCACGGAGTTCTCCTTTTGATTCCTAGACGATATTGTTGATAGGTGAGTGTTGCAGTTGGGCTGAAGTTTACGGAGATTAAATTAGGACATTATGGTCATTTGTTAAGATTGCTTACGTTTACTCAGTTAAGTTAATTACCCTTTTTTTTCCCCGTAATCTCGCAGATAGGGAATACAAGCAGATTCCTGTATGAGATGACATAATGTAGGACTTTATACACGTAATGAAGGTCAGTCTCACCTGGGGGGCTATACTTACTCTGTGACTATGTTAGTCAGTTTTAAAATAGTGTCATTGTCTGGCTTTGCAAATACACCTGGACCACTACTGAATATATTTTATGGTTATATCTACAGATTCTACTAGATAATGCTTGGAAATGAGTAGATTTCACATAAGACATACTTGATTATAAGGTATGCTGTTTTGGTTTAAATTTACTATAAAAAAATGTTGTACTCGGTTTGTTCCACTTAATTGGGGTGCATAGTGGGAGTTATCTCCCTATTTTCACATTGTATTTGTTTTTTGGTGAGTTTCGTTGACTCTTAGATTTAGGGGCGATTTCTCCCTATCTGTCGATTGTTCTATTCTTTTATGTGGAACAATTTCACACTTATGTTAGGATAGTTTTCTACGCATGGAAACTTTACTTTGTGTTTCAAATCCTACTTTCTCACTATTGAAAACAAACGATGATCCCACATTTTGGTATAACTTGCCAATGGGCATGAGTTAGTAATAGAACATTTTCTATTATATTATCTGGCACTCTAACTTACAGATGGCATGGTTTGTTTCTCACAAATATCACGAGAAGTTAGTTTAAGATCTGCTCTGAACGTCTAAATATGTTTTACAACAATGGTTTTTCTTCTCATATATTTTTTCCAGCCCTGATGAAGTCTGTGGGAATACATTCTCATAAGACGAAACACGTGTTGGCTGTGTTTGCTGTATATATTCTTGAAATTCAAGGACGATTTTCTTGTATCAAGGTGGACTCTGTATGTCTATAATTAAAGAACATATGAACTCTCTATGGTGTTATTCCACACTGAAGATTTGAATAATTACGTACCTTCAATTGTACGATCATGAGTGCCCTGACAACCTTTTAGTTCATTGTTAGTTTCCCTTGAAACATTGGAGGATTAAGGAAGATCCTCTTGCCAGGAGCACCGTGACAGATTTGGATTGTCAATATGATTTATGGACTCACTGTGAGCGCCCAATTCCTATGACTTGCTTCCTATGTGCTTTTGTCTTAAATTGTTGTTGTTGACATAGGGGTGCTGCTCCAGCCCATTTGCATTTCTGTTTATAATATATTGTATGCCTGTACTTTATATCGTGAATATGGATCGTGAGAAATTAGCAGCGGATATTTTTGGTAGTTTAGAGCAGACAGGTACTATACCAAAGTCATACTCAGGCAGTACCCAACACACCAAAATGGGGCTCCGAGACAAGTTTTTCAAATTAGAAAAATTGAAGAAACAGGAGGTATCCAAATGGTGGGATGGGGCCACCTTAAAACAATATGTAAAGCTTAACAGGATACCTAGAGGGTTAAGATCACATATTTTTCCCACTTTTGATGATCTCGACCCAGACTTATTAGACAATTGGGAACAAGAATTGGTGTCAAGTTCACTCAGACTTATGAATATTCTGGTAGAAAATTCAGAGAGGAAAGTGACTAAACTACAAGCAGAGATCTTGGAATTAGAAACAGATATTAAAAATATGAATATGGGAGAACCAACTGCCAAGAACTTTAGAATTCTGAATGATATTATTGAACAACATCAAAGTGAGATCACACAGAGAAAAGCACGCAAACTTAGACGTGATGAGTTGGATTATTTAACAGGTAGGATTTTCACCTTCTCCCGTAAATACGATCATCTAGTTATAAGTAATGCACCCCCACAAAACTATGATGCAGGTTCCTCATCCTCACTAAATAGTGTTTCTACTAACAACAGTGATATAAGTACTTGTTCCAATCTTTCCAGACAAGATAAGGTAGTACAACAGGGCACTTCTTCTTTTTTAGCAGAAGTTCAGAGGATAAAACAGGGACAATGGGAAGGAAGTCGACGCAGGGCAGACCCAGACAAACCAGGCGGGGGGGCAGAGGAAGAACACACAGACACAAGGAAAGGAATGAAAACAAGATCATGGAACAGGGGAAAATAGTTAATTCTGATAGTGACTCTATCAATGTCATTAATCTCTCCAGCTTGGAACTCACTAATCATGATTTTACTCTTCTTAGTAAGGGATTAGGATTCTGTCCAGGAGACTTTGGAGACTTTCAGAAAACTAAGATCGATTTTTTCAAATTTATTAGACGTTTGAAGTTAAAAAAGTACTTTGCTAATCACCTGGATAATAGGGACATTAGTACCCTAGTTGACGGCCATAACGAGGATCAACAGCTGTCCATTATGGACATTCATAATACGGCTACTCTTCTGTCAATCACGGACTGTGAACAGGATCCTACCACTGTAACTCGTATCTTATCTGATCTTGACATCCCAACTGACTCACTACAAAGTGGCCTGAGGAGAAAATCATCTTGGACACCTACCTTAATGAAAGATAACTGTATAGATACTTTTTTTAAGGTTGTCTGGCGAGATTTAAATAAATTGGAGTTAAAAAATGAGAATCGACAACATGTTTGGCATCAGAACCTTACCCAAGCAGAAAAGACCAATTTGAGACTTTTACGTACCAATAGGGAGATTACTATCAGAGAGGCAGATAAAGGGGGGAACATTGTGATTATGAACACTTCAGATTATGATCAAGAGATACATAGGCAACTTGAAGATGTTACCTGTTATGAAAAGATTTTGACAGATCCCATCCCTATACTTGCGAATAAAATCAATAGATTCTTACACGATTGTTTGGATCGCTTACTTCTAAAAGAGGAGGAATATATATATCTACGTGTGCACAGACCGAGAAATCCATGTATATATATACTTCCTAAAATACACAAAAATCCTACTTCCCCTCCTGGTAGGCCTATTGTTTCAGGCATTGGTGGTCCCACTGAGAAACTGTCGGAGTATGTTGACATCTTTTTACAACCTATGGTGGGTAACTTACCATCTCACATTAAAGATACCAAACACATTCTCAGCATATTAACGGACATTGCTTGGGAACCAGGGATGATCCTAGTTACACTAGATGTTACCTCTCTGTACACTAGCATAAACCACGAACAAGGAAAGGAAGCATTACGGCACTTCCTTTACAAAAGATCGGCAAGCCTTTACGGACATACTCAAATGTTAATTGACATGGTGGATTTGATTTTACATAACAATGTCTTTCTGTTTAAGAATGATTGGTATCGACAAAAACAAGGCGTAGCTATGGGATCCAAATTCTCACCAGCTTATGCTAATCTCTTTATGGGACTATATGAACAAAATAAGATCTGGAGCAAGGATGGCAGCAAGTGGATCGCTGATATACTCTATTGGGGTAGATACATCGATGACTGCTTGATGATCTGGACAGGCGATTTACAAGAACTCAACAACTTTATTGACTATCTTAACAATAATGAGTACAATATCCATTTCACTTCAGAACAGAGTACTACTAACATTCCCTTCCTTGACGTAGAACTTTTCATTTACAACAATAAAATAGAGAGTCGATTATATAGAAAAAGTACCTCCTGTAACTCTATTTTACATGCTAAGAGTGCACATCCGGTTCATCAAATCAATTCAATACCATATGGTGAGATGGTGAGGGCAAGACGTAATTGTAGTCTTGAGGAAGATTTTGGTGTATGCATAGATGACATGAGCAAGAGATTTAAAGCTCGGGGATATTCCACTCGGGTGATAGATAAAGCCCGTACTAGGGCTTTACATCTTAAAAGGTCAGACACATTGTCTAAAAAATCCCGACCTGGTGACACAATGATTCGTTGTATTGTCAATTACACAAAAACCGCCACTTTGCTTCATAAATGTATGTACAGACATTGGCATATTTTGACATCAGATCCTATGCTTGGAAAGGTGATTCCAGATATCCCGGTTTTCACCTACAGAAGAGGTAAAACGCTTAAGAACTTTCTATGTCCAAATTTTCGCAGTAAACCTAACCAGGATAACTGGCTGACTATCCGAGGAAAAGGTTTCTTTAAGTGTGGACATTGTGGAATGTGTAGATGGACCAGGTCGGGCATCTCCTCATTCAAGAGCTCGTCGGGTGTACAGTACAATATTAATCTGAACATTACATGCGAAAGCAAGTTTGTTATATATATGATTATTTGCAGATGTGGCCTATACTATATAGGGAGCACTATTAGACCACTCAGAATTAGGGCAAGCGAACATTTCAGAGCCTTAAGACAGGAAGATGATAGATACCCCATAGTAAACCATATGTTACACTGCCCTAAACAAAATAACACCTGTGGTTTCGAATTTTTTGGTTTTGATCACATCATCAGAGATCCGAGAGGGGGTAACAGGGAGTTAGCCCTCAGAAAAAGAGAATGTTACTGGATCCTTAAACTCAGAGCGGTAGAGGATGGACTTAACACTAATTTCGAAATGGAATACTTTTTGGGAGAGTAATATAATATCTATTTGGCCTGACATATGTACACTAGACCGTTTGTATTAATTGTCTTTAACCTGTATTAACTTACTATGCACAACGACATAGCACTATTCAATAGTACAATTCTAATTGCCTTCCATATATGTTATTGACTAAAGTGTATTAATGTGTTGGCTATTTTGGGATTTGGGCGAACCATTTAACTTTCACTGAACTTAATTATGGACAAATCTTGAATGTAATTTGAATATTGATCTGTTACTGGATGTATTACTCACATTTTTTACTGACTCATTAGCTCTTGTTAATTTCCTACTTTTTCTTACACATAGTGGACTTTGCATTTACTTATGGTTTTGTGACCTATTGGCAGATTTAATACAATTTGGTCTAAAGGGAATGTATGCATTCTAGATGCTTTCTCTTCGCTCCTGGTGGTCAGTAACTCGCTTTGAGACTTAGGTTTGGACCGAGTTGAACATTGTCACTTTGGTTTATGATTGGACTTACTTGATGATGCTTATAGTAATGTTTTCCAATACTGCCTTGGATCGGTTTCGATTTTTCATGAGAATATTTTATAAGGGACTTCCAAGATGGCGCCCGTTAATTGACGCGTAGTCCGTCTTTTATTTCCGCACTTCAGACGGGAAGACGTGTTTAAACTGCATCCGCTCCGGACGTTCTTCGAACGATGAGATTTTCAGATACTGGGAACGCCGTGGTTATAATCGCACCACGGAGTTCTCCTTTTGATTCCTAGACGATATTGTTGATAGGTGAGTGTTGCAGTTGGGCTGAAGTTTACGGAGATTAAATTAGGACATTATGGTCATTTGTTAAGATTGCTTACGTTTACTCAGTTAAGTTAATTACCCTTTTTTTTCCCCGTAATCTCGCAGATAGGGAATACAAGCAGATTCCTGTATGAGATGACATAATGTAGGACTTTATACACGTAATGAAGGTCAGTCTCACCTGGGGGGCTATACTTACTCTGTGACTATGTTAGTCAGTTTTAAAATAGTGTCATTGTCTGGCTTTGCAAATACACCTGGACCACTACTGAATATATTTTATGGTTATATCTACAGATTCTACTAGATAATGCTTGGAAATGAGTAGATTTCACATAAGACATACTTGATTATAAGGTATGCTGTTTTGGTTTAAATTTACTATAAAAAAATGTTGTACTCGGTTTGTTCCACTTAATTGGGGTGCATAGTGGGAGTTATCTCCCTATTTTCACATTGTATTTGTTTTTTGGTGAGTTTCGTTGACTCTTAGATTTAGGGGCGATTTCTCCCTATCTGTCGATTGTTCTATTCTTTTATGTGGAACAATTTCACACTTATGTTAGGATAGTTTTCTACGCATGGAAACTTTACTTTGTGTTTCAAATCCTACTTTCTCACTATTGAAAACAAACGATGATCCCACATTTTGGTATAACTTGCCAATGGGCATGAGTTAGTAATAGAACATTTTCTATTATATTATCTGGCACTCTAACTTACAGATGGCATGGTTTGTTTCTCACAAATATCACGAGAAGTTAGTTTAAGATCTGCTCTGAACGTCTAAATATGTTTTACAACAATGGTTTTTCTTCTCATATATTTTTTCCAGCCCTGATGAAGTCTGTGGGAATACATTCTCATAAGACGAAACACGTGTTGGCTGTGTTTGCTGTATATATTCTTGAAATTCAAGGACGATTTTCTTGTATCAAGGTGGACTCTGTATGTCTATAATTAAAGAACATATGAACTCTCTATGGTGTTATTCCACACTGAAGATTTGAATAATTACGTACCTTCAATTGTACGATCATGAGTGCCCTGACAACCTTTTAGTTCAATGATTAAAACTGTGTAATGGTAGATGGATTTTTTTTTTTCACTTCCCAACACAAGGTTAAAACAAGGAGTATGATTTGAACCTCTGTGGCATACGGGTCCAGTCAGCATTTGTCTGCCATTACAGTTGTCATTGAGCGTTTTCCAGGCTATGAATGCTAAGATTATTATATACATATATAAGATTATATAATGAATATGCCTTTTTTCCAGAATAAGTAGATGTAATGTTCCTGCCCCAGTTGAATAACCAAGAAGACAAAGCAGAAGTAAAATTAATCAAATTGCTTGGTGGGTGACATAAATAAAACCCTTCTGTATGTGTATATAACAGAGGCAAGAGTAGCATCTCTATAGTAATGCTTAGGTCAGAGCTTACATTAAAAAGGCCTGCTTTGCTTTCTTGTTTTGATGAATCAGCAAGAAGCTTTGCAGAAAACAGAACTTCAGGTTTGGGTTCTTCATGGCAAGTTCCTTGCAGATCCATCAAGCAGGGGCTTAAAAATAGAGGAACGCCCAAAAGTGACACTTGCCATTTTAACTTCCATAGTATTCTTTGCTCCTTAATACAGAATAAATGTCTGAACATAATTACACCAAACTTTACATGTAAACAGAACTTTACTAAAGAAATCGCCTTTCCTTGGTTTGGGGTAAATCCTGTCAGTTGTTTTCGTGAAATTAGCATTTTAACAGGGTTCCAGTTTGGGGATGGAGCGGTTAACTTTAAGAGGTATATGGACTGTTAATTAGGAGATCCTCTGCAGATCACAGCTAATACACAGAGTATTTGCAAATCCTATTAAACAAGTTTTTGCAATTCAATAGGTCTCGTATTTGCTTGAGTTAGAGCTATTGGCTTGTAAATTCATAACTGGACTTTTCTTGCCACATAAATTGGTCAACCCTGCCTCATAATTTGGTCTTTTCCTGCCACATAATTCCAGTGGTCCTGCATATAACTAAAGCACTTCCATTTACCTTCTTCCCCTATCTGCAGCAAAAAATTTAAATGTTGTCATTTAGCATCCTAATTTAAATCTGCCATGCTACTTCAGAAAAGTTCCAAAAGAATGATAATCTTCCAGCATTCATTTCTAAACATCAAGGAAATTATACTTTTGTGTATTTGATATCAAACGCTAAAGCAGCAGCCAGGTTCCAGTAAGATGATTAAAGAAGGATAAAAAACATCGAAAAATAAAAAAAAATTGTCAGAGTAGGCCGTAGGTTGCCGGTGGAAAGAACATCTTGACCATTGGGAGCATTATTCTTTGGGAAGCTTCTCACCCAAGGTGTCACAATCTGAAGTGACACTACAGGCAGCTGCTTGTAGCTGCCTTGAATGCAGGCGTTAACAGACCTCTCACTACGTTCACTTAACACTCATTCGTCTCAGTCTGTTTCAGAGTAGAAATTCAGGTGTTGAAGACGTACTCAGGCTCCTATGGTTTGCAGAGAGATAAAGATTGTACTTAGGAGATTTCTATTTTAGCTAGCACACCAACTTTCATGCCATCTCCTCATTTGACCTAGAAAGACACATGAATGCCTATCACAAAAAATGTGGTTTCATTTTAAACTGCAATATTTTTCACAAACTGTGGTGTCTTTAAGATCACATGTTCAGACTCACATGGATTTATGTCAGTCGTTATATCCACTAATACACCAAATTATGTGTCTTTTGCTTGATGCATCCATTTGAAAAGTGAGACTTGTGAGTGTGTGTGAAGTTCTGTGCAAGCATCTGTGGTGTCCACGTGACATTGGACGCTCACACATGTGATGTCCTAGTGCCCTACCATTAAACAATAACAGGTTTCAACAAGAAATTAAATAAAAATGGAGGAGGTAAACATAAAGCGTGGCGTGCCACGATGTAACAATGAAAGGAACTGGAACACCTCATGTGCTCCACGGATACGTGGTAGAATAGGGAGAAGGTGTGGCACAATGACTAGAGCTGCTGACATTGGAACTGAGGACCTTGGTTAGAGTCATGGCGTCAGCTCAACATCACTTAATTTCTCCATGGCTACAAAAAATTAATATGTCCTTGTGTAATATAGCTAGTTCTTATGTAAAGCCTCCAATACTTTTGAGTGGAGTTTGTGCGTGTCTTTTGCTTTATGCGTCTAGTTTAGAAGTGCGACCTGCAAGTGAGTGTGCAGTTTTAAGTAAGCTAGGATTTTTTAATGACACCGACATGAACAAATGAAATGGCTTTAAGCTCACAGTACAAGTATATCTAAAAGTATACAAGAGGCTGTACTCTTTCGCTCGAACTAAAAAACAAAGGCACACTATTGGACTAGGGAGCTTTTTCTGTCATAAGCCATTGCAAATTTGCGAATTCAGCAGAGAATTTGTGAGTTTGTTGCACACTGACAAAATTCTGTTGCAGCTGCCCTTATTTAACATAATGCACAAAGCTCTGTAATGGGAAAATTGGAAAAGGGGCAATGATGAACCTAGCCTGACCACCAGGCCCTTGTGGGGTTTCAAAGGGACCTCTGGCAGAAACAAAATATATAAAATACATATTTTGTTTTGGATTTTCATCTTTTATGCCAAATTTGCAAATTGTAAACCCTTTCTGTGACCCAAAGACATTCCTGGGTCTCTAGGATTTATGAACCAACACAGGATTTGCAATGGGAAAATTTTTATTTAGCACACTATGGCTGTGCTTGGCCAGCAGGCACACATGGGGGTTAGGTTTGGATCAGGTCCTAACCACAGTCCCATCCCTACTGCAACCCCTAATGCACTAGGCCAAAGGCCTTGCAAAGAGGGAGATGCACACAACTGCTGTATGAGTGTGGAAGGGGGTTGGCTTTTTGTGGAGTATTGTGCACCGGATCTGGCCGAAAACTAAATGTTGCTATGCACGTAGAAGACCATGTACAGCAGGGTTTGACCAACCACTGAGGGTTGGGTGCATGGTCAAAGGTCATTTGCAGACATTTCTGGCTATCCATCATTTGTTTGAAGCCTGAACTGTTACATGTGCTATGGGATCAATAAACCCCAATGATTTCAAAAACAAAGGTTATTCTGATGTTATGCTTAACTTTCATTATAACATATGTTTGAAAAAAACTTCAGAAGGTAAATAAATGCAAAATGAAACATTTGATTAACTGTGCCTACTTTGGCTCTGAACCCTGAATGAATAGGGCATAATATTTTATTGTCTGACATCTATTGTTCAAGTTTGTTCAAAATATGTCTGGCAAAGATCTTCCGGATATTGTGCACTAGTCTCATTGGGATATAGTTCACTGGCATGCTCCAGTCCCCTTTCCTTTAAATAGGCACAATTTCAGCCCAGCGCCAAGATGCGGGGATGTCTGCTCCATTAATTATGCCAATTGATAATGTTTTTATAAGGGGACCATAATTGTGGACCATGGCGAAGGAGATACCCTCGACCTTTATCTGGTCCCTGTGCTTTGCCTAGTTTTACTGTGCCTTCGGCAGCCATAGTATCAGCCATAGGAAAACAAATAAAATGCATCAAGAGTAGAGGCACAAGATCCATAAGGCTCATTAGAAACTGTTTTCAGGGAAGAATTCAGTACAGATACAGAGGAATAAAGGCTCTCAAAATGAAAGACCCATACCGTAGGTTGTATCAAATATATCAAGGTGATAGCTACCCTGTTTGCTACCATGTTCGATTATATGCCAGAAAGAGGTCACATATTTAGCCCTCAAAGCCGCCAAGAGGTCCATCCAGATGGCCTCATCCCATTTCCTTTTACTTTTGGTAAATATATACCTATAATCAGATCCAGGTTTCCTCATCCTACATGGAATGCAAGATTGGATCGCACAAATAAGAGACGTTTTGGTTTTACGGCTTTCCAGGTTATACTCTTCTTGCTAGCAAGAAAAATAGATAGTGAACCTCAAATGATCAATATCAGTTCTTGTAATTACTAAAAAATCAAGCATCTTATCCCACAGCTATATTTATAAGGAGGTAATTCATCCTACATTTATACATTTCTCACTTAATGGCAAACGATCTTCCTTGGTCAGATTTTAATCGACTGTTGCAGGCTCTCAAACTGTGGGAAAGAGTTAGTTGGGCCAGCTGAGCTGCACTTACAGTGGAAGGCACAAACAGAGGGGGGGTTCAAGTAAAGGAATACCCCTAACTTCATCTTGCTTTTTCATTACAGCATGTATACTTTATATAGACTCAAAGGTGACATTAAAATCTACACCACTTAAAAGGTGAGGCTTAGATCCTAAATTGGAGAAGTGCAAATCATGAAGAGCAATGGTTGGAGACTCCTTATTGTGAGAGTTTGGGCAATTATAAACTGATTAAAGGGTAACCTTCAGGCCCTGAAGTCCAGAAATGTTAAGGCCCAATATGTCAGGGAAGTAAATCATCAATAGTTTCATAGTACAATTCAATTATATCTTTACCCAAGAAATCCACCCACCCAAAGCTGTCCCTGATACAGAAGGTTGTACACCTATAAAAAATGTAGTGCAACCCATTCTATGGATAGGTTCAGTTGCCCATGTTTCCTGAAACATTAATACATGGTAATTATTTCCCATGTCAAGCAATTCCTGATCAAGTAACTTAGCACTTCATTCTGCTACATTCTAGGACAATAATTTAAAGGGCTGTTCCTTGGCTGGCTCCTGGGAAAATCAACAATTCCTACAAGAGGACACACTCAGTACTCTGTCTGTGGCCTCTCCTGGGCTGTTAGATCAATCAAAAGTATTGGAAGCCAGCACATTTGTAGTAGTTAGAGTAAGAATAGTTTTTAAGGGACTACTAGTCTTCCCTAAGGAATAATTATGTGAGCCTAGATCTGGGGAATGGTAATTTGGAACAGCAGGAATAAGGTAGTCAGTCATTTTCTTTCAATGCCAATGCAGAGGGACTAAATTTAACAGGAGATATTTTCTGTTTGAAAGATGCATCTTTTGGTTCAGATACAGACCTACTTGGTGACCAGGAATAAGCAGTGGGAAAGAGTTGTAACTCGGGGGAAAGGAGCGTGCATCCAAGGAAATTAGCCCACTGATTAAATTATGGTCTGAACCAGCTTAATCGTTTTATGCAAATCCCCTCTCCTTGACATTCAAAATGAATACACAATATTGGAATGAACGAGGGATAAACAACCTCGCTTTGTCCTGATCCAGTAGATGAACTTGTACTTTAGAGAATTACTATCTTCTCTCATTCGCTGTCCTAGCTTAGAGGTAATAACCATATAAACCGTGACTGCCCTGTTAGCATGGGCTCATCTTCCAATTACATTACTGCATACATCTTGTCTAAGTGTTATGCGATCATTACTAACAAACTTAGGGGGAACATAGTTATAAGCCTCAATATTCCTTTGTAAAACACCAGCAGATTTAGCAACAACTTCCAAAGCTGGCGGCAGGCTGTGTTCCTCATGTCCTTTGTGAGCATAGTACATTTGAGGAAGAGGCTCAGGTCTAAACTCATAAGAGGTATTAGAATCATTCAAAGGTAAATAGACTGAGTAGAAGAGGAAGAAGTGAGCTGGCTCTTGATATAACTTAATCCAGTTTGTTTAATAGAAGAACTGTAAGTAGAAAAAAGGTTTGTGGATATTAAAATATCCTTACCCCTTTCTAATACCTGCTACATCAGAAGTTTGAGATCCTTTAGATCTTAAGCAAGGCCATCAATTTTTTACTTAGAATTATCGTCCGTACGTACATGTATACTGGCCTCTTCATGTTGATCTTCATTAAGTTCATTACTACAAATGGTATCACCAATGGAATGGAGTTCCGGAAGTGGAACAAACTTGTTCAAACAAGGAATTCAAGTCGTTATCAAATCCTTAATAGAAGTGCAGTTAAAAAGAGTGCTTGTATTCTGGGTAGAGCTGTTAAGGCAACAATTGGCTTACTTGAGTCTACTAAATTGATCACTTTCGAAGTGACAGCAAAATTGTTATTTGATGCAGGTTTAGCACAAGAACCTTTTTACTTCCTCTGATAAAAAAATATTAATCTTTGTGTGAGATGTGGGGTCTTTAGTTGCAATCCCTTCATGTGTTAGTAAAGTTTCAACTTTCTCTATTAAATAACTTTTTTCTGTAGTGTACAACTTTCGGCTGCATAATCAAAAAGACAGCTTCCAATTTCCAACAGTCAGATAGTGAGGAATCACTATCAAAATCCTTGAAATGAGAAAAAGAATAATTTTTACATTTGACAAGGGTGAAACCCAGGAGGATGGTGCAGCCCAGCCTCTTACCCCCACCCCAACCTCTTCCTGACAATGATGGGCGAAGACGAGCATATTCAATATTGTAACACAGCATCAGATGAATAACATTACTGCAAAAAATATCTGGCACCCTCTCATTTCTCATATGTAAGGTCCTATTGTGATCTTAAATACACTTTTTTTATGGGTGTTGCATGAAACAAACACATTTCTTTTCAAAACGTGCATAACCGACTTTAACACATCACCCATGTTAGAAATGGGGTCTCTAGTTGGCAGTCGGTTTGCACCCTGTCCAAGTAGGGACCCTCACTTTAGTCAGGATAAGGTAGATACCCGCTCAGATAACCCCTGCTCACCCCCTTGGTAGCTTGGCACGAGCAGTCAGGCTTATCTCAGAAGCAATGTGTAAAGCATTTGCACATAACACAGAGTAATAAGTGAAAACACTACAAAGGGAAACCACACCAGTTTTAGAAAAATAGCCAATATTTATCCATATAAAACAAAACCAAATACGATAAACATCCAACCTACAGTAAGAAAAATATGAATTCTGCAAGATTTACTCAAAACGACAGTTCCTTGAAGTCGATAGCTCCACCTGGGGCTATCATGGCATCGTGATCAACAAAACCAACAGTTCAGGCCGGCTGCAGCGTTGCGGGCCAGCTACGGTGTCGGGAAGACCCGCAAACAGTACCTTGGATTTGCAGGGCGTCGTGATCCTCGCAGTGAGCTCCAGAGAGTGGCGTCACTGACGTCGCGGTGTCGGTTCCAGAGTCGGTGCAGGAGTCGTCAGACCCTTGAGGTCACACGCGTCGCAGATCAAACTCCAGCCTGATGAAGTCAGGTGCACCGGTGTGGATTACAACGGGGCTGCTGTGCGAAGCGGGACGATGCGACGTTTGGTGCCAACGGGTCACGGTGCAGGTAGCGGCTCGGTGATGGCATCCGGCGGCGTCGGTGAGACGAGGGCTGTGGTGTGAAGCGGGCGGTGCGATGTGCGGTGTCCACAGGTCACGGTGCAGGCAGCATCGTCATCGTTGCTGAAGCGTTGTCATCGGTAGGCCCAAGCCAGCGGTGCAGGACGGGACGGTGCTTCGTGACCCTCACGAGTGGTGTCCACAGGCCATGGTGCAGGCAGGATGCCTGGTGACGACACAGGAGTTGATGGTGCTGGTGTCAGTGGACAGGGGCTGCGATGCGGGACGGGACAGTGCTTCGTGTACCTCACGAGCGGTGTCCACAGGCCACGGTGCAGGCAGTGATGCCGGTGTCAGCAGGAGCGGCATCGTCGGAGATGCCCAGGTTGCGGTGTGAACAGGCGATGCCGGAGTGCGGGGTCCACAGGTCGTGGTGCGAGCAGCGGCTCGGTGAAGTCGTCCGATGACTGCGTCGGTGAGACCAGGGTCGCTGTGCAAAGCGGGGCAATGCGACTCTGTGCGGCGTCTGCAGGTCACGGTGCAGGCCAGCGGCGTCGTTGGCGGCGTCACAGTGGTTTCTCCTCTTGAACAACACAAAACACACAGTTACCAGTGCCGCAGGTTGAGGAAACTGAAGTCTTTGGTGTCCCTGAGACTTCCAACAGGAGTCAAGCTCTACTCCAAGCCCCTTGGAGAACTTTCTCAAGCAGGACACACAGCAAAGTTCACCCTTTGCACTCTTTTCAGGCAGAAGAAGCAACTGCAGGCCAGTCCAGCAAAGCAACACAGCAAAGGGACAGTACTCCTCCTTCAGCTCTTCAGCTCTTCTCCTGGGCAGAGGTTCCTCTTGATTCCAGAAAGATTCTAAAAGCCTGGGGTTTTGGGTCTTCTTCTTATACCCAGTTGTGCCATTGAAGTTGGCAAACTTCAGAGCAAAGTCTCAAGTGTTTGCAAGATCCTTCCTTGTCCAGGCCAGGCCCCAGACACTCACCACGGGGTCGGAGACTGCATTGTGTGAGGGCAGACACAGTTCTTTCAGGTGTGAGTGACCACTCCTCCCCTCCCCTCCAGCACAGATGGATAATCAAGATATGCAGGCTACACCTTAGCCCCCTTTGTGTCACTGTCTGGAGGAGAGGTGTGAACAGCCCAACTGTCAAACTGACCCAGACGGGGAATCCACAAACAGGCAGTGTCACAGAATGGTATAAGCAAGAAAAGGCCTACTTTCCAAAAGTGGCATTTTCAAAAAGACAATTTAAAAACCAACTTAACTAAAAGATGTATTTTTAAATTGTGATTTCAGAGACCATAAACTCCACATTTTCATCTGCTCTCAAAGGGAATCTGCGCTTTAAGGATATTTAAAGGCAGCTCTCATATTAACCTATGAGAGAGATAGGCCTTGCACAGTGAAAACCAAATTTGGCAGTATTTCACTGTTAGGACAAATAAAACACACTAGTAAATGTCCTACCTTAAACATACACTGAGCTCTGCCCCTGGGGCTACCAAGGGCCTACCTTAGGGGTGCCTGACATGTAGTAGAAGGGGAGGTTTAGGCCTGGCAAGTGGGTACACTTGCCAAGTCAAATTGGCAGTTTAAAACTGCATACACAGACACTGCAGTGGCAGGTCTGAGCCATGTTTACAGGGCTACTAATGTGGATGGCAGGCCCACTAGTAGCATTTGATTTACAGGCCCCGTCGCCTCTAGTGCACTTTACTAGAGACTTACCAGTAAATCAAATATGCCAATCATGGATAAACCAATAAACTGTACACTTTACACAGACAGCATATGTACTTTAGCACTGGTTAGCAGTGGTAAAGTGCCCAGAGTCCTAATGCCAATAAAAACAGGTCAGAAAAAATAGTAGGAAGAAGGCAAAAAGACTGGAGATGACCCTGCAAAAAGGGCCATTTCCAACACAATGCTCCACCAACCTAAAGCCAGGGGAGAACAATCAATACCTTGATGTACTTTCCTGTTTGGGGCGATAGAACAAGGACCCAGGCTCAACCCACAACAGCAAGGGCATGTTCCAGTTCTACGCCTTCCTGACTCCAGTCTGATCCCTCTGTGCATACTCTCAGGGCCCACTAAGCTAACCCATGGGGAACCCTTCTCCACATCTGCAGACACCATCTGTGCAGCACCTAACTTTACTTTTCTCACATATGTATCCCAATGGGCAGATAGTACCACCAGGGCCAACACAGTGGTGTTGCCCACCCCACCCCTGGGGTGTGACTCTCCCTCCCCCCCCCCCAGGGGCTACTCTATCCACCAGGACAGCAAGCCACAGTGACCCCTGACAACTGCCAGGGATGAGAGCCCGACCTCAGGCCTCTCCAACCACTGTGACTGTGGAGAGTGTGGGGAGGTAGCCCCAGGTGCCTGGCACCCTTTGACCACTCTCTCTTCCACCAGGTCAGGGATGACAACCTGACCCTGGTCCTCCCCTCTGGGGCTCTGTACCCTCCCTCCAGGAGCGGCACCCCCAGAGTCCAAAATTGTCAGGGTGCTTGGAGAAGCAGTCCTGCACAATTCCCCCTCCAGTGCAGGGATGTTAACCTGCAACTGGTCCTCCAACCTGGGGTCTGTACCTTCAGGTTGGACCAGGGCCAGGGGTGAGGCTTCCCTCCCCTGGCCCTCCCTACTGGGGTCCTGCACCTCCAACTAGGGTTGGCCCACACAGAAGACAACATGGTAGGGGCACTGTTAGCAGTAGCCCCTTCCTCCAGGTCAGGGGGGACAACCTGAACCTGGCCTTCCAATCCAGGGTCTGTACCCTTAGATTGCACTGGGGTCAGGGGTGAATCTCTCTCTCCCCTGCCCCTACTCTCAGTGTTCAGTACCCCCCTCAGGGAGAGTACCCCTTGAAATCACACCGGGGGTGATTGGGCAAACTGGCCCCCCCTTCAGGTCATGGTTTACCCCCTGCACCTGATCCTCCAGTCCAGCATCAGTACCCACAGACTGGACCACCACCTGGCAACCCAGGACTTCCTGGGGGGCATACCTACCCCCCACCAGGTCAGAGTTTACCCTCTGAACCTGGTCATCCAACCCAGAGTCACAAGGCTGCAGCAATTACAGGTGCTTTCTTACTTACTTTCATCACATCAAAGCTTCAAAAGGCAATAAAGACATAAAGCATATTTGGTTTCCATCATTTGTCACTAAGGCTGACGAGCATGAATACTGGCACTAGTTTAGAAAGCAAATGTAGTAAGTTAAAAGGTTAGTTTCATGAATGCATGTCCTTCAAAAATCCCCCTCTATTAACCGTCCTCTCCTAATAAAGCAGCCTCTCTCATTTTTTTAGGCCCCAAAAAACTAAGAAATGTTATTTTTGTGAGGAAACCCACTGCTGATTAACAGCCTGTGTAGTGCAACTGGATGTGGATACCTTGGTCATGAGAATCTGTGACTTTTGAGTGTGTTTCCCCAGAACACTTTGAACTGCATTTAAAGAACTAAATCAGGACTAAAATAAAAAAAAAAGAGAGAAAAAAGGTCCCATTTCTCTCCTATCATTTTCTTTCATGCAGGCACACACGAGAAATATGGAGAGTGCTTGGGAGAGGGAGGAGGAGGACATAGGGTGAAAAAAGGATGTTTCCTGCATCCGCTCACTATCCTCTGATCCTGAGCACATCACCTGAGAATAGTAAGTAAATGTGATCTTTTGGCCACATAAAGCATTCCGATGATGAGCCGAGAAAAACGCCTTTAATGAAACCAAATTAAAGACTGAAGATAAGAAGAAACCTCCATGCGCAGAGACCAGTGAAGCCTTAGATTAAGTACAAAAATGAAGAGGTGTCTGGTTCAACAAGCAAGGACAATGAGGAACCAATGACAGTGGAGGAAGAAACAATTTAAAAACGCACAGCAGGCAGCGGGGATGGGAGGGGGTAAGAAACAATACCTCCATCATTTCGGGAGCTGTGGACAGCCACTGATTAGGTTGAAGCAATCAGTGCTTGGTCCCTGCTCTACTGAAATGATGGCAGTGACGTTTGACCAGCACTGATAACAACAAATGGTAAGCAATGGGTGTGAACCCAGCCCTGTTTGTAAACAAAAGTGTCTTGCATACAGGAGCATGTGCTCTTGTAGGCTCAACCCCAAAAAGGGAGGGAGCCACCCTCCAGAGCAGACAGCAGCCCTCTGGGGACCCCACCCCCCAGGGCCAATTGATGTAAAAAAGGAGAGGTGTGCATGCCCCCCCTCCCTAAGCCTTTCTAGGCCCCGGGCACCCTATCCCCCGGGACCGAAATTAGCTTTAAAGGGAAAGGGCGCATGACCCGCCTACCTGAGCCTTTAAGGGTCCTGGGGACACCACCCCCCAGGGTCAGCTCAGTTACTGTGTCCTGGGTAGCCCACCTCCGGGACACAGGAGTTTCACTGCCCCCACTACCAAGGGCAGAGAACCATATGTCTGCTTCCACCTAACGGGAGAAAACGTATATTCCCTGCTGGAGGGTGGGCATGGAAGGCAAGGCTGCCCGCAGCCAGAGGGCGATTTAAACATGCTCCTGCCGGGGGAAGAGGGGAGCAGATATTGCTCCAGTCCAGAGGGTGCAAGCATAGATAGCTTCTCCATCCAGTGGAATCAATGCGGTCTCCCACACCAATCGGGGAGCCTGTTAGGGTCACGTAGCTCCTCCCACAGCACATATGTCTGGCTCCAGGGGAAGGAGTCCCCAGGGCCCAAAAACGCTTGGAGAAGAGCCACATGGCTCTTCGCCCTTTCTAAATAACATATGGTCACAGGGAATGGGTTCACAAAGCCTATGAAGGCTCAGAGAGGGGGCTGCATGGCTCGACTCCCCTCTGTTTTGCATTTGGTCCATGGGATGTGGTCCCCTGGGCCTAATAAGGCTCAGGCATGGGGGCAGTGTTGACCTACTCCCCTTTTTTATAATGCATCACCCCTGGGGAATGGGGTTCCTGGGGCCTATTTAGGCTTGAGGGGAGCCATGTGGCACCCTACCCCTTTTAAGTGGTCCCTGGAGCCAAATGAGACTCAGGGAGGTGGGCTGCGTGCCCCTCTCCCCTTAATATGTATTGCTTAGTGGGTGTACTGGGTGAGCACCGTGGTACCCATCTATAATACAGAGAGGTCACAGGTGCCGCAACAGACTCGTGGAGGGAGGCGGAATGCTTCTCTCCTTGAAACATATATTTTGGCCCCAGGTGATTGGGTCCTACTATTGGCTTCGGAAGGGAGGCCACGTACCCCCCCTCCTCTTTGTAAATATCATTTTGCCCCAGGAAATGGGGTCCCCAGGTCCCAAAGAGACTTGAGAAGGGGTCTATGCTCCCCTTGCCTTTGAAATAAATATGCCATGGGGCCCTCGCAGCCCAAAGGCCAACCCTACCCTGCGCACGCCAAAGACAGTACACTGCGTGGAGTGGTAGATTGCAGGTGGTTGGCCAAAGGGCCTGGCTGCAGGCCAGGCTATGCAGCTACCGCCCTGCTTTACATGGCTAAGGGCCCTGTGCAGTGTGTGGTTGGCTGCCTAATGGGGTTGGATTCAGAGCCTGAAGGTAAGCCATGCACATGACCAAATGTTGCATGCTGCATGAGGATAGCTGCTTCTGGGGGGGTTGGCTGCAAGGCCAACCCCACTTCGTGCACAATTAAAGGCCATGGGTGGCAGGGGGTTGGCTTTTATGTATGGTAACAAAATATTATTTTAAGTTAAAAAAAATAAAAATTAACTGAAAAAAGCAAAGGTTAAAGTGACATTATAGTAAGAAATCGTTATCATTTTTTACTTTACATTAAAAAGCACAATAGAAATTGATTGAAGAAACCAAAGGTTAATGTGACATTATAGTTAGGTGAATATATCAGCGCTTACTTAATGTTATGAACTCAAAAAAAAAAAAAAGAAATTCACAAGGTGTAGTTAATAGAGCTAACTATAACTTGCGCCCGTGCCATGCACTGCTTATGACCTCACATATTATATCCCTCATGATATGTTCTATTACGTTATTTATGACATTATTGAGGACCTCCCTTACTATAACATTAAGTATTTTCAGTGAACGTAAAAACTTTATATTTTATGTTGTGGAGGACCCTCATAGCCAACAGATCTCAAGATGAGTTTGATTGGCTGCCACCACATCAACAACAATGTGGCAGCAGCCATCTTAGGACTCGGCACTCAGTCCTAAGAACTTGAAAAAAATTAAAAAATAGGCACAAGGTGGCAGAGTAGGGATACCCTGCATCACTAGGCCTGGTGGGATGGGCCCCAAAAGTTTTTTGTTTTTTTTCCAAATTTGCAGAGGATCTGAGAATCCATGGGAAAATAAAAAAAAGCACAGGCTCCCACGCTACTAAATTCCTCCACCTCAAGGTGGGCCAGGGCCCAAGGGGGCCATTCAATAACAAAAAGATCTCAAGATGAGTTTGATTGGCTGCCACCACATCAACAACAATGTGGCAGCAGCCATCTTAGGACTCAGCACTCAGTCCTAAGATCTTGAAAGAAATATAAAAATAGGCACAAGGTGGCAGGGTAGGGATACTCTGCACCACTAGGCCTGGTGGGATGGGCCCAAAAAGTTTTTTTTAATTTTCCCAAATTTGCAGAGGATCTGAGAAACCATTGGCAAATCAAAAAAGCACAGGCTCCCACGTTACTAATTTCCTCTACCCCAAGGTGGGCCAGGGCCCAAAGTGGCCATTCAATAACATACTTAGGACATAGCCCAATCCTGTGAGGTTGACTTGATTAGAAAGATGAAGGAGGTTGTGCTGCCTGAAAAGGTCAGAGAACCCCATTCCCTAAGGACAACACACATACTGAAAGGGGAGGGGGCGGCGTGCCCAACTCTCTGACACAGTTAAGGCCCAATGGACTCAGTCTCTGGGGCCTCTTCATGCCCGGGGACCCTATTCCCAAGGGCTATCTCACTAACGGTGTCCCAGGGAGCCTCAACCGTTGGGAGACAGTAGTTTCCTTGCCCGCAGGAATGTTGGCAGGAAAGCACGTCTGATAGCACCCAGTGGAACTCTACAAATGCTCCCATTGGGTGTGGGGGGGGGGACATGTGTTTCCCTGCCGGCACTCTTGCAGGCAGGGAAGCTCAAATTTCTCCTGCCCAGAGGGAGGAAGAAAAACAGGTGCTTTCTCTGAGCGACGCAGAGTTGGCTTCTGACGCACCCGGGACGGGTGTATGCGGGGACCCAGCAGGGCCCCAGGTGCCTTGGGTCTCCCAATGCAGCCCACAAGGGTGTGAGTGGTTGCCTCAGGTTGGGCACCCACATAAGGCCCCAGGTGATGAGATTCCCAGGGCCACTATTGGGGCTGCGGACCCACCTCCCCTTATAAAAATTTAGGTTAAAGTGACTTTATAGTTAGGTATGCTAATAATAAATTTGCATTAAAAAAAAACTTGGAAAATCACTGAAAAAAACAAAGGTTAAAGCAAAGTTATAGGTAGGTGAAATTGTCAATTAACTTCATACTGTTTTAAACAAACAAAATGACAGAAAATCACCCGTTATAGTTATCTCAAGTGACTCTAACTCGTGTGTTAAAATAACTATATTTCCTGTCCTCACCATGCACTGCTACCCCACATATTACATCAGTTATGACATGTTCTATGACATCATTGCAATGACATCATTGATGTAAAAACTGTGCATGGCGAGGGCGCAAGGTATAGTTACCTAAGAGTATGAGTTATAGTTACTTGACATAACTATAACTGATGGTTTGTAGTGGTTTTGTTAATTTAAAATGGTATGTTTTAACCGACATTTTCATCTAACTATAATGTCGCTTTAACCTTTGTTTTTTACAGTGATTATTTATGTATATACTCACATTCATAAAATGCCTACCTAACATAAACCAAAGAGCGGTCACCTGCAAAGGAAGTGTATGGCGGACAAAATGAAACATGACAAGGCATTTCAGCTTCATGATCCTTGCTTCCATTGCCCACCATGTTTAGTTGACAGCATTTGGTACATACAAAATCACTTGATCCTGCATAGACATGGCAGAAATACATCAAGACTTTTGGAGCAAATACTAAAATACGCAATACTAGTGAGAAATAAAGTCACATTTTCTCAAAGCATTGAATAATATAATAACAAAACCTCATATTTTTATTTGATAAACCAAGTCATATTGGCCACAATAAATATGTCATTAGAAATATAATCATGCCAATGATGCATCCTTAATGGGCTAGTTTATTTAAAAAATATACATGACATGAGAAGTGTAAACACAACAGTCACTACAGCCCCAGTGGGTGAAATATCCAGCTCCATCATAGGTGATGCTAGAGCTCTGGGCCCCTGTTCCTACCGTTCTTCCTTCCCTAGATCTTTTTAGGATGCTTGAGAGATAAAGCAGAGTTAGTTCGATTTCACATTTCAGTCAACAGTGAAACCCATTTGGTCATGCATTAAATACCAAAAGATGATAAATAAAGTAAAAAAAAGTATTACAAGTTAAGTTTTATTACAAGTTTATTACAAGTTAAGGGACAAACAAATATAAATGAATCTCAGTAACATGCTATATAAGTACAAAATAATCTAAGCTGAGTCAAAACGTTAAATGAGATTAAATTGTAAAAGCATACAGCATACAAGAATTTTAGTTGAAGCAATACAAAAGATAAGGAATAGAATCTGATGATCCATGTACAATCTTCAATCTTCCTATGCATGGATAATATAAATTTACGTTAAATTAAGCCCAACTAAATTAGATAGGAAGCCTTAATTACTTCTTGGGGAATAGGAGTGTGTCAGCACAGCAGAACTTCTGTAGAAGTTCTGTAAGAGAGGTGTTGCATAGCACAAACCTACACCAAGGGAACAAGGGTAGAGAGGTCTGCACCCATCTGAGTCTCAAAGGAAAGCTGCCCTCAACTAACAGTGTGAATACCAATTCAAACCACAGATCCTTTGAGAAATCCACGACATCAGCGCCAGCACTTTTCCATCTCATAACAGCTGAAGTTGGCAACTCCCCTCTGGCCTCTCATCCAATGGTTTGAACATTAGGACGACCTTGAAAGTGTGTCCCTGTGCCTGATACACAAACAGGAATTTTCTCTTCTTAGTTCGTTATCACTTTTCGTCCTTGCCAAAGTATCCTTCCAAATCTCACTATCTCTAATGTACAATATGGCTTTCACTAACTGTGGAATCACACAAACACACCTGCAAGGAAAAAGAACATTGCGGTGCAAGCAAAACTCCATGTTGAAGGTTAAAAATGAGAAACCAAATGCTTAAGGCCTTTTGGCTATGGTAACTTAATAAAGCAATCAATGCACATTCAAAATACACGATTACAAGTACATCTTACAATTATAAAATGAAGACAACAATTATAAGTGAAACATTAACATATATGTAGCTTCAAAAAAGCAATATACCTCAAAATACATAACTGTAAATATGAATGAGAACTACAACTTGGCATGCTAAAGTTTAGACATTAGAACACAAGTGTTAGCACGCTTGACCTTAATAAGTAAACTTGAAGGGGACGCGAATAGGTTGATGAAACTTTGACTCGCAATTAGGATGTTCTTGCCATAGTTCCAGTGCATAATCAATAACCAATACACAATAGTCAATAATCAATATCAATCAATAACATCAATAATCAATGGAGTCAGTAATTGTCACTCACCATGACCTTTCAGTCATGAATAACCATACCTTTTAGTAAAAGTTAGAATATTTATTTCCGTATATTAACAATGATAAGGGCATGTAGATTAATCTCAATATCAAATGAAACACATACAGAAACAATACTGGCTGTCCAAAGCGGCTGAAGAAACATAATCTAATCAAAGCCTGAACTACAACACATTCTAAGGTTATGGTGCAAATCAGTGACAAAGTCAATTGCGTCAAAGTAATTTCATACATTGAGTTTAGTAGAGACATTCATCAAGCATTAATCCCCATTAACATGAATTTCATTAGTGCGGATCCTTAACTAACATCAGATTAGCATCAGCATGTTGGGCTTCATACAAAACAATTTAGTAACACAAATTTGGAAAAACATCTAACTATGGCTCTATCAAAACAGTGCAGTTGGTACCTAGAAAGAAAAAGCAAATATGCATAATAATCAACAGTCTATGGCATTATACCTATCCTCAGTGTGGATCAGCAAGCAGAGTCGGTCTTTGAACTCAGGACATCAGTCGATCAGCAAGGCATCAGGATTCAGCATCAAAGTTCAGAAAACGCAAAGACTCTAAGCATTTAAGTTAAGCACGTCTCTTGTCAAGACGCACAAGAAAGTAATAACCTTTCAGTCAGGAAGAAAATGGGCAAAAAGGCAACTGCAAAATGCAAGGGCAGAATGTCTGGCTAAAAATGCAGCTTTCTTCTCAGTGTAGTCCTGTTAAGTCAAAACTGCTAAAACTATTTCCCAAGTCACATGTTCACAATTTGTCCAATAAAACTAAAACTCCAAATCTATGAATTCTACTATTACTCCATTCCCATGCCATTGACTGGTTTGTCTTGCAATGTCCTCATCATCCGGCTTGTCAGGTAACAATATTGTTGCAGCTTTCACTCTAGTCAGTATCTCCATTGTTCTTCTCCCGAGAAAGTCAGTCTCACACACATTACACAAAAAATTTTACATTCACAGTGTTGTGTAGCCATTTTTAGTTATAGCTTCATGCACGTTATTTTAGCATACTAGGCCTGCCGCTGTGCACTTTAACCTAGATATATTTTATTCAGCTTAATTTTATTATTCTTACAATAGTCACTTTTATGGTCTTGTTTTATTTCTCTCTATCTAGTTGTTTTTGCCTAGGCCAGCACTACGTTCTCAAACAAGACATTCTTGCTCACTCTGTGCTTCTTTCAAGGTTGCAGTAAGGTAGGTTGCCGGTGAACGTGGTACAAGTTTTGTCTCTGACATTTATAGAAAAACGCACTTCCTTACGTAAGGACATTTTCTCAGAACATCAGCTGTATTATTATAAAAACACTTCACTTGTCCCTTACACGTTAGAGGGAGACTCCAGCAAGAGAACCACGACTGTATGCTGATTGCTGAACGCTTTGCTACAGCTGCTAATGCAGACTTCAGGCCTTTGCTCAGGTATGGGGGATGATTTCTTCCCAGGGGAACCTGAAGTGCAGAATTAGAGCTTAACATGCTGTGCTCTATTATAGCCCAGGTAAGAATTAGTCTATTGACTCTAGTGACAACATGGCAGCGGTATTTTTATGCTTCACTTTCCTTGTCACCATTTTAATCTTGTCATGCTGTATCGTCCTGGTTGTTGCAGCACATGCTTTGCTATCTAAGATGCAGTCGCTTCATAAAAATCTTATTGAAATATACTGCCTCTGTTTGTCATTGTGTATGTGAGACTAATGTAACTGAGAGAAACGGATGAGACCTGAGTGACCATGGTTTCCCTGAGAAATCAATTATGTCATGCGCTCGGCTGCCCAATCATCCCTGCCTTTGGGTGGAGATGATGCACCTCTAGTTAGCCAGAGCAAAACCCGGATTGGGGCGACAGGTGTCACCTGTAGTGGGTCAGACTCAGTCTCCCACACCACAGGCGATCCTGCCACTCAAAATCCAGTAGTCTCATTAGAATTATGAGAGCCTACGTGACAACAGGAACATCATCTTCTAGCTGTTGGTTCTCATGAGAAAGCTTCCGTGATGAGCACATTTAAACAATACAATAGAAATCACAGTTTAACTCTCTAGGACAGTCATTTTATTAAACGTTAGGAAATACAGCTTTGACATGAGGCCTGGCAAACTAGGCCATGACACTCGCTAAGTTAAGGCCTACAATCAATAAAGCTAGAGCAAAATGCATAACCCTCAATATGACATATTACTACATTAGTCAAACATATATTCAACATTTCATATTATTAAACCATTGATTAGTGCATTTTGTTAACATTGGTGGCCATTCTACGTAATCATATTTTCAAATATGTGCATTTTTTTCTATGTTATTTTATTTTCTACACAAATCATTTATTCAGAATACATAAACACTCATTAATATTTTTTATTAAAACACCTGCACTAGCACAAGCATATATAAATCTCTAGTCTTCTACCGTGTATGCACCTCCAATACTACGCAATACTACGGTCTGAGGCCCATATTTATACTTTTTGACGCACAACTGCGCCAACGCAGTTGTGCGTCAAAAATTTTAACGCCGGCTAACGCCATTCCAAAGCGCCATGCGGGCGCCTTATTTATTGAATGACGTTAGCCGGCGCTGCGAACTGGTGTGCGTAAAAAAAAATGACTCACACCAGGCAGCGCCGGCGTAGGGGAAAATGGAGCTTGGGCGTCAAAAAATGGGGCAAGTCAGGTCTGAGGCAAAATTTTGGCCTCAACCCGATTTGCGCCAATTTTTTTTGCGCCCAACCCCCATTGAAATGACTCCTGTCTTAGCAAAGACAGGAGTCATGCCCCCTTGCCCAATGGCCATGCCCAGGGGACTTATGTCCCCTGGGCATGGTCATTGGGCATAGTGGCATGTAGGGGGGCACAAATCAGGCCCCCCTATGCCACAAAAAAAATACGAAAAAAATACTTACCTGAACTTACCTCAACTTCCCTGGGATGGGTCCCTCCATCCTTGGGTGTCCTCCTGGGGTGGGCAAGGGTGGCAGGGGGTGTCCCTGGGGGCATGGGAGGGCACCTCTGGGCTCTTTCTGAGCCCACAGGTCCCTTAACGCCTGCCCTGACCCAGGCGTTAAAAAACGGCGCACATCAGGCTGGGCGCCGTTTTTTAAGGCCTGCCCCCTCCTGTGCGTCAAAATGACATCACAGTATAAATATGGGGCACAGGCCTTAAAGTCATTTTTTGGAAGGGAACGCCTACCTTGCATATAATTAACGCAAGGCTGGTTCCCCCTTCCAAAAAATGGCGCACATGGTGGAACTTTGACGCCCGCTGCGTCAGATGTCAAAGTATAAATATAGGGCAGGGTTTGCGCCGAATGTGCGTCAAAAATTTTGACGCACATTCGGCGCAAACAGAGTATAAATATGCCCCTGAATGTTTCACTTTACATTACCAGGGTTAAGGCATACGATGTATATGCTGTCGAGTACATTGTCAATTTACTTCTGGAACGTATGTGGGTGCAGCCAAACTGACACTGCAGAGTGACATATGTCAGTTAAGCGAGTAGGCACATGTCTTATGCCCATATGCATATCATTATCTCAGCGAATCACCAAAATTCACAGGGTCCACTAGTGTGTGTTATTCATCGGTATGTACTGAACAGGCAGCTACCGTAAATCGTGTATTTGGTGAAAGAAGACAAGCGTATTTTTCCGTGACTCACAGTCATTAGTTAATGAGACACTCAAACACAATCCACCGGGGGGTATCTTTCTTAATGGTTGCCTTAACTAGAGTCTAACATTGTGGATTGTCGTCCTAAGTTTAAATAAATGTGGTAAACATCAAGAAAAAATAACCCACACACAACGGTAACATTGCACACAAACGAGCAAGTAAAAACGCAAACTTCTAGTTACATACACAAATTGAAAATATGGTCATATGGACCCTGATTTTATAACAGTCCTTTCATTACATTCATTTACAACTGTTATTACTTGTGCAAACTTCGTTTAGCAGTATCGCATTAACGTGCAATTTGAAGACAATTAGAAAGCATGCACGTTTCTTTATTATATGAGCTGTGTCGACATCTACCGACCACGAACACAAACTGCATTCAGATCTTTATTTTTTAGTAGTTGATAGTACACGGTTTTCAGATGGGATGTCGTCATAAAACTCACACGAGACTTGACCCTGCCTCGCTAAAATAAATCAGCACAAGCAAAGCCAATGGTTCTGTATGTTGCGTTTAGCTTGAGAGACTCTGGGCCGTATTTATACTCCGTTTGCGCCGAATTTGCGTCGTTTTTTTCGACGCAAATTCGACGCTAAACTAACGCCAACTAACGCCATATTTATACTATGGCGTTAGAGGCGTATAGCGCCAAAGTTCCCGGAATGTGCGTCATTTTTTTGCGTGAACCCCTTCCTTGCGTTAATGATATGCAAGGGAGGCGTTCCCGTCTAAAAAATGACTCCCAGGCCTTTACGTGGTATTTATACTCCCGGGCAAAAGAGACGCCCGGGAGTGGGCGTGGCTAAAAACGGCGCATTTGCGCCGCTTTTTAACGCCTGGGTCTGGGATGGCGTTAAGGGACAAGTGGGCTCAAAATGAGCCCACAGTGCCCTCCCCTGCCCCCAGGGACCCCCCCTGCCACCCCTGCCCACCCCAGGAGGACACCCAAGGATGGAGGGACCCATCCCAGTGAAGTACAGGTAAGTTCAGGTAAGTATAATTTTTGTTATTTTTCAATTTTTTTTTGTGGCATAGGGGGGCCTTATTTGTGCCCCCCTACATGCCACTATGCCCAATGACCATGCCCAGGGGACATAAGTCCCCTGGGCATGGCCATTGGGCAAGGGGGCATGACTCCTATCTTTACAATGATAGGAGTCATGTTGATGGGGGATGGGCGTCGAAAAAAAATGGCGCAAGTCGAGTTACGACGATTTTTTCGACGTAACCTGACTTGCCCCATTTTAAGACGCCCATGCGCCATTTTCCCCCTACGCCGGCGCTGCCTGGTGTACGTGGTTTTTCTCGCGCACACCAGGCAGCGCCGGTCTGCTTGCGCCGGCTAACGCCATTCAATAAATACGGCGCCCGCATGGCGCTTCAGAATGGCGTTAGCCGGCGCAAAACTTTTTGACGCTAAACTGCGTTAGCGCAGTTTAGCGTCAAAAAGTATAAATATGGGCCTCTGTCTCTCTAGGTATTGTTACCAGTTCTTTAAAATATTTATAGAGCGAGCTTTGGCCCACCCAGAGGCGATCACGTTCTCACCTAGTACGTATTGACTATTTGGTGTACTTTATCACTGACCAGGAAAAGCTTCCATTGGAATGCTTAAGGCACATAACCTGAAATATGCTTAAGAATTGCGCTGTTTGTTGTATTAAATACTTTATCGCCCACATGCATTTTATGGAGAAAAAAATCAATTCTGCTACTTTTTTCCCAAACTAGCAGGGCCAGGAGGACAGCCTTCAATTTGATAAATAGCATTTGATAATACAACATATGTAA
The DNA here is from genome assembly GCF_031143425.1 of Pleurodeles waltl. Lineage (NCBI taxonomy): Eukaryota > Metazoa > Chordata > Amphibia > Caudata > Salamandridae > Pleurodeles > Pleurodeles waltl. The sequence goes on from NC_090442.1 coordinate 311,537,929, forward strand.
GCAGCATTTGTGAAATGCATGTGTTTACGTGTGTTGGCACATTGAAGCCAGACCTGCTGGTTTTGCCAATGGTTGTATCTTTATAAAGGAAATACACCTAAAGTATTACAATTCCGGTCAAGTGGCGCAAAGCTTTGGCGGCATGCACCAACAGAGTTGAATTTATCAAACTATGAAATTTATGGCAGAGTTTCTCAGAATTTATATTTCACTCTGATAAAGATCACTCCAGTAAATTGATAGAAATAGCCAAGTCAAATATAGCAAACCTTTGTGAAAGGAGAGTTGATATTACACTGTCCCCTTGTTAAACAGGAAGACCAATAGATTGTCAAAGCATGACTTTTCCTAATAAACATAATATTTCTTGTCAAAACACAATGTGGAGAAAGTTTCTTGTAGCATCTTTGCGTATGCCTTGAACAAAAGTTAAACAATCGAATTCTCGTGATATTTACCAACCATGGTTAGTTAAAATACTGCCTCCCATGGAAGTATACATGCAAACAACATACCAAGCAGAATGTCTAGAAAGTCAGTATATGCATATCACAACAACTATCAATTGAATATGCAATACTTTGTTTTATTTTAATTCAAGATAGTGCCTTTATTGTGTTTGATATAGCAGTTATTAAGGCTGGGTGAAACTCGGATAATTTCCCCTTGTGTAAATGCATAAATAGCGCTATATTTTATGCACTATATTTTGCTCGAGATACACCTGTGCACCCATTTTGGACACAAGATGCACTTGGTGCTAAAAATAGTGCAAACAACTCAAATGCTGAACAACAACCCTCACATTCTCATTATTCTCGAAATTCCTAAAACTACGGCAGCGTAATTGAAATTTAGCCATGGCCTACTTATAATTAGATACATCTACAGAGCCCATAGGTATATTCAATGTTAGTGATATAAAGGAGTAGTCAGACAACTGATGCCATTTACATTCAAGGTACCCTGAAAACTGCCCATAAAAAATATGCTCGAGAAATACCCCGATTTGCATATTACATTTCTGTATAAAAAGACCTGGGATCCACACTTGACAATGACCCTTTGTTGCCGAGAATCGAACTCTTTCCTCTCAGTCTGCAGGTAGGCGGAGCAGAGGACAGCATTCCTTCCTGTGGGAGAAGAGGGCGCCATGTGGGCTAGAACACCAAGAAGAAAGGCAGGATGAAGCTTTTTATTGCAGGCGGGGTCAAAAGAGGTGTTGAGCCAATCAGAAAGAAGGGTGAGTCAAAAGGAGGAACCCGACTACTCATGGACCAATCAGGGAGAGAAGGAGGAGTGGTTTGTTTCTGTTATATAAAGACTCCTCCCCTTCACCATAGGAGAAGCAGGATTTCCATTGAGGATTCTCCTCCGAAACTGCCCCTGATTCCTTACAGATGAGAGGTTGATGTGGAGGGAAGGAAAAGTAGGTTGTCCTCATTTGGAGTTCTCTTCCTGTTCCTTACTCCTTTCAGGCTTTACATTCTCGATCCAACCCCAGAGTGTGGCATTCACCTGAGAAAAAGAGAGAAAGAGAGAAATTATAGGTGGAGTTTTCCAAGAATCATAGATAAATGATATTGGTAATAGTTATTGGCAAATTGAGTAAAAGATGAGAATGGCTTTGAACTGTGAAGGAAACACCTTGAATGTTCAGGTCCCTGCAGTCTCATCTGAAACTGTGATAATCATGGTGTTGTACCGAAGACTAAAGGTGTGAAGAAGAATAGAAGATTTGTAACTAAACTCAATCCTTGCCACATGTTTTAATCTACAGTGTGCTAGAAGTATGATTGTTTTAAGCCTCATCATAGAAGCTCTATTTCAGAGGCTGGTGGAAGGACAACGCTAGTTGACTCATGCCAAATTAATAGCTCATTGGCAAACCCAGGTACTCCAACGAGCTTTGGAACTACAAGGTGAAAGACAACTGGCAACCCAGGATAGAACCAAACGACAACGGCCTAATTTGCTGTCTTCATAGTAGCGTCTCAAATCCACCCCAACATACTAGCAATGGTTTTACAGAGGTTTAACCTCTGAGATAGTCCTAGTTACTTGTTCATGGATTCTTCAATCCTGAGAGGACAGCTGGAAGTTGAGAAATTTAAAAAAGGCCTTATTGGAGCCTCTAGGGTTCAACTGGGAAATCTATGACAAGACTTTCTTGAACTTACACCTACAAAAGCACAGAAACACCCAGAGCTCTACTTCAGGGCTAAAAATCTGGTTGATAATTGGATAGCTACTTCTTCATCTGCCAAATAGCAGCTAAGGGACAAAGTTCTGAAATTACAGTTGTTTGATGCTCTCTGTTACCCAGTGCAAAGGTGGGTTTTTCAGCACTCAATTCCAGAATATAATAATGCAGCAAATTTGATGAATGTGTTTCAGAAGGCAAACAATCTGAAAGCATAAGGACCAGTTTCTCTGGGACAGTATTCTATTTTCTTAGCACAAAATGCAACCCCTGGTCCATTTTGAACGTAGGGGTGCATTTTGCACTAAGAAACGTGCCAATTACTCCCACCCCTAGTTTACACCCCCTCAACCAATAACCTAAATTCCTACAGTGGTCCACTCAAACAGGGAGAGATGAAGAGTCTCCCAGTGTGCCACATCTTACCTGAGGATTTTAATAGGTTTCTCTCCAAAAACAAGATCTGTGTTCTTAGATATGTTTACTCAAAGCCTTTGAAGCACTCTTTAAGAATTTGGAAACGACAATCAGAGTCCGGTGAAGGTGTCCAGTTCACAAAAGGGAAGGGTATGGACTTCGGCCAATGAACTGTGATTTGACCCACCAAGATAGTATTGGATTGGATTGGATAAGATAGAGATGATTGACCTCACTGTGTTTGTGTCTTAACACAGTGATAGAACATTCTGACAATGCAGCAGTCTCCTCGCATGCATAGCTGGAGTTGATTCTTACTCATAACGGATGGACATCTAGTATTCTGTGCTTGCGTTAAGCGAGCTGAAGAGGCTTGAAACTCCACCACAAAAAGTAATATTATTGAATGCCTGATCATTTAATCCCACAGAGTGAATTTATAGCATAGAACTGAGTAATATATAATACATTTTCACATGCTAAAAAACATAAGGTGGGGACAAAATATTTTCCCTGAGAATACATTTTTGTGTAGCCCAAACTATCAAGTCCCAACTGGTAGATTTGCGGAAAATATTTTCGTAAGGACATTTTTATTTATTTTATACTGCAAGTAAGCTTTTGATTACTATGCACAGTGTTGGTAGTAGAGACTGGCTATTGGAAAGGTCCTGCACCCAATTCACCATGAGAGTTCAAACCTGGCTGTACATGACTTTCAGCTATGCACAGTGTGGGATTGCCCGCAGGCCTGGCCGTGCACTCAATTTACAACACTGGGCCAAACCCCACTCAACACTGCCTTCAGCAGTGACAGCAGATGTTGTCTACAGGCCCTGGCCTTCAACCACTTCCTGTACCCAACCTGCTGCTTGGAGTGTGCAGGGTACAGGACACAGCAGTTAATAGGCACAAGTTATTTTATTGAGTTTTATTAGTGGCTCTCAAAAGAATTTTTTTTAAAAAAAATTTTTTGAGGAACTTAAGGAGTTGTTTTGTGTTTTTCCTTTTTTTGGCAACTGTGATGACAAACAGCCACATATAAACTTTTAAAAATGTTTGTTGATTTGATGAAATGTCTTATGATGGTCTTGCATATTCTGGTTCTGAATCTTGGGATTTTTCTCCCTGCATTAGATGTTTATTCTGCATTTTTATGCAATTAAGTGCAAAGATGCTGAGGTAGGGATTTGTTTTTTCAATTTCCAGAAACATTTTCTGATCTACTTTTGCCTATTTCCTGGATAGGAGGTGTCTTGCTTTTTTTATTGTACTGTGGAGAAATCTGAACGTGAGGGTGGTCGAGTGCAAAAACGAAGGCAGCTTGAGTCCAAATACATTATCAGGTTTAAAACCCTTTCACGACAACCAGGATGAACAACTTTTTATCCATCTTTGATACCATAATTAAAAATGATGTGTGAGGGAGGTATGAATTGACAGGTCATAATAATGGGGATGATGAACAAAATTCGGTCTTTCATTGACTGTAGTCTGTTAACTATGAGCGTCAGCCCTAGAGGGCAGACAATTATTCGTTTTCCTTGACAATTATAAAACGTACTCTGTGTCTTTCTACTCCGTTTGTATGGTAAGTATGATGAAATGCATGTTAGAATTAATATTCGATAGCCGGGATACTTTTGACTCAGTTTGGGGTGTGAGCTTGACAATGCCTACATCTCCCAGATGTCAGCGGATTGGCTAAAGGAAAATTAAGCAGTATGGACACAAGACGTTTTTAAGAAAACTCCCACTGACAAAGGCAATAACATATGGATATTTATTGTTCGGAATCACTCATCTTTTCTAGTTGCTATTTATAAAAGAATAATCCAAGTTTGTGAAGTCGACGTTTCAATATTCAAGGTGTGATGTTTCAACTACAGTTCCCAGCAATCGTGGAGGCTGCATAGAATTTAAGGTATAGATCTGAATGAAAGAGTATACACAATACCCTCGATGGCTGCATGATGCGAAAAGAAAAAGAAGGAGAAAACTACTGCAGTTGAGCCCGGGAGTGGGGCCACTGGAGGGGGCCTTAAGGTGCTACGTCTCCTGGTAGGTGTGGTAGTGACTTGTGGTTGTAACATTGTGATGTTACTGGGCAAGTACCTGTGGCTGTTTCTGAGACTAAAAAACAGTTTAATGAGCTGTAATTTATGTGTGCAGTTCAGGTAGCCATACATATAAATAACTTGATATCCCTGCACACTCCTCCTACCCTCCGTTGTCCAATTCTATGCCACATCATTGCCCTGCTGCTTAGCCTCTATGCATAGCTTGCTTCCTGCCCTTCTTCCCCTATCCTCCCATGTCTGTGTGCATGTCCTTGCGCCACCCTTTTTGCTCACCATGTTCCATAGACCTGCCACTACTCCTCCTTTCTACTTTGAGTGTTTTGTTGAGCTGTCACTGTCCCTCCCATTTGCCATGCGTGGTCAGATGGCTGTCGCCTGTCCCTGCCACCTCCACCCTGCCTATCTGAGTTCCATGCCCCTATCCCCTCCCTCCGGTCCTCCTTGGTCCATTTTGCTGCCACTCCCTTCTGTCCTCTGTGCTGTTGTGCTGCAGCTGCTCCTCCTTCCTGCCCTGAGTGTTCTTTTGTGAAGCCCCTTCCCCTGCCCTCTCTTGTCTGAGTCTAGCTCCTACCCCTCCCTTCTGTGGTCCTTTGTGCATGCCTGTGCCCCACCCTCCCTTTTGCCCACCATGGCTGATGTGCTGCACTAACAGACCCACTTGCCATGCATGGATTTCTCTGATGCCACAGCCCCTCCCACCTGCAGTGTGTCGTCAGCTTGCTGCCCCTGACCCCCTCCCACCTTCCCTCCATTGTCTGTGTGCATGTGTGAGAAAACAGGGCTGATTGCAGAGGCCCCATAACTTTTTGCCCCCATTTTCCTCTTTTTGCTGGTGTTTTCCTGACTTTGATGGTGCCCTGGGTACTGCTAACCAGTCCCAGGGCCTGTGCTCTGTGTAAAATCAATATGCAAATTAGGCTAATTATAATTGGCTAAGTTAACCTACCTATAAGTCCCTAGTATATGGTAGGGCATGTAGGTTTAGGGACCACAGCATAGGTGGTGCACACCTAGGTGCACTGCTGAGGTGCCCAGTGTAATTTTAAAAGCAAGCCTGCCTTGCTGGCTGCTTTTAAATTAAAGTTATATGCAAATTCGACTTTGGAATTAAAGGTACTTCCAAAGTCTTAAACTACCTTATTTTTACATATAAGTCACCCCTAAGGTGTGCCCTATGTGCCCCTAGGGCTGGGTGCCATGTAACTATAAGCAGGGACTTTATAAAAATAGATTTATAAGCCCTGGTGAGGTAAAAACAGCCAAATTCGTTTTTCCCTCATTGAAGTAAATGGCCTTCATAGGCTAGAATGGGCAGACTTTATTTTAAATTTTAAAGTCTCCTTAAATGTTACATACCAAGAATTTGGTATCAAATTAATTGTTGTAATAAATCCCACAACTTCCAGTTGTTGGATTTAATATAACTTGTTCAGGTAAAAAGTTTAGACTTTACCTAAAAAGTTGCCAATTTCAGCTCTGCATTGTTTTTGCTGCTGTGCTCTGATTGGCCAGCCTGCAGCAGCTTCTGCCAGGCTGCCTTGATGAGGTGTGAAGTGGCCAGGCTTCACACAAAGGAATGTGCTTGGGGGAGAGAATCTCCCCTCAGCAGATGGTGAGGCAGGAAGGGGGAGGGCTGCCAAACTGGTCTTCAAAGGCAGAGAAGGACATTTGGAGCACCCAGCAACACCCCCACATCCTGCAACCCCAGACAATTAGGTGCCCCCTTGATTAGATTAGGAGAGGGCAGGAGAGGGGTGTGTTTATCATTTTTAGCCACACCAGTGGGTGGGCTCAGCCAGATGTAACCTCCAAAAATCAGATTCATCCATGTTGGATTTTTAGAGACTGTTGCCTTCTGGGATGGATTTTTGCCACACTTCCCAGGAAGTGGTCATCACAGGGGGACTACCCTGTCCCTGATTGGAGAACCAGGGCCCCCCTGCTTTTCACCCAGGAGCAAGGATAAAACTGGCAGACCTGCACCCACGCCTCAGATCCCCTCCAGAATTCAACAAGAAAGGAACTAAAGAAGAAGAAGGACTGCCCTGCTGGACCCCTGGCCTGCACCTGGAACCTGCACTCAGAAGGACTGCACCAGCTGCACACTTGGGCTTCACCACAAGAAGGACTTTGCCTGGCTTCAACTGGTTCAAGGAGAGACTCCCTGTTTGCTACAGGTGAAAAATTGCTAACCAGAGTCCCCTGCACCAACTCCTGAAGAAAGCGACCAGCTGACCACTGTCCAGTGGCCAAAAAGGAGTTTGCGCCAGGTGCATTCTGGGAGTTGAAGTCCGCACCCCCCAAGGACCATCACAGAACTTCTGGACCCTTGGGGTGAGCTGTGGACCCCAAAAGAACCTTAAAAGAACATCTGGGTGAAGCCCCAGAAGTTTGGAAAAGATTTGAGAATTTTTGGAAACCGCGACCCGGCCTGACTTCGTGGTTCGTCCCGGTAAAGAAAAACATCCAAAAAAGAGACTAAGGCCCTCATTCTGACCCTGGCGGTCTTTGACCGCCAGGGCGGAGGACCGCGGGAGCACCGCCGACAAGCCGGCGGTGCTTCAATGGGGATTCCGACCGCGGCGGTAAAGCCGCGGTCGGACCGGCACCACTGGCGGGGTCCCGCCAGTGTACCGCGGCCCCATTGAATCCTCCGCGGCGGCGCAGCTTGCTGCACCGCCGCGGGGATTCTGACCCCCCCTACCGCCATCCAGATCCCGGCGGTCGGACCGCCGAGATCCGGATGGCGGTAGGGGGGGTCGCGGGGCCCCTGGGGGCCCCTGCAGTGCCCATGCCACTGGCATGGGCATTGCAGGGGCCCCCGTAAGAGGTCCCCTAAATGTATTTCACTGTCTGCTGCGCAGACAGTGAAATACGCGACGGGTGCAACTGCACCCGTCGCACAGCTTCCACTCCGCCGGCTCGATTCCGAGCCGGCTTCATCGTGGAAGCCTCTTTCCCGCTGGGCTGGCTGGCGGTCTGAAGGAGACCGCCCGCCAGCCCAGCGGGAAAGTCAGAATTACCGCCGCGGTCTTTCGACCGCGGAACGGTAACCTGACGGCGGGACTTTGGCGGGCGGCCTCCGCCGCCCGCCAAGGTCAGAATGAGGGCCTAAGTCCGAAGGTAAAAAGTTGACCGGGACCTCCCAGGCATCGTACCCGAGAAGGGCTCCATGGACGTCGGATCAAGATCCAGGTTTACCCCGGTCGAAGGATTTTCATCTCGAAAAAACGACTAAGTCCGAAGGTAAAAGTCTCCACCGAGGAAACCCACATCGCGTATCCGGACAAGGGCTCCAGGAGGTCGGATTCAACTGGCAGGTTCGTCCCGGTGAAGAAAAACTTCAAAATAAAGACTAAGTCAGAAGGTAACTTTTTAACCGAGGCCTCCCGCGACCTGTAGCCGAGCAGGGCTCTATCGCGGTCGGCCTGAAAGTTTGACTTTGTCCCGGTCGAGGTGCAACCAGATGACCCGATTGGCGCTTTTTGTTTCTAAGCGCTAGAAAAGTAATAATTCTTTAAAAATTCATATCTCCGGTTCCCCTGAACCGATTTTAATCGTTTTTGTGTCATTTTAAAGATAAAAATATAAACTATTTTTATGAATTGGTTTTGGATTTTTAAACTGTTTCCTGTGTTTTATTTATTTAATGTTTTGTGATATTTGAATGCTTTACACTTTGTCTCCTAAGTTAAGCCTTGACGCTCGTTGCCAAGCTACCAAGGGTTGAGCTGGGATTAATTTACTGAGACCTAACTGTACCTAGGTGGAGGTTAGTGGCTTGTTGCTAGGTGTAGGTACCTACCTGCCCTACCAATAACCCATTTTCCAACAGCATGTCATTATAGTCTTCTTGTTGCCCACCATGGCGTATTGTGCTTCTAGTGCCCATCTTGCCTGCCCTCCATGGTCAACTTGCTGCTCCTGCCCCTTCACCCCCTGCCCTCTGTTTCCCATGTGCAGGCCCCTATCCCTTCCCTCTTGCCTTGTATGGTCCATTGGCATGCTGCTGCTCCCTCCCTCCTGCCCTTCATGGTACATTATGTTGCAACTGTCCCTCCTGTCTGTCCAGTATGCTCAGCTTGCTGCCCTTGCCTCTTTCCCCTCTGCTCTCTGTTGTTCATATGCATGGCCCTGTCCCCGCCCTATTGCTTTTCAATGTCCATTGTGCTGCACCGCCATACCGCTTGCCCTGTGCAGTGTATTGTGCTGCTGCAACCCCAGACACCTGCCCTTTAAAGTCAGTTTAGGCAGGAGGCAGATAAAAGAAAGCCTTTTTGGGCTTTCATACTTCTGTGTGTGTGTAAATATATGTGTACATGTGTATGTGTGTGTGTGTACACACATATATATATATACAAACATATGTGTATGTATTTTACCTAGTGGCGGTCACCACTAGATGGTTATAGTTAGGATCTAGTTTCTTTATAAAAAAGTGTTTTTACTTGCCTTCATCTTTAGCATCACTTGACGAATCTTTACGAAACCTTCCAAAAAAATGTGGCAGTCACGTTAGCTGCTGTCTGGAAATTTTTCAGGTAATCCATCCCGGTGGATCGAGAAAAGTGGGGGAGGGGTGTCTCAAAACACATTTTCCCCATTCATTTTTCCATAGGGATTTATGAACAGCGATAACGCCAAAACTTTTGGGCAGAATTACACCATATTTGGCAGAAAGGAAGGTCGTTGTCCACAAAGCAACCTTGTTTTGTTTTGGTGTAATTCCGTTCAGTAGTTTTTGAGACATTAACGGGAAAACAAATTTGTATATATAGTGATGCAGAGGATTCATGACTACTCCCAATCTTGTGCTGAGATCTGATTGGCTGATAACACTTCAACAACAGAAGCTGTTGAGGTGTTGTCAGCCATCTTGGGACTTGGCTGAAGCCGAGTCCCAGAAAAAAAGTAAAAAATAAAAAAAAGACGCCAGGTTACAAATACCCTGACCCCTTAGCTCTGATGGTGAGGTCCCAAAGAGCTTCCTTCACATTGGAGGGGGGCAACCCGGTGCCTCTCATGGAGCCACTGATGGCCCAGGTGACCACCACCCCTCAGGGCCGGCTCCTGCTATGTCCCGGTGTGCCCACCACTGGGATAGAGCTGTTTGCTGTGGCTTGGCTGCACCGATGCAGTTTTTGACAGCAAGATCTGTAAAGCAGATCCCGCTGTCAAAATCCAAAGCTTTCATCTGTGTCCCCTACACGGATGCTGAGAACAGAGATGAAATGCTTTAACAAGCAGGGAGCTGCTTTTAAAGCAACTCCCTGCTTGCTGGAGCAATGACACAGCAATGACACAGCTAGGGAAGCCTTAAGGTTCCCCTGCTGTGCCAGCTAGTTCATACAGGGCATTTTGTAACAAAAATGTAATTAATTCATTAATATGTAGGGACAAGGGGGGAGTCCTTGAGGGCTCCCCCACAGACCATGAAAGCCCATAAAGGGCTAAAAAATAATAATAAAAAAAAGAAACCTATAGCTCAGTATGAGGGTTGCAGACCTTCACACAGAGCCCTCACAATTTAAGTCCAGCTGGAGTCGCTTCCCTCTTTATTATTATATATATTTTTTTAAGTACAAGTAATTTGCCGTCCCATTGGCCGTCCCTAGGAACCACCATCTCCCAGGGGCAAAGCAAATCTGTCAAATGGGAGGGGGAGGTCCTGCAAACTACCCTCTTTGGCCCATTATGGCCCTTATGGACCATCACCTCCCCAGGGCAGGTCCTGAAAAAAAAAAGAATGTGAGCGGCATGGCCCTCTTCCTGCAGCATTAAAGATGCTGGAGACCACTACCCCAAAAGATCTGCTCACAAGTCCCGAGGTGCCCACCCTCAGGGCATAGTTGTTTGCTATTGCTTGGTGGAAGCTTTGACAGCTCTTACCAGCGAGAAAAAACAGTAAGTCTGCTCCCAACAGGCAGGAGCAGTAAACTTGCTCCTGCTCACTGGGAGCGGACTTTTCATCTGTTTTTGTACTCCCACTTTCAAGCAGGCAGGAAAACAGATGAAAGAATTGCTCCTGCACAGAAGCAGCAACTTTTCTTTCTGCTCCTTGCACATGGGAGCAATGCCACTGGAGAGTCGGAAAAAAACACAGGGGTTTTGGGGCTTGTCCTGCATTTCCCAAAAGTGGGTGGGGCCAGGGCACCCAGTAACAAGTTGCTTGGCACCAGGGGATGGGGTCCTCGAGGCCAAAATGTGCCTGGGGCTGCTGGCCCCCCCAATCCTTTTAATAATTGGGTGCCCTGGGGTTTGGAATACCTTGGGCCACAATTGGCCCAGGTAGGGTGGCTGTGTGCCCCTCTCCTTGATTGCCTACACATGTGGAGTGGGCCACAGGTGCTTGTCGCAGGCGAAGCCCTCTAGAAGACCCCCTGCCTCGTATGGCCATAGGCCATGCGAGACGCGTGGAGTGGGTGCCTTCAGGGGGTGGACGCAGGGCCTGCCCTGCATGGCAGAGGTTGAAATAATGGAAGGTTATTTAATATTACTTCATATTATTTTTAAACTCTAGAAGTTCACTGAAAAAAACAAATGTTACAGGGACGTTATAGTTTCCTTAGGGCACAAGTTATAGCTACTTGAGATAAGTATAACTGTTGAATTTTTATGGTTTTGTGTGTGTGTAGAATCTGAACCTAACCATAATGTTAATCTAACCTTTGGACTTTTCGTGAATTTCTAAGGTTTTTTAAATTCTGTCTTGTAATTATAATGCCCTTCTAACCTTTGTTTTTTCAGTGAATATATATGGCGGACACAGAAAGAACGCCGCTGCTCCTTTGATCACTAAGGCAGCTCAAGCATGGGTCCGGCAGCCCACATAACATCAATGCACAGTATCCAGTAAAACAGATACAGATATGCTTGGACACAGCAAGGGTTGCTCTCAGGTGTTTTCGTGGAGCCTTCCCCCCAAGCCTCCATTAAAGCACCTGAGAGCAACCCTTGCTGTGTCCAAGTGTATCTGTTTTACTGGACACTGTACGTTGATATATACACACACACATATATATATGTGTATATATATATATATATATATATATATATATATATATATAAATACACATATAAATATATGTGTGTGTGTGTGTATATATATATATATATATATGTATATATATAAATATATATATATATATATATATATATATATATATATATATATATATATACATATCTATAGTCACTTAAAAAAGGTTACAGGGTCATGAGTGCTGTAATATCTGTGATAATTAGCAGTGCATGGCGAGGCTGTGAGTTATAGTTACCCTAGAGCACGAGTTATAGTTACTTGAAATAGATCTAACTATTACAAGTGAATTTCTATGTTTTTGTACGTTTAAAATGTGAGCCTAACTATAATGTCCCTGTAACCTTTGGTTAATTAAGTGAATTTCTCTGTTTTCTTAAAATTTTATTTCCTAACTATAACGTCCCTGTAACCTTTGTTTTTTTCTGTGAATTTCTACGGGTTTTGTAATGTAAACTAATTTTAATTACTATACAGCATTCCAGCCACCACCATGTGTCTATGGCCTACCCCCTATCACCACTCCACCATGCATGGTCTTGGGCCGGGTGCAGCAGGTATTGGCCACAGGACCTGGCCTGTGGCCAGGCCTTGCAGCCAACCCCCTATAACCACCCAACCTCTGTGCCACTTACAATGAATAATGCTCTGACAAATAGAAAAAAAACTTTTTGACAAGTAAAAAGAGTGAGATCAACTTTATGTATGTGCCTTAAATTTTTGAAGTTGAAAAGAATTTAAAGCTGAGAAATGAAAACTAACACACCTAAACAGTAACCCTCAACCTACTGTGTGACAGACATCTCTATGACATTCAAGCCAAAGAATGGTGTTGGAGAAAAAGGCAAAAATGTTCCATTACGAGGAATGTTTAACATTCAAAACATGAGTAAATAAACAGACACTCTGCCATGAGATACCAGGATTTGAACCTTCAACATAATGAGTGACAGTCAAAGAGCTTTACAAGTAGGCCATAGGTGACTCTGTTCTACTGCACATCAAAAGGTAAGGATAATATTTCAACCAAACATCTTGTTAGTGTGACGCTTGAAGTCATTGTATGGAGAGATCATTGCAATAACAATCTCTCTCTTTCTCTTGTGCCCCATTATGGAATAGAAGAGGGAGAGAAATAGGCAAAGTGACAGGACCGCCGGAGGAACCTCAGGGCTTCTGCGATCCTAGCCCGCTCACCGCATCCTGCAGGAGCCAGCATTACTCCTGCAAGCACGGAGATGCTTTAAATACCTGCTCCCTGTTTATGGGACCAATGTTTTCATCTCTTTCTCTGCACGCATATTTGCTTTCTCTGCTTTCAGCAAGCGGGAGCTATTTGACAGCTCCACTTGCATAAAGCAGAGTTATGTTTGCTTTTGCATGGCGGGAGCTGTCAGCTCCCGCCACGCAAAAGCAAACAGCTACCTCCCAAGGGTGGGCACCTCAGGAGGTAGCAGGAGCCGGCCCCCCACTCCATTGTTTCAATTTAGCCCCAGAGAGCTGGGGGTCCCCAGGGTGGGCGTCCGTGACAGAATAGCCTCATTTAACTTATTTGAGCTCTGGGGAGGTGGTGGTCCCCGGGATGCGGGGAAGGGGGTGCATGCCCCCCTTACATTATATTCATTGCCCCCGTGAGGGAAATTGACATGGGATTTATTTTGACACAAGAGCACACAGACTTTAGCACTGGTTAGCAGGGGTAAAGTGCATACATGTATACTGCTTTCACAATTGTTCCGGAATATGGGGGCTCTTTCGTAGCGGTCTGGGCGGAGGTCCGAAACATTTTGGGCAAATAGTTATATGAAAGATCTTTAGCATTGTGGTTTGACAGTGATGCAGCAGCAGTAATAGTCATTAAGCGGGCAAAGTGAAAACCAGTCAGCTTAACTCAAATATAGCCCACTGGGCGAGAGGTAGGGGTTCCGCACATGCTTTTATGTTCATAAACTAGGACAGTGTTCTGATATAGGATGTAGTAATCGGACTATTAATAGTGATAAATACAAAAATAAGGCATTCATGTTTAGGAGTGTGATCTATGTACAAATAAGCTGTAAATGCCAAGAACACATTTTTATGAAAAATGCTTGCTGTATGAATTATATTGAGTAATTGTAAACAAATCAGATTGGTAAATGCTATTACACAGTTGAGGCTACGGATATACAAACATGGCTGCTGTTTTCTTGGGTGTTCTACCATCACTATGTTTGTTAGTCCGTTGCTGATTTTTATTATTATATAACGTGTATTGACACGTTGGGAAAAGGAACTCTTGTTCCAATAAAGAGTGTTTTTTGCATTTTGCCAAAGGTGTCCGGGCTTTCCTTCTACCTACAAGGATTTTGTGATACATACACATATATATATATATATATATATATACATATATATATATATATATATATATATATATATATATATATATACATATTGTATATTTATTTATATATATATATATAAATATATATATATATATATATTTATATATATATATATATATATATATAGAGAGAGAGAGAGAGAGTCTTATAGTTAGGGCCTAGTTACCATAGAAAAAGTGTTTTTGACTTGCCTATATGCCAGTTGATGAATCTTCACAACATTTTCGAAAGGAACTCGAGGCTCACTTCATCTGCTGTCTGGAAGGTTTTGTGGTGATCTGATCCCTCAAGCCGGGCCGTCATTTTCTAAACCAAGACCATGTCCTGGAGGGATGAGTTTTCAAGCTAAATAGTATAGAAGGGATCAGGGTAGAGGTACCCTGACCCCATGGGGACAATTCAGGGGTGTCAGAGGGACCCCTATGAGTTTTAAAATTACCAAAATCTGTTTTTTTAATGTGCATGGCGTTGCGACTCTGTCACGACACTCAGCGCGGCCCTTCTGTGTAACTCCGCGATTGAGTCGTCAACCTTGCCCAAAAAATAAATTCACACACTCATGTATGCACTCACAGACCCACTTAGACACTCACGTATGCACTCACAGACCCACTTACCCATGCACCCACTCACAGAACCACTCAGACACTCACACACCCACTCACAGGCCCACTCACACACTGACGCACCAGCTCACAGATCCACCAGGACACTCATGCTCCCACTCACAGACCCACTCAGACACTCACAGACCCACTCACAGACTCATGCACCCATTCACAGACTCACTCAGACACTCATACACCCACTAAGGAATCCACTCTGACTCTCACACACCCACTCACAGAGACACTCATTCACCCACTCACAGACCCACTCAGACACTCACACACCCACTCACAGACCCACTCAGACACTCACACACCCACTCACAGAGACACTCTCACACCCACTCACACAACCAGAGACACCCTCTCACACCTACTCTCACAGCCAGATACTCTCACACCCGCTCTCACAGCCACATAGAGCATCTCACACCAACTCTCACAGCCACTGTCACAGCAAGAGACACCCTTTCACACCTACTCTAATAACCAGACACACACACTCACTCCTTTCTCACACCCAGACAAACCCTCTCACACCTAAAGGGTGGATGGTTGCAAGGCCGTGCACGCCAGTGGTTGGATTAATGGATAGTAATTATAATTACTTTACGTTACAAAAACATAGAAATTCACTGAAAAAATCCAAAGGTTACAGGGTCGTTATATTTAGTAAACAGAATTAAGTTTAAACGTAGAAATTCAGTAAAGGTTACAGGGACGATATAGTTAGGTTCTGAACTTACTCACACAAAACCACAGAAAATCAGCAGTTATGTTTATCTCAAGTAACTATAGCCTGTGCCCTAAGGTAACTATGACTTGCACCCTTGCCATGACTTGCTACTTGCACCAGATATTACATCACTCATGACATCTTTTATAATATCATTGACAATATCAATGTAACACTTGCAGTAAAATTATTGATAAGTTAACTGTGTATAGTGAGTTATAGTTACCTTAACTTTATGAAAGACTGTAAGCAGTCTAGCAATAATGTGTATTACTCCTGCTATGCAAAAACCCACTCCTATTAGCTTTGCCAATGTTTTTAAGGTTTTGATTTGAACCCATGATATTACTTTAACTGTGGAGTTGTCAGTGTATTTATGACGTTTGTTTTCAAACCTATGTTAGGATGTTATTTCCAAAGTTAATCATAACTTCACTTTAACCCTTTCTCAGTAGATTGAAGTATCTTTTGTACCTATAAAACATCTAGCATTACCCTGCATCCAACCCACCACATGCAGACAACCCCTTATTGGGCATGGGCTTCCCTGCACCAAACTAGCCTTGGTTGGCATTTGGTCATGCACTGGAGAAGTTGGCCAGAGGCCCTGCCTGAAGACCGAACCCTTTGTCCAACTCCCCACTGACAGCCATCCCCTACCACACAGGCCCTATGGCTGCATGCAGTGGGTGGTGACAGCAGAACTTGGCCTATGGCTTGAACGTTTGCTACTTTAAAAAATATTTTGGAGGGTTCCTGGGCCTATCTTAGGGTTTTCAGGTTCTTGTACCATTGTTGGACATCCCACAGAGCTTGCTGACCTAGTGCTAGGTCAGTGAGCCTGTCAGCAGGTCCAACAAGGTTCCAGGAGTCAATGTTGGGGGTTCACAGATCCCCCACCTGGTTTGCAGACCTCAGGGTCATACATTGTTTACAAAGCTAGCTCTGAGGTCTGAGAGCACCGCAGCAAAATAGTTTTCTGTTGGGGGGTCCAAACTGAGCCAGTGGTCAGGAAATGCTTTCCCCAGCCCATTATGTTTATTTTTTACTTGTTGTATTAGGATTTGAAGGCCAAAGCCCCAAGTCATTTAATGGTGGGCACAAAGATTCTTCTTAAATTGTGGGCAGCTAATCAAAAGGCTTTGAGTCTGTGCGCTTGGCTTTGACACAATAGACCAAGATGGTTGACAGGAGAAAAACCTCCCTCGCCCAATGAGACTTTAATGTTTTTTTAAACTGGCCTGTAGAATGTCTATAACTCAAGGTTGCAGACTTCCACAGACTAATGGTCCAGATATCTTTATCTTTTTAACCCATTTGAGCCTACAACCACCCCAAAAATAAATGCTAATTTCTCAAAACTTACTGAACTGCTTTACAGCAAGCCAAGCAAAGGCACTTCCTTGAGTAAAATTCTACTTTTAGGCCAAGTTTGGTGTTATTCCATTCAGCCTTTTTTCTGTATTACAGAGCAAAGAATTATATTGATCCCATGATATTTTCCTTCTGCAGAGGGTTGCTGCCAATAATAAACTGGGGATGGCTGCCACCAGTAACCCTCCACTGAGCAATAAATAAAGGCTCTCCATTGCAGGGTTTTGGCTGCAGGTTGAGGTTTGAGTTCTTGGATAGGATATACCATCAAACAAAAAACACCACTGAAAAGCAAAGGTTAAAGTGAAACTACTGTTAAAGTTGGTTATAATACATCAACTTATGTTTTTAAAATACTTCAAATGTTCACCTAGAAAACAACAGTTAAGGTGCAGTTATGGGTATGAATTGAATCTGAAAAAACACTGATATTTGCAAGTTACGATTAGAGACACAAACTCTAACTCACACAACAGCCACACAAACCATACCCTGCACACCAAATGCAAGAGAGAAAGAGAGAGCCTCTGTGTGTGTGTGTGTGTGTGTGTGTATGTGCGTGCACGTGGCATTGACTGCCATATGAATCTCTGCTGAAATCCTACAAATGTCCTGTGAATCAGTTGTCTAGAACAATACTTCTCATTCAACAGCCTGAAAACACTGAGTGCTGAGGGACCCGGATGCACAGTCTGGAACATTCAAGTAACAGCGCTCAAGTGAAGAACAAGCTACACCTGGCATGAAGCGATCGTCTGTGGAGTGGCTGCCCTTAAATAATGACTGAATCCCGGATGCATATTACATGCTGTGCCAAGTCGGCTCTGTGGTCAGGAGCATTGACTCCTCTCTGTGTGAGGAGCCATTCTGAGGAAGAGATTGCAGCCATAGGCATAGTGAGGTGCCAGCGAGGCTCCTGCCACTGATGATAGAAGCACCTGGTGCAACCCGCCTATTCCCTTAAGTGTTGCAGTCAACCAATGGCCAACGGCCTCACTCCCTCCCCAGTGCATCTGTTGGCCATTGGCTGACACAGGGTAGGGCTATAAAGAACCATCAAAGGATTTCCTTATTGTAGGAAATCCTACAATTCGGCTGCTCGGTAGGCGCTTTCCGAGTAGCCTGGGCTTTTTCTTTTGTTTGCAATGACGATCAGTGTGGCGGGCACACTCATGTAATTACACTGAAAAGTGAAAGTAAAACAATCCTTAGGGCTTTTTTCACTTTCACTGCATCAGTGCTCGGGTGGGGGGGCATATCACAGCTCCACTAGCACTGGTTGGCTTGGGAGAGGTGTCATTGGAAAGGGGAGGATTGCCTCTTTCCAATGGTATCTCAGCCTAGTGGATCTCTGCTTTGGGATTGGAACAGGAGAGTGATTTCCCCCCAGAAAGGATCCACCCACAAGACACCAGGAAATTGGGGGACCGGCCACTTAGGCAAAGGCTTCTGCTGCCCCCACCCCCATTAGAAATGTAAGTCTTTATGCCCCACCGGAGGGCATTTGGGAGTGATTACTTCCAATCTGCTCCCCTCTAGACGCCAGGGAAAATAAAATAAAACATTAATATAGCAGTGAGGGCTGCACACCATCAGCATGGTCATACCCCAAACTAAACAGGGCTCAACAGTCTTTCTGATCCTTTTTAGTGGGATGGTTGGCGATGAACACCCCTAATATGCCTCCCTGGGAGGGGGGCAAAAAGCCTGCTAATCACCAGGGAATAAATATAAAACGAAATGGGTGTGGGAGCTGCCTACTATGGGCATAGACATGTCACTACCCCAAAAAGGGTCTTCCTGCCTCCCCTCAGGGCCATTGGGGTGATTAGCCCCAATATGTCGCCAGGGAAGGGCAGAAAGTCCACTAAACACCAGGCATTTAAAAAATGAGCCAACACAAATAAAAGGACATGTGAGCGTGAGACTTTGAGTATCATCCAGCGGAAAACTGTACAGACCGTGGAAGCTTGGTGTCATTCAATAAATATGCGCATTCAAAATAAAAGAAAAGAAAAGCTGCTACTTTCCTTCCTGACTATGAGTCATGTGGGCGGGCCATGAGATGGTCGCTGAAATAGATGGCTATTGAAAGAGATGTTGATTGTGATAATATCTGAGCACATTTGCTGAGAGAAGGGGAAGTTACTTTTGAAATTTCGAGACAAATTTAATGTTGATTTAGACAACCCCACATGTCTCACACAGGAAGGAAGGAGAAACAAATGAAAATGTGCTAGAAAGAAAGTGTGACAAAGGAGGTAACAGAGGAAGAGAGGGAGTGATTGTGTGTTAGTGTTAGTGCAAGAAATAAAGAAATATGTAGTTTCCTCCCCAGCCCACAAGCATGCAAAAACACACGGACACTCTTGATTAGATGTCTTTATTCCTCTACATACAATCACACACTGATTACGTCAGAGCAGTTAATAACCACACCTTAACATCTCCCAGGACGTTGCGCTATCCGTCCTCTAAGTCCACCCAGAACCGCAAGGGTCCTAGAGCACCTAGTCTCACGACACTACATATTCCCCCCTCATTAACTAGAAAGTACAAACATAATGGTATCAGATTTCTTCGATGAGTCATCAAGCAGATCTTGTGGTGCGATCGGATGAAACTGTACACTGATCTGGCATCAATGGTGTGGAGTCTGATGCTTGATCTGGACTGTCAGGTGGAGTCAACTCACTGAAGACAGCAGGAGCTGATGAATGTCGAGGTAGGTGTCTGAAATGGGATGAGTGCTGTGTGATTATTTTTGCGGCTGGGGGTCGGTGCCGTCAGCATGTGCACTTTCCAGACATCACCTTCAGAGGTTCGACATCAAATGGAGTGTTTTTTTTCCACTTCTGCTTTTGTTTAACTAAGACCCAGTCGTCTTTATCAAAGACTGTTTCCTGAGCTCAGCAACACCGATCTGCCTACATCTTCTTGCATTTACGAGAAGCATCCAGGGTCTGAACCCTATCAGCATCCAAAGATCAATCCACTGTCTATTGTGGCAATTTGGTTCGAATAGCTCTCCGAAACAGTAGGATGGCAGGACCCCCACCAGTTGTGGACTGAGGGGTTGAGCGAAAACCATGGAGAGCTTGGCAAAAGGTATGTCTTAGTTGTGTGCCCTCAAACGCCACTTGCTGAATTGCTTTCTTGATAGTGCCCATGAACCATTCAACAACACCTTTGGCTTGAGGCCAGAGAGGGTTGCTCTGCTGATGCTTGACATTCAGCTGGACTAGAAAGTCATTGACTGTTGAACAGTGGGCCATTGTCTCATTCAAGAATCGCATGTACACCCCACAAGGCAATGGTGTTGTTCAGTTGCTCAATAACCTAGTCATGAGTAGTTGATGACATTTCTTCCACTAGTGAAAAGCGTGAATACTCATCAGTGACTATCTTGAGATGATGTCTGTTCCCCAAGGGCCCAACGAAGTCAACAGCAACTCTTTCCCAAGCCTGGGTAGGAAGGTCAGACATAGTCAGTGGGTGGTGGGTCAATTTAGGGGAAAGACAGTTGCAAAGATGGCAGTCTTTCTCTAACCTCTCAACTCATTCATCTAGATGCAGGAACCACACTCAGTCTCTTAGAGCTCTTTTTGTGGCTACAATGCCATGATATCCTTCATGGACCAGCTCAATTACTTGCTGCCGGAGACTCGCAGATATTGCGATTCTTGAGCCTCTCAGCACAACACCTTCCTTGATTACAGACATTTCATTTTGCACATTTTGGAACTTTTGAAATTCAATGTCATCCTCTAGAGGTGGAATACTCTTTTTCCATGACCAGGTTGCAATGATGTCTCTAAGGATGAGCATATTCTTGTAGGCATTGGTAGCAGTAATGATTTGTTCAATGGATAAGGCTGCCGGTGTACTAGACCTACGATTAAATTAATGTACTCTTCAGCTGTTTTGGATGTTGAGCTGTGTTTGTGTCTGACTGGCACAAGCTATGTTGTGTCTCTGAGGATTTGTATGACTATTATGTTGAGCAAGGATTGCCCCCAGCCCCACCAGGCTTGCGTCTACAATGAGTTTAGTCTGTAACTTGGAGTAGAAATAGGCCATCTCAGATGTATTGTCAATTGCATGTTTTATCTTTTGAAACTCTGATCACATTCAACAGACCATTCAAAAGGAATTTCTCATTTTGTCAACTTTCTCAACAGGACACTCACTGTAGCAAAGTCACGAACGTACATTGAGCAATAACTGCCCATGCCCAAGAAGGATTGCAGCTTGGTGACATCCTGTGGGGGACAAGTAGCTGACAGTGCTTCCACTTTAACAGGGTCAGGAGTAATTCCCCCATCGAGAATGTGTGCCCAAAAGAACTTACGTTTGTTTTTATGAAACTCACACTTTGCTGCTTTCAGAGTGTGACCTGCACCTGCAAGTAGTTTGCACTCTTATGTAATAGCTTTGTTGTGCTCCTACCATGTTACTCCAAACACCAATATGTCATCACTGTAGTTGAAAGCATGCATGACTGGTTAAATTATGCAATGTATAACATCCTGAAATATATTTGCAGAAGAACACACTCCAAAGCTCAAACTTTTATATCTGAACAAACCAGCATGAGCCAAAAAAGTGGTAATGTACCTACAGATCTCCTCCAGCTCAAGTTGGTGATATCCTTTTTTCAGGTCAAGATGAGAGAAGACTTTGATCCCATTCAACTGCATGATTATCTTCGCTGTGTATGGATCAGGATGCCTTTCTCTCTCAATTGTCTTGTTGACCTAGCATATATCAACACAGATGTGCACTGCACCTCCAATGTCCTATTTGAACCCCACTATTTGCGAAACAAATGGCATAGGGCGAGCATTTTTAGTTCTTTCTCACCGGCTTCCCAAAAATGAAAGGCAATTCTACAGTGTCGCTGAGCAACGGGGCAAATGTCCTCATTAATGTGAAGTCTTACTTTCATTGTTTTGAGTCTGCCAAAGCCATAGAATAATGATGAAAACTGACTTAAAGTTTTGGACTGAGTGTGTACAGTGCATTTGAGAGATATCAGACCGATGCCAGCAGCAGTGACAAAGCTGAGCAAGCATGCACTGGATGAAGTTCCTGGAAGTACGTGAATTGGAGCTTGCATGGACACTGCTTTGTATTTCATGGTCCCTCTGTGAATGAACCTTCACTTCACAATGGTCTGGAAGCACCCCACGTGTATACCTTTGTGTTTGATGGGTTAAACTGTGGCACAGGAGGCAGGTTCTCAACTGGCATGATGTTATTTGATACACCACTGTCTATGCTGAAGGATATGAGGTGACATTTACCTTTATTGTGATTTTTAGGGCAGCACCCAAATGAACTGGGTTGTTCCGTTTGACAAATTATCTTTGTCGCCCACTCTGCCTTGCATGGAGCCGGTCCAACATGTGCCTGGCATCCTTTGGTTGACATCACCATTGCACATCCATCCTTTTCACTGGCGCTGGATGATGACATAGAGGAGTCTTTGTAAGGTGAACTTGTTGATGAATGGCTTCATCGAGTTTCTTCTTGTTGCAAATGATGTTGCTTTTTTGCCCTGTGGGTGTGGTGAAAACATTTCTGGAACTTTCTGGTGTCCATTTTCTTTTCTCACTGTGATGCATTTGATTCCTCTTTCGCCCTGCACACTGCTACAAAGTGGTTATCCTTCTCGTAACCTTTGCATGTCTGTCCCATGGCTGGACATTTGTTCTGATGGGGTATGAAAACCCACATCGAAAACACACCTTTTCTTTCTTCAACGATTTACGCGCATTTGCAAAGTACCTTTACCTGCATTTCATGACTACCGCGGATTTATTTTTGGCTGTTCCAGCTTCCATTCCAGCCACTTGCTGTTCTGGTCTTTTATTGGCTCTTGCAGCCATTAGTATTTGATTTTCTCATCATCTGCTTCTCCTAGGGCATCTATGAAGTCATCAAACGTCTCAATCCACGCAGTCCACCTGGTGCTAGTTGTCTGTTTTTTGACGGTGTCGATTGGTGGTGGTTTCAGAAATGCAGTTGCATCATACTTTCCCCCCTTTTCTACTGCTGCAGAGAGTATATGCTGTTCAGATGGTGGCAGCTGCTCTTTGATGGTCACTGCAATTTCTGAAAGCACAAGCAGCTTGCTTGCACTTAGGTCGCCTTGTCCAAGCAGAGGTTAAAAATCATTGCTCTCTTTCTTGACTGTAAGTAATGATTCAATTTCTCGCGCTTGATCACTGTTATGCTTAGCTTTTTACACAGTACCTGGTTGTCACTGCCTTCAGCGTTTTGCTTGCATCAACAATAGCTTTGTGTGATGCACATCCCAGGGTTCTGGTAAGTCTTTTTGAGTGCTCGCTTTTGCAGTGCCTTTTACTGTTCGAAGAGCGTATGAGGGCTGGAGCGGTGCTTCGATTCCACACGCCTCGGATTGGCTCTGGACTGTGCAGAATGAGATGTGGATGCTCTGGGACTTTCAATTTTGCTTTAATTGGTGTTCCATAGTAGTTAGGGCAGAGGCCCTCTTGCAATTTCGAAGAGAGCTATCCTCTATTTTCCTGATCTCACTGAGGGTAAAGTTTCATGATAAACACTATTTCACTTCTTTTCTGAACTTCTTCTGAGGTTCACATGATACTGACACCTTCTTCATTTTCCCTTTAGAAATTCCTTTCATACGTTTGTAATTTAGTTTGAAATAGGTTCTTTATGGACTTGATTTGGATAAGTTACATTCTTTATACACTGGCTATTTCCCTTCTGTACATTTTTATACTTACAGAACTTTCAGATGTCTTAATAGCTTTCTTGAAATAAAACATATGATAAATATTTGCCGATATATTGATTTCTTATGATCTACTAGCTCAAAAAGATTTTTTTGCATGCAATCCTCTGCCATTATTGTGGAACTGAACTTGGCATAATGAAATGTTACTGGGTTCCGAATGCCAGCTCTCCCTCAATGCTTAAAGTTGACTACCAAAGGTCCACATGACCTATGGGGGATTTTTCTAGGACTCTACCAAGAGTTCAAGGGTTTAAATACCCCAGCTCCATCAAATGGCAGCAGAGAATGGTTAATCACTAAAGTGCATAGGGACAGAATACTCTGGAGAAAATCTAGAATTGCCCAAGTCCCGTCCATGCTGTCAAACCAATGGCCCAGTTCAGAGGATTAGTAGTGATTTGGTGGTTCTGAAAGAGTTCATGCTAGCTGATGAGTGAGTATTAATAGGGTTGTGCATTGCAGTGTTATGTTGAGTTTGTAGTGGTTTAGAAATAGTGTGCAAATTGAGTTTTGTTGAAGTTATGGTGTAAAACTGTTGGTGCATGTGTGCTCACTTGGTACTGAGTAGTAGAAGTTGTTATCAGACCCAATATTCTTGTATGAGTGATTACGTTGAATTTGTTTAGTGGAGCAGAAAAAGAATATTTGTAAACTGTTCTTGCTTTGTAGTGTAAGAACTGAACGTACAGAAAATTGTAAAGGAGGCTGAACTGCTGCAAAGAGTGCATCAGCCAGTCGAGCACTGATATACGCTGGTTGGTGTAAATGCAACAATGGGATTGGTTGAGATGTCATGAAATAGTGTGCTGGGATAGGTCCATGGGGAAAGATATTATGCCGTGATTGGATGCAAGGACTGACCTTAATAAAACTGCGATACAGGCTGAATGTAGCAATTATATGAATTTCTCTTTTCTCCTTGATTGACAATATTGTGATCATGAAATTCTTCAAGCAGCTTAGGGAATTGAAGGTAGGTGGTATGCGAATTCCTTTCCGCAAGGGCAAGGAAGCTTCACTCGATGGTACATCAGTTCATTACACGGCGACACATGTATGGCACCATACATGTTTACTGCTTCGTCAATGATACAAGATCACCAACAGTGATTGTGCATTGAGATTTCCATGAAATGGCATATTCAATTTGAGAATTATTGAGAACCAAATGGGTGTTTTGTAGGACATGAAACCTTTCCTTAGACAAGCACTATGTGAAATCCCTCAATGTTTAAGAGCAAGCTGTAGATGCCAAAGAGAAGAAATATTAGAATAAGGCTGAAAAAACAGTATGTAGTTATTCTGATGCTAAGTGGAATGCAGAGCAACAGAAGTGGCAAACAGAGATAGTCGAGAAAGCTAGGTTGTACCTTGCACAGACAAACAAAGCCCCAGAAAAAGAAAAAGATTAAAGGAGAGAAAAAGACAGATGATGTTGAGAATTCAGTTGATGACAGTAATTCTAGTGATAACGTTTTGGATGTACCTCTGTCTTCTTGTGCACCTCCTTATAATGCTGTCTCATCCATGAGTTTGGTTGGTGCTGCCACAAGTAGTAGTACTGCTGGTGTGATGGACCCCCTAGACTCTAATCAGATCCTGATTGGAGAGACAAAACTGACTCATGCCCCTCCAAACTCTCTGATTGCCAGTGCCCCGGACTCAATAACTGTTCCTGTTACAATTGGTCCTGCCGTTCCTGTGCATAATCCAAAGTCATCTGGAGAAACAATACAGTCTTTGGCAGTCCTGACTATGATGACACTGCAGAATAATACCCCTCTGACTATCAGTTTAGGAGCTACAGCAGTGTACCTTTAATCCAAACTGTGACAGCCCTGCCAAAAGCAGCCACTATTTCCTCAATGTTAAGCATAGTAGATAGAGGAACTTTCCCCGATACCACAAAATATCTCCATATCTATTTGGAACTCACTGCAGTGTATGACAAATATTAGCCTTAGAGGAAGAATAGTGTTTAATACCCCAACAACACATAATGGGACTAGCTCACAGGAAATAGATGATTTGGTTTAATTCTTTAATGGTCCCCTGGAAGTGGTGAAGTTGTGCAGCCAAGGGATGAAGGACTGCAGAAAGAGAAAGGCCTGTGGATGCGATTAGATGGAGCATGGAACTGGATGAATTGATTTCTGACAATCTTGATTCCTTGCACATTGACCTGCATCAACAGAATGAACTTGTGTATTTGCGCAAACATTGTTCACGCCGTGCAGACCATGCTCACAACAGACTTCGAGACTTAGCCCGCTTATATGACGGTGACCTAAATAAATATAAGTCCTTGGAGAAGATTCAAAGTCTACTTGGATGATGACGCTATAATGAGCATGAGAGTGTAAGGGATGAATCTGCAAACAAGAGAAGAATACGGAAATGGAATGATTTGGACAAGTGGGAAGATAGATGGGCTAAAAGGAAAATCTGAAGAAATTGAAGGCAGTATATCCTTCAGAACAAAGAGAACCACCTCCAGATCTGCTGGATGAAGGAGCACTGAATCTCCCATAGAAGTGCTAGGTGGAGGCTATGTATATGTGTCTTGGAGTAGCGGTGATCTTGCAGCATTTACAAACAACTTCCCAAAGCTAAGATAGAATCCTGTTCATTGATGCACCCATGTTGAAAGGTTTGTTAAGATCTCATAGGTGGTGTGAGTGGATTTGAATACCTTTTTTAACATTTAGGGCCAGATGTAGGTACGTTGCAAATTGCGACTTGCAATTTGCGAGTCCGAGCGACTCGCAAATTGCAACTCACAATTTGCTATGCAGAAAGGTGTCTCAGACAGCTTCTATGACTCGCAATGGGGTCGCAAAGACCCACCTCATTAATGTTAATGAGGTGGGTCGCAGTTTGCAACCCCATTGCGAGTCTGGGCACTCACAGGGATGGTAGCCTGCTAGAGACAGCAGACCACAATGTCCGTGACTGCTTTTCAATAAAGCAGTTTTTTTTTCCATCCGCAGCCCATTTTCCTTAAAGGAAAACGAGCTGCACTTGGAAAAAAATACCGAAACCTTTTGTTTCGGTTTTTTTCAGAGCAGGCAGTGGTCCATAGGACCACTGCCTGCTCTGAAAAAATATTTGTGTGATCATTCACAAAGGGGAAGGGGTCCCCTGGGGACCCCTTCCCGTTTGCGAATGAGTTACCATCCACTTCAAGTGGATGGTAACTGCGAGTTCATTTGCGACCCCTTTTGCGGTCGCAAATCAACTTGCATCGCGTTGCGAGTTGCAAATAGGAAAGGAACACCCCTTCCTATTTGCGAGTCGGAAACGCATTTTGCGAGTCGGTTCCGACTCACAAAATGCGTTTCTGCATCGCGTAGAGACTTTTGCGCCTCGCAAACGGCGTTTTTCGCCATTTGCGGGCGCAAAAGCCTTGCTACATCTGGTCCTTAGTCTCTTATTTGGACCTCGTGGTCTTTTTCCAAGACCGCGAGGTACCGCCGGGTCGATGCCAGTGCAGGCGGTCTCCCACCCAGCATATCAGGACTGCTGGCAGCCCTCCGCCTTTTCCGGACGGAAAGCTGCCAGCAGCCATACTGGCGGTCGGCGGTGAAGTGGAGGCTACTCCACCGCCACGTCATCAGAACACCGCCCACCAAATCACAACCCAGGATTCAGCGTGGCGGTGTTCTGGTGACGGGGAGCTGGCGGTGGAGCAGCCCCCATGGATCCCGTTCCGTCCCGGAGGATAACCAGACAAGGTCCGTTAGGGGAGGGAGGGTGTTGTGTGTGTGCATGGGGGTGTGCGTGTGTAGAGGGGGTGTGTGAGTGCGAGTATGCATGCAGGGGTGTGTTGTGTGTATGGGAAATGTGTGCGTATATGTCTGTGTGCATGTGTGCGTGTATGTCTGCGTGTAAGTATATTAGTTGTGTGAGCGTTCGTGTAGGGGTGTGGGGGTGGGGGTGTCTGTGTAGATGTTTTTGGGGGTGGGAGTGGGGTGGGGGTCCTCTACCTTTGGGGGGTGGTAGGGGGTTCATGGGTTTTGGGAGAGGATTCTGGGGAGAGGGGGGTAGGGGGAGGAGACCCCTATCAGTGCCAGGGAACAAATTCCCTGGCACTGATAGTGCCTACCGCCATGGATTTAGTGGCAGTACAAAACCCCACAAAATCCATGGCGGTATGCAGGGTCCTGATACCGCTGGTGGTTTAGTGACGGCCGCTGGGCTGGAGACCGAAGTCTCCTGCCCAGCTGTCATTACCACCCTGGCGGTCTCAGTGTAGAAGTGGCGGTTTTGCATGGCAGTAATCGCCACGCTTGTAATTGCATTTTTTTTTTTCACCGGCTTGTTGGCGGTATTACTGCCACTTCTACACCGACCGCCAGGGTTGCAATGAGGGCCTTAGTGTTGAGTAATTTATGGGCTCAGTGTGGAGTGGCTATTCTGTGGCCCAATAAGGATCTTTACAGGAATCCAACAACAAAAGCATTTTCTCCTCAGGTGATGAAAAAGTATAAACAGGTGATTTAGTTTTTGAGTGAAAATAGATTGGAAGGGGAGTCAAAAAATTCCACGCATTGTGGTCTGTGCGTGGATTTTCAGTTGGTCTGTCAGCTTCACCTTTCCAGGGCCCAGGAACTGAATAGGGCACCAATTGGCAGGGCAGGAATCTCAGCAGAGAGTCCAGGTGCTGGCAGGGGAAGTCTTTGATGGTCCTGAGACTTCAACAACAGGAGACAAGCTCAGTTCAAGCCCTTGGACATTGTTCACAAGAAGGAATGCACTACAAAGTCCAGTCTTTGTCCCCTTTCATAGGCAGAAGAAGCAACTGCAGGATAGCCCCACAAAGGACAGTCACAGGCAGGGCAGCACTTTTCCTCCGCTCTTCAGCTCTTCTCCTTGGCAGAGGTTCCTCTTGAGTCCAGAAGTGATCTAATTTTCAGATGTTTGGGTGCTCTTCTTATACCCCTTTCTGCCTTTGAAGAAGGCCTAATTTAAAGGAAAATCTCTCTTGTTTGTGAGATCCTGCCCAGGCCAGGCCCCAGACACTCACCAGGGGGTTGGAGACTGCATTGTGTGAGGGCAGGCACAGCCCTTTCAGTTGTGAGTGACCATTCCTCCCCTCCCTCCTAGCACAGATAGCTCATCAGGATATGCAAGCTACACCCCAGCTCCCTTTGTGTCACTGTCTAGAGAGAGGTGCAAACAGCCCAACTGTCAAACTAACCCAGACAGGGAATCCACAAAGAGGCAGAGTCACAGAATGGTTCAAGCAAGAAAATGCCTACTTTCTAAAAGTGGCATTTTCAAACACTCAATCTCAAAACCAACTTTACTAAAAGATGTTTTTTAAATTGTGAGTTCAGAGACCCCAAACTCCACATGTCTATTTGCTCCCAAAGGGAATCTATGCTTTAATCATATTTAAAGGCAGCTCCCATGTTAACCTATGAGAGAGATAGGCCTTACAACAGTGAAAACCAAATTTGGCAGTATTTCTCTGCCAGGGCACATAAAACACATTAGCACATGTCCTACCTTAAACATACACTGCACCCTGCCCATGGGGTTATCTAGGGCCTACCTTAGGGGTGCCTTACATGTAAGAAAAGGGAAGATTTAGACCTGGCAATTGGATACATTTGCCAAGTCGAATTGGCAGTTAAAACTGCACTCACACACCCTGCAGTGGCAGGTCTGAGCCATGTTTACAGAGCTACTAATGTGGGTGGCACAATGAGTGTTGCAGGCCCACTGGTAGTATTTGATTTACAGACCCTGGGCACCTCTAATGCATTGTACTAGGGATTTACTAGTAAATCAGATATGGCACTCATGGATAAGCCAATCAACAATACAATTTACACACGGAGCATATGCACATTAGCACTGGATAGCAGTGGTAAAGTGTCCAGAGTCCCAATCCCAACAACAACAGGTCAGAAAAAATAAGAGGAAGGAGGCAAAACGATTGGAGATGACCCAGCAAATGGGAAAATGTCAAACACACCCTCAGTGTCCGGGGTGGCGGAAAGGAGATGGTCTGTCCCCAAGCAATCACAGCAGTCAACCAAATAGGCCTCAGACCCCCTAGTCACCTCCATTTAAAAAGGGATGTGAAGTGGCCCCGCGACCACCACCGGGCAGTGGAACTGCAGCTAGGGCACCCCCCCAGAGGTGGGTGGCTCAGGACAGCCAAACCACAATGAGTGTGAGGACGACCTGGCCACACATGATGGGATACAGTCCCTGTGGTGAGAGTGGAATCCCAACAGTAGGCTCACAGAAGCTGAAGGGCCACTCCTTGTCGGATAAGGATCACCCTGTGCCCACTGAGCAGGAGGAAGGGTCATGTTATGTGAGGATGACTCCGGTGTCCCCTCGATATCAGGGTACGAAACAGTCCTACCCGGGCTCACCTGCTAGATCCTTGTGTGCTGCAATCCATAAGAGCGTGGCGGTTGGGCTGTAATAACCCTCCAGGGGCACTGGTGACCGCATGCCTCTGATGTTGCAAAAGAAGTGCTTTCAAGCAGGTCTCCTTGGTGAAATGGAGGTCACAGGACCCTCAGCACCTCGAGCCCCCAGAAAAGTCATCACCTCTCTGGTCTCCACCTGATGCCTCTATCCTTTGCACAACCAAAGCCATGCAAACTGAGCGGTAGGCTCCTGGGCAACACAGGCCTCACCAATGAGGTCCATTTGAAATCAGAAACCCATTGGCCAAGGTTTTGCTGAAGCTGCTGGTTTTGGCAAGACAAGGATCGAGCGTGGAAATTTAAACCCAGCAAAGTCCTTATGTTGGCCAGGTACTTTTCATGTCATCCCAGTCAAGATTTCTACATTTTGACAATGGTGACGTCCGCCGAAACACAAATCCCATAGGAAATAATGGGATTTCTATTTTGGTGGATGGGATACTGGTCACTGTTGTGACGAAGTCACCCGTCCACCTAAAGCTAAATCAGGCCCTTTGTCTCATTTTTGATGGTTTAAAATCTTCCAGTGGGAGGGCCAGACAGTCGTAGTTGGGCAGGTCATCCCGAAGCCAGATACCTTTGCAAGGAGGTCCAGCTTAAGCTCAGAAGATATTGGAGGTCAAACATTTTTCCACTTTTTCCAACTTTGTGGAGTAGCTCCTCATGCTTAGGACCTCTTGGTCAGGACTGCAGGGATAACACTGAAGGGACTGGGCTTGCATGTTTGTGGTCTTGACTTGAACTGTGACCTTAGAGCAGCAGTGGTCAAATTTACTCCTCTAACTCTAGTCCTTGAATATTTGGAGAAAGGGCAACTTTCTCCCAAATATTCTGATAGGTGTATTTACTATTTGAACTCCAGCCCTGGCATATTTTGGGGAAAGTTACAAATTACCTCTGTAGTTTTAGTAAGGGTTGAAAGTAGTAATTTTGCATTGCAGAAAGTGCTGCCCTCAGGGCGTAAAAAAACTGAGAATGCCATTAGAATTGCACCGTTTAGTTTTCACTGGGTGGCCAGGTGTAGGCTCAGTGCCTCGGACAGAGGCTTTTCTCTCTTTGCCCCTCAAGAAAGGGATTAGAAACCACAGACCAGTGGGAGTGAGAACGTCTCAAGATTTGAGAAAGCCTTCGACTCATGAGCAGATACATGAATGTCTGCAGTGTGAGAGAAAGGGGCCCGTGGAAAACCTTTGTAGAACATTGAGCTCTGTACTCAGATAGTGGACAGCAGCAGTCAGTTGTGTGGAACTGTACAATGATAAGGGATGTTTCCATCAGAAACCAGCATTGAGAAGGCCAATCTGTGTTGCCTTTCACATAGCTTCAGTTACATCAAGTAATTACTAGATTTTGTTTATAAGTCAGAAACAGTGTGTAGTCTTTAACAAGACTGCATCTCTTCAGAATGTGATTGGATATCCCTAGAATGTGGATTCTGGCAATCACTGCTTAAGTCAAGTTCCTTTTACTTTATTGTTGGGAAACTTCTTTTTTGAGTGGCACTATATTTATGTGTCAATAAAATGCCATTTGATGTTCAATCTCTTACACAACTATAAAACATATGGATAGAGTGAGAGCAATGGAAAACTTTAGAAGAGCAAGGCCCTTGGACCTGTTTGAACATGATAAGGTGCACCTAGAAAAGATTAAGGGCCTTATTTATACTTTTTGGTGCAAAACTGCACTAAGGCAATTTTGCCCCAAAAAGTTTTGCACCGGCTTGCACCATTTTTTAGCACCAGCTGGGCACCATATTTATGGAATGGTGCAAGCCGGTGCAAAGGGTAGGCTAGCTTAAAAAAAAATTACGTTAGGCAGTTTTGAGTCAAAATAAATGATTCTGACCAGATTAGCATCATTTTTTGACGCTAAGGGGCGTATTTATACTCTGTTTGCAATGAATTAGCGTCATTTTTTTTTAACTCTAATTCAGTGCAAAACTAACTCCATATTTATACTTTGGTGCTAGACCCGTCTAGCACCAAATTTATGGAGTTAAAGTCATTTTTGGGAAGTGGAAACCTACCTTGCCTTAATGAGATGCAAGGTAGGCGTTCCCGTGCAAAAAAATGACTCTATGGCCTTAACACCATATTTATACTCCCATGTAAAAATGGTGCAAAGGAGGGAGGAAGGGTCAAAAAATGGGGCAAAGCTTGCTTTGCCCCATTTTTTAAGACCTGGGTCAGGGCAGGTCTTAGGGGACCTGTGGCCCTATTTCCATGGTGGAACACCATGGAATAAGCCCAGAGGTGCCCTCCCTAGGCCCTAGGGGCACCCCCACCCACACTAGAGGGACTGCGAGGATGGGGGACCCCATCCCAGGTAAGTACAGGTAAGTGCATTTTATTTTTGAAAGTGCCATACCATATATGGCACCGGGTGCAATGGCCATGCCCAGGGGACCCCTGTCCTCTGTGCTGGCCACTGGGGTGGTGGGCATGACTCCTGCCTTTCCTAAGGCAGGAGTCATGTGGCATGGTAGGTTTAGCACCATAAAATGACGCTAATCTGGTTAGAGTCATTTATGTTTACTCTAACCTGCCTAAAGCCATTTTTTGGTGCTAAACCCTCTTCTTCTATACTGCCAGCCCCACCCGACTAAAGTCATTTTTTAAAACTCTAGCCTACCCTTTGCACCGGCTTGCACCATTCCATAAATATGGTGCCCGGCTGGTGCACAGAAATGGTGCAAGCCGGTGCTCAACTTTTTGGTGCAAAACTGAGTTAGTGCAGTTTTGCAGCAAAAAGTATAAATAAGGGCCAATATTTTGTAAGTTTGCGCCACTTTTGTGTCATAAAATGACGTTAATGCAGTGCAAAAAAAGTTTAAATCAGGGCCTTGGTGCTAGATGGGTCTAGCACCAAAGTATAAATATGGAGTTAGTTTTGCACCGAATTAGAGTAAAAAAAAATGACACTAATTCGGTGCAAACAGAGTATAAATACGCCGCAGAGTATAAATATGCCCCTAAATATGGTGTTAAGGCCATAGAGTCATTTTTTGCACGGGAACGCCTACCTTGCATCTCATTAAGGCAAAGTAGGACTCCACTTTCAAAAAATGACTTTAACTCCATACATTTGGTGCTAGAGGGGTCTAGCACCAAAGTATAAATATGGAGTTAGTTTTGCACCGAATTAGAGTAAAAAAAAATGACACTAATTTGGTGCAAACAGAGTATAAATATGCCCCTAAGTTTTGTTTGGAAGAGAATGTTATTATATTTGATGGAGTACTGTACAAACAAACCCACGTAATTGCCATGGGTGCCTGTTTAGTCCCCAGCTACACCAATTTGGTGATAGGAAAGTTGGAGGAACAGGTGTCCATGTATACTAACATGGATGTATTCTTCAATAGGTGATAGTGTGGCTCATCTACATCAATGCCTTATTTGTGACAGATGAGGGGACAGATGAGGAAATGTCCTAATGATAGCAACATAAATCTGACCTTCACAATATTCCAAAGTACAGAAATGGTAAACTTCTTGGATATTGGAATAGAGATTCAGGGTGTAAAATTGGGAACTTTTCTATCTAGGAAGAAAATGATGGGGAATACAGTCTTCCATGCATCTAGCGGTCATCTGAACAATATGAAATGGAATATTCCTTATGGGGAATTGGTACGGATGAAACAAAACTGTAGACAGAAGAAAAGTTCAGGGTTATCACCCAAATGTTTGCCTTCCTTCTCCAATTTTTCCTGACCTGTTTTTTGGCTTTAGGGCTCTGGACACTTTACCACTGTTAACCAGTGCTAAAGTGCATATGCCCTCTGTCTAAGTTGTATTGATAATTGATTTATCCATGATTGGCATATTTGATTTACTAGCAAGTCCCTAGTATAGTGCATGAGGAGTGCTCAGGGTCTGTAAATCAAATGTTACTACTTGGCCTGTAGCATTGATTGTGCCACCCACATGAGTAGCTCTGTAAATATCTTAGGCCTGTCACTGGAATGTCTGTGTGTGCAGTCTTAAACTGCCATTTTGACCTGGCAAGTGGACCAACTTGCCAGGCCCAAACCTTCCTTTTTACTACATGTAGGTCACCCCTAAATTAGGCCCAAGGCAGCCTGTTGACAGGATGCAGTGTATTTGAAAGGTAGGACATACATTGGTGTATTTTACATGTCCTCATAGTGAAATACTGCTAAATTTTCACTATTGCAATGCCTATCTCTTCCATACGGTAACATGGAGATTGACTTGAAATATCTTGTAAGTGTAATTTCCCATTGGGAGCAGATAGGGATTTGGAGTGTGGGGTCTCTGAAATCACAATTTAAAAATACATCTTTTGGTGAAGTTGGTTTTTGAATTGTAACTTTGAAAATGCTTTTAGAAAGTGGGGCTTTTCTTGCTTAACCATTATGTGTCTCTGCCTGACTGCTTAATACACGTCTGAGTAAGGATGAGATTTGGGCGGGTTGTGCATTCGCTCTAGACAGTCACACAAAGGGAGCTGAGGTGTTTCCTGCATATCCTAATGGCCCATCACAAGGCTGAGGGGTCTTCCTGAGCTAGAGTGGTGGGAGGAGCTGACACACCTGAATAGGGTTGTGCCGGTCCCCACACAAATGATTCTCCAACCCCCTGGAGTGTGTCTGGGGTCAGGATAGGGAAACACAAGGTCTTGTGCATTACAAAGACTTCTCTTTAAAGTTTGCTTACTTCAAATACAGAAATGGGTATAAGTACTATACCTCTGACACCAAATAGAATCCTTCTGGACTGAGGACATTCTGCCAGAAAGAAGAGCTGGGTGCTGCAGGAGGGATTGCCACTATGCCTGTTGCTTTGCTGTGCTGGCCTGCTGCTTGATGCTTCTGTCCTGGAAGTGAAAGGACTGGACATGGCTTTCTACATCCTGCTTCCAAAGGTTCTCCAAGGGCTTAGACTGAGATTGCTTCGGGGTTAGGAAGTCTTAGGGCCATTAAAGACTTCACCTGCCAGTGCCTGTGCTCTCTTGCTGAGAGTCCTGACTTGCCAAGTGGTACCAAATCCAGTATCTTGGGAGTGAGTTCTGTGTACTAAGGAAGAAACAAGCACATTGTCTTCAGAGTGATTTCAGAACCGGTGCCGTTGTCTGGCGCTGTGGTCCGACTTCGTGCCTCTGCTTGCACTGGAGCTGTGGTCCCCACTGAATGCAATGACCGTGACTGACGCTGCAGGCCCCACACCGCTGCAGCGCCTCCAAAGCCCCACCACAGCATGAGTCCAGAGCGATGTGTAATTGACATTTGCAACAACGGACTCTGCAGCAGCATTTTTGGCCCTGTGGTGTGATTGCGTCACTGTGATGTCCGCACCTCGTGCCTTGAGCTGCTGGATTCATCGACCCTACCTTGTCATAAGGAACCAATGCCTTGCAACCCAGGCCACATCATCTCCCCTGCAACCTTAAAGAACCAACACCTCAACTCCCCGGTAGCAGTAAGAAACCAACGCCTCAATGGATCCAGTGACGCCTCACTTACCCAACTCCACGCAACATCTTTGTTCCCTCATCGTTTTCAATAGTACTGTACCCAGGGTCCATGCAACTCCATCACCGGCCAGTACTCCCTCGCGAGTGGTGTTGGACTGTTGGAGATGACTCCATCAAGATGTCGTGATAGCCACAGTTGGAGGTATTGTATTTCTAAGCACTTTACTGATATTTAATCTTTGGAAATTCCTATCTTCTTTAGTGTATGTTGGATTTTTGTTGTTTTGGTCTTGATATACTCAGATAAATATTGGCTATTTTCCCAATCTGCTGTGGAGTACTTTTGTGGTGTTTTCACTGTGTTACTGTGTGGGTGTACAAAAACTTCACACATTGCCTCCTTGATAAGCCTAAGTGCTTGAGGCAAGCTACCAAGGGGTAATCTTAACTGTGTGACTTCCTTACCCTGACTATGGTGAGGGTCCCTACTTGGACAGGGTGCAAACCACTGCCAATTAGACTCCCCATTTCTAACAGAGGCACTGAGAAGTTCAGAAGTAGAGGTTATTCAATGAAGGTGTTGGAAAAAGCAATGGAAAGGATCAAACCATTAAGCAGGGAGGAATTACTTTATAGGACAGGGAGATCTAAATATATAGCTTTTATTGTTTCTAAAGGATTGGAGTAATCATAACCTTTAATAATGAATCAAAGAAGAATGCAAATATTTTTTCAACAAACTGGGAAATTCTGAGAAATGAAGAGACAATGAAAGAACATATAGGTCAGACTCGAAGCATTACATATCGCAGAATTAAGACTATCACGGACATAGTGGTTCAGAGTAATTTCCAATCTGTAGTACAGAGCCCATGAATAGGCAAATAACCTGTAGTGTTTTATTCATGTAAAAACAGAAAGGTATGCAAATACATTCCATCAAGGACATCTTATGATGCTACGTTTAGAAATAAAGCATATCACATCAGGAAATACATTTCCTGTAAGACATAAAACATGTTGAACTGCAGTGAATGTGCCTGTTAACATATATATATATATATATATATATATATATATATATATATATATATATATATTGGCAGTGCAATATTCCAGGTCACAAAACACATCTTAGAGCATATAGGGACCATCAGATACAATCACCTAAAATAGCAAGTTGCTCGTCACTTTCAATGTCAGGAAAAAAAGATATCAAAGAGAAGGAGACAGATGTGTGAAACTCTAGATTGGAGTCAGAATACATCATAAATCTGGAGACCTGTGAACCATGCTGTTTAAACATAAGTGAAGAATTACCTGTACATTTCGATATGTAGAGTGATAATACACGCACATCTATATATGTCCTAGAATCTTAAGATCTCTTTTCTCTTCCCCGATAACGTTTTTCATTCACTGAGGGAAAGCATTTGGACAATGAATAATTCTTTAAGAAGTTGAGAGGAGGAGAAATAAGAGCGCAGAAATTCCCTTTTTTTCCCTTAGGCTGTTTTTATCTTACGTTTCTATATATATATTTTTTCATGTGGTCAGTCTACACCATGAAATACGTAGGCAAGTATTGTAATATTAGTTGTGCCGCATATGAAATTTCTCTAAGAGAATATGGTGATTGGAAGTGTTTTAAAGGGTACTTAAAAGTGGTGCAGAAGAAATCAGAATGATAGTCCATTAAAACATTAAAGGATCTGATTCCAAGGGAGTGTCAAACTTTGAGGTATCCTTATCACCTATCTCTAGTACGAAACAATGACCATGCCCTTTTAAAAATGATTAAGTCAATATAACATGGAAGTCCACTAAGGCATGATAAAAATCTATAGTAAGTGGATACATCGTGTGGATTCCCACCATATATCCCAGAGTTTGTTTAAGTTTGTGATCACATCTTACTATTCATAGGACAAGTACAATAAGGTAGCTTAATTTGGCTGTTTAGGTTTTGATGGTTGTAAGCTTTGTCTTTGATTTAAGAAGAGTGTATTCTGCATACTGACAGTGGTCGTACAACAGTCCAACAGGGAAGATGCAGTTCCACAAGTAATTACTAGAGTGCTCTTTCAAGTCAGATACACGTGGCTGAAATGTCAATTGCAATTCTATGTGGAAGGTGTAGCTTCAACCTAAAGTGTAATTTACAATAAATGTACTAAGAGTTATAAAAATAGTTGGTGTAACATTACTACACACATGGAATATCTTGTGCAAGGGTGAAATGCAGACATTCAAAGTGAAAGCATCCAGTGGCTGGAGTGGGCTGGTCTACACCTTCTGCTAGGGTGGGAGTATGATTTGAGTGACATGTTGTCAACACACCAATGGTGGAAGAATGTTGGCTGGGAGCTCCTAAACATGTATGTAATTTTGTTTGATATTTTTTAGAAAACATGAGGGTGGCAAGACAGCTAAAGCTGGCTTTAGGCCAGACCTAAAAAAGCACAGTGGAATGTCTCCGTAAAACTGATAATTGGTGTTGGACCTGGCCCTTTCTGCAGGGTCATCTCCAAACTTTTTGTCTTCCTTCTTCTATTTTTGCTGAGTTTGTGTTTGTTGGCCCTAAGACTCTGTGCACTTTACCACTGCTAACCAGTGCTAAAGTGCTTGTGTCACCGCTCAAAACATGGTAGTTTTGTGTTATCTCCAGCTGGCATATTTAATTTACTGTACGTCCCTAGTAAAGTGCACTACATGTGCCCAGGGCCTGTAAATTAAATGCTGCTGTAGGCCTGCAGCATTGATTGGGCCACCCACTTAAGTAGCACATTAACCATATCTGAGGCCTGCCATTGCAGAGCCTGTGTTTGCATTTGTGAACTGCCATTTCGACCTGACAAATTAACTCTCTTTGCCAAGCTCAAACTTTCCTTTTTAATACATATAAGTCACCCCTAGGGTAGGCCCTGGACAGCCCAGAGGGCAGGGTGTAATGTATTTAAAAAGCAGGACATGTACTTTTAAGTTTTACATGACCTCGTAGTGAAAGGCTCTTACATTTGTTTTTCACTACTGCAATGCCTATCCCTTTGGATAACATTGGAGTTGCCTTGTTACTATTTATAAGCATCATTTCCAAATAAGAAGAGATGATTCTTTCAAGTTTGGTGTCTCTGGAATCCACACACAATGGGAGCTTAGTTGTGACTTGATGGGCCATCCTGGTAGGATGGGAGGGAGGAGCTGGACCCAGCCTCACTTACACCTGAATAGGCGGTGTCCCACCCAGCCACAAAGGGCTGCATACCCCTCTATACTGAGTCTGGAGCCAGGGCAGGAAGGGCAGGACCTCTGTGCACTTCAAAGGCCTGTCTTTGAAGCCTCCTCCACTTCAAAGGCACCACTAGGTACAATGACTGGACCTCAGTTACCACCATTTTAGTACACTTCTGGACCTGTGGAAACTGTGCCAGGAAGAAGAACTGCTGTGCTGCTGAAGGACTGACACTTTGCTGGCCTGCACTCTGCTAGACTCCTCCTTTACTGTGCTGACCTATTGCCCTCTGTCTGAGTGAGAAGGACTGGACCTGCATCACATGAACCCAGAATCCAGAGTGACACCAACTTCTAGTTTTCTGCCCTCCTGATCTGAAGTCTCAGGGACATAAAAGACTTCCAACCACCCTGCCTCTGCACCTGTACTCTGCCATATGTGAGTCTACCAAGTGGTGCCACCCCAGTACTGGACCCTTGGAAGTGGGTCCAAGGTGCTTGCCAACAGAACCGACACATCCAGTTGCTGAGCGATGCATCCATGAGTAGAACCAATACATCTCCTCAGGTGAGTGGTGCATCTCGAGGAAAACTGACACATCCCGCTGCTGTGTAGATTGGACCCATTGCAAAACACTGGCATCTTGGATTGCAAGCATCGCCTTCAAAACCACCACTGCATGACGATTTTCCCAGCACAAGCTCCTGTCGACACAACTGGACTTTGAACCACAACCTTGCTGCATCTTGGCACCAACACATTTCCTTGGCTAGGTGATGCATCTTCAATGCAGATCCACGCAACAATCCACAACCATGATGTAAGTACTTTGTTCAGCTGGCTTAACTGGGTGCCTGTAGCCGGCCCATGCTTCATTGTGGTCGACCTGAACTTGTGACTTTGTCCCGGTCCGGCAACAACCAGATCCTCCCAATAGAGCTTTGTGCTTTTTGGCGCTAGTTTTACTTACAACTTTGAGATTGAATATCTCTGGTTCTACTAATTGGATTTTTGTTCTTTTGGTCTTGTTTCAATTATTAAATTCAGATCTATTTTTCTAACCTTGTGTGAAATCTTTTTGTGTGGTGTTTTCACTGTTTTACTGTGTTGCACAAATACTCAACACACCGCTTCGAAGTTAAGCATGACTGCTCTGTGCCAAGCTACCAGAAGGTAAGGATAGGTTAATTTATGATTTACCTGAACCTTACTGCGACTAGAGTTGTGTTTTTTGTTCGACCAGGGCTCATACCCCAGTCAACTAGTTTCCCAATTTCTAACAATCAGTATAAAATGAACCTTACATCACACTTTACTGAGGAAGCAGAACAAGATGTTTTCCTTGATTCAGTAATATCACAGGCGAGCAGAACAATAAGAGCAAATTTAGATGAGAATAGGACCTAAATTGGCCTGTGGGGACAGAAAATGGGGTGGATAGGGCAGAGACCTGGACAGGTCCCTTGTAGTTGCGGCTAGCAGCGGGGCAAAGTTGCAAGGTGGGTGAACAAAACAAAATACATGTTTTAAAAAACGTATCTTGAACCCGCCGCACTGCCGCTCCTATGGCCTCTGCTGGTCTGCAGGCTCCCAGGCACAGACTCCCAGCCTGCCCTGAAGTCAATCCTAATGCTGCTCTCATGCTTGAGAGTAACTTTAGAATTAGCCTGAGCACCCTGGCTTTGCACTCCCAGGCAGACAGGGAGCCTGGGCCTGCTGTCTCCAACCCGGCACCACAGCGCTGGGTTGGAGAGAGATCAGATTGGCTGTTCCGAGACGGCTGGCAAAAAACACATGCATACTGAGGGGAGTGCACACCACTCCCCTGGTGCCTGTCATCCCCCATGGCCTTGCCCCTTTAAAAATAAAACGATAATAAACATAATTTATTATCATTTTTTTTTTTACGTTTTCAGCTGCTGCTGCTGGCCGGGGATGGGGGGATGACGCTGCGCTGCCATAGCAGAGGAGCCGCCACTGGTCCCTTGTGAATGCCCTGCAGCCGGGGCATACCTACAATTCATGCATTAGGTGCTGTGGCACTGGTGCCATGGATGTGAGGGTCTCATTGCACCACTATTAAGGCTTTTTTAAAACAAGTAAAAATACGTTTGGGGGCATTGCCTTGCGGCATTAGTGCCCATGTCACCCTTACTACGTCACTGATGCCCTGGGCATGTGGAGAGGCAGTGGGGTGTAATGGAAAATTAATAGGACCCAAGAGGGCCTTGGTGAATGCCGCTGGCTTGTGAAGAAAGAGGGTGGGGTGGGTGGGGCAGAGAGGCAAGTGGAGGGGTAGGGCCTAAGCATGTTCTTGGTAAATGCTCTAGGCCTGTGAAGTGAGCGTGTGTGTATAGGAGAGTGGGTAGGGTGAGTGACACTGGGAAAGAAGGTGCGTGGATGGGGCAGAGAAGTAAGTAGCAGTCGCGGCTCGCTGCTCAGTGAAGGCCCAGGGCCACACATGCAGCTAACAAAATAAACATTTCATTAAAAAAAAAAGTACCTGTATCGCTACCACGCCACACCGCACCACTTTCCTGGTCACTAGAGGCACAGGCTCCCAGCCTGCCCTGCGTCCAATCCTAACGCTGCACAAAAGCAGCGTTGGGATTGGCAGGAGCACCCTGGCTGGGCACTCCCAAGCAAACTGGGAACATGTGCCTACTCTCTCCAGCCCAGCAACACATTGCCGGGTTGAAAACAGCACAGTGTGCATGTATATTTGACCGGCCCCAGACAACTGGCCAAACGTATATGCGCACTGAGAGCGAGTGCCTTGGTCCCTGTCATCCCCCATGGCCCCGTCCCTTTAACAATAAAACGATAATAAACACAGTTTATTATCGTTTTATTGTTAATGGTTTGCACCTGCTGCTGCTTGTGGGGGGAGAGGTGGCAATGCTCCTCCAATATAGCAGAGGAGCTGCCAGGGCCCTGGCAGGTCCTTGGTAAATAACTTGGGCCTGTGGAGTGGAGTGGGTCTATGAGAGAATGTACAAAGACAGACAGGCTCTCTGTGACTCTCCGACGCCTGTGGGCAGAGAGAGGGATTGACGATGGTTAGATTTACCAGCGTTAGGCTCATTCAGAATTTCCTCAAGTAGACAAGAGATACAAACCGTTCCAGGCCGTTGCAAGGGGCACCAGTACTGATTACAAGGGCATTACTTTTCTGTTCATTTATAATGTGTGTAATAATGGATTGCCTGTCTAGACAAGTTAGTGGGAATTGTTGCCACACCATCGTGTTGCCACAACGTTGGTGCCTGGGACACCAAATATTGGATGAGGCTTGGGACTTGCCTCTTCAGTACCAGGAACACAGTGACAGCTCGTCCTTAGGGACAGCACTTGGGGCTCCACTTTTTTTTTGTTTTCTGTACATTTTGTATTACACTAATAATAAAATATTATTCACTATTAGTATAAAAAAGTGGAGTACAATTAGCTGGAACATGCATTTCCATGGCAGCTGAGGTAAGTAAAACATGCTTTTAAATATATGTTATGTGTCTGCTTGCGGGTGGGAGTGTTTTTATGTGAGAGTGTATGCGTGTGTGATTTTGTGTGTATGTATAAGTGTGCGTGTTTGAGTGAAGGTGGGGGGTGAAAGGGTGTGTGATGCCACTTCTGCAGCTCCTGGCATTTCGGTGAATTGACACCATTGAACTGACAGTTCCTTTATAGCGGAGAGAGACCTTGAATCCTCCCTCATTTCAAAATGGGCCCCAGGAGACTGATTTCCCGAGCAGTTGCTCACTCTCATATAAGGCTACGCTCTGCCCCTGAGACTGCCCAAAAAAAACCTCACCTTGCATGATGCCAACGTGTGACCCGGGAGACTGCCTTCACAATCTCATACTCTCATTTGATGCCCAGATGTGCCCCCTAAAGATAGCATACAGCACACAACTGCTCACTCTCCTATAATGCCAACTGTTGTTCTTAGAGACAGAGCACACAGCCTCACATTCTCAAATAAAGCAAAACTGTGCCCCTCAAAGTCTGCCCACACAGAAGCACTCTTTCACGTGATGCCTCGCTGTGCCACTAGATACAACCCCTCTGCGGCTTACTCACCCATGGTGCCAAGCTGTGTCCCTGGAGACACCCAGTAGCCTCACACTTTCACTTGATGCCAATGCGTGCCCCTTGAGATTAGATTGGCCGCATAACAACACTTAGAGGGCGAGATGTAGCAAGGGTTTAATGTGTCGCAAACATCGATTTTCGCTGTTTGCAACTCACAAAACCCACATCACTATGCCCATTCCCATTTTGCGAGTCGGTAACCTGGTTACCAACTCACAAAATGGGACTGCGAGTCGCAAATAGGAAGAGGTGTTCTCCTTCCTATTTGCGAGTTGCAGCGCGATGCAAGATTGCTTTGTGACTGCGAATGCGGTCGCAAAGTAATCGCAGTTACCACCAGTGTCACACTGGTGGTAACCCATTCGCAAAAGGGAATGGCCTGAAAAACATGGCCTGAAAACATGTCCTGGAATGGCCTGGAAAACATTTTTTCAGAGCAGGGAGTGGTCCATAGGACCACTCCCTGCTCTGAAAAAAAGAAAGTGACACGTTTCATTTTTTAATTTGTAATGCATCTC
Source organism: Pleurodeles waltl (assembly GCF_031143425.1). Lineage (NCBI taxonomy): Eukaryota > Metazoa > Chordata > Amphibia > Caudata > Salamandridae > Pleurodeles > Pleurodeles waltl. Next base: position 311,581,294 of record NC_090442.1, read on the forward strand.
GTTTTCCTTTAAAGAAAACGGGCTGCATTACAAACAAAAAAAAACTGCTTTATTTAAAAGCAGTCAGAGACATGGTGGTCTGCTGTCTCCAGCAGGCCACCATACCTGTGAGTGCTGTGAGTCGCAAGGGGGTCCCAAATTGCTACGCACCTCATTAATATTAATGAGGTGGGCCTTTGCCACCCCCTTGCGACTCGCAGGTGGTATCAGGGACACCATCCTGCATCCAGCATTGCGACTCGCAAATTGCGAGTCGCAATGCTGGATTTGCCTACATCTGGCCCAAAATTTACAATATTGCCTAATATTCTTTTTGTATTTCAAACCCTCCCACTCCTGCTTCCACAGAAGACTCTCCTAAAACTGTTGCCAGTGAAAGACCAATTCATGTGGGTTGGTAAAAGGAAGCAGATGGTCAAGCAAGTGGCACGCAGACCTCCAGCCAAATGAGGATTGGGTGTCCCAGATCTAACTGAAACTTGAAAAGGCAGTGCAGCTCTGCTATATGGCTGAATGGCAAAAGAGAGAGTTGGAGAAACACTTGTTCCTTATCTAGCACTTTATTGCCAGCATTTATATCTGGAAGGTGCCCTGGATCCCCTGGAAACATCAGCTGTGCGCAGTGTATGCATCACTGATGACGAAGACTAAGTTAACAACCTATGACACTGTGGTGCTACCAGGAGTACTGATCAGTTTCTTCTCATCTATCAATGCCTCTAAATGTCATATATAACATACATGACCATTATGCAAGCTGTCCAAGGCCGGTAATACGCAACACGGAGAGAAAAATGTACATATGGGTCGTTTTTGATGAGAATGATATCAGAAGCTGTGAACAAATTAAAAAAGAAATTCAACATACTGGAAAAGGGGAGGGGGATGCACTATTACCAGATCTGGCACTGGCTGTTGCAGGGTTCGATTAGGCTCACAGCTGAAAGACAATTGAATCCCTTTGAAAAATAACATACTGTCATTGATCAGAGATAAGTGGACCCTGTCCAAAATATAGAAAATGCTCCTCCACACACACAAAATGGACAAATCACCTGGTCAAAAATATGGAGATAGGGCAGGCCTTCATGCATGCAGAGAGTGGGGAAATACATCATAGAATTAGACAATCAACACAATGCAAGCAAGGCAGGGAGCTTCTCATGACAATGACAACATATTGGTATTAAACCTCATCGAGGGTACACACTTGGGATACCAATAAAACCGAACTCTACTGGCACATCTGTGGAACAATGAGCACATTACTGCATTTGCTCAAATATTTGAAAGAAGCCCTAGATGATATAGATGCCATATGTGACACACAGATCCCTAGATTCACTACCTATATAATATTGAGTGTGCCCAATAAACAAGCATACCCTCTATAATCCTCTAGGGGTAAATTAGTGGCTTTACCCTTTGTGTGGTGAAACGTGATTACCACACCGTGGTTCAAGAATACCATTCATCATTAATTCTCCTGGCTCTACTCCTTATGGCAGGTACTAAGCATGAAAAAAGTCACCATGTCAACAGAATGAGACCAGGACAGTGATGAGAAGATCTGGCAACCGTTTGTAAGTTTATTGCAGGGGGACTTTTGGTACTTGAGCGTTCTGCAGCTAACCACAGAAGAGGAGGGGCAGCAGGATAACCAACAGGATAAGACCAAGCCAAGCTAAACTGTCAGACATGATGGTATATTTCTCCCAAATTTCAGATAACCAATTGGATAGAGTTCTACAGGGCAGCTGTAGCAAAAGGAAGACAACTCCAGTGGCAAGTTGGATCTGAATTGGTTTTGGGGGGGATAGAGGTTCATTAACACTTGTTATGTTACATAATAAGGTTATGGGATTTCCTTGTATGGATAAGCTTAACCTTGCTTGCCTTAGGATGCAGGCAAGAGCATGTGTTTGTTTTTGTTGTCCTTTTCTTCAAAAGTTAATAAAAGGAACTGTTTCATAAATGATCCTCCCCTTCTTTTTCTCCCTGGATGGTCCCCTCTGAGCACAGTCTTCTTTAAATCACATGATTGGTGCCTTAATATCTATAATAGTATTCTGTGAATCGCCTACATCTCAGCTCAAACATTTCAACCTGCCCTTCTTTGAAATTTAGACAGTAAAACTGTACCTTCTCCAGTTTGGTTACAAATCACCCCAACCACCTGCATGAACTTACCAGCCTTACCCCCACCCCACTAATGATCACACTTAACTTCCACTAATGTAATCCACCACTGAGACTCAGAAGTAAATTCATGGCATGGTCTCCTTAATTGCACAAGATTAAGCCCACAAACCACTGGATAAACCACTAACCTTATGTTCTGGCACACAGTTCCGCTCTGCAGGAAGCACTTCAATGCCTCGTCAGTGGTAGTAAGCGCTATGTAAATGCAATTACAATACAATACATTAAAAATGCCAACAACCAATGGGTGAGGTGACTGAGAAAAAGCAAAACTCTACGGCATTGCGCATATATGCATGTGTGTGTATTTGTGGCATGAGGTCTCTGCCAGACAGCTACAGCTGTTTATAGGTAAAATCTAAAATTGTCAGGAATACTGGTATTGTTCCAGGTGGTTCACATGCATTCAACAGTGAGAAAATTTGACATTTCATCGTGAATTTAAATGTCAGTACTGTTCTCACAAACATAAACGTAATTCCCCTCTCCCTTCTCATTATTAAGAAGACAGACCTATTGGCTTTGACAGCCTCTCAATAATCAACAGTATACAGCAGCGAACATTTCTACAATTAAACGTAGCAACCATTCATGACCCAAAGCACAATATATTGCACACACTACCAAGAACATCAGCCTTGGGCGCAACCTACAGCACATTCATCTCATATGGGAACACTAATGGCTGCTGCAGGCTGTGAAAACCTTACTGTTTCTTTCCCACTTTTGGTTTTTTAACTGGTTGATGGACCTGCTAGCGTTGACCCTGCCCTTTCCTGGACGCAACCATGCATATTCTATCCTTGACCACGTGGTACAAGGAGGGAGAATTCATTTTCACTTTTCAACCTTTGTCCTGCTGGGAGCCCCTGACTTCAAGGGACCCTTCACAGAAAATGTAATTCCTACATTTGCTTCTTTATTAAACAAATCCTGCCCCACTGGGCTTGTTTCAATGGGGATTTCAACATCTTACTTCATCTATCAGGAGTGAAATTGTGTGGACCCCTAAGCCTTAGAAGGTTCAGTTGGTAATTGTTCACTGAATTTACACCTCTGCTCTGCTGCCTGCTCTTCCCTGCAGCACTGGCTGTTCTCCTGTCCAGCCTTGTTAGTCAGGGACGTGGGAGTCTTCCTAGTAGCAGCACTCCATTGTCCTGAAGGCAAACCATTCTCCCTGCATTCAATCCCTAAGCAGCCACAGGGCTTCAGCCAGCCACTGGCACAGCGCCTGTGCTTCCAGCAATAGCCTGCCATATCCACTCGTGGGTGACCCACCAAGAGGACCAGTGCACACAAGTCCAAGGAAACCTAATTCCTTTAGGGTCTCTGGCAAGATCCCATTATTAAGGCTGAATAAGAAGTGAACAGCTAGTATCAGTAGTTCTGCAGGTAGGATAACTAAAGACTTAGATTATAAATTCAGAGCAAGATTCCACACTCCTGATTGAGGTTCATCAGCAAGCTGATTTCTCTTCTTTCTCATGTAGTTCTCCTCTTCTTCTCAACTATTGTTCCTCGATTAAAACAGGAAAGTGGAGAGTTGAAGAAGGTTAGAGCCCCTACAAAATAAATAGATACCATATCACTCTTCCATCTCTAACTGGCATGTTCAAGGAGCAGCAAATTGACTATCCAATCCCGCTGCACAACATTGTGGAAAGAACAAAGATGGGGACAAAATAAAACTGGGATATATCTCTGCTTTGCTCTGCCAACTGGAGCAGCAAAGTTGTTTATTCTCCCAGGACTGCTCCAAGACAGACCTAACTGACGGGGGTATTACAGGGTAGTTGGCGCTCTCTATCCCGCAAATTAAATCCGATACTTTTTCACGATGCTGCTATATGAGAGCTATACCCCCACTAAAGCCCTACAGTACATGATAACCATAGTTATCAAACACATTCAATCATAGCATGATTATGGTGACTTTGGATGTAGTGGCATTATACACTAGTATCCAACATGAATGTGGTATACGAGCTATAGAACACATACTCAATAAAATATAATTGAATTTAATGGAACATACACACATGGAAATACAAATGATTGATCTTATTTTGAATCACAACTACTGTCTTTTAAAAAAAGAATGGTATAAGCAAAAACGAGGGGTAGCAATGGGGTCGAGATTTTCTCCCTCATATGCAAACCTCTTCATGGGATGGTTTGAGGAGAAATGGGTGTGGGGCCCAGAAGCAGTGGAGTGGCAGTCGGATATTCTTTATTGGGGACGGTATATTGACGATTGTTTTATGTTATGGACAGGTGAAGAAGAAAAATTAATGAGATTTTATGAATACCTCAATCATAATGATGTAAATATCAAATTTACATATAAACACTGTAAGACCTGTATAGACTTTTTGGATGTAGAATTGTTTGTGGTAAACAATAAGATTGAGAGTAGACTGTACCGAAAACCAACGTCTTGTAATACTATATTACATGCGAAGAGTGCACATCCAAAACACTAGATAGAAGCCATCCCTTTTGGAGAGATGGTACGAGCAAGGCGCAATTGTAGTATAAATAGTGATTTCCAAGAATGTATAAAAGACATGGGACCGAGATTCATTAGTAGAGGCTATTCGGAGGATGTAGTAACAAGATCACAACGCAAAGCCTCCAAAATATCTAGATCCAGGACACTCCAGGAGATCCAGGAGATCTGCATCATAGTCTTATGGATGAAGGAAGTAAGGGTATGGATTCCCAGAAAGTTAGAATAATTTTAGATTATACAGATAACTCACACAAACTATTGAGGATTATGAAGAGACATTGTGCCATACTCACACAACATCGAATTCTTCGCAAATAAATTGGCAACAAGCCAGAGGTTGCATATAGGAAGGGTTGTACACTTAATAATATTCTCAGCCCAAGCTGTCTTTTGGATACAACTAAACCTAGTTGGCTTAATTTACACAACTTAGGTTTTCATAAGTGTGGATGTTGTGCCATGTGTAAATGGGCTTGGCAGGCGAAAAATACCTTTCGGGATGCTAATGATAAGGAGTATACTATTAGATCACATATAAATTGCAAGACCAAATTTGTAGTATACATGTTGTCCTGTAAGTGTGGAAAGATATATGTTGGTAGCAGTATCCGTCATCTGAAAGTGAGAAGTTCAGAACACTGGAGAGCGATAAAACAGGAAGATGAACGATATCCAATTGCCCTCCATATGAAAACATGTGAAAAACAGGGCACCCATAAGGAATTTAAGTTTTTTGGCTTTGATTTGTGCAAACAAAATCCCCGAGGTGGGAACAGAGAACTGGCCTTACGCAGAAAGGAATCAATTTGGATAATGTGGCTTGGGGCAGTGGAACTAGGTCTGAATTCAGACTACGAAATGAAGTATTTTCTTGGTGATGGATAGAATACAAGAGATATAAACTACACTTCGGTGCGATTATAAACAGTAGTAGATAAGATTTTCCATACAATTGGTGACTAGCATCATGACTGACAATATAGATTCTTTTTATGATTGTATACCTTAGAATGTGCCCTGATTGGGAGTAATATCTATGTATATTCAAATGGAAATAAGCAGAAAATGTGTAGGTATAAACAAGGTATTTTGAATAATGTTTTTTGGAGAAACTTTTTGATAGATAATACCCGTTGGGTGGCTTATTATTTAATTCACTATATTTGAAAATAGTAAAGCAGTATTGGAATTCATAATTTCATTATTTTGAGTACACAAATTATAAGCAAGTCTAAATGATGAGCTTGCTTTTGAAACTAATAGTCTATAGTTAATCGTTTTATAGTCCTAAGATTTAATCAAGCACATAACGTCGGAGTGATCTAAATAATGAGTCCTTTTTCTATTGTGATGGGTTGAACAGTCCATCGTCTATTTTTATGATTTCGAACATGGAACACGCTGAGGGAAACCAGAGCGCGTTTCCATTGTATGGGGCGTACTCGCGAACATAGCGTTGGGGTGAGAGAAATGAAAAAAGTAAGTCTGTTTTTTATTTCGATAGGTCGGGTAGTCCTTTGCCCATTTCCACGATTTTAGAATATTTAAACGCCGATGAAAATCATGGCGTCTTTTCATAACATCGGGCGTACTCGCTGTAGCATTGTGCTTCAATGTAAGGTAAGAATGGAAACAGCGGATTAGCTGATAACGCATTACGTTATGGTTGCAATTGTCGGATTCGTTAATAACGAGTTTTTTCAATAATTTCAGATTCATTATTAGAGTTCTATAAGGAACTTGAAACCATTGATGGGTTAGAGTAATTTAAGAGGCAGCAATGTGATTTTGGAGATTGTGTACAGGTATGTCTTCAGACGCTGTGGCTTGAGCACAGATCTTTAGTACACTTTATCGCTGGTGCTATCACAAAACAGGCTTAACACTTTTTTCTAAGATTATATTTTGGGCATTATCACAGTACACAGTCTGAATTGAAAACTGGTAATATGTGGAGTAAATAGATAAGGGTAATATAAGATTACAGTTTATCACCGAAAATATTTTATTAAATTGTTCACATTCACTTATGAATTAATTTCAATTATCTGGTTTAAATTTTACGGTTTCCACATGAAGAGCATGGAATTTGTAATATTCACTTAAGGGATTGTGGAAAGTCAATGTAGTTATTAAGAATGAATATTAATGTATATTTCATGTAAATGCCATTTAGGAAGTCTTGAGGAAGTCAATGGGTACTCCCTAGACGAAACACGTGTTGGCTTGGCTTAATGGATGGCTTAATTGATTTAATACTAAGGAATGGACTTGACTAATGGAAATTTGGAAAATGATACTGTGATGGTCCTTTGATGTGAATTGGAACATTATATAAATTTGTGCCGGATTTGGGAGCCAATATAAGAAGAATTAAAACAAAAGTTTGTCAACTGAACTGCTTGGAAGAGGATTTTCTACATTTAATTTCAACAACTTATACTGTATATTAGTGCTTTTAGAGATTTCAACGTAGGCTGCTATGATTGAATCTGCTCCAAGACAAAAATGTTTTTTTGGCTGACTCATGGAAAAACGTTCATATTTAAAAATGCATAAACAAACATATACAGATGAGTTCAGGACCCAGGAAATGTTAGGCAAAGACATGTCCCTCCTTTCTCGTGTCAATTAAAGGTTACATTTTAGGCACACCTTACCCAAAGTGTAAAGCTGTTTAAACACTACACATTCTACACTTTATCCAAAAAGAAAGAGGATACTAGTTTTTTAGTTGTCCAATTAAAATAGGAGAACATAGCAAGCCACAATCAGTTTTATTTTGGTCCCATCTGTGACCGTGTCACCTGGATGCTGATAAAAGTCTGAGTCAGATGAGGAGTCCCTCTTTCATTATTTATATGTGAACCTGCCCGGAGCCCTTGATCCCAGCGTCTGACCTTCATTTAAACTTTTAAAAGATAGGCAATGACAGTTGTGGCTTAAATCCACCTTAACAAAATATGTAAAAGAATATAATAAATAAGAGGCACCCAAGTTTATACTCTAAAAAGCAGTTTTTATTTTATTTTTATTTTAGACACGAATATTTAGTTCTCACAATCTTTTGCCAAATATATGTGATTGGCCAATTAACGTTTTAAAATACTCAATTAGACTATTCCCATAAATATAATTGCAAACATATTGGTAACCAAATGGTTTTATAACATATAATACATCATTTCACAAAACAAGCTTTCCAAAAATTCCTCTAGATATGTTCCCTGCTAATATGTTGCATGTCAGTACAGCCAATAATACATTCTATTTCTCATACAATAAAAGCACTCCCAACGTTTTTATGCTTGATAACACTCATTATTTCGTACATTCATTATTTCCTCAGCTTCTCTTATTTTAATAACATAATACCATTACAAAAAACATGTAATTTTCTTTTGTTAAGTTTTTTTTTTTTTTTGGGAGGCAGAGGCAAGAAAACCATAGACATAGATATATTTACCAATAAAGAATACTATTAGTCCCCACATCTGAAATTGTTCAAGATTCGAATTAGTTTATAAGTTTAAAAGAAAGAGTAAACTTAATTCTAATTGTTTGAAGTACAGACAGGTTATCTGATTGAAAGGTTGTTACTCATACTTATTATGTTACATATCTTTAGTTGACATTCAATTACCCTCTCAGGCAACCAGCTTTTGCTGGGTATGGTAGTTCGTGCTATCTGCCCAGTAGTATTACTGTTCAAGGGCACCATATAATTTCGGATTTGACCATCAATAGTGATCATCTATCATAAGAATATAATTAAAAGAGCTTAGCAGTAGCAAAAAAACAGTATATCAACTATTCATATTCAAAGCTATATCTTACAAAAAATAAAGATCAATAATTTCCAAAGAGGTGATGAACACTTATTGCACAACATATCAACAAAACATGAGTAATGAAGACAAAAACTAAAAAAATGTAACGATAAACTACAGCTCCATATAATGCCCAATTCATAATTTTTGATCTGGTGGTAAGTTGTAAGCTTCTGACACGCTGTGCGAACATAGCTCAAGACCATTAAGTTCCCTCTGTACCACCACCCATATCATGGGTAAGTGCATCAAAATCAACTTTCAGAGTCTTGCAAGTACTACTGTCTCTCAAGTGCAGAAATGTATTTCTTACCAATGGAGTTTGGTGTCTGTGAACTCACAATTTAAAAACACACCTTGTGATAAAGGTGATTTGTAAATTGCAGGTCTGAAAATGTAACTTTTAGAAAGTTGGCATTTTCTTACTTTAACTGTCCTGGGCCTTAGCCTGCCTCCAATCCACGTCTGGTCTGAGTAAGGTTAGATGATAGGTAAATTTGTGCATTCCATCCATACAGCCATAAATACCGGGCACTCTGCTGTCCCTACATTCCATTTGCATACTGATGGGTCTTCCTGGGCAGGAAGGGTGGACGGGCTCTCACTTACACTTCAAAGGGTAGTGGCCTGACTCCACACAAGGGACTGATAACCCCCCACAGACCTCCTGGCAGACAGGACTGGGCTGAAAGGGAACTGGGGCACTTAAAAACCACTCTTTGAAATCTCCCCCACTTCAAAGGCACATTTGGGTATAAGTACTGGGCCTCTGACGCCATATACTCAGAACACTTTTGGACAGAGGACATCCTACCAGGAACAAGGACTGCGGAGCTGTCAGGATGGACTGCTACTCTGCTGTTTGCTCTGTTGTATTGGCCTCCTGACTGCAACTCCTTGTCTGGGAGTGAGAGAACTGGACTCTAGCTCTCTACATCCTGCAATCTATAGTTCTCCAATGGCCTGACTGAGCTTGCCTCCAGTTTCTACCCATTCCTCGCAGAACCACTTCGTCGCAGAACCCACACCCAAAACCTGGGTGTGCCCCAAGGATCCTCCCTCCATAGCCCCGTGCTGTTCAACGTCTACATGGCCCCGCTGGCCACCATCGTCAGAAGCTACGAAATAAACATCATCTCCTATGTTGACAACACACAACTCATCCACTCCCTCTCCAACAAACCAGACAAGGCCAGACACAACTTCCACGAGGGCATCAAAGCAGTCGCCAACTGGATGAGAGAAAGCTGCCTTCAACTCAACACCATCAAGACCGAGGTACTCATCCTGGGCCCGCAACCTAATACATGGAGCGCCTCCTGGTGACCACCCACCCTCGGAAACCCACCCACCCCGCCAGCCAAGCCCTCAACCTCGAAGTCATCCTGGACCCCGACTTCATCATGAACCATCAGATCAACTCAGTCACCTCCACCTGCTTCCGCACTCTCCTCCTCCTACACAAGACCCTCAAATGGATCCCCCTGCAGCACAGAAAAACCATCACACACGCCTCCATCACCAGCAGACTGGACTACGGCAATGCTCTCTACGCCGGAATCAACAAAAAACTCACCCACAAACTGCAAAACATCCAGAATGCCGCCGCCAGATTTATCCCCGACCTACCTCGGCTCTGCTACATCTCACAACACCTATGCTCACTGCACTGGCTCCCCATTGAGAAAAGAATCCCCTTTCAAAATCCTCACCTACGCACACAAAGCCCTCCACAACACCGGACCTGCCTACCTTAACCAGCAACTCAACTTCCACGTACCCCACAGGACCCTACGCTCAGCCCAGCTCTCTCTCACATAAGTACCCCACATCCAGAAAACCACAACAGGAGGACGCAACTTCTCCTACCTCGCTGCCACCACCTGGAACGCCCTACCCATCCACATCAGACAGACCACCTCCCTCACCAGCTTCACGAAGTAACTGAAGACATGGCTTTTTTAATCCACCTCCAGTACTCGTTATAAGTAGCTATAAGCGCCTTGAGATCCTAACTGGTGAGTTGCTGCGGTTTATAAACTCTGATTGGTAGATTGATTGATTTCTGAAGTTTCAGGGATATCAGAGACTTCACTTGCATCTTGCTATCAATACTTGGGCTCCTCTGCTGTGAGTGCTACTCTCCAAGTGGTGCGAAATCCGATCCTGGGCCATTGGAGGTAAGTGTAGTGCTGCAACACAAGAACTGACGCAACAGCACCAGTGCCTCACCTGGAACCAATGGATCCCACTGCAAAAATACTGCTTTGCTGCTGCCTGCATGCAACAAAGCTGCGGACCCACTCGCCGACTGTGCAATACAATGACCATAATTTACAACACAGTCCCGGCTCGGCTGACACAGCACCAATGCATCAGAACAGTACTCATCGCTTCTGGACATCAACACATCAACAACGCTGTCCGATCAGGAAAGACGCATCGCCTACAAGTGTGATGCATCCCCTCCTCTGGATCAACACATTGTCACCAAGCCTCGAAGCAACGAAGGTACTGTCAGCGGTCTGCGTACCTGGCCCGCGTTCCATTGCAGTCGTACTGCACTTTTGAATTTGCCTTGGTCCGGCGCGACCAGATAGTTCCAGTTGGAGCTACTGTCTTCTAAGCACTGCATTTTGATTGAATCTTTGAAAATTCATAACTTGACGTATGTATGTTGGATTTATGTCATTTTGGTCTTGTTTGACTCAGATAAATAGTTGCAATTTTGCTAAACTGGTGTGGTGTCCTTTTGTGGTATTTTCACTGCGTTACTGTTTGTGTGCACAAATACTTTACACATTGCCTTTTTAGTTTAGCCTGACTGCTCTTTGCCAAGCTACCAGAGGGTGAGCACAGGTAAACTTTTAGTGTGTATCTTACTTGCCCAGACTAGGATTGTGGTCACTACAGTGCAAAACTCCGCCAACTAGAGACCCAATTTCTAACAATGCATTTGTCCACCGAGCTAGCTTACCTACTAGGTAAAATGGCCTAAATAGAAGGAAAAAGGAAAATGAGAGAAAATGAAAAGAGGCAAACAGGAAAATAGGACATATATAAAAATGAAGGAAATAAGGTGTGAACAACAACAAAGATAGAAGAAAAAAGTAAAAGGCAGAAGGAAGGAACAAAAAAGAAACAAAACTCAGAAGGAGATTAGAGAAGTACCAAAATAAATATATAAAAGAGATAAAATAAGGAGTCAAGGCATGACAAGGAAGATGAAAAAACAACTGAGGTGGAGACAAGAGTGAAATAAAAACAAGGTGACTAGAAAGTGAAAGGCAAGGATAAATAAAGGAAACAAAGAAGAAAGAAAATAGAGTATGAAGAAAGAGTGAATGTTGGAAACATTGGAAAACATTAAAATAAAGGAAATTAAAAACATAGGAGAATGGTAAAAATGCAGTGTCTGTAAGAGCATAAAGAAATAGAAGAGAGAGAAAAGAGTGAAAGAAAGCAGTAATGAGGAAAGGGTAAAAAAAGAAGAAAGTTAAAATGAGCACATGGAGGAAAGAAAGATTAAAAATGAGAGCAAACAGTACATAAGAAGAGAAAAACAGAAGGAAGAACGATAAGAAGAAAAAATGTAAAAAAGTGTGATGGTGAAATCAAAAGAAATCAGGATCAGTACAAAGCCGGAGAATGTGGGAAATGGAAAATTAAGAAAGGATGGATGAGTGGAGAGACTGGGTTATAGAATGAGGAGACAGCTGAGAAGGGAAATAGAATGAAAAGTAAAGTAAGAAAGGCTGATTTAGGAAATTAGTGATAAGCTAAGCATAAAAGGAAGATGAGTAGTGCAACAGAAACAATAGTCCAGGAATATAAAAAAGGAAAGAAAAAAATGAGATAGAGATGTGAATGAAAAAGATAGGCTTTCAGAAAAAAAGTAGACAAAGTAGACATAAAGGCAACTGAGAAAAAGAGGTTAACAGGAGGGAAATACAACTGAAAGGTAAACTCTGCAGTTGAAGCGACAGAGGAAGGGGCTCGGTAAGTCATTTTAGTTATTATGTTTGCCTTAGCCCACCGTGGAACCTATGGTATATGATGTATTGCAGAGGTTCCAAGTGGTATGATGCCCTTATTGGTATGCTGTTGGCAACCTAGGCACTATTATGACCTCCTCATAAGAGTGCCCTCCTTGACTTCACTCAGTAGATTTATTATTCGGCTCTTACAAGTCATAAAAGTTAGCATCGAATACACTACAATACGTTGCATAATTACTTACAGTGACATTTAAAAAGAAGCATAAAAACACACAGTTAAAAAGGAAAACCTCGAATCTCAGTGTTTGCTATGCATTTGCAGTGCACTTAAAAAATGTAATTCAGTGCTGCGTGGGTAACCCCTTTATTTCCGTGTCTGCGCAAACAAGCAAGAGCTCAGTCATTGGATCTAATTACTGATTATATTAATGCAGAACGGAGAAACTGCCTCCTCTGTGCAGTATAAAAAGTGCAGAATAGCCTAAAGTGCGTTGTGCTTTGGAATGAAAGGCCATCGCATGAGGAAAAGGTAGTGATGGAAACCATATGCAAGGGAGGCCGCCAAAAAGTGTACACTACTAAGGTGGAATCTGGTCAGGAAGAATTTGTGCAGCTCGCTTGGGATTATTTTCAGATACAGTGCGGGGTGTGATATGGAAAGTAACTGTTCTTGCCAATCCTCAACCGCCCCACCTCCCCTGTTCGCTATGCGAGAAGCATGAATGTCTTGTAGAAGAGCTCTTTCACTCTGCACACTGCTCTGGCAGTAAGGGTATCTGGATTAGAAAAAAGTTCTGAAATGTCTAAAGTTGTCAAAGTGTCTCTTTAAGCCTCTTAAGCCACAGTATAACCAGAGCCTTATCCAGGGCTGTGCAGTCAGACAAAACTAATCTACAGAAGTGGGCTTCAGGGCTCTTCCAAACTCTAAACCACAGTAACAAAAGTTGCAGATTAATGTGATCTTCTATATAGACCAACTTCTTTGTGGCAAAACAATGTATAGGTTGATTGCGGAACCGCCAGCAGCCTTCTCAATAATGTACTTTCAGCTATTTGGAGACAGTTACTGATGGCAGTACACCAGCACTAAAGAAGGCGATAGGTGGACAATTACTCCTAAAAACACAAAGTAGCTCATTTACGGGTTTATGCCCCAGCTTTTTAGAAAATCTAAAAACAGCTTCAACAGATCTTTGAAATGATAAAACTCTAATGCTCTTCAAACATTTCTAATTAAAAGCAGCCTCAACAGGCACACCCAAATAAGTAAAGTGGGGGACTTTTGCGATCTCAGAGCCACCAAGTACAAACGTCCTAGTTTTAGAAAGTTTTGGACCACATTTCATTATAAATGATTGTGTTCTATTTGTCCTAAGGCTCGGATTAGTCAAAAAACTGTAAAAGTGTCCAACAGAGTTTGAAGGCCGTTGGCTGTTCTTGCTAGGAGGACCGCGTCATCTGCTTATAGTTGTACAAGGACTTGACGCAAATTAATTTTTGGTATGTCCTTCCCTGTACTGTAGAGGTAGTCCTCAAGGCTGTTAATATATAAAAGAAAAAGGAAAGGTGCTAAGACACAGCCTTGCCTTATCCCATTACAGACAGAAATTCTTTTGTCAGATCACCTTTCTTGCTATATCGAGCTTGTGCTACAGTGTGCGCGTGGAGCCTTCGAAGCAGTGTTATAATTGCACTATAAACCCCTAATTGTGCCATAATAGCCCACAGTTTACAACAGTCAACTGTGTCGAAGGCACAAGTTAAATCCTTAAGGGCAAGGTGGATACATCCTTTTTAGCCTTTTATTTCTGTTTGGTTATGTACAACAAGGTCTTTCAGGAAGTTGCCTTTATCAATCTTTCCCCACTTGATATTATGGCCCTTATTTTTGCTACCTTATAATCCTACCTTATACTGCCAGACATCTTCATTAGAATCCTTACCCCACACAATTTCAGGTCCATTGTTAACGGGTTATGATCACTTAAACACCTTGCCAGTATATTATAGATTTGGAAAACTGATTGGAGATCCTTTAAGATTAGGATATGATCTATCACAGAGCTTGCTCCAGCCCCTATATGAGTTGTTTTTTGTCTGTACTCCACGCTTGTAAGATCTTGAGCAAATACAAAGAATTAGCAAGCACTACTCTGTTTAGTGTAACCCCATACTAGCTGCGTATAAAGTGCGTAAGAGGTTGTTGTAACTCATCATTAATGGCACAGGACTCCAACATTTTAAAATCACATAATTGGATATTAAAATCCCCCTCCCATATAATAAAAAGCTGCTTCTCATGCTCATTCTGGACCTTATGCAACAGATCCACTAGGCCATCTACCACCTCGTTTATAGCTGTATCAAAAATGTTATAATAAAAACTTATCAATAGCAAATCAAATGTTTTTTTCATTTTATCCAAGCACATGTGGTAATATGGTGAGATGGCAAATTCTCAGACTGCAACACCATCCAGAGCCACAGAAATGAAGGTGGCCAAACCCCTTTTGGCCCATCCTGACTTTGAGGAAGTAGCTGGGACATGATAGGTAATCCATCCATTTATATAGGGAGGTACCAATAACCAGGTCACTTGGCAACAAATGACTGGGTACTGCTCCACTTTCTTTGTCCAGTCCGGATTTCCTAACTTAGAAAGCAGACCTGCCACGTTCTATGAAATTACGTCCAAGGTTTTCTCCTGGGCTGCCTTATCCTCAGTCATTGGTTGATGATCAGGCACAGATATCAAAGGTGCTTCCCCCAGGGCCTCTATGCTGCCTCCTGTTTCAGGAAGTCAATCTTGTAGCTCTGATGTGGATAGGGCCACAAATCTGTTCAAAAGCGGGAGGCAATTCTGTTGTTGGGCAATTGAGATGTTATCATCCAGAATGCAAGTCTGTTGAGTCCTATTTGCAGTGCTGCACAGATGGGGAATTCCTTCATCATAGAAGACACTAAGAGGATGGGTTCTAATAGCCCCCTGTTGAGCTGTTGACTGTAAAAGGTGCTGTAGCAAGGCTCATACTGTATGTGATTTCCTAAAATGTATTATTACACAGTCACCTTGGGATGTTTTGGGAAACAGGGGAATCCTAGCTAACCTCCTTACTGAAACGATCTCTTTTGACAGGTCAGTCAACTACCCAGAATGTTTCTTTAACCAGAATGAAACTTTATTAAGTAGCAAGATATGAGATTTAAAGGGTGCAGTCTCCAATTTGGGTACATTGTCCAAGATAATTATATATGGTGTGCATTCCAGAGGAGTATGTGGACGAACAGCCTGATGCTCAATCCAGCCCCTGCCATGGACATGGCACTCTTGCGTTTATCTCTTAACTCCGAGGTCACCATTTCTCTTTTGGATTGTGGGTTTGGCAACAAAGCAGTAACACTGGGGGCTGCGTACGAGCTTGCAGGTCTATCTCTTACTTGCTCCGGGAGGACTAATTTGGCACGAGCTATAACCTGCACTTGAGTCCATTGTGCAACCGCACTTCCTGAGAATATTCCATGTCCATCCAATGGGGCCATTTTCCAGCTGGTTTCTCTGCTGATTTTTTATGAGCTAGATGGAGATTGTCTAGCTTTTTTCCAGAATGTCTATCTTAGATCTCTGAAAGAGGGGTGTTGAGGTCCCAGAGTGTCAAAAACAAGATTTGTGGCTTAGCCCAGCCCCTTCCGGGCTCTTATGGGCAAGGATCAGCCTGCCCTTGGCCCAAGCTTTGCCCGGGCATGACGCGCAAAGCTGTAGAGGCCCTACTCCCTTGATGACACACATTGCAGCACCTCCAGGCTCTGAGAATTGCAGGCGTTGTGGTCCTGCTCTGGGTGCGGTAAGTGCCAGGGAGTCTCTGGACCCTCCGGTGAACAACCTATGGTCCCGCACTGTGGGAGGCAGGGGCGCACTTAGGGGCATATTTATACTCCGTTTGCGCCGAATTTGCGTCGTTTTTTTTTTACGCAAATTCGACGCAAAACGAACTCCATATTTATACTTTGGCGTTAGACGCGTCTAGCGCCAAAGTTCATGGAGTTAGCGTCATTTTTTTGCGTGAACACCTTCCTTGCGTTAATGATATGCAAGGTAGGCGTTCCCGTCTTTAAAAATGACTCCGATGCATATGCGTCGTATTTATACTCCCGGTCTAAAAAACCCGCATTAGCGCCGGATTTTAGCACCTGGGTCAGGGCAGGCGTTAAGGGACCTGTGGGCTCAGAATGAGCCCAGAGGTGCCCTCCCCTGCCCCCAGGGACACCCCCTGCCACCCTTGCCCAACCCAGGAGGACACCCACGGATGGAGGGACCCACCCCAGGGACATTAAGGTAAGTTCAGGTAAGTATTTTAAAAAAAAACAATTTGTGGCATAGGGGGGCCTGATTTGTGCCCCCCTACATGCCACTATGCCCAATGACCATGCCCAGGGGACAGAAGTCCCCTGGGTATGGCCATTGGGCAAGGGGGCATGACTCCTGTCTTTGCTAAGACAGGAGTCATTTCAATGGGGGTTGGGAGTCGTAAAAAAATGGCGCAAATCGGATTGAGGCAATTTTTTTGCCTCAGTCTGACTTGCACCATTTGTGGACGCCCATACTCCATTTTCCCCCTACGCCGGCGCTGCCTGGTGTACGTCGTTTTTTTTAACGCACACCAGACAGCGCCGGCGGCTAATGCCGGCTAACGTCATTCAATAAATACGGCGCCCGCATGGCGCTTCAGAATGGCGTTAGCCGGTGCTAATTTTTTTGGCGCAAAACTGCGTTGGCGCAGTTTTGCGTCAAAAAGTATAAATATGGCCCTAAGTGTGGGAAGCTGCAGAGGCCCCATGCCCTTGATGACACACTTTGCTGCACCTCCAGGCACTGAGGGTTGCAGGTGTTGTGGTCCTGTTCTAGGTGCGGTAAGTTCCAGGGAGAGTCTCTGGACCCTCTTGTGAACAACTTATGGTCCCGCACTGTGGGAGGCAGGGGCACACTAAGTGTGGGAAGCTTTAGAGGCCCCATGCCCTTGATGACACACTTTTCTGCACCTCCAGGCACTGAGGGTTGCAGGTGTTGTGGTCCTGTTCTGGGTGCGGTAAGCTCCAGGGAGAGTCTCTGGACCCTCTGGTGAACAATTTAGGATGCTTTTGTCAGCATATTATGAAATTTCAAACCATTTTATTGCTCATCCTTTAAAAAATGCTGGTCGTGGTCTCAGGTGACTATGCTTTGCCTAATATCTGCATCATTGTGACAGTTGTAGCCAACCCAGAAATTGCTTTGTTCAGTGGCATATGGTAGCTTTCCCTAGCTTCTGTTACATATCATGGCATAAGATGGGAGCATCTGGAATTTGATATCTACCACTAGCATATGACATGCATCCCTAGCATAAGGTCCTGGACAAATTCTGTCCATGCTGGTCAGAAGTAATTGATGAAGGTGGCAAGTTTATATTTTGTGCAAGACGTATTTACTTAATTTTAATGACAACATATTATTTTCAAGAATGTACAGCGCTTTGTTTGGGCAAGTGGGTTCATTTATCCAAATGGAAATTATAGCAGCTGGCAACAAAGTGGATGCTTTTTGGGTAAATGTAAATTTGGTGTCAGAGTGCAAGTTGTTTGCATTTCCTTTTACTATATAAGTGGAATTTTAAATATGGTATAATATTGAGCTGGGGGGCATTTGCTGTTAATAATATTCCTTGACACCAAAGGACCCTTCCTGCTAAAACGTTATTCCATGATTCATACAAAGGTATTTCAGCATTGATCATTGTTGGATTTTTTTCACATTATCATTAGCATAACCTTGCAGTATTGTTTCCTGTCATTACGTTTGTGGGGTGAGAACATGTATTTAAGCTTAACCCCACCGGTACAGCGTGAGGAATAGTCTAGTTGCCTATTGACTGGGAGTATGAGACCTGTGCAATTTTTTCTTTCCGCAACCTGCTCCTTTCAACAATTTCTCAGCCACGATGTGACTGAAAATCTAACTGGATAGAAAGAATGGGAATTTGAATGGAGGTGCTAGGTAAAAGATAGGAAAGGGGCTGTACAGATATTGAAAAATGACAGGCTGACATATCAAATTGAATAAAGGATTAGATTAATTATCTCTGCTCTGTCCCTGAGGTATTCTTGCTGGGATCACACCCATCCTTAAAGAGAATAGAGCATGTACTTGGTTCATAGACGTGACCATCATACTGGCTAAAAGGTGCACTACCATGCATATTCTTATTTGAAAAGACATTTTGCATATACCTCCAGAGTGCACTCCTTACGGCATTGTTTTGGAAGATGTTCCAATCGTTTCCCCTGAATGGAAGGAGGCTGATCCAAATTTAAAATGCAATGTAGTGCACTGGTTTGGATCAAAACTGGAGCATTGTTATGATCTCCATAATAAGATTCTCTTAACCTGAAGGGTGGGATGGATTGCACCAACAGAAGAAGCGCACACAAGAGGATTGCACTGTACTGAACTTCAGCTGCTGGCAGAGCAAATGGAGGCCAGCCACCTTTGTATCAGTCAAATGTATTTTTATTTGAACTAAAGAAGTCTGGTCCTCATCACATTTCTTTGTCACCTTTCTTTCTCTTCCAAGCTCGTTTGATATTTTGTTGACTAATTTTTATTTTAACATTTTAACCAGTAGTTCTGGTCATTTGATAGTCCAATTTGATGTCTTTTTAGAAACATTTTGCACAAAGAATCTGCATACCACTCTTTTAATATGGAAAATAAGGGCATAAGAACAAACTCGGATAAGATTGATCTAGATGCTTTTATCAGACAATTAATTGTCGAGAATAAGAAAGATTTTTCATCATATTTGTCCTATGAAAATGATCCGTGCTGTATAAAAGAAGGCAAGGCTTCAATAGACTATTGTGAGAAATTGTGTTGTTGTTTGACTAGGGTGTGAGTCCTGGTGAAGCAGCAACCACAATTCCTGTCAGGGAAAGGCACAAGCATGCCCTAAAATAACTTGTGCTTGACCCTCTGGTAGCTTGGTACAGATCATTCAGGCTTAACATAAAACTGTATGTGCTGTATGTACAAAACTTCAACATTAAAACAGTGAAAACATAAGAGAAAAAGATCCCACACCAGGTTAGAAAACTAAAGTAACATTTAATACATACAACAAGAACAAAACAACAAAAATGCAATCAGTAGAACTGGAGTTATGAATTTTTAAAGAATGAAGAGAAAATTAGCACCTAAAAGCATAAAGCGCCAACCGGGGATATCTAGTCGCGCTGGACCGGGTCAAAGACAAAAGTTCAAGCCGACTGTGATGGAGCACAGATTGGATACAGTCCTAGATCAGTCCTGCTGAAGTTTTACTTTCTCATGTTTTGTGCCAAGAATCCTGTTTGCATTGGAGTGGGTCACGGGGTACGAGGACAGCATCGCTGGCAGTGGTTAGCGTAAAGAGCAGGTCAAGTGTCGCAGACAGGCTGATTGGGGCTTTGCATTGTCAGTCCTCTGCAAGTGATCAGTCCTTGCTGTATGAAGAGACTGGCTGGCAGCGGCTGGCACTGAACTTCGGGGTGAGCATCATATTCTTGGTGCGAACAGAACTGTTTGCGGTCCTGAAGAGCCCAAAAGCTTCATTTAAGAGCCCATGAGCTACGTCAAGGGTCCAAGACCTGAGAGGCACCACTTGCAGATTAGAAAATTGCTGCAGCTCGGTCCAGGAGCTGGTTTGGGAGCTTTTAATGTTCCTGAGGCTCAGATCAGGAGGACAGCAGACTAGACCTTAGAGTCGCTCTGGGGTCCTTGGTTAAAGATGAAGATGCAGGTCAAGTTCTTCTTTCCCAGGCAAGAGGGCCTAAAGCAGCAAGTCAGCACAACAGGGCAGCAGATCCTTTAGAGCAGCAGCTCAGCAGAGTGGTAGTCCTTGTAGCTGCACAGCGGCCCTTCTTCCTGGCAGAGTATTTACAGGTCCAGAAGTGTAATGAAGAGTTGGTGTCTGAGATTCTTCTTTTATACACAGTTGCGCCTTTGCAGTGGAGAGAACTTTCTAGAGGCAGCCTTTGTAGTGCCTAGATGCCCTGCCTTCTTGGCCTTGGCTCCTAAAGGGGGTATGCAGCCCTTTGTATGGAGGCAAGACTCTGCCTTTTCAAGTGTAAGTGGGGCGGAGTCAAGCTCCTCTCTCCCATCGTGCCAGTGATGGTCCATCCAGTCACACCTAAGATGCCCTGTGGCTGTTTAGGAGGAATACGCAAGTTCCAGCTGTCACCCACACCCAGTCATGTGACCCAGAGACAGGCTGCAGGCACCAAATGGCTAAGGCAGGAAAATTGAAACTTTCTAAAAGTGTCATTTTCAGAATTGCAATTTAAAATCTGACTTAACCATCTTTTGGGATTTTAAATTGTGACTCCAAAGACACCAAACATGAACTGGTTATCTCTTCCCATTTGGAAATTACAGCTTATACATTTCATAAGGCAACTCCAATGTTATTCCATGGAAGAGATAGGCCTTGCAGTAGTGATAAACAAATGTAAGGGTTTTCACTACCAGGACATGTAAAACTTAAAACTATGGCCCTCATTCTGATTCTGGCGGGCGGCGGAGGCCGCCCGCCAGAATTCAGCCCTCCATAATACCGCTCCGCGGTCAAAAGACCGCGGAGGGTATTATGAGTTTTTCCCTGGGCTGGCGGGCGGTCTCCAAAAGACCGCCCGCCAGCCCAGGGAAAAACTCCCTTCCCACGAGGATGCCGGCTCGTAATCGAGCCGGCGGAGTGGGAAGGTGCGACGGGTGCTACTGCACCCGTCGCGTATTTCACTGTCTGCTATGCAGACAGTGAAATACTAGCGGGGCCCTCTTACGGGGGCCCCTGCAGTGCCCATGCCATTGGCATGGGCACTGCAGGGGCCCCCAGGGGCCCCACGACAATCCTTACCGCCATCCTGTTCCTGGCGGGCGAGCCGCCAGGAACAGGATGGCGGTAAGGATTGTCAGAATCCCCTCGGCGGCGCAGCGAGCTGCGCCGCCTTGGAGGATTCTTAGGGGCAGTGGAAAACCGGCGGGAGACCGCCGGTTTTCCCTTTCTGACCGCGGCCAAAGCGCTGCGGTCAGTATGCCCAAGGGAGCACCGCCGGCCTGTCGGCGGTGCTCCCGCCCCCGTTGGCCCTGGCGGTTCTCTACCGCCAGGGTCATAATGAGGCCCTATATGTCCAACTATTTAAATATATGGTAACCTGCCCCCTGGGCTGCCAGGGCCTATCCTAGGGGTGACGTACATGTATTAAAAAAAGGTTTGAGTCTTGCAAAAGGTTTACTTTGCCAGTTCAAAACAGCAGTTTAAAACTGCACACATAGGGGGTGATTCCGACCCTGGCGGTCCTTGACCGCCAGGGCCGGGGTCGGCGGGAGCACCGCCAACAGGCTGGCGGTGCTCCTGAGGGCATTCTGACCGCGGCGGTATGGCCGCGGTCAGAACCGGAAATCCGGCGGTGTCCCGCCGGTTTTCCGCTGCCCTGAGGAATCCCCCATGGCGGCGCAGCTTGCTGCGCCGCCATGGGGGATTCCGACCCCCTCACCGCCATCCTGTTCCTGGCAGTTTCGACCGCCAGGAACAGGATGGCGGTGAGGGGTGTCGTGGGGCCCCTGGGGGCCCCTGCAGTGCCCATGCCAATGGCATGGGCACTGCAGGGGCCCCCGTAAGAGGGTCCCACTTTGAATTTCAGTGTCTGCTTAGCAGACACTGAAATTCGCGACGGGTGCTACTGCACCCGTCGCACACCTTCCACTCCGCCGGCTCCATTCGGAGCCGGCTTCCTCGTAGAAGGGTGTTTCCCACTGGGCTGGCGGGCGGCCTTTTGGCGGTCGCCCGCCAACCCAGTGGGAAACCCAGAATGACCGCCGCGGTCTTTTGACCGCGGGACGGTCTTCTGGCGGTTCCCGCTTGGCGGGCGGCGGGAGAATGACCCCCAAAGGGTCTACAATAGCAGGACTGAGATGTTTAAAAGGCTGCCTAAGTGGGTGACTGTTAGAAATGGGGCCTTTGGTTGACAGTCAGGTTACCCCCTGTTCAAGCAAGGACCCTCACTCTAGTCAGGGTAAAAGAGAATCACCCTCAGCTAACCCCTGCTTACCCCTTGGTAGCTTGGCAGAGCAGTAGGCTTAACTTCAGAGTGCTAGGTGTAAAGTATTTGTACCAACACACACAGTAACTTAATGAAAACACTACAAAATGACACAACACTGGTTTAGAAAAATAGGAAATATTTATCTAAACAAAACAAGACCAAAACGACAAAAATCCGACATACACAAGTCAAGTTATGAATTTTTAGAGATTAAACTCAAAAATAGCGCTTAGAAACAAAAATGCTTCGAGGAGATGTTAACACGGCGTTGTGACGGAGTCGTTCCCAACAAGCCGACACCAGCGGCGCCGGACACGGAGTCGTGTAGACCCCCAAGTACAGTACCTTTGGTGAAGAGTGAAAACAAGCCGATGCGCGAAGTCGGGAATCGCAGCGTCTGTGCGAAACGTTGAATCCGTGAACTTCGAGCGGCGTCGGTCACGACGTGGTGCGGCGACTTCCACGGAGTCGCGGACTTCAGCGTGGCTACTGCGGCGTCGGGCCTGTGAAGAGCGTCGCGTTCCACGAAGGTCAAGGCGTCAGGTGCAGGCGGCGTTACCGGATTCAGCAGCGGCGTCGGTCCGAAGTCGTCCGAAGTCGATTTCCTTGGATTCCACCAGCTTTCCTTTCAAGGGCGCAGGGACTGGATAGGGCACCACTTGTCAGAGCAGGAGTCTCTCCAGAGACTACAGGTGCTGGCAGAGAGAAGTCTTTGCTGTCCCTGAGACTTCAAACAACAGGAGGCAAGCTCTAAATCAAGCCCTTGGAGATTTCTTCACAAGATGAAAGGCACACAAAGTCCAGTCTTTGCCCTCTTACTCTGGCAGAAGCAGCACTGCAGGAAAGCTCCACAAAGCACAGTCACAGGCAGGGCAGCACTTCTTCCTCAGCTATCAGCTCTTCTCCCGGCAGAGGTTCCTCTTGGTTCCAGAAGTGTTTCTAAAGTCTGTAGATTTGGGTGCCCTTCTTATACCCATTTTAGTCTTGAAGTCACCTTTCTTCAAAGGGGACTCACACCTACTTGTGAAATCCTGCCTTGCCCAGGCAAGGCATCAGACACACAGCAGGGGGTTGGAGCCGGCATTGTCAGAGGCAGGCACAGTCCTTTCAGATGAGAGTGACCACTCCACCCCTCCCTCCTAGCAGAGATGGCTAATCAGGAAATGCAGGTTACACCCCAGCGCCCTTTGTGTCACTGTCTAGTGCGAGGTGAAAAACAACCCAACTGTCAAACTGACCCAGACAGGGAATCCACAAACAAGGCAGAGTCACAAAATGGTTTAAGCAAGAAAATGCTCACTTTCTAAAAGTGGCATTTTCAAACGCAGAATCTCAAAATCAACTTTACTAAAAGATGTATTTTTAAATTGTGAGTTCAGGGACCCCAAACTCCACATGTCCATCTACTCTCTAGGGGAATCTACGCTTTAATCATATTTAAAGGTAGCTCCCATATTATCCTATGAGAGAGACAGTCCTTGCAACAGTGAAAAACGAATTTAACAATATTTCACTGTCAGGACATATAAACCACATTACTATGGCCCTCATTCCAACCCTGGCGGTCGGTGTTAAAGCTGCGACCATACCGCCGACAGGCTGGCGGTCCAAAAAATGGAATTCTGACCCTGGCGGTTACCGCCAACAGAGACCGCCGCTTCAACACTCCGACCGCCACGGCGGTACAAACAAACAGCCTGGCGGTCACCGCCAACAGCCCGGCGGGAGACAATGTACCGCCTACCCGATAACGACCCACCAATCCGCCACCTTTTCCGGGGCGGGAGCCCCGCCGATAAAAACACGGCGGAAACAGACTACGAACGGGAAAACGCTCACCTCCACATACTCCACGCGAGATTCCGGCAGTATGGAACCCGAGTTACAGGTCATCCCCGCACTCCTATACCTGCTCCTGTACCAGGAGCACGCCCGGCGGCGCGGAAGACATCGGTGAGTACTGCACCTACGACACAGGGGAGGGAAAAGATTACCGGCACACACCCACCCACCCACACCCACTACAACACACACATCAATGCATTCCCACAGATCACTGTCACAACCCACAAACCCCCCCCTCCGAAATAATGCAAAGACCAAAAGAAGAGATCTTAAACGGGCAGATATATTGAAAAATGGACAGCAGTAATCCAAATAAATAAATAAACTATGTACAAAATATATACATCTACTATATGTAGTCCAACCACTGTCCGTGGACCACATGGGTCCTGAGCAAAGGGGCAAGGCCCAGTCCCACGACAAGAACTCCACGGAGAGAACACTGCAGGGGCATCAGAAAGAAAAAAGGACAGGCACCTCAGGGGGAAGGGAAGGGGGGGCACCTCAGCCACTTGAGTACACGACGCCAGATCCACGAGGGGACTCCATGACCACTGGGCCATCATGGGGAGTGCAAAGCCACAGTCCATACAGTCCATACAGTGGGTGGCCTGCCCACTGGGCCATCCTGGGGAGTGCAAAGCCACAGTCCATACAGTCCATACAGTGGGTGGCCTGCCCACTGGGCCATCCTGGGGAGAGCAAAGCCACAGTCCATACAGTCCATACAGTGGGTGGCCTGCCCACTGGGCCATCCTGGGGAGTGCAAAGCCACAGTCCATACAGTCCATACAGTGGGTGGCCTGCCCACTGGGCCATCCTGGGGAGAGCAAAGCCACAGTCCATACAGTCCATACAGTGGGTGGCCTGCCCACTGGGCCATCCTGGGGAGAGCAAAGCCACAGTCCATACAGTCCATACAGTGGGTGGCCTGCACACTGGGCCATCCTGGGGAGTGCAAAGCCACAGTCCATACAGTCCATACAGTGGGTGGCCTGCCCACTGGGCCATCCTGGGGAGTGCAAAGCCACAGCCCATACAGTCCATACAGTGGGTGGCCTGCCCACTGGGCCATCCTGGGGAGTGCAAAGCCACAGTCCAAACAGTCCATAACAGACTCCACTGCCACTGGAGGAGGCATGTTGGCCAGAGGACATCCTGCAGCCCTGCCCGAGACAGATCCTGCCCTGCCACATCTGCCAAAGGGCCAGCGGTTCTTGCCTTGAAGGGCCCAGTTCAGCGGTTCTTGCCTTGAAGGGCCCAGTTCAGCGGTTCTTGAGACAGTGGTCCCCAGCGGAGCGGTGCTGGAGACGGCGGGGCCCAGTTCAGCGGTTCTTGAGACGGCGGTCCCCAGCGGAGCGGTGCTGGAGACGGCGGGGCCCAGTTCAGCGGTTCTTGCCTTGAAGGGCCCAGTTCAGTGGTTCTTGCCTTGAAGGGCCCAGTTCAGCGGTTCTTGAGATGGCGGTCCCCAGCGGAGCGGTGCTGGAGACGGCGGCCATTCTATGGCCAACTGCTCATTGCCTGGTGGTGCCCTCCTGGGCAGCGGGGATGGTGCTCCTTCAATGCCCACCTGGGCTGTGGGTGGTGGGGCCCTCCTGGCCAGCTGGGCTGGGTCCTCCCTGGGCAGCGGCTATGGGGGTGGTGGGCTCTCCCTGGGCAGCTGTGACGGTTCCTCCCTGGGCAGCGGCTATGGGGGTGGTGGGCTCTCCCTGGGCAGCTGTGACGGTTCCTCCCTGGGCAGCGGCTATGGGGGTGGTGGGCTGTCCCTGGGCAGCTGTGACGGTTCCTCCCTGGGCAGCGGCTATGGGGGTTGTGGGCTCCTCCTGGGCAGCTGTGACGGGTCCTCCATGGGCAGCAGGCCTTCTGCCTGACTTCTCCGCCTTGCTGCCCTTGCCCTCCTTAGTCGGGAGTCTGTGGCCCTTTCCTCCCTTTGGAGCTGTGGCTGTTGACGGTGGCTGGCTAGTGTCCTGGGGGGATATAGAACCCGGGCTCCTGCGGCGGCCCTTCCGCCTTCTGCTCCTCTTCCCAGGGGGTGGGCTGCCTGTCCCCTTGCTGCTGGGCGAAGATCCAGACATGCGGGCTGGTGGGCTCCAATACCCCTGCACCCTTGTCAAGGGGGCTGCAGGGCTGGTGGTGGCTGAGGTGCTCTTCTTACCCCGACGAGAAGGAGGGGGGGGCTCAGGGTCAGGAAAGAAGTTAGCAGTAGCGAGAAAGATTTTCTTGGGACAATGGAGAGTGGTAGGTACAGTGGGAATGGGAGTGGAGGGAGAGGATGTGGTTGTAGGTGAGTCACTTTTGCTGTCTTTGGGTGCAGGTGCAGGAGGGATAGGCTGTTGTGAGGTGGATGGCTGTTGGGTGGGTGGGTGGCTGCGTTTGTGTGGTGTGGAAGAGGGGGTGACAGACACAGTGGGAGAGGACACAGGGGACATGTAAATGGCAGTGGGGGTGGTGACTGCACGTGTGCGGACTGTTTTGGAGGGTGTGCTGGTGATGGAAACACTGGCTGATGGTGAGGTGAATGAAGGTGTGAGTGTAGACGTCACAGGGAGGGAGGAGGGAGACGAGGAGGTGGGGGTCACAGAGGTGGTAGTGACTGTTGGCATGTCTGCATCGGAATGTTGCTTGTGTGAATGTCTGCGTGATCTGTGGTGCTTATGTTTGGATGAGCTGCTCTTGGGTGTTGAGGTGTGTGCAGGCTGGTCTGATGGTGTGGGTGGGACAGGCAGAGGAACAGGAGACTGGGAGGAGGAGTTAGTAGAGGGAGGCAGGAGACAGGGACAATGGCTGCCGTCAGTGCTGAGGCCATACCCTGGAACGATCGCTGATGGGCAGCCTGACCCGAATGAATGCCCTCCAGGTACGCATTGCTGCGATGAAACTCCCTCTCCACCCCCTGGATGGCATTCAAAAGGGTAGACTGCCCAACAATGAGCGTTCGGAGGAGTTCAATGACCTCCTCACTGAGGGCAGCGGGGGTAACAGGGGCAGGGCCTGAGGTGCCTGGGGCGAAGGAGATGCCCGGCTTCCTGGCAGAGCGGGCACGGGGCGAACGCTGAGGGGCTGCTGGGAGGGCGGAGATGGTGCGCTGGGTGGCGGCTGTACCTGTAATGGCGGGGGGCACGGATGGTGCCACCCCCGCAAGGGAGCTCCCTTCCGAGGACGTGTCCGTGTCGCTGCAGGCTCCAGTCGTCCCCGTTGTGGAGCTCCCCTCGCCCTCCGTCTCACTGGTCCAGTCAGACTCTGTGGCATGGCCCTCCTGGGCCATGTGAGATGCAGCTCCCTCCTGCCCCGATGCCACTTCTCCTCCGCCTGATGATGCTGATGCACACAAGCACAGAAAGACAAACAAAAAGGGGGGGGGAGAGAGAAATAAAGAGATTTTGAGTACATGGATCACCGGTACAGTTAGCGGACATGACAGACACAGATGCCCCCTGCACTAAGTTGCGCACTTGGGGTCCGCTACGCATTCCGTGGAACATGCCCTACACGCCTAGAGTTGACAACTGCACCCATGGATGACACGGCCCAGGGATGGCTGTACTGGCACACTACTGAGGGTGGTGGCTGGGGACACAGGGGCTTACGGGGGTGCCCAGCCTACAGATATCGCCCTGGCCTAGGGGGACCCACAGCCCTCCTCCCCCACCCAGACACCTCCACTGCGCGACAACAGAGTAGATTATGCTTGTACTCACCCCCTTGTGTCTGCTGTGCTGCCCTCACGCGCCCATCCAAATCAGGGTAGGCCACCGCCAGGATCCGGAACATAAGGGGGGTCCGTTGACGGCAGGCACCCCGCCTACGTTGGGAGGCCATCCCCAGCAGAGACTCGGCGGTCTTCTTGGTCCCGCGGCGGATGTCCTCCCACCTCTTGCGGCAGTGGGTGCCCCGTCGCTGGTGGACCCCCAGGGTCCGGACTTCCTTGGCGATGGCACGCCAAATCCCGATCTTCTCATGGGCGCGGACCTATGTGACACGTACAGGGAGGGAGAAATACCACGTTCAAGTTGGTCTGCATTTTCGTTGCCAGTGGCCCAACGCCCTCCATCCCCGCCAGGCCCCCCGCCAGGCCCCCCCGCCAGGCCCAACATGCCCCCCATCCCCACCATGCCCCCCGCCAGGCCCAACATGCCCCCCATCCCCGCCATGCCCCCCGCCAGGCCCAACATGCCCCCCATCCCCGCCAGGTCCCCCGCCATGCCCCCCCGCCAGGCCCAACATGCCCCCCATCCCCGCCATGCCCCCCGCCAGGCCCAACATGCCCCCCATCCCCGCCATGCCCCCCGCCAAGCCCAACATGCCCCCCATCCCCGCCAGGCCCCCCGCCAGGCCCCCCGCCAGGCCCAACATGCCCCCCATCCCCGCCAGGCCCCCCGCCAGGCCCCCCCGCCAGGCCCAACATGCCCCCCATCCCCGCCATGCCCCCCGCCAGGCCCAACATGCCCCCCATCCCCGCCAGGCCCCCCGCCAGGCCCAACATGCCCCCCATCCCCGCCATGCCCCCCGCCAGGCCCCCCGCCAGGCCCAACATGCCCCCCATCCCCGCCAGGCCCAACATGCCCCCCATCCCCGCCATGCCCCCCGCCAGGCCCAACATGCCCCCCATCCCCGCCATGCCCCCCCGCCAGGCCCAACATGCCCCCCATCCCCGCCAGGCCCAACATGCCCCCCATCCCCGCCATGCCCCCCGCCAGGCCCAACATGCCCCCCATCCCCGCCATGCCCCCCGCCAGGCCCCCCGCCAGGCCCAACATGCCCCCCATCCCCGCCAGGCCACCCGCCATGCCCCCCCGCCAGGCCCAACATGCCCCCCATCCCCGCCATGCCCCCCGCCAGGCCCAACATCCCCGCCATGCCCCCGCCAGGCCCAACATGCCCCCCATCCCCGCCAGGCCCCCCGCCAGGCCCAACATGCCCCCCATCCCCGCCAGGCCCCCCGCCATGCCCCCCCGCCAGGCCCAACATGCCCCCCATCCCCGCCAGGCCCAACATGCCCCCCATCCCCGCCATGCCCCCCGCCAGGCCCAACATGCCCCCCACCCCCGCCTTGCCCCCCGCCAGGCCCAACATGCCCCCCATCCCCGCCATGCCCCCCGCCAGGCCCCCCGCCAGGCCCCCCGCCAGGCCCAACATGCCCCCCATCCCCACCAGGCCCCCCGCCATGCCCCCCCGCCAGGCCCAACATGCCCCCCATCCCCGCCATGCCCCCCGCCAGGCCCAACATGCCCCCCATCCCCGCCATGCCCCCGCCAGGCCCAACATGCCCCCCATCCCCGCCAGGCCCCCCCGCCAGGCCCAACATGCCCCCCGCCAGGCCCCCAAGCCAGCCAGTGGCCCCAAATCCATATTTAATTAAACTCACTTGTTGGTCTGGAGGACCGTAGAGTAGCGCATACTGGGGGAGGACCCCATCCACAAGTTTCTCCAACTCTTCTCCAGTGAAGGCAGGGGCCCTTTCCCCAGTCGCAGCAGCCATTGTCCCTTCCAGACCGAGGTCACAGCAACACTTGCAGTATAGGTCCTCTCCTGTGAAAGTTCAAGTCGCGAGTGATTAAGTAGATAGAAAATGGCGGTCACGCCCGCGGCGGTGCGTACCGCGGCGGGGCGTACCGCCACCGCCGGCGCACTTCGCCATTGGCTCCGGATACCCATAGGCTTCAATGTTATCCAATGCGGCTTCGCGCCGCGGTCTTCGACCGCCTACCGCCACGGTGTGCCACGCCAGCGCATTGACCTCACATCCCATTGTCACACTTCACAGGTCAGGCAGCCGCCATTTCGAGGGTCCACATGGCTCAATTTCTACTGCGTCACACAGGCCTAGGCCTTGCCTAGCCACTCATACACGCCATTCACTGCATAGAGAATCGTTTACTGTGCAAGCTGTGAGTACGTACCTGTGGGTTGCTTGACTGTGTGCTCCATGTTGTCCTTCCTAGGCACCGTCCGCTGGGTTTGGCGAGGAGAAGGAGGAATCCTCCCGTGTACAGACCGCTGGTGGACCTGTCGACAATGGAAGCACGCCACATTATCCTGACCTACCGGCTTGACCGTGCCACTATACATGAACTGTGTGCCCAGCTGGAGCCCGACCTGATGTCCCCCATCCGCCAACCCACAGGGATTCCCCCTCTGGTGCAGGTCCTGTCAGTACTCCATTTCTTGGCAAGTGGGTCATTTCAGACAACAGTGGGAATTGCTTCTGGGATGTCTCAGCCCATGTTTTCGAAGGTGTTATCCAGAGTGTTGTCTGCCCTGATGAAATACATGAGGAGCTACATCCTTTTCCCTGAGGTGGGCGAATTGGCTACAGTGAAGGGTGATTTCTATGCCCTTGGACATATTCCCAACGTCATTGGTGCCATTGATGGGACCCATGTGGCTTTGGTTCCCCCCCAAGAAAGAGAGCAGGTGTACAGGAACAGGAAAAGTTACCATTCTATGAACATCCAGGTGGTGTGTTTGGCTGACCAGTACATCTCCCATGTCAATGCCAAATTCCCTGGGTCAGTGCATGACGCCTACATCCTAAGGAATAGCAGCATCCCTTATGTGATGGAACAGCTAGAGAGACACCGTGTATGGCTATTGGGGGACTCTGGGTACCCCAACCTGTCGTGGCTACTGACCCCAGTAAGGAATCCAGGGCAGAGGAACGGTACAATGAGGCCCATGGGCGTACTAGGAGGGTGATCGAACGCACCTTCGGCCTCCTAAAGGCCAGGTTTCGGTGCCTGCATATGACAGGTGGATCCCTAATGTACTCACCTAAGAAGGTGTGTCACATCATCGTGGCCTGCTGCATGCTTCACAACCTGGCTTTGCGCCGCCAGGTGCCTTTCCTGCAGGAGGATGGTCGAGACGGTGGTGTTGTGGCAGCTGTGGAACCTGTGGAGAGTGACGAGGAGGAAGACGACGGGGCTGAAACAGACAACAGGGACAGAATCATTGCACAGTACTTCCAATAGGACACAGGTAACAATTCAAACATAATTTAGTAAATGTAAACTACTCTCCTGCATCTCTGCTGCCTGTCTATTTGCCCCAGTGTATGATGACTGAGTTGTGGCTTTTCCCTCCCTATTTCAGATCTGGGGTCCCCACTACGAGTCCTGTGCTTCGTTTCCCCATGGACTACAGCTTTGTGGCAGCGGTTTGTTGACTTCACTGTGTACAAGGACATATTTGCACTGTCATGTCAATTACAATATTTTGAAATCACAGCCAGACTCCAGATAGTTTTGTGCAAAATAGGTGTTTATTTCAGTGCTCAAAATGGGATGGGTGGTTTCAAGTGGGTGGGGGCTATGGTGAAGGAATGTCCATGGCAGAGTCCAGAGTAACAGTCACACAGGTGCATTGTCCATAGGCCTGTGGAGAGATGGAGCATGGGCAGTTCAGGGATGGACAGGGTGACAATGTGGGACAGTGGGATGACATCAGGTGGTATCCTTTGCTGGCGGGGGTCTTGACATCCTACTCTGTCTTCTTGCGAGATCTCAGGGCCCTCTTGCGGGGTGGTTCTTCTCCTGCAGGAGGTGGGGGTCTGGTGGGCTGCTGTTGTGCGGGGGCCTCCTGTCCACTAGCGCCGGCCGAGGTGGTTGGCTGTTCTTGGTCCAGGCTAGTGGCAGGGGCCCTTTGTTGTTGTTGAGTGTCCGTCCTGGTGTTGCTGAGTTCCTGCAGCAGCCCTACCATGGTAACCAGGGTGGAGGTGAGGGCTCTGATGTCCTCCCTGTACCCCCGATAGTGTTCCTCCTGCAGTACCTGGATCTCCTGGAACCTGGCCAGTACCGTCTCCATCGTCTCCTGGGAGCGGTTGTATGCTCCCATGATGGTGGTGAGGGCCTCGTGGAGAGTGGGTTCCCTGGGCCCGTCCCCCCCCTGTCGCACAGCTGCCCTCCCAGTTCCCCTGTTTCCCTGGGCCTCTGCCCCCTGGCCGGTGTGCCCACTACCACTGCCCCCAGGTCCCTGTTGTTGTTGGGGTGGTGGGTTATCCTGGGTGCCCTGTAGTGGTAGACACACCGCTGATTGACGCGCCCTGGAGACAGAGGCATGGGCCCGCTGGGTGGGAGCTGTGCTGGTGTTCCCAGAGGGGTTTGGGTCTGTAGTGGCCTGTGGCTGTCTGAGGGGAACCGACTGTCCAGAGGTCCCCGATGGTCCGGGCTGGTCATCAGTGTCCAGGTCGACAGAGCTGCTGTCATCGCTGACGGCCTCTTGGGTGGGGGGTGTGGAGAATTCTGGGCCCTCCGTGGCGGTGTGTTGGCGGTCGGGTCCTGCAGGGGTATAGAGGTATGGTTATAGTTTCAATGTGTGCCATATGGGTGTATCTGTGGGTTCCCGTGTCCCCAAGTGCTGGCATTCGTGTGTGGGGGCTTTGGTGAGGGTGGCTTGTGGGGGGGATGTGTATATGCATTGGGCATGCTTTGGTGATGGGTGTCCATGCTTAGTGGATGCATGCAGGCCTAGGTTTTGGGATGTGTGGGTTGTGATGGTGAGACATTGGCAGGGAATAGGTGTGCTGGGGGTGGGGGTGAGGATGGTGGTGGGGGTGAGGATGGTGGTGGGGGTGAGGGTGGGGGTGAGGATGGGGGTGGGGGTGAGGGTGGGGTTCGAGGATGGGGGTGAGGGTTGGGGTATGATTTGGCATGCAGGTGGGGGGGAAGCAGTATTGAAGCTTCAACTTACCAGAATCCATTCCTCCGCCGACTCCTGCGAGGCCGTCAGGATGCAGGATGTTCAAGACTTCCTCCTCCCATGTTGTAAATTGTGGGGGTTGAGGTGGGGGTCCTCCGCCAGTCTTCTGCACGGCGATGTTGTGCCTGGATACCATGGAACGCACCTTCCCCCGTAGGTCGTTCCATCGCTTCCTGATGTCTTCCCGATTTCTGGGGTGCTGTCCCACAGCGTTGACTCTGTCGACAATCCTCTGCCATAGCTCCGTCCTCCGGGCAATGCTGGTGTATTGGACCTGTGTGCCGAAGAGCTGGGGCTCTACCTGAACGATTTCCTCCACCGTGACCCTGAGTTCTTCGTCTGAGAAGCGGGGGTGTCTTTGGGGTGCCATGGAGTGGTGTGTATGATGTGTGGGGTGGAGTATGTGTAGTTAAGTGTGTTGAGTGTGGTGGTGTGTGTTGTTTTGTGTGTGGATATTGTGTGGGTGATGGTGTAGTGTGCCTCTGTGTGATGGTGTTCTATGATCGCTGCTGTGTCTCTCAGTGCTTCTTTTTGGATTTTGGTCAAAGGGGTTTGTGGGTGATGTGGGTGTGTGTTTTATATTGTATTGTGTGTGTGGGAGTGGTGTGTTTATGTGTATCAGGTGTGTGGAATTCAAATCGTCCAATGTTGCTGAGTTTTGTTCGTTTGTGTGTATTCTGACCGCGGCGGTGTGTACCGCCAATGGAAAACCGCGTTTGAAAGACCGCCGCGTGGATTCGTGGGTCAGAATGGCATGGGCGTATTTCTGTTGGCGTGACGGTGGAGGTTTGGTCACCTCCACTTTTCCGCCGACCGCTGGTCTGGCGGTCTGTTGTGGCTGTCGGATTTTCGGCGGTTTGGCTGCTGCGGGTCAGAATGACCGTGGCGGATTACCGCGACCGCGGCGGAATTATGGAGGATTTCTGACCGGCGGTAAGCGCCTTTTACCGCCGAGGTCAGAATGACCCCCTATATGTCCTACCTTAACCATACACTGCACCCTGCCCTTGGGGCTACCTAGGGCCTACCTTAGGGGTGCCTTACATGTAAGAAAAGGGAAGGTTTAGGCCTGGCAAGTGGGTACACTTGCCAAGTCGAATTTACAGAGTAAAAATACACACACAGACACTGCAGTGGCAGGTGTGAGACATGATTACAGGGTTACTTGTGTGGGTGGCACAACCAGTGCTGCAGGCCCACTAGTAACATTTGATTTACAGGCCCTGGGCACCTCTAGTGCACTTTACTAGGGACTTAACAGTAAAACAAATATTCCAATCATGGAGAACCAATTACGAACACATTTTAAACAGGAGCACTTGCACTTTAGCACTGGTTAGCAGTGGTAAAGTGCCCAGAGTAACAAAAACAATAAAATCAGAGTCCAGCACCCATCAACAACCTGGGGAACAGAGGCAAAAAGTTAAGGGAGACCACACCAAGGATGAAAAGTCTAACACGTGTCCCCCCCAGCTAAAAGTGGGGAGCAACTACCCAACCTCATGGGAGTTCTCATCACTAAGGCGGAAGAACTTGGACAGACCATCAGCATTGGCGTGCTCTGTACCAGGACGATGTTCCACCGTAAAGTCCATCCCCTGTAGGGAAATGGACCACCTCAACAGTTTTGGATTCTCACCCCTCATCTGCATTAACCATCTGAGGGGCCTGTGGTCGGTCTGAACTCGGAAGTGAGCCCCAAACAAGTAGGGTCTTAGCTTCTTCAGTGCCCAGACCACAGCAAACGCTTCGCGTTCTATGGCACTCCACCTACGTTCCCTGGGTAGTAACCTCCTGCTAATGAAGGCTACGGGTTGATCTAGGCCCTCTTCATTAAGCTGTGAGAGTACTGCTCCAATACCATGCTCTGAGGCGTCTGTTTGCACAACAAACTCCTTGGAGTAGCCAGGTGCCTGCAGCACAGGTGCTGTGCACATGGCAGCCTTCAGGGCATCAAAAGCGTTCTGGCAAGCCTCTGTCCAGATCACTTTCTTGGGTTGCTTCTTAGAAGTCAACTCCGTTAAGGGGGTAACAATGGTACCATATCCCTTAACAAACCTCCTGTAATATCCTGTGAGACCTAAAAAGGCTCTCACTTCAGTCTGGGTCTTGGGAGGCTCCCAAGCCAGAATCGTGTCAATCTTAGGCTGTAGGGGTGCCACCTGGCCACTCCCCACCTGGTGTCCTAAGTACACCACAGAACCTTGCCCTATTTGGCACTTGCTCGCCTTAATAGTGAGGCCTGCCTTCTGCAGGGCCTCTAACACTCTCCAGAGGTGTTGCAGGTGTTCCTCCCATGTGGAACTAAACACAGCAATGTCATCCAGGTAGGCGGCACTGAACTCATCCAGTCCTGCCAACACCTGGTTGACCAACCTCTGAAAGGTGGCAGGGGCATTCTTCATCCCAAAGGGCATCACATTGAAGTGGAAGTGCCCATCTGGGGTAGAGAATGCTGACCTCTCCTTTGCCCCCTCAGTTAAGGCAATCTTCCAGTACCCAGATGTTAAATCAAACATACTGAGGTACTTGGCAGCTCCTAACCGATCAATGAGCTCATCAGCTCGGGGGATGGGGTGTGCGTCAGTCTTGCTGACCGCATTGAGACCCCGGTAGTTCACACAGAACCTAAGTTCTGGAGTGGCACCAGGAGCAGCAGCCTTTGGGACCAAGACCACTGGGCTGGCCCAAGGACTGCTGGAGTGCTCAATAACCCCTAGGGTTAACATTTTGGAGACTTCCTCCTTAATGCAAGCCCTGACCCTGTCAGTCACCCTGTAAACCTTATGTTTAACAGGTGTACTGTCCCCAGTGTCCACATCATGTGTGCACAGGTGTGTGACTCCTGGGATCAGGGAAAACAGCGAGGCGAACTGTCCCAGCACGTGGCGACAGTCCCTCTGCTGTTCCTCAGTCAGGGAGGGGGAGAGGATCACTCCCTCCACAGACCCATCTTTCTCTCCTGCAGACAGGAGGTCAGGAAGAGGCTCACTCTCTTCCTCCACCCCGTCATCTGTCGCTAGGAGCATGGATAGCTCAGTTCGCTCAAAGTGTGGTTTGAGGCGGTTGACATGTAGGACCCTCAAAGGGTTTCTGGGGGATTGCAAGTCTACCAGATAGGTGACCTCGCTCTTTCTTTCCACCACCTCAAAAGGCTCAGTCCACTTATCTTGGAGAGCCCTAGGCTCCACTGGTGCCATGACCCACACTTTTTGTCCAGGCTGAAACTCAACCAGAGTGGCATTCTGGTCGTACCACCGTTTCATATCCTCCTGGCTTGCTTCCAGGTTCTCCTGAGCGAGACTCCTGAAGCGGGCAGTCTGGTTTCTTAGTGCCAGCATGTAGCTAAATACATCCTGGGGTGGTTTACTAGGAGCTTTCTCCAAAGCCTCCTTCACCAGACTGAGCGGTCCCCTCACAGGGTGGCCATAGATGAGCTCAAAGGGGCTAAAGCCAAGTCCCTTTTGAGGCACCTCCCTGTAAGCGAACAGAAGGCATGGCAAGAGAACGTCCCACTTACGCCTCAAGGGCTCTGACAGGCCCTGAATCATGCCTTTCAAGGTGCGGTTGAATCTCTCAACCAGACCATTACTTTGGGGGTGGTAAGGGGTGGTGAACTTGTAGGTTACCCCACACACCTTCCACAGAGACTTCATATAAGTGGATATGAAGTTTGTATCTCTATCAGATACCACCTCCTTGGGGAACCCCATGCGGGTAAAAACCCCCATCAAGGCACGTCCCACCACGGGGGCAGTGACCGTCCTTAGAGGAATGGCTTCTGGGTACCGTGTGGCATGGTCCACCAAGACCAGGATGAACCTGTTGCCCATGGCTGTCTTGGGATCCAGAGGCCCCACAATGTCAATTCCTACCCTTTCAAAGGGAGTGCTGACTACAGGTAAAGGTTGGAGGGGAGCTTTGCATTTCCCCCCCACTCTTGCCACTTGCATGACAAGTCTGACAAGACCTACAATAAGCAGCTGACTGCTTGTGCATCAAGGGCCAGTAAAAGTGGGAGACAAGCCTCTTATAGGTCTTGTCCTGCCCTAGATGTCCTGCTAAAGGCACATCATGAGCCAAACCAGTGGGAGACAAGGCTCTTATAGGTCTTGTCCTGCCCTAGATGTCCTGCTAAAGGCACATCATGAGCCAAACCCAGTAGGAAGGCCCTGAAGCACTGGGGTACCACCAGCATATGAGCTGACCCAGGCTCAGGAACCTTAGGCCATCCTCCCAATAAATCAGGTGAGTACCTGGCGCCTCGCCAGCCGCCTGGGCTGCAGCCTGCTGCCGCAGCCCCTCAAGAGTAGGGCACTCCTTCTGCGCTGTGCAGAATGCTTCCCTGGTGGGCCCCCCTTCCTGCTGCCACTGCGACAGCTCAGGGATCTCCCCCAGTTCAGCCACCTGTTCCCCTGTAGGTTCCGGGGCATCACCCTCAGGCTCTGCCTCCTCCCGGACCGTGGGAACTTCTGGGGCTGGTTTCCTGTGCCCCCTGCCCTTCCTCTTCTTGGCGGTCCCCTGGCCAACTGTTTCAGGC
Source organism: Pleurodeles waltl (assembly GCF_031143425.1). NCBI lineage: Eukaryota > Metazoa > Chordata > Amphibia > Caudata > Salamandridae > Pleurodeles > Pleurodeles waltl. The sequence goes on from NC_090442.1 coordinate 311,619,031, forward strand.
TTCAGGGGCTCTTGACTACCCTGATTGGCTGCCATAGACCGGGTGGATACGCATACCCACCCAGGCAGACCCAACATCTCCAAGTGAGACCTGTGATCCACCTCCTTCCAAGGGGAATCCTCCAGGTCATTACCTAGCAAACAATCAACAGGCATGGTTGGACTCACAGCTACTTTCCAGGAACCTGAGACCCCCCCCATTCAAAGGGAACCTGCGCCACTCTGCAGAGGCGCTCAGAGTTGTCTACCGCAACTACTTGGTGAAGTACCCGGGGATCAATCTGCTCTTCAGACACCAGGTGACTCCTCACTGTAGTCACACTGGCTCCTGTGTCTCTCAGAGCCTCCACCCTCTGTCCATTGATGGTCACCCATTGCCTGTACTTCTTAGTGTTATCAGGCACTAGGTTTCTCTGGACCATCTCACTGTCCCCTAGTGAGACAAGGGTCATTTCTGCTGGTTCCCACCCACCTGAAACCAACTCCTCCCCAAGCGCTACACTGGCCAAACCCTGGGACGGTGAACCAGTGGGTGCCGGTGTACTTTTGGGGCATTTGGGGTCCCCCCTCACATGACCCACCTGGTCACATGCATAGCACTTACGTGGGGGACCACCTGCCACTGGCTTCCCTTTGGACAACCATGGCTTCTTTTCACTGGGGGGTTGGGAATCCTTACCCTGGGAATCAGTTTGGGGCCCTTTAGAGAACTCCCCCTGTTTGCCCTTACCCCCCCTTTCTTCTGAGAGGGACCCTGCCCACCCCTGGCGTGGTCTCCCCCATACCTCTTTTGGATCCTGGTGCTCTCCCAGCAGTCCGCTTCCTGTGCAAGCTTCCTGGGGTCAGTCAGCTTGCTGTCAATGAGGTGCTGGCGCAGCTCTGGAAAACATAAACTGTACAAGTGCTCCCAAGCAATTAAATTGTAAAGCCCCTCATACGTGTTAACCTTACTCCCCTTCACCCAACCATCCAGTGACCTGCAAAAAGAATCAACACATTCCAACCATGTTTGGGATTCCTTTCTCTTGTAGGATCTAAACTTCTCCTTGTACTGCTCAGGGGTGAGACCATACCTGGTGAGTAAGGCCTCCTTCATGACAGGGTAGGTGAGATCCTGAGCATCCCCTAAGGCTGTCAGTGTGTCCCTCCCCTCTGCCTCAAAATGCTTCCACAGGGCTGCCCCCCAATGAGCTTCAGGGACCAGGTTCATGTGGAGAGCTGACTCATAACCCTTGAACCACAAGTAGATATCATCCTCCCTCTTATAATCCCTCACAAGGTCTTTTGGGATGTGTACCCTTCTCTCAGGCTGCACTGTAGGATTGCTGCCACCATCCCTACTGGGCTGACTCCTCTGATCTATCTCTTTTAAACTGAGCTCATGAGCCATTGCTAACTTCCTTTCCTCAATGGACAGCCTTCTCTGTTCCATCTCTAGACTGAGCTTTTTCAGCTCCAATTGGTACTCCCTCTCTGCCTGTCTGTCCTGTAACTCTCCAGGTGTCAGACCCTTGGAGGATACACTGCTACTTGCCCTAGAGACTCTTTCCCTGGGAATAACAGGTCCCCCCACTATACCATTAAGTACTGATTGCTCTCCCGCCTCATCCTCATCCTCCTCCTCATCCTCAGTGTGCCCTCCAGTGCTTCTGGTTGTCACCCAGGCCCTCAGCGCCTTTTCAGCTCATCCTTCTTGGAAGAGCTCTTAATGGGACAACCAAAATTTTTACAAAACTGCTTTAGCTGAGCCTTGTTATAACTATCCAATTGCTTCAGGTCAAAAACAGCTTCAACTGATGCATCTCCAAGTAGAGACATGATAAAAGGTTAAAAGAGTGCAAAGTTCCAAATGCAGAAAAGCAAGTTCTCAAATGAAGTTCCAGAAAAGTCAATCACCGGATCAGCGAAAAAAGAAACTGAATGCAGAGCAAAAACAGTCCAAATAGAAAAAAACAAAAATCACAAGACTAGTAGTATGTGGTCACGTAGTGGTCTGAACTCAAACAGTAGTGTACACTTAATTACTGTATGTCAAGCACAAATACAAGTCCAAATCCCAACCGCTGATCACCAATGTTAGAAATGGGGTCTTTGGTTGACAGTCAGGTTACCCCCTGTTCAAGCAAGGACCCTCACTCTAGTCAGGGTAAAAGAGAATCACCCTCAGCTAACCCCTGCTTAGCCCCTTGGTAGCTTGGCAGAGCAGTAGGCTTAACTTCAGAGTGCTAGGTGTAAAGTATTTGTACCAACACACACAGTAACTTAATGAAAACACTACAAAATGACACAACACTGGTTTAGAAAAATAGGAAATATTTATCTAAACAAAACAAGACCAAAACGACAAAAATCCGACATACACAAGTCAAGTTATGAATTTTTAGAGATTAAACTCAAAAATAGCGCTTAGAAACAAAAATGCTTCGAGGAGATGTTAACACGGCGTTGTGACAGAGTCGTTCCCAACAAGCCGACACCAGCGGCGCCGGACACGGAGTCGTGTAGACCCCGAAGTACAGTGCCTTTGGTGAAGAGTGAAAACAAGCCGATGCGCGAAGTCGGGAATCGCGGCGTCTGTGCGAAACGTTGAATCCGTGCACTTCGAGCGGCCTCGGTCACGACGTGGTGCAGCGACTTCCACGGAGTCGCGGACTTCAGCGTGGCTACTGCGGCATCGGGCCTGTGAAGAGCGTCGCGTTCCACGAAGGTCACGGCGTCAGGTGCAGGCGGCGTTACCGGATTCAGCAGCGGCGTCGGTCCGAAGTCGTCCGAAGTCGATTTCCTTGGATTCCACCAGCTTTCCTTTCAAGGGCCCAGGGACTGGATAGGGCACCACTTGTCAGAGCAGGAGTCTCTCCAGAGACTACAGGTGCTGGCAGAGAGAAGTCTTTGCTGTCCCTGAGACTTCAAACAACAGGAGGCAAGCTCTAAATCAAGCCCTTGGAGATTTCTTCACAAGATGGAAGGCACACAAAGTCCAGTCTTTGCCCTCTTACTCTGGCAGAAGCAGCACTGCAGGAAAGCTCCACAAAGCACAGTCACAGGCAGGGCAGCACTTCTTCCTCAGCTATCAGCTCTTCTCCCGGCAGAGGTTCCTCTTGGTTCCAGAAGTTTTTCTAAAGTCTGTAGATTTGGGTGCCCTTCTTATACCCATTTTAGTCTTTGAAGTCACCTTTCTTCAAAAGGCACTCACACCTACTTGTGAAATCCTGCCTTGCCCAGGCAAGGCATCAGACACACAGCAGGGGGTTGGAGCCTGCATTGTCAGAGGCAGGCACAGTCCTTTCAGATGAGAGTGACCACTCCACCCCTCCCTCCTAGCAGAGATGGCTAATCAGGAAATGCAGGTTACACCCCAGCCCCCTTTATGTCACTGTCTAGTGCGAGGTGAAAAACAACCCAACTGTCAAACTGACCCAGACAGGGAATCCACAAACAAGGCAGAGTCACAAAATGGTTTAAGCAAGAAAATGCTCACTTTCTAAAAGTGGCATTTTCAAACGCACAATCTCAAAATCAACTTTACTAAAAGATGTATTTTTAAATTGTGAGTTCAGGGACCCCAAACTCCACATGTCCATCTACTCTCTAGGGGAATCTACGCTTTAATCATATTTAAAGGTAGCCCCCATATTATCCTATGAGAGAGACAGTCCTTGCAACAGTGAAAAACGAATTTAACAATATTTCACTGTCAGGACATATAAACCACATTACTATGGGCCTGATTACAACTTTGGAGGAGGTGTTAATCCGTCCCAAAAGTGACGGTAAAGTGACGGATATACCACCAGCCGTATTACAAGTCCATTATATCCTATGGAACTCGTAATATGGCTGGTGGTATATCCGTCACTTTACCGTCACTTTTGGGACGGATTAACACCTCCTTCAAAGTTGTAATCAGGCCCTATATGTCCTACCTTAACCATACACTGCACCCTGCCCTTGGGGCTACCTAGGGCATACCTTAGGGGTGCCTTACATGTAAGAAAAGGGAAGTTTTAGGCCTGGCAAGTGGGTACACTTGCCAAGTCGAATTTACAGAGTACAAATACACACACAGACACTGCAGTGGCAGGTGTGAGACATGATTACAGGGTTACTTGTGTGGGTGGCACAACCAGTGCTGCAGGCCCACTAGTAACATTTGATTTACAGGCCCTGGGCACCTCTAGTGCACTTTACTAGGGACTTAACAGTAAAACAAATATGACAATCATGGAGAACCAATTACGTACACATTTTAAACAGGAGCACTTGCACTTTAGCACTGGTTAGCAGTGGTAAAGTGCCCAGAGTAACAAAAACAATAAAAGCAGAGTCCAGCACCCATCAACAACCTGGGGAACAGAGGCAAAAAGTTAAGGGAGACCACGCCAAGGATGAAAAGTCTAACAGTGACATAACCAGTGCTGCATGTCCACTAATAGCATTTAATGTACAGGTCCTGGGCACATGTAGTGCCACTTTACTAGGGAAGTATAGGTAAATTAAATATGCCAATTCGGATAAACCTATATTACCATGCTTAGAGGAGAGAACTCAAGCACTTTAGCACTGGTTAGCAGTGGTAAAGTGCTTAGAGTCCTAAGGTCAGCAAAACATATTTCAGCAACAATGGAGGACTGAAGGCAAAATGTCTGGGGATGAAAGGGCCAATTCAAAATAATATATTCTGCAATGTCGAACATGTTAACATCTGAGATAGCTCCATCTGATGCTAGGCCACACAGATGGTTTGATGTCACTTCCTCGGTGGCTCACGGACAGTTAAAGTTTGCCCTTCTTTCACATCTAAGATTGCCTGACAAGATAAAGCATGCATGCTGTTTGTACAAAAAAGAAACTGGAGGCATGTAAGGAGGAGGTAAGGTGTAAGGTATGGAAGGATTTATCAGAGGCTGGGAGGATAAGCAGTCCCACAAGCTCCTGGAGGTGGTAAATCATCCTTTTTTCTCAGACCACACTTCTTCCAGCATGGCCTCCCTACTCCTCACTGAATACTGGGTGAGGCATTACTTTTCAAAATGGAAAAAGCAGAGAACTGGACTCTAGAAATAGAGAGAGACAAGCCTTTACTTACTAAAGAGTTACTAGGCTTCTGCAACTTAATAGGGGTTGAGGAAGTGGTCTGGGAAATTCAAAGGAGTATCTCAGGAAAAGCCCCAGGCACTGATGTTCTCCCTATAGGCATTTTTAAGGCAAATGTTCCTCTCTGCCCCCCCCCCCTTCATAACTAATGTATTGAGAGTTTCAGTAACAGGCCCTCTTTTATGGTCTTGGAGGGTTGTGACTATTCTACCCATCTATAAAAAGGGGGACAGAAGCTCCCCTAATTGTTAATGTCCCATATGATTAATTGATTATAGTGCTATGATCTTAGTACAGGTTCCACTGTCTAGCCCTGAAGCATGGGCAGTTCAAAATAACATTTAATTAGAAGAGCAGTTTTGTTTCCACCTTGGGATTGGTACTGAGGATTGGTACTCCTAATTGGGAAATATGTTTTGGCAAAGGAGGGGGCACTTCAGCTTGCTTTTATGGACCTCTCCAGTGCTTTTGATTTTGTAAATGGCACTAAATGATGGGATATAATGGAACAGTAAGGTGTGGAAAAAGAATTGTTAACTATGATAAAGAAATTACAGTGGGAAACGTCTGTAATGGTCCTTTATCGGCCCTCAGGTGAGCACACAGAGGCATTCAGCAAGGGTGTATTTTGGCCCCAAATACCCTTTTCCTGCTTTATATAAAGAAATTTTCGTTTGGAGAAGGGGAAAGATATAGGAGGATGGGGAAACACCTAATCTGATCCTATTTAGGCCAATGCCACAATCCTAATCTACAGAACACCGAACGGCCTTCAACTTCTGTTGGACTCATTTTTATCCTTCATGGAAGCCTTGGATCTAAAGGTAAATTGTACTAAATTGTGTTATAACTTTAGGGACAGCTAAGATAAAATCTAAGGGCCTCATTATGACTTTGGCATCCTTCAGACCGCCAAACTTGCAGTGGCAGTTTGACATCCGCACCCTGGTGGTCCGACCGCCAGATTACAACCCTGGCAGTCCGACCGCCAGGAGACTGCTGCCACAGCCAGGACCACAGATCCCAATGGGGTAGTGGTGGTTTAAGTCGTGGCCAGCCCTGGTTGTACCCATGGTAGAACCACTGTGCTGATCCCAACTTCCCTTCCTACCAGCCTTTCCAATGGGCCTCTGGGTGCTTTGCAGGATTAGCATCAACATTTTTTATGCTAATCCTCCAAAGTGCAGGACTAGCGTCAAAATTTCTGACACTAGTCCCCTAACTATCACCATGCTGCGCCGTATTTTTATACAGCGCACACATGGTGGTGTTAGGGGAGCGCTAAGGGGCGCAAGAAAAGTGGTGCAGCTCTGTGTGAAGCACCACTTTTTTCAAATATGCCCAACAGGGGCATATTTAAGAGCCCCTAGTGCCATTATAACGCCACATTAGTGTAATTTTTTTTAAGCTAATGTGGCGTTAGAAGATCAAACATGCTGCGCCATATTTACAAAGTGGCGCAATGCATGCATTGCGCCACTTTGTAACCCTTAGCGCTACATTATGCCTGCACCAGATTTCTTTGCATCATTTTTTTCCGCCACTTTTAACGCCTGCTCAGAGCAGGCATTAAAAGGAGGCTTGTATTGGTTACAATGGGCCTCCGGGTGCTTTGCGGGATTAGCGTCAACATTTTTGATGCTAATCCTGCTAAGCGCCAGACTAGCATAAAACATTCTGATGCTAGTCCCCTAACTACCGCCATGGTTCGCCGTATTTTAAATATGACGCACACATGGTGGCGTTAGGGGGGTGCTAAAGGGCGCAAGAAAAGTGGTGCAGCACTGTGTGCAGCACCACTTTTTTCAAATATGCCCCATAGGACAGTGCTTAATTTGTAAATAAAAAGGCGTTGGTGCCCAAAGCCCTCCACTTAAACATGCAGCTGCTGCAATTAAATGTGTGAACACGGATTACAGAGGTAGTATAATCCTGAAGCATTCTCGGACCCCTTCAATCCATTTACAGGCACTCCCTGCCCCTTCAGCTCACTCTTGTAGATTTCTGCTTTTTCCCATTGTGACGCTTTTTTGTTTTTCTCTTCCTCCGTCTTTCCCAGATGTGTCTTTTTCTCGCAGTAAATGCTTCAGGCAGAAAAATGAGCGCCGGCCCTCAAAATTAAGTGCTGTTGCTCCGCACCGGAAACAACAAGCACAAATTAAGCACTGCAATATGGGCATATTTAAGAGCCCCCGTGCCATTCTAACGCCACATTACTGTCATTTTTTTTACACTAATGTGGCGATAGCAGGCCAAAAACGCTGCACCATATTTACAAAGAGGCGCAATGCATTGCGCCACTTTGTAACCCTTTGGGCTACATAGTGCCTGCGCCAGGCATAATGTATGCAAAGGGGGCATCCCCCTTTGGGGGGGGGGCAAAGAAATGATGCAAAGAAATCTGTTAGATTTCTTTGCGTCATTTTTTCTGGCACTTTTAACACCTACTCAGAGCAGGCATTAAAAGGAGGCTTCTATTGGTTACAACGGGTCTATGGGTACTTTGCTAAATTAGCGTCAAAATGTTTTACGCTAATCCTGCAAAGTGCTAGACTAGTGCAAAAAATTCTGACTCTAGTCCCCTAACTACGGCCATGGTGCACCGAATTTTAAAAATGACACACACATGCTGGCATTAGGGTTGCAGCAGGCATCTTAACCCTCTGTGCGACTTTATGTGGAGTCAAAGCTGCCACTAGGCAAAACTCCCATCTCTCTCTTTAGCAGGAGCAGTAATCACAAGAGGCATCTTGACATTGTAATTGCTTCTTGAAGGCTTAACACACAGGACACTTTTCAGCAGGTGCTTTTAAATCGCAAGTTTCGGAAGTTATTGCTTAACACAGCGCCACCCTGAGGTCATTGCCCGGTACGGTCGCACCGCTGGCACCGCCCAAAAGCCGGCCCTGTCCACAGGATTTAACCCTTCTCTGCAAATAGGCCAGCGAAGGGAAATACTGTTACTATGCCAACGGTAATTAGATAATCTGCCATTTGCACATCTCCTGGGTCGGAACCTTATTTAAGTTTTAGAATGAATCCTACTTATCGATTTTATGTGACTCATTAAAGGTTGAGCACGGAACACTTTATGGCAGCTTTTCCCTTATAGGGAATATTTTTCAGGAATTTGCCCCCTTGTCCATCTGATAATGTGTCCACCCAATGCACATGTCACTTTATGTTGTTTTTCACTTTATACTCTGCACCATGATTTTCCATATCTGGTTCCTATTCAGCGACAAGCAAATATTAGACATTATAAACATGCAATGTATTTTTACAATTAGAGACAATTTTTTGTTATGCAATTTTGACCTTTATAGGAAGTGCTATTACACTAAGGAAACGTTATGAATCATGTTCCCTGAGCCGTGAGAATTGTTTGAAGATGACCTGTAAGTAGGTATTTCCCATTTAGGCCCAAATTATTTTTTAGAACTGTTAGTATAAAGAGGGAACGTTGAGAGATACGTGTTCTCTGTTTTCTGCACTTTGGATGATCTGCCTGTAATCTTTTTAACTATTATTTGTATTTTGTTATTTTCTGATCCTTTATTAGCTTGAACGTACTTTTAATTATGTGACTGTACATTTCGTTTTAATCTTTTATGGTTTTTTAGCCAGATAAAGAATATTGACTAACAAGCACTGGATCAGGCGCCCACGTTGGGTCGTTGGGAAACAGATGTCCATGAATGCGCTCAAAGAGAAAAATCAGCGTCGAAGGAAAGTAGAGACTTGGGGAAATACCTGATGGCAGAGATCTGGAGGGAAGATTATTACATAGGGTGACCAGACGTCCGGAATTCCCCGGACAGTCCCGGTTTTTAGAGGACTGTCCCGGTGTCCCGACGCTTCTCTTAATTTTAAATAAATGTCCCGGTTTTTGGGACAAAGGTCAGATCATCGAGTGAAGCATAAGTTAAAGGTATGCTCTCTTTTAACAGAGGCCTACAAAGTATGACATAATTAAAGTCATTTTTCTGGTACCAACACGCAACACAGTCCCCTGTCTGCTCCCAGCAGAGCGACGTAGTGGGGAGCAGAGAGAGGTGGGTGGGTGCAGGGTGGGAGGTCAAGCCATAGCTAATTTTATATATGTAGTCTTGTAAACGTGTGTGTGTGTATGTTCATATATATATGTATTTTAACACACACCTGTATATGCACACATTCACAAAGCTGCACAAAAAACAGGACAGGCCAGAAATAAAAGTGAGAGTAACGTTTTTTGTCCTTCTTTTATGTCTGACCTGTCCCGGTTTTTGATCTTCAAAATCTGGTCACCCTGTTATAGCAGAGATTACAACAGCTTTTATGCACCCAAACCCAGTAACAGAACTTGCTCTATCCCAAGAGAGGAAGGCTACACTGGGAATATAAGAGCAACAAATATGCCAGCTTTCCCCACATAATATAGAAAGAGAGTTCAGGCCAACATACAAAGGATTGTAAGAGACCAAATACCAGGGACTGTTCCGTTTTGTGGTGTTGTACTTTCATTTCAGTTTGCAAAGTTCAGAACTGATATGTACACTTCGGAACTGCTTTTTACCTCTGAGCAACTCACGGGAGCATATTGAATTGCATGATAAGAACGCAGTACTGAGGGGGGAAATACTTTCAATAGCATTACTGAAAGAATGACAACTCTCTTTTAAAGGAGACAGCTGTTGTTCTATGCACTGTGATGCATAAATGCTTATACTGCTTTACATGGATGACATGATCTAAGCAAAAGCTCAATAAACAGATTTAAAAAAAGAAATAGATAACCTACCTGTAAAATCTATGGATTGTAGTTATTTTAAGGCAGGCTTATACATCTTCCATTTTGTCTTTATTTTTACTGGGTTTTATTGGGGGGCTGCGGGGGATTAAATCCACCTCAGTATCCCTGGAGGAGATCACAATTGTCTGGCACTCAACAAAAGTATTGGAACATTTTGGGAATTGCTCACCAGACCTTGGTGTAAAGTGTACAATTTTCCCGTGAGCTCAAAATAGCAGACCACCTTTGATTATTTGTTTTTATGAGTACTCCTTCAAAACTGCCTAGAAACATTTTTTTGTTGGTCAGTTCTTTGAAATTGTGCTTTAAAATGCATTATTTGTCATAATTCATGTCGATCCTATCTTGTGGTGGAGCCGCTGAACCATCCATTATAGTGTGAGGATGACTGACCTTACTCATTCGCGAATTGCCCTCCAGGATAGGGCTTAAAGAGGGTTTCTTTTTGGCTACTTCCTGGCCAAGGCCCACCACCTGGAGCTGTGAAGATGAAAGAATGTCCGCTCTCTAGCTAGCTCACCCCTATGATTACCTCAATTGGTATGTCCTTGGTGATTATTCTGTAAGCTCCTTTTACTGGGCTTTGGGGATCTGAGTCCCCTCTACTCAGTGGCCTTCTTCAAGCACACAGCCCCACATGCACCCACGACCAACACTAAACTAATACCACCAGTATCCCAACAAGTTACAGATAAAGATGTAAGCCAAAATTGTACAAACAATGCAGGGCGAGTCATAACTTGCCAAGGCGTAAATGGTGTAATTGGCTGTTGCATTATTACGCGAAATTGTAGCAAACATATACGAGATGCAACAGAACAGGAACAACAGCAGTCGGCAGTGTCTCCTGCTCTGTTCCTGTCCTCTTGAAAAGGCTTTTTTGTTTGAAATTATGCACAATGATACGAGCAAGTGTAATTATTTAATTTTTGGTAATTTCGTCTCACAGGTGCCAGGAAATTACTCCGATTACTCCAGAATTACAATTTTACCTTGGTTTAACAATCCAAATTACGCCATTTTCAATTTTGTAAAAAGTGGGGTTATTTGCTAAAAGCTGGGCAGATGTTTTGCCTAGCGCTACCCAACTTCGCGCTGTGCCTTCAGGCTTTTATAATGGTAAGTAAAAGCCCTTGTAAATAACCCCCTGTAATGTCCTTGTGTAATTATAGGCATGTGTCAGTAGCAGACAAAGATTTCTGTGTCATTTTACACAGGATGGAGAGATATCACTTGCTCCACAGAGCAGAGGTCTCCACAAAGTGCTCTCTCTGTCACTTCAGAGGTTACCAAGAAGTTATTGGAGGTGCTGAAATGTCGTCAGTGCTTCTTTTGAATTCACATATTAAAGTGCATACTGCAATGCCTTTCCAGAAAATGTTTCCTTTCGTTTTGAAAACTTGAGTTTGAGGCACTAAGTGGACAGTCATGTAAACAGTTCTGGGATTTCAGCATCCGGACGCCAGTGCTCACGCCCATGAAAACATGTGGTTATCCCGTACTAGGAGGGCTGTACTGGAAATGCTAGAATTCAAAGGAATCGGTTATTCAGAGAGCATTGCCAGCGGCTTATCAGTGGGAAGTTATAAAGAATTAAGTTGAATATTTATGATTTTGACTTTTAAATAAAGTATCTCCCCAAAAAGGTCATAAACACGGGTTTCCCGTGTGATGTCATGCAGTTGCTGCCTTTAAAAAGCTGGTGGAAAATGTAGGTTTCTATCTCAGCCTTTGGTGTCATCTACGAGGGACAAGTCTAGGCGCTAGCATCCAGCACTAATGTCCAGAGAAGGAATGGAAGGTAGCCGGGTGGCGAGACCTTTGGCCTGGGGAATCATTTTAATCTCCAGTGTAGGATCGACCATTGTTTTTGGCAGTCCAATCTCCGGGATGCAGGAGCCCGGCGAGGGCCTCCGAAGAATATTGCACCTCCGTTCGGGCATTGGGGAGAGCGCCTGCTTCCTGCAGATCAACAACCACGGCCGAGTCGATGCGGTGCCTCGGCAAACAATTTATAGTAAGTATGTTGGACCAGAATATGAACCAAGGCATGAAGGATACGCGCAGGTTTGTAGGCTGGCTGTGTTTCACAGCTTTAATGAATGAATTAATGAATTATATTTATATTGTGTTGCACACGTAACTGAACATCGACGCAGAGAGATCATACTCAGTGTATTAAACTTTGTAGGATGAAAGGCTGAGTTGGTCTTGACGGTTGCAGACTTGATAATTCGCTGAACCCTCTTCACCCTACAAGGTTAGCTACATCTCCCAAGCAGATATGTGCTTCCATGGTCTATGAGGCATACCCAGCTCCCTGCCTAGTGCAGGATCACTGACTCTACTTCGTCTCCAGATCTGTCTTTGCTCTCACACTATGTATGCACCCCCCCTTCTTCCCCTTTTGAATTCTTTAGTTTTTACTCTCCTCCTGGTTTTTTCCGTCTCTGCTTGAGTTACTAAATGACTCTTCCAAACACTCCCCGACTTCTCTGGAGAGGTTCGCTTGAGTTACTCCTGAACTGGAGCCCTTCCTGCATCCCCCCACATGCATGTCTTTAGAATAACTCCTTTGCTGGACTACATTAGCTTCTTCTATTCCCTCGTGGTAGTGAAATGTCACTCAGTTTACCTTCCTCTATCTGTGTTCTTTCCTAGACCTCCCAGAGGCAGGTCTTGCTGCCCTGATGTAGACCTTGCAACTCCCTCTGTTATAACGACCTGTAAAATGTTTGTCTTCACAGATAGTCACCCTTTTCAATTATTAGACCGCTCCTTTAGCCCTGTGCTTCCTCTCCTTTATGGCCCTTCTGCCCATCATAAATTAACTTTATTAGCAATTGTATATAATTAATTAAAACCATTACAATTGCCTAATGGACAATAAAAACAAGACTTGAAATTTACTTTATGCTGATAATTAAGGCTAGAGGATTACTGAAATGTCCTCGAGCATCAGATATAATACTGAGATATCTATAAATGGGGCCCTCTCAATTTATATTTTGTTTAGGAACCAGCAGCCCGGTTTCTTCAATTTTCTGCCAACGATTACCACTTTGCCAACCTGCTATTGATTGCTTTCCTCCTCACAGAGGATCCCTGACACAGTATTGTGGTAGAGTATATGGTTGGTAGAAACATTGTGTCAAAAATATCGTTTACCACAATTTTGGGATCCTATACTTATAATGATAACTACAAAACTATTGAAAAAACAATATCCTTGACACTAATATCGTCCAAAAATAGAAAAATATTGATTTATATAACATACATAGAGATTAAAGTAGTAAATGTTAAATCTGTTTAATATAATTTTAATCTTAATTTAATGTAAATTAAATAAACTCCACTAATATGTAATTCTATAAAATAAATGAGTATAAACACCCAAACACACACACATATACGTAGTGTAACATTATTGATCAAATCATGTAATTAACATTATATCATTTTTTTATATTTCAAATATTTAAATATATTAATATGAAAACATATCTATATACAAATATATATGTGTACTAATAAATGTAACATATTAATGAAATGATTGCAATATAACATGAATATTTGTCTTAATTATGTGACTCTCTCTCTCTATATATATGTATATATATATATATATATATATATATATATATATACCCACACACAGTAAAACCATATAAATTATACAAATTTGAATGAAATATATTAATTATTGTAGTCAATAATGAAGGCAACTTGAAAATGATGGGAGGTTTAAAGGCAGGCTCATGATGCCACCTATTAAAGGTAAAGTGGAAGCAATAGGGATTAAGTCGAAGTGTTCAGGTCACAAGGAATCTGTGCTGCCCTGGGGTTTGGAGATATCTTTGTTCGTATCCAAAGGACCATCTGCTAGCGCTATAGCCTACTTTGCATTTGGTCTTCAGACCTTAGTGCAGCATTGTTTGGGTTCTTAATCAACAAAGGTTGAAACTCCCAGCTTTTCTATGCGCCTACCCAGTGCTTAATTTGTAAATAAAAATGTCCCAGAGCTCTCCTCTGAAATACGCGGCTCCTGCATTTAAATTTCCGAGCACGGAATACTGAGGCAGCGTAATCCTTAAACCTACTCGGGCCTCTTCAATCCATTTAAAACCACTCCCTGCCTCTGAAGCTCACTCTTGCAGCTTTCTGTTTTCTACCTTTTTGACGCTTTTTCCTTTTTCTATTCCTCCTCTTTCCCATATGTATCTTTTGCTTGCAGCAAATGCTTGAGCCAGAAGAATAAGCGCCGGCCCTCAAAAATAAATGCCGGTGCTCAGCACTGGAAACAACAAGCACAAATTAAGCACTGCACCTCCCTGAAAGTTCAGCTCTGGCATGGAGACATCTTGGTGATCTGTGATGCCCTATGTCCTATTTGCCAAATAGTTGGCCAACATCCCTGATATAACGCTTATGGCCGAGTAGTAAGTCATTTTCTTGGCCTACATTTGTGCCAGAGTTGCTATCAGCTAGTGTTGTAAATGGGCCAGTCCTTCCTGAGTACCGGCACATTATTATTCTGAGTGAGGGATTACCTGCTGTTCTCAAGAAAAACGTAATACTTTTAATCGGAGAGTACCGGCACTTCTCAGAAACAATCCGGTACTCTGATACCGAGTACCTGCTCTTCTATGTTTCCATTTCAAGCTCTGCTACCAGCAGAACAAGTGCATTGGCACGCCAAGCATCCATCATAGCAGCCTTGTCAGTCATTTGAAGAAACACCCCTTTCTTGGATTTTAAAGATCTCCCCCCTAAATACTAACTTCAACCTGTGAAATTCTAGGTGTCAGAAAGGCGGTAACGCAGCTTTTGTGTCCTGTGAGATTTCTTGGAATGGCAAATTGAGGCAATTTCCTTTCTGCAAAGCTTGTCCAGCAGGCACCGTCCCCTGGCTCTTACCCACCTATTTCTGATCTTGCCTTTAACACAGCGCAGTTAACTTGGGGTTCTTGGAAGGCAGTTTTTGTATGTGTGCCACCATCTAGTTTGTAATGACCTGACTGATGATTCAGCGAGCAGGGCGACTTCCTTTGCCTCCAAAGAATCAAGCCTTCTGCACAAGTGCCTTGGAGAGCCATCTGCGCATGAATACGTAATGAGCGCGTTTATAGAGCACCCACTAGCAGACCACACAAATAACCTTCCACACAAACACGTTTTCCAGACATTGGGTATTCATACCAACCAAAGACTCACGAAGTTTGGTCCAGCCTTCCGGTCCTCTCCGCCAAAAGCCACCAACACACTACAACCGACATGGTCATTGACATAGTCATGCTACTGAACACACACCGCTGCAAAACCGAATCATACTTCAGCCTGCGATGGAAACCCCCGGCTGCAGAGAAGCACTTGTGTGCCATAATGGAACACTGAGAGCTGTGCAAGGGCGAAGTAACTATTACTGCCACATAAAATGTATGAAGTGTGTGTGACCGAAAAGTAACTGACTGCTTGATTTGGTTTCTACGGTGTTAACATGTTAATCATACTGTTAATCATATATGCCACTAATCAGATACTAATAATACTAATATTATGCTAATCATACATGTAATCATATAATAATAATAAAAATATCAATAATAATCATACATATCGGTCATATAATAATAACAATACTAATTATATATAATACTGTTAGTCATACATGTTAATCATATGATAATAACGCTAGTACTAATACTACTAATAATAATACTGTTCATCATACATGTTAATCATAGATAAAAGAATATGATAATAATAATAATAATAATAATAATAATAATAATGATTATTATTATTATTATTATAATACTAATCATGCTAATCATACATATTGGTCATGTAATAATAATAATAACAATAATACTAACAAAAATAATATTAATAATACTGTTAGTCATACATATTAATCATATGATAATACAAGTACTAATACTACTACTAATAATAATAATGTCAATCATACATATTAATCTAATAATAATAATAATAATAATAATAATAATAATTATAATAATAATAATGTCAATCATACCTGTTAATCACACTGCTGTCCCGCCTCACCATTCCCCAGACACGGTCCCACTTCTTCAACAGAAACCTGGTCATGAGAGAGGAGGGGATGCTGCAGTTCGCTACTGTACATCCCGCATAACTCCAAAAGTGGCTTATTAAGAGGGGGGTCAGGCTTATCTGCTGGTGTTTTGGTGCAAAGCCTCCGTGTTTTATTTCCTTGACCCAGAGAACAGATAGAAATAATCCTGAACAGGAACGAGTTTATTTTCTGTGCAGCTAAAGGTCTGCAGGTCTTTTACGGTAATTCTTCTTCTCTGACAGGGGTTAGGCCTCTTCTTTCCTCGAAGCAGAATGTTCAGAGGGAAGGATCACGATCGCCACACGTTTAAAATCTATATTTTTATACCGTCTCTGAATGATTTAAGTCCGACCCCTTCTTAATCAAAACGAAACTTCATAAGAAGGATGAATTGTGACATAAATACCGAATCCTCAAATAATGACTATTTATGGCCAGCATGTCATCGGGGTGATCTGGGATGAATGCACCCTAAAAGCGGGTTTGACAAAAATGTTCAAACCAGCCCCTCTGTGTGAGAGCGAGCCTAGGATCGGGTAACGGGGCTTCGTGTTTAGGTCATGGCAGCCCAGTCTGCTCTGAAAGCGGTCCTCTAGCCCGCAGCCTACCGGGGAGATGCCAGACTGACAAATGGCCAGGCCAGTCCTGTGAGTGACTTTGGATTCTTCTGATTCTGCACTGTTTGATGCATATAAATAGCAAAAGTAAAACTAAGGCCTTGTCTCTACACCCTGACCCCAAGTGCTGAGGCCTCTGGAGCTAAATGGAGACTAGCAGATGACCTCTTTGTTCATGAGTTCTGCACCTTTAGGGATTGCTTGCCGCATTGTGCCTTCCTGGCAGAGCTCTCAGTTACCTGGGGCAAAGTTTGACAATAGTAGCCACGTATGCCAGTTTGCTTTGCTTACTAACGAGGAGTTTTTGAAACTTGTGAGTGAGGGCAGACCCACTAGTTCACCCAAAGACATTTTGCCTGACAGATTCTTTAAGGAGCTGATTCAGTTGGGCTGATCTCTCCCATACACAATCATGAATGCTCCATTGTCATCTGTTGGAGCTCCCAATAGCTTCAAATTCAAAACGGTAACACTGCTGTTAAAGACACCATCATTAGATCTACATGATGTCTCTAGCTACCGCCTAAGCTCATAGCTGCCTTATTTGGCTAAAATGTCCAAAAGAACTGTCTTTCACTAGATGTCAGCTTTGTTGAAGCCAACAATCTATTGTGTTCCCTTCTCTTCATTTAGTTTTTCGGTTGAGTGGTAGTACAAAAGTAGTGGTTGTGTCCATTGTAGATGACCTATGCCAGTGTGCTTACAGTACCATCCGTGCAGCACTAATATTGTTAGATCTGGCAGAAGCATTTAATACGGGAAATAATTTGATACTCGTAGGGACTGGGGGATCCTGGTATCGAAGAACAGATATGGGAATGGTATTCTGATTTCCTCGCTGACAGGACGTTTCAAGTAGCTTTCAGAGCGTGATCCTAATCAGTCCGTTCTATACACACACACAGGAACCCTCATTGGTCGATATTGGCCCCACTATCGTTCAATATTTACATGGCTGCTTTTGCTGCACTTAATCTCTCACATAGGTTTGACATTTTTACATATGCTACTGATACCCAGATCATCCTATAGCAGCTACAAACTAGGTTTATTATGGTTTTATTGTAAACGAGGCGGGCAAGGACAGGGACGAGGGGGTGTACACAGCACTCCCCTTCAGTGCGCATGCATATTTGGTCGGCTGTCTCGGGCCGGCCAAACACACATGCGAAAAGGGCTCTCTCAAACCCTGCACTGTGTTGCCGGGTTGGAGAGAGCAGGCAGAGGCTACCACTCTGCCTTGGAGCACCTAGCCAGGGCACTCTGTCCAATCCTAATGCTGCGTTCATGCTGCCAGCAGCATGAAAGCAGCATTAGTATTGGCCGCAGGGGAGCCTGTGCCTTCAAGTACTCGAGCCAGAGAAGGGGCGTGGTGCAGTGAGGAAGGTAATATTTTAAAACTTTTTCTTGTCACTTCACACCCCCCCACCACACGCTGTCCTGCCCCTTTCCCCCCTCCCACAAGCCGCAACTGGGAAAAACTCAACTTGACCCCATCTTCAGAGGAGCAGGTTAAATTGGTGACCCGCTCTTGCTTCTTTCAGATTCGAACCTTGAAGAGACTATTACTTAGTTCTCCTTGTTGCACAAGGTGCTGATGTTGAAAGCTTCCATATTAGCTCGGATCAACTATTGTAAAGCTGTCTGTCTTACACTACCTGGTTACCTGACTCACAAGCTTCAATTAATTCAAAAGAATGCCTCAAGGCTGGGGTGGGGCTTAAAAGCTAGAGACCTCATTTCACATGCTTTGGATTCTCTTGAGTGGTATCATCCTTTATACATGCCATGGTACACCACCACTACAAAAGAAACACGCAAAATGAATGATGGGCAGATACAGTTTAAAATGGTATCTATTGGATTTTGTGCATTGTGGGCTAGCTGAAGGTGAGTGATAAATCCTTAATCATAATTGCAGCATAATTGATTTGACTTGATGTAGGGTGCAACACTAAGGCTCTCATTAGGAGACTGGCGGTCATGAGACAACCACCCTCGCCGTGGCGGTCCTACTGCCGCAGAGCCGCCGGTATGGACCACCACATTAGCAGTTGTGGATCTTGGCAGATGCCAAGTCACTATAACCCTGCCTGGCCTGCCGTTGCGGTCACACCGCCGCGGCCGGAGGGGAGCACCTCCAACCTGGCGGCAGGCCTCATCCTGCCGCCAGCATTACGAGGTTGCACACCGCCAGGCTTTACATGGTGGTCACTCCACCGTGAAAAGCCTGGTGGTCACGCACCCGGCAACAGGAATCTTCATTACTGTCGCTGGCACGCATACACACACATGTCACTACACATGCACACTTCCCCCCCACCCGTCCACACACTCACAGGCATCCCTCCCCCCTTCATGCATGCATGCATTCACATACACACGGATTCAGCATATGCATACATGCACTCAGACACCCCACTCACTCACATTCATCCATACAGACACCCCCATACACGCGTACATACATGCACACACACATGCACATACACTCACAGACACACATGCATTCAGCACCCCCTCCGCAAACACACACACATGCAGCAAAACACACCACAGACCCCTTCTTCCCACTCCCTTTTCAGATGCCCACTTACCTCTTCCATCGAGGAGGACTTCTGGGAGGGGATGGGTTCTGGCGGTCTTCCCTCGCCACCATCACCACGCCAGCAGGACTCCGCCAAGACGTATTATGGCTTGTAATACGGGGGCGGAGTCCTGCTGGCTTGGTGGTGCCGGCGAGGGACCTGCCTCTGCAGTGCCGACCGCCAGCACGACTGTAGGCTGCTTTCCACCTCAATAATGGAGATAAGCAGCCAGCAGCACTGGCGGTCGTCTGGCGAGTTGAGCTTTGGCGGTCAGTGGAATTGACCGCCAAAGTCCAAATGAGGGCCAAAGTATTTTTTACGGAATTTAAAAATGTCTCTGTTAGGGACATATGTCAGAAGGTTTGGGCTACTAGGGATTTACCCATTGAAGATTACCAGTAGTGTTTGAGGATCAGCAAATGCAGATGATCATGATTT
Organism: Pleurodeles waltl; assembly: GCF_031143425.1. NCBI lineage: Eukaryota > Metazoa > Chordata > Amphibia > Caudata > Salamandridae > Pleurodeles > Pleurodeles waltl. The sequence continues at coordinate 311,638,668 of NC_090442.1, forward strand.
CAGAAAGAAAAAACATGTCTTAGTAGTCATTGGCCATACATTTTTTGCACAGGTGCTCTGAATATTAGAACAGTTGAAGACGGATTTGTGGTGATACGAGGTAAAGAAAGCAGGAGGTATCTCTGCATGGACAACAAAGGAAATGTGTACGGATCGGTGAGTAATCTACCCCATATTCACGACCAAGATTTTATTAATGGGCGGTACTTTTGTATGTCGAACTGAAGAATTGTTATGACTGTCACACTAACAGCTGGAGACTGTAAATATGATCTGTACTTATTTATAAACAGGTTTTTTTTTATTTCCTATTTCGGTTTTTATTAAATGTGAGCAAAATACATGGGGAAAATCAAAAGAAATATGCAGGACAAGGTACATTTTATATGTAAATCTTCAAGTTATACTTCTCTTTGGAGTGGTTTCTCCCAGAATCACAGCAGAGGTAGACTTTGAGGACCAGAATTACTAACACTTTGCACCGGATTTGCATCACAAAAGTGATGAAAACCAGTTCAAAGTGTTGTGGTGGTATTTACTTTTTGACTCAAATTATGATTTGCTTTGGAAAATTGCACACTGGTCTGTAATGCAAAGCTGGGCACAGAAGTGCTGTGTATTACTTTGCGCAACTTTGTGTCAAGCTGCCGTACTATAATAAGTCTTCATTCCCTTGCAAGCATCCTTGGGTTTTGGCTCAAATTCCTTTCTACTAACAGAGGTTTGTGCCAGGAAATTGTGCCTCCTTGAAACAGTGGAGCAGCTTTTAAAAAACTCCACATTTTTATAACTTTGCATATGTGCTGCACTGTGTAGCACTTACAAAGTGGGAAAAGTATTACAGCATACTGGGGAAGAGAAAAAACAGCACCATATCTTAGTATGTTTTAAAAAATATGTGTTATTGTACATTTCATACATTAAAGGAGCATAGATTTAGATGCTAATTTACATATTCAATCACTGAGAATCATTCTTATCCTTTGGACAAATTTGACACTATGCACTATTTGTACAATTTAAGAAACAATGCCCCTCAACTCCCAGTGTCCCACCCCTGTCCAGCAGCCAAAGAATACCCAATGAATGTCGCAGTGGTCCCAATAAAGGTATACTAAAGGAAATCTATCGAGGAGCATCGCATGTGGCTTCTAACGAAAAATAATAATACACATTGCAGGTGTCTAACTAGGAGCGTACAGGATACAATCACAGAAAGTAAATCCGAAGAAAAGGGAAAATCAGGGGGTGACTTAAGGAGGATGATCATCCTTTTTGTTGCGAGTGCTGAATCCTACCACCAAGATATCCCAGGACTGAGCTATAAAATGCTTCCTCAAACCGGCACATTCCTCCATGTGTAATAGTGTACTTTCGGATTGGAGCCAGTCAGAAGTAATCAATATATCAACAGATTGGGGAGGCAATTTTTTTCAGTGGATTGAAATGTTTTGATCAGCCAATCGCAAAGCTTTCGAGTTTGGGGCAAGTAAACAGAGCCCAGCAAACAACCTCCAAGGAATTCTTCAGTGGGAGACTTGTGGTGAGAGTCAGTATCTCTATAACCTGGGCTCAACAGTGGGAAAGAAAGCTGCATGATCAAAGTATATACAATAAATCAGCATCTGGCAATTGACAGCGGGGGCATTTTGAATTTGCTTTAGAAAATATTTTATTAATGTATTTTGGTCTCAGGTAAACTCGGTTCAGATTATTAAACTGAATGTATTTAAACATTACGTGATGCCTTGAGGGGATATTCCAGTATTTTACGACATTTGGTATAATGAAATGGTTTTGTCATGTCCGGGCTCCTAGGATTCCCATAGGGACGTTATGGAATGGTCCCCGTGGTGTAAATAGGCTTTCTAAAGCCATTTAATCAATTTGCCACAATCACTCATAGTTTACAATATTTGAAATATCTCATGTGTGATAGGCTCCAATAATTGAGTTTGGAATAGATCTTGGAGTGCACGTCTCATATGTTAATAGCCATTTACTTCCAGCACATTGTGGAAGAGGACATACTTTGTTCAGGTAGGCATGCTTGCTAGGGGAGGGATCAGGTGAAAGAGGCACACTGGGGTAAAGGAAAGAGTGTCTCCTTTACCTGGTGTCTCTCTTCTGTGTGATCGCTGTTTGGACCACAATCAGGCAGCAGGAATACAGACTGCCTGCAGATGTATTATGTGTCGGAAGCACTGTTCATGTTTGCACCATTACACCTGTTAAGTATTGGGCCTATATTTAGCAGAGGTATGCACCCTGCCAAAGTAGGGACCACAATCCTGACCAGGGTAAGTCAGAGACACACCCTAAATTAACTTGTGTTCACCCTCTGGTAGCTTGGCACAGCACAGCCAGGCTTAACTTAAGAGGAAATGTGTAAAGTATTTGTACAACATTTAAATGACAGTAGCAAACTGAAAGACATCACAAAAGGACTCCCCACTGATTAAAACAAGACATTAATGACAACAATCTAATAAGTAAATCCTGAGATGTGCAATTTTAAACATTTAGGTGAAAATAGCAAATAGAAGCACAAAGCGCCAATGGTGGTTATCTGGTCCACTGTACCAGGACATAGTCACAAGTACAGGCCGACCACAATGGAGTGAGGGCCAGCTACAGGGACCTACTTGCGCCCACTGAACAAAGTATCTTAAAGCCTGGTGTGTGATCTGCACGGCATTTCTTTGCAAGGCTTTGCATCGTACAGCGTGGGTTTTGAGAAGTTGAGCGTGAGACTTTGTGGGGCTTCACAATGCTTTGCAACAGTTCTGATGAAAACCACAGAAGGCAGAGAACTTCAGGCTCACTTCTAAGGGTCCAGGACTGGGGTGGCCCCACTTGGCAGAGTAGGCTCGCAGATGGCAGAGTCCAGGTGCTGTAGCAGCTGAGTTGCAGGCAGCCTTTGATGTCCCTGAGACTGCAGAAGAACAGGGGGAAAGCCAACAAGCCTTTTTGCAGGGTCATCCCCAGTCTTTTTGTCTTCTTCCTCCTAATTTTTCTGACCAGTTTTTGTTGGCTTTAGGACTCTGGGCACTTTACCACTGCTAAAACAGTGTTAAAGTGCATATGCTCTCTGTGTGAATTGTACTGTTAATTGGTTTATCCATGATTGGCATATTTGATTTACTGGTAAGTCCCTAGTAAAGTGCACTAGAGGTGACCAGGGCCTGTAACTCAAATGCTACTAGTGGGCCTTCAGCACTGGTTGTGCCACCCACATTAGAAGCCCTGTTAACATGGCTCAGGCCTCCTACTACAGTGTCAGTGTGTGCAGTTTTAAACTGCCAATTCGACTTGGCAAGTGTACCCACTTGCCAGGGCTAAACCTTCCCTTTTACTACATGTCAGGCACCCCTAAGTAAGGCCATAGGTAGCCCCCGGGGCAGGGTGCAGTGTATGTTTAAGGTAGGACATATCCTAGTGTTTTAAATGTCCTAACAATTCAGTTTTCAATGTGCAAGGCCTATCTCTCTCATAAGTTTACATGGGGGCTGCCTTTAAATATCCTTAAAGCGCAGATTCCATTTGAGAGCAGATACACATTTGGAGTTTAGAGTCTCTGAACTCACAATTTAAAAATACATCTTTTAGTGAAGTTGGTTTTTAAATTCTTTGTTTGAAAATGCCACTTTTAGAAAGTAAGCATTTTCTTGCTTAAACCATTCTGTGACTCTGCCTGTTTGTGGATTGTCTGTCTGGGTCAGTTTGACAGTTGGGCTGTTCACACCTCTCCTCTAGACAGTGACACGAAGGGGGTGGGGGTGTGGCCTGCATATCCTGATGAGCCATCTGAGCTAGAGGGGAGGAAGGAGTGGTCGTTCACACCTGAAAGGATTGTGCCTGCCCGCACACAATGCAGTCTCCAACCCCCTGGTGTGTGTCTGGGGCCTGGCAGGGCCAAGGAAGGATCTTACAAACACTTGAGATTTTGCTTTGAAGTTTGCCAACTTCAAAGGCAGGAAGGAGTATAAGAAGACCCAAAACCACAGACTTTTAGAATCTTTTTGGGATCAAGAGGATCCTCTCCCAAGGAAAAGAGCTGAAGAGCTGGAGGAAGAGTACTGTCCCTTTGCTGTGTTGCTTTGCTGGACTGGCCTGCAGTTGCTGCTTCTGCCTGAAAAGAGTGCAAAGAGTAAACTTTGCTGTGTGTTCTGCTTGAGAAAGTTCTCCAAGGGCTTGGAGTAGAGCTTGCCTCCTGTTGGAAGTCTCAGGGACACCAAAGACTTCAGTTTCCTGCAGCACTGGGAACTGGGTGTTTTGTGCTGTTCAAGAGAAGAAACCACTGTGCCACCGCCAACGAAGCCACTGGCCTGCACTGTGATCTGCTGACGCCGCACGGAGCAGCACTGCCCCACCTCGCACAGCGACCCTGGTCTCACTGATGGCGTCATCAGGCGACTTCACCTAGCCGCTGCTCGCACCTCAATCTATGGGCCCCGCAATCCGGCATCGCCTGCTCACACCACAGCCTGGGCATCCCCGCTGCCGCCACACCTGCTGACACCAGCGCTTCTGTCTGCACCGTGGCCTGTGGACGCCGCTCGTAAGGTACACGAAGCACCGTCCCGCACCACAGCCCCGGTCCACCGTTGGCAGCATCATCGACTCCAGTGTCATCACCAGGCATCCTGCCGCACTGTGGCCCGTGGACACCGCTGGTGAGGGTCATGAAGCACCGACCCGTCCCGCACTGCTGGCTTGGGCCTACCGACGAGGGTGCTTCAGCAATGACAACGCCGGTGCCTGCACTGTGACCTGTGGACACCGCACATCGCACCGTCCCACTTCACACTGCAGCCCTGGTCTCACCGACGCTGCTGGACGACTGTCACTGAGCCTGACTCCATTCACGCCAGCGCTCCTGACTTCATCAGCCCGGAGTTCAATCTGCAACGTGTGTGACTTCGACGACTCCTGCACCGACTCCAGAACCGACACCGCGACGCCGCTTTCCGGAGCTCACCGCGAGGGTCACGATGCCTTGCAAATCCAAGGTACTGTTTGCGGGTCTCTCCGACACCATAGCTGGCTCGCAATGCCGCAGCTGGCCTGAGCTGTTGGTTTTGTTGATCATGACGCAGTGATAGCCCCAGGTGGGGCTATTGACTTCAAGGAACTGTATTTTTGAGTAAATCTTGCAGAATTCATATTTTTATCACTCTATGTTGGATTTTTATTGTATTTGGTCTTGTTTTAAATAGATCAATATTGGCTATTTTTCTAAAACTTGTGTGGTGTCCTTATGTAGTGTGTCCACTGTGTTACTGTGTGTTATGTGCAAATGCTTTACACATTGCTTTTGAGATAAGCCTAATTGCTCGTACCAAGCTACCAATGGGGTGAGCAGGGGTTATCTGAGCAGGTATCTCCCTTATACTGACTAGAGCGAGGGTCCCTACTTGGACAGGGTGCAAACCAACTACCAACTAGAGACCCCATTTCTAACAAAGCCCTTGGGGATTTTTAGGTTCAAGGGTGCAGAGAGCAAGTTCAGTTCCTCTCAATGCAGGCAAGAAGCAGTAGCCAGCAGGCCAACATAGCAAAGCAAGTAGCAAAGTGGCGGTATCTCCTACAGCACAGCAAGAAGCAGCAGTAGACAATGCAGTTGCAGAGTGACAGTCCCCTCTGGCAGCACTACAGTCCTTCTTCCTGGCAGAGTGTCCTTGGTTCAGTAGCAATCTGATTTGGTTGGGTTTGGGGTCCAGTGTTCATACTTTGGTGCCCTGGTTCTGGAAGGGGAAAGAACCTTCCAGGCCTTCTTTTGAAATGTTCAGATGCCCTGCCTCCCCTGTGCTGGCTCCAAGCTGGCTGGAGTGACAATATAGGGTCGTTAAGCCCTATTGTGGGTTGACAGGACAAGTCAATTCAGGCATAAGGGAAGCAGTGCTAAGCTTCACCCCCTTATCAATCTGTTTAATGGCCCATTATGGCCCATTGAATCACACCTAAACCCCAATTGTGTGTGGCTGTCTAGATGGAATGCACAAAGCCCTGCTTTTACGCACCTAGGCCTATATCCAGAGGCAGGCAGAGCCACACAATGAGTAAAGTAAGAAAACAGTAACTTTCCAAAAGTGGCATTTTCAGACTTACAATCTAAAATCCAACATCACCATAAGTTGTGATTTTAAATTGTGAGTCCAGAGACACATAACTCTACATTTCTATCTTTTCCTAACTGGGAGTTACACTTTAAAGATGTTTTAAGGTAATCCCAATGTTATCCTATGGGAGAGAGAAGCATGTCAATAGTGAAAAACAAATTTAGCAGTTTTTCACTTCCTGAACATGTTGAACCCAAAAGTACATGTCCAACTTTTTAAATTCACTGCAGCCTGCCCTTGGGCCTAACTTGGGCCTTACCTTAGTGGTGACATACGTGTAATAAAAAGGAAGGCTTGGGCCTGGCAAGTGGGTGCACTTGCCAGGTTAAAATGGCAGTTTAAAACTGCACACACAGACCCTGCAATGGCAGGCCTGAGTCACGCTTAATTTGCTACAGTAGTGGGTGGCACAATAAGTGCTGCAGGCCTACTAGTACCATTTAATTTACAGGCCTGGGGCACATGCAGTTCACTTTACTAGGGACATATAAGTAAATTGAACATGACAAATGTGGTTAAGCCAATGTTACCATGTTTAGAGGAGAATTCACATGCACTGTTTAGCAGTGGTAAAGTGCCCAGAGTCCTAAAACCAACAAATACAGGGTCAGAAAAATAGGAGCAGGAAGGCAAAAGTTTGTGGCTGACCCTGAAGAAAGGGCCATTTTCAACAGCACCTTTAAACAGATGCGCCAGATGCAAACATGAACAGCGCTCTAAATTACAATGAATGTGCTGCCCCTCAGGCAGCCACAAACTCTAGCCTGCCCTGGGAGCAGTGCATTCTGTGAAGTACAGAGCGACTGCTTTAATCAGCCACTCCATGTTCCACTGTGCAGGAGTGCGACCCACATTTTCATGCACAAACTATTTGGTGCCTGCAGCTTGTTACTGGGACACGACTAGGTGTAATTGGCAGTTGGAAATTGTTTATTCCTCCCAGACAGCCACACAGTAAAGGGATTAGGTGTGCCTGGATGGGCCATCAACTGGAAGGATAGGACTTCAGAGCTAGGCACAGACCTACTTGCATCCAAATAGGCTGTGCTTTGCCCTCACAAAAAGCACCCCTTTATTGTTCATGTAGCCAGTTTGGAGTAAGGGCAGGCGAGTCAGGAAACCAAACACTTCAAAGGGGATTTCCTTAGAAAAGTCTCCTACTTCAAAGAAGTCACCATGTATAAAAAACAGACCCTCAGGCCCACTCTTAAGTTTACTTTCTGGACCTGGGAAGAACTCTCTGCTGCTGTAGCCTGCTTTGTACTCAATGCTTTGCTGCACCTGGAAGGATTGCTCTGCTGCCGGGAGCCTGCCTTGAACCCTCAGAGGCCTTCACCAATGCTTGGGCCCTGCCACATCCCTTGAACCCAGAACTACCAAAGTGACTTGAAGGGCTAGGTTGCGGGCCTCTTGATTAGAGCCTCAGGGACATAAAAGGTTCCCATCATCTTGAACCCTCATTTGGATCCAGCCTGATTTAGTCCTGAACCCCCAGGTGGCGCCACCCCCAGTCCTGGGCCCTTGGCTGTGGTGCTAAAGATGCCCAGATAGCCAAATCTCAAAGTTGTGGCTAAAAACTGCTCTGAAAACTAAGGGAAGACTGGAACCAACATGCTTCTCTGTCCACCCAAGGTGCATCGCAGGTCATCCTGACTTCACAGTAGCTCCCACTATGTCCTTCTCTGAAGCAGCAATTCCTGATTGTCGGTCCTTCGCCAAAGGGGAATCTGGCCTCCTGGAACTCTTTTTGTGACTAAGTCTGAATGTAGAAATCTTCACAGCGACTTTGTCCAGCTACTCCCCAAAAACAACTCCTCCTCCTCATCAGACATTGCCTGCAGCCTTACCCCACTGAACTTTACTTTCGCAGATCTATTTCTTGAAAATTTCTTCTGAGCCTAGGTAAGCACCGACTGAGCCCAATACACTTCTTGTATCAGAACCACGCACCACTAGCAGGCACAGGACAATGAGTGAGTGCACATGCATACAAATGAATGTCTCTGGAGTTGGTGGGAACCCTTTCCAATTTAGGGTTGTGTCTCAACTTTTTGTGGTGCACACTCAATGCACTCACTAAAGGTCTCTTTGCCTATGGACCTGTGTACATATTACAGCACAGACACTTAAAGTGTTTCCTTTCTTAGCATGGTGCCTTGACTCCATGATAATGAGGGAATGCTCCCTAAAGATAGCACCAACCATATATGTACACCGGCATGATCGATGCTAAGCTTGTGTGGCCTCTCTATAATATTATTATAGTTTTCCAGGGATGCAAAAAATGGGTGCACACAATGTTTACAGAATGGCCTCAGATCTGGTATGTTGAGCATAAGCTTTTCCACAAGGCTAAAAACAAAGCTACAAAACAGCTGTTGCAAGCCTCAAGCAATAGCGAGCGTCAAACCCTTGCAAACATAGTACATTGTAACCCAACCATCATATATCCTGTTTTCAAGGAAAGGGTGGTGCTCAAGAAGGTGGTTGAGCCTTCGAAAATAACTCAACTGCCTGTTCCTTGATCACCAATTCAACTTGCATCAGAGCACTCTGTATGCTCTCTCACCCTTCAAGATGTATTGAAGTCTCCATGGTGCTCCGTGTCCATTCAGAGGTTACACAATCAATAAACCCGCTGTCCGTGAGAACGCCTTGAAACCTAGCTGAAAACCACAATGGGTTTGCAAAAAGGAGAAGAATCAATAAATACGGCAATCTTGCACAGCAGGCCCCACGCACAACCAATCCTGAGTTAATCAATCTAGAGGCAACTGCATCTTCAACGAGCCCATATGTGATCCTAGGCAAGCAAAGCTGAGTTTCACCCTGCAAAACCCATCTGAGTGCCAAGATGATGTCTTAAGTCGCTCAAACCTGCTGTGGTCATTTAAAGTTATCCTAAATGTAGCCAATATAACCATGGAACACATCCTGAGTGAAGCAAAGGAGCAAAGAGATCCTTTAAGCTCGCAGGATCAACTCCATTGCATCTTAAGGGGTGCAGGGTGCTCACAATTAAACTTGCTGTATAGCAAAATACAAATCTCGTGATTCTACTCAAACAAAATTCGCCCAACTAGGAAACTGCTTTGGAGCCTGGCTAGAAAAAATTTGAAATGTATTGGAGTTGGCTACTGTCCACCTTACCGAGTGACACTCCAAACTATTCCTAGCACTAACAGCGTAGACTCCGAAAAAAAACAACATTTTAAGATAACATCATGGAATGTTGCCCGACTATCTAGACTACTCAAATCCCCCTCTGCAAGCTTGCTTATAATGAACGCTGACCTTCTCTGTCTTCAAGGAACGTGGTCAATAAGCCCCACAACAATTTCTGGTTTCAAGAAATACACCAAGCCCTCAAAAAATAAACATCTTTGGGAGGCCTCCAAGTGGCTTCTCTGTTTATCTTAGTATTCGGATGGACTTGAAATAAAAAAAAAAGAACACAAAGTCCACGATGAGATGACCCAATTGGTCCCCCTTGAAGGTTTGTACATAAATAACCAGCAGGTAAAGATATTGCTGTCCAGTGTCTATTTTAACAGTTTCCGCCCTGGACAAGCAGACAGGCTGACCCAACTATGGAACTCTTTAGATCTTGTCCTCTGTGATCACATCAACTACGAAATCATAATCTGTGGCTATTTCAACCTACATCCCGAGGGACCAACTCAGACAGAACCAGTAATAGTGAGTCCCGCCATTAACCCGCTCTACAGTCTGTTCAACAATCATGGCCTCAAGTCCATTCAGCCAACATTGGAAAATAAACCTGTGGCTCCAAAATTGAAAAAAAAAACTTAAGGGAATGAGAACCCTGGACTACTTGTTCTCCACTGATAAAATCATTGAGTTCCTAGAGAACTTTGAAATTCCATCATCACACAAAAATGATCATCTTCCACTTTGTACTGCTATGAATGCAAGTACAACCAAGCACAAATGCCAGAAGACAGTGGGCCTTTTAACTGGCAATGAAATCCGGCAGCTAATCAGGTGAATAAAATGGGGTCCAGCCTCCTTTTAGAGATTCAAAACTGGAAATCATCCATAGGGCCCCCACCTGAAGACCCACAATGGTAAATACTTCTGGACAACTGTGATACAATTAATAAAGACATCCACCTCACCTTAGGCACTTCTTTAGTGCCTTAAAGGACGTTTACTAAACCTCCATGAAAAAGTGCCCTATAATGGTATCCAGGAAAAACATACAAAGGCTCCAAAAAACAAGCCCAAAGGCACGTAAAACATCAAATAAAACAGAAATACACCATTGACTATAGTCACTAAAGAAATTACATAAACAGCTGGTCTGAGCTGCCAATCGTAAACAACCAGATAAAGAGTGACTACACGTATACACAATAATGGGCAAACAGACTCAGGATGATTTATGGAGATTATTCAAAAGCAAACTATGCCCGGAAGGCTAAAAAATAAATGGAATTGATGAGTCCCTGTGGACACAATATGTAAAATATGCATATGTTGCAAAAGCGACAAGTAACAACAACTCAAGCATACCGGGCACCCCTACTGACACCCAGAACACTGATATGTTGCCAACTGCCAAGGATATCTCAAACATCTTGAGGGAAATTAGAGCAGTTGGAGTCCCAGGTCTAAATGGCATTGCAGCTCAGGTTTCTAAGGACGATATTGACAATACTCCTCCCACTGTATCACTCATGCTTATCGACTTTTCAGGTCCCAGAGAGCTGGAGGGGCTAGATCTTGCACTCCATATCCAAGAAGGGCACCAGGCTGGGCCCAGCAGACTACCACTTTAGCACCCTCCTTGACATTGAAGCAAAGGCCTACGCCTCCATCCTCCTGAAAGAACTGAAGTATTGGGCAGAGGCGAATGAGATAATCCCGTTTTGCCAAACCAGCTTCAAGGAAACTTCCTCAATAACTGACAACATAGTGGCAATTAACCAGCTTACTCGCAAGAAGCAGCTCCCCTTCTACATGTGCTTTGTCGACTTTACCACTGCGTTTGACTCAGTAGTTAGAAACAACTTATGGAGGAAACAGCAAGGATGGGGTAATCCAAACAACCTGCTCCAGTCATTAATATCACTATATAGCAGTTCAATCTGTGTGAGAGTCAAGTTATGGCAGACAGCTGTCACAAGGAGAATTCCCACTGATAATGGCTGAAAGCAAGGGTGCTTACTCGCACCCTTATTATCCAGTCTGTATGCAATAAACGTGTTTAGCACTGAGCAGGCCAATCTAATTCCGTCAAAAAATCGGAGACATTAAAGTCACAATATTACAATATGCACATGATATTGTTCTCCTGGATCACTCCAGAATAGTGATCCAGGAAGCACCTAATGCGATTCATAAATACAATCTGACCAATAAAATGATGGCAGATGGCTCCAAAACAAAAGTAATAACCTTTGGCAGAGCACACAAGAAAATAAACCATTTCTGGAGCCTGGGCCCATTAAAAATCAAAGGCACTGAATTGTATAATTATTTGGTAGTCTGGCTGCCTTGAAAGGGAGGAGTAAAAACACACCTGAGGCATCTTGCTGCAAAGGCAGAATTAATAGTCACTAGAGCCTGCCAACTTAATAATGAATTAGAAAGCCTTTCCAAAGACCCAATACAACACGTAATACGGCAACACTCCTCCTCACGATCAAATATGGCCATGAAGCCTACCCAGGGCAATTCACCAAAGCTATGGAAAAATTCCAACTTAAAGTGTACAAAAGGGTTTTTAAACTACCATCATACACACATGGCTGCCTGGTTAGGCTGGAATTCGGTTTAGAGGGCCAAACGTGGGCCAGTATTGCAACCTTTTTAAAGTACTATTACAGGATCAGAAAGGAACCACCTAAGTCCCTGAAAGCAGTCCTCCAGCATGTTTATAAATCAGAGAAGGATCCTTGGACACACTACCTCAAAAAATGACTTGCCACCCTCCAAATTGATTAGTCAGAGCTGAACAAGCAGCAAGTCTCACACACAGCATTTAAAGCAATTCTGAACATACAAGATCACTCTAAAAAATAATCGATATGGCCAAATTGAAGAGCTTACCGGTACTACAAACAATGATACAATCTTACGCCAACATGCAGTTGCTTGAGGCTGCAGCCATACCTTCACTGCCTAATCCGAAAAAAATGTCTCAAGCAAATGGTCCCTGCTCTGGCGTGAAGCTGGACCATGGCAAGGGGAGTAGCCCCTCCCCTGTCCATCACCACCCCAGGGGTGATGCCCAGAACTCCTCCAGGTGGCCATGTGATTCTGCCATATTGAATTGAAGATGGGCAGAGGCCTCTGGGAGCATATGAGTGGCCAGGACAGGCAGGTCACATCACAGCCCCTGCAGGCACCAACTGCAATGATGACCGGACGAATGGATCTCCTCTCCTTCAGAGCTGCGAGGATCCTGCATCACGGTTGGTGGTCTGGAGTGGTCAAATTGGTCCTCTCTACCAGCTATCCAACTTGGGAGACAGTAAGCCCTGGCATCTCTACCCAAGACAGCACCCCTGTATACTGTGTCTTTTGCAGCTACCAAGGCTTGTTGGCATCTCCTCTAAGGGATCTTCAGGCTCCATGTGTCCCTAGCCCCCAGCACCCTTCTCTGTGATGTACAACCCTCTGCATGCTTCTCCTGCAACGTGGGAGTCCTTCCTAGGTGTGCTGCTTGGGCCTCACCTCGACTCCTGGTCTTGCTGCCTGTGGGCTGCCTGTGGGGACTGCCTCCTCTTCCTGTGACTCTCCTCACTGCTGAGGGTCACCCGGGACTGCTCTCCATGGGTTGAGTCCTCCTGGGCCTTGCTGGTCCCCAGCAGCTCCTCATTTTCTTCTTCCATGAATTTGCCTTTTCCAAGGCTTGTTGGTGGTTTTTCCACACCACTGACTGACTGTAATCCTTCTTCTGGCGTGGGATGTCTACTGCATCACTTCAGAAACTCTTCAGATGCTCCAGTGCTGCACTGCTGACTGTCTTCGTCCACTGTCGACCTGGTCCTGCATCCACAGACGGGTGGATAGAGGCTCCTGCCATCACCGGACACTCCATTGTGAACTGGACTTGGTCCCCTTCTTTTCCAGATGTTCCTCTATAGGATCCACCTTTGGTTTCTTGCAGTCCGTCTGGGTCTTGCATTATCCATTTCTGAAGTCTTTTTGGTGGGTTTGGGGAGAACCAGGTACTTACCTCTCTTCTCCTGGTTGCTGGGGTGCACTCTCCTACTTACCTTTTGGGGTTCCTAATTTCTCCAACTCCCCTCTACCGATTCCACTTCCATGGGTGGGGCCTGACTTCCGCATTCCACTTTCTTAGTAAATGGTCCTCTCCTAGGGCCTTCAGTACTTATTATTGCTTTCACTGTTTTCTATTGCCTTTTATGCAAATTCCTTACTTCTAACGTACATCTAATAGTGTGTTTACTTACCTCCAGTTGGGGTATTGCATGTATATTATTTTGGTATATGTGTTAGCATAATAAAGTACTTTTATTTTTGTAACACCCTGTGGTTCTTTCAGGTGTTTAAGTGCTGTGTGACTATAGTGGTATTGCATAAGCTTTGCATGTCTCCTAGAAACATCTTGGCTGCTCATCCACAGCTACCTCTACAGAGGCTGACTTCCTAGACACTGACTACACCTCACTAATAAGGTGAACCTGTACCTGGAATAAGGTGATAACATCATAGGTGCTCACCACACACCAGACCAGCTTCCTACACTATCTCTCTGCTCCCTTTCCCCACTAAGGTACTGGAAAAGGCCATCATCCTACAATTCATCAATCACCTGGAAAAGAACAACGTGCTGGAGCCCTCCTAATCAGGATTCAGAGCCAATCACAGCACACAGACAGCTCTGAGTGCCGCAACCAACAATAATTGCACCCTACTGGACAGAGGAGAATCAGCCGCACTGATCCTGCTTGACCTCTCTACCACCTTCAACATGGTCTCAGACCACACCCTCGTCAATCACCTATGCCAGATCGGAATAACAGATGATGCACTTGGATGAATGGCATCCTTCCTCACAGGAAGCACACAGAAAGTCCACCTCCCCCTCTGCACATCTCAAACGAATCACATCATTGCGGTGTCCTCCAAGGCTCATCCATCAGCCCCACACTCTTCAAAACCTACATGACTCCACTCGCAGACATCGTCAGAGCTCACGACATCGACATCATCTCCTTTGCTGATGACACCCAGTTAGACCTATCGCTCTCAACCAACTCCTCCGCAGTGAAGGTAAGTTTCCACAACTGCATGAAGGATGTCTCAACATGGATGAGGAACAACTTCTAAAACTCAACACCGCCAAGACGGATGTCTTCATCTTCAGAAAACACACCGCCTCGGACCCACATCCACACCGAAAGATCATGCCCGCAAACCATGAAACAACAGGTCAAAGCCCTATCCTCAGCCTGCTTCCACACGCTCTGCAAAATTTTCAAGTGGCTCCCCAGCGACACCAATAAAACAGTGACTCTTGCCCTCATCACCAGCTGACTGGAGTACGGCAACTCACTCTATGCAGGAAACTCCACCAAGCTCATGCACAGACTCCAGTCGATCCAGAACGCAGCCGCCAGACTGATCCTAAACCTACCCAAAAGAGCCCACATCACTCACCACCTGAAAGACCTCCACTGGCTCCCGGTCCAGAAGAGATGCCTATTGAATCTCCTGACCCAACCCTACAAAGTCCTCCAAGACCAGGGACCCGCCCTATCTGAACCACCGGCTACATTTCCACAGCACCTCCAGGAACCTATGCTCCACACAAATCCCTGCACTTGCCATTGCCGCACCAGACCATGTGCCTTCTCCCATCTTGCCGCCAACCCTGGAACACCCTCCACCTCCGCACCTCGCTCACACTGACATCCTTCAGAAAGGGGCTAAAGACTTGGCTCTTCAAGGGAGACCCAAAGCAGGTGCCTAGATACCCACATGGGTGAATAGTGGCAGGATACAAATACAACTTGATTGATAAAAGTACACTTTTTAGAATGCAGCTTATAAACCTTGACATTACCTATCAAAATGAATGACCCCTTATTACTGTTGGACTTTTGCTTTTGCAGGGTCATCCCCAGACTTTTTTGCCTCCTGCCTCCTATATTTTTCTGACATGTTGCTGTTGGCTTTTCAACTCTGAGCACTTTACCACTGCTAACCAGTGCTAAAGTGCATATGCTCTCCTGTTTAAATTGTATGTAAGTGGTTTATCCATGATTGGCATATTTGATTTACTAGTAAGTCCCTAGTAAGGTGCACTAGAGGTGCCAGGGCCTGTAAATCAAATGCTACTAGTGGGCCTGCAGCACTGGTTGTGCCACCCACATAAGTAGCTCTGTAATCATGTCTCAGACCTGCCACTGCAGTGTCTGTGTGTGTATTCTTACACTGTAAATTCGACTTGGCAAGTGTACCCACTTGCCAGGCCTAAACCTTCCCTTTCCTTACATGTAAGGCACCCCTAAGGTATGCCCTAGGTAGCCCCAAGGGCAGGGTGCAGTGTATGGATAAGGTAGGACATATAGTAATGTGGTTTATATGTCCTGACAGTGAAATACTGCCAATTTCGTTTTCACTGTTGCAAGGTCTGTCTCTCTCATAGGATAATATGGGGGCTACCTTTAAATATGATTAAAGTGTAGATTCCCCTAGAGAAGAGATGGACAGGTGGAGTTTGGGATCCCTGAACTCACAATTTAAAAATGCATCTTTTAGTAAAGTTGATTTTGAGATTGTGAGTTTGGAAATGCCACTTTTAGAAAGTGAGCATTTTCTTGCTTAAACCATTCTGTGACTCTGCCTTGTTTGTGGATTCCCTGTCTGGGTCAGTTGACAGTTGGGTTGTTTTTCACCTCACACCAGACAGTGACACAAAGGGAGCTGGGGTGTGATCTGCATTCCTGATTAGCCATCTCTGCTAGGAGGGAGGGGTGGAGTGGTCACTCTCATCTGAAAGGACTGTGCCTGCCTCTGACAATGCTGTCTCCAGCCCCCTGGTGTGTGTCTGAGGCCTTGCCTGGGCAAGGCAGGATTTCACAAGAAGGTGTGAGTCCCCTTTGAAGGAAGGTGACTTCAAAGACTAAAATGGGTATAAGAAGGGCATCCAAACTTACAAACTTTAGAAACACTTCTGGAATCAAGGGGAACCTCTGCCTGGAGAAGAGCTGATCGCTGAGGAACAAGTGCTGCCCTGCCTGTGACTGTGCTTTGTGGAGCTTTCCTGCAGTGCTGCTTCTGCCTGAGTAAGAGGGCAAAGACTGGACTTTGTGTGCCTTCCATCTTGAAGAAGAAATCTCCAAGGGCTTGATGTAGAGCTTGCCTCCTGTTGTTGAAGTCTCAGGGATAGCAAAGACTTCTTCCTGCCAGCACCTGGAGTCTCTGGAGAGACCCCTACTCTGCTCTGTGGTGCCCTTCCAGTTCCTGGGACCCTGAAAGGAGAGGCTGGCAGCCTAAGGACAAAAATACACGCACCGAGCGCCGTGCGGAGAAAAGATCGACGCGAATCCGATCGCGGCTGAGAAAACGACGCGACGCCGGCTCCGCAGCTGAGAAACGACGCCGCAGGAAACGCGACCGAAGAATCGACGCCCGGAGCAGGAGAAACGACGCGCAGCATCGCTGACGAAGGCTGAGAGATCGCAACCTGCGCCGCGGGACTTTCGGACCGTCGCGTGGCTGGCTGTTTCGACGCGCATCGCCGTGCCGAGTTGTTTTCAACGCATATAACCGTGCAGGGTTATTTTCGACGCGCACAGCCCGTGCGGGGTTATTTTTGACGCAAACCAGGTACATTTACACGCTAGCAGCGCTAGTGTGTTGTTACAACTACCTAAAGACTCTTTTTATTTTAAACCTTTAAAAAATCATAACTTGACTTGTGTATGTTGGATTTTTGTCGTTTCGGTCTTGTTTTGTCTAGATAAATATTTCCTATTTTTCTAAACTGGTGTTGTGTCATTTTGTAGTGTTTTCATTAAGTTACTGTGTGTGTTGGTACAAATACTTTACGCCCAGCACTCTGAGGTTAAGCCTACTGCTCTGCCAAGCTACCAAGGGGGTAAGCAGGGGTTAGCTGAGGGTGATTCTCTCTTATCCTAACTAGAGTGAGGGTCCTTGCTTGAACAGGGGGTAACCTGACTGTCAACCAAAGACCCCATTTCTAACATTGGTGACCAGCGGTCGGGATTTGGACTTGTATTTGTACTTGACATACAGTAATTAAGTGTACACTACTGTTTTGATCTCAGACCACTACGTGACCACATACTACTTGTCTTGTGATTCTGCTTTTTGTTCTCTGATGTCCTCCTGGAAGTATTGATGATATTTTTGGACTTTGTTTTTTGGTTGTGAAGCCTTTGCAGAAATGGAAGTCAATTTCTGGCACCTATCTATGTATAAAAAGTGGCAGCTTAAAGCATTCTGCATGGAAAGGGGACTGGCTGTGAACAAGGAATCCAGAAGGGAGGATCTTGAGTCAGCCCTGTTTCAGGATGAATTGAAACGTTGTCAGGCAACACCACCAAATGAGTCTGAGGAGGATAACTACTCTGAGGAGGAGGACTACTCCAAAGAGGAGGGCAGTGGCCCTGAGGAGGGAACAGAAAGAGATGATAGGCTCCTAGCTCGAATCCGGAGTCTGGAAGAGCTTAAGAGGGCCGAGGAGAAGAGAGCCTTAGCCCTGGCAGAAAGGAGGAGGGACTTAGAGATTAAAAAAATGATTTATGCTTACGAGCTTAAATTGAAAGAGCTGGAAGTCATGAGGGCTGAGTCCAGCTGGAATGGTGGCAGCAACAATTGTATATCCAGTGATGCTGCAGAAGTACACATGCCCAGAGAGGTGGTGCCCTACTTGAAGGAGGGAGTTAACACACGCCAGGAGGTTCAGGGGTATGAGGTAGCTCCAGTGATGCACAGGGTCTCTGAGGTGGATTGGGGAACTGGCATGGGGAGTCATATTCCTACTGGTGGGAGGGACACTCTACTGACTCTAGTTGAGAGTGACAGGGAGAGGGGTTCCCCCCAAGTAGAAGTCCTGGTTATGGAGTGTGAAGACATCCCAGAAGAGTGTGGGTTGAGTGTCAGGGACAGTCAGGTACTGTCTCACCAGTCTCAGGAGGGTGATGTGGGGTGCTTTGTCAAAGCAGAGTCACTGGATGGTTGGGTGAAGGGTACTTTGGTTAATTCATGTGAGGGGCTGAGTGATGTAATTGCTGGAGAGCAGATGTCTAGTCCTTATTTTCCAGAGCTATGCCAACACCAGGTGGAGTGTGAGTTCTCTGACCCCAGGGAGCTTACAATGGAGGCAGACTTCTGGGTGAGTACCAGAGAGTCTGAAGAGGCATTTGGGGGTGCTCCTGAGAGGAGTGGTCTAGGTAGTTCCCAACCAGGTGAGGTAGGGAAGGATTGTAGTGTCCCAGGTAGGTCCCAGTGTAGTGGGATGGGTGAGGGACCCCATGTCCAGTCTCAGAGGAGAGGGAATGGGGATGGGTTGAGGCCCAAGGTGCCCGAGATCCGGTCCCAGGTCCTGGAGGGTTCCCTGCGGGAACCCCAGGAGGGGAGCCTAGCCTGTACCATAGGGCCATCTGTTGAGGGAGACCCCACAGTGTCAGGAGAACTTGGGGGGGCGGCTGTAGCCAGCGTCCCACCAGTTCTGGTGTCTGGCAGTACCACTCCTAGTGAGGGGTTGCAGAAGTCCAGACAGAGGGTTGAGAGGGGGTTGCGGACCCCAGTGGAGAACCTGGAGGGTCAGGGGTCAGCTCTGAGAGCAGAGCCCCCCATGAATGACCTTGGTGAGACCATTTCTGGGTTGGGGGGAATCCAGACTCTGTCAGATGGGCAGAGGTCAGGAGACCTGCGCCAGCCAGACTCTTGTGTGGCCCTTCGGGACAGTGTGTCCCTTGAGGGGGGTAAGTGTGCCCCCCTGGAAGTCCTGGTGTGCCAGGCAATGGTTCAACCGCAGGGTGGTGACTCTGGGTTGAATAATCAGGTTCAGGGGGTAAACTCTGACCTGATGGGGGGTAAGTGTGCTCCCCAGGAAGTCCTGGTGTGCCAGGCAGTGGTTCAACCGCAGGGTGGTGACCCTGGGTTGGATGACCAGGTTCAGAGGGTAAACTCTGACCTGGTAGGGGGTAGGTATGCCCCCCAGGAAGTCCTGGGTTGCCAGGCAGTGATCCAGTCTGTGGGTACAGGCCCTGGATTGGGAGGCCAGGTTAAGGGTGTCCCCCCTGACCTGGAGGAAGGGGCTACTGCTAACAGTGCCCCTACCATGTTGTCTTCTGGGGGGGCCGCTCCTAGTTGGGTGGTTCAGGACCCCAGAAGAGAGGGCAGGGGGAGGGAAGCCTCACCCCTGGCCCTGGTCCAACCTGAAGGTACAGACCCCAGGTTGGAGGATCAGTTGCAGGTTAACATCCCTGCACTGATGGAAGAATTGTGCAGGACTGCTTCTACAAGCACCCTGACAGTTTTTGACTCTGGGGGTGCCGCTTCTGCAGGGAGGGTACAGAGCCCCAGAGGGGAGGACCAGGGTCAGGTTGTCATCCCTGACCTGGTGGAAGAGAGAGTGGTCAAAGGGTGCCAGGCACCTGGGGCTACCACCCCCCACTCTCCGCAGTCACAGTGGTTAGAGAGGCCTGAGGTCGGGCTCTCATCCCTGACAGTTGTCTGGGGCCACTGTGGCTTGCTGTCCTGGTGGACAGAGTTGCCCCTGGGGGGGGAAGGACGAGAGTCACACCCCAGGGGTGGAGTGGGCAACACCATTGTGTTGGCCCTGGTGGTACTATCTGCCCATTGCAATACATCTGTGAGCAAAGTAAAGTTAGGTGTTGCACAGATGGTGTCTGTAGATGTGGAGAAGGGTTCCCCATGGGTTAGCTTAGTGGGCCCTGAGAGTATGGACAGAGGGATCCAACTGGAGTCAGGAAGGCGTAGAACTGGAGCATGCCCCTGCTGTTGTGGGCCTGGGTCCCTGTTCTATCGCCCCAATCAGGGAAGTACATCAAGGTATTGATTGTTCTCCCCTGGCTTTAGGCTGGTAGGGGGTCGTGTTGGACTTTTGCTTTTGCAGGGTCATCCCCAGACTTTTTTGCCTCCTGCCTCCTATATTTTTCTGACATGTTGCTGTTGGCTTTTCAACTCTGAGCACTTTACCACTGCTAACCAGTGCTAAAGTGCATATGCTCTCCTGTTTAAATTGTATGTAAGTGGTTTATCCATGATTGGCATATTTGATTTACTAGTAAGTCCCTAGTAAGGTGCACTAGAGGTGCCAGGGCCTGTAAATCAAATGCTACTAGTGGGCCTGCAGCACTGGTTGTGCCACCCACATAAGTAGCTCTGTAATCATGTCTCAGACCTGCCACTGCAGTGTCTGTGTGTGTATTCTTACACTGTAAATTCGACTTGGCAAGTGTACCCACTTGCCAGGCCTAAACCTTCCCTTCCCTTTCCTTACATGTAAGGCACCCCTAAGGTATGCCCTAGGTAGCCCCAAGGGCAGGGTGCAGTGTATGGATAAGGTAGGACATATAGTAATGTGGTTTATATGTCCTGACAGTGAAATACTGCCAATTTCGTTTTCACTGTTGCAAGGTCTGTCTCTCTCATAGGATAATATGGGGGCTACCTTTAAATATGATTAAAGTGTAGATTCCCCTAGAGAAGAGATGGACAGGTGGAGTTTGGGATCCCTGAACTCACAATTTAAAAATGCATCTTTTAGTAAAGTTGATTTTGAGATTGTGAGTTTGGAAATGCCACTTTTAGAAAGTGAGCATTTTCTTGCTTAAACCATTCTGTGACTCTGCCTTGTTTGTGGATTCCCTGTCTGGGTCAGTTGACAGTTGGGTTGTTTTTCACCTCACACCAGACAGTGACACAAAGGGAGCTGGGGTGTGATCTGCATTCCTGATTAGCCATCTCTGCTAGGAGGGAGGGGTGGAGTGGTCACTCTCATCTGAAAGGACTGTGCCTGCCTCTGACAATGCTGTCTCCAGCCCCCTGGTGTGTGTCTGAGGCCTTGCCTGGGCAAGGCAGGATTTCACAAGAAGGTGTGAGTCCCCTTTGAAGGAAGGTGACTTCAAAGACTAAAATGGGTATAAGAAGGGCATCCAAACTTACAAACTTTAGAAACACTTCTGGAATCAAGGGGAACCTCTGCCTGGAGAAGAGCTGATCGCTGAGGAACAAGTGCTGCCCTGCCTGTGACTGTGCTTTGTGGAGCTTTCCTGCAGTGCTGCTTCTGCCTGAGTAAGAGGGCAAAGACTGGACTTTGTGTGCCTTCCATCTTGAAGAAGAAATCTCCAAGGGCTTGATGTAGAGCTTGCCTCCTGTTGTTGAAGTCTCAGGGATAGCAAAGACTTCTTCCTGCCAGCACCTGGAGTCTCTGGAGAGACCCCTACTCTGCTCTGTGGTGCCCTTCCAGTTCCTGGGACCCTGAAAGGAGAGGCTGGCAGCCTAAGGACAAAAATACACGCACCGAGCGCCGTGCGGAGAAAAGATCGACGCGAATCCGATCGCGGCTGAGAAAACGACGCGACGCCGGCTCCGCAGCTGAGAAACGACGCCGCAGGAAACGCGACCGAAGAATCGACGCCCGGAGCAGGAGAAACGATGCGCAGCATCGCTGACGAAGGCTGAGAGATCGCAACCTGCGCCGCGGGACTTTCGGACCGTCGCGTGGCTGGCTGTTTCGACGCGCATCGCCGTGCCGAGTTGTTTTCAACGCATATAACCGTGCAGGGTTATTTTCGACGCGCACAGCCCGTGCGGGGTTATTTTTGACGCAAACCAGGTACATTTACACGCTAGCAGCGCTAGTGTGTTGTTACAACTACCTAAAGACTCTTTTTATTTTAAACCTTTAAAAAATCATAACTTGACTTGTGTATGTTGGATTTTTGTCGTTTCGGTCTTGTTTTGTCTAGATAAATATTTCCTATTTTTCTAAACTGGTGTTGTGTCATTTTGTAGTGTTTTCATTAAGTTACTGTGTGTGTTGGTACAAATACTTTACGCCCAGCACTCTGAGGTTAAGCCTACTGCTCTGCCAAGCTACCAAGGGGGTAAGCAGGGGTTAGCTGAGGGTGATTCTCTCTTATCCTAACTAGAGTGAGGGTCCTTGCTTGAACAGGGGGTAACCTGACTGTCAACCAAAGACCCCATTTCTAACAATTACCATAAAGCTTCAAGTTACTCCACCAGTTAAAGCCTACACTTGTTCCCAAGCAGCCTTTACATTTGGTGATTAACCAGTTGCACACATTTATATTTCTTTCAGGTAGTGTGCACCCTGGTGAGAAGGCCTGTTTTTCCTTAGCTGTCTACCCTCCTCACCCTAGACCCACCGGTCCTTCACATTCAAGCAGAGGCACCATAAGGGCCACATTAACTGTTTAGGGATGGTTATTTTTTTAAACAAAAAATATGGAAACTGGGTTTGTAACATTAAAAAAGCATGTGGGTCCCCATGGAGCCCATCGACTTTGACTTTGTTTACTTGCAGGTATCCTTCAAGGTGAGTCGAGGGGGTGAGAGGCAGGAGGCCAGCAGGGTCACATTCAGATGCAGAGCTTTAAGCGTCTGGGCATCTTGGGCCTCAGAGTAATGGTCCAGTAGCGTGCTTCACATGGCCACAACTACTATTAGTACAGCAGGTCCACTTGCTTTGGGACCCCGGCTCAAAACAATTTGAAGACATCTGCTCTAGAAAGTTAATATGGAGAGCCCATGGGTGCGTAGGACATTTGCTGACAGCAGACGACTGTTCCATTAGTGATGTACGGAGTCTGCGTATTGTACGCCAATGCGGGAATCAGAGTATTATTGATTTGTTTATGAGGACCATGGCTCGTGCATAGACTTTATCGGACTCCCAATATTTTTTGAGAAAAAGTAAAACTTGGACTTTCTGTAACAACAATATCTTGCCTCGTATTCATATTTTTGCATTATGCTTGCTTAGGATTTCGATTAATGCAATGTTTCCTTATTTTCAGAAATACTTCAGCCTGCGGGATTGTGTGTTGAAATCGAATAAACTTGGAAATGGTCGTGATATTTATTACTCACCTAAATACCACTTTTTAATTAACTTACAGAAAACTCAAGTTTCTGATTTGTTCGGTAAACACGTTCCATCCCATGCACAGTTTTCTTCATGTCAGAACAAAATCCCTCTATTTAAATTCAACCACGTGGAAAGTCGCCGACATAGGAGGAATACTGATGTGGATTATTCAGACCCGCACCAGGTCCTGGCTGTTCCAAGAAGTCAATATGCATCAAAACACATGCCACTCGTAACCCACAACGGGCCTATCACCTCTCCCCAAGATCCCTTCAGAATTAATCAGGACGACATGGTCAATCCTGACGACCCACATGTGGTGTTGGACAACTGGAGGAAAGCGATTGATCGATTTCAACAATTTCCATTGGAGGATAAATCTTAGGGTTTATTGCTGCTTTCTTCCAGGATAAGGAAGGACGTTTTAGCATAACTTTCAATTTTCAGCAAATCTCATTCTACTATTTATTTGGTTGTCTAAGTTAACTGAAAATGTGGGAGATCTCGTGCCCCGATGTTTTTTTCTCCGGAATCGTTCTATTAAGAATGTTATTTAAAATAAATATTTCAGCAGAGTTAGGAGGTATGCATAGAACTCTGGTATCACGTTTTAGTTTTGAAACCAAAGAAATGAACAAACATGACGTAAGATTGTGTGACATTTCGAAAATCTAGTGATGCTCCCACATTTATTGTAAGTGGTAGTCAGTCTAGCGGCAGTGAAGATGATTGCTTTGTACAGTGCCACAACAGATTGGGGATCGGTTGCATGCAAAAATATTGTTTCCAGAAATATTGATGTACCATAATATTGTGGGCAAAAGATCGAGAAGGGCATATAGACAAGAATAGATGATAGTAAATATGTACTGAACTATATGCACTTAACTTCTCCATATAATGGTCTTTAATAGTTTGCCACAAAATTATGGCAGGTTGGTATTTTGGAAACCATTTTCTGGTGCAATACCTTGAGAATAACCTGATAGATCACATTCCTAAAATCAAATCTGGAGGCAAGAAAAGCATGGCCACTAATTTCAAGTGACCTGTCAAAATAAGGGCCCCTATTTACTAAAGTTGTGCATGGGTGTTTGCATAATGCAACATGACACAAAAAGCAGTGTCAATTTATTGTCCATTTTATAGCACAGCGTTTGTTGTGATGAATAGTGTAGCATTGCAACAGAGACCTTTGCAAACGTTTCCGCCTGTATAGCCACCACAGATAAAACAACAGTATGTTAATGAGGCTATATTTAATTAAAATATTTTTTCCTCTCTAAAAATCTAATAGCTGCCGTTTATTTTTTTTTCAGCTAGATTCCTCTCTTGTACTCTTAAAACAATAACAAGCAGTTAGCCCGGCTAAGTGTATTTATGAAAACGATTGTTTTGTCTAATAGAGCATGAAAAGGTGGCATTGCACTGTTCCTGATCTAAAGCCAAAGAGCCATATCCTAATGGCCTTCCTTATTTATACGAGAGGAGATATGGGAACCGCTGGGAGGCAATTTCTACAAGGATAATCCAAGGATTTGCTTCCTGGATTATAGATTTCAACAGGAGAGGCGACCAATCTCAAGGAATGTCCGACCATCATAGAATTTCATTTTCATCAAAGATTCCATTATACTATTCTGTTACTGGTATGGGCCTGGTTTGGGATTGAGATGTGTATATTTTGATACAATAAATCACAAGACGTTAGGCAAACTGGAATTCATTTAGTCTAATGTTTTCAGGCAGCAAGTGTAGGCTGCCTCTGCAATCATATTTATTCAGAATTGTAGTGTGAAGAATATCTGCACTTTCTGTTTTGCACTTGCGACTTCGAAATTCTAAACCAGGCACTTTAGAGACTATGCTTTAAAACTAATATGTGTTTGGAATGTTAGCTGTCTTCTGGTGCAGTCAATACGCTGGAATTGAATGCGATTGTAAAATATACCACAGTTTCTGTTTAGCACTTTGCACTTTGAAAACTGCACAGTTTGATAATGATTTAAAGAAAGTGCGTATATTAAGATACTTTTAGTCTTCTTATTTTGTATTATTGTTTGTGTTTTATTGCCCTATATCCTGCAATGAACCAAGAAACTAAAATTAAAAAAACTAAAAAGTGAACAGCCTCATTATGAAGCTGGTGGTCCTAGGACCGCCAGCCCGGCAGTGACGGTTGGACCGCCGTGGCTGTGGCGGTCTGACCACCACATCACAAGATAGTCAGGCGGACTGGCCTACAGAATGCTGTCACCGCCAGGATCAAAGATCCCAACGGGCTGATGGCAGTCTTGGTTGTAGTCAGCCACGGCTGATTACAACCTTGTTCTCTGCCAGCCTTTTCATGGCAGTTTCTCCACCATGAAAAGACTGACACAGAACAAGTTTAGGGGCACACAGGGGGGGCCCTGTACTGCCCAAGGCATTTATTTGTAAATGAAGAAGTACATCCGGGAGTAGGATATAACACACTCAAAAATGTATTCGTGAACCGGCCCCAATGCATGCTTAAGCATCAATTTGGAGACCAAAGAGGATGTTTTATCCCGCAAGTGGATCATATGGATGCACCTTTTAAACATATTTATAAGTAATGTGCATTATTGGTGTAAAAGTACATTTTATATAGATCCGAAAAAAACACAACTACAGTATTTTTGTACAATAAATACAATGTTTGGATTTACCTTTACACGGGCATTTTTATAACATGTTTCATAAGTGACTTCAAAGTTGTATCACATGGGATTGCGTGATTTTCAGTAGTGCAATGACAAAAGCAGAACTTCGACTACTAAAACATAACGAAAATATTAAATTCCTTGTAGTATGTATTATGATGGCTATTCCTGAAATACTTAAAAGCCTCATACTCACATTTGTATGGGGATTTTGTAAGCGAATGTGCCATTTTTATTATATATTTTCTTGGTTCTAATAATGGGATTTCACGAAGTTTGAAATTTAATGTTATAACTTGGATCTGTTGTGGGATGTGTAGTTTGATCAATCTCATGAATCATTTTGAATCTTTCTATGTTTTTATTTCTATTGGTTCTGGAAATAGGAACATTTTCTAAGAACTTGAAAAAAAAGTTAATTAAAAAAAACAATAAAAGATTAAGCACTTCTCAATCTATTGCTCTGACAATGTGTACTTTTTGAGACCAAAAAATATGTTTTGATTTTAGCTACTTTTTTTTAGATTAAGACTGTCCCAACAGCTTCCCGTTAATAAAGCTTTGCAAAAACCTCGCAAAAACAAAACAAGCATTGGCAAAGCCAAAAGGTTGGCAGCTTATGTAAGAATAAAACATCCATCATGTCACCATGAGATTATATAATTAAAGTTGCTGGGTATTACCACTGTGTTTCAGACCCACCTCTTTCTTGAGGGCTTTAAATGCTATTGTATTCCCCAAGAATCTTTATGGTGTGAATTATCTTTACTTGTGCAACGCAGGTGACCAAACTGCAAAAGAACTATGGCTAAAATAAATTGTTACTGCCGGCCTATCAGCTAGGGTTTGGGGAAGGTAGCCCTATCTAGATTCTGAAGGACTGACATAGACTGTTCAAATACACCCTGCAGCACAATGGACTGCAAACTGTTTAATTCTGTTGATTAGAACCACAGCAGATATTAACCCCTTTACTTCTAATGTTTTTGTGCAGCCTACCCTGTACCATTGCTTTCTTTAAAGAAATTGGTTTTGGGTTCAAAGACATGTATCTCTTTGGATTGTTTTTGCTTTCATACAAACTGTATTTTTTACAGCATTTTCATGGATATGTGGCAGTGCACCCTCCACATCAATCATAGCACCCTGAGAATATAATAAAAAATCTGAAGATTTGTAATTTTTAAAGAAATTTGCTTCATATTTTATTGCATTTCTCAAATGAACAAAGATATATGCTGGCACGCTAACAAAGAAAATGTTGCCCTGAATGTCCAGAGTCTGAAAACATGAAATATATGTGAGTTTTCCTATAGGATGTGGTCTGCCCAACTAATTATGTCATAACATCGCAGACCACTCAATTATGACAGAATCCTTGTTTATGGGGCATTATTTATTCAATGACATATAAGAACTTGAGTAAATAGAAAGTATAAATAATATATACTGTCTGATTCTGTACATTGTAAGGTATGTACTAATACAAGCTAGACCTTCCTCACATTTATTGGCTAGGAGTTGATCATGATCTCTCAGATTTTCCACATTTCTCCCCCAAAACTGGTAACTCTTTCCTGTCTTTCTTACGCAACAACCTATGCCTGCCAACACTTGACCCCCATCTGTCTTTTCCTGGGTCACTTGAGTATGATGAATAAACAATATGTGGGTTTTCAATGTGTTTGAGGTGCCCACATAAACGGTGCAGAGCATTCGTAAAATTTCAAAAGTAACTTAACGTGAAATTGATTTTTAACACAGCTGTATTTTGTTCACAAACATCATTTCTGGGCTCTGTGAAAACCTATCACACATATATATTTTTTTTATCTGCATATCCAAAGGTTTATTTACTAGGCTGGCCTGGAGAATACCTTAAACCTGACTTTTTCACATTTTCAACAATTGTTATCCAAAACATAGTAGTTTCCTCCAATCTTCGTCGTGTAGGGAAATATCCTGGCAATGTCTTGACTGACCTCTGTCTACCCCTGTGTCACTTGAACATGGGTATGTCAGGCATGTGTGAGGTTTCAGTGGGTTTTTGGGTGCCTACACGTGATAAATTGGGTGCCTTGTATTACGGAAATGTCAAAAGCACCTGCAAGAGAAATACCAGTTTTGGGAAACTCTCATTTGTTTGCAGGTCTCTTCCCTTGCTTGTATGAAAACATAGCACACTCATCTAGTTTTAAGAAGCACACATTAAAAAGGTTCCTTTTCTGGGTGCCAAACTTTGCACACTCTCATGGTCTAGCTAGGAGAAGGCATTGAGCATGATGTTTGTCAATATGTCTTCTAACTTCCCAAAACATAGTAACACCCTCAAGAAACATAGCCCTGTCAAGGCTATGACACATCTGTTTCCATGTGTCCCCTGAGCATGGGGGCATCAAACATTTGTGGTATTTTCAATGAATTTGGACAATCCATAAGCGAAAAACTGGGCTCAGTGTGATTCCGAAATTTCAAAAGCAACTATAGGTGAAATGCTGATTAAGGGTACCTGTCGGTTGGTCACGTGTACCTGTCTTTGACACCCATGAGTAAGATACCCTACCACAAACATACATTTTGAACATCTACACATAGTACATTTTCTGTCACTGGATGCTGGACCTTCCTTACTCTGATTGGCTGCCCAAGCGAACATCTTAAACATCATGTTATTCAGATTTGCAGCAAAATTTCCTCCAAGATTGTAATTTCCTCCAGGATTTCTCACCCAGGAACATATCACTGCCATGTCCTGACCAACATCTATGCTCCCTTGTGCATCCCAAGTGTGGGGTACCAGACATGTTTTGGTTTTCACTGGGTTTGGGAAAATATCCTCCCACTAGTGACCAGAGAATGTTTTTGAAGAGGAATGTCCGTAGGAGATTACTGCAGTATTTGAGCCTCAGGTAAGTCAGTACCTAAACAATCCATCTAACCTCAAACAATTATGAAAACTAGAGCTCAAGGGTGCATGGCTAGCTTGAAGCCCGCACCTGCAATTGCTAAACCAGGGATTAAACCAATTGCAATTTCTTTACTATTCTGTGTCAGAAAATTCCACACTTACTTATGACTGCTACCCCTCTTGGAGTATAGGCCATCAATCAGGACTCTCCAGCCATTTCTGTCTTAGGCTTTTCTTTCAATATAACTCCAGGTGTAGCCCATCTTCTTGCGGTCAGCCACAAGGCCTCAGTGCCAGGTTCTTCTTAACCTGAATTTAGCTGAATGAAGGCAGTCCTTACTTTGCCGATTTTTTCTTCATGTCAGTGTCTGTGCCGCTCTGCTTGTCTATGACACCGCCCAGGTAGATGAAGGGCTCAGCCTCAGTGCACCTCCTGCAAGAGTGAGTGCAGTTGTGCTGGTGTATTAGTGTTCAGGATCTTAGTTTTCCCCCTGTGGATGGTGAAGCTAAGTTGTACTGATGTGACTGCCACATTGTCGGTCTTCTTTTGCATCTGCTGATGGGTATGGAATAGTAGGGCCAGGTAGTCTGAAAAGTCCATGTCATTGAGCTATATTCAAGGTGTCTACTGGATCCTTTTTGTCTTCCTGCTGTTAATGTTTGTATGCTCAAGTCAATGGTCAGCAGGAAGGGAAAAGGAGAGAGCAAACAAACCTGGCAGACTCCAGTCCTCACTTTGAAGACTTCTGTATGCTGTCTCTTATGGCCTATTTTGCAGGTCATTCCTTCATAAGCATTCTTGATGATTCTTATTAATTTATCTGGCACACCGTAATAGCAAAGGAGTTTCTTTGTCCACGCTGTCAAGTGCCATAGATGAAAATGATATAGAGGTGAGAATCCCATTTCAACAACTGCTCAATGATGATGCACAGTGTTGCAATTTGGTCTGTGCAGAATCTATTTTTGCAGAAGACAGCATCCTGGTCTCGCAACTGAGCATTAATGTCCTTCATTCTTTGCCTGGGGTTGATAAAAGAGTTATCCCTCTGTAGTTGTCACAGTTACTCAGGTCACCTTTGTTGGAGATCTTGATGGGATATTCCTCCTTCCAAACGTGGGGTAGAGCATGTCTACTGCTGTTTCAGTGTCTGGCTTCAGTGTCTTCGCAGGAATGTTGTAAAGTCCTGTTGCCTTCCCATTTCTCAGATGTTTG
This sequence comes from Pleurodeles waltl, assembly GCF_031143425.1. Taxonomy (NCBI): domain Eukaryota; kingdom Metazoa; phylum Chordata; class Amphibia; order Caudata; family Salamandridae; genus Pleurodeles; species Pleurodeles waltl. The sequence continues at coordinate 311,668,708 of NC_090442.1, forward strand.
ATGGCTTGCTGTATTTCTTCTTTGGTTGCTCTGATGCAGTTGATTGGCGAGTCCTTGTTGAATAGTTGTATGTTGGGTAGAGGATGCGGCATAGGCTGAGTCAGCAGTTCTTGAAGGTGCTCCATCCATCTTCGTTGTCAGCCTTCATTACCCATGATTAGGTTCCCAGGTTTGTCTTTAACCCGTTAAATGCGGGCGTCGGCCACTGGCCGACGCCCACACTCCCTCCCTGGTGCGGGTCACGACCAGTGGCCGACACCAGGGAGGGGGTTAAAAATCCTCCGGTGCAATGCACCAGAGGAATTTTTTTTTTTTTTTTTTCACCGTAGGAGACGCGGAAGAGCTTCCGCGTCTCCATCCCACCCCCCTCCCGCCCCCTTATGACGTCAGCGCGCCGCGAGGCGCGCTGATGTCACATTTTTTCCCCACCGGAGAAGGAGAGACGGAGGTAAGCGTTCTTTCCTTCTCCGGTGGGGAAAAAAAGGCCAAAACGGCCTCCCCAGATGCCAGGGAGGCATCGATGGAAAGGGGAGGCTCTCCCCTTTCCATCGATGCCTCCCTGGCACCGTTTCCTGGCCGTGGATCGCAGCGCGGCTGCGATCCACGGCCAGGAAACGCCACTAGGCACCAGGGATCTTCTTTGGGGGGGTCGGCCCCCTCGTAAAAGGGCCACCCCCCCCCCCCGGCAATATTTAAATTATTTATACTGTTTTGGGGGGCGATCGCGCCCCCCACAAAAAAAAGAAATAAAAAAATGAAAAAAAAAAACGGCGGGGTCGGCCCTTGGAACACGGGCCGACCCCAGGGGAAAAAAAAAAAACGTAGTTTTGCCTGGGGAGGCCGATCGCCCCCCCAGGGTAAAAAAAAACAAAAAAAAACAAATTGTTGGTGGTCAGCCCTTAGGGTGACCATCAATGGGGCCATTTTTTTTTTTATACATGTGTGCTTTGCCGAGGGCAAGCACACATGTATAAAAAGAAAAAGATTTGTGACATGAGTCTCATATATATGTGTATATATGTATACACATATATATATCTATATAGATATATATATATATAGATAGATATATATATTTTTTTCAGGACAAGCATTGCAGCGTCCATGTGCTGCTTTTCTGACTTGTTGGTGTGTATCTGGGCTTCTAACAACGCCCACCTCACGCCCATCACTACCACTCCTTTGATGGCATTGGAAAATGATTTACCTTTGTCCCTCCTTGGGGAGGTTTTGCTACCGCCTTGGCCATCGCCCCTGGTACATGGCTAATTGCACTTTTGCTGTTACGTTTAACTGCGAGCGAACTTCTTTTCCTTTTGTGTAACTCTTCACATGATGCTCATGGTGGCCATGGCGCTGTGAATCGGCTCTCTTATGTGAAAGAGTTTAACTTTAAATTATCAATTTATGTGGCAAGAAAAGTTGGGTTAGGAGTTTATAACGCTAATAGCTCTAACTCGAGCAGATGCGAGACCCATTGCATTGTAAATGCTTGTTATTCTTGTGTGTGTTGTTTTATAATGGTGAACAATTTCACCGCACTCCACGAGGACCGTGATCAAGACTCCTTGGTGAGTTGAAACACGTTGGTGGTTATTGACTGCAATAAAATACACGTTTATTTGTACTTCATGGAGTGCGGTGAAATTTTTCGGCATTAGATAATTTCTAGATTGGTCTTCCCTGTCACTGGGCACCGGCAGTGAAGTGTGCCGCCCAGCAACCCTTCAACCACTTTGTTTCTAAACATATAAATATATATATATTATTATATATATATATATATATATATATACACACAATATGCATGCATGCATGTCTTTTCTGTAGTGGCAGTTTTGCTGGATAGTACTGAGGGAATTAGAAGAGGAGGTAATGGGAGGCAGAGCACCAAAAATGACTGTTGCACAGGGTGTGTGGTAAGGTGAAGTAATACATTCTTTTTTTGTTTTTTTCAGTGTTTTCAGAGAATCTGCAGAATTGGAGAAGAAGCGAAGGTAAGGTGACGACATTTCCTGTTGTACACAACAAACATACCAACAAGCAATTTTGTGACTATCTGCCTTCTACGTAGGATAGTAATTTAGAGGGACAGTTTAGCCAGTTGCAGAGATGGCGTCTCGTTGGATGACTGCTGATCAAGCCCTAGCTCGGGTTATGGAGGACAGTTCTGATGTAGGCTCAGAGACTGAGACAGCAGACACTGTGACAGCATCTGAGGGAGAGGACAATGGGGCAGATTCTGGGAGTGATTTTTCAGTCGGCGGAGTCCCATCTGACGACACCTCTTCCAGTGAGTCTGAAGGAGACAATGACGACATCCGTGCTGTCCCTTCGCAAGCACATTCTGGGCAGCGGGACCACATTGGGTTAGCCGAACCCAGAGAGCACGTGCTTGCTGCCGCAAGCACAGAACGAGTGCTCTCTTGGCAGCCCCCCTGTTTGGTTCAGCCCCAAATTCCACCTTTTACTGGTGACGCTGGATGTAAAGTCGATACAGCTAACTTTTTGCCAGTCGACTACATCTATCTGTTTTTGGATGTTGACTTTCTTCAGAAAGTTGTGCAGCAAACAAATTTGCGTGCAGACCAATTTCTGAGGGAGCGCGGAGGCACTCTAGGGCCCCGTTCTAGGGCACGCCAGTGGACTCCCACTTCGCTGGCGGAGTTGAAGATATTTTTGGGCCTTACCCTCAAAATGGGGTTAGTACAGAAACCCACCTTGCAGTCCTACTGGACGACTCGCACGGTTTGGGTTACTCCCATCTTCGCACCATACATGAGCAGAGATCGTTTTTTGCTACTGCAGCGCATGCTGCATTTCAATGACAATTCTGCTGCATTGCCCCGGGACCATCCAGATCATGACAGGTTGTTCAAAATTCGGCCTGTCGTGGAACATTTGTCTGCCAGGTTTCCAGAGATCTATACTCCTGGAAAGAATATAGCAGTCGATGAGTCCTTGATCCTGTACAAAGGACGGCTGCTTTTCAGACAGTACATTGCGAGCAAAAGAGCTCGCTATGGCATAAAGCTGTACATGCTGTGTGAGAGCTCTACTGGCTATGTGTACAGCCTGAGAGTGTATACAGGGAAGGATTCTACCCTAAACCCTGTAGGTTGCCCTCCCACGTTAGGGGTCACAGGTAAGATTGTATGGGAACTTGTCCATCCACTTCTTCACAAAGGTTATAACCTTTATGTGGACAATTTCTATACAGGAGTAGAGCTGTTCAGTGAGCTCTACAAAGCTGGCACTGTGGCCTGCGGTACAGTTCGTTGTAACCGCAAAGGATTCCCGCGGGAGCTTGTTTGCAAGAAGCTCCAGAAATCACAGAGTACTGCATTGCGTTCTAACGAACTGCTCGCAGTCAAGTTCCTAGATAGACGTGATGTATACGTGCTCACTACAATTCATGATGAGAGCACTTCTCCCATCACGGTTTGGGGTCAGATGGCCGAAGTCCACAAGCCCATCTGTATACTTGATTACAATAAGTACATGGGTGGAGTGGACAAGAACGACCAGGTTCTTCAACCATACAATGCGTGTCGTAAAACTCGCACTTGGTACAAGAAACTGTTTACCCACCTGATTCAGATGGCAACATATAATGCGTATGTTGTTTACCGTCAGACAACAACAGGAAGACTCATGACTTTCCTTGACTTCCAGTTGTCTGTAATTGAAAGCCTCACTGCTGTTACTGAAGAAGCAGCAGCCTCCACCTCATATGTTCTGGAGGATGTGGCAAGGCTGCAGGAGCGACACTTTGCTGATCGCATACCTAAAACACCCAAAAAGGATCGCCCATGTCGTCGCTGTAAAGTGTGCTCAAAGCATGGAAAGCGGCAGGAGAGTCGGTATTACTGTCCCCAGTGTCCATCACAACCAGGCCTTTGTATCCCTACTTGCTTTACGTTGTATCATACTAAAGCAAAGTTCTGGGAAATCGACTGAGGTTGAGCTGCTGTTGGGTAATCCTTTCAGTGGCAGTGCATGGATACCGAACGTCCATGGGCCACTGCTTCGTTAGGCAAGGAGCCACAGAATTTTACTTCATCATGGACTTCCTTTTGGCGTGGTCGGTGTTCTGTTCAATTAACATGCATTTTCTTCCCCCTACTGCATATACTAGTAGACAGAACATATGCCACATTGCCACGGAGTACCCTTTCTTCACCTGCATGTCTTCCTTACTTTCAACGGTAGATATGCTCTCTCAGTTCGAGAAATCACTTTGTAGGGCATACTTGGAAGCCCCCAACTTGCTTCCACAAACTAGTATAGGTTCACTTGGCTATTATACAGGATTAGCCAGGACTCTGATGAGAACAGAGACATGGATGGGTAAGGAAAGCTTATGGTAGGAGTGCCTTCACAGGGTTATTGCACAGGTAGAAGGCAGATAGTAAAGGTAGTACAGATGTACATCATCTACACCTATGGATTCAAACCCATTGGTGCCATCCCAGCACTAAAGGAGAATGACTTGTATAGGTCAGTGTTTGACCTGCTTTTCATGTTCATCCTCCATCAGAACTTAGTAGATGTTCAGTTTGCTGTATAAGTGCATTATAGTCACATCACTGCACATAATGTTGGCTGGGACATATGCTACGTTCTCATGGACTCCCCTATGTACCAAACACTACCCTTTTCCATAGCCTATGACCATCTCTTTAGGGAACATCATGAGAAATCCCCAGCATGTCTCCCTTAGTTTCAAAGGTAGATATGCTCACTCAGTTCGAGGAATCGCTTTGTACGGCATACTCGGACACCCCCAACTTGCATCCACAAACTGGAAGGAGTTGATTTTAGCACAGAGATTGCGCTAAAGGCGCATGAAAAACATGTCTTCCTGAGCCTCAAGTGGCTGTCACAGGAGTCATTAGTAAAGGTTTGTTACGCATGCATTTGGTAATGTTAAGGAAGAAGGAGGCAGGTAGCCTATGACCTTCTCTTTAGGTAACAGCATGAGAAATCCCCAGCATGTCTCCCTTAGTTTCAAAGGTAGATATGCTCACTCAGTTCGAGGAATCGCTTTGTACGGCATACTCGGACACCCCCAACTTGCATCCACAAACTGGAAGGAGTTGGATTTAGCACAGAGAGTGCGCTAAAGGCGCATGAAAAACATGTCTTCCTGAGCCTAAGGTGGCTGTCACAGGAGTCATTAGTAAAGGTTTGTTACGCATGCATTTGGTAATGTTAAGGAAGAAGGAGGCAGTTACTTGACAAGTGGTAAAATGTAGTCAAACTTATTCCGTTCTGTGGCGTGTGAATGTGATGGGCCCTTGTCTGGCAGCGGTAAGTTAATGTGAGTGGAGTGATTGATTGGATTGGGCCCGTGGCTGGCCATATGAAAGGGTTGTTTGTTGTGCGTGAATGGCGTGTGAATGGACCATAAAGAGGTTGGTGCCTGGACGCGGCTTTATGGCCCACCTTCAGAAGGCTTGGTTTCAACATTCAGATACTTTGATAAGTAATCATGCTTTAAAACCATAATTTCTGGAGGTGCTAAAACCAACCAGTGTGAGTGGTGGGTTAACTTTAACAAACTAGTACCAGGGGAGACCAAGGGTGCAGGACTTGCATGGCTCTCACCAGTTTTCCTTCACCCAGAATCCCCTTGAAATTACATTATGTGCTTAAAAAACACATTTTCCTTGCATTCCAATGAGCAGAAGTCCAGGGATCTGCAGGGATCCTCAAAATTCCTACCACCCAGTGTTTCCCCACTTGTCCTGATAAAAACACAACCCCGCTTGTGTGCCTGCGCCTAGTGCCTGCTTCAGGAATGAATCACTCCAGGGTTAACAGTAGACCTCAAGCAAGGACTACCATTGACCCTTGTGTGATCCATTCCTGTCGCGGGCGCTAGGCCTACCCACACAAGTGAGGTATCATTTTTATCGGGAGACTTGGGGGGACGCTGGGTGGAAGGAAATTTGAGGCTCCTCTCAGATTCCAGAACTTTCTGTCATCGAAATGTGAGGAAAACTTGTTTTTTTAGCCACTTTTTGAGGTTTGCAAACGATTCTGGGTAACAGAACCTGGTCAGAGCCCCGCGAGTCACCCCATCTTGGATTCCCCTAGGTCTCTAGTTTTCAAAAATGTACAGGTTTGGTAGGTTTCCCTAGGTGCCGGCTGAGCTAGAGGCCAAAATCTACAGGTAGGCACTTTGCAAAAAACAGCTCTGTTTTCTGTGATGTGTCCACGTTGTGTTTTGGGGCATTTCCTGTCGCGGGCGCTAGGCCTACCCACACAAGTGAGGTATCATTTTTATCGGGAGACTTGGGGGGACGCTGGGTGGAAGGAAATTTGAGGCTCCTCTCAGATTCCAGAACTTTCTGTCATCGAAATGTGAGGAAAACTTGTTTTTTTAGCCACTTTTTGAGGTTTGCAAAGGATTCTGGGTAACAGAACCTGGTCAGAGCCCCGCGAGTCACCCCATCTTGGATTCCCCTAGGTCTCTAGCTTTCAAAAATGTACAGGTTTGGTAGGTTTCCCTAGGTGCCGGCTGAGCTAGAGGCCAAAATCTACAGGTAGGCACTTTGCAAAAAAAGGCTCTGTTTTCTGTGATGTGTCCACGTTGTGTTTTGGGGCATTTCCTGTCGCGGGCGCTAGGCCTACCCACACAAGTGAGGTATCATTTTTATCGGGAGACTTGGGGGGACGCTGGGTGGAAGGAAATTTGAGGCTCCTCTCAGATTCCAGAACTTTCTGTCATCGAAATGTGAGGAAAACTTGTTTTTTTAGCCACTTTTTGAGGTTTGCAAAGGATTCTGGGTAACAGAACCTGGTCAGAGCCCCGCGAGTCACCCCATCTTGGATTCCCCTAGGTCTCTAGTTTTCAAAAATGTACAGGTTTGGTAGGTTTCCCTAGGTGCCGGCTGAGCTAGAGGCCAAAATCTACAGGTAGGCACTTTGCAAAAAACAGCTCTGTTTTCTGTGATGTGTCCACGTTGTGTTTTGGGGCATTTCCTGTCGCGGGCGCTAGGCCTACCCACACAAGTGAGGTATCATTTTTATCGGGAGACTTGGGGGGACGCTGGGTGGAAGGAAATTTGAGGCTCCTCTCAGATTCCAGAACTTTCTGTCACCGAAATGTTAGGAAAACTTGTTTTTTTAGCCACTTTTTGAGGTTTGCAAAGGATTCTGGGTAACAGAACCTGGTCAGAGCCCCGCGAGTCACCCCATCTTGGATTCCCCTAGGTCTCTAGTTTTCAAAAATGTACAGGTTTGGTAGGTTTCCCTAGGTGCCGGCTGAGCTAGAGGCCAAAATCTACATGTAGGCACTTTGCAAAAAACAGCTCTGTTTTCTGTGATGTGTCCACGTTGTGTTTTGGGGCATTTCCTGTTGCGGGCCCTAGGCCTACCCACACAAGTGAGGTATCATTTTTATCGGGAGACTTGGGGGGACGCTGGGTGGAAGGAAATTTGAGGCTCCTCTCAGATTCCAGAACTTTCTGTCACCGAAATGTGAGGAAAACTTGTTTTTTTAGCCACTTTTTGAGGTTTGCAAAAGATTCTGGGTAACAGAACCTGGTCAGAGCCCCGCGAGTCACCCCATCTTGGATTCCCCTAGGTCTCTAGTTTTCAAAAATGTACAGGTTTGGTAGGTTTCCCTAGGTGCCGGCTGAGCTAGAGGCCAAAATCTACAGGTAGGCACTTTGCAAAAAACAGCTCTGTTTTCTGTGATGTGTCCACGTTGTGTTTTGGGGCATTTCCTGTCGCGGGCGCTAGGCCTACCCACACAAGTGAGGTATCATTTTTATCGGGAGACTTGGGGGACGCTGGGTGGAAGGAAATTTGAGGCTCCTCTCAGATTCCAGAACTTTCTGTCATCGAAATGTGAGGAAAACTTGTTTTTTTAGCCACTTTTTGAGGTTTGCAAAGGATTCTGGGTAACAGAACCTGGTCAGAGCCCCGCGAGTCACCCCATCTTGGATTCCCCTAGGTCTCTAGTTTTCAAAAATGTACAAGTTTGGTAGGTTTCCCTAGGTGCCGGCTGAGCTAGAGGCCAAAATCTACAGGTAGGCACTTTGCAAAAAACAGCTCTGTTTTCTGTGATGTGTCCACGTTGTGTTTTGGGGCATTTCCTGTCGCGGGCGCTAGGCCTACCCACACAAGTGAGGTATCATTTTTATCGGGAGACTTGGGGGGACGCTGGGTGGAAGGACATTTGAGGCTCCTCTCAGATTCCAGAACTTTCTGTCATCGAAATGTGAGGAAAACTTGTTTTTTTAGCCACTTTTTGAGGTTTGCAAAGGATTCTGGGTAACAGAACCTGGTCAGAGCCCCGCGAGTCACCCCATCTTGGATTCCCCTAGGTCTCTAGTTTTCAAAAATGTACAGGTTTGGTAGGTTTCCCTAGGTGCCGGCTGAGCTAGAGGCCAAAATCTACAGGTAGGCACTTTGCAAAAAACAGCTCTGTTTTCTGTGATGTGTCCACGTTGTGTTTTGGGGCATTTCCTGTCGCGGGCGCTAGGCCTACCCACACAAGTGAGGTATCATTTTTATCGGGAGACTTGGGGGGACGCTGGGTGGAAGGAAATTTGAGGCTCCTCTCAGATTCCAGAACTTTCTGTCACCGAAATGTTAGGAAAACTTGTTTTTTTAGCCACTTTTTGAGGTTTGCAAAGGATTCTGGGTAACAGAACCTGGTCAGAGCCCCGCGAGTCACCCCATCTTGGATTCCCCTAGGTCTCTAGTTTTCAAAAATGTACAGGTTTGGTAGGTTTCCCTAGGTGCCGGCTGAGCTAGAGGCCAAAATCTACAGGTAGGCACTTTGCAAAAAACAGCTCTGTTTTCTGTGATGTGTCCACGTTGTGTTTTGGGGCATTTCCTGTTGCGGGCGCTAGGCCTACCCACACAAGTGAGGTATCATTTTTATCGGGAGACTTGGGGGGACGCTGGGTGGAAGGAAATTTGAGGCTCCTCTCAGATTCCAGAACTTTCTGTCACCGAAATGTGAGGAAAACTTGTTTTTTTAGCCACTTTTTGAGGTTTGCAAAGGATTCTGGGTAACAGAACCTGGTCAGAGCCCCGCGAGTCACCCCATCTTGGATTCCCCTAGGTGTCTAGTTTTCAAAAATGTACAGGTTTGGTAGGTTTCCCTAGGTGCTGGCTGAGCTAGAGGCCAAAATCTACAGGTAGGCACTTTGCAAAAAACAGCTCTGTTTTCTGTGATGTGTCCACGTTGTGTTTTGGGGCATTTCCTGTCGCGGGCGCTAGGCCTACCCACACAAGTGAGGTATCATTTTTATCGGAAGACTTGGGGGGACGCTGGGTGGAAGGAAATTTGAGGCTCCTCTCTGATTCCAGAACTTTCTGTCACCGAAATGTGAGGAAAACTTGTTTTTTTAGCCACTTTTTGAGGTTTGCAAAGGATTCTGGGTAACAGAACCTGGTCAGAGCCCCGCGAGTCACCCCATCTTGGATTCCCCTAGGTCTCTAGTTTTCAAAAATGTACAGGTTTGGTAGGTTTCCCTATGTGCCGGCTGAGCTAGAGGCCATAATCTACAGGTAGGCACTTTGCAAAAAACAGTTCTGTTTTCTGTGATGTGTCCACGTTGTGTTTTGGGGCATTTCCTGTCGCGGGCGCTAGGCCTACCCACACAAGTGAGGTATCATTTTTATCGGGAGACTTGGGGGGACGCTGGGTGGAAGGAAATATGAGGCTCCTCTCAGATTCCAGAACTTTCTGTCACCGAAATGTGAGGAAAACTTGTTTTTTTAGCCACTTTTTGAGGTTTGCAAAGGATTCTGGGTAACAGAACCTGGTCAGAGCCCCGCGAGTCACCCCATCTTGGATTCCCCTAGGTCTCTAGTTTTCAAAAATGTACAGGTTTGGTAGGTTTCCCTAGGTGCCGGCTGAGCTAGAGGCCAAAATCTACATGTAGGCACTTTGCAAAAAACAGCTCTGTTTTCTGTGATGTGTCCACGTTGTGTTTTGGGGCATTTCCTGTCGCGGGCGCTAGGCCTACCCACACAAGTGAGGTATCATTTTTATCGGGAGACTTGGGGGGACGCTGGGTGGAAGGAAATTTGAGGCTCCTCTCAGATTCCAGAACTTTCTGTCATCGAAATGTGAGGAAAACTTGTTTTTTAGCCACATTTTGAGGTTTGCAAAGGATTCTGGGTAACAGAACCTGGTCAGAGCCCCGCGAGTCACCCCATCTTGGATTCCCCTAGGTCTCTAGTTTTCAAAAATGTACAGGTTTGGTAGGTTTCCCTATGTGCCGGCTGAGCTAGAGGCCATAATCTACAGGTAGGCACTTTGCAAAAAACAGCTCTGTATTTTGTCAAAAAATGGGATGTGTCCACGTTGTGTTTTGGGGCATTTCCTGTCGCGGGCGCTAGGCCTACCCACACAAGTGAGGTATAATTTTTATCGGGAGACTTGGGGGAACATAGAATAGCAAAACAAGTGTTATTGCCCCTTATCTTTCTCTACATTTTTTCCTTCCAAATATAAGAGAGTGTGTAAAAAACACGTCTATTTGAGAAATGCCCTGCAATTCACATGCTAGTATGGGCACCTCGGAATTCAGAGATGTGCAAATAACCACTGCTCCTCAAAACCTTATCTTGATCCCATTTTGGAAATGCAAAGGTTTTCTTGATACCTCTTTTTCACTCTTGATATTTCAGCAAATGAATTGCTGTATACCCAGTATAGAATGAAAACCAACTGCAGGGTGCACCTCATTTATTGGCTCTGGGTACCTAGGGTTCTTGATGAACCTATAAGCCCTTTATATCCCCGCAACCAGAAGAGTCCAGCAGACAAAACGGTATATTGCTTTCAGAAATCTGACATCGCAGGAAAAAGTTACAGAGTAAAACATAAAGAAAAATGGCTGTTGTTTTCAGCTCAATTTCAATATTTTTTTATTTCAGCTGTTATTTTCAGTAGGAAAACCTTGTAGGATCTACACAAATGACCCCTTGCTGAATTCAGAATTTTGTCTAGTTTTCAGAAATGTTTAGCTTTCCGGGATCCAGCATTGGTTTCACACCCATTCCTGTCACTAACTGGAAGGAGGTTGAAAGCACCAAAAATAGTAAAAATGGGGTATGTCCCAGTAAAATGCCAAATTTGTGTTGGAAAATGTGGTTTTCCGATTCAAGTCTGCCCGTTCCTGAAAGGTGGGAAGATAGTGATTTCAGCACCAGAAACCCTTTGTTGATGGCATTTTCAGGGAAAAAACCACAAGCCTTCTTCGGCTGCCCTTTTTTCCCATTTTTTTGGAAAAAACGAAATTTTCACTGTATTTTGGCTATTTTCTTGGTCTCCTCCAGGGGAAACCACAAACTCTGGGTACCATTAGAATCCCATGGATGTTGGAAAAAAAGGACGCAAATTTGGCGTGGTTAGCTTATGTGGACAAAAAGTTATGAAGCCCTAAGCGCGAACTACCCCAAATAGCCAAAAAAGGGCTCAGCACTGGGGGGGAAAAGGCCCAGCAGCTAAGAGGTTAACAGGTCTTTCTGGCTTGCTGTATCTACCAGAGAGTTTCCTCATTATGTTCAAGTTTCCATGGCATGCTGCTTACTGGGCTGTATGGCAAGACCATTGATGGATCTTTGCTTGTCTGCTTTTAAGCTTCTCTTTGTTTCCTTTTTGGTTTCAGTGTACTGTGCTTTAGCTGTTTCTGCTCTTGTTTGGCTGGTGTTGACAACGGCTTTCTTTTCCTTTCTCTCTTGGATTTTGCAGAGAGTCTTGGTGGAGATCCGTTCTTTATGCTGCTGTTTCTTAGGACCCAATACCTCCTGGCAGGTTCGTGTGACTTTTTCTTTGATCATCTCCCACTGACTTGCTACTTGCTCTCTGTCATTTTCTAGTTCTTGTAGGACTTGAAACCTATTGCTGAGGGTGAGTGAATATTCACTCCATTTCTATTCATCTTTGAGAATGGTTGCGTTATATCCCTGGTGTCGGTTTGCCAATTCCATTCATGCTTTTTTCAGCCTGGCCATGACAAGGTGATGGTCTGACGCCATGGACGCTCCTCTCATCTCTCTCATATTCTGCAAGGACCTCCAGAATATCGTGGCAATGCAGATATGGTCAATCTAATTCTATGTTGAATGGTTTGGTGACCACCATGTTGCCTTGTGTATTCTTTTGTGTTGGAATACACTGCTGCTTATCACCAGACTGTTCAGGGCACAGAGATATGTATGCCTTTCAGCATTCTCATTCATATTGCTAATGGTTGCCCATGACTTCTTCATACAGGGGGTTGTCCAATCTTGGCATTGAGGTCCCCATCAGTATGGTGCTGTCTCTTACGGGGCATTTCTCCAGGATGGACTGAAGTCTGTTATAAAACTGTTCTTTTTCCTTTTCATTTGTAGGTGCATAGCACTGGATAACATTCATACTGATCCTCTTTTTATTTATGTGGAAGGTTGCTGTGATGAATCTGGGACAGTGGGCTTCCTATCTAATCAGAGCTCAGTTGGCTGCTGGCAATAGCATCAGTACTACTTTTAGCTGGTGAATGTAAACGCTTCCAAGACCCAAACAACCATGCAGTCTCTTCTTGGCAATCCAAAGACAGTGTTTATTTACTGTCACAACAGGGAGAAAAACACTGAAGACTATACCTCAGCCCTGCACACTCTGCCTCTACAGTTTTACTCAAATGCGTGTTCACTTGCAGGCCTTTTTATACAACTTACACAATACCTTATTACAAATAGTAAATAATAGTTAACTTGCAAGTAATAGATTTAAAATGGAAGAACACTTGAAAACATGGGACCCCATAACCCTGAATTCCTGAGCTAATACAATGCACGTTCTTTACTATACATTTAACAATGCTTTCTGACAGGGTATTCTTTGACCCATGAATGTGTGCGTGCTTTATGGTAAATATTATTTATGTGAAATGTGTGCTGATGGCATTGTGTGTCTCAGACCTCGTGTGCTCAGAATTTGGTCTCTTCCCCGCACCCATTGTTTAATCATGCGCGTGTGTGCTCTGAGCTAATTCAATTATGTGCCCACTGCCTTATCTGGCTGCAGTCGGTTTGTAGGCACGGAGAGTGTGCTGAGGGACTCGTTTGCAGATGTTGTTAAGGCTGCTTAGCGTAAGTTAGACATGAGTTTGTCTTTAACTGAAAATCCTTTCATGTCTCATATTCCATTATATCCTAAAATGAACCTTTTACCTTGCTCGTGTTGTGGTTGGGGCTAAACTGGTTTCTAACAATGAACAACTGTGTGGTTTCTGCTTGGGCTCGATGCTGCATGATTTTTTCATGTTTCATGTCAACTACAGTGCGTTTATATTTTACATTTCCTACAACATTCCCCGCTCTAGTTGATATTTCAACTACTTCATCTAGATCTTGTTCTGCCTTGGGTACCAGGTGATACATGTTGCCAGCAGAATCCACTACGTGTGTTGGTGTCCTAATTGAAAACATCCCTCCCGCCTTAGTACCTATTCTCCTAACACATGCTAAAATTGCTTGTATTATACAGTATACTGGTAGCAAAATCACAGTCATTGGTAACAGAGCCCCAACAGTACCAACATCCAGGATGGTAGTAACACAAACCAACCACTGAGCCACCTATCTGGGTCACCTCCTTCAGCTACCATCTTAGTTTGTAAACTGTGCAGTGTCTGCATTGCCTTTGACAAAGTTCCATTTTCTGCATCATTCGCTGGGATAAAAGTGCAGCATGCAGTGCCTATCTTCTTGCAAACCCCTGCCTGCATGGCTGTCATAGGGTCCAGTCTTTAACAGTGTTGCAGCACCATTATCCTTAGGGCACACAGGTTTTTCTTTATTGCATTGAATCCATCATTGGTGGTGTTATTGACCTTAAGGAGCTCCCACCTTGTGATCTAGAGCCAACAAGCTGTTGCTTTGCTTTGACAAATGTCAAGTTGCTCCCAAAAAAAAGTTCAGCATCATTGAACAGTGGATACCCTTGAGGAACTTCATTCCAGGTGCTTCTGCCATAGTACTCTGCAGTTCTCTTCCTTTGGTTGTGATATAGTGATGTTATTGAACGGCTTATAGGGTGTTTATGCAAGGCGGAAATGTTTATTCCATGTATTGCCAAAACCGGAGCGTACAAAGTTTCTATGGAACAAATCGTACTCCATTTAGATGGTAACTGTGCATACAGCAGTTCTTCACACTGCCAGAAGAAATACACTTCAGAACCTTCAACGATGGTAGTGACAGTATCACATCACCTCATACCTGGACACTCTCTGAGTAGTCAAAGTGGTCTTGGCTTTCTAAATGATAGCAAACACAGCATGTTCTGCATAAAGCATCAAGGGTGACCCCATAACTATGGGCGTGCTCTTCTTTACTTCAAAAGCTGCAGTGGCTAGAGCTTGATCACAGGGATTGTGTCCTTTCATGACTGAGTCCAGCAGTCCACTGAAGTATGCAATCGGTTTGTGCCCTAGTGGCTACTTCTGTGTGAGGGCAGCTGTCATCGCTGGTAGTTGCAGTGACAGAATAGATAAAACTCACTGGAGTTCCAAAGACTGGAGCATTTGTTATTTCATTTTTCATTTTTTTGAAAAGCTTCCTTCATCTCTGTGTCCATGTTATCTTGTCTTCCCTATCCCTTGCCTGTTTGATAGCAGCTAACAATGGGGCTATTAGCTTGCTATACTTGAATACCCACTGTCTCACATAGTTACAGAGGCTGAGAAACTTCTGCATTCCTCTCACAGTTTCTGGCTCTGTCATTTGCCGAATGGATGCTGCCCTTTCAGGTGTTACACACCTAACAGCTGCTGACAGTAATTGTCCTAAATATTGGACTTCTTCCTGGCAGTACTGAATTTTCTCTTTCTCCACTTTGTATCCTCTCTGGGCAATATAGGGCATGATTATGACCTTGCAGGATGGGATACTCCGTCACAAACGTGACAGATATCCCGTCCACCATATTACAAGTTCCATTATATGCTATGGAACTGGTAAAATGGCGGGCGTGATATCCGTCATGTTTGTGACGGAGTATCCCATCCACCAAGGTCGTAATCAGGCCCATAGTACCTCTTCTGCACTGCTGTTCAGCAGGACTAGTGATCAATATGTCATTGACATATTGCAACAGTCACATTAAAAATTTGACAGATCATTCTTTATTGTTCCGTTGAACACACTGGGGGGCTCACAGTACCCTTGGGGCAAAAAAGAGTAGAAATACTAAGTCCTGCGATATGAGAACTGTTAGATCTGGCATCCTTGGTGTAGCCTCCCCTGTCTTTTTGCCTCTGCTTCCTGTGTTTTGACTGTGTGCTGGACACTTTGTGTCTCTAACACAGTTCTGAGTGGCATAACTTCCTGAAAAAACATAACTCATTTCTGGGGGTCCTCATCAAACAGTTTGTCATACAGTATCTCCCTAACCATCTTTCCTGGCTCAAGAAAGATGACACATGCCCACAAAACATCATTGTGGCCGCTGGCTATTAGTGCGCCAAATGTTGATGTTAATCCCAAAGCCTCTATCTGTAATATCACCTTTGCTTCTGATAGCCCAGAGTTCCGTTCTTGTTTTCTGAAGAGGGTAATTGAATCTCCCTTCCTAGTAATTCTGGCGTCTCTGCTATGATGGTGAATACTGCTGCAGGAAATGCCTCCACATCAGTGACGCATGCTCTAATTTGGTCTCTGCAGGAGGAATCTATTATTAGCGCCATGATTCTGGAAGGTGGAATGCCAGGTGTGGAACACATCATGCCACTGTCTGGCTCAAAATGAATGGTTATGTTCAATTTGGCCATTAGATCTCTTCCTAACAAATTTGCTGGGTCAACTGGTGAGAACAAATAACAGCTGTCAATCTATCTTCCTCCTACTTCCATCTTCACTAGCTTGGTAAAGGGAACCCTTATAATTTCCCTAGAGAATCCCTGCGTGTCCATCGAACTGTTAGAAATCGAAAGGCCTCCCACTCAAATACATGATTTTGTTGTTCCTGTATCTATGAGGAATGCATATCTCTTGTCATTGATATACACCATCTCAGTGAGTTCCTCATATGGCCTGTGCTTTACTGACAAGACTGGAAACATAGAAATACTCTGTGGGTACCCACATTTTGTGTACGCTCCCACAGGGTTCACTTGGAAAGGGTTTTCCCCCCTGACAACTACTCCTCCTTGTCCACTTTGAAGTGGGATATCTGAGAAGGGTGCTTGGTAGCTCTACTGAGGTGGTCCCTGCTGCAATTGGGACATTCCTGGCAGAGGGTGTCTGGGGTACATATGTAATTTGTGGGCTTTGCTGTGGCTGTGCTGTTATATTTCCTGATTGTCCATAAATTCCCATTCTTCAATTTTGTTAATCCCACCTCTTCATGTTGTAGTCTCTAATAAGATGCCCAAACCTCGGACATTAATAAGATGCCTGATCCCTTTTTGAAGGACCCATCATACATCTTCCTACTCCTCCTCTGTTGCTTCCGTGTGTCCTTACATCATTCTGCTGCTGTGGGTATTGTCAATGGGTGGCCCCTGCCACTACAGCACCTTCCATTGTTCTCTTCTTTGCAAATTTGTGCTGCACCATTTTGGCGTCTGTGCTGCTTTCTCTGCCACTTCCTGTTTATTTTTCTCTTTGTCTTGCTTTTTCTTGGAAAAATGTATTATGTGTGCTTGAATTTCAGTCCAGCAATGTACTTTCAGTGCCACTATGTTGTCTAGGCTGTCCTCCATGTCAGAAGTCATCCCTTTCTTGATTATAGTAGAGAACAGTACAGCATTACCTCCTGTCACTTCCCAACCCTGACCTACTTCCTGGGTCCATTGTTCTTTCATCTTATTGATGTATTGCATGGGATCCTCATTTGGTTGCATAGACATGAGGGATCCAATATCTGGTCTGTCGGGGTACATTTTCCTCAGCTGCTCCCACACTACTGATCTAATCGGATTGAATGGAGACTCATCACATCTGGTATAAGTGAGGGTCACATTTCTAACTCCAGGCTTTTGAAATACTGTCTGTTTCATCTCATATGAGGGAACTAAGCAGGCTTTTTATATCCTCTACTGCCAGGGTGATACCTGCAGTTTGTTTCTCAAATGCCCTAATCCATTTTCCTGCTCCCCCTGTAAGCAGCGGCCACTATTTTCTGAGGTTTCCCTTAGCATTTGTGGCCAAAGAGCATAAAGTGGTGCCCCAGGTGCTTACATATCCAGGGGCAACTGTTGTAAAGGTGTAGTGGCACACTGAGGATAGTGCTGTCTGGCGTACTTCTGCCATATATGCAGACATTTCCTCATGTAAGGGTAGTCCCAATCAGGGTCACCCTCACCATTCAGGATATAGTCTTCAGCATTTGCCATGTCATGTGGGTCAAAAGACCCGTTTTTTGGCCAAGGACTCATCTGTGGAGCTAACCGCTTGGTCCAGTATACTAAGTCATCTAAAAACGGTATGATGAAATTTTAGCTACCTTCTCCTTCAGCGACGGTCTCACTGGGAGTGAGGCTTATGCTGGAAGAGTTTGCCTGGGCACTCATTTGCTGTGCTGGTCTATTTTGGAGTGTCCCCCATCCCCTAACCTCGTAGGATCCTATTCTTGGGTCTGGCTGGCCATTGGTGCTCTGAAATTGTAACCGACAAAGCTCTGTGGCTCGGGCCTCCCTACTTGTAGGGCGCAAGTCTCACTCTCTTTCCCTTGTATTAGTTGGTTCAAACAGTCTCCATTAGTCCCTTGTGCAGTCTAAATCAATGAGTGGTCCCTCTTGGATGCCATACATAGAGTGACTTACTTCTCAAGTTTGAAGAAATTCCCCCATGCTCTCCACATGCTAGTGTTTGGTTATTATCCTGTCTGGTAACTTCCCAAAACCTCTTTGAGTTTGTCCTATACAGTCATCATCGTGCCCTTCTCTCCTTACTTCACTTGTCTCTCTCCTACTCTGACTTTGTGATAGTCAGTCCTGCACCCTCTCTGGTGAGACTACTGCTCTCCCTTCTTCTTCTGCCAAGGCCCTTCAGTCCTCCTATGTTCCTGTTCCCTTCCTTGAGATACTGGCTGTTGTGTCATATCTACAGTCAAATGCAGATAGTCACTCCACCCTGCATGTCCCTTTCCTGTGGGGTGGACACCTGTCCTCTAATTACTCTAACTGCAGTATCAGTTCCTGATTAAATATGTGATTGGTCATCACTATCTCCTGAACTCTCTTCTTCGCTCTTATTCTGCTGGGGAACGGCATGATCTAGATGCAATACAAGCTACCTTAAAATTGGGGGTACCCTATCCTAGTTTGCTGTCTAGGAGTGCTGGCCAATCTTGGCTTTGGTGTGTGTGGGGTTACCTTGGGGGTAGCTGTCAGGGAGTGTGAAGGGGTCCCAATCTCAGGGTTCTTGAACCCAACTGCGGCTTTTTGCAGCAGCACTAGTGGGTAGATGCTGGGCACTGTGGGTGCGGCGCTCATAGGGTTATAGTACTGTCTCCGTGTGAGGAGTCTTTTGAATATTCACAAAATACTTTGCATAAATCTATGGTTGCTTCTCTTTTCTTTAATTTGGGTCCTGTATATTTACTTCGGAGGTACATGACAACATGCTCAATTACTTAACATTGAACGTTCTGTTTTTTTGGCCAAGGATACATATTATTTTGGGTGGCTTTAAACCACTCCAGACCATTCTTTTGGAATTTATTTTTGTCACTGGGAAATACCTTCTCCATAAGCTCTAAGGGGAATTCAATGACTAGACATATCGTAATACTTCAATTTTTATCTTTTCTGTTACCAGATTAAATAATTTTAAAGTAGACTTACACAGATTTTATAGTGGGAGTAACATTGTCTACTCCTTCTATTTATTGGTTCATCAGTTCTACGGACACATTGTAATATAAAAGTTTTGTTGCATTCAATGTTTACTCAAAACAACAGTTTGCACATTATACAGATTTGCACAACATCATCACACTACGGCCACACTCATTCAAAAGCATGCGCTCACCTTCAGTCACACCACACAAAACAAAATTCTACTCTAGGGCAATAATCACAACTCTAAACTGCTTCACGGTAAATGCAACTAGCAACCGATGACTTATTTCCTCTACACCCCCAGGAGATTCACTTCAGACCATACATTTTAGAAACCACAGAAAGACTGTCAGACATTAGGTCCAGGATGGGAACTTTGAGTACTCAGCTGTTAACTGGGGGTAAAGGTTAGCAACACCAGCATTTCAGCTGTCCCTCAGTGTCAAATGGAGCACATCTTGGCACCTTTCAATTTCAAAGCCACTTCCAACCCGTTATTGGGAATCACAGGTTAACTAGTTATGTAGGCACCTTGTTGATTGTGCAACACATGTACACAATCCTCCAATAACAAAAAAAAAGAGTTGCATGCACTACCTCTTCTGTTTCTTATCTTTCACATACATAAAAATACAACATAAAATTCTATTCTATCTTATTTCAACATCTGCATTTAACATTTAACATTGCCAAGAAGAATGCACCTATTCACAACTCAGGGTTGTAGGAATGTCCTACAGGGTCGCAATCCGCTTTGTCCTTACCCTAAAGAGATGACTGTCCCTGGATCCTTCCCAACCCCTGGTGCACAGGCAGAATTTCAGTTCTTAACCTCAGCTTCTGCTTACCTCATCAAGGGCCAGATGTATGAAAGTGTTTTGCGATCGCAAACAGCCCAACGGGCTATTTGCGATTGCAAAAATGAATTTTGGTATGTAACAAGTCCAATTTGCGATTCTGTAACTTGTTACCCAGTAGCAAATTGGATTTGCGACTACATACCGATTTGGTATTAGGAAGGGGGGTGTCAAGGGTGCCTCTTCCTAATACTGAATCACAGAGGTATGGATGATTGTTTTGTGAACGTGAATGTGGTCGCAAAATAATCGCAGTTACAACCAATTTCAAATTGGTGGTAATCCATTCGGAAAGAGGAAGGGGGTCTCTTTTGTGAATGCATGCAAAAATGTTTTTTAAGAGCAATCTTAAAAAATGAAAAGAAAAGTTTTCATTTTTCATTTTTAAACGCATCCCGTTTTCCTTTAAAGAAAACGGGCTGCATTTAAAAAAAAAAAAAGATTGCTTTATTGAAAAGCAATCACAGACATGGTAGTCTGCTGAGCCCAGCAGGCCACCATCCCTGTGATTGTAGCCATTCGCAATGGCTTGCAAATTGCGGCCTACCTCACGAATATTAATGAGGTAGGTCCATTTGCAAGCCCTTGCGAATCGCAGTATGAAACTCCTGGAGTTTCATACATACCAATAGCGATTACTTAATTGTGATTTGCAAAAAATCGCAATTAGGTAATCGACATAGGATAAAATGATACATCTGGCCCCAAGAGTGTGTTCACTGGTTTCTTTGCAGCGGAGGGTAGACGGTCTTCCGGTGCTAGCCATTAGGTGGGGGGTGCAAAGGAACCTCCTGAGGTAGCTCTCCAACTGTTGCGGGGTGAACGTAAATGCTCCCAAGACCCAAACAACCACGCAGACTCTTCTTGACAATCCAACTACAGTATTTATTAATTGTCACAACGGGGAGAAAAACACTGTGGACTGCACCTCAGCCCTACACACCCTCCCTCTACAGTTTTTCTGAAATGCCTGTTCACAGACACACCTTTTTATACAATTTAACACAATACTTCATTACACATAGTAAATATGAGTTAATTTGCAAGTTATAGATTTTAAATGGAAAAACACTCAAAAACATGTGAATTCCTGAGCTAATTCACTGCACGTTCTTTATTATACATTCGACAATGCTTTATGACAGAATATTCTTTGACCCATGAATGTGTGCATGCTTCATGGTAAATGTAATTAACGTGAAGTGTGTGCTGGTGGCACTTTGTGTCTCAGACCTCGTGTGCTCCGAATTTGATCTCTTCCCTGCACCCATTGTTTATTCGTGCACATGTGTGCTCTGGGCTAGTTCATTTATTTATCCATTGTCTTATCAGGCTGCAATCTGTTTCTAGGTATGGAGAGTGTGCTGGGACACTTGTGTGCAGATGTTGTAAATGCTTAGGGTCAGTTAGACATGAGTTGGCCTTTAACTGAAAACCCTTTTATGTCTTGTATTCCTTTATATACTAAAATGAACCTTTAATCTTGCTCGTGTCAGTATGGGGGTTAGGCCTTAACTGGTTTCTAACTATGAACGATTGTGTGGTTCCTGCTTGGGCTCGATGCTGTGCGATATTTTCACATTTAATGTTTACTACAGTGCATTTATATTTTACATTTCCTACAACATACTACCCTAATGTCTGGGGCGTTATCTTTCTCATGTCCAGAATACATCAACATTCCTCTTGGAGCCAGTATTTTCTGTCGGTACTGTGTCCATCTGGTCTTGTTAATGCCAAGCATGTCAAGATTGTTGATTTTCTTCTCCACTGCCATTTGGCCTATTTCATGCATGTTCCTCACATTCAATGTCCAGATGGTGATGGCTGTGGTCAAAAGAAGGGGGCTTGCCTTTGAGGCTTCCCCGGGTATCTAGCTTTCACCACAAGGCATAATGGATCTCTGTGAAGGAGATTCATTTCTCTCCGAGGCTAGGATGTCTTTTGGCTGACATTTCTATAGTAAGGAGTTTTGTACATGGTGGAATAGCTATTCCCATGTATAACCCTCTCCTTTTGCAGCTGGGCTTGGGACCCCACAGCTTCTGAAAACAGTGAAAAGTCCTACTATCCAATGTTTTCACATGTCTCTCAAGAAAACAAGTATCCTCTAATGTTTGGTGTGGCTATTGAACGCAACAGGAATAGACAAAAACCTTGGCCATATGAAGACCACATAAACCTTACATTGACTTCACACGATCACAATTTTGGCCTGTTCCTATTTATTACCATAGGCCCACCACACATGGCTCTTTTTATTGGTGAAATTGTGGAATCGCTAGGTTGTGGGATATTTACTGTTCCTCGCAAATTCCATAGCTTTCTGTCCGTAAAATGTGATTACATTCTATTTTTATTTTTAAACCAAAGTTTGGTATTTACAGAGCATTCTGGGTAAGTTAATGCGGTGACATCCTTGCAAGCCTCAACACCCTGGACTCCCTCAGAGTATGCTTTTCAGAAATGCCTGGAGGTGGTAGAATCTTCCAGGTGCCAAAAGACCCCAGGCCCAAATACAACAGCTTCCCATACCTGAGGAATCAACCTTTATCACAGCCTTCAATGCCATTCCTGTATTTGCCAATACATCTACCCCTAAATGTGATACACAGTTTTAATTAAGAGAAGTGGTACCCTATACCTGATACACAGTTTTAATTAGGAAGAGTGGTAGACCGTTTACTTTTAGCCATTGAACTTCTGTATTTCGTCTTTCTATTATAAATCAGCTTCCCTATAGTGCTTCTCTTGTGACAGGCTTCCCTCAAGCGCAAATGGTTGAAAGTTTTTCATTGAAAGCAGGGTAAATTTTGCGTTTCTGCTAGCGTCATTGTAATGTTTATCTCAGAGCCCGTTTGAGGGCTGCAAAGATAGCATGTGTGCTGTAATTTATGATAAAGTGCAGTCCAGTACCATCTTCTCAGACCACACAGCATTTTGCTAGTTCTCTACACAAAGACAAGCTTTACTGGCTCAATTCTTTTGAGTTGCATAGTCTGCTTTAAAATGAGTGAACAACAGTTTGCAATTCTACTGGTCCAGTAGCTTTCCTGAAGTATTTCATTTGAGAGCAGTTGTATTTGGGAGGCGCGGTGTGGACCCTTGGTACTACTGTTCAAGTTAATAAGGAAAATCTGGATGCATTCAATTAACCTGTATTTAATCAGTTGTGTTTTTATTAATGTGGATGCATGTGAATTGTGTGCTTTAAATATTGTCAAGAGCGCTTTGCACTCTGACCTTCCGCAAGATGTATTTCATGAGGTGCTACACAGTGTACCTATGCTGTCTCTTAGCGCTGCAAATAACAATAAGCAGTTCCGCTGGACGTATGGCTCTCCTGCAGTGCTTCTTTTGTAAACAACCGCATTTAGAATTCTGGATGATTCCTTGCCCCTCCCCTTCTAGTAAAGCAGGCTCTTATAGGCATATTGAAGTTACTCGTATTTATTGTTTCTATGTTAGTAATGTTTAGGGCACTGTAAACTGTCTGTTTTAATTATTGTCAAAAGTATTTGTAGTAGAGTTTTCGCTTGTGCAACAAATCACACCCAAAATGTTTTTAAGCATAGTAAATAATGTTGTAAGTGCTTATTTTATGTACTCAAATTACCGATCCGAGGAAGAATGGAAGGGAAAATCAGATCTTGAGGGATTCAAACTTGTGTACTGCTATTAGTGGAAAGGATTTACCTTATTCCGGGCCACTGGCATTAT
This sequence comes from Pleurodeles waltl, assembly GCF_031143425.1. NCBI lineage: Eukaryota > Metazoa > Chordata > Amphibia > Caudata > Salamandridae > Pleurodeles > Pleurodeles waltl. The sequence continues at coordinate 311,692,094 of NC_090442.1, forward strand.
GTAGCAGGGGAGGGCCAAATTATGCAGCCGAGTTTAGTAAATTATGTAGCAAGATAAAGCAAATTATGCGGCATAATGTGGCACATTTTGTAATAGTATTACTTACATTTTTACACTTGTTAACACTGTTTGGGGATTGGTTGCACCTTATTTGTAACAGTATAATATCCACATACAACAGTAAGTGACAGAAAGGCGACCAGTCGACTTTTGCAAAGGGCCTTCCACTGCGTGGCTACACATATCAGTACAGTTTTAGTAACTTTTTAACCATTTGAGGTAGTAATAAAAGTTGTTTTGTTAAAATCTGCAGAGTATGCAGCAGATGATGGATTATGTGGCATATGTATGACTATATATAAATCCATAGTCATGCAAAAAAAAAAAAAAACGCGGCTGCATAATGTCATAATTCCTGTGGAACTGACCTTATTGAGCCAAACCACTAGAAAGACCTATTTGCTTTGCCAATGCTTGTTTCCCATTTATATTCACTTTTTAATTTAAGCAATTAGTTCTTTGGAAAATACTTCAGCAAGTCACTCAATTTGCCATATGCTGGATTAGAAATTGTGTTTACTTTTAAAACTCTATACGTTTCTGATATCTCTGTGGGCCAATTTGCAAAAGGCATTTTTGGGCATAAACAAACATTTTCAGCTAAACATGTCTTCATTTATGACTTTCAAGAATCTGTAAAGGGCATTCTGCTCTCATATATGGGTTAACTACTGCATATTACGTCTCCACAACTGCAAAGAAGTGCAAAGGTTAACCTTGTATGTATGTGAATGGTCATGCATTCAGAAGTTTCAATCCACCCCTTACCCACCTCGGAATTGGTGAGAGTTTTGAGGGTTTACTCCACCAAAGAGCTGGAGTAACGCTCTTTACTGTAAGGGGAAGTGAACGGTTAACCTCAAAACTTAGAAGAGGATGAGAAGAAAGGTTTCTCTGTGGGAAACAACGTTTTTCCTGGATAAAATAAAATGTGCACATTCACATCAGTACCATTTCCCCAGTGTCTAAGCTTACAATATGTTGAATTATGCATAAGGGAAAAGGGACCTTAGGGAATATGTCACATGACATTCCCAGGTTTATGATTGGAAACCTGCACCTGGCATAGCTTCCTGACGTTCAACATGGATTATTTATGTAGTCTAAAAAGTAGAAACTATACACAAGATCATACAAGTAAGAGAAATTCCAAACAGCATCTAGTTCCTTGCTGAGATACAGGCGTACAGCTCCGTCTTCTCACAATACTTCTCTCTTCATTGGAAGCAATATGAGTGCAAGGAACTGTGTGTCAATGTTGCAGCAAAGAGCCAGACCCACACAACCACCCACCTCTCAAACAACAACAGAAGAAGTGAACCAGGAAGGAGGAAGGACTATAAACAATCCTAGTCCCTCCCCTTCCAATTCTTAGTTGCTGGTTCATTTCTTATGTTGGTGTTACAGGAGTGATGGTGATGGGCTGAATATGAGCACCAGGCTGCTTCATTTGGGAGCTTTACAGTTGCGAGAAGGGATTAGGCACTGGCATCTCGCCCCTAAACACCAACATCTTAAAAAGAAGAATAGCACCATGCAGGTGTGGGGTCAGCTGTAATTATATAATTGCTAAATATGTAACTAGGACATCATGGAGAAACCCTTTCATGATTGATATTGTTAATGGCAAATAGGATCATAGGACTGATAAATTTATCAATATAGTATCAGAGAAACACCTCTCTTAGTCTGATTGTAGTCTTATAATGCTTATTAACTAAAGAAAATTGTATCAGGCAGTCATAGAATCGACCAAGGAGGAGTTCCCCCTGCAACCAGCAAGACACAGTTATATAGTATTTTACACACACGCTTTCAATGTTAATCATATTGTTTTGGGACACAAAGGGAGTGCAGAGGGATGAGAGACTGAGATCCTAAGAAAGAAGGAAGATCACCTTTAGTTATTACAAGAACGCAACTTTTTTATGATGAATAAACTAAACAACAATTCGGGACACAGTCAGTGACACAGTGTTTGCGTAGTGTAAAAGGCCATTTATTTAGGACAGGATTGCCTATTATACATAACATTGTACATACTCAACTTCAAACTAACTTTTAAAAACCCATCCCTTTGAAACTTCTCCCCCGAGTCCTCCTTTTCACTCATTCCCTCAATTTGCCTCCGTTCACCCATCTTCCACTTCAATTTACCCACACATCCCCCTTTTCCTTTCATTCCCTGCATGCTTCGGGCAACCCCCACGCTATCATCCTTTATCTGCTTCTGCCTCCCTCCACACAGCACAAACCCATTAGGCATTTTGCTGCCCCATCAGCGAGCCCAATGTAACATTGCAAAACTTTACACCTTCTCCTTGAGCCACATCCTTTCCCACCAAAACCCCCAAAATTAAGCAAAACTCCATAATGTAATATGCACTGCCCAACTGGGATAGGTGAACACCATCAGTCCTGAATAGCCCCGCCTCCTCTTCTGTAATGTCCTTGTGTTTCAGCACCTTAATACCATGCGCCCAGCAGAAAACCCTCATTGGTCTATTGAGCTTCCTCCGAGCCCTCTCCATAGCCCCATGCTTCAGCACCCCTCTCCACTTCCTCCTAGGTACAAACTCATTCTATACTAAGCAGGTACCGTGCAGCTTCTGACAAAGCAACTCCAGATCCCGTTGCATATGTTGCAGTAGGGTGAGCCCCAAAGGTTTCACCAAGTCATTTTCCCCCAGGTGCAATAACAGAAGATCCGGACAAACCCAATTTGGCATCATCGATGTTAGAAAAGGAAGCAAGTTGCCCCACCTCATTCTGCTCTTCCCCCACCACAAGACTTCATGATGGCTACTCGGCAATCCCAATGAGCGTCCAGAGATCGGCCTCTCTGCATATTTAGCCCCCCAATGTATGTATGAACGAATGACCGACCATCCAAGTGACCATCTTCCCACTCCTGGGGCTGGCCACACAACCTACAAAAAGAAAATGTTTTAGTACAACATCCACGGATCCCCCCTGCCCTCACTATCCCAGCCATGGCACCATACTACTCCTCATACCTGCCCCACAAGTCAAGACCTCACATATCGCTCACAGCATGTAGACCTCCACCTACCAATTCACCGAATCTCAGCCCAGTCCCAATCTAGATGAGCTGCTGCTGTAGCCACCCCATTGTGAAAGAATGAGTCCCATAGCACTGGGCCTATCTCCCGATGCTTCTCGGCTCCGTCCACAAAACAGCCAACAACTGGAATGCTGTGAGCTTCTCGCCACTCCCATGGCTAAAAACGCCAGCCCCACGTGTTGCCCATTGTGACTGAAAACTGATCCACTTAACAACCGGACAAGCAGCTGTATCCCTACCTTTCTTCAACCACACCCACTTCCCCTTTCCCAACTGATCCGTCTTGGACTTTCTAAGCCATATGCCCAAGCGCCCGCTCTCAGGCATATTTCACCCACTTTCACACCTACAGACCTACCCACACCCAAAAGCTCAGACACCTGAAATGCCTCAAAAAACATCCACACCATGCACAGCCTAAACAATGCAAGTTCACGAGGGTCATTACATCAAACCGGCAGCACATGCAACAGTTCCAACAATAGATCAAATGTAATGGGTTCCCTTGCCGCCTTGCCCCTCCCCTCTCTAGCTCTACCCCACCCTTTCAACAATCTACCCAGAATATCATCCTTTGCTGGGTCGCAACTGAAAAACAATTTCCCATACAAAGACACGCTAGCCAACTTGCCCCCAGTCGTTGTGGGCGACAAACCTCTTTGTATCAGAAACAAAACAAAATGTAAATTTTGAGATTTCAGCATGGCATCACTCTGCACCCAAAAATCCCCATCCAAATATTCAAAACTCTGAAATTCCAACCATGCCAAACGATAACTCTTCCGAGTTGATTCCGCTAATGACATCTCCACAAGCCCAATGATCATCATGTCCCCGACTCCCAAATGTTTGCTGGGACCACTGTCTTGTGCCGCTCTGCTCCTGGTACCAAACTCCGAAACCATTGCCACTGTGAACGAGGCAGGGAATCTGTAATAGCATTGTTCACCCCAGGAATGTGCGCTGCTTTAAATATGACATTTAAAGATAAACATCTGAGCATAAAACATCTCAATAAACGCAACAACCTCAGGTCCCTAGCCCTCTGTCTGTTCACCAGGTCTACAATCGTCATGTTGTCCACGTGAAAAACTAAGGTTCTGTTGGCAAGTTCGGCTCTCCACACAGTCAAGGCCGCCGACAGGGGAAAGAATTCTAGAAAAGCAATACTCCTGCCTTGTGTTATCCAATGTGCATGCTACTGCTCCGTACACCACTGACCGTCCCAAAAAAGACCAAAACCAGAGGCCCCAACTGCACACGAGAAGATTTGCACCCGCCAGATTGTGTCCTCCTCCCGAAAAATCATGGAAACCCCATTGAACTGTGCTAAGAATGTCTCCCACACTCTGATGTCTTCTCGCAGACCCACCGACAAATGAATCCAACGGTGCGGGAGGGACGCACCCGAATAGCTAGTCCCAGGTACCTGCAAAATGTTCTACCCCCGATTACCTTACAGGAAAAATTGAGGAAACCCAGGAGCTGTTGTGCCGTGGGCAAATCGATCTTATGCAAGAAGCGTACCTGTCTAAAAAATTCCAGAATCTCTGTCTCCTTTCCAACCGGCTATTGTGCCCCTAACGCTTCCGTGTCTAATTCAATCCCCAAAAATGTCAAAATACAACTGGGGCCCTCAGTTTTTTCGGGAGCCAAAGGAACCCCCATCTCCCGTGCCAGTCGTTTAAAACTTGCCAAAGCCTTCTTACAGGACTGGGAGCCAGACTTACCCACAAAAAGGAAATTGTCCAAGTAATGTGTCACCTCTCGATGCCCACACACTTTCACAAAAACCCATTCGATGAAAGAACTAAAAGCCTCAAAAAGCACACAGGAGGAAATGGCACAGCCCATCGGGAGTACTCTGCCCCCAAGATCGCCCCATCTAGCTGCATACCCAGTAAAGAAAAATCCTCAGGGTGAATAGGCAGGATCCGAAAAGCTGCTTCGATGTCGCATTTTGCTAGCTCAGACCCCCTGTCGCACCCTCGAATGAGCCGCATGGGGTCGTCCACTGAAGCGAACACCACCGTTGTGCCTTCCTGCGCGATTAAGTTGTTCACCGACGCCCCCTCCGACCAGGACAAGTGATGGATGAGACAAAACTCACCCTTGGTTTTTTTGGGCACCACACCCAGAGGTGAAATCATCAATGTTTCCAGAGGCCATTTGAAGAATGGACCCACAATTCTGCCCTCTGCAACGTCTTTTGTCAGTTTATCCGCTACTATCATATGCGTTTCTTTGGCAGACCGCAAATTGTCTGCTCATCTCTTCTGTCGCGGCCCTTGATAACCTATCCGAAACCCTTCTTTGTAACCCCACTCCAATTTGCACACTATGGGGGTCATTCCAACCTCGGCGGTAAAAGGCACTTACCGCCGGTCAGAAGACCGCCATAACACCGCCGCGGCAAACCGCCACGGTCATTCTGACCCGCAACTGGCAAACCGCCAAAAACCCGACATCCACAAAAGTCCGCCACACTAAAGGTCAGCGAAAAACTGGTGATGACCAAACCTCCACTGTCACGCCAACAGATAAACGCCCCTGCCATTACGACCCACGAATCCACGCGGTGGTCTTTCAACCGCGGTATTCCATTGGCGGTACACACCGCTGCGGTCAAAATACAGACACCCTTACAAAACACAACCACATTGGACAATTTGAAACACACACACCTGATACACATACAAACAACACTCCCACACACCCAATTAACTATAAAACACACACCCACATCACCCACAAACCCCTTCGAAAACAAAAATTGACAGAAAGTCAGAGATAGACAGCACTGCTTATACAACACCATCACACAGAGGCAAACCACACCATCACCCACACAATATCCATGCACAAAACACCACACATCACCACACTCACCACACTCTACAACACATACACCACCCCACACCTCATCCACATCACCCTATGGCACACCAAAGACACCCCCGGTTCTCAGACGCCGAACTCCAGGTCATGTTGGATGAAATAGTTCGGGTAGAGCCCCAGCTCTTCGGGACACAGGTGCAGCACACCACCATTGCCAGGAAGATGGAGCTATGGCAAAGGATAGTCGACAGGGTCAACGCTGTGGGACAGCATCCACGAAATCGGGATGACATCAGGAAGCGCTGGAACGACCTACGGGGGAAGGTGCGTTCCATGGTATCAAGGCACAACATCGCGGTGCAGAAGACTGGTGGCGGACCCCCACCTACTCCCCCAGAATTTACAGCATGGGAGGAAGAAGTCTTGCACATCCTGCATCCTGAGGGCCTTGCAGGAGTATCTGGAGGAATGGACTCTGGTAAGTCAAATCTTAACTACTTCATCCCACCCCCACCCCACCTGCATGCCAGCACATATCCCCACCCTCACCCGCACCCCCATCACACCTACTCCCTGCAAATGGCTCACCATCACAACCCACCCATCCCAACACCAAGACCTGCATGGGTCCACAAAGCATGGACACCCATCACCAAAGCATGGACACTGCACATACACATCTCCCCCACAAGCCACCCTCACAAACGCCCACACACAGGAATGCCAGCCCTGGGGTACACGGGCACCCACCCATTGACCGATATGGCACACACTGAAGCAATAACCATACCTCTATACCCCTGCAGGACCCGAACGCCACCACACCGCCCAGGAGGGTCCAGAAATGTCCATCCCACCCCCAGAAGAGGCCACTAGTGATGACAGCAGCTCTGTCTCCCTGGACCCGGATGACCAGCCCGGACCATCGGGGACCTCGGGACAGTCGGTTCCCCTCACACAGCCACAGGCCACAGCAGACCCAACCCCCTCTGGGAACATCAGCACAGCTCCCACCCAGCGGGCCCATGCCTCTGTCTCCAGGACATGTCAATCAGCGGTGTGTCCACCACTACAGGGCACCCAGGTTAACCCACCACCCCAACAACAACAGGGACCTGGGGGCAGTGGTAGTGGGCACACGGTCCAGGGGACAGAGGCCCAGGGAAACAGGGGAACTGGGAGGGCTGCTGTGCGACAGGGGGGGGACAGGCCTAGGGAACCCACTCTCCACGAGGCCCTCTCCTCCATCATGGGAGCATACCACCACTCCCAGGAGACGATGGCGACGGTACTGGCCAGGTTCCAGGAGATCCAGGTCATGCAGGAGCAACAGTACATGGGGTTCAGGGAAGAACTTAGAAGCATCAGTTCCGCAATGGGCACCATCGTAGGGGCACTCAACCTGATTGTCACCACATTGCGGGACCATGTGGCACCACAAAGGGCCCCTGTCACTAGCATGGACCAAGAACAGGCAACCACCTCCGCCGGCGCTAGTGGACAGGAGGCCCCCACACAACAACAGGCCACCAGAACCCCACCTCCTGCAGAAGAAGAACCACCCCGCAAGCGGGGCCTGAGATCTCGTAAGAAGACAGAGTAGGATGTCAAGACCCCCGCCAGCAAAGGATACCCCCTGATGTCATCCCACTGTCCCACATTGTCACCCTGTCCAACCTTTAACTGCCCCTGCTCCACCTTCCACAGGCATATGGACACTGCACCTGTGAGACTGAAAAGCTGGACTCTGCCATGGACATTCCTCCACCATCACCCATCACCGATTTCCCACCATGTCCCTAAATTCAGCTTTTTAATAAAAACACCTATTGCACAAAAACAATCTGGAGTCTGCCTGTATTGTGAAGAAATGTATTGAACATAATGCTGCCAAAATGTCCAGTTACACAGTGATGAAAACATACCAATGTCATACAGCTGTAGTCCATGGGGAAACAAAGCAGAGGTCACGCAGTGGGGGCCACATCTCTGAAATTTGAAGGGAAAGTCACAACTCAGTTAACATACATTGGGGGAATAGGCCAGACAGTAGAGAGGCAGGAGACTGTAAGTAATTGTAAAATGCCGGTGTTGAATCTTACCTGTGTGTTATTGAAAATACTGTAGTATCACTCTGTCCCTGTTGTCTGTGTCGTCCCCGTCGTCTTCCTCCTCTTCACTCTCCACAGGTTCCACCGCTGCCACAACACCACCATCTGGACCATCCTCCTGCAGGAAAGGCACCTGGCGTCGCAAAGCCAGGTTGTGAAGCATACAGCAGGCCACGATGATATGACACACCTTCTTTGGTGAGTACATTAGGGATCCACCTGTCATATGCAGGCACCTAAACCTGGCCTTCAGGAGGCCGAAGGTCCGCTCAATCACCCTCCTAGTACGCCCATGGGCCTCATTGTACCGTTCCTCTGCCCTGGTCCTGGGATTCCTTACTGGGGTCAGTAGCCAGGACAGGTTGGGGTAACCAGAGTCACCAATTAGCCACACACGGTGTCTCTGAAGTAGTTCCATCACGTAAGGGATGCTGCTATTTCGCATGATGTACGCGTCATGCACTGACCCCGGGTACTTGGCATTTACATTGGAGATGTACTGGTCTGCCAAACAGACCACCTGGACATTCATCGAATGATAACTTTTTCTGTTCCTGTACACCTGTTCACTTCCTCTGGGGGGTACCAAAGCCACATGAGTCCCATCAATGGCACCAATGACGTTGGGAATATGTCCAAGGGTATAGAAATCACCCTTCACTGTAGCCAAATCCTCCACCTCAGGGAAAACAATGTAGCTCCGCATGTATTTCATCAGGGCAGACAACACTCTGGATAAAACCTTAGAAAACATAGGCTGAGACATCCCAGATGAAATGGTCACTGTTGTTTGGAATGATCCACTAGCCAAAAAATGGAGTACTGACAGAACCTGCACTAGAGGGGGAATCCCTGTGGGTTGGCGGATGGGTGACATCAGGTCTGGCTCCAGCTGGGCACACAGTTCCTGTATAGTGGCACGGTCAAGTCTGTAGGTGAGTATGACATGTCGTTCTTCCATTGTCGACAGGTCCACCAGCGGTCTGTACACGGGAACAGCCCTCCATCTCCTCACAAGTCCCTGTGGACGGTGCCTAGGAAGGACAACATGGAGCACAGAGTCAATCAACCCACAGGTACGTTCACACAGCTTGCACTGTACACGATTCTCTATGCATTGAATGGCATGTATGAGTGGCAATGCAAGGCCTAGGCCTGTGTGACGCAGTAGAAATTAAGCCATGTGGGCCTTTGAAATGGCGGCTGCCTGACCTGTGAAGTGTGACAATGTGATGTGAGCTCATTGCGCTGGCGTGGCACCCCGTGGCGGTAGGCGGTCGAAGACCGCGGTGCAAAGCCGCATTGGTTAACATTGAACCCTATGGGTTTCAGGAGCCAATGAGGATGTGCGCCGGCGGTCGCGGTACGCACCGCCGCGGTACGCACTGCCGCGGGCGTAACCGCCATTTTCTATCTGCTTTTTCACTCGAGACCTGATCATCCACAGGAGAGGACCTATATTGCAAGTGCTGCTGTGACCTCGGTCTGGAAGTGACAATGGCTGCTGCGACTGGGGAAAGGGCCCCTGCCTTCACTTCAGAAGAATTGGAGACACTCGTGGATGGGGTCCTCCCCCAGTATGCGCTACTCTACGGTCCTCCAGACCAACAGGTGAGTACACTGGGACCATGCTTAGTGGGCAATGCCTGGGTTGAGTGGGGTGAATGAACAATGGTGGTGAGGGGAGCGAATGAGGAATGCATCAAACAACAGATGAGAGCATGTGCCACATGGCAAGGTTGGGGAGGGAGGCCACTCACATCGACCATGCAGAAAAGTGATGATGTTTCTTTTTCCACCCTGTACATGTCACATAGGCCAGCGCCCATCAGAAGATCGACATTTGGCGTGCCATCGCCAAGGAGGTCCGGGCCCTGGGGGTCCACAACAGACGGGGCACCCACTGCCGCAAGAGGTGGGAGGACATCCGCCGCGGGAGCAGAAAGACCGCCAAGGCTCTGCTGGGGATGGCCTCCCAACCTAGGAGGGGTGCCACACGGCAATTGACCCCTCTGATGTCCCGGATCCTGGCAGTGGCCTACCCCGATTTGGATGGGCGCGTGAGGACATCACAGCAGACACAAGGGGGTGAGTACCAGTACATTCTGCTATCTTTGCGCGCAGTGGAGGTGCCTGGGTGGGGGAGGAGGGCTGTGGGTATCCCTAGGCCAGGGCGATTTCTGTAGGCTAGGCCCCTCCGTGAGGCATGGCCTTGTGCCCCCGCCCCCCACCTCTGTAGGGTGCCTAGTACAGCTATTCATGGCCCTGTGTCATCTATGTGTGCAGTTGTCGTCCATAGGCTTGTAGGCCATGTCCCAGTGATTGAGTAGTGTACCCCAAGTGCGCGGCGTAGTGCAGGGGGCTTCTGTGTCTGTCCTCTCAGCCAACGTGTCGCCCATGCATGCACTCAACATGTCTTTCTTTCTTCTCCCCCCCCTTTTTTTTGGCCTTCCTGTTCATGTGTGCATTAGCATCATCAGGCGGAGGAGAAGTGGCATCGGCGCACGAGGGAGCTGCATCTCACATGGCCCCGGAGGGCCATGCAACCGACTCCGAGTTCACCAGTGAGACGGAGGGCGAGGGGAGCTCCACAACGGGGACCCGTGGAAACGTCAGCGACACCGACACGTCCTCGGAAGGGAGCTCCCTTGTGGTGGCGGCAACATCCGTGCCCACCGCTACAACAGGTACAGCCGCCACCCAGCGCACCAGCTCCGCCCTCCCAGCAGCCCCTCAGCGTTCGCCCCGTGCCCGCTCGGCCAGGAAGCCGGCCATCTCCTTCGCCCCGGTACCCCAGTTACCCCTGCTGCCCTCAGTGCGGAGATCATTGACCTCCTGAGGACGCTCATTGTTGGGCAGTCTACCCTTTTGAATGCCATCCAGGGGGTAGAAAGGGAGGTGCATCGGAGCAATGCATACCTGGAGGGCATTCATTCGGGTCAGACTGCCCATCAGCGATCGTTCAACGCTCTGGCCTCAGCACTGACGGCAGCCATTGTCCCTGTCTCCAGCCTCCCTCCTCCAACTCCCTCCACCCAGTCCCACTCCCCTGTTCCTCTGCCTATCCCAGCCACACCTACAGACCAGCCTGCACACACCTCAACACCCAAGGGCAGCTCATCCAGACATAAGCACCACAGATCACACAAGCATTCACCCAAGCAACATCCACATGCAAACATGCCAACAGCCACTCCCTCCTCTGTGTCCCCCTCCTCCTCGTCTCCCTCCTCCCTCCCTGTGACGTCTCCACTCACACCTGCATGCACACCACCATCAGCCAGTACGTCCATCACCAGCACACCCTCCAGAACACTCCGCACAAGTGCAGTCACCACCCCCACTGCCATTTACACGTCCCCTGTGTCCTCTCCCACTGTGTCTGTCACCCCCTCTTCCAAACCACACAAACGCAGGCAGCCACCCACCCAACAGCCATCCACCTCACGACAGCCTCCGACACAAGCACCTGCACCCAAAGACAGCACACTTGACTCTCCTACAACCACATCCTCTTCCTCCACTCCCATACCCACTACAACTACCCGTCCCTGTCTTTCTAAATTGATTTTCCTTTCCAACATTGACCTCTTTCCAACAACTGACCCACCCCCCCATCTCATAAGACTCCAATCAGCACCTCAGCCACCACAAGCCCTGCATCTACTAGGACCATAGTTCAGGGCTATTGGAGTCCACCAGCTCCTAGGGCAGGAACATCGGCCAGCAGCAAGGGGACAGCCAGCCCACCCCCTGGGAAGAGAACAAAAAAAGTGAAGGGCAGGCGCGACAGGCCTGAGACGGCTGCCCCCAAGGACACTAGCCTTACCCCGTCACCTGGCACATCCACAAAGGGAGGCAAGGGCCCCATAGATTCTGCGAAGGGGGGCAAGGGCAGCAGGGCGGACAAGTCCGGCAGCAGGCGAGCTGCCCAGGAGGGCCCCATCAGCCCCATTCCGGGTGTGACGGAGGACACCCACGGGCCCAGGACTCCAGCACAGGAGGGCCCCGCAAGCGAAAGGTCGGATGGCGACTGAGCGTGAATTATTGGCCAGATCTGGTTCCCTAGGAACACAAGACAAGCACCACTGAACAGGGCCCGCCGTGACAAGCACCGCTTAACAGGGCCCGCCATGAGAAGCACCGCGGAACAGGGCCCGCCGTGAGAAGCACCGCTGAACAGGGCCCGCCGTGACAAGCACCGCTGAACAGGGCCCGCCGTGACAAGCACCGCTGAACAGGGCCCCGGCAAGACAAGCACCGCTGAACAGGGCCCGCCGTGACAAGCACCGCTGAACAGGGCCCGCCGTGACAAGCACCGCTGAACAGGGCCCGCCGTGAAAAGCACCGCTGAACAGGGCCCGCCGTGAGAAGCACCGCTGAACAGGGCCCCGGCAAGACAAGCACCGCTGAACAGGGCCCGCCCTGACAAGCACCGCTGAACAGGGCCCGCCTTGACAAGCACCGCTGAACAGGGCACGCCGTGACAAGCACCGCTGAAGAGGGCCCTGGCAAGACAAGCACCGCTGAACAGGGCCCGCCGTGACAAGCACCGCTGAACAGGGCCCGCCGTGACAAGCACCGCTGAACAGGGCCCGTCGTGACAAGCAACGCTGAACAGGGCCCGCCGTGACAAGCACCGCTGAACAGGGCCCTGGCAAGACAAGCACCGCTGAACAGGGCCCGCCGTGACAAGCACCGCTGAACAGGGCCCCGGCAAGACAAGCACCGCTGAACAGGGCCCGCCGTGACAAGCACCGCTGAACAGGGCCCCGGCAAGACAAGCACCGCTCCGCTGGGCCCTTCCTCTCAAGCACCGCTCCGCTGGGCACCGCCGTCTCTGAACTGCTCTGCTGGGCCCTTCCTGTCAAGCACCGCTCCTCTGGGCCCTTCCTCTCAAGCACCGCTCCGCTGGGCACCGCCGTCTCTGAACTGCTCTGCTGGGCCCTTCCTGTCAAGCACCGCTCCGCTGGGCCCTTCCTCTCAAGCACCGCTCCGCTGGGCCCTTCATCTCAAGCACCGCTCCGCTGGGCCCTTCATCTCAAGCACCGCACCGCTGGGCACCGCCGTCTCTGAACTGCTCTGCTGGGCCCTTCCTCTCAAGCACCGCTCCGCTGGGCCCTTCATCTCAAGCACCGCTCCGCTGGGCCCTTCCTCTCAAGCACCGCTCCGCTGGGCCCTTCATCTCAAGCACCGCTCTGCTGGGCCCTTCATCTCAAGCACCGCTCCGCTGGGCCCTTCATCTCAAGCACCGCACCGCTGGGCACCGCCGTCTCTGAACTGCTCTGCTGGGCCCTTCCTCTCAAGCACCGCTCCGCTGGGCCCTTCCTCTCAAGCACCGCTCTGCTGGGCCCTTCATCTCAAGCACCACTCCGCTGGGCCCTTCATCTCAAGCACCGCTCCGCTGGGCCCTTCATCTCAAGCACTGCTCCGCTGGGCCCTTCCTCTCAAGCACCGCTCCGCTGGGCCCTTCCTGTCAAGCACCGCTCCGCTGGGCCCTTCCTCTCAAGCACCGCTCCGCTGGGCACCGCCGTCTCTGAACTGCTCTGCTGAGCCCTTCCTGTCAAGCACCGCTGGCCCATTGGCAGGGCCGGATCTGTGTCGGGCAGGGCTTCACGAAGCACTCTGGCCACCATGCCTCCTCCATAACCAGTGGAGTCTGTAATCCACCTGATGGACTGTGGCTTTGCACTTCCCAGGATGTAACAGTGGTCAACCCACCCACTGTTTAGACTTGAGAGACTGTGGCTTTGCACTCCCCAGGATGGCCCAGTGGGCAATCCACCCACTGTAGAGACTTGTGAGACTGTGGCTTTGCACTCCCCAGGATGGTCCAGTGGGCAATCCACCCACTGTAGAGACTTGTGAGACTGTGGCTTTGCACTCCCCAGGATGGTCCAGTGGGCAATCCACCCACTGTAGAGACTTGTGAGACTGTGGCTTTGTACTCCCCAGGATGGTCCAGTGGGCAATCCACCCACTGTAGAGACTTGTGAGACTGTGGCTTTGCACTCCCCAGGATGGTACAGTGGGCATGGAGGCCCCTCGTGGATCTGGCGTCGTGGACTCATGTGGCTGAGGTGCCCCCCCTTCCCTTCCCCCTGAGGTGCCTGTAGTTTTATTATCTGATGCCCCAGCAATGTTCTCTCCAATGGAATCGGGTCTCGTGTGTGGGCTTTGCCCATGTGTTTATGCACATTGGCCCACGAACAATGGAAGGTTGCCAAAATGTGCCGGACTTTTGGCCTATGTATATATTGTTCATGATGTTATTTATTTTATTTATGTATTTCATATTTCACATTACTTCAAATGTGCTATAATATACTTCAATTTTAATGATCATTTTATTTTGTCTTTGCATTATTCCGTGGGGTTTGGGGGGTGTCACTCTGACTTGTTGCTCTGCATTGGTGTGTAGGTATTTGGGGGGGGGGTTGGGTGTATCGCGTATGTGTGTGCCCGTAACCTTTCCTCCTCCCCCCTCCCCTGTGTCGTAGGTGCAGTACTCACCGTTGTCGTCTGCGCCGGCGTTCGTGCTCCTGGTAGAGGAGCAGGTAGACAATAGCTGGTAGGATGTTTAATTCGGGTTCCATGCTGTCCAGATTCCTCGTGGAGTGTATAGAGGTGAGCGTTTTCCCGTTCGTAGTCTGTTTCCGCCGTGTTTTTATCGGCGGGGCTCCCGCGCCGGAAAAGGTGGCGGATTGGTGAGTTGTGATAGGATGGGCGGTACATTGTCTGCCGCCTGCCTGTTGGCGGTGACCGCCGCGCTGTTTGTTTGTTCCGCCGTGGCGGTCGGAGTGTTAAAGTGGCGGGCTGTGTTGGCGGTTCCCGCCAGGGTCAGAATTCCATTTTTTTGACCGCCTGCCTGTTGGCGGGTTGGCCGCCGCTTTATCACCGACCGCCAGGGTTGGAATGACCCCCTATGTCCCTTTCCAGCTACATGCGCAACCATGGCAGCAAGAACTCCAGGTTAATTGGCGTAGGTGCCCTTTGGCGCAGGAGCGCCTTGCATCCCTTTACCCCTGGCTGTTCTCCACTGCTCTGCTAGACTGGTGAGCGAAAAGCATGACTGGGTGTCTTCCTCCGCATTTGGAGCACTCGTGTTTGAATTTACAAGAATGTCTCGAGCAGAAACCCTTATTAAAGTTCCAACATGCCCCTGACGGAGGTATCTGGGGTCGCTGTAGGTTAACTGGCCCCCATTAGGCGGGACAGGACTGAAAGGGCTTGTACACCACGGATAGGCCACTAGCAGCATGCATTGATGCTGCGGAATGTGATGAAGCCATCCACTGCATCCATGATTCTGAGTCAACATCCCCCCCAAGGTTTCTCAGGATTCACGCCGACGCGTCCCCGAAATTCCTCGTCATAGCTCAGCCATGGGAAACCCCCAAAATGCATTTGGGTTTTGCGTATAATATTCATTTATTTAACCCCTTCGCTGCCAGGCCTTTTCCCCCTCCTGTGCCGAGCCTTTTTTTGGCTATTTGGAGCAGTTCGCGCTTTGGCCCTAATAACGTTTTGTTCACATGAGCTACCCACGCCAAATTTGTGTCCTTTTTTTCAAACATCCTAGGAATTCTAAAGGTACCCAGACTTTGTGGGTTCTCCAGAAGGAGGCCAAGAAATTAGCCAAAATACATTGAAAATTTCGTTTTTTTCAAAAAAATGGGAAAAAGAGGCTGTAGAAGAAGGCTTGTGTTTTTTTCCCTGAAAAGGGCATCAACAAAGGGTTTGCGGTGCTAAAATCACCAGCTTCCCAGCTTTCAGGAACAGGCAGACTTGAATCAGAAATCCCAATTTTTCAACACAATTTTGGCATTTTACTGGGACATACCCCATTTTTACGATTTTTTGTGCTTTCCGCCTCCTTCCAGTCAGTGACAGAAATGGGCATGAAACCAACACTGGATCCCAGAAACCGCAACATTTCTGAAAAGTAGACAAAATGCTGAATTCAGCAAGGGGTAATTTGTGTAGATCCTACAAGGGTTTCCTACAGAAAATAACAACTGAACAAGAAAAATATTGAAATTGAGGTGAAAAAAACATCAATTGTTCTCTACGTTTTACTCTGTAACTTTTTACTGCAATATCAGATTTTTGAAAGCAATATACGGTCACATCTGCTGGACTCTTCTGGTTGCGGGTATATATAGGGCTTGTAGGTTCATCAAGAACTCTAGGTACCCAGAGCCAATAAATGACCTGCACCCTGCAGTGGGTTTTCATTCTATGCCGGGTATACAGCAATTCATTTGCTGAAATATAAAGAGTAAAAAATAGCTATCAAGAAAACCTTTGTATTTCCAAAATGGGCACAAGATAAGGTGTTGAGAAGCAGTGGTTATTTGCACATCTCTGAATTCCGGGGTGCCCATACTAGCATGTGAATTACAGGGCATTTCTCAAATAGACGTCTTTTTTACACACTGTCTTACATTTGGAAGGGAAAAATGTAGAGAAAGACAAGGGCCAATAACACTTGTTTTGCTATTCTATGTTCCCCCAAGTCTCCCGATAAAAATGATACCTCACTTGTGTGGGTAGGCCTAGCACCCGCAACATGATATGCCCCAAAAACAAAACGTGGACACATCACAGAAAACAGAGCTGTTTTTAGCAAAGTGCCTACCTGTAGATTTTGGCCTCTAGCTCAGCCGGCACCTAGGGAAACCTACCAAACCTGTGCATTTCTGAAAACTAGAAACCTAGGGGAATCCAAGATGGGGTGACTTGTGTGGCTCGGACCAGGTTCTGTTACCCAGAATCCTTTGCAAACCTCAAAATTTGGCTAATAAAACACATGTTCCTCAAATTTCTGTGGCAGAAAGTTCTGGAATCTGAGAGGAGCCACAAATTTCCTTCCACCCAGCGTTCCCACACGTCTCCCGATAAAAATGATACCTCACTTGTGTGGGTAGGCCTAGCGCCCGTGACAGGAAACGCCCCAAAGCGCAACGTGGACACATCCAATTTTTTTAAAGAAAGCAGAGGTGTTTTTTGCAAAGTGCCTACCTGTAGATTTTGGCCTGTAGCTCAGCCGCCACCTAGGGAAACCTACCACACCTGTGCATTTCTGAAAACTAAAGACCTAGGGGAATCCAAGATGGGGTGACTTGTGTGGCTCGGACCAGGTTCTGTTGCCCAGAATCCTTTGCAAAGCTCAAAATTTGGCTAAAAAAAACCACAGGTTCCTCACATTTCTGTGGCAGAAAGTTCTGGAATCTGAGAGGAGCCACAAATTTCCTTCCACCCAGCGTTCCCCCACGTCTCCCGATAAAAATGATACCTCACTTGTGTGGGTAGGCCTAGCGCCTGCGACAGGAAACGCCCCAAAGCACAACGTGGACACATCCAATTTTTTTAAAGAAAACAGGTGTTTTTTGCAAAGTGCCTACCTGTAGATTTTGGCCTGTAGCTCAGCTGGCACCTAGGAAAACATACCAAACCTGTCCATTTCTGAAAACTAGAGACCTAGGGGAATCCAAGATGGGGTGACTTGTGTGGCTCGGACCAGGTTCTGTTACCCAGAATCCTTTGCAAACCTCAAAATTTGGCTAAAAAACACAGGTGCCTCACATTTCTGTGGCAGAAAGTTCTGAAATCTGAGAGGAGCCACTAATTTCCATCCACCCAGCGTTCCCCCACGTCTCCCGATAAAAATGATACCTCACTTGTGTGGGTAGGCCTAGCGCCCGCGACAGGAAACGCCCCAAAGCGCAACGTGGACACATCCAATTTTTTTAAAGAAAACAGAGGTGTTTTTTGCAAAGTGCCTACCTGTAGATTTTGGCCTTTAGCTCAGCCGGCACCTAGGGAAACCTACCACACCTGTGCATTTCTGAAAACTAGACAACTAGGGGAATCCAAGATGGGGTGACTTGTGTGGCTCGGACCAGGTTCTGTTACCCAGATTCCTTTGCAAACCTCAAAACTTGGCTAAAAAAACAAATGTTCCTCAAATTTCTGTGGCAGAAAGTTCTGGAATCTGAGAGGAGCCACAAATTTCCTTCCACCCAGCGTTCCCCCACGTCTCCCGATAAAAATGATACCTCACTTGTGTGGGTAGGCCTAGCGCCCGCGACAGGAAACGCCCCAAAGCGCAACGTGGACACATCCAATTTTTTTAAAGAAAGCAGAGGTGTTTTTTGCAAAGTGCCTACCTGTAGATTTTGGCCTGTAGCTCAGCCGCCACTTAGGGAAAACTACCAAACCTGTGCATTTCTGAAAACTAGAGACCTAGGGGAATCCAAGATGGGGTGACTTGTGTGGCTCATACCAGGTTCTGTTACCCAGAATCCTTTGCAAACCTCAAAACGTGGCTCAAAAAACACAGGTTCCTCACATTTCTGTGGCAGAAAGTTCTGGAATCTCAGAGGAGCCACAACTTTCCTTCCACCCAGCGTTCCCCCACATCTCCCGATAAAAATGATACCTCACTTGTGTGGGTAGGCCTAGCGCCCGCGACAGGAAACGCCCCAAAGCGCAACATGGACACATCCAAATTTTTGAAAGAAAACAGAGGTGTTTTTTGCAAAGTGCCTACCTGTAGATTTTGGCCTCTAGCAAAGCCGGCACCTAGGGAAACCTACCAAACCTGTGCATTTCTGAAAACTAGAGACCTAGGGGAATCTAAGATGGGGTGACTTGTGTGGCTTGGACCAGGTTCTGTTACCCAGAATCCTTTGCAAACCTCAAAATTTGGCTAAAAAAACACAGGTTCCTCACATTTCTGTGGCAGAAAGTTCTGGAATCTGAGAGGAGCCACAAATTTCCATCCACCCAGCGTTCCCCCACGTCTCCCGATAAAAATGATACCTCACTTGTGTGGGTAGGCCTAGCGCCCGCGACAGGAAACGCCCCAAAGCGCAACGTGGACACATCCAATTTTTTGAAAGAAAACAGAGGTGTTTTTTGCAAAGTGCCTACCTGTAGATTTTGGCCTTTAGCTCAGCCGGCACCTAGGGAAACCTACCAAACCTGTGCATTTCTGAAAACTAGACAACTAGGGGAATCCAAGATGGGGTGACTTGTGTGGCTTGGACCAGGTTCTGTTACCCAGAATCCTTTGCAAACCTCAAAATTTGGCTAAAAAACACAGGTTCCTCACATTTCTGTGGCAGAAAGTTCTGGAATCTGAGAGGAGCCACAAATTTCCATCCACCCAGCGTTCCCCCACGTCTCCCGATAAAAATGATACCTCACTTGTGTGGGTAGGCCTAGCGCCCGCGACAGGAAACGCCCCAAAGCGCAACGTGGACACATCCAATTTTTTGAAAGAAAACAGAGGTGTTTTATGCAAAGTGCCTACCTGTAGATTTTGGCCTTTAGCTCAGCCGGCACCTAGGGAAACCTACCAAACCTGTGCATTTCTGAAAACTAGACAACTAGGGGAATCCAAGATGGGGTGACTTGTGTGGCTTGGACCAGGTTCTGTTACCCAGAATCCTTTGCAAACCTCAAAATTTGGCTAAAAAACACAGGTTCCTCACATTTCTGTGGCAGAAAGTTCTGAAATCTAGAGGAGCCACAAATTTCCATCCACCCAGCGTTCCCCCACGTCTCCCGATAAAAATGATACCTCACTTGTGTGGGTAGGCCTAGCGCCCGCGACAGGAAACGCCCCAAAGCGCAACGTGGACACATCCAATTTTTTTAAAGAAAACAGAGGTGTTTTTTGCAAAGTGCCTACCTGTAGATTTTGGCCTTTAGCTCAGCCGGCACCTAGGGAAACCTACCAAACCTGTGCATTTCTGAAAACTAGACAACTAGGGGAATCCAAGATGGGGTGACTTGTGTGGCTCGGACCAGGTTCTGTTACCCAGATTCCTTTGCAAACCTCAAAATTTGGCTAAAAAAACACATGTTCCTCAAATTTCTGTGGCAGAAAGTTCTGGAATCTGAGAGGAGCCACAAATTTCCTTCCACCCAGCGTTCCCTCACGTCTCCCGATAAAAATGATACCTCACTTGTGTGGGTAGGCCTAGCGCCCGCGACAGGAAACACCCCAAAGCGCAACGTGGACACATCCAATTTTTTGAAAGAAAGCAGAGGTGTTTTTTGCAAAGTGCCTACCTGTAGATTTTGGCCTGTAGCTCAGCCGCCACCTAGGGAAACCTACCAAACCTGTGCATTTCTGAAAACTAGAGACCTAGGGGAATCCAAGATGGGGTGACTTGTGTGGCTCATACCAGGTTCTGTTACCCAGAATCCTTTGCAAACCTAAAAACGTGGCTCAAAAAACACAGGTTCCTCACATTTCTGTGGCAGAAAGTTCTGGAATCTCAGAGGACCCACAACTTTCCTTCCACCCAGCGTTCCCCCACATCTCCCGATAAAAATGATACCTCACTTGTGTGGGTAGGCCTAGCGCCCGCTACAGGAAACGCCCCAAAGCGCAACGTGGACACATCCAAATTTTTGAAAGAAAACAGAGGTGTTTTTTGCAAAGTGCCTACCTGTAGATTTTGGCCTCTAGCTAAGCCGGCACCTAGGGAAACCTACCAAACCTGTGCATTTCTGAAAACTAGAGACCTAGGGGAATCCAAGATGGTGTGACTTGTGTGGCTTGGACCAGGTTCTGTTACCCAGAATCCTTTGCAAACCTCAAAAATTGGCTAAAAAAACACAGGTTCCTCACATTTCTGTGGCAGAAAGTTCTGGAATCTGAGAGGAGCCACAAATTTCCATCCACCCAGCGTTCCCCCACGTCTCCCGATAAAAATGATACCTCACTTGTGTGGGTAGGCCTAGCGCCCACGACAGGAAACGCCCCAAAGCGCAACGTGGACACATCCAATTTTATGAAAGAAAACAGAGGTGTTTTTTGCAAAGTGCCTACCTTTAGATTTTGGCCTTTAGCTCAGCCGGCACCTAGGGAAACCTACCACACCTGTGCATTTCTGAAAACTAGACAACTAGGGGAATCCAAGATGGGGTGACTTGTGTGGCTCGGACCAGGTTCTGTTACCCAGATTCCTTTGCAAACCTCAAAACTTGGCTAAAAAAACAAATGTTCCTCAAATTTCTGTGGCAGAAAGTTCTGGAATCTGAGAGGAGCCACAAATTTCCTTCCACCCAGCGTTCCCCCACGTCTCCCGATAAAAATGATACCTCACTTGTGTGGGTAGGCCTAGCGCCCGCGACAGGAAACGCCCCAAAGCGCAACGTGGACACATCCAATTTTTTTAAAGAAAGCAGAGGTGTTTTTTGCAAAGTGCCTACCTGTAGATTTTGGCCTGTAGCTCAGCCGCCACCTAGGGAAAACTACCAAACCTGTGCATTTCTGAAAACTAGAGACCTAGGGGAATCCAAGATGGGGTGACTTGTGTGGCTCATACCAGGTTCTGTTACCCAGAATCCTTTGCAAACCTCAAAACGTGGCTCAAAAAACACAGGTTCCTCACATTTCTGTGGCAGAAAGTTCTGGAATCTCAGAGGAGCCACAACTTTCCTTCCACCCAGCGTTCCCCCACATCTCCCGATAAAAATGATACCTCACTTGTGTGGGTAGGCCTAGCGCCCGCGACAGGAAACGCCCCAAAGCGCAACATGGACACATCCAAATTTTTGAAAGAAAACAGAGGTGTTTTTTGCAAAGTGCCTACCTGTAGATTTTGGCCTCTAGCAAAGCCGGCACCTAGGGAAACCTACCAAACCTGTGCATTTCTGAAAACTAGAGACCTAGGGGAATCTAAGATGGGGTGACTTGTGTGGCTTGGACCAGGTTCTGTTACCCAGAATCCTTTGCAAACCTCAAAATTTGGCTAAAAAAACACAGGTTCCTCACATTTCTGTGGCAGAAAGTTCTGGAATCTGAGAGGAGGCACAAATTTCCATCCACCCAGCGTTCCCCCACGTCTCCCGATAAAAATGATACCTCACTTGTGTGGGTAGGCCTAGCGCCCGCGACAGGAAATGCCCCAAAGCGCAACGTGGACACATCCAATTTTTTGAAAGAAAACAGAGGTGTTTTTTGCAAAGTGCCTACCTGTAGATTTTGGCCTTTAGCTCAGCCGGCACCTAGGGAAACCTACCAAACCTGTGCATTTTTGAAAACTAGACAAATAGGGGAATCCAAGATGGGGTGACTTATGTGGGTTGGACCAGGTTCTGTTACCCAGAATCCTTTGCAAACCTCAAAACGTGGCTCAAAAAACACAGGTTCCTCACATTTCTGTGGCAGAAAGTTCTGGAATCTCAGAGGAGCCACAACTTTCCTTCCACCCAGCGTTCCCCCACATCTCCCGATAAAAATGATACCTCACTTGTGTGGGTAGGCCTAGCGCCCGCGACAGGAAACGCCCCAAAGCGCAACATGGACACATCCAAATTTTTGAAAGAAAACAGAGGTGTTTTTTGCAAAGTGCCTACCTGTAGATTTTGGCCTCTAGCAAAGCCGGCACCTAGGGAAACCTACCAAACCTGTGCATTTCTGAAAACTAGAGACCTAGGGGAATCTAAGATGGGGTGACTTGTGTGGCTTGGACCAGGTTCTGTTACCCAGAATCCTTTGCAAACCTCAAAATTTGGCTAAAAAAACACAGGTTCCTCACATTTCTGTGGCAGAAAGTTCTGGAATCTGAGAGGAGCCACAAATTTCCATCCACCCAGCGTTCCCCCACGTCTCCCGATAAAAATGATACCTCACTTGTGTGGGTAGGCCTAGCGCCCGCGACAGGAAACGCCCCAAAGCGCAACGTGGACACATCCAATTTTTTGAAAGAAAACAGAGGTGTTTTTTGCAAAGTGCCTACCTGTAGATTTTGGCCTTTAGCTCAGCCGGCACCTAGGGAAACCTACCAAACCTGTGCATTTCTGAAAACTAGACAACTAGGGGAATCCAAGATGGGGTGACTTGTGTGGCTTGGACCAGGTTCTGTTACCCAGAATCCTTTGCAAACCTCAAAATTTGGCTAAAAAACACAGGTTCCTCACATTTCTGTGGCAGAAAGTTCTGGAATCTGAGAGGAGCCACAAATTTCCATCCACCCAGCGTTCCCCCACGTCTCCCGATAAAAATGATACCTCACTTGTGTGGGTAGGCCTAGCGCCCGCGACAGGAAACGCCCCAAAGCGCAACGTGGACACATCCAATTTTTTGAAAGAAAACAGAGGTGTTTTATGCAAAGTGCCTACCTGTAGATTTTGGCCTTTAGCTCAGCCGGCACCTAGGGAAACCTACCAAACCTGTGCATTTCTGAAAACTAGACAACTAGGGGAATCCAAGATGGGGTGACTTGTGTGGCTTGGACCAGGTTCTGTTACCCAGAATCCTTTGCAAACCTCAAAATTTGGCTAAAAAACACAGGTTCCTCACATTTCTGTGGCAGAAAGTTCTGAAATCTAGAGGAGCCACAAATTTCCATCCACCCAGCGTTCCCCCACGTCTCCCGATAAAAATGATACCTCACTTGTGTGGGTAGGCCTAGCGCCCGCGACAGGAAACGCCCCAAAGCGCAACGTGGACACATCCAATTTTTTTAAAGAAAACAGAGGTGTTTTTTGCAAAGTGCCTACCTGTAGATTTTGGCCTTTAGCTCAGCCGGCACCTAGGGAAACCTACCAAACCTGTGCATTTCTGAAAACTAGACAACTAGGGGAATCCAAGATGGGGTGACTTGTGTGGCTCGGACCAGGTTCTGTTACCCAGATTCCTTTGCAAACCTCAAAATTTGGCTAAAAAAACACATGTTCCTCAAATTTCTGTGGCAGAAAGTTCTGGAATCTGAGAGGAGCCACAAATTTCCTTCCACCCAGCGTTCCCTCACGTCTCCCGATAAAAATGATACCTCACTTGTGTGGGTAGGCCTAGCGCCCGCGACAGGAAACACCCCAAAGCGCAACGTGGACACATCCAATTTTTTGAAAGAAAGCAGAGGTGTTTTTTGCAAAGTGCCTACCTGTAGATTTTGGCCTGTAGCTCAGCCGCCACCTAGGGAAACCTACCAAACCTGTGCATTTCTGAAAACTAGAGACCTAGGGGAATCCAAGATGGGGTGACTTGTGTGGCTCATACCAGGTTCTGTTACCCAGAATCCTTTGCAAACCTCAAAACGTGGCTCAAAAAACACAGGTTCCTCACATTTCTGTGGCAGAAAGTTCTGGAATCTCAGAGGACCCACAACTTTCCTTCCACCCAGCGTTCCCCCACGTCTCCCGATAAAAATGATACCTCACTTGTGTGGGTAGGCCTAGCGCCCGCTACAGGGAACGCCCCAAAGCGCAACGTGGACACATCCAAATTTTTGAAAGAAAACAGAGGTGTTTTTTGCAAAGTGCCTACCTGTAGATTTTGGCCTCTAGCTAAGCCGGCACCTAGGGAAACCTACCAAACCTGTGCATTTCTGAAAACTAGAGACCTAGGGGAATCCAAGATGGTGTGACTTGTGTGGCTTGGACCAGGTTCTGTTACCCAGAATCCTTTGCAAACCTCAAAAATTGGCTAAAAAAACACAGGTTCCTCACATTTCTGTGGCAGAAAGTTCTGGAATCTGAGAGGAGCCACAAATTTCCATCCACCCAGCGTTCCCCCACGTCTCCCGATAAAAATGATACCTCACTTGTGTGGGTAGGCCTAGCGCCCACGACAGGAAACGCCCCAAAGCGCAACGTGGACACATCCAATTTTATGAAAGAAAACAGAGGTGTTTTTTGCAAAGTGCCTACCTGTAGATTTTGGCCTTTAGCTCAGCCGGCACCTAGGGAAACCTACCACACCTGTGCATTTCTGAAAACTAGACAACTAGGGGAATCCAAGATGGGGTGACTTGTGTGGCTCGGACCAGGTTCTGTTACCCAGATTCCTTTGCAAACCTCAAAACTTGGCTAAAAAAACAAATGTTCCTCAAATTTCTGTGGCAGAAAGTTCTGGAATCTGAGAGGAGCCACAAATTTCCTTCCACCCAGCGTTCCCCCACGTCTCCCGATAAAAATGATACCTCACTTGTGTGGGTAGGCCTAGCGCCCGCGACAGGAAACGCCCCAAAGCGCAACGTGGACACATCCAATTTTTTTAAAGAAAGCAGAGGTGTTTTTTGCAAAGTGCCTACCTGTAGATTTTGGCCTGTAGCTCAGCCGCCACCTAGGGAAACCTACCAAACCTGTGCATTTCTGAAAACTAGAGACCTAGGGGAATCCAAGATGGGGTGACTTGTGTGGCTCATACCAGGTTCTGTTACCCAGAATCCTTTGCAAACCTCAAAACGTGGCTCAAAAAACACAGGTTCCTCACATTTCTGTGGCAGAAAGTTCTGGAATCTCAGAGGAGCCACAACTTTCCTTCCACCCAGCGTTCCCCCACATCTCCCGATAAAAATGATACCTCACTTGTGTGGGTAGGCCTAGCGCCCGCGACAGGAAACGCCCCAAAGCGCAACATGGACACATCCAAATTTTTGAAAGAAAACAGAGGTGTTTTTTGCAAAGTGCCTACCTGTAGATTTTGGCCTCTAGCAAAGCCGGCACCTAGGGAAACCTACCAAATCTGTGCATTTCTGAAAACTAGAGACCTAGGGGAATCTAAGATGGGGTGACTTGTGTGGCTTGGACCAGGTTCTGTTACCCAGAATCCTTTGCAAACCTCAAAATTTGGCTAAAAAAACACAGGTTCCTCACATTTCTGTGGCAGAAAGTTCTGGAATCTGAGAGGAGGCACAAATTTCCATCCACCCAGCGTTCCCCCACGTCTCCCGATAAAAATGATACCTCACTTGTGTGGGTAGGCCTAGCGCCCGCGACAGGAAATGCCCCAAAGCGCAACGTGGACACATCCAATTTTTTGAAAGAAAACAGAGGTGTTTTTTGCAAAGTGCCTACCTGTAGATTTTGGCCTTTAGCTCAGCCGGCACCTAGGGAAACCTACCAAACCTGTGCATTTTTGAAAACTAGACAACTAGGGGAATCCAAGATGGGGTGACTTGTGTGGGTTGGACCAGGTTCTGTTACCCAGAATCCTTTGCAAACCTCAAAATTTGGCTAAAAAACACAGGTTCCTCACATTTCTGTGGCAGAAAGTTCTGGAATCTGAGAGGAGCCACAAATTTCCATCCACCCAGCGTTCCCCCACGTCTCCCGATAAAAATGATACCTCACTTGTGTGGGTAGGCCTAGCGCCCGCGACAGGAAACGCCCCAAAGCGCAACGTGGACACATCCAATTTTTTGAAAGAAAACAGAGGTGTTTTATGCAAAGTGCCTACCTGTAGATTTTGGCCTTTAGCTCAGCCGGCACCTAGGGAAACCTACCAAACCTGTGCATTTCTGAAAACTAGACAACTAGGGGAATCCAAGATGGGGTGACTTGTGTGGCTTGGACCAGGTTCTGTTACCCAGAATCCTTTGCAAACCTCAAAATTTGGCTAAAAAACACAGGTTCCTCACATTTCTGTGGCAGAAAGTTCTGAAATCTAGAGGAGCCACAAATTTCCATCCACCCAGCGTTCCCCCACGTCTCCCGATAAAAATGATACCTCACTTGTGTGGGTAGGCCTAGCGCCCGCGACAGGAAACGCCCCAAAGCGCAACGTGGACACATCCAATTTTTTTAAAGAAAACAGAGGTGTTTTTTGCAAAGTGCCTACCTGTAGATTTTGGCCTTTAGCTCAGCCGGCACCTAGGGAAACCTACCAAACCTGTGCATTTCTGAAAACTAGACAACTAGGGGAATCCAAGATGGGGTGACTTGTGTGGCTCGGACCAGGTTCTGTTACCCAGATTCCTTTGCAAACCTCAAAATTTGGCTAAAAAAACACATGTTCCTCAAATTTCTGTGGCAGAAAGTTCTGGAATCTGAGAGGAGCCACAAATTTCCTTCCACCCAGCGTTCCCTCACGTCTCCCGATAAAAATGATACCTCACTTGTGTGGGTAGGCCTAGCGCCCGCGACAGGAAACGCCCCAAAGCGCAACGTGGACACATCCAATTTTTTGAAAGAAAGCAGAGGTGTTTTTTGCAAAGTGCCTACCTGTAGATTTTGGCCTGTAGCTCAGCCGCCACCTAGGGAAAACTACCAAACCTGTGCATTTCTGAAAACTAGAGACCTAGGGGAATCCAAGATGGGGTGACTTGTGTGGCTCATACCAGGTTCTGTTACCCAGAATCCTTTGCAAACCTCAAAACGTGGCTCAAAAAACACAGGTTCCTCACATTTCTGTGGCAGAAAGTTCTGGAATCTCAGAGGAGCCACAACTTTCCTTCCACCCAGCGTTCCCCCACATCTCCCGATAAAAATGATACCTCACTTGTGTGGGTAGGCCTAGCGCCCGCTACAGGAAGCGCCCCAAAGCTCAACGTGGACACATCCAAATTTTTGAAAGAAAACAGAGGTGTTTTTTGCAAAGTGCCTACCTGTAGATTTTGGCCTCTAGCTAAGCCGGCACCTAGGGAAACCTACCAAACCTGTGCATTTCTGAAAACTAGAGACCTAGGGGAATCCAAGATGTTGTGACTTGTGTGGCTTGGACCAGGTTCTGTTACCCAGAATCCTTTGCAAACCTCAAAAATTGGCTAAAAAAACACAGGTTCCTCACATTTCTGTGGCAGAAAGTTCTGGAATCTGAGAGGAGGCACAAATTTCCATCCACCCAGCGTTCCCCCACGTCTCCCGATAAAAATGATACCTCACTTGTGTGGGTAGGCCTAGCGCCCGCGACAGGAAATGCCCCAAAGCGCAACGTGGACACATCCAATTTTTTGAAAGAAAACAGAGGTGTTTTTTGCAAAGTGCCTACCTGTAGATTTTGGCCTTTAGCTCAGCCGGCACCTAGGGAAACCTACCAAACCTGTGCATTTTTGAAAACTAGACAACTAGGGGAATCCAAGATGGGGTGACTTGTGTGGGTTGGACCAGGTTCTGTTACCCAGAATCCTTTGCAAACCTCAAAACGTGGCTCAAAAAACACAGGTTCCTCACATTTCTGTGGCAGAAAGTTCTGGAATCTCAGAGGAGCCACAACTTTCCTTCCACCCAGCGTTCCCCCACATCTCCCGATAAAAATGATACCTCACTTGTGTGGGTAGGCCTAGCGCCCGCGACAGGAAACGCCCCAAAGCGCAACGTGGACACATCCAATTTTTTGAAAGAAAACAGAGGTGTTTTATGCAAAGTGCCTACCTGTAGATTTTGGCCTTTAGCTCAGCCGGCACCTAGGGAAACCTACCAAACCTGTGCATTTCTGAAAACTAGACAACTAGGGGAATCCAAGATGGGGTGACTTGTGTGGCTTGGACCAGGTTCTGTTACCCAGAATCCTTTGCAAACCTCAAAATGTGGCTAAAAAACACAGGTTCCTCACATTTCTGTGGCAGAAAGTTCTGAAATCTAGAGGAGCCACAAATTTCCATCCACCCAGCGTTCCCCCACGTCTCCCGATAAAAATGATACCTCACTTGTGTGGGTAGGCCTAGCGCCCGCGACAGGAAACGCCCCAAAGCGCAACGTGGACACATCCAATTTTTTTAAAGAAAACAGAGGTGTTTTTTGCAAAGTGCCTACCTGTAGATTTTGGCCTTTAGCTCAGCCGGCACCTAGGGAAACCTACCAAACCTGTGCATTTCTGAAAACTAGACAACTAGGGGAATCCAAGATGGGGTGACTTGTGTGGCTCGGACCAGGTTCTGTTACCCAGATTCCTTTGCAAACCTCAAAATTTGGCTAAAAAAACACATGTTCCTCAAATTTCTGTGGCAGAAAGTTCTGGAATCTGAGAGGAGCCACAAATTTCCTTCCACCCAGCGTTCCCTCACGTCTCCCGATAAAAATGATACCTCACTTGTGTGGGTAGGCCTAGCGCCCGCGACAGGAAACGCCCCAAAGCGCAACGTGGACACATCCAATTTTTTGAAAGAAAGCAGAGGTGTTTTTTGCAAAGTGCCTACCTGTAGATTTTGGCCTGTAGCTCAGCCGCCACTTAGGGAAAACTACCAAACCTGTGCATTTCTGAAAACTAGAGACCTAGGGGAATCCAAGATGGGGTGACTTGTGTGGCTCATACCAGGTTCTGTTACCCAGAATCCTTTGCAAACCTCAAAACGTGGCTCAAAAAACACAGGTTCCTCACATTTCTGTGGCAGAAAGTTCTGGAATCTCAGAGGAGCCACAACTTTCCTTCCACCCAGCGTTCCCCCACATCTCCCGATAAAAATGATACCTCACTTGTGTGGGTAGGCCTAGCGCCCGCGACAGGAAACGCCCCAAAGCGCAACGTGGACACATCCAATTTTTTGAAAGAAAACAGAGGTGTTTTATGCAAAGTGCCTACCTGTAGATTTTGGCCTTTAGCTCAGCCGGCACCTAGGGAAACCTACCAAACCTGTGCATTTCTGAAAACTAGACAACTAGGGGAATCCAAGATGGGGTGACTTGTGTGGCTTGGACCAGGTTCTGTTACCCAGAATCCTTTGCAAACCTCAAAATTTGGCTAAAAAACACAGGTTCCTCACATTTCTGTGGCAGAAAGTTCTGAAATCTAGAGGAGCCACAAATTTCCATCCACCCAGCGTTCCCCCACGTCTCCCGATAAAAATGATACCTCACTTGTGTGGGTAGGCCTAGCGCCCGCGACAGGAAACGCCCCAAAGCGCAACGTGGACACATCCAATTTTTTTAAAGAAAACAGAGGTGTTTTTTGCAAAGTGCCTACCTGTAGATTTTGGCCTTTAGCTCAGCCGGCACCTAGGGAAACCTACCAAACCTGTGCATTTCTGAAAACTAGACAACTAGGGGAATCCAAGATGGGGTGACTTGTGTGGCTCGGACCAGGTTCTGTTACCCAGATTCCTTTGCAAACCTCAAAATTTGGCTAAAAAAACACATGTTCCTCAAATTTCTGTGGCAGAAAGTTCTGGAATCTGAGAGGAGCCACAAATTTCCTTCCACCCAGCGTTCCCTCACGTCTCCCGATAAAAATGATACCTCACTTGTGTGGGTAGGCCTAGCGCCCGCGACAGGAAACGCCCCAAAGCGCAACGTGGACACATCCAATTTTTTGAAAGAAAGCAGAGGTGTTTTTTGCAAAGTGCCTACCTGTAGATTTTGGCCTGTAGCTCAGCCGCCACCTAGGGAAAACTACCAAACCTGTGCATTTCTGAAAACTAGAGACCTAGGGGAATCCAAGATGGGGTGACTTGTGTGGCTCATACCAGGTTCTGTTACCCAGAATCCTTTGCAAACCTCAAAACGTGGCTCAAAAAACACAGGTTCCTCACATTTCTGTGGCAGAAAGTTCTGGAATCTCAGAGGAGCCACAACTTTCCTTCCACCCAGCGTTCCCCCACATCTCCCGATAAAAATGATACCTCACTTGTGTGGGTAGGCCTAGCGCCCGCTACAGGAAGCGCCCCAAAGCTCAACGTGGACACATCCAAATTTTTGAAAGAAAACAGAGGTGTTTTTTGCAAAGTGCCTACCTGTAGATTTTGGCCTCTAGCTAAGCCGGCACCTAGGGAAACCTACCAAACCTGTGCATTTCTGAAAACTAGAGACCTAGGGGAATCCAAGATGGGGTGACTTGTGTGGCTTGGACCAGGTTCTGTTACCCAGAATCCTTTGCAAACCTCAAAAATTGGCTAAAAAAACACAGGTTCCTCACATTTCTGTGGCAGAAAGTTCTGGAATCTGAGAGGAGCCACAAATTTCCATCCACCCAGCGTTCCCCCACGTCTCCCGATAAAAATGATAACTCACTTGTGTGGGTAGGCCTAGCGCCCACGACAGGAAACGCCCCAAAGCGCAACGTGGACACATCCAATTTTTTGAAAGAAAACAGAGGTGTTTTTTGCAAAGTGCCTACCTGTAGATTTTGGCCTTTAGCTCAGCCGGCACCTAGGGAAACCTACCAAACCTGTGCATTTCTGAAAACTAGACAACTAGGGGAATCCAAGATGGGGTGACTTGTGTGGCTCATACCAGGTTCTGTTACCCAGAATCCTTTGCAAACCTCAAAACGTGGCTCAAAAAACACAGGTTCCTCACATTTCTGTGGCAGAAAGTTCTGGAATCTCAGAGGAGCCACAACTTTCCTTCCACCCAGCATTCCCCCACATCTCCCGATAAAAATGATACCTCACTTGTGTGGGTAGGCCTAGCGCCCGCGACAGGAAACGCCCCAAAGCGCAACGTGGACACATCCAAATTTTTGAAAGAAAATAGAGGTGTTTTTTGCAAAGTGCCTACCTGTAGATTTTGGCCTCTAAGAAGCCGGCACCTAGGGAAACCTACCAAACCTGTGCATTTCTGAAAACTAGAGGCCTAGGGGAATCCAAGATGGGGTGACTTGTGTGGCTTGGACCAGGTTCTGTTACCCAGAATCCTTTGCAAACCTCAAAATTTGGCTCAAAAAACACAGGTTCCTCACATTTCTGTGGTAGAAAGTTCTGGAATCTGAGTGGAGCCACAAATTTCCTTCCACCCAGCGTTCCCCCACGTCTCCCGATAAAAATGATACCTCACTTGTGTGGGTAGGCCTAGCGCCCGCGACAGGAAACGCCCCAAAGCGCAACGTGGACACATCCAATTTTTTCAAAGAAAACAGAGGTGTTTTTTGCAAAGTGCCTACCTGTAGATTTTGGCCTGTAGCTCAGCCGGCACCTAGGAAAACCTACCAAATCTGTCCATTTCTGAAAACTAGAGACCTAGGGGAATCCAAGATGAGGTGACTTGTGTGGCTCGGACCAGGTTCTGTTACCCAGAATCCTTTGCAAACCTCAAAATTTGGCTCAAAAAACACAGGTTCCTCACATTTCTGTGGCAGAAAGTTCTGAAATCTGAGAGGAGTCACAAATTTCCATCCACCCAGCGTTCCCCCACGTCTCCCGATAAAAATGATACCTCACTTGTGTGGGTAGGCCTAGCGCCCGCGACAGGAAACGCCCCAATGCGCAACGTGGACACATCCAAATTTTTTTAAAGAAAACAGAGGTGTTTTTTGCAAAGTGCCTACCTGTTGATTTTGGCATTTAGCTCAGCCGGCACCTAGGGAAACCTACCAAACCTGTGCATTTCTGAAAACTAGACAACTAGGGGAATCCAAGATGGGGTGACTTGCGTGGCTCGGACCAGGTTCTGTTACCCAGAATCCTTTGCAAACCTCAAAATTTGGCTAAAAAAACACATGTTCCTCAAATTTCTGTGGCAGAAAGTTCTGGAATCTGAGAGGAGCCACAAATTTCCTTCCTCCCAGCGTTCCCCCACGTCTCCCGATAAAAATGATACCTCACTTGTGTGGGTAGGCCTAGCGCCCGCGACAGGAAACGCCCCAAAGCGCAACGTGGACACATCCAATTTTTTGAAAGAAAACAGAGGTGTTTTTTGCAAAGTGCCTATCTGTAGATTTTGGCCTGTAGCTCAGCCGCCACCTAGGGAAAACTACCAAACCTGTGCATTTCTGAAAACTAGAGACCTAGGGGAATCCACAATGGGGTGACTTGTGTGGCTCATACCAGGTTCTGTTACCCAGAATCCTTTGCAAACCTCAAAACTTGGCTCAAAAAACACAGGTTCCTCACATTTCTGTGGCAGAAAGTTCTGGAATCTCAGAGGAGCCACAACTTTCCTTCCACCCAGCGTTCCCCCACATCACCCGATAAAAATGATACCTCACTTGTGTGGGTAGGCCTAGCGCCCGCGACAGGAAACGCCCCAAAGCGCAACGTGGACACATCCAAATTTTTGAAAGAAAACAGAGTTTTTTTTTGCAAAGTGCCTACCTGTAGATTTTGGCCTCTAGCTAAGCCTGAACCTAGGGAAACCTACCACACCTGTGCATTTCTGAAAACTAAAGACCTAGGGGAATCCAAGATCGGGTGACTTGTGTGGCTCGGACCAGGTTCTGTTGCCCAGAATCCTTTGCAAACCTCAAAATTTGGCTAAAAAAAAACACAGGTTCCACACATTTCTGTGGCAGAAAGTTCTGGAATCTGAGAGGAGCCTCAAATTTCCTTCCACCCAGCGTTCCCCCACGTCTCCCGATATAAATGATACCTCACTTGTGTGGGTAGGCCTAGCGCCTGCGACAGGAAACGCCCCAAAGCACAACGTGGACACATCCAATTTTTTGAAAGAAAACAGAGGTGTTTTTTGCAAAGTGCCTACCTGTAGATTTTGGCCTGTAGCTCAGCCTGCACCTAGGAAAACCTACCAAACCTGTCCATTTCTGAAAACTAGAGACCTAGGGGAATCCAAGATGGGGTGACTTGTGTGGCTCGGACCAGGTTCTGTTACCCAGAATCCTTTGCAAACCTCAAAATTTTCCTAAAAAAACACAGGTTCCTCACATTTCTGTGGCAGAAAGTTCTGAAATCTGAGAGGAGCCACAAATTTCCATCCACCCAGCGTTCCCCCACGTCTCCCGATAAAAATGATACCTCACTTTTGTGGATAGGCCTAGCGCCCGCGACAGGAAACGCCCCAAAGCGCAACGTGGACACATCCAATTTTTTGAAAGAAAACAGAGGTGTTTTTTGCAAAGTGCCTACCTGTAGATTTTGGCCTTTAGCTCAGCCGGCACCTAGGGAAACCTACCAAACCTGTGCATTTCTGAAAACTAGACAACTAGGGTAATCCAAGATGGGGTGACTTGTGTGGCTCGGACCAGGTTCTGTTACCCAGATTCCTTTGCAAACCTCAAAATTTGGCTAAAAAAACACATGTTCCTCAAATTTCTGTGGCAGAAAGTTCTGGAATCAGAGAGGAGCCACAAATTTCCTTCCACCCAGCGTTCCCCCACGTCTCCCGATAAAAATGATACCTCACTTGTGTGGGTAGGCCTAGCGCCCGCGACAGGAAACGCCCCAAAGCGCAACGTGGACACATCCAATTTTTTGAAAGAAAGCAGAGGTATTTTTTGCAAAGTGCCTACCTGTAGATTTTGGCCTGTAGCTCAGCCGCCACCTAGGGAAAACTACCAAACCTGTGCATTTCTGAAAACTAGAGACCTAGGGGAATCCAAGATGGGGTGACTTGTGTGGCTCATACCAGGTTCTGTTACCCAGAATCCTTTGCAAACCTCAAAACGTGGCTCAAAAAACACAGGTTCCTCACATTTCTGTGGCAGAAAGTTCTGGAATCTCAGAGGAGCCACAACTTTCCTTCCACCCAGCGTTCCCCCACATCTCCCGATAAAAATGATACCTCACTTGTGTGGGTAGGCCTAGCGCCCGCGACAGGAAATGCCCCAAAGCGCAACGTGGACACATCCAAATTTTTGAAAGAAAACAGAGGTGTTTTTTGCAAAGTGCCTACCTGTAGATTTTGGCCTCTAGCTAAGCCGGCACCTAGGGAAACCTACCAAACCTGTGCATTTCTGAAAACTAGAGACCTAGGGGAATCCAAGATGGGGTGACTTGTGTGGCTTGGACCAGGTTCTGTTACCCAGAATCCTTTGCAAACCTCAAAACTTGGCTAAAAAAACACAGGTTCCTCACATTTCTGTGGCAGAAAGTTCTGGAATCTGAGAGGAGCCACAAATTTCCTTCCACCCAGCGTTCCCCCACGTCTCCCGATAAAAATGATACCTCACTTGTGTGGGTAGGCGTAGCGCCCGCGACAGGAAACGCCCCAAAGAGCAATGTGGGCACATCCACATTTTTGAACGAAAACAGAGGTGTTTTTTGCAAAGTGCCTACCTGTAGATTTTGGCCTTTAGCTCAGCCGCCACCTAGGGAAACCTACCAAACCTGTGCATTTCTGAAAACTAGAGACCTAGGGGAATCCGAGATGGGGTGACTTGGGTGGCTCGGACCAGGTTCTGTTACCCAGAATCCTTTGCAAACCTCAAAATTTGGCTAAAAAAACACAGGTTCCTCACATTTCTGTGGCAGAAAGTTCTGGAATCTGAGTGGAGCCACGA
The DNA here is from genome assembly GCF_031143425.1 of Pleurodeles waltl. Taxonomy (NCBI): domain Eukaryota; kingdom Metazoa; phylum Chordata; class Amphibia; order Caudata; family Salamandridae; genus Pleurodeles; species Pleurodeles waltl. Next base: position 311,727,042 of record NC_090442.1, read on the forward strand.
ATTTCCTTCCACCCAGCGTTCCCCCACGTCTCCCGATAAAAATGATACCTCACTTGTGTGGGTAGGCCTAGCGCCCGCGACAGGAAACGCCCCAAAGCGCAACATGGACACATCCAATTTTTTCAAAGAAAACAGAGGTGTTTTTTGCAAAGTGCCTACCTGTAGATTTTGGCCTGTAGCTCAGCCGGCACCTAGTAAAACCTACCAAACCTGTCCATTTCTGAAAACTAGAGACCTAGGGGAATCCAAGATGGGGTGACTTGTGTGGCTCGGACCAGGTTCTGTTACCCAGAATCCTTTGCAAACCTCAAAATTTGGCAAAAAAAACACAGGTTCCTCACATTTCTGTGGCAGAAAGTTCTGAAATCTGAGAGGAGCCACAAATTTCCATCCACCCAGCGTTCCCCCACGTCTCCCGATAAAAAAGATACCTCACTTGTGTGGGTAGGCCTAGCGCCCGCGACAGGAAACGCCCCAAAGCGCAACGTGGACACATCCAATTTTTTTAAAGAAAACAGAGGTGTTTTTTGCAAAGTGCCTACCTGTAGATTTTGGCCTTTAGCTCAGCCGGCACCTAGGGAAACCTACCAAACCTGTGCATTTCTGAAAACTAGACAACTAGGGGAATCCAAGATGGGGTGACTTGCGTGGCTCGGACCAGGTTCTGTTACCCAGAATCCTTTGCAAACCTCAAAATTTGGCTAAAAAAACACATGTTCCTCAAATTTCTGTGGCAGAAAGTTCTGGAATCTGAGAGGAGCCACAAATTTCCTTCCACCCAGCGTTCCCCCACGTCTCCCGATAAAAATGATACCTCACTTGTGTGGGTAGGCCTAGCGCCCGCGACAGGAAACGCCCCAAAGCGCAACGTGGACACATCCAATTTTTTGAAAGAAAACAGAGGTGTTTTTTGCAAAGTGCCTACCTGTAGATTTTGGCCTGTAGCTCAGCCGGCACCTAGGGAAACCTACCAAACCTGTGCATTTCTGAAAACTAGAAACCTAGGGGAATCCAAGATGGGGTGACTTGTGTGGCTCGGACCAGGTTCTGTTACCCAGAATCCTTTGCAAACCTCAAAATTTGGCTAAAAAAACACATGTTCCTCAAATTTCTGTGGCAGAAAGTTCTGGAATCTGAGAGGAGCCACAAATTTCCTTCCACCCAGCGTTCCCCAACGTCTCCCGATAAAAATGATACCTCATTTGTGTGGGTAGGCCTAGCGCCCGCGACAGGAACCGCCCCAAAGCGCAACGTGGACACATCCAATTTTTTTAAAGAAAGCAGAGGTGTTTTTTGCAAAGTGCCTACCTGTAGATTTTGGCCTGTAGCTCAGCCGCCACCTAGGGAAACCTACCAAACCTGTGCATTTCTGAAAACTAGACACCTAGGGGAATCCAAGATGGGGTGACTTGTGTGGCTCGGACCAGGTTCTGTTACCCAGAATCCTTTGCAAACCTCAAAATTTGGCTAAAAAAACACAGGTTCCTCACATTTCTGTGTCAGAAAGTTCTGGAATCTGAGAGGAGCCACAAATTTCCTTCCACCCAGCGTTCCCCCACGTCTCCCGATAAAAATGATACCTCACTTGTGTGGGTAGGCCTAGCACCCGCGACAGGAAACGCCCCAAAGCGCAACGTGGACACATCCAAATTTTTGAAAGAAAGCAGAGGTGTTTTTTGCAAAGTGCCTACCTGTAGATTTTGGCCTGTAGCTCAGCCGGCACCTAGGGAAACCTACCAAACCTGTGCATTTCTGAAACTAGACACCTAGGGAAATCCAAGATTGGGTGACTTGTGTGGCTCGGACCAGGTTCTGTTACCCAGAATCCTTTGCAAACCTCAAAATTTGGCTAAAAAAACACATGTTCCTCAAATTTCTGTGGCAGAAAGTTCTGGAATCTGAGAGGAGCCAAAAATTTCCTTCCACCCAGCGTTCCCCCACATCACCCGATAAAAATGATACCTCACTTGTGTGGGTAGGCCTAGCGTCCGCAACAGGAAACGCCCCAAAGCGCAACGTGGACACATGCAAATTTTTGAAAGAAAACAGAGGTGTTTTTTGCAAAGTGCCTACCTGTGGATTTTGGCCTGTAGCTCAGCCGCCACCAAAGGAAACCTACCACACCTGTGTATTTCTGAAAACTAGAGACCTAGGGGAATCCAAGATGGGGTGACTTGTGTGCCTCGGACCAGGTTCTGTTACCCAGAATCCTTTGCAAACCTCAAAATTTGGCTAAAAAAACACAGGTTCCTCACATTTCTGTGGCAGAAAGTTCTGGAATCTGAGATGAGCCACAAATTTCCTTCCACCCAGCGTTCCCCCATGTCTCCCAATAAAAATGATACCTCACTTGTGTGTGTAGGCCTAGCGCCCGCGACAGGAAACGCCCCAAAGCGCAACGTGGACACATCCAATTTTTTGAAAGAAAACAGAGGTGTTTTTTGCAAAGTGCCTACCTGTAGATTTTGGCCTGTAGCTCAGCCGCCACCTAGGGAAACCTACCAAACCTGTCATTTCTAAAAAGTAGAGACCTAGGGTAATCCAAGATGGGGTGACTTGTGTGGCTCAGACCAGGTTCTGTTACCCAGAATCCTTTGCAAACCTCAAAATTTGGCTAAAAAAACACAGGTTCCTCACATTTCTGTGGCAGAAAGTTCTGGAATCTGAGAGGAACCACAAATTTCCTTCCTCCCAGCGTTCCCCCACGTCTCCCGATAAAAATGATACCTCACTTGTGTGGGTAGGCCTAGCGCCCGCGACAGGAAACGCCCCAAAGCGCAACGTGGACACATCCAATTTTTTTAAAGAAAGCAGAGGTGTTTTTTGCAAAGTGCCTACCTGTAGATTTTGGCCTGTAGCTCAGCCGCCACCTAGGGAAACCTACCAAACCTGTCATTTCTAAAAACTAGAGACCTAGGGGAATCCAAGATGGGGTGACTTGTGTGGCTCGGACCAGGTTCTGTTACCCAGAATCCTTTGCAAACCTCAAAATTTGGCTAAAAAAACACAGGTTCCTCACATTTCTGTGGCAGAAAGTTCTGGAATCTGAGAGGAACCACAAATTTCCTTCCACCCAGCGTTCCCCCACATCCCCCGATAAAAATGATGCCTCACTTGTATGGGTAGGCCTAGCGCCCGCGACAGGAATCGCCCCAAAGCGCAACGTGGACACATCCAATTTTTTGAAAGAAAACAGAGGTGTTTTTTGCAAAGTGCCTACCTGTAGTTTTTGGCCTGTAGCTCAGCCGGCACCTAGGGAAACCTACCACACCTGTGCATTTCTGAAAACTAGAGACCTAGGGGAATCCAAGATGGGGTGACTTGTGTGGCTCGGACCAGGTTCTGTTACCCAGCATCCTTTGCAAACCTCAAAATTTGGCTAAAAAAACACGTTCCTCACATTTCTGTGGCAGAAAGTTCTGGAATCTGAGAGGAGCCACAAATTTCCATCCACCCAGCGTTCCCCCACGTCTCCCGATAAAAATTATACCTCATTTGTGTGGGTAGGCCTAGCGCCCGCGACAGGAAACGCCCCAAAGCGCAACGTGGACACATCCAATTTTTTTAAAGAAAGCAGAGGTGTTTTTTGCAAAGTGCCTACCTGTAGATTTTGGCCTGTAGCTCAGCCGCCACCTAGGGAAACTTACCAAACCTGTGCATTTCTGAAAACTAGACACCTAGGGGAATCCAAGATGGGGTTACTTGTGTGGCTCGGACCAGGTTCTGTTACCCAGAATCCTTTGCAAACCTCAAAATTTGGCTAAAAAAACACAGGTTCCTCACATTTCTGTGGCAGAAAGTTCTGGAATCTGAGAGGAGCCACAAATTTCCTTCCACCCAGCGTTCCCCCACGTCTCCCGATAAAAATGATACCTCACTTGTGTGGGTAGGCCTAGCGCCCGCGACAGGAAACGCCCCAAAGCGCAACGTGGACACATCCAAATTTTTGAAAGAAAACAGAGGTGTTTTTTGCAAAGTGCCTACCTGTAGATTTTGGCCTCTAGCTAAGCCTTCACATAGGGAAACCTACCAAACCTGTGCATTTCTGAAAACTAGAGACCTACGGGAATCCAAGATGGGGTGACTTGTGTGGCTCGGACCAGGTTCTGTTACCCAGAATCCTTTGCAAACCTCAAAATCTGGCTAAAAAAACACATGTTCCTCACATTTCTGTGGCAGAAAGTTCTGGAATCTGAGAGGAGCCACAAATTTCCTTCCACCCAGCGTTCCCCCAAGTCTCCCGATAAAAATGATACCTCACTTGTGTGGGTAGGCCTAGCGCCCGCGAGAGGAAACGCCCCAAAGCGCAACGTGGACACATCCAATTTTTTGAAAGAAAGCAGAGGTGTTTTTTGCAAAGTGCCTACCTGTAGATTTTGGCCTGTAGCTCAGCCGGCACCTAGGGAAACCTACCAAACCTGTGCATTTCTGAAACTAGACACCTAGGGGAATCCAAGATTGGGACTTGTGTGGCTCGGACCAGGTTCTGTTACCCAGAATCCTTTGCAAACCTCAAAATTTGTCTAAAAAAACACATGTTCCTCAAATTTCTGTGGCAGAAAGTTCTGGAATCTGAGAGGAGCCAAAAATTTCCTTCCATCCAGCGTTCCCCCACATCTCCCGATAAAAATGATACCTCACTTGTGTGGGTAGGCCTAGCGTCCGCAACAGGAAATGCCCCAAAGCGCAACGTAGACACATCCAAATTTTTGAATGAAAACAGAGGTGTTTTTTGCATAGAGACTACCTGTAGATTTTGGCCTCTGGGTCAGCCGGCACCTAGGGAAACCTACCAAACCTGTGCATTTCTGAAAACTAGAGACCTAGGGGAATCCAAGATGGGGTTACTTGTGTGGCTCGGACCAGGTTCTGTTACCTAGAATCCTTTGCAAACCTCAAAATTTGGCTAAAAAAACACATGTTCCTCACATTTCTGTGGCAGAAAGTTCTGGAATCTGAGAGGAGCCACAAATTTCCTTCCACCCAGCGTTCCCCCAAGTCTCCCGATAAAAATGATACCTCACTTGTGTGGGTAGGCCTAGCGCCCGCGACAGGAAACGCCCCAAAGCGCAACGTGGACACATGCACATTTTTGAAAGAAAACAGAGGTGTTTTTTGCAAAGTGCCTACCTGTGGATTTTGGCCTGTAGCTCAGCAGCCACCGAAGGAAACCTACCACACCTGTGTATTTCTGAAAACTAGAGACCTAGGGGAATCCAAGATGGGGTGACTTGTGTGCCTCGGACCAGGTTCTGTTACCCAGAATCCTTTGCAAACCTCAAAATTTGGCTAAAAAAACACAGGTTCCTCACATTTCTGTGGCAGAAAGTTCTGGAATCTGAGATGAGCCACAAATATCCTTCCACCCAGCGTTCCCCCACGTCTCCCAATAAAAATGATACCTCACTTGTGTGGGTAGGCCTGGCGCCCGCGACAGGAAACGCCCCAAAGCGCAACGTGGACACATCCAATTTTTTTAAAGAAAACAGAGGTGTTTTTTGCAAAGTGCCTACCTGTAGATTTTGGCCTGTAGCTCAGACGGCACCTAGGGAAACCTACCAAACCTGTGCATTTCTGAAAACTAGAGACCTAGGGGAATCCAAGATGGGGTGACTTGTGTGGCTCGGACCAGGTTCTGTTACCCAGAATCCTTTGCAAACCTCAAAATGTGGCTAAAAAACACATGTTCCTCAAATTTCTGTGGCAGAAAGTTCTGGAATCTGAGAGGAGCCACAAATTTCCTTCCACCCAGCGTTCCCGCACGTCTCCCGATAAAAATGATACCTCACTTGTGTGGGTAGGCCTAGCGCCCGTGACAGGAAACACCCCAAAGCGCAACGTGGACACATCCAATTTTTTTAAAGAAAGCAGAGGTGTTTTTTGCAAAGTGCCTACCTGTAGATTTTGGCCTGTAGCTCAGCCGCCACCTAGGGAAACCTACCAAACCTGTCATTTCTAAAAACTAGAGACCTAGGGGAATCCAAGATGGGGTGACTTGTGTGGCTCGGACCAGGTTCTGTTACCCAGAATCCTTTGCAAACCTCAAAATTTGGCTAAAAAAACACAGGTTCCTCACATTTCTGTGGCAGAAAGTTCTGGAATCTGAGAGGAACCACAAATGTCCTACCACCCAGTGTTCCCCCACATCCCCCTATAAAAATGATACCTCACTTGTGTGGGTAGGCCTAGCGCCCGCGACAGGAATCGCCTCAAAGCGCAACGTGGACACATCCAATTTTTTGAAAGAAAACAGAGGTGTTTTTTGCAAAGTGCCTACCGGTAGATTTTGGCCTGTAGCTCAGCCGGCACCTAGGGAAACCTACCACACCTGTGCATTTCTGAAAACTAGAGACCTAGGGGAATCCAAGATGGGGTGACTTGTGTGCTCGGACCAGGTTCTGTTACCCAGCATCCTTTGCAAACCTCAAAATTTGGCTAAAAAAAACACATGTTCCTCATATTTCTGTGGCAGAAAGTTCTGGAATCTGAGAGGAGCCACAAATTTCCTTCCACCCAGCGTTCCCCCACGTCTCCCGATAAAAATGATACCTCACTTGTGTGGGTAGGCGTAGCGCCCGCGACAGGAAACGCCCCAAAGCGCAATGTGGGCACATCCAAATTTTTTAAAGAAAACAGAGGTGTTTTTTGCAAAGTACCTACCTGTAGATTTTGGCCTGTAGCTCAGCCGGCACCTAGGGAAACCTACCAAACCTGTGCATTTCTGAAAACTAGAGACCTAGGGGAATCCAATATGGGGTGACTAGTGTGGCTCGGACCAGGTTCTGTTACCCAGAATCCTTTGCAAACCTCAAAATTTGGCTAAAAAAACACAGGTTCCTCACATTTCAGTGGCAGAAAGTTCTGGAATCTGAGATGAGCCACAAATTTCCTTCCACCCAGCGTTCCCCCACGTCTCCCAATAAAAATGATAGCTCACTTGTGTGGGTAGGCCTATTGCCCGCGACAGGAAACGCCCCAAAGAGCAACGTGGACACATCCAATTTTTTTTAAAGAAAACAGAGGTGTTTTTTGCAAAGTGCCTACCTGTAGGTTTTGGCCTGTAGCTCAGCCGGCACCTAGGGAAACCTACCAAACCTGTGCATTTCTGAAAACTAGAAACCTAGGGGAATCCAAGATGGGGTGACTTGTGTGGCTCGGACCAGGTTCTGTTACCCAGAATCCTTTGCAAACCTCAAAATTTGGCTAAAAAAACACATGTTCCTCAAATTTCTGTGGCAGAAAGTTCTGGAATCTGAGAGGAGCCACAAATTTCCTTCCACCCAGTGTTCCCCCACGTCTCCCGATACAAATGATACCTCACTTGTGTGGGTAGGCCTAGCGCCTGAGACAGGAAACGCCCCAAAGCGCAACGTGGACACATCCAATTTTTTTAAAGAAAGCAGAGGTGTTTTTTGCAAAGTGCCTACCTGTAGATTTTGGCCTGTAGCTCAGCCGCCACCTAGGGAAACCTACCAAACCTGTCATTTCTGAAAACTAGAGACCTAGGGTAATCCAAGATGGGGTGACTTGTGATGCTCGGACCAGGTTCTGTTACCCAGAATCCTTTGCAAACCTCAAAATTTGGCTAAAAAAACACAGGTTCCTCACATTTCTGTGGCAGAAAGTTCTGGAATCTGAGAGGAACCACAAATTTCCTTCCACCCAGCGTGTCCCCACGTCCTCCGATAAAAATGATACCTCACTTGTGTGGGTAGGCCTAGCGCCCGCGACAGGAAACGCCCCAAAGTGCAATGTGGGCACATCCAAATTTTTGAAGAAAACCGAGGTGTTTTTTGCAAAGTGCCTACCTGTAGATTTTGGCCTGTAGCTCAGCCGGCACCTAGGGAAAGCTACCACACCTGTGCATTTCTGAAAACTAGAGACCTAGGGGAATCCAAGATGGTGTGACTTGTGTGGCTCGGACCAGGTTCTGTTACCCAGCATCCTATGCAAACCTCAAAATTTGGCTAAAAAAACACATGTTCCTCATATTTCTGTGGCAGAAAGTTCTGGAATCTGAGAGGAGCCACAAATTTCCTTCCACCCAGCGTTCCCCCACGTCTCCCGATAAAAATGATACCTCACTTGTGTGGGTAGGCGTAGCGCCCGCGACTGGAAACGCCCCAAAGCGCAATGTGGGCACATCCAAATTTTTGAAAGAAAACAGAGGTGTTTTTTGCAAAGTGCCTACCTGTAGATTTTGGCCTGTAGCTCAGCTGCCACCTAGGGAAACCTACCAAACCTGTGCATTTCTGAAAACTAGAGACCTAGGGGAATCCAAGATGGGGTGACTTGTGTGGCTCGGACCAGGTTCTGTTACCCAGAATCCTTTGCAAACCTCGAAATTTGGCTAAAAAAACACAGGTTCCTCACATTTCTGTGGCAGAAAGTTCTGGAATCTGAGAGGAGCCACTAATTTCCTTCCACCCAGCGTTCCCCCACGTCTCCCGATAAAAATGATACCTCACTTCTGTGGGTAGGGCTACCGCCCGCGACAGGAAACGCCCCAAAGCGCTACGTGGACACATCCAATTTTTTTAAAGAAAACAGAGGTGTTTTTTGCAAAGTGCCTACCTGTAGATTTTGGCCTGTAGCTCAGCCGGCACCTAGGGAAACCTACCAAACCTGTGCATTTCTGAAAACTAGAGACCTAGGGGAATCCAAGATGGGGTGACTTGTGTGGCTCGGACCAGGTTCTGTTACCCAGAATCCTTTGCAAACCTCAAAATATGGCTAAAAAAACACAGGTTCCTCACATTTCTGTGGCAGAAAGTTCTGGAATCTGAGAGGAGCCACAAATTTCCTTCCACCCAGCGTTCCCCCACGTCTCCCGATAAAAATGATACCTCACTTGTGTGGATAGGCCTAGCGCCCGCGACAGGAAATGCCCCAAAGCACAACGTGGACACATCCAATTTTTTGAAAGAAAACAGAGGTGTTTTTTGCAAAGTGCCTACCTGTAGATTTTGGCCTGTAGCTCAGCCGGCACCTAGGGAAACCTACCAAACCTGTGCATTTCTGAAAACTAGAGACCTAGGGGAATCCAAGATGGGGTGACTTGTGTGGCTCGGACCAGGTTCTGTTACCCAGAATCCTTTGCAAACCTCAATATTTGGCTAAAAAAACACAGGTTCCTCACATTTCTGTGGCAGAAAGTTCTGGAATCTGAGAGGAGCCACAAATTTCCTTCCACCCAGCGTTCCCCCACGTCTCCCGATAAAAATTATACCTCACTTGTGTGGGTAGGCCTAGCGCCCGCGACAGGAAACGCCGCAAAGCACAACGTGGACACATCCAACTTTTTGAAAGAAAACAGAGCTGTTTTTTGCAAAGTGCCTATCTGTAGATTTTGGCCTGTAGCTCAGCCGGCACCTAGGGAAACCTACCAAACCTGTGCATTTCTGAAAACTAGAAACCTAGGGGAATCCAAGATGGGGTGACTTGTGTGGCTCGGACCAGGTTCTGTTACCCAGAATCCTTTGCAAACCTCAAAATTTGGCTAAAAAAACACATGTTCCTCAAATTTCTGTGGCAGAAAGTTCTGGAATCTGAGAGGAGCCACAAATTTCCTTCCACCCAGCGTTCCCCCACGTCTCCCGATAAAAATGATACCTCACTTGTGTGGGTAGGCCTAGCGCCCGCGACAGGAAACGCCCCAAAGCGCAACGTGGACACATCCAATTTTTTTAAAGAAAGCAGAGGTGTTTTTTGCAAAGTGCCTACCTGTAGATTTTGGCCTGTAGCTCAGCCGCCACCTAGGGAAACCTACCAAACCTGTCATTTCTGAAAACTAGAGACCTAGGGTAATTTAAGATGGGGTGACTTGTGTGGCTCGGACCAGGTTCTGTTACCCAGAATCCTTTGCAAACCTCAAAATTTGGCTAAAAAAACACAGGTTCCTCACATTTCTGTGGCAGAAAGTTCTGGAATCTGAGAGGAACCACAAATTTCCTTCCACCCAGCGTGTCCCCACGTCCCCCGATAAAAATGATACCTCACTTGTGTGGGTAGGCCTAGCGCCCGTGACAGGAAACGCCCCAAAGCGCAACGTGGGCACATCCAAATTTTTGAAAGAAAACAGAGGTGTTTTTTGCAAAGTGCCTACCTGTAGATTTTGGCCTGTAGCTCAGCCGGCACCTAGGGAAACCTACCACACCTCTGCATTTCTGAAAACTAGAGACGTAGAGGAATCCAAGATGGGGTGACTTGTGTGGCTCGGACCAGGTTCTGTTACCCAGCATCCTTTGCAAACCTCAAAATTTGGCTAAAAAAACACATGTTCCTCATATTTCTGTGGCAGAAAGTTCTGGAATCTGAGAGGAGCCACAAATTTCCTTCCACCCAGCGTTCCCCCACGGCTCCCGATAAAAATGATACCTCACTTGTGTGGGTAGGCGTAGCGCCCGCGACAGAAAATGCCCCAAAGCGCAATGTGGGCACATCCAAATTTTTGAAAGAAAACAGAGGTGTTTTTTGCAAAGTGCCTACCTGTAGATTTTGGCCTGTAGCTCAGCCGCCACCTAGGGAAACCTACCAAACCTGTGCATTTCTGAAAACTAGGGACCTAGGGGAATCCAAGATGGGGTGACTTGTGTGGCTCGGACCAGGTTCTGTTACCCAGAATCCTTTGCAAACCTCAAAATTTGGCTAAAAAAACACAGGTTCCTCACATTTCTGTGGCAGAAAGTTCTGGAATCTGAGAGGAACCACAAATTTCCTTCCACCCAGCGTGTCCCCACGTCCCCCGATAAAAATGATACCTCACTTGTGTGGGTAGGCCTAGCGCCCGCGACAGGAAACGCCCCAAAGCGCAACGTGGGCACATCCAAATTTTTGAAAGAAAACAGAGGTGTTTTTTGCAAAGTGCCTACCTGTAGATTTTGGCCTGTAGCTCAGCCGGCACCTAGGGAAAGCTACCACACCTGTGCATTTCTGAAAACTAGAGACCTAGGGGAATCCAAGATGGTGTGACTTGTGTGGCTCGGACCAGGTTCTGTTACCCAGCATCCTTTGCAAACCTCAAAATTTGGCTAAAAAAACACATGTTCCTCATATTTCTGTGGCAGAAAGTTCTGGAATCTGAGAGGAGCCACAAATTTCCTTCCACCCAGCGTTCCCCCACGTCTCCCGATAAAAATGATACCTCACTTGTGTGGGTAGGCGTAGCGCCCGCGACTGGAAACGCCCCAAAGCGCAATGTGGGCACATCCAAATTTTTGAAAGAAAACAGAGGTGTTTTTTGCAAAGTGCTTACCTGTAGATTTTGGCCTGTAGCTCAGCCGCCACCTAGGGAAACCTACCAAACCTGTGCATTTCTGAAAACTAGAGACCTAGGGGAATCCAAGATGGGGTGACTTGGGTGGCTCGGACCAGGTTCTGTTACCCAGAATCCTTTGCAAACCTCGAAATTTGGCTAAAAAAACACAGGTTCCTCACATTTCTGTGGCAGAAAGTTCTGGAATCTGAGAGGAGCCACTAATTTCCTTCCACCCAGCGTTCCCCCACGTCTCCCGATAAAAATGATACCTCACTTCTGTGGGTAGGGCTACCGCCCGCGACAGGAAACGCCCCAAAGCGCTACGTGGACACATCCAATTTTTTTAAAGAAAACAGAGGTGTTTTTTGCAAAGTGCCTACCTGTAGATTTTGGCCTGTAGCTCAGCCGGCACCTAGGGAAACCTACCAAACCTGTGCATTTCTGAAAACTAGAGACGTAGGGGAATCCAAGATGGGGTGACTTGTGTGGCTCGGACCAGGTTCTGTTACCCAGAATCCTTTGCAAACCTCAAAATATGGCTAAAAAAACACAGGTTCCTCACATTTCTGTGGCAGAAAGTTCTGGAATCTGAGAGGAGCCACAAATTTCCTTCCACCCAGCGTTCCCCCACGTCTCCCGATAAAAATGATACCTCACTTGTGTGGATAGGCCTAGCGCCCGCGACAGGAAATGCCCCAAAGCACAACGTGGACACATCCAATTTTTTGAAAGAAAACAGAGGTGTTTTTTGCAAAGTGCCTACCTGTAGATTTTGGCCTGTAGCTCAGCCGGCACCTAGGGAAACCTACCAAACCTGTGCATTTCTGAAAACTAGAGACCTAGGGGAATCCAAGATGGGGTGACTTGTGTGGCTCGGACCAGGTTCTGTTACCCAGAATCCTTTGCAAACCTCAAAATTTGGCTAAAAAAACACAGGTTCCTCACATTTCTGTGCCAGAAAGTTCTGGAATCTGAGAGGAGCCACAAATTTCCTTCCACCCAGCGTTCCCCCACGTCTCCCGATAAAAATTATACCTCACTTGTGTGGGTAGGCCTAGCGCCCGCGACAGGAAACGCCGCAAAGCGCAACGTGGACACATCCAACTTTTTGAAAGAAAACAGAGGTGTTTTTTGCAAAGTGCCTATCTGTAGATTTTGGCCTGTAGCTCAGCCGGCACCTAGGGAAACCTACCAAACCTGTGCATTTCTGAAAACTAGAAACCTAGGGGAATCCAAGATGGGGTGACTTGTGTGGCTCGGACCAGATTCTGTTACCCAGAATCCTTTGCAAACCTCAAAATTTGGCTAAAAAAACACATGTTCCTCAAATTTCTCTGGCAGAAAGTTCTGGAATCTGAGAGGAGCCACAAATTTCCTTCCACCCAGCGTTCCCCCACGTCTCCCGATAAAAATGATACCTCACTTGTGTGGGTAGGCCTAGCGCCCGCGACAGGAAACGCCCCAAAGCGCAACGTGGACACATCCAATTTTTTTAAAGAAAGCAGAGGTGTTTTTTGCAAAGTGCCTACCTGTAGATTTTGGCCTGTAGCTCAGCCGCCACCTAGGGAAACCTACCAAACCTGTCATTTCTGAAAACTAGAGACCTAGGGTAATTTAAGATGGGGTGACTTGTGTGGCTCGGACCAGGTTTTGTTACCCAGAATCCTTTGCAAACCTCAAAATTTGGCTAAAAAAACACAGGTTCCTCACATTTCTGTGGCAGAAAGTTCTGGAATCTGAGAGGAACCACAAATTTCCTTCCACCCAGCGTTTCCCCACGTCCCCCGATAAAAATGATACCTCACTTGTGTGGGTAGGCCTAGCGCCCGTGACAGGAAACGCCCCAAAGCGCAACGTGGGCACATCCAAATTTTTGAAAGAAAACAGAGGTGTTTTTTGCAAAGTGCCTACCTGTAGATTTTGGCCTGTAGCTCAGCCGGCACCTAGGGAAACCTACCACACCTGTGCATTTCTGAAAACTAGAGACGTAGAGGAATCCAAGATGGGGTGACTTGTGTGGCTCGGACCAGGTTCTGTTACCCAGCATCCTTTGCAAACCTCAAAATTTGGCTAAAAAAACACCTGTTCCTCATATTTCTGTGGCAGAAAGTTCTGGAATCTGAGAGGAGCCACAAATTTCCTTCCACCCAGCGTTCCCCCACGACTCCCGATAAAAATGATACCTCACTTGTGTGGGTAGGCGTAGCGCCCGCGACAGAAAACGCCCCAAAGCGCAATGTGGGCACATCCAAATTTTTGAAAGAAAACAGAAGTGTTTTTTGCAAAGTGCCTACCTGTAGATTTTGGCCTGTAGCTCAGCCGCCACCTAGGGAAACCTACCAAACCTGTGCATTTCTGAAAACTAGGGACCTAGGGGAATCCAAGATGGGGTGACTTGTGTGGCTCGGACCAGGTTCTGTTACCCAGAATCCTTTGCAAACCTCAAAAGTTGGCTAAAAAAACACAGGTTCCTCACATTTCTGTGGCAGAAAGTTCTGGAATCTGAGAGGAGCCACAAATTTCCTTCCACCCAGCGTTCCCCCACGTCTCCCGATAAAAATGATACCTCACTTCTGTGGGTAGGGCTACCGCCCGCGACAGGAAACGCCCCAAAGCGCTACGTGGACACATCCAATTTTTTGAAAGAAAACAGAGGTGTTTTTTGCAAAGTGCCTACCTGTAGATTTTGGCCTGTAGCTCAGCCGGCACCTAGGGAAACCTACCAAACCTGTGCATTTCTGAAAACTAGACAACTAGGGGAATCCAAGATGGGGTGACTTGTGTGGCTCATACCAGGTTCTGTTACCCAGAATCCTTTGCAAACCTCAAAACGTGGCTCAAAAAACACAGGTTCCTCACATTTCTGTGGCACAAAGTTCTGGAATCTCAGAGGAGCCACAACTTTCCTTCCACCCAGCATTCCCCCACATCTCCCGATAAAAATGATACCTCACTTGTGTGGGTAGGCCTAGCGCCCGCGACAGGAAACGCCCCAAAGCGCAACGTGGACACATCCAAATTTTTGAAAGAAAACAGAGGTGTTTTTTGCAAAGTGCCTACCTGTAGATTTTGGCCTCTAGCTAAGCCGGCACCTAGGGAAACCTACCAAACCTGTGCATTTCTGAAAACTAGAGGCCTAGGGGAATCCAAGATGGGGTGACTTGTGTGGCTTGGACCAGGTTCTGTTACCCAGAATCCTTTGCAAACCTCAAAATTTGGCTAAAAAAACACAGGTTCCTCACATTTCTGTGGTAGAAAGTTCTGGAATCTGAGTGGAGCCACAAATTTCCTTCCACCCAGCGTTCCCCCACGTCTCCCGATAAAAATGATACCTCACTTGTGGGTAGGCCTAGCGCCCGCGACAGGAAACGCCCCAAAGCGCAACGTGGACACATCCAATTTTTTTAAAGAAAGCAGAGGTGTTTTTTGCAAAGTGCCTACCTGTAGATTTTGGCCTGTAGCTCAGCCGCCACCTAGGGAAACCTACCAAACCTGTCATTTCTAAAAACTAGAGACCTAGGGGAATCCAAGATGGGGTGACTTGTGTGGCTCGGACCAGGTTCTGTTACCCAGAATCCTTTGCAAACCTCAAAATTTGGCTAAAAAAACACAGGTTCCTCACATTTCTGTGGCAGAAAGTTCTGGAATCTGAGAGGAACCACAAATGTCCTACCACCCAGTGTTCCCCCACATCCCCCTATAAAAATGATACCTCACTTGTGTGGGTAGGCCTAGCGCCCGCGACAGGAATCGCCTCAAAGCGCAACGTGGACACATCCAATTTTTTGAAAGAAAACAGAGGTGTTTTTTGCAAAGTGCCTACCGGTAGATTTTGGCCTGTAGCTCAGCCGGCACCTAGGGAAACCTACCACACCTGTGCATTTCTGAAAACTAGAGACCTAGGGGAATCCAAGATGGGGTGACTTGTGTGCTCGGACCAGGTTCTGTTACCCAGCATCCTTTGCAAACCTCAAAATTTGGCTAAAAAAACACATGTTCCTCATATTTCTGTGGCAGAAAGTTCTGGAATCTGAGAGGAGCCACAAATTTCCTTCCACCCAGCGTTCCCCCACGTCTCCCGATAAAAATGATACCTCACTTGTGTGGGTAGGCGTAGCGCCCGCGACAGGAAACGCCCCAAAGCGCAATGTGGGCACATCCAAATTTTTTAAAGAAAACAGAGGTGTTTTTTGCAAAGTACCTACCTGTAGATTTTGGCCTGTAGCTCAGCCGGCACCTAGGGAAACCTACCAAACCTGTGCATTTCTGAAAACTAGAGACCTAGGGGAATCCAATATGGGGTGACTAGTGTGGCTCGGACCAGGTTCTGTTACCCAGAATCCTTTGCAAACCTCAAAATTTGGCTAAAAAAACACAGGTTCCTCACATTTCAGTGGCAGAAAGTTCTGGAATCTGAGATGAGCCACAAATTTCCTTCCACCCAGCGTTCCCCCACGTCTCCCAATAAAAATGATAGCTCACTTGTGTGGGTAGGCCTATTGCCCGCGACAGGAAACGCCCCAAAGAGCAACGTGGACACATCCAATTTTTTTTAAAGAAAACAGAGGTGTTTTTTGCAAAGTGCCTACCTGTAGGTTTTGGCCTGTAGCTCAGCCGGCACCTAGGGAAACCTACCAAACCTGTGCATTTCTGAAAACTAGAAACCTAGGGGAATCCAAGATGGGGTGACTTGTGTGGCTCGGACCAGGTTCTGTTACCCAGAATCCTTTGCAAACCTCAAAATTTGGCTAAAAAAACACATGTTCCTCAAATTTCTGTGGCAGAAAGTTCTGGAATCTGAGAGGAGCCACAAATTTCCTTCCACCCAGTGTTCCCCCACGTCTCCCGATACAAATGATACCTCACTTGTGTGGGTAGGCCTAGCGCCTGAGACAGGAAACGCCCCAAAGCGCAACGTGGACACATCCAATTTTTTTAAAGAAAGCAGAGGTGTTTTTTGCAAAGTGCCTACCTGTAGATTTTGGCCTGTAGCTCAGCCGCCACCTAGGGAAACCTACCAAACCTGTCATTTCTGAAAACTAGAGACCTAGGGTAATCCAAGATGGGGTGACTTGTGATGCTCGGACCAGGTTCTGTTACCCAGAATCCTTTGCAAACCTCAAAATTTGGCTAAAAAAACACAGGTTCCTCACATTTCTGTGGCAGAAAGTTCTGGAATCTGAGAGGAACCACAAATTTCCTTCCACCCAGCGTGTCCCCACGTCCTCCGATAAAAATGATACCTCACTTGTGTGGGTAGGCCTAGCGCCCGCGACAGGAAACGCCCCAAAGTGCAATGTGGGCACATCCAAATTTTTGAAGAAAACCGAGGTGTTTTTTGCAAAGTGCCTACCTGTAGATTTTGGCCTGTAGCTCAGCCGGCACCTAGGGAAAGCTACCACACCTGTGCATTTCTGAAAACTAGAGACCTAGGGGAATCCAAGATGGTGTGACTTGTGTGGCTCGGACCAGGTTCTGTTACCCAGCATCCTATGCAAACCTCAAAATTTGGCTAAAAAAACACATGTTCCTCATATTTCTGTGGCAGAAAGTTCTGGAATCTGAGAGGAGCCACAAATTTCCTTCCACCCAGCGTTCCCCCACGTCTCCCGATAAAAATGATACCTCACTTGTGTGGGTAGGCGTAGCGCCCGCGACTGGAAACGCCCCAAAGCGCAATGTGGGCACATCCAAATTTTTGAAAGAAAACAGAGGTGTTTTTTGCAAAGTGCCTACCTGTAGATTTTGGCCTGTAGCTCAGCTGCCACCTAGGGAAACCTACCAAACCTGTGCATTTCTGAAAACTAGAGACCTAGGGGAATCCAAGATGGGGTGACTTGTGTGGCTCGGACCAGGTTCTGTTACCCAGAATCCTTTGCAAACCTCGAAATTTGGCTAAAAAAACACAGGTTCCTCACATTTCTGTGGCAGAAAGTTCTGGAATCTGAGAGGAGCCACTAATTTCCTTCCACCCAGCGTTCCCCCACGTCTCCCGATAAAAATGATACCTCACTTCTGTGGGTAGGGCTACCGCCCGCGACAGGAAACGCCCCAAAGCGCTACGTGGACACATCCAATTTTTTTAAAGAAAACAGAGGTGTTTTTTGCAAAGTGCCTACCTGTAGATTTTGGCCTGTAGCTCAGCCGGCACCTAGGGAAACCTACCAAACCTGTGCATTTCTGAAAACTAGAGACCTAGGGGAATCCAAGATGGGGTGACTTGTGTGGCTCGGACCAGGTTCTGTTACCCAGAATCCTTTGCAAACCTCAAAATATGGCTAAAAAAACACAGGTTCCTCACATTTCTGTGGCAGAAAGTTCTGGAATCTGAGAGGAGCCACAAATTTCCTTCCACCCAGCGTTCCCCCACGTCTCCCGATAAAAATGATACCTCACTTGTGTGGATAGGCCTAGCGCCCGCGACAGGAAATGCCCCAAAGCACAACGTGGACACATCCAATTTTTTGAAAGAAAACAGAGGTGTTTTTTGCAAAGTGCCTACCTGTAGATTTTGGCCTGTAGCTCAGCCGGCACCTAGGGAAACCTACCAAACCTGTGCATTTCTGAAAACTAGAGACCTAGGGGAATCCAAGATGGGGTGACTTGTGTGGCTCGGACCAGGTTCTGTTACCCAGAATCCTTTGCAAACCTCAATATTTGGCTAAAAAAACACAGGTTCCTCACATTTCTGTGGCAGAAAGTTCTGGAATCTGAGAGGAGCCACAAATTTCCTTCCACCCAGCGTTCCCCCACGTCTCCCGATAAAAATTATACCTCACTTGTGTGGGTAGGCCTAGCGCCCGCGACAGGAAACGCCGCAAAGCACAACGTGGACACATCCAACTTTTTGAAAGAAAACAGAGCTGTTTTTTGCAAAGTGCCTATCTGTAGATTTTGGCCTGTAGCTCAGCCGGCACCTAGGGAAACCTACCAAACCTGTGCATTTCTGAAAACTAGAAACCTAGGGGAATCCAAGATGGGGTGACTTGTGTGGCTCGGACCAGGTTCTGTTACCCAGAATCCTTTGCAAACCTCAAAATTTGGCTAAAAAAACACATGTTCCTCAAATTTCTGTGGCAGAAAGTTCTGGAATCTGAGAGGAGCCACAAATTTCCTTCCACCCAGCGTTCCCCCACGTCTCCCGATAAAAATGATACCTCACTTGTGTGGGTAGGCCTAGCGCCCGCGACAGGAAACGCCCCAAAGCGCAACGTGGACACATCCAATTTTTTTAAAGAAAGCAGAGGTGTTTTTTGCAAAGTGCCTACCTGTAGATTTTGGCCTGTAGCTCAGCCGCCACCTAGGGAAACCTACCAAACCTGTCATTTCTGAAAACTAGAGACCTAGGGTAATTTAAGATGGGGTGACTTGTGTGGCTCGGACCAGGTTCTGTTACCCAGAATCCTTTGCAAACCTCAAAATTTGGCTAAAAAAACACAGGTTCCTCACATTTCTGTGGCAGAAAGTTCTGGAATCTGAGAGGAACCACAAATTTCCTTCCACCCAGCGTGTCCCCACGTCCCCCGATAAAAATGATACCTCACTTGTGTGGGTAGGCCTAGCGCCCGTGACAGGAAACGCCCCAAAGCGCAACGTGGGCACATCCAAATTTTTGAAAGAAAACAGAGGTGTTTTTTGCAAAGTGCCTACCTGTAGATTTTGGCCTGTAGCTCAGCCGGCACCTAGGGAAACCTACCACACCTCTGCATTTCTGAAAACTAGAGACGTAGAGGAATCCAAGATGGGGTGACTTGTGTGGCTCGGACCAGGTTCTGTTACCCAGCATCCTTTGCAAACCTCAAAATTTGGCTAAAAAAACACATGTTCCTCATATTTCTGTGGCAGAAAGTTCTGGAATCTGAGAGGAGCCACAAATTTCCTTCCACCCAGCGTTCCCCCACGGCTCCCGATAAAAATGATACCTCACTTGTGTGGGTAGGCGTAGCGCCCGCGACAGAAAATGCCCCAAAGCGCAATGTGGGCACATCCAAATTTTTGAAAGAAAACAGAGGTGTTTTTTGCAAAGTGCCTACCTGTAGATTTTGGCCTGTAGCTCAGCCGCCACCTAGGGAAACCTACCAAACCTGTGCATTTCTGAAAACTAGGGACCTAGGGGAATCCAAGATGGGGTGACTTGTGTGGCTCGGACCAGGTTCTGTTACCCAGAATCCTTTGCAAACCTCAAAATTTGGCTAAAAAAACACAGGTTCCTCACATTTCTGTGGCAGAAAGTTCTGGAATCTGAGAGGAACCACAAATTTCCTTCCACCCAGCGTGTCCCCACGTCCCCCGATAAAAATGATACCTCACTTGTGTGGGTAGGCCTAGCGCCCGCGACAGGAAACGCCCCAAAGCGCAACGTGGGCACATCCAAATTTTTGAAAGAAAACAGAGGTGTTTTTTGCAAAGTGCCTACCTGTAGATTTTGGCCTGTAGCTCAGCCGGCACCTAGGGAAAGCTACCACACCTGTGCATTTCTGAAAACTAGAGACCTAGGGGAATCCAAGATGGTGTGACTTGTGTGGCTCGGACCAGGTTCTGTTACCCAGCATCCTTTGCAAACCTCAAAATTTGGCTAAAAAAACACATGTTCCTCATATTTCTGTGGCAGAAAGTTCTGGAATCTGAGAGGAGCCACAAATTTCCTTCCACCCAGCGTTCCCCCACGTCTCCCGATAAAAATGATACCTCACTTGTGTGGGTAGGCGTAGCGCCCGCGACTGGAAACGCCCCAAAGCGCAATGTGGGCACATCCAAATTTTTGAAAGAAAACAGAGGTGTTTTTTGCAAAGTGCTTACCTGTAGATTTTGGCCTGTAGCTCAGCCGCCACCTAGGGAAACCTACCAAACCTGTGCATTTCTGAAAACTAGAGACCTAGGGGAATCCAAGATGGGGTGACTTGGGTGGCTCGGACCAGGTTCTGTTACCCAGAATCCTTTGCAAACCTCGAAATTTGGCTAAAAAAACACAGGTTCCTCACATTTCTGTGGCAGAAAGTTCTGGAATCTGAGAGGAGCCACTAATTTCCTTCCACCCAGCGTTCCCCCACGTCTCCCGATAAAAATGATACCTCACTTCTGTGGGTAGGGCTACCGCCCGCGACAGGAAACGCCCCAAAGCGCTACGTGGACACATCCAATTTTTTTAAAGAAAACAGAGGTGTTTTTTGCAAAGTGCCTACCTGTAGATTTTGGCCTGTAGCTCAGCCGGCACCTAGGGAAACCTACCAAACCTGTGCATTTCTGAAAACTAGAGACGTAGGGGAATCCAAGATGGGGTGACTTGTGTGGCTCGGACCAGGTTCTGTTACCCAGAATCCTTTGCAAACCTCAAAATATGGCTAAAAAAACACAGGTTCCTCACATTTCTGTGGCAGAAAGTTCTGGAATCTGAGAGGAGCCACAAATTTCCTTCCACCCAGCGTTCCCCCACGTCTCCCGATAAAAATGATACCTCACTTGTGTGGATAGGCCTAGCGCCCGCGACAGGAAATGCCCCAAAGCACAACGTGGACACATCCAATTTTTTGAAAGAAAACAGAGGTGTTTTTTGCAAAGTGCCTACCTGTAGATTTTGGCCTGTAGCTCAGCCGGCACCTAGGGAAACCTACCAAACCTGTGCATTTCTGAAAACTAGAGACCTAGGGGAATCCAAGATGGGGTGACTTGTGTGGCTCGGACCAGGTTCTGTTACCCAGAATCCTTTGCAAACCTCAAAATTTGGCTAAAAAAACACAGGTTCCTCACATTTCTGTGCCAGAAAGTTCTGGAATCTGAGAGGAGCCACAAATTTCCTTCCACCCAGCGTTCCCCCACGTCTCCCGATAAAAATTATACCTCACTTGTGTGGGTAGGCCTAGCGCCCGCGACAGGAAACGCCGCAAAGCGCAACGTGGACACATCCAACTTTTTGAAAGAAAACAGAGGTGTTTTTTGCAAAGTGCCTATCTGTAGATTTTGGCCTGTAGCTCAGCCGGCACCTAGGGAAACCTACCAAACCTGTGCATTTCTGAAAACTAGAAACCTAGGGGAATCCAAGATGGGGTGACTTGTGTGGCTCGGACCAGATTCTGTTACCCAGAATCCTTTGCAAACCTCAAAATTTGGCTAAAAAAACACATGTTCCTCAAATTTCTCTGGCAGAAAGTTCTGGAATCTGAGAGGAGCCACAAATTTCCTTCCACCCAGCGTTCCCCCACGTCTCCCGATAAAAATGATACCTCACTTGTGTGGGTAGGCCTAGCGCCCGCGACAGGAAACGCCCCAAAGCGCAACGTGGACACATCCAATTTTTTTAAAGAAAGCAGAGGTGTTTTTTGCAAAGTGCCTACCTGTAGATTTTGGCCTGTAGCTCAGCCGCCACCTAGGGAAACCTACCAAACCTGTCATTTCTGAAAACTAGAGACCTAGGGTAATTTAAGATGGGGTGACTTGTGTGGCTCGGACCAGGTTTTGTTACCCAGAATCCTTTGCAAACCTCAAAATTTGGCTAAAAAAACACAGGTTCCTCACATTTCTGTGGCAGAAAGTTCTGGAATCTGAGAGGAACCACAAATTTCCTTCCACCCAGCGTTTCCCCACGTCCCCCGATAAAAATGATACCTCACTTGTGTGGGTAGGCCTAGCGCCCGTGACAGGAAACGCCCCAAAGCGCAACGTGGGCACATCCAAATTTTTGAAAGAAAACAGAGGTGTTTTTTGCAAAGTGCCTACCTGTAGATTTTGGCCTGTAGCTCAGCCGGCACCTAGGGAAACCTACCACACCTGTGCATTTCTGAAAACTAGAGACGTAGAGGAATCCAAGATGGGGTGACTTGTGTGGCTCGGACCAGGTTCTGTTACCCAGCATCCTTTGCAAACCTCAAAATTTGGCTAAAAAAACACCTGTTCCTCATATTTCTGTGGCAGAAAGTTCTGGAATCTGAGAGGAGCCACAAATTTCCTTCCACCCAGCGTTCCCCCACGACTCCCGATAAAAATGATACCTCACTTGTGTGGGTAGGCGTAGCGCCCGCGACAGAAAACGCCCCAAAGCGCAATGTGGGCACATCCAAATTTTTGAAAGAAAACAGAAGTGTTTTTTGCAAAGTGCCTACCTGTAGATTTTGGCCTGTAGCTCAGCCGCCACCTAGGGAAACCTACCAAACCTGTGCATTTCTGAAAACTAGGGACCTAGGGGAATCCAAGATGGGGTGACTTGTGTGGCTCGGACCAGGTTCTGTTACCCAGAATCCTTTGCAAACCTCAAAAGTTGGCTAAAAAAACACAGGTTCCTCACATTTCTGTGGCAGAAAGTTCTGGAATCTGAGAGGAGCCACAAATTTCCTTCCACCCAGCGTTCCCCCACGTCTCCCGATAAAAATGATACCTCACTTC
This sequence comes from Pleurodeles waltl, assembly GCF_031143425.1. Taxonomy (NCBI): domain Eukaryota; kingdom Metazoa; phylum Chordata; class Amphibia; order Caudata; family Salamandridae; genus Pleurodeles; species Pleurodeles waltl. The sequence goes on from NC_090442.1 coordinate 311,749,675, forward strand.
TGTGGGTAGGGCTACCGCCCGCGACAGGAAACGCCCCAAAGCGCTACGTGGACACATCCAATTTTTTGAAAGAAAACAGAGGTGTTTTTTGCAAAGTGCCTACCTGTAGATTTTGGCCTGTAGCTCAGCCGGCACCTAGGGAAACCTACCAAACCTGTGCATTTCTGAAAACTAGACAACTAGGGGAATCCAAGATGGGGTGACTTGTGTGGCTCATACCAGGTTCTGTTACCCAGAATCCTTTGCAAACCTCAAAACGTGGCTCAAAAAACACAGGTTCCTCACATTTCTGTGGCACAAAGTTCTGGAATCTCAGAGGAGCCACAACTTTCCTTCCACCCAGCATTCCCCCACATCTCCCGATAAAAATGATACCTCACTTGTGTGGGTAGGCCTAGCGCCCGCGACAGGAAACGCCCCAAAGCGCAACGTGGACACATCCAAATTTTTGAAAGAAAACAGAGGTGTTTTTTGCAAAGTGCCTACCTGTAGATTTTGGCCTCTAGCTAAGCCGGCACCTAGGGAAACCTACCAAACCTGTGCATTTCTGAAAACTAGAGGCCTAGGGGAATCCAAGATGGGGTGACTTGTGTGGCTTGGACCAGGTTCTGTTACCCAGAATCCTTTGCAAACCTCAAAATTTGGCTAAAAAAACACAGGTTCCTCACATTTCTGTGGTAGAAAGTTCTGGAATCTGAGTGGAGCCACAAATTTCCTTCCACCCAGCGTTCCCCCACGTCTCCCGATAAAAATGATACCTCACTTGTGGGTAGGCCTAGCGCCCGCGACAGGAAACGCCCCAAAGCGCAACGTGGACACATCCAATTTTTTCAAAGAAAACAGAGGTGTTTTTTGCAAAGTGCCTACCTGTAGATTTTGGCCTGTAGCTCAGCCGGCACCTAGGAAAACCTACCAAATCTGACCATTTCTGAAAACTAGAGACCTAGGGGAATCCAAGATGAGGTGACTTGTGTGGCTCGGACCAGGTTCTGTTACCCAGAATCCTTTGCAAACCTCAAAATTTGGCTCAAAAAACACAGGTTCCTCACATTTCTGTGGCAGAAAGTTCTGAAATCTGAGAGGAGCCACAAATTTCCATCCACCCAGCGTTCCCCCACGTCTCCCGATAAAAATGATACCTCACTTGTGTGGGTAGGCCTAGCGCCCGCGACAGGAAACGCCCCAATGCGCAACGTGGACACATCCAAATTTTTTTAAAGAAAACAGAGGTGTTTTTTGCAAAGTGCCTACCTGTTGATTTTGGCATTTAGCTCAGCCGGCACCTAGGGAAACCTACCAAACCTGTGCATTTCTGAAAACTAGACAACTAGGGGAATCCAAGATGGGGTGACTTGCGTGGCTCGGACCAGGTTCTGTTACCCAGAATCCTTTGCAAACCTCAAAATTTGGCTAAAAAAACACATGTTCCTCAAATTTCTGTGGCAGAAAGTTCTGGAATCTGAGAGGAGCCACAAATTTCCTTCCTCCCATCGTTCCCCCACGTCTCCCGATAAAAATGATACCTCACTTGTGTGGGTAGGCCTAGCGCCCGCGACAGGAAACGCCCCAAAGCGCAACGTGGACACATCCCAATTTTTTTAAAGAAAACAGAGGTGTTTTTTGCAAAGTGCCTATCTGTAGATTTTGGCCTGTAGCTCAGCCGCCACCTAGGGAAAACTACCAAACCTGTGCATTTCTGAAAACTAGAGACCTAGGGGAATCCACAATGGGGTGACTTGTGTGGCTCATACCAGGTTCTGTTACCCAGAATCCTTTGCAAACCTCAAAACGTGGCTCAAAAAACACAGGTTCCTCACATTTCTGTGGCAGAAAGTTCTGGAATCTCAGAGGAGCCACAACTTTCCTTCCACCCAGCGTTCCCCCACATCACCCGATAAAAATGATACCTCACTTGTGTGGGTAGGCCTAGCGCCCGCGACAGGAAACGCCCCAAAGCGCAACGTGGACACATCCAAAATTTTTGAAAGAAAACAGAGTTTTTTTTTGCAAAGTGCCTACCTGTAGATTTTGGCCTCTAGCTAAGCCTGAACCTAGGGAAACCTACCACACCTGTGCATTTCTGAAAACTAAAGACCTAGGGGAATCCAAGATCGGGTGACTTGTGTGGCTCGGACCAGGTTCTGTTGCCCAGAATCCTTTGCAAACCTCAAAATTTGGCTAAAAAAAAAAAAAGGTTCCACACATTTCTGTGGCAGAAAGTTCTGGAATCTGAGAGGAGCCACAAATTTCCTTCCACCCAGCGTTCCCCCACGTCTCCCGATATAAATGATACCTCACTTGTGTGGGTAGGCCTAGCGCCTGCGACAGGAAACGCCCCAAAGCACAACGTGGACACATCCAATTTTTTGAAAGAAAACAGAGGTGTTTTTTGCAAAGTGCCTACCTGTAGATTTTGGCCTGTAGCTCAGCCGGCACCTAGGAAAACCTACCAAACCTGTCCATTTCTGAAAACTAGAGACCTAGGGGAATCCAAGATGGGGTGACTTGTGTGGCTCGGACCAGGTTCTGTTACCCAGAATCCTTTGCAAACCTCAAAATTTTCCTAAAAAAACACAGGTTCCTCACATTTCTGTGGCAGAAAGTTCTGAAATCTGAGAGGAGCCACAAATTTCCATCCACCCAGCGTTCCCCCACGTCTCCCGATAAAAATGATACCTCACTTTTGTGGATAGGCCTAGCGCCCGCGACAGGAAACGCCCCAAAGCGCAACGTGGACACATCCAATTTTTTGAAAGAAAACAGAGGTGTTTTTTGCAAAGTGCCTACCTGTAGATTTTGGCCTTTAGCTCAGCCGGCACCTAGGGAAACCTACCAAACCTGTGCATTTCTGAAAACTAGACAACTAGGGTAATCCAAGATGGGGTGACTTGTGTGGCTCGGACCAGGTTCTGTTACCCAGATTCCTTTGCAAACCTCAAAATTTGGCTAAAAAAACACATGTTCCTCAAATTTCTGTGGCAGAAAGTTCTGGAATCAGAGAGGAGCCACAAATTTCCTTCCACCCAGCGTTCCCCCACGTCTCCCGATAAAAATGATACCTCACTTGTGTGGGTAGGCCTAGCGCCCGCGACAGGAAACGCCCCAAAGCGCAACGTGGACACATCCAATTTTTTGAAAGAAAGCAGAGGTATTTTTTGCAAAGTGCCTACCTGTAGATTTTGGCCTGTAGCTCAGCCGCCACCTAGGGAAAACTACCAAACCTGTGCATTTCTGAAAACTAGAGACCTAGGGGAATCCAAGATGGGGTGACTTGTGTGGCTCATACCAGGTTCTGTTACCCAGAATCCTTTGCAAACCTCAAAACGTGGCTCAAAAAACACAGGTTCCTCACATTTCTGTGGCAGAAAGTTCTGGAATCTCAGAGGAGCCACAACTTTCCTTCCACCCAGCGTTCCCCCACATCTCCCGATAAAAATGATACCTCACTTGTGTGGGTAGGCCTAGCGCCCGCGACAGGAAATGCCCCAAAGCGCAACGTGGACACATCCAAATTTTTGAAAGAAAACAGAGGTGTTTTTTGCAAAGTGCCTACCTGTAGATTTTGGCCTCTAGCTAAGCCGGCACCTAGGGAAACCTACCAAACCTGTGCATTTCTGAAAACTAGAGACCTAGGGGAATCCAAGATGGGGTGACTTGTGTGGCTTGGACCAGGTTCTGTTACCCAGAATCCTTTGCAAACCTCAAAACTTGGCTAAAAAAACACAGGTTCCTCACATTTCTGTGGCAGAAAGTTCTGGAATCTGAGAGGAGCCACAAATTTCCTTCCACCCAGCGTTCCCCCACGTCTCCCGATAAAAATGATACCTCACTTGTGTGGGTAGGCCTAGCGCCCGCGACAGGAAACGCCCCAAAGCGCAACGTGGACACATCCAATTTTTTGAAAGAAAGCAGAGGTATTTTTTGCAAAGTGCCTACCTGTAGATTTTGGCCTGTAGCTCAGCCGCCACCTAGGGAAAACTACCAAACCTGTGCATTTCTGAAAACTAGAGACCTAGGGGAATCCAAGATGGGGTGACTTGTGTGGCTCATACCAGGTTCTGTTACCCAGAATCCTTTGCAAACCTCAAAACGTGGCTCAAAAAACACAGGTTCCTCACATTTCTGTGGCAGAAAGTTCTGGAATCTCAGAGGAGCCACAACTTTCCTTCCACCCAGCATTCCCCCACATCTCCCGATAAAAATGATACCTCACTTGTGTGGGTAGGCCTAGCGCCCGCGACAGGAAATGCCCCAAAGCGCAACGTGGACACATCCAGATTTTTGAAAGAAAACAGAGGTGTTTTTTGCAAAGTGCCTACCTGTAGATTTTGGCCTCTAGCTAAGCCGGCACCTAGGGAAACCTACCAAACCTGTGCATTTCTGAAAACTAGAGACCTAGGGGAATCCAAGATGGGGTGACTTGTGTGGCTTGGACCAGGTTCTGTTACCCAGAATCCTTTGCAAACCTCAAAACTTGGCTAAAAAAACACAGGTTCCTCACATTTCTGTGGCAGAAAGTTCTGGAATCTGAGAGGAGCCACAAATTTCCTTCCACCCAGCGTTCCCCCACGTCTCCCGATAAAAATGATACCTCACTTGTGTGGGTAGGCCTAGCGCCCGCGACAGGAAACGCCCCAAAGCGCAACGTGGACACATCCAATTTTTTGAAAGAAAGCAGAGGTATTTTTTGCAAAGTGCCTACCTGTAGATTTTGGCCTGTAGCTCAGCCGCCACCTAGGGAAAACTACCAAACCTGTGCATTTCTGAAAACTAGAGACCTAGGGGAATCCAAGATGGGGTGACTTGTGTGGCTCATACCAGGTTCTGTTACCCAGAATCCTTTGCAAACCTCAAAACGTGGCTCAAAAAACACAGGTTCTTCACATTTCTGTGGCAGAAAGTTCTGGAATCTCAGAGGAGCCACAACTCTCCTTCCACCCAGCGTTCCCCCACATCTCCCGATAAAAATGATACCTCACTTGTGTGGGTAGGCCTAGCGCCCGCGACAGGAAATGCCCCAAAGCGCAACGTGGACACATCCAAATTTTTGAAAGAAAACAGAGGTGTTTTTTGCAAAGTGCCTACCTGTAGATTTTGGCCTCTAGCTAAGCCGGCACCTAGGGAAACCTACCAAACCTGTGCATTTCTGAAAACTAGAGACCTAGGGGAATCCAAGATGGGGTGACTTGTGTGGCTTGGACCAGGTTCTGTTACCCAGAATCCTTTGCAAACCTCAAAACTTGGCTAAAAAAACACAGGTTTCTCACATTTCTGTGGCAGAAAGTTCTGGAATCTGAGAGGAGCCACAAATTTCCTTCCACCCAGCGTTCCCCCACGTCTCCCGATAAAAATGATACCTCACTTGTGTGGGTAGGCGTAGCGCCCGCGACAGGAAACGCCCCAAAGAGCAATGTGGGCACATCCACATTTTTGAACGAAAACAGAGGTGTTTTTTGCAAAGTGCCTACCTGTAGATTTTGGCCTTTAGCTCAGCCGCCACCTAGGGAAACCTACCAAACCTGTGCATTTCTGAAAACTAGAGACCTAGGGGAATCCGAGATGGGGTGACTTGGGTGGCTCGGACCAGGTTCTGTTACCCAGAATCCTTTGCAAACCTCAAAATTTGGCTAAAAAAACACAGGTTCCTCACATTTCTGTGGCAGAAAGTTCTGGAATCTGAGTGGAGCCACGAATTTCCTTCCACCCAGCGTTCCCCCACGTCTCCCGATAAAAATGATACCTCACTTGTGTGGGTAGGCCTAGCGCCCGCGACAGGAAACGCCCCAAAGCGCAACGTGGACACATCCAATTTTTTCAAAGAAAACAGAGGTGTTTTTTGCAAAGTGCCTACCTGTAGATTTTGGCCTGTAGCTCAGCCGGCACCTAGTAAAACCTACCAAACCTGTCCATTTCTGAAAACTAGAGACCTAGGGGAATCCAAGATGGGGTGACTTGTGTGGCTCGGACCAGGTTCTGTTACCCAGAATCCTTTGCAAACCTCAAAATTTGGCAAAAAAAACACAGGTTCCTCACATTTCTGTGGCAGAAAGTTCTGAAATCTGAGAGGAGCCACAAATTTCCATCCACCCAGCGTTCCCCCACGTCTCCCGATAAAAAAGATACCTCACTTGTGTGGGTAGGCCTAGCGCCCGCGACAGGAAACGCCCCAAAGCGCAACGTGGACACATCCAATTTTTTTAAAGAAAACAGAGGTGTTTTTTGCAAAGTGCCTACCTGTAGATTTTGGCCTTTAGCTCAGCCGGCACCTAGGGAAACCTACCAAACCTGTGCATTTCTGAAAACTAGACAACTAGGGGAATCCAAGATGGGGTGACTTGCGTGGCTCGGACCAGGTTCTGTTACCCAGAATCCTTTGCAAACCTCAAAATTTGGCTAAAAAAACACATGTTCCTCAAATTTCTGTGGCAGAAAGTTCTGGAATCTGAGAGGAGCCACAAATTTCCTTCCACCCAGCGTTCCCCCACGTCTCCCGATAAAAATGATACCTCACTTGTGTGGGTAGGCCTAGCGCCCGCGACAGGAAACGCCCCAAAGCGCAACGTGGACACATCCAATTTTTTGAAAGAAAACAGAGGTGTTTTTTGCAAAGTGCCTACCTGTAGATTTTGGCCTGTAGCTCAGCCGCCACCTAGGGAAAACTACCAAACCTGTGCATTTCTGCAAACTAGAGACCTAGGGGAATCCAAAATGGGGTGACTTGTGTGGCTCATACCAGGTTCTGTTACCCAGAATCCTTTGCAAACCTCAAAACTTGGCTCAAAAAACACAGGTTCCTCACATTTCTGTGGCAGAAAGTTCTGGAATCTCAGAGGAGCCACAACTTTCCTTCCACCCAGCGTTCCCCCACATCACCCGATAAAAATGATACCTCACTTGTGTGGGTAGGCCTAGCGCCCGCGACAGGAAACATCCCAAAGCGTAACGTGGACACATCCAAATTTTTGAAAGAATACAGAGGTTTTTTTTGCAAAGTGCCTACCTGTAGATTTTGGCCTCTAGCTAAGCCTGCACCTAGGGAAACCTACCAAACCTGTGCATTTCTGAAAACTAGAGACCTAGGGGAATCCAAGATGGGGTGACTTGTGTGGCTCGGACCAGGTTCTGTTACCCAGAATCCTTTGCAAACCTCAAATCTGGATAAAAAAACACATGTTCCTCACATTTCTGTGGCAAAAAGTTCTGGAATCTGAGAGGAGCCACAAATTTCCTTCCACCCAGCGTTCCCCCAAGTCTCCCAATAAAAATGATACCTCACTTGTGTGGGTAGGCCTAGCGCCCGCGAGAGGAAACGCCCCAAAGCGCAACGTGGACACATCCAAGTTTTTGAAAGAAAACAGAGGTGTTTTTTGCAAAGTGCCTACCTGTAGACTTTGGCCTGTAGCTCAGCCGGCACATAGGGAAACCTACCAAACCTGTGCATTTCTGAAAACTAGAGACCTACGGGAATCCAAGATGGGGTGACTTGTGTGGCTCGGACCAGGTTCTGTTACCCAGAATCCTTTGCAAACCTCAAAATCTGGCTAAAAAAACACATGTTCCTCACATTTCTGTGGCAGAAAGTTCTGGAATCTGAGATGAGCCACAAATTTCCTTCGACCGAGCGTTCCCCCAAGTCTCCCGATAAAAATGATACCTCACTTGTGTGGGTAGGCCTAGCGCCCGCGACAGGAAACGCCCCAAAGCGCAATGTAGACACATCCAATTTTTTTAAAGAAAGCAGAGGTGTTTTTTGCAAAGTGCCTACCTGTAGATTTTGGCCTGTAGCTCAGCCGGCACCTAGGGAAACCTACCAAACCTGTGCATTTCTGAAACTAGACACCTAGGGGAATCCAAGATTGGGTGACTTGTGTGGCTCGGACCAGGTTCTGTTACCCAGAATCCTTTGCAAACCTCAAAATTTGGCTAAAAAAACACATGTTCCTCAAATTTCTGTGGCAGAAAGTTCTGGAATCTGAGAGGAGCCACAAATTTCCTTCCACCCAGCGTTCCCCCATGTCTCCCGATAAAAATGATACCTCACTTGTGTGGGTAGGCCTAGCGCCCGCGACAGGAAACGCCCCAAAGCGCAACGTGGACACATCCAATTTTTTGAAAGAAAACAGAGGTGTTTTTTGCAAAGTGCCTACCTGTAGATTTTGGCCTGTAGCTCAGCCGGCACCTAGGGAAACCTACCAAACCTGTGCATTTCTGAAAACTAGAAACCTAGGGGAATCCAAGATGGGGTGACTTGTGTGGCTCGGACCAGGTTCTGTTACCCAGAATCCTTTGCAAACCTCAAAATTTGGCTAAAAAAACACATGTTCCTCAAATTTCTGTGGCAGAAAGTTCTGGAATCTGAGAGGAGCCACAAATTTCCTTCCACCCAGCGTTCCCCAACGTCTCCCGATAAAAATGATACCTCATTTGTGTGGGTAGGCCTAGCGCCCGCGACAGGAACCGCCCCAAAGCGCAACGTGGACACATCCAATTTTTTTAAAGAAAGCAGAGGTGTTTTTTGCAAAGTGCCTACCTGTAGATTTTGGCCTGTAGCTCAGCCGCCACCTAGGGAAACCTACCAAACCTGTGCATTTCTGAAAACTAGACACCTAGGGGAATCCAAGATGGGGTGACTTGTGTGGCTCGGACCAGGTTCTGTTACCCAGAATCCTTTGCAAACCTCAAAATTTGGCTAAAAAAACACAGGTTCCTCACATTTCTGTGTCAGAAAGTTCTGGAATCTGAGAGGAGCCACAAATTTCCTTCCACCCAGCGTTCCCCCACGTCTCCCGATAAAAATGATACCTCACTTGTGTGGGTAGGCCTAGCACCCACGACAGGAAACGCCCCAAAGCGCAACGTGGGGACACATCCAAATTTTTGAAAGAAAGCAGAGGTGTTTTTTGCAAAGTGCCTACCTGTAGATTTTGGCCTGTAGCTCAGCCGGCACCTAGGGAAACCTACCAAACCTGTGCATTTCTGAAACTAGACACCTAGGGAAATCCAAGATTGGGTGACTTGTGTGGCTCGGACCAGGTTCTGTTACCCAGAATCCTTTGCAAACCTCAAATTTGGCTAAAAAAACACATGTTCCTCAAATTTCTGTGGCAGAAAGTTCTGGAATCTGAGAGGAGCCAAAAATTTCCTTCCACCCAGCGTTCCCCCACATCACCCGATAAAAATGATACCTCACTTGTGTGGGTAGGCCTAGCGTCCGCAACAGGAAACGCCCCAAAGCGCAACGTGGACACATGCACATTTTTGAAAGAAAACAGAGGTGTTTTTTGCAAAGTGCCTACCTGTGGATTTTGGCCTGTAGCTCAGCCGCCACCAAAGGAAAACCTACCACACCTGTGTATTTCTGAAAACTAGAGACCTAGGGGAATCCAAGATGGGGTGACTTGTGTGCCTCGGACCAGGTTCTGTTACCCAGAATCCTTTGCAAACCTCAAAATTTGGCTAAAAAAACACAGGTTCCTCACATTTCTGTGGCAGAAAGTTCTGGAATCTGAGATGAGCCACAATTTCCTTCCACCCAGCGTTCCCCATGTCTCCCAATAAAAATGATACCTCACTTGTGTGTGTAGGCCTATCGCCCGCGACAGGAAACGCCCCAAAGCGCAACGTGGACACATCCAATTTTTTGAAAGAAAACAGAGGTGTTTTTTGCAAAGTGCCTACCTGTAGATTTTGGCCTGTAGCTCAGCCGCCACCTAGGGAAACCTACCAAACCTGTCATTTCTAAAAAGTAGAGACCTAGGGTAATCCAAGATGGGGTGACTTGTGTGGCTCAGACCAGGTTCTGTTACCCAGAATCCTTTGCAAACCTCAAAATGTGGCTAAAAAAACACAGGTTCCTCTCATTTCTGTGGCAGAAAGTTCTGGAATCTGAGAGGAACCACAAATTTCCTTCCACCCAGCGTTCCCCCACGTCTCCCGATAAAAATGATACCTCACTTGTGTGGGTAGGCCTAGCGCCCGCGACAGGAAACGCCCCAAAGCGCAACGTGGACACATCCAATTTTTTTAAAGAAAGCAGAGGTGTTTTTTGCAAAGTGCCTACCTGTAGATTTTGGCCTGTAGCTCAGCTGCCACCTAGGGAAACCTACCAAACCTGTCATTTCTAAAAACTAGAGACCTAGGGGAATCCAAGATGGGGTGACTTGTGTGGCTCGGACCAGGTTCTGTTACCCAGAATCCTTTGCAAACCTCAAAATTTGGCTAAAAAAACACAGGTTCCTCACATTTCTGTGGCAGAAAGTTCTGGAATCTGAGAGGAACCACAAATTTCCTTCCACCCAGCGTTCCCCCACATCCCCCGATAAAAATGATGCCTCACTTGTATGGGTAGGCCTAGCGCCCGCGACAGGAATCGCCCCAAAGCGCAACGTGGACACATCCAATTTTTTGAAAGAAAACAGAGGTGTTTTTTGCAAAGTGCCTACCTGTAGTTTTTGGCCTGTAGCTCAGCCGGCACCTAGGGAAACCTACCACACCTGTGCATTTCTGAAAACTAGAGACCTAGGGGAATCCAAGATGGGGTGACTTGTGTGGCTCGGACCAGGTTCTGTTACCCAGCATCCTTTGCAAACCTCAAAATTTGGCTTAAAAAACACGTTCCTCACATTTCTGTGGCAGAAAGTTCTGGAATCTGAGAGGAGCCACAAATTTCCTTCCACCCAGCGTTCCCCCACGTCTCCCGATAAAAATGATACCTCATTTGTGGGGGTAGGCCTAGCGCCCGCGACAGGAAACGCCCCAAAGCGCAACGTGGACACATCCAATTTTTTTAAAGAAAGCAGAGGTGTTTTTTGCAAAGTGCCTACCTGTAGATTTTGGCCTGTAGCTCAGCCGCCACCTAGGGAAACTTACCAAACCTGTGCATTTCTGAAAACTAGACACCTAGGGGAATCCAAGATGGGGTTACTTGTGTGGCTCGGACCAGGTTCTGTTACCCAGAATCCTTTGCAAACCTCAAAATTTGGCTAAAAAAACACAGGTTCCTCACATTTCTGTGGCAGAAAGTTCTGGAATCTGAGAGGAGCCACAAATTTCCTTCCACCCAGCGTTCCCCCACGTATCCCGATAAAAATGATACCTCACTTGTGTGGGTAGGCCTAGCGCCCGCGACAGGAAACGCCCCAAAGCGCAACGTGGACACATCCACATTTTTGAAAGAAAACAGAGGTGTTTTTTGCAAAGTGCCTACCTGTAGATTTTGGCCTCTAGCTAAGCCTTCACATAGGGAAACCTACCACACCTGTGCATTTCTGAAAACTAGAGACCTACGGGAATCCAAGATGGGGTGACTTGTGTGGCTCGGACCAGGTTCTGTTACCCAGAATCCTTTGCAAACCTCAAAATCTGGCTAAAAAAACACATGTTCCTCACATTTCTGTGGCAGAAAGTTCTGGAATCTGAGAGGAGCCACAAATTTCCTTCCACCCAGCGTTCCCCCAAGTCTCCCGATAAAAATGATACCTCACTTGTGTGGGTAGGCCTAGCGCCCGCGACAGGAAACGCCCCAAAGCGCAACGTAGACACATCCAATTTTTTGAAAGAAAGCAGAGGTGTTTTTTGCAAAGTGCCTACCTGTAGATTTTGGCCTGTAGCTCAGCCGGCACCTAGGGAAACCTACCAAACCTGTGCATTTCTGAAACTAGACACCTAGGGGAATCCAAGATTGGGCGACTTGTGTGGCTCGGACCAGGTTCTGTTACCCAGAATCCTTTGCAAACCTCAAAATTTGTCTAAAAAAACACATGTTCCTCAAATTTCTGTGGCAGAAAGTTCTGGAATCTGAGAGGAGCCAAAAATTTCCTTCCACCCAGCGTTCCCCCACATCTCCCGATAAAAATGATACCTCACTTGTGTGGGTAGGCCTAGCGTCCGCAACAGGAAACGCCCCAAAGCGCAACGTAGACACATCCAAATTTTTGAATGAAAACAGAGGTGTTTTTTGCATAGAGACTACATGTAGATTTTGGCCTCTGGGTCAGCCGGCACCTAGGGAAACCTACCAAACCTGTGCATTTCTGAAAACTAGAGACCTAGGGGAATCCAAGATGGGGTTACTTGTGTGGCTCGGACCAGGTTCTGTTACCTAGAATCCTTTGCAAACCTCAAAATTTGGCTAAAAAAACACATGTTCCTCACATTTCTGTGGCAGAAAGTTCTGGAATCTGAGAGGAGCCACAAATTTCCTTCCACCCAGCGTTCCCCCAAGTCTCCCGATAAAAATGATACCTCACTTGTGTGGGTAGGCCTAGCGCCCGCGACAGGAAACGCCCCAAAGCGCAACGTGGACACATGCACATTTTTGAAAGAAAACAGAGGTGTTTTTTGCAAAGTGCCTACCTGTGGATTTTGGCCTGTAGCTCAGCCGCCACCGAAGGAAACCTACCACACCTGTGTATTTCTGAAAACTAGAGACCTAGGGGAATCCAAGATGGGGTGACTTGTGTGCCTCGGACCAGGTTCTGTTACCCAGAATCCTTTGCAAACCTCAAAATTTGGCTAAAAAAACACAGGTTCCTCACATTTCTGTGGCAGAAAGTTCTGGAATCTGAGATGAGCCACAAATATCCTTCCACCCAGCGTTCCCCCACGTCTCCCAATAAAAAGGATACCTCACTTGTGTGGGTAGGCCTGGCGCCCGCGACAGGAAACGCCCCAAAGCGCAACGTGGACACATCCAATTTTTTTAAAGAAAACAGAGGTGTTTTTTGCAAAGTGCCTACCTGTAGATTTTGGCCTGTAGCTCAGCCGGCACCTAGGGAAACCTACCAAACCTGTGCATTTCTGAAAACTAGAGACCTAGGGGAATCCAAGATGGGGTGACTTGTGTGGCTCGGACCAGGTTCTGTTACCCAGAATCCTTTGCAAACCTCAAAATTTGGCTAAAAAACACATGTTCCTCAAATTTCTGTGGCAGAAAGTTCTGGAATCTGAGAGGAGCCACAAATTTCCTTCCACCGAGCGTTCCCGCACGTCTCCCGATAAAAATGATACCTCACTTGTGTGGGTAGGCCTAGCGCCCGTGACAGGAAACACCCCAAAGCGCAACGTGGACACATCCAATTTTTTTAAAGAAAGCAGAGGTGTTTTTTGCAAAGTGCCTACCTGTAGATTTTGGCCTGTAGCTCAGCCGCCACCTAGGGAAACCTACCAAACCTGTCATTTCTAAAAACTAGAGACCTAGGGGAATCCAAGATGGGGTGACTTGTGGCTCGGACAAGGTTCTGTTACCCAGAATCCTTTGCAAACCTCAAAATTTGGCTAAAAAAACACAGGTTCCTCACATTTCTGTGGCAGAAAGTTCTGGAATCTGAGAGGAACCACAAATGTCCTACCACCCAGTGTTCCCCCACATCCCCCTATAAAAATGATACCTCACTTGTGTGGGTAGGCCTAGCGCCCGCGACAGGAATCGCCCCAAAGCGCAACGTGGACACATCCAATTTTTTGAAAGAAAACAGAGGTGTTTTTTGCAAAGTGCCTACCGGTAGATTTTGGCCTGTAGCTCAGCCGGCACCTAGGGAAACCTACCACACCTGTGCATTTCTGAAAACTAGAGACCTAGGGGAATCCAAGATGGGGTGACTTGTGTGGCTCGGACCAGGTTCTGTTACCCAGCATCCTTTGCAAACCTCAAAATTTGGCTAAAAAAACACATGTTCCTCATATTTCTGTGGCAGAAAGTTCTGGAATCTGAGAGGAGCCACAAATTTCCTTCCACCCAGCGTTCCCCCACGTCTCCCGATAAAAATGATACCTCACTTGTGTGGGTAGGCGTAGCGCCCGCGACAGGAAACGCCCCAAAGTGCAATGTGGGCACATCCAAATTTTTTAAAGAAAACAGAGGTGTTTTTTGCAAAGTACCTACCTGTAGATTTTGGCCTGTAGCTCAGCTGGCACCTAGGGAAACCTACCAAACCTGTGCATTTCTGAAAACTAGAGACCTAGGGGAATCCAATATGGGGTGACTTGTGTGGCTCGGACCAGGTTCTGTTACCCAGAATCCTTTGCAAACCTCAAAATTTGGCTAAAAAAACACAGGTTCCTCACATTTCAGTGGCAGAAAGTTCTGGAATCTGAGATGAGCCACAAATTTCCTTCCACCCAGCGTTCCCCCACGTCTCCCAATAAAAATGATAGCTCACTTGTGTGGGTAGGCCTATTGCCCGCGACAGGAAACGCCCCAAAGAGCAACGTGGACACATCCAATTTTTTTTAAAGAAAACAGAGGTGTTTTTTGCAAAGTGCCTACCTGTAGGTTTTGGCCTGTAGCTCAGCCGGCACCTAGGGAAACCTACCAAAGCTGTGCATTTCTGAAAACTAGAAACCTAGGGGAATCCAAGATGGGGTGACTTGTGTGGCTCGGACCAGGTTCTGTTACCCAGAATCCTTTGCAAACCTCAAAATTTGGCTAAAAAAACACATGTTCCTCAAATTTCTGTGGCAGAAAGTTCTGGAATCTGAGAGGAGCCACAAATTTCCTTCCACCCAGCGTTCCCCCACGTCTCCCGATACAAATGATACCTCACTTGTGTGGGTAGGCCTAGCGCCTGAGACAGGAAACGCCCCAAAGCGCAACGTGGACACATCCAATTTTTTTAAAGAAAGCAGAGGTGTTTTTTGCAAAGTGCCTACCTGTAGATTTTGGCCTGTAGCTCAGCCGCCACCTAGGGAAACCTACCAAACCTGTCATTTCTGAAAACTAGAGACCTAGGGTAATCCAAGATGGGGTGACTTGTGATGCTCGGACCAGGTTCTGTTACCCAGAATCCTTTGCAAACCTCAAAATTTGGCTAAAAAAACACAGGTTCCTCACATTTCTGTGGCAGAAAGTTCTGGAATCTGAGAGGAACCACAAATTTCCTTCCACCCAGCGTGTCCCCACGTCCCCCGATAAAAATGATACCTCACTTGTGTGGGTAGGCCTAGCGCCCGCGACAGGAAACGCCCCAAAGCGCAACGTGGGCACATCCAAATTTTTGAAAGAAAACAGAGGTGTTTTTTGCAAAGTGCCTACCTGTAGATTTTGGCCTGTAGCTCAGCCGGCACCTAGGGAAAGCTACCACACCTGTGCATTTCTGAAAACTAGAGACCTAGGGGAATCCAAGATGGTGTGACTTGTGTGGCTCGGACCAGGTTCTGTTACCCAGCATCCTTTGCAAACCTCAAAATTTGGCTAAAAAAACACATGTTCCTCATATTTCTGTGGCAGAAAGTTCTGGAATCTGAGAGGAGCCACAAATTTCCTTCCACCCAGCGTTCCCCCACGTCTCCCGATAAAAATGATACCTCACTTGTGTGGGTAGGCGTAGCGCCCGCGACTGGAAACGCCCCAAAGCGCAATGTGGGCACATCCAAATTTTTGAAAGAAAACAGAGGTGTTTTTTGCAAAGTGCCTACCTGTAGATTTTGGCCTGTAGCTCAGCTGCCACCTAGGGAAACCTACCAAACCTGTGCATTTCTGAAAACTAGAGACCTAGGGGAATCCAAGATGGGGTGACTTGTGTGGCTCGGACCAGGTTCTGTTACCCAGAATCCTTTGCAAACCTCGAAATTTGGCTAAAAAAACACAGGTTCCTCACATTTCTGTGGCAGAAAGTTCTGGAATCTGAGAGGAGCCACTAATTTCCTTCCACCCAGCGTTCCCCCACGTCTCCTGATAAAAATGATACCTCACTTCTGTGGGTAGGGCTACCGCCCGCGACAGGAAACGCCCCAAAGCGCTACGTGGACACATCCAATTTTTTAAAAGAAAACAGAGGTGTTTTTTGCAAAGTGCCTACCTGTAGATTTTGGCCTGTAGCTCAGCCGGCACCTAGGGAAACCTACCAAACCTGTGCATTTCTGAAAACTAGAGACATAGGGGAATCCAAGATGGGGTGACTTGTGTGGCTCGGACCAGGTTCTGTTACCCAGAATCCTTTGCAAACCTCAAAATATGGCTAAAAAAACACAGGTTCCTCACATTTCTGTGGCAGAAAGTTCTGGAATCTGAGAGGAGCCACAAATTTCCTTCCACCCAGCGTTCCCCCACGTCTCCCGATAAAAATGATACCTCACTTGTGTGGATAGGCCTAGCGCCCGCGACAGGAAATGCCCCAAAGCACAACGTGGACACATCCAATTTTTTGAAAGAAAACAGAGGTGTTTTTTGCAAAGTGCCTACCTGTAGATTTTGTCCTGTAGCTCAGCCGGCACCTAGGGAAACCTACCAAACCTGTGCATTTCTGAAAACTAGAGACCTAGGGGAATCCAAGATGGGGTGACTTGTGTGGCTCGGACCAGGTTCTGTTACCCAGAATCCTTTGCAAACCTCAAAATTTGGCTAAAAAAACACAGGTTCCTCACATTTCTGTGGCAGAAAGTTCTGGAATCTGAGAGGAGCCACAAATTTCCTTCCACCCAGCGTTCCCCCACGTCTCCCGATAAAAATTATACCTCACTTGTGTGGGTAGGCCTAGCGCCCGCGACAGGAAACGCCGCAAAGCGCAACGTGGACACATCCAACTTTTTGAAAGAAAACAGAGGTGTTTTTTGCAAAGTGCCTATCTGTAGATTTTGGCCTGTAGCTCAGCCGGCACCTAGGGAAACCTACCAAACCTGTGCATTTCTGAAAACTAGAAACCTAGGGGAATCCAAGATGGGGTGACTTGTGTGGCTCGGACCAGGTTCTGTTACCCAGAATCCTTTGCAAACCTCAAAATTTGGCTAAAAAAACACATGTTCCTCAAATTTCTGTGGCAGAAAGTTCTGGAATCTGAGAGGAGCCACAAATTTCCTTCCACCCAGCGTTCCCCCACGTCTCCCGATAAAAATGATACCTCACTTGTGTGGGTAGGCCTAGCGCCCGCGACAGGAAACGCCCCAAAGCGCAACGTGGACACATCCAATTTTTTTAAAGAAAGCAGAGGTGTTTTTTGCAAAGTGCCTACCTGTAGATTTTGGCCTGTAGCTCAGCCGCCACCTAGGGAAACCTACCAAACCTGTCATTTCTGAAAACTAGAGACCTAGGGTAATTTAAGATGGGGTGACTTGTGTGGCTCGGACCAGGTTCTGTTACCCAGAATCCTTTGCAAACCTCAAAATTTGGCTAAAAAAACACAGGTTCCTCACATTTCTGTGGCAGAAAGTTCTGGAATCTGAGAGGAACCACAAATTTCCTTCCACCCAGCGTGTCCCCACGTCCCCCGATAAAAATGATACCTCACTTGTGTGGGTAGGCCTAGCGCCCGTGACAGGAAACGCCCCAAAGCGCAACGTGGGCACATCCAAATTTTTGAAAGAAAACAGAGGTGTTTTTTGCAAAGTGCCTACCTGTAGATTTTGGCCTGTAGCTCAGCCGGCACCTAGGGAAACCTACCACACCTCTGCATTTCTGAAAACTAGAGACGTAGAGGAATCCAAGATGGGGTGACTTGTGTGGCTCGGACCAGGTTCTGTTACCCAGCATCCTTTGCAAACCTCAAAATTTGGCTAAAAAAACACATGTTCCTCATATTTCTGTGGCAGAAAGTTCTGGAATCTGAGAGGAGCCACAAATTTCCTTCCACCCAGCGTTCCCCCACGGCTCCCGATAAAAATGATACCTCACTTGTGTGGGTAGGCGTAGCGCCCGCGACAGAAAACGCCCCAAAGCGCAATGTGGGCACATCCAAATTTTTGAAAGAAAACAGAGGTGTTTTTTGCAAAGTGCCTACCTGTAGATTTTGGCCTGTAGCTCAGCCGCCACCTAGGGAAACCTACCAAACCTGTGCATTTCTGAAAACTAGGGACCTAGGGGAATCCAAGATGGGGTGACTTGTGTGGCTCGGACCAGGTTCTGTTACCCAGAATCCTTTGCAAACCTCAAAATATGGCTAAAAAAACACAGGTTCCTCACATTTCTGTGGCAGAAAGTTCTGGAATCTGAGAGGAGCCACAAATTTCCTTCCACCCAGCGTTCCCCCACGTCTCCCGATAAAAATGATACCTCACTTGTGTGGATAGGCCTAGCGCCCGCGACAGGAAATGCCCCAAAGCACAACGTGGACACATCCAATTTTTTGAAAGAAAACAGAGGTGTTTTTTGCAAAGTGCCTACCTGTAGATTTTGGCCTGTAGCTCAGCCGGCACCTAGGGAAACCTACCAAACCTGTGCATTTCTGAAAACTAGAGACCTAGGGGAATCCAAGATGGGGTGACTTGTGTGGCTCGGACCAGGTTCTGTTACCCAGAATCCTTTGCAAACCTCAAAATTTGGCTAAAAAAACACAGGTTCCTCACATTTCTGTGGCAGAAAGTTCTGGAATCTGAGAGGAGCCACAAATTTCCTTCCACCCAGCGTTCCCCCACGTCTCCCGATAAAAATTATACCTCACTTGTGTGGGTAGGCCTAGCGCCCGCGACAGGAAACGCCGCAAAGCGCAACGTGGACACATCCAACTTTTTGAAAGAAAACAGAGGTGTTTTTTGCAAAGTGCATATCTGTAGATTTTGGCCTGTAGCTCAGCCGGCACCTAGGGAAACCTACCAAACCTGTGCATTTCTGAAAACTAGAAACCTAGGGGAATCCAAGATGGGGTGACTTGTGTGGCTCGGACCAGGTTCTGTTACCCAGAATCCTTTGCAAACCTCAAAATTTGGCTAAAAAAACACATGTTCCTCAAATTTCTGTGGCAGAAAGTTCTGGAATCTGAGAGGAGCCACAAATTTCCTTCCACCCAGCGTTCCCCCACGTCTCCCGATAAAAATGATACCTCACTTGTGTGGGTAGGCCTAGCGCCCGCGACAGGAAACGCCCCAAAGCGCAACGTGGACACATCCAATTTTTTTAAAGAAAGCAGAGGTGTTTTTTGCAAAGTGCCTACCTGTAGATTTTGGCCTGTAGCTCAGCCGCCACCTAGGGAAACCTACCAAACCTGTCATTTCTGAAAACTAGAGACCTAGGGTAATTTAAGATGGGGTGACTTGTGTGGCTCGGACCAGGTTCTGTTACCCAGAATCCTTTGCAAACCTCAAAATTTGGCTAAAAAAACACAGGTTCCTCACATTTCTGTGGCAGAAAGTTCTGGAATCTGAGAGGAGCCACAAATTTCCTTCCACCCAGCGTTCCCCCACGTCTCCCGATAAAAATGATACCTCACTTCTGTGGGTAGGGCTACCGCCCGCGACAGGAAACGCCCCAAAGCGCTAAGTGGACACATCCAATTTTTTGAAAGAAAACAGAGGTGTTTTTTGCAAAGTGCCTACCTGTAGATTTTGGCCTGTAGCTCAGCCGGCACCTAGGGAAAGCTACCACACCTGTGCATTTCTGAAAACTAGAGATCTAGGGGAATCCAAGATGGGGTGACTTGTGTGGCTCGGACCAGGTTCTGTTACCCAGAATCCTTTGCAAACCTCAAAATTTGGCTAAAAAAACACATGTTCCTCATATTTCTGTGGCAGAAAGTTCTGGAATCTGAGAGGAGCCACAAATTTCCTTCCACCCAGCGTTCCCCCACGGCTCCCGATAAAAATGATACCACACTTGTGTGGGTAGGCGTAGCGCCCGCGACAGAAAACGCCCCAAAGCGCAATGTGGAAACATCCAAATTTTTGAAAGAAAACAGAGGTGTTTTTTGCAAAGTGCCTACCTGTAGATTTTGGCCTGTAGCTCAGCCGCCACCTAGAGAAACCTACCAAACCTGTGCATTTCTGAAAACTAGGGACCTAGGGGAATCCAAGATGGGGTGACTTGTGTGGCTCGGACCAGGTTCTGTTACCCAGAATCCTTTGCAAACCTCAAAATTTGGCTAAAAAAACACAGGTTCCTCACATTTCTGTGGCAGAAAGTTCTGGAATCTGAGAGGAGCCACAAATTTCCTTCCACCCAGCGTTCCCCCACGTCTCCCGATAAAAATGATACCTCACTTCTGTGGGTAGGGCTACCGCCCGCGACAGGAAACGCCCCAAAGCGCTAAGTGGACACATCCAATTTTTTGAAAGAAAACAGAGGTGTTTTTTGCAAAGTGCCTACCTGTAGATTTTGGCCTGTAGCTCAGCCGGCACCTAGGGAAACCTACCACACCTGTGCATTTCTGAAAACTAGAGATCTAGGGGAATCCAAGATGGGGTGACTTGTGTGGCTCGGACCAGGTTCTGTTACCCAGAATCCTTTGCAAACCTCAAAATGTGGCTAAAAAAACACAGGTTCCTCACATTTCTGTGGCAGAAAGTTCTGGAATCTGAGAGGAGCCACAAATTTCCTTCCACCCAGCGTTCCCCCACGTCTCCCGATAAAAATGATACCTCACTTGTGTGGATAGGCCTAGTGCCCGCGACAGGAAATGCCCCAAAGCACAACGTGGACACATCCAATTTTTTGAAAGAAAACAGAGGTGTTTTTTGCAAAGTGCCTACCTGTAGATTTTGGCCTGTAGCTCAGCCGGCACCTAGGGAAACCTACCAAACCTGTGCATTTCTGAAAACTAGAGACCAAGGGGAATCCAAGATGGGGTGACTTGTGTGGCTCGGACCAGGTTCTGTTACCCAGAATCCTTTGCAAACCTCAAAATTTGGCTAAAAAAACACAGGTTCCTCAAATTTCTGTGGCAGAAAGTTCTGGAATCTGAGAGGAGCCACAAATGTCCTTCCACCCAGCGTTCCCCCACGTCTCCCGATAAAAATTATACCTCACTTGTGTGGGTAGGCCTAGCACCCGCAACAGGAAACGCCCGAAAGCGCAACGTGGACACATCCAACTTTTTGAAAGAAAACAGAGGTGTTTTTTGCAAAGTGCCTACCTGTAGATTTTGGCCTGTAGCTCAGCCGCCACCTAGGGAAACCTACCAAACCTGTGCATTTCTGAAAACTAGACACCTAGGGGAATTCAAGATGGGGTTACTTGTGTGGCTCGGACCAGGTTCTGTTCCCCAGAATCCTTTGCAAACCTCAAAATTTGGCTAAAAAAACACAGGTTCCTCACATTTCTGTGGCAGAAAGTTCTGGAATCTGAGAGGAGCCACAAATTTCCTTCCACCCAGCGTTCCCCCACGTCTCCCGATAAAAATGATACCTCATTTGTGTGGGTAGGCCTAGCGCCCGCGACAGGAAACGCCCCAAAGCGCAACGTGGACACATCCAATTTTTTTAAAGAAAGCAGAGGTGTTTTTTGCAAAGTGCCTACCTGTAGATTTTGGCCTGTAGCTCAGCCGCCACCTAGGGAAACCTACCAAACCTGTGCATTTCTGAAAACTAGACACCTAGGGGAATCCAAGATGGGGTTACTTGTGTGGCTCGGACCAGGTTCTGTTACCCAGAATCCTTTGCAAACCTCAAAATTTGGCTAAAAAAACACAGGTTCCTCACATTTCTGTGGCAGAAAGTTCTGGAATCTGAGAGGAGCCACAAATTTCCTTCCACCCAGCGTTCCCCCACGTCTCCCGATAAAAATGATACCTCACTTGTGTGGATAGGCCTAGCGCCCGCGACAGGAAATGCCCCAAAGCACAACGTGGACACATCCAATTTTTTGAAAGAAAACAGAGGTGTTTTTTGCAAAGTGCCTACCTGTAGATTTTGGCCTGTAGCTCAGCCGGCACCTAGGGAAACCTACCAAACCTGTGCATTTCTGAAAACTAGAGACCAAGGGGAATCCAAGATGGGGTGACTTGTGTGGCTCGGACCAGGTTCTGTTACCCAGAATCCTTTGCAAACCTCAAAATTTGGCTAAAAAAACACAGGTTCCTCACATTTCTGTGGCAGAAAGTTCTGGAATCTGAGAGGAGCCACAAATGTCCTTCCACCCAGCGTTCCCCCACGTCTCCCGATAAAAATTATACCTCACTTGTGTGGGTAGGCCTAGCACCCGCAACAGGAAACGCCCGAAAGCGCAACGTGGACACATCCAACTTTTTGAAAGAAAACAGAGGTGTTTTTTGCAAAGTGCCTATCTGTAGATTTTGGCCTGTAGCTCAGCCGGCACCTAGGGAAACCTACCAAACCTGTGCATTTCTGAAAACTAGAAACCTAGGGGAATCCAAGATGGGGTGCCTTGTGTGGCTCGGACCAGGTTCTGTTACCCAGAATCCTTTGCAAACCTCAAAATCTGGCTAAAAAAACACATGTTCCTCAAATTTCTGTGGCACAAAGTTCTGGAATCTGAGAGGAGCCACAAATTTCCTTCAACCCAGCGTTCCCCCACGTCTCCCGATAAAAATGATACCTCACTTGTGTGGGTAGGCCTAGCGCCCGCGACAGGAAACGCCCCAAAGCGCAACGTGGACACATCCAATTTTTTTAAAGAAAGCAGAGGTGTTTTTTGCAAAGTGCCTACCTGTAGATTTTGGCCTGTAGCTCAGCCGCCACCTAGGGAAACCTACCAAACCTGTCATTTCTGAAAACTAGAGACCTAGGGTAATCCAAGATGAGGTGACTTGTGTGGCTCGGACCAGGTTCTGTTACCCAGAATCCTTTGCAAACCTCAAAATTTGGCTAAAAAAACACAGGTTCCTCACATTTCTGTGGCAGAAAGTTCTGGAATCTGAGAGGAACCACAAATTTCCTTCCACCCAGCGTGTCCCCACGTCCCCCGATAAAAATGATACCTCACTTGTGTGGGTAGGCCTAGCGCCCGCGACAGGAAACGCCCCAAAGCGCAACGTGGGCACATCCAAATTTTTGAAAGAAAACAGAGGTGTTTTTTGCAAAGTGCCTACCTGTAGATTTTGGCCTGTAGCTCAGCCGGCACCTAGGGAAACCTACCACACCTGTGCATTTCTGAAAACTAGAGACCTAGGCGAATCCAAGATGGGGTGACTTGTGTGGCTCGGACCAGGTTCTGTTACCCAGCATCCTTTGCAAACCTCAAAATTTGGCTAAAAAAACACGTTCCTCACATTTCTGTGGCAGAAAGTTCTGGAATCTGAGAGGAGCCACAAATTTCCTTCCACCCAGCGTTCCCCCACGTCTCCCGATAAAAATGATACCTCATTTGTGTGGGTAGGCCTAGCGCCCGCGACAGGAAACGCCCCAAAGCGCAACGTGGACACATCCAATTTTTTTAAAGAAAGCAGAGGTGTTTTTTGCAAAGTGCCTACCTGTAGATTTTGGCCTGTAGCTCAGCCGCCACCTAGGGAAACCTACCAAACCTGTGCATTTCTGAAAACTAGACACCTAGGGGAATCCAAGATGGGGTTACTTGTGTGGCTCGGACCAGGTTCTGTTACCCAGAATCCTTTGCAAACCTCAAAATTTGGCTAAAAAAACACAGGTTCCTCACATTTCTGTGGCAGAAAGTTCTGGAATCTGAGAGGAGCCACAAATTTCCTTCCACCCAGCGTTCCCCCACGTCTCCCCATAAAAATGATACCTCACTTGTGTGGGTAGGCCTAGCGCCCGCGACAGGAAACGCCCCAAAGCGCAACGTGGACACATCCAAATTTTTGAAAGAAAACAGAGGTGTTTTTTGCAAAGTGCCTACCTGTAGATTTTGGCCTCTAGCTAAGCCGGCACATAGGGAAACCTACCAAACCTGTGCATTTCGGAAAACTAGAGACCTACGGGAATCCAAGATGGGGTGACTTGTGTGGCTCGGACCAGGTTCTGTTACCCAGAATCCTTTGCAAACCTCAAAATCTGGCTAAAAAAACACATGTTCCTCATATTTCTGTGGCAGAAAGTTCTGGAATCTGAGAGGAGCCACAAATTTCCTTCCACCCAGCGTTCCCCCAAGTCTCCCGATAAAAATGATACCTCACTTGTGTGGGTAGGCCTAGCGCCCGCGACAGGAAACGCCCCAAAGCGCAACGTAGACACATCCAATTTTTTTAAAGAAAGCAGAGGTGTTTTTTGCAAAGTGCCTACCTGTAGATTTTGGCCTGTAGCTCAGCCGGCAGCTAGGGAAACCTACCAAACCTGTGCATTTCTGAAACTAGACACCTAGGGGAATCCAAGATTGGGTGACTTGTGTGGCTCGGACCAGGTTCTGTTACCCAGAATCCTTTGCAAACCTCAAAATTTGGCTAACAAAACACATGTTCCTCAAATTTCTTTGGCAGAAAGTTCTGGAATCTGAGAGGAGCCAAAAATGTCCTTCCACCCAGCGTTCCCCCACATCTCCCGATAAAAATGATACCTCACTTGTGTGGGTAGGCCTAGCGTCCGCAACAGGAAACGCCCCAAAGCGCAACGTGGACACATCCAAATTTTTGAATGAAAACAGAGGTGTTTTATGCAAAGAGACTACCTGTAGATTTTGGCCTCTGGGTCAGCCGGCACCTAGGGAAACCTACCAAACCTGTGCATTTCTGAAAACTAGAGACCTAGGGAATCCAAGATGGGGTGACTTGTGTGGCTCGGACCAGGTTCTGTTACCTAGAATCCTTTGCAAACCTCAAAATTTGGCTAAAAAAACACAGGTTCCTCACATTTCTGTGGCAGAAAGTTCTGGAATCTGAGAGGAGCCACAAATTTCCTTCCACCCAGCGTTCCCCCAAGTCTCCCGATAAAAATGATACCTCACTTGTGTGGGTAGGCCTAGCGGCCGCGACAGGAAACGCCCCAAAGCGCAACGTGGACACATGCACATTTTTGAAAGAAAACAGAGGTGTTTTTTGCAAAGTGCCTACATGTGGATTTTGGCCTGTAGCTCAGCCGCCACCGAAGGAAACCTACCACACCTGTGTATTTCTGAAAACTAGAGACCTAGGGGAATCCAAGATGGGGTGACTTGTGTGCCTCGGACCAGGATCTGTTACCCAGAATCCTTTGCAAACCTCAAAATTTGGCTAAAAAAACACAGGTTCCTCACATTTCTGTGGCAGAAAGTTCTGGAATCTGAGATGAGCCACAAATTTCCTTCCACCCAGCGTTCCCCCACGTCTCCCAATTAAAATGATACCTCACTTGTGTGGGTAGGCCTAGCGCCCGCGACAGGAAACGCCCCAAAGCGCAACGTGGACACATCCAATTTTTTTAAATAAAACAGAGGTGTTTTTTGCAAAGTGCCTACCTGTAGATTTTGGCCTGTAGCTCAGCCGGCACCTAGGGAAACCTACCAAACCTGTGCATTTCTGAAAACTAGAATCCTAGGGGAATCCACGATGGGGTGACTTGTGTGGCTCGGACCAGGTTCTGTTACCCAGAATCCTTTGCAAACCTCAAAATTTGGCTAAAAAAACACATGTTCCTCAAATTTCTGTGGCAGAAAGTTCTGGAATCTGAGAGGAGCCACAAATTTCCTTCCACCCAGCGTTCCCCCACGTCTCCCGATAAAAATGATACCTCACTTGTGTGGGTAGGCTTAGCGCCCGTGACAGGAAACACCACAAAGCGCAACGTGGACACATCCAATTTTTTTAAAGAAAGCAGAGGTGTTTTTTGCAAAGTGCCTACCTGTTGATTTTGGCCTGTAGCTCAGCCGCCACCTAGGGAAACCTACCAAACCTGTGCATTTCTGAAAACTAGAGACCTAGGGAATCCAAGATGGGGTGACTTGTGTGGCTCGGACCAGGTTCTGTTACCCAGAATCCTTTGCAAACCTCAAAATTTGGCTAAAAAAACACAGGTTCCTCACATTTCTGTGCAGAAAGTTCTGGAATCTGAGAGGAGCCACAAATTTCCTTCCACCCAGCGTTCCCCCAAGTCTCCCGATAAAAATGATACCTCACTTGTGTGGGTAGGCCTAGCGGCCGCGACAGGAAACGCCCCAAAGCGCAACGTGGACACATGCACATTTTTGAAAGAAAACAGAGGTGTTTTTTGCAAAGTGCCTACCTGTGGATTTTGGCCTGTAGCTCAGCCGCCACCGAAGGAAACCTACCACACCTGTGCATTTCTGAAAACTAGAGACCTAGGGGAATCCAAGATGGGGTGACTTGTGTGCCTCGGACCAGGTTCTGTTACCCAGCATCCTTTGCAAAACTCTAAATTTGGCTAAAAAAACACAGGTTCCTCACATTTCTGTGGCAGAAAGTTCTGGAATCTGAGATGAGCCACAAATTTCCTTCCACCCAGCGTTCCCCCACGTCTCCCGATTAAAATGATACCTCACTTGTGTGGGTAGGCCTAGCGCCCGCGACAGGAAACGCCCCAAAGCGCAACGTGGACACATCCAATTTTTTTAAATAAAACAGAGGTGTTTTTTGCAAAGTGCCTACCTGTAGATTTTGGCCTGTAGCTCAGCCGGCACCTAGGGAAACCTACCAAACCTGTGCATTTCTGAAAACTAGAATCCTAGGGGAATCCACGATGGGGTGACTTGTGTGGCTCGGACCAGGTTCTGTTACCCAGAATCCTTTGCAAACCTCAAAATTTGGCTAAAAAAACACATGTTCCTCAAATTTCTGTGGCAGAAAGTTCTGGAATCTGAGAGGAGCCACAAATTTCCTTCCACCCAGCGTTCCCCCACGTCTCCCGATAAAAATGATACCTCACTTGTGTGGGTAGGCTTAGCGCCCGTGACAGGAAACACCACAAAGCGCAACGTGGACACATCCAATTTTTTTAAAGAAAGCAGAGGTGTTTTTTGCAAAGTGCCTACCTGTTGATTTTGGCCTGTAGCTCAGCCGCCACCTAGGGAAACCTACCAAACCTGTCATTTCTAAAAACTAGAGACCTAGGGGAATCCAAGATGGGGTGACTTGTGTGGCTCGTACCAGGTTCTGTTGCCCAGAATCCTTTGCAAACCTCAAAATTTGGCTAAAAAAACACAGGTTCCTCACATTTCTGTGCAGAAAGTTCTGGAATCTGAGAGGAACCACAAATTTCCTTCCACCCAGCGTTCCCCCACATCCCCCGATAAAAATGATACCTCACTTGTGTGGGTAGGCCTAGCGCCCGCGACAGGAATCGCCCCAAAGCGCAACGTGGACACATCCAATTTTTTGAAAGAAAACAGAGGTGTTTTTTGCAAAGTGCCTACCTGTAGATTTTGGCCTGTAGCTCAGCCGGCACCTAGGGAAACCTACCACACCTGTGCATTTCTGAAAACTAGAGACCTAGGGGAATCCAAGATGGGGTGACTTGTGTGGCTCGGACCAGGTTCTGTTACCCAGCATCCTTTGCAAAACTCAAAATTTGGCTAAAAAAACACATGTTCCTCATATTTCTGTGGCAGAAAGTTCTGGAATCTGAGAGGAGCCACAAATTTCCTTCCACCCAGCGTTCCCCCACGTCTCCCGATAAAAATGATACCTCACTTGTGTGGGTAGGCGTAGCGCCCGCGACAGGAAACGCCCCAAAGCGCAATGTGGGCACATCCAAATTTTTGAAAGAAAACAGAGGTGTTTTTTGCAAAGTACCTACCTGTAGATTTTGGCCTGTAGCTCAGCCGGCACCTAGGGAAACCTACCAAACCTGTGCATTTCTGAAAACTAGAGACCTAGGGGAATCCAAGATGGTGTGACTTGTGTGGCTCGGACCAGGTTCTGTTACCCAGAATCCTTTGCAAACCTCAAAATTTGGCTAAAAAAACACATGTTCCTCATATTTCTGTGGCAGAAAGTTCTGGAATCTGAGAGGAGCCACAAATTTCCTTCCACCCAGCGTTCCCCCACGGCTCCCGATAAAAATGATACCTCACTTGTGTGGGTAGGCGTAGCGCCCGCGACAGGAAACGCCCCAAAGCGCAATGTGGGCACATCCAAATTTTTGAAAGAAAACAGAGGTGTTTTTTGCAAAGTGCCTACCTGTAGGTTTTGGCCTGTAGCTCAGCCGCCACCTAGGGAAACCTACCAAACCTGTGCATTTCTGAAAACTAGAGACCTAGGGGAATCCAAGATGGGGTGACTTGTGTGGCTCGGACCAGGTTCTGTTACCCAGAATCCTTTGCAAACCTCAAAATTTGGCTTAAAAAACACAGGTTCCTCACATTTCTGTGGCAGAAAGTTCTGGAATCTGAGAGGAGCCACAAATTTCCTTCCACCCAGCGTTCCCCCACGTCTCCCGATAAAAATGATACCTCACTTGTGTGGGTAGGCCTAGCGCCCGAGACAGGAAACGCCCCAAAGCGCAACGTGGACACATCCAATTTTTTTAAAGAAAGCAGAGGTGTTTTTTGCAAAGTGCCTACCTGTAGATTTTGGCCTGTAGCTCAGCCGCCACCTAGGGAAACCTACCAAACCTGTCATTTCTGAAAACTAGAGACCTAGGGTAATCCAAGATGGGGTGACTTGTGTGGCTCGGACCAGGTTCTGTTACCCAGAATCCTTTGCAAACCTCAAAATTTGGGAAAAAAAACACAGGTTCCTCACATTTCTGTGGCAGAAAGTTCTGGAATCTGAGAGGAACCACAAATTTCCTTCCACCCAGCGTGTCCCCACGTCCCCCGATAAAAATGATACCTCACTTGTGTGGGTAGGCCTAGCGCCCGCGACAGGAAACGCCCCAAAGCGCAACGTGGGCACATCCAAATTTTTGAAAGAAAACAGAGGTGTTTTTTGCAAAGTGCCTATCTGTAGATTTTGGCCTGTAGCTCAGCCGGCACCTAGGGAAAGCTACCACACCTGTGCATTTCTGAAAACTAGAGACCTAGGGGAATCCAAGATGGTGTGACTTGTGTGGCTCGGACCAGGTTCTGTTACCCAGCATCCTTTGCAAACCTCAAAATTTGGCTAAAAAAACACATGTTCCTCATATTTCTGTGGCAGAAAGTTCTGGAATCTGAGAGGAGCCACAAATTTCCTTCCACCCAGCGTTCCCCCACGGCTCCCGATAAAAATGATACCTCACTTGTGTGGGTAGGCGTAGCGCCCGCGACAGGAAACGCCCCAAAGCGCAATGTGGGCACATCCAAATTTTTGAAAGAAAACAGAGGTGTTTTTTGCAAAGTGCCTACCTGTAGATTTTGGCCTGTAGCTCAGCCGCCACCTAGGGAAACCTACCAAACCTGTGCATTTCTGAAAACTAGAGACCTAGGGGAATCCAAGATGGGGTGACTTGTGTGGCTCGGACCAGGTTCTGTTACCCAGAATCCTTTGCAAACCTCAAAATTTGGCTAAAAAAACACAGGTTCCTCACATTTCTGTGGCAGAAAGTTCTGGAATCTGAGAGGAGCCACAAATTTCCTTCCACCCAGCGTTCCCCCACGTCTCCCGATAAAAATGATACCTCACTTCTGTGGGTAGGGCTACCGCCCGCGACAGGAAACGCCCCAAAGCGCTACGTGGACACATCCAATTTTTTGAAAGAAAACAGAGGTGTTTTTTGCAAAGTGCCTACCTGTAGATTTTGGCCTGTAGCTCAGCCGGCACCTAGGGAAACCTACCACACCTGTGCATTTCTGAAAACTAGAGACCTAGGGGAATCCAAGATTGGGTGACTTGTGTGGCTCGGACCAGGTTCTGTTACCCAGAATCCTTTGCAAACCTCAAAATTTGGCTAAAAAAACACAGGTTCCTCACATTTCTGTGGCAGAAAGTTCTGGAATCTGAGAGGAGCCACAAATTTCCTTCCACCCAGCGTTCCCCCACGTCTCCCGATAAAAATGATACCTCACTTGTGTGGATAGGCCTAGCGCCCGCGACAGGAAACGCCCCAAAGCGCAACGTGGACACATCCAATTTTTTTAAAGAAAGCAGAGGTGTTTTTTGCAAAGTGCCTACCTGTAGATTTTGGCCTGTAGCTCAGCCGCCACCTAGGGAAACCTACCAAACCTGTCATTTCTGAAAACTAGAGACCTAGGGTAATCCAAGATGGGGTGACTTGTGTGGCTCGGACCAGGTTCTGTTACCCAGAATCCTTTGCAAACCTCAAAATTTGGCTAAAAAAACACAGGTTCCTCACATTTCTGTGGCAGAAAGTTCTGGAATCTGAGAGGAACCACAAATTTCCTTCCACCCAGCGTGTCCCCACGTCTCCCGATAAAAATGATACCTCACTTGTGTGGGTAGGCCTAGCGCCCGCGACAGGAAACGCCCCAAAGCGCAACGTGGGCACATCCAAATTTTTTAAAGAAAACAAAGGTGTTTTTTGCAAAGTGCCTACTTGTAGATTTTGGCCTGTAGCTCAGCCGGCACCTAGGGAAACCTACCACACCTGTGCATTTCTGAAAACTAGAGACCTAGGGGAATCCAAGATGGGGTGACTTGTGTGGCTCGGACCAGGTTCTGTTACCCAGCATCCTTTGCAAACCTCAAAATTTGGCTAAAAAAACACATGTTCCTCATATTTCTGTTGCAGAAAGTTCTGGAATCTGAGAGGAGCCACAAATTTCCTTCCACCCAGCGTTCCCCCACGTCTCCCGATAAAAATGATACCTCACTTGTGTGGGTAGGCGTAGCGCCCGCGACAGGAAACGCCCCAAAGCGCAATGAGGGCACATCCAAATTTTTGAATGAAAACAGAGGTGTTTTTTGCAAAGTGCCTACCTGTAGATTTTGGCCTGTAGCTCAGCCGCCACCTAGGGAAACCTACCAAACCTGTGCATTTCTGAAAACTAGAGACCTAGGGGAATCCAAGATGGGGTGACTTGTGTGGCTCGGACCAGGTTCTGTTACCCAGAATCCTTTGCAAACCTCAAAATTTGGCTAAAAAAACACAGGTTCCTCACATTTCTGTGGCAGAAAGTTCTGGAATCTGAGAGGAGCCACAAATTTCCTTCCACCCAGCGTTCCCCCACGTCTCCCGATAAAAATTATACCTCACTTGTGTGGGTAGGCCTAGCGCCCGCGACAGGAAACGCCCCAAAGCGCAATGTGGACACATCCAATTTTTTGAAAGAAAACAGAGGTGTTTTTTGCAAAGTGCCTACCTGTAGATTTTGGCCTGTAGCTCAGCCGCCACCTAGGGAAACCTACAAAACCTGTCATTTCTGAAAACTAGAGACCTAGGGTAATCCAAGATGGGGTGACTTGTGTGGCTCGGACCAGGTTCTGTTACCCAGAATCCTTTGCAAACCTCAAAATTTGGCAAAAAAAACACAGGTTCCTCACATTTCTGTGGCAGAAAGTTCTGGAATCTGAGAGGAACCACAAATTTCCTTCCACCCAGCGTGTCCCCACGTCCCCCGATAAAAATGATACCTCACTTGTGTGGGTAGGCCTAGCGCCCGCGACAGGAAACGCCCCAAAGCGCAATGTGGGCACATCCAAATTTTTGAAAGAAAACAGAGGTGTTTTTTGCAAAGTGCCTATCTGTAGATTTTGGCCTGTAGCTCAGCCGGCACCTAGGGAAAGCTACCACACCTGTGCATTTCTGAAAACTAGAGACCTAGGGGAATCCAAGATGGTGTGACTTGTGTGGCTCGGACCAGGTTCTGTTACCCAGCATCCTTTGCAAACCTCAAAATTTGGCTAAAAAAACACATGTTCCTCATATTTCTGTGGCAGAAAGTTCTGGAATCTGAGAGGAGCCACAAATTTCCTTCCACCCAGCGTTCCCCCACGGCTCCCGATAAAAATGATACCTCACTTGTGTGGGTAGGCGTAGCGCCCGCGACAGGAAACGCCCCAAAGCGCAATGTGGGCACATCCAAATTTTTGAAAGAAAACAGAGGTGTTTTTTGCAAAGTGCCTACCTGTAGATTTTGGCCTGTAGCTCAGCCGCCACCTAGGGAAACCTACCAAACCTGTGCATTTCTGAAAACTAGAGACCTAGGGGAATCCAAGATGGGGTGACTTGTGTGGCTCGGACCAGGTTCTGTTACCCAGAATCCTTTGCAAACCTCAAAATTTGGCTAAAAAAACACAGGTTCCTCACATTTCTGTGGCAGAAAGTTCTGGAATCTGAGAGGAGCCACAAATTTCCTTCCACCCAGCGTTCCCCCACGTCTCCCGATAAAAATGATACCTCACTTCTGTGGGTAGGGCTACCGCCCGCGACAGGAAACGCCCCAAAGCGCTACGTGGACACATCCAATTTTTTGAAAGAAAACAGAGGTGTTTTTTGCAAAGTGCCTACCTGTAGATTTTGGCCTGTAGCTCAGCCGGCACCTAGGGAAACCTACCACACCTGTGCATTTCTGAAAACTAGAGACCTAGGGGAATCCAAGATGGGGTGACTTGTGTGGCTCGGACCAGGTTCTGTTACCCAGAATCCTTTGCAAACCTCAAAATTTGGCTAAAAAAACACAGGTTCCTCACATTTCTGTGGCAGAAAGTTCTGGAATCTGAGAGGAGCCACAAATTTCCTTCCACCCAGCGTTCCCCCACGTCTCCCGATAAAAATGATACCTCACTTGTGTGGATAGGCCTAGCGCCCGCGACAGGAAACGCCCCAAAGCGCAACGTGGACACATCCAATTTTTTTAAAGAAAGCAGAGGTGTTTTTTGCAAAGTGCCTACCTGTAGATTTTGGCCTGTAGCTCAGCCGCCACCTAGGGAAACCTACCAAACCTGTCATTTCTGAAAAGTAGAGACCTAGGGTAATCCAAGATGGGGTGACTTGTGTGGCTCGGACCAGGTTCTGTTACCCAGAATCCTTTGCAAACCTCAAAATTTGGCTAAAAAAACACAGGTTCCTCACATTTCTGTGTCAGAAAGTTCTGGAATCTGAGAGGAACCACAAATTTCCTTCCACCCAGCGTGTCCCCACGTCTCCCGATAAAAATGATTCCTCACTTGTGTGGGTAGGCCTAGCGCCCGCGACAGGAAACGCCCCAAAGCGCAACGTGGGCACATCCAAATTTTTTAAAGAAAACAAAGGTGTTTTTTGCAAAGTGCCTACTTGTAGATTTTGGCCTGTAGCTCAGCCGGCACCTAGGGAAACCTACCACACCTGTGCATTTCTGAAAACTAGAGACCTAGGGGAATCCAAGATGGGGTGACTTGTGTGGCTCGGACCAGGTTCTGTTACCCAGCATCCTTTGCAAACCTCAAAATTTGGCTAAAAAAACACATGTTCCTCATATTTCTGTTGCAGAAAGTTCTGGAATCTGAGAGGAGCCACAAATTTCCTTCCACCCAGCGTTCCCCCACGTCTCCCGATAAAAATGATACCTCACTTGTGTGGGTAGGCGTAGCGCCCGCGACAGGAAACGCCCCAAAGCGCAATGAGGGCACATCCAAATTTTTGAATGAAAACAGAGGTGTTTTTTGCAAAGTGCCTACCTGTAGATTTTGGCCTGTAGCTCAGCCGGCACCTAGGGAAAGCTACCACACCTGTGCATTTCTGAAAACTAGAGACCTAGGGGAATCCAAGATGGTGTGACTTGTGTGGCTCGGACCAGGTTCTGTTACCCAGCATCCTTTGCAAACCTCAAAATTTGGCTAAAAAAACACATGTTCCTCATATTTCTGTGGCAGAAAGTTCTGGAATCTGAGAGGAGCCACAAATTTCCTTCCACCCAGCGTTCCCCCACGGCTCCCGATAAAAATGATACCTCACTTGTGTGGGTAGGCGTAGCGCCCGCGACAGGAAACGCCCCAAAGCGCAATGTGGGCACATCCAAATTTTTGAAAGAAAACAGAGGTGTTTTTTGCAAAGTGCCTACCTGTAGATTTTGGCCTGTAGCTCAGCCGCCACCTAGGGAAACCTACCAAACCTGTGCATTTCTGAAAACTAGAGACCTAGGGGAATCCAAGATGGGGTGACTTGTGTGGCTCGGACCAGGTTCTGTTACCCAGAATCCTTTGCAAACCTCAAAATTTGGCTAAAAAAACACAGGTTCCTCACATTTCTGTGGCAGAAAGTTCTGGAATCTGAGAGGAGCCACAAATTTCCTTCCACCCAGCGTTCCCCCACGTCTCCCGATAAAAATTATACCTCACTTCTGTGGGTAGGGCTACCGCCCGCGACAGGAAACGCCCCAAAGCGCTACGTGGACACATCCAATTTTTTGAAAGAAAACAGAGGTGTTTTTTCCAAAGTGCCTACCTGTAGATTTTGGCCTGTAGCTCAGCCGGCACCTAGGGAAACCTACCACACCTGTGCATTTCTAAAAACTAGAGACCTAGGGGAATCCAAGATGGGGTGACTTGTGTGGCTCGGACCAGGTTCTGTTACCCAGAATCCTTTGCAAACCTCAAAATTTGGCTATAAAAACACAGGTTCCTCACATTTCTGTGGCAGAAAGTTCTGGAATCTGAGAGGAGCCACAAATTTCCTTCCACCCAGCGTTCCCCCACGTCTCCCGATAAAAATGATACCTCACTTGTGTGGATAGGCCTAGCGCCCGCGACAGGAAACGCCCCAAAGCGCAACGTGGACACATCCAATTTTTTTAAAGAAAGCAGAGGTGTTTTTTGCAAAGTGCCTACCTGTAGATTTTGGCCTGTAGCTCAGCCGCCACCTAGGGAAACCTACCAAACCTGTCATTTCTGAAAACTAGAGACCTAGGGTAATCCAAGATGGGGTGACTTGTGTGGCTCGGACCAGGTTCTGTTACCCAGAATCCTTTGCAAACCTCAAAATTTGGCTAAAAAAACACAGGTTCCTCACATTTCTGTGGCAGAAAGTTCTGGAATCTGAGAGGAACCACAAATTTCCTTCCACCCAGCGTGTCCCCACGTCTCCCGATAAAAATGATACCTCACTTGTGTGGGTAGGCCTAGCGCCCGCGACAGGAAACGCCCCAAAGCGCAACGTGGGCACATCCAAATTTTTTAAAGAAAACAAAGGTGTTTTTTGCAAAGTGCCTACTTGTAGATTTTGGCCTGTAGCTCAGCCGGCACCTAGGGAAACCTACCACACCTGTGCATTTCTGAAAACTAGAGACCTAGGGGAATCCAAGATGGGGTGACTTGTGTGGCTCGGACCAGGTTCTGTTACCCAGCATCCTTTGCAAACCTCAAAATTTGGCTAAAAAAACACATGTTCCTCATATTTCTGTTGCAGAAAGTTCTGGAATCTGAGAGGAGCCACAAATTTCCTTCCACCCAGCGTTCCCCCACGTCTCCCGATAAAAATGATACCTCACTTGTGTGGGTAGGCGTAGCGCCCGCGACAGGAAACGCCCCAAAGCGCAATGAGGGCACATCCAAATTTTTGAATGAAAACAGAGGTGTTTTTTGCAAAGTGCCTACCTGTAGATTTTGGCCTGTAGCTCAGCCGCCACCTAGGGAAACCTACCAAACCTGTGCATTTCTGAAAACTAGAGACCTAGGGGAATCCAAGATGGGGTGACTTGTGTGGCTCGGACCAGGTTCTGTTACCCAGAATCCTTTGCAAACCTCAAAATTTGGCTAAAAAAACACCGGTTCCTCACATTTCTGTGGCAGAAAGTTCTGGAATCTGAGAGGAGCGACAAATTTCCTTCCACCCAGCGTTCCCCCACGTCTCCCGATAAAAATTATACCTCACTTGTGTGGGTAGGCCTAGCGCCCGCGACAGGAAACGCCCCAAAGCGCAATGTGGACACATCCAATTTTTTGAAAGAAAACAGAGGTGTTTTTTGCAAAGTGCCTACCTGTAGATTTTGGCCTCTGGGTCAGCCGGTACCTAGGGAAACCTACCAAACCTGTGCATTTCTGAAAACTAGAGACCTAGGGGAATCCAAGATGGGGTGACTTGTGTGGCTCGGACCAGGTTCTGTTACCTAGAATCCTTTGCAAACCTCAAAATTTGGCTAAAAAAGCACATGTTCCTCACATTTCTGTGGCAGAAAGTTCTGGAATCTGAGAGGAGCAACAAATTTCCTTCCACCCAGCGTTCCCCCAAGTCTCCCGATAAAAATGATACCTCACTTGTGTGGGTAGGCCTAGCGCCCGCGACAGGAAACGCCCTAAAGCGTAACGTGGACACATCCAATTTTTTGAAAGAAAACAGAGGTGTTTTTTCAAAGTGCCTACCCGTAGATTTTGGACTGTAGCTCACCCGGCACCTAGGGAAACCTACCAAACCTGTGCATTTCTGAAAACTAGACACCTAGGGGAATCCAAGATGGGGTGACTTGTGTGGCTCGGACCAGGTTCTGTTACCCATAATCCTTTGCAAACCTCAAAATTTGGCTAAAAAAACACTGGTTCCTCACATTTCTGTGGCAGAAAGTTCTGGAATCTGAGAGGAACCACAAATTTCCTTCCACGCAGCGTGTCCCCACGTCCCCCGATAAAAATGATACCTCACTTGTGTGGGTAGGCCTAGCGCCCGCGACAGGAAACGCCCCAAAGCGCAACGTGGGCACATCCAAATTTTTGAAAGAAAACAGAGGTGTTTTTTGCAAAGTGCCTATCTGTAGATTTTGGCCTGTAGCTCAGCCGGCACCTAGGGAAAGCTACCACACCTGTGCATTTCTGAAAACTAGAGACCTAGGGGAATCCAAGATGGTGTGACTTGTGTGGCTCGGACCAGGTTCTGTTACCCAGCATCCTTTGCAAACCTCAAAATTTGGCTAAAAAAACACATGTTCCTCATATTTCTGTGGCAGAAAGTTCTGGAATCTGAGAGGAGCCACAAATTTCCTTCCACCCAGCGTTCCCCCACGGCTCCCGATAAAAATGATACCTCACTTGTGTGGGTAGGCGTAGCGCCCGCGACAGGAAACGCCCCAAAGCGCAATGTGGGCACATCCAAATTTTTGAAAGAAAACAGAGGTGTTTTTTGCAAAGTGCCTACCTGTAGATTTTGGCCTGTAGCTCAGCCGCCACCTAGGGAAACCTACCAAACCTGTGCATTTCTGAAAACTAGAGACCTAGGGGAATCCAAGATGGGGTGACTTGTGTGGCTCGGACCAGGTTCTGTTACCCAGAATCCTTTGCAAACCTCAAAATTTGGCTAAAAAAACACAGGTTCCTCACATTTCTGTGGCAGAAAGTTCTGGAATCTGAGAGGAGCCACAAATTTCCTTCCACCCAGCGTTCCCCCACGTCTCCCGATAAAAATGATACCTCACTTCTGTGGGTAGGGCTACCGCCCGCGACAGGAAACGCCCCAAAGCGCTACGTGGACACATCCAATTTTTTTAAAGAAAACAGAGGTGTTTTTTGCAAAGTGCCTACCTGTAGATTTTGGCCTGTAGCTCAGCCGGCACCTAGGGAAACCTACCACACCTGTGCATTTCTGAAAACTAGAGACCTAGGGGAATCCAAGATGGGGTGACTTGTGTGGCTCGGACCAGGTTCTGTTACCCAGAATCCTTTGCAAACCTCAAAATTTGGCTAAAAAAACACAGGTTCCTCACATTTCTGTGGCAGAAAGTTCTGGAATCTGAGAGGAGCCACAAATTTCCTTCCACCCAGCGTTCCCCCACGTCTCCCGATAAAAATGATACCTCACTTGTGTGGATAGGCCTAGCGCCCGCGACAGGAAATGCCCGAAAGCGCAACGTGGACACATCCAACTTTTTGAAAGAAAACAGAGGTGTTTTTTGCAAAGTGCCTATCTGTAGATTTTGTCCTGTAGCTCAGCCGGCACCTAGGGAAACCTACCAAACCTGTGCATTTCTGAAAACTAGAAACCTAGGGGAATCCAAGATGGGGTGACTTGTGTGGCTCGGACCAGGTTCTGTTACCCAGAATCCTTTGCAAACCTCAAAATTTGGCTAAAAAAACACATGTTCCTCAAATTTCTGTGGCACAAAGTTCTGGAATCTGAGAGGAGCCACAAATTTCCTTCCACCCAGCGTTCCCCCACGTCTCCCGATAAAAATGATACCTCACTTGTGTGGGTAGGCCTAGCGCCCGCGACAGGAAACGCCCCAAAGCGCAACGTGGACACATCCAATTTTTTTAAAGAAAGCAGAGGTGTTTTTTGCAAAGTGCCTACCTGTAGATTTTGGCCTGTAGCTCAGCCGCCACCTAGGGAAACCTACCAAACCTGTCATTTCTGAAAAGTAGAGACCTAGGGTAATCCAAGATGGGGTGACTTGTGTGGCTCGGACCAGGTTCTGTTACCCAGAATCCTTTGCAAACCTCAAAATTTGGCTAAAAAAACACAGGTTCCTCACATGTCTGTGTCAGAAAGTTCTGGAATCTGAGAGGAACCACAAATTTCCTTCCACCCAGCGTGTCCCCACGTCTCCCGATAAAAATGATACCTCACTTGTGTGGGTAGGCCTAGCGCCCGCGACAGGAAACGCCCCAAAGCGCAACGTGGGCACATCCAAATTTTTTAAAGAAAACAAAGGTGTTTTTTGCAAAGTGCCTACTTGTAGATTTTGGCCTGTAGCTCAGCCGGCACCTAGGGAAACCTACCACACCTGTGCATTTCTGAAAACTAGAGACCTAGGGGAATCCAAGATGGGGTGACTTGTGTGGCTCGGACCAGGTTCTGTTACCCAGCATCCTTTGCAAACCTCAAAATTTGGCTAAAAAAACACATGTTCCTCATATTTCTGTTGCAGAAAGTTCTGGAATCTGAGAGGAGCCACAAATTTCCTTCCACCCAGCGTTCCCCCACGTCTCCCGATAAAAATGATACCTCACTTGTGTGGGTAGGCGTAGCGCCCGCGACAGGAAACGCCCCAAAGCGCAATGAGAGCACATCCAAATTTTTGAATGAAAACAGAGGTGTTTTTTGCAAAGTGCCTACCTGTAGATTTTGGCCTGTAGCTCAGCCGCCACCTAGGGAAACCTACCAAACCTGTGCATTTCTGAAAACTAGAGACCTAGGGGAATCCAAGATGGGGTGACTTGTGTGGCTCGGACCAGGTTCTGTTACCCAGAATCCTTTGCAAACCTCAAAATTTGGCTAAAAAAACACCGGTTCCTCACATTTCTGTGGCAGAAAGTTCTGGAATCTGAGAGGAGCGACAAATTTCCTTCCACCCAGCGTTCCCCCACGTCTCCCGATAAAAATTATACCTCACTTGTGTGGGTAGGCCTAGCGCCCGCGACAGGAAACGCCCCAAAGCGCAATGTGGACACATCCAATTTTTTGAAAGAAAACAGAGGTGTTTTTTGCAAAGTGCCTACCTGTAGATTTTGGCCTCTGGGTCAGCCGGTACCTAGGGAAACCTACCAAACCTGTGCATTTCTGAAAACTAGAGACCTAGGGGAATCCAAGATGGGGTGACTTGTGTGGCTCGGACCAGGTTCTGTTACCTAGAATCCTTTGCAAACCTCAAAATTAGGCTAAAAAAGCACATGTTCCTCACATTTCTGTGGCAGAAAGTTCTGGAATCTGAGAGGAGCAACAAATTTCCTTCCACCCAGCGTTCCCCCAAGTCTCCCGATAAAAATGATACCTCACTTGTGTGGGTAGGCCTAGCGCCCGCGACAGGAAACGCCCTAAAGCGTAACGTGGACACATCCAATTTTTTGAAAGAAAACAGAGGTGTTTTTTCAAAGTGCCTACCTGTAGATTTTGGCCTGTAGCTCAGCCGGCACCTAGGGAAACCTACCAAACCTGTGCATTTCTGAAAAACAGACACCTAGGGGAATCCAAGATGGGGTGACTTGTGTGGCTCGGACCAGGTTCTGTTACCCAGAATCCTTTGCAAACCTCAAAATTTGGCTAAAAAAACACTGGTTCCTCACATTTCTGTGGCAGAAAGTTCTGGAATCTGAGAGGAGCCACAAATTTCCTTCCACCCAGCGTTCCCCCACGTCTCCCGATAAAAATGATTCCTCACTTGTGTGGATAGGCCTAGCGCCCGCGACAGGAAATGCACCAAAGCACAACGTGGACACATCCAATTTTTTGAAAGAAAACAGAGGTGTTTTTTGCAAAGTGCCTACCTGTAGATTTTGGCCTGTAGCTCAGCCGGCACCTAGGGAAACCTACCAAACCTGTGCATTTCTGAAAACTAGAGACCTAGGGGAATCCAAGATGGGGTGACTTGTGTGGCTCGGACCAGGTTCTGTTACCCAGAATCCATTGCAAACCTCAAAATTTGGCTAAAAAAACACAGGTTCCTCACATTTCTGTGGCAGAAAGTTCTGGAATCTGAGAGGAGCCACAAATGTCCTTCCACCCAGCGTTCCCCCACGTCTCCCGATAAAAATGATACCTCACTTGTGTGGGTAGGCCTAGCACCCGCGACAGGAAACGCCCCAAAGCGCAACGTGGACACATCCAACTTTTTGAAAGAAAACAGAGGTGTTTTTTGCAAAGTGCCTATCTGTAGATTTTGGCCTGTAGCTCAGCCG
Organism: Pleurodeles waltl; assembly: GCF_031143425.1. Lineage (NCBI taxonomy): Eukaryota > Metazoa > Chordata > Amphibia > Caudata > Salamandridae > Pleurodeles > Pleurodeles waltl. The sequence continues at coordinate 311,789,610 of NC_090442.1, forward strand.
GCACCTAGGGAAACCTACCAAACCTGTGCATTTCTGAAAACTAGAGACCTAGGGGAATCCAAGATGGGGTGACTTGTGTGGCTCGGACCAGGTTCTGTTACCCAGAATCCTTTGCAAACCTCAAAATTTGGCTAAAAAAACACCGGTTCCTCACATTTCTGTGGCAGAAAGTTCTGGAATCTGAGAGGAGCCACAAATTTCCTTCCACCCAGCGTTCCCCCACGTCTCCCGATAAAAATTATACCTCACTTGTGTGGGTAGGCCTAGCGCCCGCGACAGGAAACGCCCCAAAGCGCAATGTGGACACATCCAATTTTTTTAAAGAAAACAGAGGTGTTTTTTGCAAAGTGCCTACCTGTAGATTTTGGCCTCTAGGTCAGCCGGTACCTAGGGAAACCTACCAAACCTGTGCATTTCTGAAAACTAGATACCTAGGGGAATCCAAGATGGGGTGACTTGTGTGGCTCGGACCAGGTTCTGTTACCTAGAATCCTTTGCAAACCTCAAAATTTGGCTAAAAAAGCACATGTTCCTCACATTTCTGTGGCAGAAAGTTCTGGAATCTGAGAGGAGCAACAAATTTCCTTCCACCCAGCGTTCCCCCAAGTCTCCCGATAAAAATGATACCTCACTTGTGTGGGTAGGCCTAGCGCCCGCGACAGGAAACGCCCTAAAGCGCAACGTGGACACATCCAATTTTTTGAAAGAAAACAGAGGTGTTTTTTCAAAGTGCCTACCTGTAGATTTTGGCCTGTAGCTCAGCCGGCACCTAGGGAAACCTACCAAACCTGTGCATTTCTGAAAACTAGACACCTAGGGGAATCCAAGATGGGGTGACTTGTGTGGCTCGGACCAGGTTCTGTTACCCAGAATCCTTTGCAAACCTCAAAATTTGGCTAAAAAAACACTGGTTCCTCACATTTCTGTGGCAGAAAGTTCTGGAATCTGAGAGGAGCCACAAATTTCCTTCCACCCAGCGTTCCCCCACGTCTCCCGATAAAAATTATACCTCACTTGTGTGGGTAGGCCTAGCGCCCGCGACAGGAAACGCCCCAAAGCGCAATGTGGACACATCCAATTTTTTGAAAGAAAACAGAGGTGTTTTTTGCAAAGTGCCTACCTGTAGATTTTGGCCTCTGGGTCAGCCGGTACCTAGGGAAACCTACCAAACCTGTGCATTTCTGAAAACTAGAGACCTAGGGGAATCCAAGATGGGGTGACTTGTGTGGCTCGGACCAGGTTCTGTTACCTAGAATCCTTTGCAAACCTCAAAATTTGGCTAAAAAAACACATGTTCCTCACATTTCTGTGGCAGAAAGTTCTGGAATCTGAGAGGAGCCACAAATTTCCTTCCACCCAGCGTTCCCCCAAGTCTCCCGATAAAAATGATACCTCACTTGTGTGGGTAGGCCTAGCGCCCGCGACAGGAAACGCCCTAAAGCGCAACGTGGACACATCCAATTTTTTTAAAGAAAACAGAGGTGTTTTTTCAAAGTGCCTACCTGTAGATTTTGGCCTGTAGCTCAGCCGGCACCTAGGGAAACCTACCAAACCTGTGCATTTCTGAAAACTAGACAACTAGGGGAATCCAAGATGGGGTGACTTGTGTGGCTCGGACCAGGTTCTGTTACCCAGAATCCTTTGCAAACCTCAAAATTTGGCTAAAAAACAGATGTTCCTCAAATTTCTGTGGCAGAAAGTTCTGGAATCTGAGAGGAGCCACAAATTTCCTTCCACCCAGCGTTCCCCCACGTCTCCCAATAAAAATGATACCTCACTTGTGTGGGTAGGCCTAGTGCCCGCGACAGGAAACGCCCCAAAGCGCAACGTGGACACATCCAATTTTTTTAATAGAAAACAGAGGTGTTTTTTGCAAAGTGCCTACCTGTAGATTTTGGCCTGTAGCTCAGCCGGCACCTAGGGAAACCTACCAAACCTGTGCATTTCTGAAAACTAGAAACCTAGGGGAATCCAAGATGGGGTGACTTGTGTGGCTCGGACCAGGTTCTGTTACCCAGAATCCTTTGCAAACCTCAAAATATGGCTAAAAAAACACAGGTTCCTCACATTTCTGTGGCAGAAAGTTCTGGAATCTGAGAGGAACCACAAATTTCCTTCCACCCAGCATGTCCCCACATCCCCCGATAAAAGTTATACCTCACTTGTGTGGGTAGGCCTAGCGCCCGCGACAGGAATCGCCCCAAAGCGCAACGTGGACACATCCAATTTTTTGAAAGAAAACAGATGTGTTTTTTGCAAAGTGCCTACCTGTAGATTTTGGCCTGTAGCTCAGCCGGCACTTAGGGAAACCTACCACACCTGTGCATTTCTGAAAACTAGAGACCTAGGAGAATCCAAGATGGGGTGACTTGTGTGGCTCGGACCAGGTTCTGTTACCCAGCATCCTTTGCAAACCTCAAAATTTGGCTAAAAAAACACATGTTCCTCATATTTCTGTGGCAGAAAGTTCTGGAATCTGAGAGGAGCCACAAATTTCCTTCCACCCAGCGTTCCCCCACGTCTCCCGATAAAAATGATACCTCACTTCTGTGGGTAGGGCTACCGCCCGCAATAGGAAACGCCCCAAAGCGCTACGTGGACACATAAAATTTTTTGAAAGAAAACAGAGGTGTTTTTTGCAAAGTGCCTACCTGTAGACTTTGGCCTGTAGCTCAGCCGGCACCTAGGGAAACCTACCACACCTGTGCATTTCTGAAAACTAGAGACCTAGGGGAATCCAAGATGGGGTGACTTGTGTGGCTCGGACCAGGTTCTGTTACCTAGAATCCTTTGCAAACCTCAAAATTTGGCTAAAAAAACACATGTTCCTCACATTTCTGTGGCAGAAAGTTCTGGAATCTGAGAGGAGCCACAAATTTCCTTCCACCCAGCGTTCCCCCAAGTCTCCCGATAAAAATTATACCTCACTTGTGTGGGTAGGCCTAGCGCCCGCGACAGGAAACGCCCCAAAGCGCAATGTGGACACATCCAATTTTTTGAAAGAAAACAGAGGTGTTTTTTGCAAAGTGCCTACCTGTAGATTTTGGCCTCTGGGTCACCCGGCACCTAGGGAAACCTACCAAACCTGTGCATTTCTGAAAACTAGAGACCTAGGGGAATCCAAGATGGGGTGACTTGTGTGGCTCGGACCAGGTTCTGTTACCTAGAATCCTTTGCAAACCTCAAAATTTGGCTAAAAAAACACATGTTCCTCACATTTCTGTGGCAGAAAGTTCTGGAATCTGAGAGGAGCCACAAATTTCCTTCCACCCAGCGTTCCCCCAAGTCTCCCGATAAAAATGATACCTCACTTGTGTGGGTAGGCCTAGCGCCCGCGACAGGAAACGCCCCAAAGCGCAACGTGGACACATCCAATTTTTTGAAAGAAAACAGAGGTGTTTTTTCAAAGTGCCTACCTGTAGATTTTGGCCTGTAGCTCAGCCGGCACCTAGGGAAACCTACCAAACCTGTGCATTTCTGAAAACTAGACACCTAGGGGAATCCAAGATGGGGTGACTTGTGTGGCTCGGACCAGGTTCTGTTACCCAGAATCCTTTGCAAACCTCAAAATTTGGCTAAAAAACACATGTTCCTCAAATTTCTGTGGCAGAAAGTTCTGGAATCTGAGAGGAGCCACAAATTTCCTTCCACCCAGCGTTCCCCCACATCTCCCGATAAAAATGATACCTCACTTGAGTGGGTACCCTAGCGCCCGCGACAGGAAACGCCCCAAAGCGCAACGTGGACACATGCAAATTTTTGAAAGAAAACAGAGGTGTTTTTTGCAAAGTGTCTACCTGTGGATTTTGGCCTGTAGGTCAGCCGCCACCTAGGGAAACCTACCACACCTGTGTATTTCTGAAAACTAGAGACCTAGGGGAATCCAAGATGGGGTGACTTGTGTGCCTCGGACCAGGTTCTGTTACCCAGAATCCTTTGCAAACCTCAAAATTTGGCTAAAAAAAAACACATGTTCCTCACATTTCTGTGGCAGATTGTTCTGGAATCTGAGAGGAGCTACAAATTTCCTTCCACCCAGCGTTCCCTCACATCTCCCGATAAAAGTGATACATCACTTGTGTGGGTAGGCCTAGCGCACGCGACAGGAAACGCCCCAAAGCGCAATGTGGGCACATCCAAATTTTTGAAAGAAAACAGAGGTGTTTTTTGAAAAGTGCTTACCTGTAGATTTTGGCCTGTAGCTCAGCCGCCACCTAGGGAAACCTACCAAACCTGTGCATTTCTGAAAACTAGAGACCTAGGGGAATCCAAGATGGGGTGACTTGTGTGGCTCGGACCAGGTTCTGTTACCCAGAATCCTTTGCAAACCTCAAAATTTGGCTAAAAAAAGACAGGTTCCTCACATTTCTGTGGCAGAAAGTTCTGGAATCTGAGATGAGCCACAAATTTCCTTCCACCCAGCGTTCCCCCACGTCTCCCAATAAAAAGGATACCTCACTTGTGTGGGTAGGCCTAGTGCCCGCGACAGGAAACGCCCCAAAGCGCAACGTGGACACATCCAATTTTTTGAAAGAAAACAGAGGTGTTTTTTGCAAAGTGCCTACCTGTAGATTTTGGCCTGTAGCTCAGCCGGCACCTAGGGAAACCTACCAAACCTGTGCATTTCTGAAAACTAGAAACCTAGGGGAATCCAAGATGGGGTGACTTGTGTGGCTCGGACCAGGTTCTGTTACCCAGAATCCTTTGCAAACCTCAAAATTTGGCTAAAAAAACACATGTTCCTCAAATTTCTGTGGCAGAAAGTTCTGGAATCTGAGAGGAGCCACAAATTTCCTTTCACCCAGCGTTCCCCCATGTCTCCCGATACAAATGATACCTCACTTGTGTGGGTAGGCCTAGCGCCCGTGACAGGAAACGCCCCAAAGCGCAACGTGGACACATCCAATTTTTTTAAAGAAAGCAGAGGTGTTTTTTGCAAAGTGCCTACCTGTAGATTTTGGCCTGTAGCTCAGCCGCCACCTAGGGAAACCTACCAAACCTGTCATTTCTAAAAACTAGAGACCTAGGGTAATCCAAGATGGGGTGACTTGTGTGGCTCGGACCAGGTTCTGTTACCCAGAATCCTTTGCAAACCTCAAAATGTGGCTAAAAAAACACAGGTTCCTCACATTTCTGTGGCAGAAAGTTCTGGAATCTGAGAGGAACTACAAATTTCCTTCCACCCAGCGTTCCCTCACATCCCCCGATAAAAATGATACCTCACTTGTGTGGGTAGGCCTAGCACCCGCGACAGGAATCGCCCCAAAGCGCAACGTGGACACATCCAATTTTTTTAAAGAAAACAGAGGTGTTTTTTGCAAAGTGCCTACCTGTAGATTTTGGCCTGTAGCTCAGCCGGCACCTAGGGAAGCCTACCACACCTGTGCATTTCTGAAAACTAGAGACCTAGGGGAATCCAAGATGGGGTGACTTGTGTGGCTCGGACCAGGTTCTGTTACCCAGAATCCTTGGCAAACCTCAAAATTTGGCTAAAAAAACACAGGTTCCTCACATTTCTGTGGCAGAAAGTTCTGGAATCTGAGAGGAACTACAAATTTCCTTCCACCCAGCGTTCCCCCACGTCTCCCAATAAAAATGATACCTCACTTGTGTGGGTAGGCCTAGTGCCCGCGACAGGAAACGCCCCAAAGCGCAACGTGGACACATCCAATTTTTTTGAAAGAAAACAGAGGTGTTTTTTGCAAAGTGCCTACCTGTAGATTTTGGCCTGTAGCTCAGCCGGCACCTAGGGAAACCTACCAAACCTGTGCATTTCTGAAAACTAGAAACCTAGGGGAATCCAAGATGGGGTGACTTGTCTGGCTCGGACCAGGTTCTGTTACCCAGAATCCTTTGCAAACCTCTAAATATGGCTAAAAAAACACAGGTTCCTCACATTTCTGTGGCAGAAAGTTCTGGAATCTGAGAGGAACCACAAATTTCCTTCCACCCAGCATGTCCCCACATCCCCCGATAAAAATGATACCTCACTTGTGTGGGTAGGCCTAGCGCCCGCGACAGGAATCGCCCCAAAGCGCAACGTGGACACATCTAATTTTTTGAAAGAAAACAGAGGTGTTTTTTGCAAAGTACCTACCTGTAGATTTTGGCCTGTAGCTCAGCCGGCACCTAGGGAAACCTACCACACCTGTGCATTTCTGAAAACTAGAGACCTAGGAGAATCCAAGATGGGGTGACTTGTGTGGCTCGGACCAGGTTCTGTTACCCAGCATCCTTTGCAAACCTCAAAATTAGGCTAAAAAAACAAATGTTCCTCATATTTCTGTGGCAGAAAGTTCTGGAATCTGAGAGGAGCCACAAATTTCCTTCCACCCAGCGTTCCCCCACGTCTCCCGATAAAAATGATACCTCACTTGTGTGGGTAGGCGTAGTGCCCGCGACAGGAAACGCCCCAAAGCGCAATGTGGGCACATCCAAATTTTTGAAAGAAAACAGAGTTGTTTTTTGCAAAGTGCCTACCTGTAGATTTTGGCCAGTAGCTCAGCCGCCACCTAGGGAAACCTACCAAACCTGTGCATTTCTGAAAACTAGAGACCTAGGGGAATCCAAGATGGGGTGACTTGTGTGGCTCGGACCAGGTTCTGTTACCCAGAATCCTTTGCAAACCTCAAAATTTAGCTAAAAAAACACAGGTTCCTCACATTTCTGTGGCAGAAAGTTCTGGAATCTGAGAGGAGCCACAAATTTCCTTCCACCCAGCGTTCCCCCACGTCTCCCGATAAAAATGATACCTCACTTCTGTGGGTAGGGCTACCGCCCGCGATAGGAAACGCCCCAAAGCGCTACGTGGACACATCCAATTTTTTGAAAGAAAACAGAGGTGTTTTTTCAAAGTGCCTACCTGTAGATTTTGGCCTGTAGCTCAGCCGCCACCTAGGGAACCTACCAAACCTGTGCATTTCTGAAAACTAGACACCTAGGGGAATCCAAGATGGGGTGACTTGTGTGGCTCGGACCAGGTTCTGTTACCCAGAATCCTTTGCAAACCTCAAAATTTGGCTAAAAAACACATGTTCCTCAAATTTCTGTGGCAGAAAGTTCTGGAATCTGAGAGGAGCCACAAATTTCCTTCCACCCAGCGTTCCCCCACGTCTCCCGATAAAAATGATACCTCACTTGAGTGGGTAACCTAGCGCCCGCGACAGGAAACGCCCCAAAGCGCAACGTGGACACATGCACATTTTTGAAAGAAAACAGAGGTGTTTTTTGCAAAGTGCCTACCTGTGGATTTTGGCCTGTAGCTCAGACGCCACCTAGGGAAACCTACCACACCTGTGTATTTCTGAAAACTAGAGACCTAGGGGAATCCAAAATGGGGTGACTTGTGTGCCTCGGACCAGGTTCTGTTACCCAGAATCCTTTGCAAACCTCAAAATTTGGCTAAAAAAACACATGTTCCTCACATTTCTGTGGCAGAAAGTTCTGGAATCTGAGAGGAGTCACAAATTTCCTTCTACCCAGCGTTCCCCCAAGTCTCCCGATAAAAATGATACCTCACTTGTGTGGGTAGGCCTAGCGCCCGCGACAGGAAACGCCCTAAAGCGCAACGTGGACACATCCAATTTTTTTAAAGAAAACAGAGGTGTTTTTTCAAAGTGCCTACCTGTAGATTTTGCCCTGTAGCTCAGCCGGCACCTAGGGAAAGGTACCAAACCTGTGCATTTCTGAAAACTAGACACCTAGGGGAATCCAAGGTGGCTGACTTGTGTGGCTCGGACCAGGTTCTGTTACCCAGAATCCTTTGCAAACCTCAGAATTTGGCTAAAAAAACACAGGTTCCTCACATTTCTGTGGCAGAAAGTTCTGGAATCTGAGAGGAACCACAAATTTCCTTCCACCCAGCGTTCCCTCACATCCCCCGATAAAAATGATACCTCACTTGTGTGGGTAGGCCTAGCGCCCGCGACAGGAATCGCCCCAAAGCGCAACGTGGACACATCCAAATTTTTGAAAGAAAACAGAGGTATTTTTTGCAAAGTGCCTACCTGTAGATTTTGGCCTGTAGCTCAGCCGGCACCTAGGGAAACCTACCAAACCTGTGCATTTCTGAAAACTAGAAACCTAGGGGAATCCAAAATGGGGTGACTTGTGTGGCTCGGACCAGGTTCTGTTACCCAGAATTCTTTGCAAACCTCAAAATTTGGCTAAAAAAAGACAGGTTCCTCACATTTCTGTGGCAGAAAGTTCTGGAATCTGAGATGAGCCACAAATTTCCTTCCACCCAGCGTTCCCCCACGTCTCCCAATAAAAAGGATACCTCACTTGTGTGGGTAGGCCTAGTGCCCGCGACAGGAAACGCCCCAAAGCGCAACGTGGACACATCCAATTTTTTTAAAGAAAACAGAGGTGTTTTTTGCAAAGTGCCTACCTGTAGATTTTGGCCTGTAGCTCAGCCGGCACCTAGGGAAACCTACCAAACCTGTGCATTTCTGAAAACTAGAAACCTAGGGGAATTCAAGATGGGGTGACTTGTGTGGCTCGGACCAGGTTCTGTTACCCAGAATCCTTTGCAAACCTCAAAATTTGGCTAAAAAAACACAGGTTCCTCACATTTCTGGGGCAGAAAGTTCTGGAATCTGAGAGGAGCCACAAATTTCCTTCCACCCAGCGTTCCCCCACGTCTCCCAATAAAAAGGATACCTCACTTGTGTGGGTAGGCCTAGCGCCCGCGACAGGAAACGCCCCAAAGCGCAACGTGGACACATCAAATTTTTTTAAAGAAAGCAGAGGTGTTTTTTTTAAAGTGCCTACCTGTAGATTTTGGCCTGTAGCTCAGCCGCCACCTAGGGAAACCTACCAAACCTGTCATTTCTAAAAACTAGAGACCTAGGGTAATCCAAGATGGGGTGACTTGTGTGGCTCGGACCAGGTTCTGTTACCCAGAATCCTTTGCAAACCTCAAAATTTGGCTAAAAAAACACAGGTTCCTCATATTTCTGTGGCAGAAAGTTCTGGAATCTGAGAGGAACTACAAATTTCCTTCCACCCAGCGTTCCCTCACATCCCCCGATAAAAATGATACCTCACTTGTGTGGGTAGGCCTAGCGCCCGCGACAGGAATCGCCCCAAAGAGCAACGTGGACACATCCAATTTTTTGAAAGAAAACAGAGGTGTTTTTTGCAAAGTGCCTACTTGTAGATTTTGGCCTGTAGCTCAGCCGGCACCTAGGGAAACCTACCACACCTGTGCATTTCTGAAAACTAGAGACCTAGGGGAATCCAAGATGGGGTGACTTGTGTGGCTCGGACCAGGTTCTGTTACCCAGCATCCTTTGCAAACCTCAAAATTTGGCTAAAAAAACACATGTTCCTCATATTTCTGTTGCAGAAAGTTCTGGAATCTGAGAGGAGCCACAAATTTCCTTCCACCCAGCGTTCCCCCACGTCTCCCGATAAAAATGATACCTCACTTGTGTGGGTAGGCGTAGCGCCCGCGACAGGAAACGCCCCAAAGCGCAATGAGAGCATATCCAAATTTTTGAATGAAAACAGAGGTGTTTTTTGCAAAGTGCCTACCTGTAGATTTTGGCCTGTAGCTCAGCCGCCACCTAGGGAAACCTACCAAACCTGTGCATTTCTGAAAACTAGAGACCTAGGGGAATCCAAGATGGGGTGACTTGTGTGGCTCGGACCAGGTTCTGTTACCCAGAATCCTTTGCAAACCTCAAAATTTGGCTAAAAAAACACCGGTTCCTCACATTTCTGTGGCAGAAAGTTCTGGAATCTGAGAGGAGCGACAAATTTCCTTCCACCCAGCGTTCCCCCACGTCTCCCGATAAAAATTATACCTCACTTGTGTGGGTAGGCCTAGCGCCCGCGACAGGAAACGCCCCAAAGCGCAATGTGGACACATCCAATTTTTTGAAAGAAAACAGAGGTGTTTTTTGCAAAGTGCCTACCTGTAGATTTTGGCCTCTGGGTCAGCCGGTACCTAGGGAAACCTACCAAACCTGTGCATTTCTGAAAACTAGAGACCTAGGGGAATCCAAGATGGGGTGACTTGTGTGGCTCGGACCAGGTTCTGTTACCTAGAATCCTTTGCAAACCTCAAAATTAGGCTAAAAAAGCACATGTTCCTCACATTTCTGTGGCAGAAAGTTCTGGAATCTGAGAGGAGCAACAAATTTCCTTCCACCCAGCGTTCCCCCAAGTCTCCCGATAAAAATGATACCTCACTTGTGTGGGTAGGCCTAGCGCCCGCGACAGGAAACGCCCTAAAGCGTAACGTGGACACATCCAATTTTTTGAAAGAAAACAGAGGTGTTTTTTCAAAGTGCCTACCTGTAGATTTTGGCCTGTAGCTCAGCCGGCACCTAGGGAAACCTACCAAACCTGTGCATTTCTGAAAAACAGACACCTAGGGGAATCCAAGATGGGGTGACTTGTGTGGCTCGGACCAGGTTCTGTTACCCAGAATCCTTTGCAAACCTCAAAATTTGGCTAAAAAAACACTGGTTCCTCACATTTCTGTGGCAGAAAGTTCTGGAATCTGAGAGGAGCCACAAATTTCCTTCCACCCAGCGTTCCCCTACGTCTCCCGATAAAAATGATACCTCACTTGTGTGGATAGGCCTAGCGCCCGCGACAGGAAATGCACCAAAGCACAACGTGGACACATCCAATTTTTTGAAAGAAAACAGAGGTGTTTTTTGCAAAGTGCCTACCTGTAGATTTTGGCCTGTAGCTCAGCCGGCACCTAGGGAAACCTACCAAACCTGTGCATTTCTGAAAACTAGAGACCTAGGGGAATCCAAGATGGGGTGACTTGTGTGGCTCGGACCAGGTTCTGTTACCCAGAATCCATTGCAAACCTCAAAATTTGGCTAAAAAAACACAGGTTCCTCACATTTCTGTGGCAGAAAGTTCTGGAATCTGAGAGGAGCCACAAATGTCCTTCCACCCAGCGTTCCCCCACGTCTCCCGATAAAAATGATACCTCACATGTGTGGGTAGGCCTAGCACCCGCGACAGGAAACGCCCCAAAGCGCAACGTGGACACATCCAACTTTTTGAAAGAAAACAGAGGTGTTTTTTGCAAAGTGCCTATCTGTAGATTTTGGCCTGTAGCTCAGCCGGCACCTAGGGAAACCTACCAAACCTGTGCATTTCTGAAAACTAGAGACCTAGGGGAATCCAAGATGGGGTGACTTGTGTGGCTCGGACCAGGTTCTGTTACCCAGAATCCTTTGCAAACCTCAAAATTTGGCTAAAAAAACACCGGTTCCTCACATTTCTGTGGCAGAAAGTTCTGGAATCTGAGAGGAGCCACAAATTTCCTTCCACCCAGCGTTCCCCCACGTCTCCCGATAAAAATTATACCTCACTTGTGTGGGTAGGCCTAGCGCCCGCGACAGGAAACGCCCCAAAGCGCAATGTGGACACATCCAATTTTTTTAAAGAAAACAGAGGTGTTTTTTGCAAAGTGCCTACCTGTAGATTTTGGCCTCTAGGTCAGCCGGTACCTAGGGAAACCTACCAAACCTGTGCATTTCTGAAAACTAGATACCTAGGGGAATCCAAGATGGGGTGACTTGTGTGGCTCGGACCAGGTTCTGTTACCTAGAATCCTTTGCAAACCTCAAAATTTGGCTAAAAAAGCACATGTTCCTCACATTTCTGTGGCAGAAAGTTCTGGAATCTGAGAGGAGCAACAAATTTCCTTCCACCCAGCGTTCCCCCAAGTCTCCCGATAAAAATGATACCTCACTTGTGTGGGTAGGCCTAGCGCCCGCGACAGGAAACGCCCTAAAGCGCAACGTGGACACATCCAATTTTTTGAAAGAAAACAGAGGTGTTTTTTCAAAGTGCCTACCTGTAGATTTTGGCCTGTAGCTCAGCCGGCACCTAGGGAAACCTACCAAACCTGTGCATTTCTGAAAACTAGACACCTAGGGGAATCCAAGATGGGGTGACTTGTGTGGCTCGGACCAGGTTCTGTTACCCAGAATCCTTTGCAAACCTCAAAATTTGGCTAAAAAAACACTGGTTCCTCACATTTCTGTGGCAGAAAGTTCTGGAATCTGAGAGGAGCCACAAATTTCCTTCCACCCAGCGTTCCCCCATGTCTCCCGATAAAAATTATACCTCACTTGTGTGGGTAGGCCTAGCGCCCGCGACAGGAAACGCCCCAAAGCGCAATGTGGACACATCCAATTTTTTGAAAGAAAACAGAGGTGTTTTTTGCAAAGTGCCTACCTGTAGATTTTGGCTTCTGGGTCAGCCGGTACCTAGGGAAACCTACCAAACCTGTGCATTTCTGAAAACTAGAGACCTAGGGGAATCCAAGATGGGGTGACTTGTGTGGCTCGGACCAGGTTCTGTTACCTAGAATCCTTTGCAAACCTCAAAATTTGGCTAAAAAAACACATGTTCCTCACATTTCTGTGGCAGAAAGTTCTGGAATCTGAGAGGAGCCACAAATTTCCTTCCACCCAGCGTTCCCCCAAGTCTCCCGATAAAAATGATACCTCACTTGTGTGGGTAGGCCTAGCGCCCGCGACAGGAAACGCCCTAAAGCGCAACGTGGACACATCCAATTTTTTTAAAGAAAACAGAGGTGTTTTTTCAAAGTGCCTACCTGTAGATTTTGGCCTGTAGCTCAGCCGGCACCTAGGGAAACCTACCAAACCTGTGCATTTCTGAAAACTAGACAACTAGGGGAATCCAAGATGGGGTGACTTGTGTGGCTCGGACCAGGTTCTGTTACCCAGAATCCTTTGCAAACCTCAAAATTTGGCTAAAAAACAGATGTTCCTCAAATTTCTGTGGCAGAAAGTTCTGGAATCTGAGAGGAGCCACAAATTTCCTTCCACCCAGCGTTCCCCCACGTCTCCCAATAAAAATGATACCTCACTTGTGTGGGTAGGCCTAGAGCCCGCGACAGGAAACGCCCCAAAGCGCAACGTGGACACATCCAATTTTTTTAATAGAAAACAGAGGTGTTTTTTGCAAAGTGCCTACCTGTAGATTTTGGCCTGTAGCTCAGCCGGCACCTAGGGAAACCTACCAAACCTGTGCATTTCTGAAAACTAGAAACCTAGGGGAATCCAAGATGGGGTGACTTGTGTGGCTCGGACCAGGTTCTGTTACCCAGAATCCTTTGCAAACCTCAAAATATGGCTAAAAAAACACAGGTTCCTCACATTTCTGTGGCAGAAAGTTCTGGAATCTGAGAGGAACCACAAATTTCCTTCCACCCAGCATGTCCCCACATCCCCCGGTAAAAGTTATACCTCACTTGTGTGGGTAGGCCTAGCGCCCGCGACAGGAATCGCCCCAAAGCGCAACGTGGACACATCCAATTTTTTGAAAGAAAACAGATGTGTTTTTTGCAAAGTGCCTACCTGTAGATTTTGGCCTGTAGCTCAGCCGGCACTTAGGGAAACCTACCACACCTGTGCATTTCTGAAAACTAGAGACCTAGGAGAATCCAAGATGGGGTGACTTGTGTGGCTCGGACCAGGTTCTGTTACCCAGCATCCTTTGCAAACCTCAAAATTTGGCTAAAAAAACACATGTTCCTCATATTTCTGTGGCAGAAAGTTCTGGAATCTGAGAGGAGCCACAAATTTCCTTCCACCCAGCGTTCCCCCACGTCTCCCGATAAAAATGATACCTCACTTCTGTGGGTAGGGCTACCGCCCGCAATAGGAAACGCCCCAAAGCGCTACGTGGACACATAAAATTTTTTGAAAGAAAACAGAGGTGTTTTTTGCAAAGTGCCTACCTGTAGACTTTGGCCTGTAGCTCAGCCGGCACCTAGGGAAACCTACCACACCTGTGCATTTCTGAAAACTAGAGACCTAGGGGAATCCAAGATGGGGTGACTTGTGTGGCTCGGACCAGGTTCTGTTACCTAGAATCCTTTGCAAACCTCAAAATTTGGCTAAAAAAACACATGTTCCTCACATTTCTGTGGCAGAAAGTTCTGGAATCTGAGAGGAGCCACAAATTTCCTTCCACCCAGCGTTCCCCCAAGTCTCCCGATAAAAATTATACCTCACTTGTGTGGGTAGGCCTAGCGCCCGCGACAGGAAACGCCCCAAAGCGCAATGTGGACACATCCAATTTTTTGAAAGAAAACAGAGGTGTTTTTTGCAAAGTGCCTACCTGTAGATTTTGGCCTCTGGGTCACCCGGCACCTAGGGAAACCTACCAAACCTGTGCATTTCTGAAAACTAGAGACCTAGGGGAATCCAAGATGGGGTGACTTGTGTGGCTCGGACCAGGTTCTGTTACCTAGAATCCTTTGCAAACCTCAAAATTTGGCTAAAAAAACACATGTTCCTCACATTTCTGTGGCAGAAAGTTCTGGAATCTGAGAGGAGCCACAAATTTCCTTCCACCCAGCGTTCCCCCAAGTCTCCCGATAAAAATGATACCTCACTTGTGTGGGTAGGCCTAGCGCCCGCGACAGGAAACGCCCCAAAGCGCAACGTGGACTCATCCAATTTTTTGAAAGAAAACAGAGGTGTTTTTTCAAAGTGCCTACCTGTAGATTTTGGCCTGTAGCTCAGCCGGCACCTAGGGAAACCTACCAAACCTGTGCATTTCTGAAAACTAGACACCTAGGGGAATCCAAGATGGGGTGACTTGTGTGGCTCGGACCAGGTTCTGTTACCCAGAATCCTTTGCAAACCTCAAAATTTGGCTAAAAAACACATGTTCCTCAAATTTCTGTGGCAGAAAGTTCTGGAATCTGAGAGGAGCCACAAATTTCCTTCCACCCAGCGTTCCCCCACATCTCCCGATAAAAATGATACCTCACTTGAGTGGGTACCCTAGCGCCCGCGACAGGAAACGCCCCAAAGCGCAACGTGGACACATGCAAATTTTTGAAAGAAAACAGAGGTGTTTTTTGCAAAGTGTCTACCTGTGGATTTTGGCCTGTAGGTCAGCCGCCACCTAGGGAAACCTACCACACCTGTGTATTTCTGAAAACTAGAGACCTAGGGGAATCCAAGATGGGGTGACTTGTGTGCCTCGGACCAGGTTCTGTTACCCAGAATCCTTTGCAAACCTCAAAATTTGGCTAAAAAAAAACACATGTTCCTCACATTTCTGTGGCAGATTGTTCTGGAATCTGAGAGGAGCCACAAATTTCCTTCCACCCAGCGTTCCCTCACATCTCCCGATAAAAGTGATACATCACTTGTGTGGGTAGGCCTAGCGCACGCGACAGGAAACGCCCCAAAGCGCAATGTGGGCACATCCAAATTTTTGAAAGAAAACAGAGGTGTTTTTTGAAAAGTGCTTACCTGTAGATTTTGGCCTGTAGCTCAGCCGCCACCTAGGGAAACCTACCAAACCTGTGCATTTCTGAAAACTAGAGACCTAGGGGAATCCAAGATGGGGTGACTTGTGTGGCTCGGACCAGGTTCTGTTACCCAGAATCCTTTGCAAACCTCAAAATTTGGCTAAAAAAAGACAGGTTCCTCACATTTCTGTGGCAGAAAGTTCTGGAATCTGAGATGAGCCACAAATTTCCTTCCACCCAGCGTTCCCCCACGTCTCCCAATAAAAAGGATACCTCACTTGTGTGGGTAGGCCTAGTGCCCGCGACAGGAAACGCCCCAAAGCGCAACGTGGACACATCCAATTTTTTGAAAGAAAACAGAGGTGTTTTTTGCAAAGTGCCTACCTGTAGATTTTGGCCTGTAGCTCAGCCGGCACCTAGGGAAACCTACCAAACCTGTGCATTTCTGAAAACTAGAAACCTAGGGGAATCCAAGATGGGGTGACTTGTGTGGCTCGGACCAGGTTCTGTTACCCAGAATCCTTTGCAAACCTCAAAATTTGGCTAAAAAAACACATGTTCCTCAAATTTCTGTGGCAGAAAGTTCTGGAATCTGAGAGGAGCCACAAATTTCCTTTCACCCAGCGTTCCCCCATGTCTCCCGATACAAATGATACCTCACTTGTGTGGGTAGGCCTAGCGCCCGTGACAGGAAACGCCCCAAAGCGCAACGTGGACACATCCAATTTTTTTAAAGAAAGCAGAGGTGTTTTTTGCAAAGTGCCTACCTGTAGATTTTGGCCTGTAGCTCAGCCGCCACCTAGGGAAACCTACCAAACCTGTCATTTCTAAAAACTAGAGACCTAGGGTAATCCAAGATGGGGTGACTTGTGTGGCTCGGACCAGGTTCTGTTACCCAGAATCCTTTGCAAACCTCAAAATGTGGCTAAAAAAACACAGGTTCCTCACATTTCTGTGGCAGAAAGTTCTGGAATCTGAGAGGAACTACAAATTTCCTTCCACCCAGCGTTCCCTCACATCCCCCGATAAAAATGATACCTCACTTGTGTGGGTAGGCCTAGCACCCGCGACAGGAATCGCCCCAAAGCGCAACGTGGACACATCCAATTTTTTTAAAGAAAACAGAGGTGTTTTTTGCAAAGTGCCTACCTGTAGATTTTGGCCTGTAGCTCAGCCGGCACCTAGGGAAGCCTACCACACCTGTGCATTTCTGAAAACTAGAGACCTAGGGGAATCCAAGATGGGGTGACTTGTGTGGCTCGGACCAGGTTCTGTTACCCAGAATCCTTGGCAAACCTCAAAATTTGGCTAAAAAAACACAGGTTCCTCACATTTCTGTGGCAGAAAGTTCTGGAATCTGAGAGGAACTACAAATTTCCTTCCACCCAGCGTTCCCCCACGTCTCCCAATAAAAATGATACCTCACTTGTGTGGGTAGGCCTAGTGCCCGCGACAGGAAACGCCCCAAAGCGCAACGTGGACACATCCAATTTTTTTGAAAGAAAACAGAGGTGTTTTTTGCAAAGTGCCTACCTGTAGATTTTGGCCTGTAGCTCAGCCGGCACCTAGGGAAACCTACCAAACCTGTGCATTTCTGAAAACTAGAAACCTAGGGGAATCCAAGATGGGGTGACTTGTCTGGCTCGGACCAGGTTCTGTTACCCAGAATCCTTTGCAAACCTCAAAATATGGCTAAAAAAACACAGGTTCCTCACATTTCTGTGGCAGAAAGTTCTGGAATCTGAGAGGAACCACAAATTTCCTTCCACCCAGCATGTCCCCACATCCCCCGATAAAAATGATACCTCACTTGTGTGGGTAGGCCTAGCGCCCGCGACAGGAATCGCCCCAAAGCGCAACGTGGACACATCTAATTTTTTGAAAGAAAACAGAGGTGTTTTTTGCAAAGTACCTACCTGTAGATTTTGGCCTGTAGCTCAGCCGGCACCTAGGGAAACCTACCACACCTGTGCATTTCTGAAAACTAGAGACCTAGGAGAATCCAAGATGGGGTGACTTGTGTGGCTCGGACCAGGTTCTGTTACCCAGCATCCTTTGCAAACCTCAAAATTTGGCTAAAAAAACACATGTTCCTCATATTTCTGTGGCAGAAAGTTCTGGAATCTGAGAGGAGCCACAAATTTCCTTCCACCCAGCGTTCCCCCACGTCTCCCGATAAAAATGATACCTCACTTGTGTGGGTAGGCGTAGTGCCCGCGACAGGAAACGCCCCAAAGCGCAATGTGGGCACATCCAAATTTTTGAAAGAAAACAGAGTTGTTTTTTGCAAAGTGCCTACCTGTAGATTTTGGCCAGTAGCTCAGCCGCCACCTAGGGAAACCTACCAAACCTGTGCATTTCTGAAAACTAGAGACCTAGGGGAATCCAAGATGGGGTGACTTGTGTGGCTCGGACCAGGTTCTGTTACCCAGAATCCTTTGCAAACCTCAAAATTTAGCTAAAAAAACACAGGTTCCTCACATTTCTGTGGCAGAAAGTTCTGGAATCTGAGAGGAGCCACAAATTTCCTTCCACCCAGCGTTCCCCCACGTCTCCCGATAAAAATGATACCTCACTTCTGTGGGTAGGGCTACCGCCCGCGATAGGAAACGCCCCAAAGCGCTACGTGGACACATCCAATTTTTTGAAAGAAAACAGAGGTGTTTTTTCAAAGTGCCTACCTGTAGATTTTGGCCTGTAGCTCAGCCGCCACCTAGGGAAACCTACCAAACCTGTGCATTTCTGAAAACTAGACACCTAGGGGAATCCAAGATGGGGTGACTTGTGTGGCTCGGACCAGGTTCTGTTACCCAGAATCCTTTGCAAACCTCAAAATTTGGCTAAAAAACACATGTTCCTCAAATTTCTGTGGCAGAAAGTTCTGGAATCTGAGAGGAGCCACAAATTTCCTTCCACCCAGCGTTCCCCCACGTCTCCCGATAAAAATGATACCTCACTTGAGTGGGTAACCTAGCGCCCGCGACAGGAAACGCCCCAAAGCGCAACGTGGACACATGCACATTTTTGAAAGAAAACAGAGGTGTTTTTTGCAAAGTGCCTACCTGTGGATTTTGGCCTGTAGCTCAGACGCCACCTAGGGAAACCTACCACACCTGTGTATTTCTGAAAACTAGAGACCTAGGGGAATCCAAGATGGGGTGACTTGTGTGCCTCGGACCAGGTTCTGTTACCCAGAATCCTTTGCAAACCTCAAAATTTGGCTAAAAAAACACATGTTCCTCACATTTCTGTGGCAGAAAGTTCTGGAATCTGAGAGGAGTCACAAATTTCCTTCTACCCAGCGTTCCCCCAAGTCTCCCGATAAAAATGATACCTCACTTGTGTGGGTAGGCCTAGCGCCCGCGACAGGAAACGCCCTAAAGCGCAACGTGGACACATCCAATTTTTTTAAAGAAAACAGAGGTGTTTTTTCAAAGTGCCTACCTGTAGATTTTGCCCTGTAGCTCAGCCGGCACCTAGGGAAAGGTACCAAACCTGTGCATTTCTGAAAACTAGACACCTAGGGGAATCCAAGGTGGGTGACTTGTGTGGCTCGGACCAGGTTCTGTTACCCAGAATCCTTTGCAAACCTCAGAATTTGGCTAAAAAAACACAGGTTCCTCACATTTCTGTGGCAGAAAGTTCTGGAATCTGAGAGGAACCACAAATTTCCTTCCACCCAGCGTTCCCTCACATCCCCCGATAAAAATGATACCTCACTTGTGAGGGTAGGCCTAGCGCCCGCGACAGGAATCGCCCCAAAGCGCAACGTGGACACATCCAAATTTTTGAAAGAAAACAGAGGTATTTTTTGCAAAGTGCCTACCTGTAGATTTTGGCCTGTAGCTCAGCCGGCACCTAGGGAAACCTACCAAACCTGTGCATTTCTGAAAACTAGAAACCTAGGGGAATCCAAGATGGGGTGACTTGTGTGGCTCGGAACAGGTTCTGTTACCCAGAATCCTTTGCAAACCTCAAAATATGGCTAAAAAAACACAGGTTCCTCACATTTCTGTGGCAGAAAGTTCTGGAATCTGAGAGGAACCACAAATTTCCTTCCACCCAGCATGTCCCCACATCCCCCGATAAAAATGATACCTCACTTGTGTGGGTAGGCCTAGCGCCCGCGACAGGAATCGCCCCAAAGCGCAACGTGGACACATCCAATTTTTTGAAAGAAAACAGAGGTGTTTTTTGCAAAGTGCCTACCTGTAGATTTTGGCATGTAGCTCAGCCGGCACCTAGGGAAACCTACCACACCTGTGCATTTCTGAAAACTAGAGACCTAGGAGAATCCAAGATGGGGTGACTTGTGTGGCTCGGACCAGGTTCTGTTACCCAGCATCCTTTGCAAACCTCAAAATTTGGCTAAAAAAACACATGTTCCTCATATTTCTGTGGCAGAAAGTTCTGGAATCTGAGAGGAGCCACAAATTTCCTTCCACCCAGCGTTCCCCCACGTCTCCCGATAAAAATGATACCTCACTTGTGTGGGTAGGCGTAGCGCCCGCGACAGGAAACGCCCCAAAGCGCAATGTGGGCACATCCAAATTTTTGAAAGAAAACAGAGGTGTTTTTTGCAAAGTGCCTACCTGTAGATTTTGGCCAGTAGCTCAGCCGCCACCTAGGGAAACCTACCAAACCTGTGCATTTCTGAAAACTAGAGACCTAGGGGAATCCAAGATGGGGTGACTTGTGTGCCTCGGACCAGGTTCTGTTACCCAGAATCCTTTGCAAACCTCAAAATTTGGCTAAAAAAACACAGGTTCCTCACATTTCTGTGGCAGAAAGTTCTGGAATCTGAGAGGAGCCACAAATTTCCTTCCACCTAGCGTTCCCCCACGTCTCCCGATAAAAATGATACCTCACTTCTGTGGGTAGGGCTACCGCCCGCGATAGGAAACGCCCCAAAGCGCTACGTGGACACATCCAATTTTTTGAAAGAAAACAGAGGTGTTTTTTGCAAAGTGCCTACCTGTAGATTTTGGCCTGTAGCTCAGCCCGCACCTAGGGAAACCTACCACACCTGTGCATTTCTGAAAACTAGAGACCTAAGGGAATCCAAGATGGGGTGACTTGTGTGGCTCGGACCAGGTTCTGTTACCCAGAATCCTTTGCAAACCTCAAAATTTGGCTAAAAAAAGACAGGTTCCTCATATTTCTGTGGCAGAAAGTTCTGGAATCTGAGAGGAGCCACAAATTTCCTTCCACCCAGCGTTCCCCCACGTCTCCCGATAAAAATGATACCTCACTTCTGTGGGTAGGGCTACCGCCCGCGACAGGAAACGCCCCAAAGCGCTTCGTGGACACATCCAATTTTTTGAAAGAAAACAGAGGTGTTTTTTGCAAAGTGCCTATCTGTAGATTTTGGCCTGTAGCTCAGCCGGCACCTAGGGAAACCTACCAAAACTGTGCATTTCTGAAAACTAGAGACCTAGGGGAATCCAAGATAGGGTGACTTGTGTGGCTCGGACCAGGTTCTGTTACCCAGAATCCTTTGCAAACCTCAAAATTTGGCTAAAAAAACACCGGTTCCTCACATTTCTGTGGCAGAAAGTTCTGGAATCTGAGAGGAGCCACAAATTTCCTTCCACCCAGCGTTCCCCCTCGTCTCCCGATAAAAATTATACCTCACTTGTGTGGGTAGGCCTAGCGCCCGCGACAGGAAACGCCCCAAAGCGCAATGTGGACACATCCAATTTTTTTAAAGAAAACAGAGGTGTTTTTTGCAAAGTACCTACCTGTAGATTTTGGCGTCTGGGTCACCCGGCACCTAGGGAAACCTACCAAACCTGTGCATTTCTGAAAACCAGAGACCTAGGGGAATCCAAGATGGGGTGACTTGTGTGGCTCGGACCAGGTTCTGTTACCTAGAATCCTTTGCAAACCTAAAAATTTGGCTAAAAAAACACATGTTCCTCACATTTCTGTGGCAGAAAGTTCTGGAATCTGAGAGGAGCCACAAATTTCCTTCCACCCAGCGTTCCCCTAAGTCTCCCGATAAAAATGATACCTCACTTGTGTGGGTAGGGGTAGCGCCCGCGACAGGAAACTCCCCAAAGCGCAACGTGGACACATCCAATTTTTTGAAAGAAAACAGAGGTGTTTTTTCAAAGTGCCTACCTGTAGATTTTGGCCTGTAGCTCAGCCGGCACCTAGGGAAACCTACCAAAACTGTGCATTTCTGAAAACTAGAGACCTAGGGGAATCCAAGATAGGGTGACTTGTGTGGCTCGGACCAGGTTCTGTTACCCAGAATCCTTTGCAAACCTCAAAATTTGGCTAAATAAACACTGGTTCCTCACATTTCTGTGGCAGTAAGTTCTGGAATCTGAGAGGAGCCACAAATTTCCTTCCACCCAGCGTTCCCCCACGTCTCCCGATAAAAATTATACCTCACTTGTGTGGGTAGGCCTAGCGCCCGCGACAGGAAACGCCCCAAAGTGCAATGTGGACACATCTAATTTTTTGAAAGAAAACAGAGGTGTTTTTTGCAAAGTGCCTACCTGTAGATTTTGGCCTCTGGGTCACCCGGCACCTAGGGAAACCTACCAAACCTGTGCATTTCTGAAAACTAGAGACCTAGGGGAATCCAAGATGGGGTGACTTGTGTGGCTCGGACCAGGTTCTGTTACCTAGAATCCTTTGCAAACCTAAAAATTTGGCTAAAAAAACACATGTTCCTCACATTTCTGTGGCAGAAAGTTCTGGAATCTGAGAGGAGCCACAAATTTCCTTCCACCCAGCGTTCCCCTAAGTCTCCCGATAAAAATGATACCTCACTTGTGTGGGTAGGCGTAGCGCCCGCGACAGGAAACTCCCCAAAGCGCAACGTGGACACATCCAATTTTTTGAAAGAAAACAGAGGTGTTTTTTCAAAGTGCCTACCTGTAGATTTTGGCCTGTAGCTCAGCCGGCACCTAGGGAAACCTACCAAACCTGTGCATTTCTGAAAACTAGACACCTAGGGGAATCCAAGATGGGGTGATTTGTGTGGCTCGGACCAGGTTCTGTTACCCAGAATCCTTTGCAAACCTCACAATTTGGCTAAAAAACACATGTTCCTCAAATTTCTGTGGCAGAAAGTTCTGGAATCTGAGAGGAGCCACAAATTTCCTTCCACCCAGCGTTCCCCCACGTCTCCCGATAAAAATGATACCTCACTTCTGTGGGTAGGGCTACAACCCGCGATAGGAAACACCCCAAAGCGCAATGTGGACACATGCAAATTTTTGAACGAAAACAGAGGTGTTTATTGCAAAGTGCCTACCTGTGGATTTTGGCCTGTAGCTCAGCCGCCACCTAGGGAAACCTACCACACCTGTATATTTCTGAAAACTAGAGACCTAGGGGAATCCAAGATGGGGTGACTTGTGTGCCTCGGACCAGGTTCTGTTACCCAGAATCCTTTGCAAACCTCAATATTTGGCTAAAAAAACACATGTTCCTCACATTTCTGTGGCAGAAAGTTCTGGAATCTGAGAGGAGCCACAAATTTCCTTCCACCCAGCGTTCCCTCACATCTCCCGATAAAAGTGATACCTCACTTGTGTGGGTAGGCCTAGCGCCCGCGACAGGAAACGCCCCAAAGCGCAATGTGGGCACATCCAAATTTTTGAAAGAAAATAGAGGTGTTTTTTGCAAAGTGCCTACCTGTAGATTTTGGCCTGTAGCTCAGCCGCCACCTAGGGAAACCTACCAAACCTGTGCATTTCTGAAAACTAGAGACCTAGGGGAATCCAAGATGGGGTGACTTGTGTGGCTCGGACCAGGTTCTGTTACCCAGAATCCTTTGCAAACCTCAAAATTTGGCTAAAAAAAGACAGGTTCCTCATATTTCTGTGGCAGAAAGTTCTGGAATCTGAGATGAGCCACAAATTTCCTTCCACCCAGCGTTCCCCCATGTCTCCCGATAAAAATGATACCTCACTTGTGTGGGTAGGCCTAGCGCCCGCTACAGGAAACGCCCCAAAGCGCAATGTGGACACATCAAATTTTTTTAAAGAAAGCAGAGGTGTTTTTTGCAAAGTGCCTACCTGTAGATTTTGGCCTGTAGCTCAGCCGCCACCTAGGGAAACCTACCAAACCTGTCATTTCTAAAAACTAGAGACCTAGGGTAATCCAAGATGGGGTGACTTGTGTGGCTCGGACCAGGTTCTGTTACCCAGAATCCTTTGCAAACCTCAAAATTTGGCTAAAAAAACACAGGTTCCTCACATTTCTGTGGCAGAAAGTTCTGGAATCTGAGAGGAAGTACAAATTTCCTTCCACCCAGCGTTCCCTCACATCCCCCGATAAAAATGATACCTCACTTGTGTGGGTAGGCCTAGCTCCCGCGACAGGAATCGCCCCAAAGCGCAACGTGGACACATCCAATTTTTTTAAAGAAAACAGAGGTGTTTTTTGCAAAGTGCCTACCTGTAGATTTTGGCCTGTAGCTCAGCCGGCACCTAGGGAAACCTACCAAACCTGTGCATTTCTGAAAACTAGAGACCTAGGGGAATCCAAGATGGGGTGACTTGTGTGGCTCGGACCAGGTTCTGTTACCCAGAATCCTTTGCAAACCTCAAAATTTGGCTAAAAAAACACAGGTTCCTCACATTTCTGTGGCAGAAAGTTCTGGAATCTGAGAGGAGCCACAAATTTCCTTCCACCCAGCGTTCCCCCACGTCTCCCGATAAAAATGATACCTCACTTCTGTGGGTAGGGCTACCGCCCACGACAGGAAATGCCTCAAAGCGCTTCGTGGACACATCCAATTTTTTTAAAGAAAACAGAGGTGTTTTTTGCAAAGTGCCTATCTGTAGATTTTGGCCTGTAGCTCAGCCGGCACCTAGGGAAACCTACCAAAACTGTGCATTTCTGAAAACTAGAGACCTAGGGGAATCCAAGATAGGGTGACTTGTGTGGCTCGGACCAGGTTCTGTTACCCAGAATCCTTTGCAAACCTCAAAATTTGGCTAAAAAAACACCGGTTCCTCACATTTCTGTGGCAGAAAGTTCTGGAATCTGAGAGGAGCCACAAATTTCCTTCCACCCAGCGTTCCCCCACGTCTCCCGATAAAAATGATACTTCACTTGTGTGGGTAGACCTAGCGCCCGCGACAGGAAACGCCCCAAAGCGCAATGTGGACACATCCAATTTTTTGAAAGAAAACAGAGGTGTTTTTTGCAAAGTGCCTACCTGTAGATTTTGGCCTCTGGGTCACCCGGCACCTAGGGAAACCTACCAAACTTGTGCATTTCTGAAAACTAGAGACCTAGGGGAATCCAAGATGGGGTGACTTGTGTGGCTCGGACCAGGTTCTGTTACCTAGAATCCTTTGCAAACCTAAAAATTTGGCTAAAAAAACACATGTTCCTCACATTTCTGTGGCAGAAAGTTCTGAAATCTGAAAGGAGCCACAAATTTCCTTCCACCCAGCGTTCCCCCAAGTCTCCCGATAAAAATGATACCTCACTTGTGTGGGTAGGCATAGCGCCCGTGACAGGAAACTCCCCAAAGCGCAACGTGGACACATCCAATTTTTTGAAAGAAAACAGAGGCGTTTTTTCAAAGTGCCTACCTGTAGATTTTGGCCTGTAGCTCAGCCGGCACCTAGGGAAACCTACCAAACCTGTGCATTTCTGAAAACTAGACACCTAGGGGAATCCAAGATGGGGTGACTTGTGTGGCTCGGACCAGGTTCTGTTACCCAGAATCCTTTGCAAACCTCAAAATTTGGCTAAAAAAAGACAGGTTCCTCATATTTCTGTGGCAGAAAGTTCTGGAATCTGAGATGAGCCACAAATTTCCTTCCACCCAGCGTTCCCCCATGTCTCCCGATAAAAATGATACCTCACTTGTGTGGGTAGGCCTAGCGCCCGCTACAGGAAACGCCCCAAAGCGCAATGTGGACACATCAAATTTTTTTAAAGAAAGCAGAGGTGTTTTTTGCAAAGTGCCTACCTGTAGATTTTGGCCTGTAGCTCAGCCGCCACCTAGGGAAACCTACCAAACCTGTCATTTCTAAAAACTAGAGACCTAGGGTAATCCAAGATGGGGTGACTTGTGTGGCTCGGACCAGGTTCTGTTACCCAGAATCCTTTGCAAACCTCAAAATTTGGCTAAAAAAACACAGGTTCCTCACATTTCTGTGGCAGAAAGTTCTGGAATCTGAGAGGAAGTACAAATTTCCTTCCACCCAGCGTTCCCTCACATCCCCCGACAAAAATGATACCTCACTTGTGTGGGTAGGCCTAGCTCCCGCGACAGGAATCGCCCCAAAGCGCAACGTGGACACATCCAATTTTTTTAAAGAAAACAGAGGTGTTTTTTGCAAAGTGCCTACCTGTAGATTTTGGCCTGTAGCTCAGCCGGCACTTAGGGAAACCTACCACACCTGTGCATTTCTGAAAACTAGAGACCTAGGAGAATCCAAGATGGGGTGACTTGTGTGGCTCGGACCAGGTTCTGTTACCCAGCATCCTTTGCAAACCTCAAAATTTGGCTAAAAAAACACATGTTCCTCATATTTCTGTGGCAGAAAGTTCTGGAATCTGAGAGGAGCCACAAATTTCCTTCCACCCAGCGTTCCCCCACGTCTCCCGATAAAAATGATACCTCACTTCTGTGGGTAGGGCTACCGCCCGCAATAGGAAACGCCCCAAAGCGCTACGTGGACACATAAAATTTTTTGAAAGAAAACAGAGGTGTTTTTTGCAAAGTGCCTACCTGTAGACTTTGGCCTGTAGCTCAGCCGGCACCTAGGGAAACCTACAACACCTGTGCATTTCTGAAAACTAGAGACCTAGGGGAATCCAAGATGGGGTGACTTGTGTGGCTCGGACCAGGTTCTGTTACCTAGAATCCTTTGCAAACCTCAAAATTTGGCTAAAAAAACACATGTTCCTCACATTTCTGTGGCAGAAAGTTCTGGAATCTGAGAGGAGCCACAAATTTCCTTCCACCCAGCGTTCCCCCAAGTCTCCCGATAAAAATTATACCTCACTTGTGTGGGTAGGCCTAGCGCCCGCGACAGGAAACGCCCCAAAGCGCAATGTGGACACATCCAATTTTTTGAAAGAAAACAGAGGTGTTTTTTGCAAAGTGCCTACCTGTAGATTTTGGCCTCTGGGTCACCCGGCACCTAGGGAAACCTACCAAACCTGTGCATTTCTGAAAACTAGAGACCTAGGGGAATCCAAGATGGGGTGACTTGTGTGGCTCGGACCAGGTTCTGTTACCTAGAATCCTTTGCAAACCTCAAAATTTGGCTAAAAAAACACATGTTCCTCACATTTCTGTGGCAGAAAGTTCTGGAATCTGAGAGGAGCCACAAATTTCCTTCCACCCAGCGTTCCCCCAAGTCTCCCGATAAAAATGATACCTCACTTGTGTGGGTAGGCCTAGCGCCCGCGACAGGAAACGCCCCAAAGCGCAACGTGGACACATCCAATTTTTTGAAAGAAAACAGAGGTGTTTTTTCAAAGTGCCTACCTGTAGATTTTGGCCTGTAGCTCAGCCGGCACCTAGGGAAACCTACCAAACCTGTGCATTTCTGAAAACTAGACACCTAGGGGAATCCAAGATGGGGTGACTTGTGTGGCTCGGACCAGGTTCTGTTACCCAGAATCCTTTGCAAACCTCAAAATTTGGCTAAAAAACACATGTTCCTCAAATTTCTGTGGCAGAAAGTTCTGGAATCTGAGAGGAGCCACAAATTTCCTTCCACCCAGCGTTCCCCCACATCTCCCGATAAAAATGATACCTCACTTGAATGGGTACCCTAGCGCCCGCGACAGGAAACGCCCCAAAGCGCAACGTGGACACATGCAAATTTTTGAAAGAAAACAGAGGTGTTTTTTGCAAAGTGTCTACCTGTGGATTTTGGCCTGTAGGTCAGCCGCCACCTAGGGAAACCTACCACACCTGTGTATTTCTGAAAACTAGAGACCTAGGGGAATCCAAGATGGGGTGACTTGTGTGCCTCGGACCAGGTTCTGTTACCCAGAATCCTTTGCAAACCTCAAAATTTGGCTAAAAAAAAACACATGTTCCTCACATTTCTGTGGCAGATTGTTCTGGAATCTGAGAGGAGCCACAAATTTCCTTCCACCCAGCGTTCCCTCACATCTCCCGATAAAAGTGATACCTCACTTGTGTGGGTAGGCCTAGCGCACGCGACAGGAAACGCCCCAAAGCGCAATGTGGGCACATCCAAATTTTTGAAAGAAAACAGAGGTGTTTTTTGAAAAGTGCTTACCTGTAGATTTTGGCCTGTAGCTCAGCCGCCACCTAGGGAAACCTACCAAACCTGTGCATTTCTGAAAACTAGAGACCTAGGGGAATCCAAGATGGGGTGACTTGTGTGGCTCGGACCAGGTTCTGTTACCCAGAATCCTTTGCAAACCTCAAAATTTGGCTAAAAAAAGACAGGTTCCTCACATTTCTGTGGCAGAAAGTTCTGGAATCTGAGATGAGCCACAAATTTCCTTCCACCCAGCGTTCCCCCACGTCTCCCAATAAAAAGGATACCTCACTTGTGTGGGTAGGCCTAGTGCCCGCGACAGGAAACGCCCCAAAGCGCAACGTGGACACATCCAATTTTTTGAAAGAAAACAGAGGTGTTTTTTGCAAAGTGCCTACCTGTAGATTTTGGCCTGTAGCTCAGCCGGCACCTAGGGAAACCTACCAAACCTGTGCATTTCTGAAAACTAGAAACCTAGGGGAATCCAAGATGGGGTGACTTGTGTGGCTCGGACCAGGTTCTGTTACCCAGAATCCTTTGCAAACCTCAAAATTTGGCTAAAAAAACACATGTTCCTCAAATTTCTGTGGCAGAAAGTTCTGGAATCTGAGAGGAGCCACAAATTTCCTTCCACCCAGCGTTCCCCCATGTCTCCCGATACAAATGATACCTCACTTGTGTGGGTAGGCCTAGCGCCCGTGACAGGAAACGCCCCAAAGCGCAACGTGGACACATCCAATTTTTTTAAAGAAAGCAGAGGTGTTTTTTGCAAAGTGCCTACCTGTAGATTTTGGCCTGTAGCTCAGCCGCCACCTAGGGAAACCTACCAAACCTGTCATTTCTAAAAACTAGAGACCTAGGGTAATCCAAGATGGGGTGACTTGTGTGGCTCGGACCAGGTTCTGTTACCCAGAATCCTTTGCAAACCTCAAAATGTGGCTAAAAAAACACAGGTTCCTCACATTTCTGTGGCAGAAAGTTCTGGAATCTGAGAGGAACTACAAATTTCCTTCCACCCAGCGTTCCCTCACATCCCCGATAAAAATGATACCTCACTTGTGTGGGTAGGCCTAGCACCCGCGACAGGAATCGCCCCAAAGCGCAACGTGGACACATCCAATTTTTTAAAAGAAAACAGAGGTGTTTTTTGCAAAGTGCCTACCTGTAGATTTTGGCCTGTAGCTCAGCCGGCACCTAGGGAAGCCTACCACACCTGTGCATTTCTGAAAACTAGAGACCTAGGGGAATCCAAGATGGGGTGACTTGTGTGGCTCGGACCAGGTTCTGTTACCCAGAATCCTTGGCAAACCTCAAAATTTGGCTAAAAAAACACAGGTTCCTCACATTTCTGTGGCAGAAAGTTCTGGAATCTGAGAGGAACTACAAATTTCCTTCCACCCAGCGTTCCCCCACGTCTCCCAATAAAAATGATACCTCACTTGTGTGGGTAGGCCTAGTGCCCGCGACAGGAAACGCCCCAAAGCGCAACGTGGACACATCCAATTTTTTTGAAAGAAAACAGAGGTGTTTTTTGCAAAGTGCCTACCTGTAGATTTTGGCCTGTAGCTCAGCCGGCACCTAGGGAAACCTACCAAACCTGTGCATTTCTGAAAACTAGAAACCTAGGGGAATCCAAGATGGGGTGACTTGTCTGGCTCGGACCAGGTTCTGTTACCCAGAATCCTTTGCAAACCTCAAAATATGGCTAAAAAAACACAGGTTCCTCACATTTCTGTGGCAGAAAGTTCTGGAATCTGAGAGGAACCACAAATTTCCTTCCACCCAGCATGTCCCCACATCCCCCGATAAAAATGATACCTCACTTGTGTGGGTAGGCCTAGCGCCCGCGACAGGAATCGCCCCAAAGCGCAACGTGGACACATCTAATTTTTTGAAAGAAAACAGAGGTGTTTTTTGCAAAGTACCTACCTGTAGATTTTGGCCTGTAGCTCAGCCGGCACCTAGGGAAACCTACCACACCTGTGCATTTCTGAAAACTAGAGACCTAGGAGAATCCAAGATGGGGTGACTTGTGTGGCTCGGACCAGGTTCTGTTACCCAGCATCCTTTGCAAACCTCAAAATTTGGCTAAAAAAACACATGTTCCTCATATTTCTGTGGCAGAAAGTTCTGGAATCTGAGAGGAGCCACAAATTTCCTTCCACCCAGCGTTCCCCCACGTCTCCCGATAAAAATGATACCTCACTTGTGTGGGTAGGCGTAGTGCCCGCGACAGGAAACGCCCCAAAGCGCAATGTGGGCACATCCAAATTTTTGAAAGAAAACAGAGTTGTTTTTTGCAAAGTGCCTACCTGTAGATTTTGGCCAGTAGCTCAGCCGCCACCTAGGGAAACCTACCAAACCTGTGCATTTCTGAAAACTAGAGACCTAGGGGAATCCAAGATGGGGTGACTTGTGTGGCTCGGACCAGGTTCTGTTACCCAGAATCCTTTGCAAACCTCAAAATTTAGCTAAAAAAACACAGGTTCCTCACATTTCTGTGGCAGAAAGTTCTGGAATCTGAGAGGAGCCACAAATTTCCTTCCACCCAGCGTTCCCCCACGTCTCCCGATAAAAATGATACCTCACTTCTGTGGGTAGGGCTACCGCCCGCGATAGGAAACGCCCCAAAGCGCTACGTGGACACATCCAATTTTTTGAAAGAAAACAGAGGTGTTTTTTCAAAGTGCCTACCTGTAGATTTTGGCCTGTAGCTCAGCCGCCACCTAGGGAAACCTACCAAACCTGTGCATTTCTGAAAACTAGACACCTAGGGGAATCCAAGATGGGGTGACTTGTGTGGCTCGGACCAGGTTCTGTTACCCAGAATCCTTTGCAAACCTCAAAATTTGGCTAAAAAACACATGTTCCTCAAATTTCTGTGGCAGAAAGTTCTGGAATCTGAGAGGAGCCACAAATTTCCTTCCACCCAGCGTTCCCCCACGTCTCCCGATAAAAATGATACCTCACTTGAGTGGGTAACCTAGCGCCCGCGAAAAGAAACGCCCCAAAGCGCAACGTGGACACATCCAATTTTTTTAAAGAAAGCAGAGGTGTTTTTTGCAAAGTGCCTACCTGTAGATTTTGGCCTGTAGCTCAGCCGCCACCTAGGGAAACCTACCAAACCTGTCATTTCTAAAAACTAGAGACCTAGGGTAATCCAAGATGGGGTGACTTGTGTGGCTCGGACCAGGTTCTGTTACCCAGAATCCTTTGCAAACCTCAAAATGTGGCTAAAAAAACACAGGTTCCTCACATTTCTGTGGCAGAAAGTTCTGGAATCTGAGAGGAACTACAAATTTCCTTCCACCCAGCGTTCCCTCACATCCCCCGATAAAAATGATACCTCACTTGTGTGGGTAGGCCTAGCACCCGCGACAGGAATCGCCCCAAAGCGCAACGTGGACACATCCAATTTTTTTAAAGAAAACAGAGGTGTTTTTTGCAAAGTGCCTACCTGTAGATTTTGGCCTGTAGCTCAGCCGGCACCTAGGGAAGCCTACCACACCTGTGCATTTCTGAAAACTAGAGACCTAGGGGAATCCAAGATGGGGTGACTTGTGTGGCTCGGACCAGGTTCTGTTACCCAGAATCCTTGGCAAACCTCAAAATTTGGCTAAAAAAACACAGGTTCCTCACATTTCTGTGGCAGAAAGTTCTGGAATCTGAGAGGAACTACAAATTTCCTTCCACCCAGCGTTCCCCCACGTCTCCCAATAAAAATGATACCTCACTTGTGTGGGTAGGCCTAGTGCCCGCGACAGGAAACGCCCCAAAGCGCAACGTGGACACATCCAATTTTTTTGAAAGAAAACAGAGGTGTTTTTTGCAAAGTGCCTACCTGTAGATTTTGGCCTGTAGCTCAGCCGGCACCTAGGGAAACCTACCAAACCTGTGCATTTCTGAAAACTAGAAACCTAGGGGAATCCAAGATGGGGTGACTTGTCTGGCTCGGACCAGGTTCTGTTACCCAGAATCCTTTGCAAACCTCAAAATATGGCTAAAAAAACACAGGTTCCTCACATTTCTGTGGCAGAAAGTTCTGGAATCTGAGAGGAACCACAAATTTCCTTCCACCCAGCATGTCCCCACATCCCCCGATAAAAATGATACCTCACTTGTGTGGGTAGGCCTAGCGCCCGCGACAGGAATCGCCCCAAAGCGCAACGTGGACACATCTAATTTTTTGAAAGAAAACAGAGGTGTTTTTTGCAAAGTACCTACCTGTAGATTTTGGCCTGTAGCTCAGCCGGCACCTAGGGAAACCTACCACACCTGTGCATTTCTGAAAACTAGAGACCTAGGAGAATCCAAGATGGGGTGACTTGTGTGGCTCGGACCAGGTTCTGTTACCCAGCATCCTTTGCAAACCTCAAAATTTGGCTAAAAAAACACATGTTCCTCATATTTCTGTGGCAGAAAGTTCTGGAATCTGAGAGGAGCCACAAATTTCCTTCCACCCAGCGTTCCCCCACGTCTCCCGATAAAAATGATACCTCACTTGTGTGGGTAGGCGTAGTGCCCGCGACAGGAAACGCCCCAAAGCGCAATGTGGGCACATCCAAATTTTTGAAAGAAAACAGAGTTGTTTTTTGCAAAGTGCCTACCTGTAGATTTTGGCCAGTAGCTCAGCCGCCACCTAGGGAAACCTACCAAACCTGTGCATTTCTGAAAACTAGAGACCTAGGGGAATCCAAGATGGGGTGACTTGTGTGGCTCGGACCAGGTTCTGTTACCCAGAATCCTTTGCAAACCTCAAAATTTAGCTAAAAAAACACAGGTTCCTCACATTTCTGTGGCAGAAAGTTCTGGAATCTGAGAGGAGCCACAAATTTCCTTCCACCCAGCGTTCCCCCACGTCTCCCGATAAAAATGATACCTCACTTCTGTGGGTAGGGCTACCGCCCGCGATAGGAAACGCCCCAAAGCGCTACGTGGACACATCCAATTTTTTGAAAGAAAACAGAGGTGTTTTTTCAAAGTGCCTACCTGTAGATTTTGGCCTGTAGCTCAGCCGCCACCTAGGGAAACCTACCAAACCTGTGCATTTCTGAAAACTAGACACCTAGGGGAATCCAAGATGGGGTGACTTGTGTGGCTCGGACCAGGTTCTGTTACCCAGAATCCTTTGCAAACCTCAAAATTTGGCTAAAAAACACATGTTCCTCAAATTTCTGTGGCAGAAAGTTCTGGAATCTGAGAGGAGCCACAAATTTCCTTCCACCCAGCGTTCCCCCACGTCTCCCGATAAAAATGATACCTCACTTGAGTGGGTAACCTAGCGCCCGCGACAGGAAACGCCCCAAAGCGCAACGTGGACACATGCACATTTTTGAAAGAAAACAGAGGTGTTTTTTGCAAAGTGCCTACCTGTGGATTTTGGCCTGTAGCTCAGACGCCACCTAGGGAAACCTACCACACCTGTGTATTTCTGAAAACTAGAGACCTAGGGGAATCCAAAATGGGGTGACTTGTGTGCCTCGGACCAGGTTCTGTTACCCAGAATCCTTTGCAAACCTCAAAATTTGGCTAAAAAAACACATGTTCCTCACATTTCTGTGGCAGAAAGTTCTGGAATCTGAGAGGAGTCACAAATTTCCTTCTACCCAGCGTTCCCCCAAGTCTCCCGATAAAAATGATACCTCACTTGTGTGGGTAGGCCTAGCGCCCGCGACAGGAAACGCCCTAAAGCGCAACGTGGACACATCCAATTTTTTTAAAGAAAACAGAGGTGTTTTTTCAAAGTGCCTACCTGTAGATTTTGCCCTGTAGCTCAGCCGGCACCTAGGGAAAGGTACCAAACCTGTGCATTTCTGAAAACTAGACACCTAGGGGAATCCAAGGTGGCTGACTTGTGTGGCTCGGACCAGGTTCTGTTACCCAGAATCCTTTGCAAACCTCAGAATTTGGCTAAAAAAACACAGGTTCCTCACATTTCTGTGGCAGAAAGTTCTGGAATCTGAGAGGAACCACAAATTTCCTTCCACCCAGCGTTCCCTCACATCCCCCGATAAAAATGATACCTCACTTGTGTGGGTAGGCCTAGCGCCCGCGACAGGAATCGCCCCAAAGCGCAACGTGGACACATCCAAATTTTTGAAAGAAAACAGAGGTATTTTTTGCAAAGTGCCTACCTGTAGATTTTGGCCTGTAGCTCAGCCGGCACCTAGGGAAACCTACCAAACCTGTGCATTTCTGAAAACTAGAAACCTAGGGGAATCCAAAATGGGGTGACTTGTGTGGCTCGGACCAGGTTCTGTTACCCAGAATTCTTTGCAAACCTCAAAATTTGGCTAAAAAAAGACAGGTTCCTCACATTTCT
Source organism: Pleurodeles waltl (assembly GCF_031143425.1). Classification (NCBI taxonomy): domain Eukaryota; kingdom Metazoa; phylum Chordata; class Amphibia; order Caudata; family Salamandridae; genus Pleurodeles; species Pleurodeles waltl. Next base: position 311,823,439 of record NC_090442.1, read on the forward strand.
GTGGCAGAAAGTTCTGGAATCTGAGATGAGCCACAAATTTCCTTCCACCCAGCGTTCCCCCACGTCTCCCAATAAAAAGGATACCTCACTTGTGTGGGTAGGCCTAGTGCCCGCGACAGGAAACGCCCCAAAGCGCAACGTGGACACATCCAATTTTTTTAAAGAAAACAGAGGTGTTTTTTGCAAAGTGCCTACCTGTAGATTTTGGCCTGTAGCTCAGCCGGCACCTAGGGAAACCTACCAAACCTGTGCATTTCTGAAAACTAGAAACCTAGGGGAATTCAAGATGGGGTGACTTGTGTGGCTCGGACCAGGTTCTGTTACCCAGAATCCTTTGCAAACCTCAAAATTTGGCTAAAAAAACACAGGTTCCTCACATTTCTGGGGCAGAAAGTTCTGGAATCTGAGAGGAGCCACAAATTTCCTTCCACCCAGCGTTCCCCCACGTCTCCCAATAAAAAGGATACCTCACTTGTGTGGGTAGGCCTAGCGCCCGCGACAGGAAACGCCCCAAAGCGCAACGTGGACACATCAAATTTTTTTAAAGAAAGCAGAGGTGTTTTTTTTAAAGTGCCTACCTGTAGATTTTGGCCTGTAGCTCAGCCGCCACCTAGGGAAACCTACCAAACCTGTCATTTCTAAAAACTAGAGACCTAGGGTAATCCAAGATGGGGTGACTTGTGTGGCTCGGACCAGGTTCTGTTACCCAGAATCCTTTGCAAACCTCAAAATTTGGCTAAAAAAACACAGGTTCCTCATATTTCTGTGGCAGAAAGTTCTGGAATCTGAGAGGAACTACAAATTTCCTTCCACCCAGCGTTCCCTCACATCCCCCGATAAAAATGATACCTCACTTGTGTGGGTAGGCCTAGCGCCCGCGACAGGAATCGCCCCAAAGAGCAACGTGGACACATCCAATTTTTTTAAAGAAAACAGAGGTGTTTTTTGCAAAGTGCCTACCTGTAGATTTTGGCCAGTAGCTCAGCCGGCACCTAGGGAAACCTACCACACCTGTGCATTTCTGAAAACTAGAGACCTAGGGGAATCCAAGATGGGGTGACTTGTGTGGCTCGGACCAGGTTCTGTTTCCCAGCATCCTTTGCAAACCTCAAAATTTGGCTAAAAAAACACATGTTCCTCACATTTCTGTGGCAGAAAGTTCTGGAATCTGAGAGGAGCCACAAATTTCCTTCCACCCAGCGTTCCCCCACGTCTCCTGATAAAAATGATACCTCACTTGTGTGGGTAGGCGTAGCGCCCGCGACAGGAAACGCCCCAAAGCGCAATGTGGGCACATCCAAATTTTTTAAAGAATACAGAGGTGTCTTTTCAAAGTGCCTACCTGTAGATTTTGGCCTGTAGCTCAGCCGGCACCTAGGGAAACCTACCAAACCTGTGCATTTCTGAAAACTAGACACCTAGGGGAATCCAAGATGGGGTGACTTGTGTGGCTCGGGCCAGGTTCTGTTACCCAGAATCCTTTGCAAACCTCAAAATTTGGCTAAAAAAACACAGGTTCCTCACATTTCTGTGGCAGAAAGTTCTGGAATCTGAGAGGAGCCACAAATTTCCTTCCACCCAGCGTTCCCCCACGTCTCCCGATAAAAATGATACCTCACTTCTGTGGGTAGGGCTACCGCCCGCGATAGGAAACGCCCCAAAGCGCTACGTGGACACATCCAATTTTTTGAAAGAAAACAGAGGTGTTTTTTCAAAGTGCCTACCTGTAGATTTTGGCCTGTAGCTCAGCCGCCACCTAGGGAAACCTACCAAACCTGTGCATTTCTGAAAACTAGACACCTAGGGGAATCCAAGATGGGGTGACTTGTGTGGCTCGGACCAGGTTCTGTTACCCAGAATCCTTTGCAAACCTCAAAATTTGGCTAAAAAACACATGTTCCTCAAATTTCTGTGGCAGAAAGTTCTGGAATCTGAGAGGAGCCACAAATTTCCTTCCACCCAGCGTTCCCCCACGTCTCCCGATAAAAATGATACCTCACTTGAGTGGGTAACCTAGCGCCCGCGAAAAGAAACGCCCCAAAGCGCAACGTGGACACATCCAATTTTTTTAAAGAAAGCAGAGGTGTTTTTTGCAAAGTGCCTACCTGTAGATTTTGGCCTGTAGCTCAGCCGCCACCTAGGGAAACCTACCAAACCTGTCATTTCTAAAAACTAGAGACCTAGGGTAATCCAAGATGGGGTGACTTGTGTGGCTCGGACCAGGTTCTGTTACCCAGAATCCTTTGCAAACCTCAAAATGTGGCTAAAAAAACACAGGTTCCTCACATTTCTGTGGCAGAAAGTTCTGGAATCTGAGAGGAACTACAAATTTCCTTCCACCCAGCGTTCCCTCACATCCCCCGATAAAAATGATACCTCACTTGTGTGGGTAGGCCTAGCACCCGCGACAGGAATCGCCCCAAAGCGCAACGTGGACACATCCAATTTTTTTAAAGAAAACAGAGGTGTTTTTTGCAAAGTGCCTACCTGTAGATTTTGGCCTGTAGCTCAGCCGGCACCTAGGGAAGCCTACCACACCTGTGCATTTCTGAAAACTAGAGACCTAGGGGAATCCAAGATGGGGTGACTTGTGTGGCTCGGACCAGGTTCTGTTACCCAGAATCCTTGGCAAACCTCAAAATTTGGCTAAAAAAACACAGGTTCCTCACATTTCTGTGGCAGAAAGTTCTGGAATCTGAGAGGAACTACAAATTTCCTTCCACCCAGCGTTCCCCCACGTCTCCCAATAAAAATGATACCTCACTTGTGTGGGTAGGCCTAGTGCCCGCGACAGGAAACGCCCCAAAGCGCAACGTGGACACATCCAATTTTTTTGAAAGAAAACAGAGGTGTTTTTTGCAAAGTGCCTACCTGTAGATTTTGGCCTGTAGCTCAGCCGGCACCTAGGGAAACCTACCAAACCTGTGCATTTCTGAAAACTAGAAACCTAGGGGAATCCAAGATGGGGTGACTTGTCTGGCTCGGACCAGGTTCTGTTACCCAGAATCCTTTGCAAACCTCAAAATATGGCTAAAAAAACACAGGTTCCTCACATTTCTGTGGCAGAAAGTTCTGGAATCTGAGAGGAACCACAAATTTCCTTCCACCCAGCATGTCCCCACATCCCCCGATAAAAATGATACCTCACTTGTGTGGGTAGGCCTAGCGCCCGCGACAGGAATCGCCCCAAAGCGCAACGTGGACACATCTAATTTTTTGAAAGAAAACAGAGGTGTTTTTTGCAAAGTACCTACCTGTAGATTTTGGCCTGTAGCTCAGCCGGCACCTAGGGAAACCTACCACACCTGTGCATTTCTGAAAACTAGAGACCTAGGAGAATCCAAGATGGGGTGACTTGTGTGGCTCGGACCAGGTTCTGTTACCCAGCATCCTTTGCAAACCTCAAAATTTGGCTAAAAAAACACATGTTCCTCATATTTCTGTGGCAGAAAGTTCTGGAATCTGAGAGGAGCCACAAATTTCCTTCCACCCAGCGTTCCCCCACGTCTCCCGATAAAAATGATACCTCACTTGTGTGGGTAGGCGTAGTGCCCGCGACAGGAAACGCCCCAAAGCGCAATGTGGGCACATCCAAATTTTTGAAAGAAAACAGAGTTGTTTTTTGCAAAGTGCCTACCTGTAGATTTTGGCCAGTAGCTCAGCCGCCACCTAGGGAAACCTACCAAACCTGTGCATTTCTGAAAACTAGAGACCTAGGGGAATCCAAGATGGGGTGACTTGTGTGGCTCGGACCAGGTTCTGTTACCCAGAATCCTTTGCAAACCTCAAAATTTAGCTAAAAAAACACAGGTTCCTCACATTTCTGTGGCAGAAAGTTCTGGAATCTGAGAGGAGCCACAAATTTCCTTCCACCCAGCGTTCCCCCACGTCTCCCGATAAAAATGATACCTCACTTCTGTGGGTAGGGCTACCGCCCGCGATAGGAAACGCCCCAAAGCGCTACGTGGACACATCCAATTTTTTGAAAGAAAACAGAGGTGTTTTTTCAAAGTGCCTACCTGTAGATTTTGGCCTGTAGCTCAGCCGCCACCTAGGGAAACCTACCAAACCTGTGCATTTCTGAAAACTAGACACCTAGGGGAATCCAAGATGGGGTGACTTGTGTGGCTCGGACCAGGTTCTGTTACCCAGAATCCTTTGCAAACCTCAAAATTTGGCTAAAAAACACATGTTCCTCAAATTTCTGTGGCAGAAAGTTCTGGAATCTGAGAGGAGCCACAAATTTCCTTCCACCCAGCGTTCCCCCACGTCTCCCGATAAAAATGATACCTCACTTGAGTGGGTAACCTAGCGCCCGCGACAGGAAACGCCCCAAAGCGCAACGTGGACACATGCACATTTTTGAAAGAAAACAGAGGTGTTTTTTGCAAAGTGCCTACCTGTGGATTTTGGCCTGTAGCTCAGACGCCACCTAGGGAAACCTACCACACCTGTGTATTTCTGAAAACTAGAGACCTAGGGGAATCCAAAATGGGGTGACTTGTGTGCCTCGGACCAGGTTCTGTTACCCAGAATCCTTTGCAAACCTCAAAATTTGGCTAAAAAAACACATGTTCCTCACATTTCTGTGGCAGAAAGTTCTGGAATCTGAGAGGAGTCACAAATTTCCTTCTACCCAGCGTTCCCCCAAGTCTCCCGATAAAAATGATACCTCACTTGTGTGGGTAGGCCTAGCGCCCGCGACAGGAAACGCCCTAAAGCGCAACGTGGACACATCCAATTTTTTTAAAGAAAACAGAGGTGTTTTTTCAAAGTGCCTACCTGTAGATTTTGCCCTGTAGCTCAGCCGGCACCTAGGGAAAGGTACCAAACCTGTGCATTTCTGAAAACTAGACACCTAGGGGAATCCAAGGTGGCTGACTTGTGTGGCTCGGACCAGGTTCTGTTACCCAGAATCCTTTGCAAACCTCAGAATTTGGCTAAAAAAACACAGGTTCCTCACATTTCTGTGGCAGAAAGTTCTGGAATCTGAGAGGAACCACAAATTTCCTTCCACCCAGCGTTCCCTCACATCCCCCGATAAAAATGATACCTCACTTGTGTGGGTAGGCCTAGCGCCCGCGACAGGAATCGCCCCAAAGCGCAACGTGGACACATCCAAATTTTTGAAAGAAAACAGAGGTATTTTTTGCAAAGTGCCTACCTGTAGATTTTGGCCTGTAGCTCAGCCGGCACCTAGGGAAACCTACCAAACCTGTGCATTTCTGAAAACTAGAAACCTAGGGGAATCCAAAATGGGGTGACTTGTGTGGCTCGGACCAGGTTCTGTTACCCAGAATTCTTTGCAAACCTCAAAATTTGGCTAAAAAAAGACAGGTTCCTCACATTTCTGTGGCAGAAAGTTCTGGAATCTGAGATGAGCCACAAATTTCCTTCCACCCAGCGTTCCCCCACGTCTCCCAATAAAAAGGATACCTCACTTGTGTGGGTAGGCCTAGTGCCCGCGACAGGAAACGCCCCAAAGCGCAACGTGGACACATCCAATTTTTTTAAAGAAAACAGAGGTGTTTTTTGCAAAGTGCCTACCTGTAGATTTTGGCCTGTAGCTCAGCCGGCACCTAGGGAAACCTACCAAACCTGTGCATTTCTGAAAACTAGAAACCTAGGGGAATTCAAGATGGGGTGACTTGTGTGGCTCGGACCAGGTTCTGTTACCCAGAATCCTTTGCAAACCTCAAAATTTGGCTAAAAAAACACAGGTTCCTCACATTTCTGGGGCAGAAAGTTCTGGAATCTGAGAGGAGCCACAAATTTCCTTCCACCCAGCGTTCCCCCACGTCTCCCAATAAAAAGGATACCTCACTTGTGTGGGTAGGCCTAGCGCCCGCGACAGGAAACGCCCCAAAGCGCAACGTGGACACATCAAATTTTTTTAAAGAAAGCAGAGGTGTTTTTTTTAAAGTGCCTACCTGTAGATTTTGGCCTGTAGCTCAGCCGCCACCTAGGGAAACCTACCAAACCTGTCATTTCTAAAAACTAGAGACCTAGGGTAATCCAAGATGGGGTGACTTGTGTGGCTCGGACCAGGTTCTGTTACCCAGAATCCTTTGCAAACCTCAAAATTTGGCTAAAAAAACACAGGTTCCTCATATTTCTGTGGCAGAAAGTTCTGGAATCTGAGAGGAACTACAAATTTCCTTCCACCCAGCGTTCCCTCACATCCCCCGATAAAAATGATACCTCACTTGTGTGGGTAGGCCTAGCGCCCGCGACAGGAATCGCCCCAAAGAGCAACGTGGACACATCCAATTTTTTTAAAGAAAACAGAGGTGTTTTTTGCAAAGTGCCTACCTGTAGATTTTGGCCAGTAGCTCAGCCGGCACCTAGGGAAACCTACCACACCTGTGCATTTCTGAAAACTAGAGACCTAGGGGAATCCAAGATGGGGTGACTTGTGTGGCTCGGACCAGGTTCTGTTTCCCAGCATCCTTTGCAAACCTCAAAATTTGGCTAAAAAAACACATGTTCCTCACATTTCTGTGGCAGAAAGTTCTGGAATCTGAGAGGAGCCACAAATTTCCTTCCACCCAGCGTTCCCCCACGTCTCCTGATAAAAATGATACCTCACTTGTGTGGGTAGGCGTAGCGCCCGCGACAGGAAACGCCCCAAAGCGCAATGTGGGCACATCCAAATTTTTTAAAGAATACAGAGGTGTCTTTTCAAAGTGCCTACCTGTAGATTTTGGCCTGTAGCTCAGCCGGCACCTAGGGAAACCTACCAAACCTGTGCATTTCTGAAAACTAGACACCTAGGGGAATCCAAGATGGGGTGACTTGTGTGGCTCGGGCCAGGTTCTGTTACCCAGAATCCTTTGCAAACCTCAAAATTTGGCTAAAAAAACACAGGTTCCTCACATTTCTGTGGCAGAAAGTTCTGGAATCTGAGAGGAGCCACAAATTTCCTTCCACCCAGCGTTCCCCCACGTCTCCCGATAAAAATGATACCTCACTTCTGTGGGTAGGGCTACCGCCCGCGATAGGAAACGCCCCAAAGCGCAACGTGGACACATGCAAATTTTTGAAAGAAAACAGAGGTGTTTTTTGCAAAGTGCCTACCTGTAGATTTTGGCCTGTAGCTCAGCCGCCACCTAGGGAAACCTACCAAACCTGTGCATTTCTGAAAACTAGAGACCTAGGGGAATCCAAGATGGGGTGACTTGTGTGGCTCGGACCAGGTTCTGTTACCCAGAATCCTTTGCAAACCTCAAAATTTGGCTAAAAAAACACATGTTCCTCACATTTCTGTGGCAGAAAATTCTGGAATCTGAGAGGAGCCACAAATTTCCTTCCACCCAGCGTTCCCCCACGTCTCCCGATAAAAATGATACCTCACTTCTGTGGGTAGGGCTACCGCCCGCAATAGGAAACGCCCCAAAGTGCAACGTGGAGACATCCAATTTTTTGAAAGAAAACAGAGGTGTTTTTTCAAAGTGCCTACCTGTAGATTTTGGCCTGTAGCTCAGCCGCCACCTAGGGAAACCTACCAAACCTGTGCATTTCTGAAAACTAGAGACCTAGGGGAATCCAAAATGGGGTGACTTGTGTGGCTCGGACCAGGTTCTGTTACCCAGAATCCTTTGCAAACCTCAAAATTTGGCTAAAAAAAGACAGGTTCCTCACATTTCTGTGGCAGAAAGTTCTGGAATCTGAGATGAGCCACAAATTTCCTTCCACCCAGCGTTCCCCCACGTCTCCCAATAAAAAGGATACCTCACTTGTGTGGGTAGGCCTAGTGCCCGCGACAGGAAACGCCCCAAAGCGCAACGTGGACACATCCAATTTTTTTAAAGAAAACAGAGGTGTTTTTTGCAAAGTGCCTACCTGTAGATTTTGGCCTGTAGCTCAGCCGGCACCTAGGGAAACCTACCAAACCTGTGCATTTCTGAAAACTAGAAACCTAGGGGAATCCAAGATAGGGTGACTTGTGTGGCTCGGACCAGGTTCTGTTACCCAGAATCCTTTGCAAACCTCAAAATTTGGCTAAAAAAACACATGTTCCTCAAATTTCTGTGGCAGAAAGTTCTGGAATCTGAGAGGAGCCACAAATTTCCTTCCAGCCAGCGTTCCCCCATGTCTCCCGATAAAAATGATACCTCACTTGTGTGGGTAGGCCTAGCGCCCGCGACAGGAAACGCCCCAAAGCGCAACGTGGACACATCAAATTTTTTTAAAGAAAGCAGAGGTGTTTTTTTCAAAGTGCCTACCTGTAGATTTTGGCCTGTAGCTCAGCCGCCACCTAGGGAAACCTACCAAACCTGTCATTTCTAAAAACTAGAGACCTAGGGTAATCCAAGATGGGGTGACTTGTGTGGCTCGGACCAGGTTCTGTTACCCAGAATCCTTTGCAAACCTCAAAATTTGGCGAAAAAAACACAGGTTCCTCATATTTCTGTGGCAGAAAGTTCTGGAATCTGAGAGGAACTACAAATTTCCTTCCACCCAGCGTTCCCTCACATCCCCCGATAAAAATGATACCTCACTTGTGTGGGTAGGCCTAGCGCCCGCGACAGGAATCGCCCCAAAGCGCAACGTGGACACATCCAATTTTTTGAAAGAAAACAGAGGTGTTTTTTGCAAAGTGCCTACCTGTAGATTTTGGCCAGTAGCTCAGCCGGCACCTAGGGAAACCTACCACACCTGTGCATTTCTGAAAACTAGAGACCTAGGGGAATCCAAGATGGGGTGACTTGTGTGGCTCGGACCAGGTTCTGTTTCCCAGCATCCTTTGCAAACCTCAAAATTTGGCTAAAAAAACACATGTTCCTCACATTTCTGTGGCAGAAAGTTCTGGAATCTGAGAGGAGCCACGAATTTCCGTCCACCCAGCGTTCCCCCACGTCTCCTGATAAAAATGATACCTCACTTGTGTGGGTAGGCGTAGCGCCCGCGACAGGAAACGCCCCAAAGCGCAATGTGGGCACATCCAAATTTTTGAAAGAAAACAGAGGTGTCTTTTCAAAGTGCCTACCTGTAGATTTTGGCCTGTAGCTCAGCCGGCACCTAGGGAAACCTACCAAACCTGTGCATTTCTGAAAACTAGACACCTAGGGGAATCCAAGATGGGGTGACTTGTGTGGCTCGGACCAGGTTCTGTTACCCAGAATCCTTTGCAAACCTCAAAATTTGGATAAAAAAACACATGTTCCTCAAATTTCTGTGGCAGAAAGTTCTGGAATCTGAGAGGAGCCACAAATTTCCTTCCAGCCAGCGTTCCCCCATGTCTCCCGATAAAAATGATACCTCACTTGTGTGGGTAGGCCTAGCGCCCGCGACAGGAAACGCCCCAAAGCGCAACGTGGACACATCAAATTTTTTTAAAGAAAGCAGAGGTGTTTTTTTCAAAGTGCCTACCTGTAGATTTTGGCCTGTAGCTCAGCCGCCACCTAGGGAAACCTACCAAACCTGTCATTTCTAAAAACTAGAGACCTAGGGTAATCCAAGATGGGGTGACTTGTGTGGCTCGGACCAGGTTCTGTTACCCAGAATCCTTTGCAAACCTCAAAATTTGGCTAAAAAAACACAGGTTCCTCATATTTCTGTGGCAGAAAGTTCTGGAATCTGAGAGGAACTACAAATTTCCTTCCACCCAGCGTTCCCTCACATCCCCGATAAAAATGATACCTCACTTGTGTGGGTAGGCCTAGCGCCCGCGACAGGAATCGCCCCAAAGCGCAACGTGGACACATCCAATTTTTTGAAAGAAAACAGAGGTGTTTTTTGCAAAGTGCCTACCTGTAGATTTTGGCCAGTAGCTCAGCCGGCACCTAGGGAAACCTACCACACCTGTGCATTTCTGAAAACTAGAGACCTAGGGGAATCCAAGATGGGGTGACTTGTGTGGCTCGGACCAGGTTCTGTTTCCCAGCATCCTTTGCAAACCTCAAAATTTGGCTAAAAAAACACATGTTCCTCACATTTCTGTGGCAGAAAGTTCTGGAATCTGAGAGGAGCCACGAATTTCCTTCCACCCAGCGTTCCCCCACGTCTCCTGATAAAAATGATACCTCACTTGTGTGGGTAGGCGTAGCGCCCGCGACAGGAAACGCCCAAAGCGCAATGTGGGCACATCCAAATTTTTGAAAGAAAACAGAGGTGTCTTTTCAAATTGCCTACCTGTAGATTTTGGCCTGTAGCTCAGCCGGCACCTAGGGAAACCTACCAAACCTGTGCATTTCTGAAAACTAGACACCTAGGGGAATCCAAGATGGGGTGACTTGTGTGGCTCGGACCAGGTTCTGTTACCCAGAATCCTTTGCAAACCTCAAAATTTGGATAAAAAAACACAGGTTCCTCACATTTCTGGGGCAGAAAGTTCTGGAATCTGAGAGGAGCCACAAATTTCCTTCCACCCAGCGTTCCCCCACGTCTCCCAATAAAAAGGATACCTCACTTGTGTGGGTAGGCCTAGCGCCCGCGACAGGAAACGCCCCAAAGCGCAACGTGGACACATCAAATTTTTTTAAAGAAAGCAGAGGTGTTTTTTTCAAAGTGCCTACCTGTAGATTTTGGCCTGTAGCTCAGCCGCCACCTAGGGAAACCTACCAAACCTGTCATTTCTAAAAACTAGAGACCTAGGGTAATCCAAGATGGGGTGACTTGTGTGGCTCGGACCAGGTTCTGTTACCCAGAATCCTTTGCAAACCTCAAAATTTGGCTAAAAAAACACAGGTTCCTCATATTTCTGTGGCAGAAAGTTCTGGAATCTGAGAGGAACTACAAATTTCCTTCCACCCAGCGTTCCCTCACATCCCCCGATAAAAATGATACCTCACTTGTGTGGGTAGGCCTAGCGCCCGCGACAGGAATCGCCCCAAAGAGCAACGTGGACACATCCAATTTTTTGAAAGAAAACAGAGGTGTTTTTTGCAAAGTGCCTACCTGTAGATTTTGGCCAGTAGCTCAGCCGGCACCTAGGGAAACCTACCACACCTGTGCATTTCTGAAAACTAGAGACCTAGGGAAATCCAAGATGGGGTGACTTGTGTGGCTCGGACCAGGTTCTGTTTCCCAGCATCCTTTGCAAACCTCAAAATTTGGCTAAAAAAACACATGTTCCTCACATTTCTGTGGCAGAAAGTTCTGGAATCTGAGAGGAGCCACAAATTTCCTTCCACCCAGCGTTCCCCCACGTCTCCTGATAAAAATGATACCTCACTTGTGTGGGTAGGCGTAGCGCCCGCGACAGGAAACGCCCCAAAGCGCAATGTGGGCACATCCAAATTTTTGAAAGAAAACAGAGGTGTCTTTTCAAAGTGCCTACCTGTAGATTTTGGCCTGTAGCTCAGCCGGCACCTAGGGAAACCTACCAAACCTGTGCATTTCTGAAAACTAGACACCTAGGGGAATCCAAGATGGGGTGACTTGTGTGGCTCGGACCAGGTTCTGTTACCCAGAATCCTTTGCAAACCTCAAAATTTGGCTAAAAAAACACAGGTTCCTCACATTTCTGGGGCAGAAAGTTCTGGAATCTGAGAGGAGCCACAAATTTCCTTCCACCCAGCGTTCCCCCACGTCTCTGATAAAAATGATACCTCACTTCTGTGGGTAGGGCTACCGCCCGCGATAGGAAACGCCCCAAAGCGCAACGTGGACACATGCAAATTTTTGAAAGAAAACAGAGGTGTTTTTTGCAAAGTGCCTACCTGTAGATTTTGGCCTGTAGCTCAGCCGCCACCTAGGGAAACCTACCAAACCTGTGCATTTCTGAAAACTGGAGACCTAGGGGAATCCAAGATGGGGTGACTTGTGTGGCTCGGACCAGGTTCTGTTACCCAGAATCCTTTGCAAACCTCAAAATTTGGCTAAAAAAACACATGTTCCTCACATTTCTGTGGCAGAAAGTTCTGGAATCTGAGAGGAGCCACAAATTTCCTTCCACCCAGCGTTCCCTCACATCTCCCGATAAAAGTGATACATCACTTGTGTGGGTATGCCTAGCGCCCGCAACAGGAAACGCCCCAAAGCGCAATGTGGGCACATCCAAATTTTTGAAAGAAAACAGAGGTGTTTTTTGCAAAGTGCCTACCTGTAGATTTTGGCCTGTAGCTCAGCCGCCACCTAGGGAAACCTACCAAACCTGTGCATTTCTGAAAACTAGAGACCTAGGGGAATCCAAGATGGGGTGACTTGTGTGGCTCGGACCAGGTTCTGTTACCCAGAATCCTTTGCAAACCTCAAAATTTGGCTAAAAAAAGACAGGTTCCTCACATTTCTGTGGCAGAAAGTTCTGGAATCTGAGATGAGCCACAAATTTCCTTCCACCCAGCGTTCCCCCACGTCTCCCAATAAAAATGATACCTCACTTGTGTGGGTAGGCCTAGTGCCCGCGACAGGAAACGCCCCAAAGTGCAACGTGGACACATCCAATTTTTTGAAAGAAAACAGAGGTGTTTTTTGCAAAGTGCCTACCTGTAGATTTTGGCCTGCAGCTCAGCCGGCACCTAGGGAAACCTACCAAACCTGTGCATTTCTGAAAACTAGAAACCTAGGGGAATCCAAGATGGGGTGACTTGTGTGGCTCGGACCAGGTTCTGTTACCCAGAATCCTTTGCAAACCTCAAAATTTGGCTAAAAAAACACATGTTCCTCAAATTTCTGTGGCAGAAAGTTCTGGAATCTGAGAGGAGCCACAAATTTCCTTCCACCCAGCGTTCCCCCATGTCTCCCGATAAAAATGATACCTCACTTGTGTGGGTAGGCCTAGCGCCCGCGACAGGAAACGCCCCAAAGCGCAACGTGGACACATAAATTTTTTTTAAAGAAAGCAGAGGTGTTTTTTGCAAAGTGCCTACCTGTAGATTTTGGCCTGTAGCTCAGCCGCCACCTAGGGAAACCTACCAAATCTGTCATTTCTAAAAACTAGAGACCTAGGGTAATCCAAGATGGGGTGACTTGTGTGGCTCGGACCAGGTTCTGTTACCCAGAATCCTTTGCAAACCTCAAAATTTGGCTAAAAAAACACAGGTTCCTCACATTTCTGTGGCAGAAAGTTCTGGAATCTGAGAGGAACTACAAATTTCCTTCCACCCAGCGTTCCCTCACATCCCCCGATAAAAATGATACCTCACTTGTGTGGGTAGGCCTAGCACCCGCGACAGGAATCGCCCCAAAGCGCAACGTGGACACATCCAATTTTTTGAAAGAAAACAGAGGTGTTTTTTGCAAAGTGCCTACCTGTAGATTTTGGCCAGTAGCTCAGCCGGCACCTAGGGAAACCTACCACACCTGTGCATTTCTGAAAACTAGAGACCTAGGGGAATCCAAGATGGGGTGACTTGTGTGGCTCGGACCAGGTTCTGTTACCCAGCATCCTTTGCAAACCTCAAAATTTGGCTAAAAAAACACATGTTCCTCATATTTCTGTGGCAGAAAGTTCTGGAATCTGAGAGGAGCCACAAATTTCCTTCCACCCAGCGTTCCCCCACGTCTCCTGATAAAAATGATACCTCACTTGTGTGGGTAGGCGTAGCGCCCGCGACAGGAAACGCCCCAAAGCGCAATGTGGGCACATCCAAATTTTTGAAAGAAAACAGAGGTGTCTTTTCAAAGTGCCTAACTGTAGATTTTGGCCTGTAGCTCAGCCGGCACCTAGGGAAACCTACCAAACCTGTGCATTTCTGAAAACTAGACACCTAGGGGAATCCAAGATGGGGTGACTTGTGTGGCTCGGACCAGGTTCTGTTACCCAGAATCCTTTGCAAACCTCAAAATTTGGCTAAAAAAACACAGGTTCCTCACATTTCTGGGGCAGAAAGTTCTGGAATCTGAGAGGAGCCACAAATTTCCTTCCACCCAGCGTTCCCCCACGTCTCCCGATAAAAATGATACCTCACTTCTGTGGGTAGGGCTACCGCCCGCGATAGGAAACGCCCCAAAATGCAACGTGGACACATGCACATTTTTGAAAGAAAACAGAGGTGTTTTTTGCAAAGTGCCTACCTGTAGATTTTGGCCTGTAGCTCAGCCGGCACCTAGGGAAACCTACCAAACCTGTGCATTTCTGAAAACTAGAGACCTAGGGGAATCCAAGATGGGGTGACTTGTGTGGCTCGGACCAGGTTCTGTTACCCAGAATCCTTTGCAAACCTCAAAATTTGGCTAAAAAAAGACAGGTTCCTCACATTTCTGTGGCAGAAAGTTCTGGAATCTGAGATGAGCCACAAATTTCCTTCCACCCAGCGTTCCCCCACGTCTCCCAATAAAAAGGATACCTCACTTGTGTGGGTAGGCCTAGTGCCCGCGACAGGAAACGCCCCAAAGCGCAACGTGGACACATCCAATTTTTTTAAAGAAAACAGAGGTGTTTTTTGCAAGTGCCTACCTGTAGATTTTGGCCTGTAGCTCAGCCGGCACCTAGGGAAACCTACCAAACCTGTGCATTTCTGAAAACTAGAAACCTAGGGGAATCCAAGATGGGGTGACTTGTGTGGCTCGGACCAGGTTCTGTTACCCAGAATCCTTTGCAAACCTCAAAATTTGGCTAAAAAAACACATGTTCCTCAAATTTCTGTGGCAGAAAGTTCTGGAATCTGAGAGGAGCCACAAATTTCCTTCCAGCCAGCGTTCCCCCATGTCTCCCGATAAAAATGATACCTCACTTGTGTGTGTAGGCCTAGCGCCCGCGACAGGAAACGCCCCAAAGCGCAACGTGGACACATCAAATTTTTTTAAAGAAAGCAGAGGTGTTTTTTTCAAAGTGCCTACCTGTAGATTTTGGCCTGTAGCTCAGCCGCCACCTAGGGAAACCTACCAAACCTGGCATTTCTAAAAACTAGAGACCTAGGGTAATCCAAGATGGGGTGACTTGTGTGGCTCGGACCAGGTTCTGTTACCCAGAATCCTTTGCAAACCTCAAAATTTGGCTAAAAAAACACAGGTTCCTCATATTTCTGTGGCAGAAAGTTCTGGAATCTGAGAGGAACTACAAATTTCCTTCCACCCAGCGTTCCCTCACATCCCCCGATAAAAATGATACCTCACTTGTGTGGGTAGGCCTAGCGCCCGCGACAGGAATCGCCCCAAAGCGCAACGTGGACACATCCAATTTTTTGAAAGAAAACAGAGGTGTTTTTTGCAAAGTGCCTACCTGTAGATTTTGGCCAGTAGCTCAGCCGGCACCTAGGGAAACCTACCACACCTGTGCATTTCTGAAAACTAGAGACCTAGGGGAATCCAAGATGGGGTGACTTGTGTGGCTCGGACCAGGTTCTGTTTCCCAGCATCCTTTGCAAACCTCAAAATTTGGCTACAAAAAACACATGTTCCTCACATTTCTGTGGCAGAAAGTTCTGGAATCTGAGAGGAGCCACGAATTTCCTTCCACCCAGCATTCCCCCACGTCTCCTGATAAAAATGATACCTCACTTGTGTGAGTAGGCGTAGCGCCCGCGACAGGAAACGCCCCAAAGCGCAATGTGGGCACATCCAAATTTTTGAAAGAAAACAGAGGTGTCTTTTCAAAGTGCCTACCTGTAGATTTTGGCCTGTAGCTCAGCCGGCACCTAGGGAAACCTACCAAACCTGTGCATTTCTGAAAACTAGACACCTAGGGGAATCCAAGATGGGGTGACTTGTGTGGCTCGGACCAGGTTCTGTTACCCAGAATCCTTTGCAAACCTCAAAATTTGGATAAAAAAACACAGGTTCCTCACATTTCTGGGGCAGAAAGTTCTGGAATCTGAGAGGAGCCACAAATTTCCTTCCACCCAGCGTTCCCCCACGTCTCCCAATAAAAAGGATACCTCACTTGTGTGGGTAGGCCTAGCGCCCGCGACAGGAAACGCCCCAAAGCGCAACGTGAACACATCAAATTTTTTTAAAGAAAGCAGAGGTGTTTTTTTCAAAGTGCCTACCTGTAGATTTTGGCCTGTAGCTCAGCCGCCACCTAGGGAAACCTACCAAACCTGTCATTTCTAAAAACTAGAGACCTAGGGTAATCCAAGATGGGGTGACTTGTGTGGCTCGGACCAGGTTCTGTTACCCAGCATCCTTTGCAAACCTCAAAATTTGGCTAAAAAGACACAGGTTCCTCATATTTCTGTGGCAGAAAGTTCTGGAATCTGAGAGGAGCCACAAATTTCCTTCCACCCAGCGTTCCCCCACGTCTCCTGATAAAAATGATACCTCACTTGTGTGGGTAGGCGTAGCGCCCGCGACAGGAAACGCCCCAAAGCGCAATGTGGGCACATCCAAATTTTTGAAAGAAAACAGAGGTGTCTTTTCAAAGTGCCTACCTGTAGATTTTGGCCTGTAGCTCAGCCGGCACCTAGGGAAACCTACCAAACCTGTGCATTTCTGAAAACTAGACACCTAGGGGAATCCAAGATGGGGTGACTTGTGTGGCTCGGACCAGGTTCTGTTACCCAGAATCCTTTGCAAACCTCAAAATTTGGCTAAAAAAACACAGGTTCCTCACATTTCTGGGGCAGAAAGTTCTGGAATCTGAGAGGAGCCACAAATTTCCTTCCACCCAGCGTTCCCCCACGTCTCCCGATAAAAATGATACCTCACTTCTGTGGGTAGGGCTACCGCCCGCGATAGGAAACGCCCCAAAGCGCAACGTGGACACATGCACATTTTTGAAAGAAAACAGAGGTGTTTTTTGCAAAGTGCCTACCTGTAGATTTTGGCCTGTAGCTCAGCCGGCATCTAGGGAAACCTACCAAACCTGTGCATTTCTGAAAACTAGAGACCTAGGGGAATCCAAGATGGGGTGACTTGTGTGGCTCGGACCAGGTTCTGTTACCCAGAATCCTTTGCAAACCTCAAAATTTGGCTAAAAAAACACAGGTTCCTCACATTTCTGTGGCAGAAAGTTCTGGAATCTGAGAGGAGCCACAAATTTCCTTCCACCCAGCGTTCCCCCACGTCTCCCGATAAAAATGATACCTCACTTCTGTGGGTAGGGCTACCGCCCGCGACAGGAAACGCCCCAAAGCGCTTCGTGGACACATCCAATTTTTTGAAAGAAAACAGAGGTGTTTTTTGCAAAGTGCCTATCTGTAGATTTTGGCCTGTAGCTCAGCCGGCACCTAGGGAAACCTACCAAAACTGTGCATTACTATAAACTAGAGACCTAGGGGAATCCAAGATAGGGTGACTTGTGTGGCTCGGACCAGGTTCTGTTACCCAGAATAATTTGCAAACCTCAAAATTTGGCTAAAAAAACACCGGTTCCTCACATTTCTGTGGCAGAAAGTTCTGGAATCTGAGAGGAGCCACAAATTTCCTTCCACCCAGCGTTCCCCCACGTCTCCCGATAAAAATTATACTTCACTTGTGTGGGTAGGCCTAGCGCCCGCGACAGGAAACGCCCCAAAGCGCAATGTGGACACATCCAATTTTTTGAAAGAAAACAGAGGTGTTTTTTGCAAAGTGCCTACCTGTAGATTTTGGCCTCTGGGTCACCCGGCACCTAGGGAAACCTACCAAACCTGTGCATTTCTGAAAACTAGAGACCTAGGGGAATCCAAGATGGGGTGACTTGTGTGGCTCGGACCAGGTTCTGTTACCTAGAATCCTTTGCAAACCTAAAAATTTGGCTAAAAAAACACATGTTCCTCACATTTCTGGGGCAGAAAGTTCTGGAATCTGAGAGGAGCCACAAATTTCCTTCCACCCAGCGTTCCCCCAAGTCTCCCGATAAAAATGATACCTCACTTGTGTGGGTAGGCGTAGCGCCCGCGACAGGAAACTCCCCAAAGCGCAACGTGGACACATCCAATTTTTTGAAAGAAAACAGAGGTGTTTTTTCAAAGTGCCTACCTGTAGATTTTGGCCTGTAGCTCAGCCGGCACCTAGGGAAACCTACCAAACCTGTGCATTTCTGAAAACTAGACACCAAGGGGAATCCAAGATGGGGTGACTTGTGTGGCTCGGACCAGGTTCTGTTACCCAGAATCCTTTGCAAACCTCAAAATTTGGCTAAAAAACACATGTTCCTCAAATTTCTGTGGCAGAAAGTTCTGGAATCTGAGAGGAGCCACAAATTTCCTTCCACCCAGCGTTCCCCCACGTCTCCCGATAAAAATGATACCTCACTTCTGTGGGTAGGGCTACCGCCCGCGATAGGAAACGCCCCAAAGCGCAACGTGGACACATGCAAATTTTTTAAAGAAAACAGAGGTGTTTTTTGCAAACTGCCTACCTGTGGATTTTGGCCTGTAGCTCAGCCGCCACCTAGGGAAACCTACCACACCTGTGTATTTCTGAAAACTAGAGACCTAGGGGAATCCAAGATGGGGTGACTTGTGTGCCTCGGACCAGGTTCTGTTACCCAGAATCCTTTGCAAACCTCAAAATTTGGCTAAAAAAACACATGTTCCTCACATTTCTGTGGAAGAAAGTTCTGGAATCTGAGAGGAGCCACAAATTTCCTTCCACCCAGCGTTCCCTCACGTCTCCCGATAAAAGTGATACCTCACTTTTTGTGGGTAGGCCTAGCGCCCGCGACAGGAAACTCCCCAAAGCGCAACGTGGACACATTCAATTTTTTGAAAGAAAACAGAGGTGTTTTTTGCAAAGTGCCTACCTGTAGATTTTGGCCTGTAGCTCAGCCGGCACCTAGGGAAACCTACCAAACCTGTGCATTTCTGAAAACTAGACACCTAGGGGAATCCAAGATGGGGTGACTTGTGTGACTCGGACCAGGTTCTGTTACCCAGAATCCTTTGCAAACCTCAAAATTTGGCTAAAAAACACATGTTCCTCAAATTTCTGTGGCAGAAAGTTCTGGAATCTGAGAGGAGCCACAAATTTCCTTCCACCCAGCGTTCCCCCACGTCTCCCGATAAAAATGATACCTCACTTCTGTGAGTAGGGCTACCGCCCGCGATAGGAAACGCCCCAAAGCGCAACGTGGACACATGCAAATTTTTGAAAGAAAACAGAGGTGTTTTTTGCAAAGTGACTACCTGTGGATTTTGACCTGTAGCTCAGCCGCCACCTAGGGAAACCTACCACACCTGTGTATTTCTGAAAACTAGAGACCTAGGGGAATCCAAGATGGGGTGACTTGTGTGCCTCGGACCAGGTTCTGTTACCCAGAATCCTTTGCAAACCTCAAAATTTGGCTAAAAAAACACATGTTCCTCACATGTCTGTGGCAGAAAGTTCTGGAATCTGAGAGGAGCCACAAATTTCCTTCCACCCAGCGTTCCCTCACATCTCCCGATAAAAGTGATACATCACTTGTGTGGGTAGGCCTAGCGCCCGCAACAGGAAACGCCCCAAAGCGCAATGTGGGCACATCCAAATTTTTGAAAGAAAACAGAGGTGTTTTTTGCAAAGTGCCTACCTGTAGATTTTGGCCTGTAGCTCAGCCGGCACCTAGGGAAACCTACCACACCTGTGCATTTCTGAAAACTAGACACCTAGGGGAATCCAAGATGGGGTGACTTGTGTGGCTCGGACCAGGTTCTGTTACCCAAAATCCTTTGCAAACCTCAAAATTTGGCTAAAAAAACACAGGTTCCTCACATTTCTGTGGCAGAAAGTTCTGGAATCTGAGAGGAGCCACAAATTTCCTTCCACCCAGCGTTCCCCCACGTCTCCCGATAAAAATGATACCTCACTTCTGTGGGTAGGGCTACCGCCCACGACAGGAAACGCCCCAAAGCGCTTCGTGGACACATCCAATTTTTTGAAAGAAAACAGAGGTGTTTTTTGCAAAGTGCCTATCTGTAGATTTTGGCCTGTAGCTCAGCAGGCACCTAGGGAAACCTACCAAAACTGTGCATTTCTGAAAACTAGAGACCTAGGGGAATCCAAGATAGGGTGACTTGTGTGGCTCGGACCAGGTTCTGTTACCCAGAATCCTTTGCACACCTCAAAATTTGGCTAAAAAAACACCGGTTCCTCACATTTCTGTGGCAGAAAGTTGTGGAATCTGAGAGGAGCCACAAATTTCCTTCCACCCAGCGTTCCCCCACGTCTCCCGATAAAAATTATACCTCACTTGTGTGGGTAGGCCTAGCGCCCGCAACAGGAAACGCCCCAAAGCGCAATGTGGACACATCCAATTTTTTGAAAGAAAACAGAGGTGTTTTTTGCAAAGTGCCTACCTGTAGATTTTGGCCTCTGGGTCACCCGGCACCTAGGGAAACCTACCAAACCTGTGCATTTCTGAAAACTAGAGACCTAGGGGAATCCAAGATGGGGTGACTTGTGTGGCTCGGACCAGGTTCTGTTACCTAGAATCCTTTGCAAACCTAAAAATTTGGCTAAAAAAACACATGTTCCTCACATTTCTGTGGCAGAAAGTTCTGGAATCTGAGAGGAGCCACAAATTTCCTTCCACCCAGCGTTCCCCCAAGTCTCCCGATAAAAATGATACCTCACTTGTGTGGGTAGGCGTAGCGCCCGCGACAGGAAACTCCCCAAAGCGCAACGTGGACACATCCAATTTTTTGAAAGAAAACAGAGGTGTTTTTTCAAAGTGCCTACCTGTAGATTTTGGCCTGTAGCTCAGCCGGCACCTAGGGAAACCTACCAAACCTGTGCATTTCTGAAAACTAGACACCTAGGGGAATCCAAGATGGGGTGACTTGTGTGGCTCGGACCAGGTTCTGTTACCCAGTATCCTTTGCAAACCTCAAAATTTGGCTAAAAAACACATGTTCCTCAAATTTCTGTGGCAGAAAGTTCTGGAATCTGAGAGGAGCCACAAATTTCCTTCCACCCAGCGTTCCCCCACGTCTCCCGATAAAAATGATACCTCACTTCTGTGAGTAGGGCTACCGCCCGCGATAGGAAACGCCCCAAAGCGCAACGTGGACACATGCAAATTTTTGAAAGAAAACAGAGGTGTTTTTTGCAAAGTGCCTACCTGTGGATTTTGACCTGTAGCTCAGCCGCCACCTAGGGAAACCTACCACACCTGTGTATTTCTGAAAACTAGAGACCTAGGGGAATCCAAGATGGGGTGACTTGTGTGCCTCGGACCAGGTTCTGTTACCCAGAATCCTTTGCAAACCTCAAAATTTGGCTAAAAAAACACATGTTCCTCACATGTCTGTGGCAGAAAGTTCTGGAATCTGAGAGGAGCCACAAATTTCCTTCCACCCAGCGTTCCCTCACATCTCCCGATAAAAGTGATACATCACTTGTGTGGGTAGGCCTAGCGCCCGCAACAGGAAACGCCCCAAAGCGCAATGTGGGCACATCCAAATTTTTGAAAGAAAACTGAGGTGTTTTTTGCAAAGTGCCTACCTGTAGATTTTGGCCTGTAGCTCAGCCGGCACCTAGGGAAACCTACCAAACCTGTGCATTTCTGAAAACTAGACACCTAGGGGAATCCAAGATGGGGTGACTTGTGTGGCTCGGACCAGGTTCTGTTACCCAAAATCCTTTGCAAACCTCAAAATTTGGCTAAAAAAACACAGGTTCCTCACATTTCTGTGGCAGAAAGTTCTGGAATCTGAGAGGAGCCACAAATTTCCTTCCACCCAGCGTTCCCCCACGTCTCCCGATAAAAATGATACCTCACTTGTGTGGGTAGGCGTAGCGCCCGCGACAGGAAACGCCCCAAAGCGCAATGAGGGCACATCCAAATTTTTGAATGAAAACAGAGGTGTTTTTTGCAAAGTGCCTACCTGTAGATTTTGGCCTGTAGCTCAGCCGCCACCTAGGGAAACCTACCAAACCTGTGCATTTCTGAAAACTAGAGACCTAGGGGAATCCAAGATGGGGTGACTTGTGTGGCTCGGACCAGGTTCTGTTACCCAGAATCCTTTGCAAACCTCAAAATTTGGCTAAAAAAACACCGGTTCCTCACATTTCTGTGGCAGAAAGTTCTGGAATCTGAGAGGAGCGACAAATTTCCTTCCACCCAGCGTTCCCCCACGTCTCCCGATAAAAATTATACCTCACTTGTGTGGGTAGGCCTAGCGCCCGCGACAGGAAACGCCCCAAAGCGCAATGTGGACACATCCAATTTTTTGAAAGAAAACAGAGGTGTTTTTTGCAAAGTGCCTACCTGTAGATTTTGGCCTCTGGGTCAGCCGGTACCTAGGGAAACCTACCAAACCTGTGCATTTCTGAAAACTAGAGACCTAGGGGAATCCAAGATGGGGTGACTTGTGTGGCTCGGACCAGGTTCTGTTACCTAGAATCCTTTGCAAACCTCAAAATTTGGCTAAAAAAGCACATGTTCCTCACATTTCTGTGGCAGAAAGTTCTGGAATCTGAGAGGAGCAACAAATTTCCTTCCACCCAGCGTTCCCCCAAGTCTCCCGATAAAAATGATACCTCACTTGTGTGGGTAGGCCTAGCGCCCGCGACAGGAAACGCCCTAAAGCGTAACGTGGACACATCCAATTTTTTGAAAGAAAACAGAGGTGTTTTTTCAAAGTGCCTACCCGTAGATTTTGGCCTGTAGCTCACCCGGCACCTAGGGAAACCTACCAAACCTGTGCATTTCTGAAAACTAGACACCTAGGGGAATCCAAGATGGGGTGACTTGTGTGGCTCGGACCAGGTTCTGTTACCCAGAATCCTTTGCAAACCTCAAAATTTGGCTAAAAAAACACTGGTTCCTCACATTTCTGTGGCAGAAAGTTCTGGAATCTGAGAGGAACCACAAATTTCCTTCCACGCAGCGTGTCCCCACGTCCCCCGATAAAAATGATACCTCACTTGTGTGGGTAGGCCTAGCGCCCGCGACAGGAAACGCCCCAAAGCGCAACGTGGGCACATCCAAATTTTTGAAAGAAAACAGAGGTGTTTTTTGCAAAGTGCCTATCTGTAGATTTTGGCCTGTAGCTCAGCCGGCACCTAGGGAAAGCTACCACACCTGTGCATTTCTGAAAACTAGAGACCTAGGGGAATCCAAGATGGTGTGACTTGTGTGGCTCGGACCAGGTTCTGTTACCCAGCATCCTTTGCAAACCTCAAAATTTGGCTAAAAAAACACATGTTCCTCATATTTCTGTGGCAGAAAGTTCTGGAATCTGAGAGGAGCCACAAATTTCCTTCCACCCAGCGTTCCCCCACGGCTCCCGATAAAAATGATACCTCACTTGTGTGGGTAGGCGTAGCGCCCGCGACAGGAAACGCCCCAAAGCGCAATGTGGGCACATCCAAATTTTTGAAAGAAAACAGAGGTGTTTTTTGCAAAGTGCCTACCTGTAGATTTTGGCCTGTAGCTCAGCCGCCACCTAGGGAAACCTACCAAACCTGTGCATTTCTGAAAACTAGAGACCTAGGGGAATCCAAGATGGGGTGACTTGTGTGGCTCGGACCAGGTTCTGTTACCCAGAATCCTTTGCAAACCTCAAAATTTGGCTAAAAAAACACAGGTTCCTCACATTTCTGTGGCAGAAAGTTCTGGAATCTGAGAGGAGCCACAAATTTCCTTCCACCCAGCGTTCCCCCACGTCTCCCGATAAAAATGATACCTCACTTCTGTGGGTAGGGCTACCGCCCGCGACAGGAAACGCCCCAAAGCGCTACGTGGACACATCCAATTTTTTGAAAGAAAACAGAGGTGTTTTTTGCAAAGTGCCTACCTGTAGATTTTGGCCTGTAGCTCAGCCGGCACCTAGGGAAACCTACCACACCTGTGCATTTCTGAAAACTAGAGACCTAGGGGAATCCAAGATGGGGTGACTTGTGTGGCTCGGACCAGGTTCTGTTACCCAGAATCCTTTGCAAACCTCAAAATTTGTCTAAAAAAACACAGGTTCCTCACATTTCTGTGGCAGAAAGTTCTGGAATCTGAGAGGAGCCACAAATTTCCTTCCACCCAGCGTTCCCCCACGTCTCCCGATAAAAATGATACCTCACTTGTGTGGATAGGCCTAGCGCCCGCGACAGGAAATGCCCGAAAGCGCAACGTGGACACATCCAACTTTTTGAAAGAAAACAGAGGTGTTTTTTGCAAAGTGCCTATCTGTAGATTTTGTCCTGTAGCTCAGCCGGCACCTAGGGAAACCTACCAAACCTGTGCATTTCTGAAAACTAGAAACCTAGGGGAATCCAAGATGGGGTGACTTGTGTGGCTCGGACCAGGTTCTGTTACCCAGAATCCTTTGCAAACCTCAAAATTTGGCTAAAAAAACACATGTTCCTCAAATTTCTGTGGCACAAAGTTCTGGAATCTGAGAGGAGCCACAAATTTCCTTCCACCCAGCGTTCCCCCACGTCTCCCGATAAAAATGATACCTCACTTGTGTGGGTAGGCCTAGCGCCCGCGACAGGAAACGCCCCAAAGCGCAACGTGGACACATCCAATTTTTTTAAAGAAAGCAGAGGTTTTTTTTGGAAAGTGCCTACCTGTAGATTTTGGCCTGTAGCTCAGCCGCCACCTAGGGAAACCTACCAAACCTGTCATTTCTGAAAAGTAGAGACCTAGGGTAATCCAAGATGGGGTGACTTGTGTGGCTCGGACCAGGTTCTGTTACCCAGAATCCTTTGCAAACCTCAAAATTTGGCTAAAAAAACACAGGTTCCTCACATTTCTGTGGCAGAAAGTTCTGGAATCTGAGAGGAACCACAAATTTCCTTCCACCCAGCGTGTCCCCACGTCTCCCGATAAAAATGATACCTCACTTGTGTGGGTAGGCCTAGCGCCCGCGACAGGAAACGCCCCAAAGCGCAACGTGGGCACATCCAAATTTTTTAAAGAAAACAAAGGTGTTTTTTGCAAAGTGCCTACTTGTAGATTTTGGCCTGTAGCTCAGCCGGCACCTAGGGAAACCTACCACACCTGTGCATTTCTGAAAACTAGAGACCTAGGGGAATCCAAGATGGGGTGACTTGTGTGGCTCGGACCAGGTTCTGTTACCCAGCATCCTTTGCAAACCTCAAAATTTGGCTAAAAAAACACATGTTCCTCATATTTCTGTTGCAGAAAGTTCTGGAATCTGAGAGGAGCCACAAATTTCCTTCCACCCAGCGTTCCCCCACGTCTCCCGATAAAAATGATACCTCACTTGTGTGGGTAGGCGTAGTGCCCGCGACAGGAAACGCCCCAAAGCGCAATGAGAGCACATCCAAATTTTTGAATGAAAACAGAGGTGTTTTTTGCAAAGTGCCTACCTGTAGATTTTGGCCTGTAGCTCAGCCGCCACCTAGGGAAACCTACCAAACCTGTGCATTTCTGAAAACTAGAGACCTAGGGGAATCCAAGATGGGGTGACTTGTGTGGCTCGGACCAGGTTCTGTTACCCAGAATCCTTTGCAAACCTCAAAATTTGGCTAAAAAAACACCGGTTCCTCACATTTCTGTGGCAGAAAGTTCTGGAATCTGAGAGGAGCGACAAATTTCCTTCCACCCAGCGTTCCCCCACGTCTCCCGATAAAAATTATACCTCACTTGTGTGGGTAGGCCTAGCGCCAGCGACAGGAAACGCCCCAAAGCGCAATGTGGACACATCCAATTTTTTGAAAGAAAACAGAGGTGTTTTTTGCAAAGTGCCTACCTGTAGATTTTGGCCTCTGGGTCAGCCGGTACCTAGGGAAACCTACCAAACCTGTGCATTTCTGAAAACTAGAGACCTAGGGGAATCCAAGATGGGGTGACTTGTGTGGCTCGGACCAGGTTCTGTTACCTAGAATCCTTTGCAAACCTCAAAATTAGGCTAAAAAAGCACATGTTCCTCACATTTCTGTGGCAGAAAGTTCTGGAATCTGAGAGGAGCAACAAATTTCCTTCCACCCAGCGTTCCCCCAAGTCTCCCGATAAAAATGATACCTCACTTGTGTGGGTAGGCCTAGCGCCCGCGACAGGAAACGCCCTAAAGCGTAACGTGGACACATCCAATTTTTTGAAAGAAAACAGAGGTGTTTTTTCAAAGTGCCTACCTGTAGATTTTGGCCTGTAGCTCAGCCGGCACCTAGGGAAACCTACCAAACCTGTGCATTTCTGAAAAACAGACACCTAGGGGAATCCAAGATGGGGTGACTTGTATGGCTCGGACCAGGTTCTGTTACCCAGAATCCTTTGCAAACCTCAAAATTTGGCTAAAAAAACACTGGTTCCTCACATTTCTGTGGCAGAAAGTTCTGGAATCTGAGAGGAGCCACAAATTTCCTTCCACCCAGCGTTCCCCCACGTCTCCCGATAAAAATGATACCTCACTTGTGTGGATAGGCCTAGCGCCCGCGACAGGAAATGCACCAAAGCACAACGTGGACACATCCAATTTTTTGAAAGAAAACAGAGGTGTTTTTTGCAAAGTGCCTACCTGTAGATTTTGGCCTGTAGCTCAGCCGGCACCTAGGGAAACCTACCAAACCTGTGCATTTCTGAAAACTAGAGACCTAGGGGAATCCAAGATGGGGTGACTTGTGTGGCTCGGACCAGGTTCTGTTACCCAGAATCCATTGCAAACCTCAAAATTTGGCTAAAAAAACACAGGTTCCTCACATTTCTGTGGCAGAAAGTTCTGGAATCTGAGAGGAGTCACAAATGTCCTTCCACCCAGCGTTCCCCCACGTCTCCCGATAAAAATGATACCTCACTTGTGTGGGTAGGCCTAGCACCCGCGACAGGAAACGCCCCAAAGCACAACGTGGACACATCCAACTTTTTGAAAGAAAACAGAGGTGTTTTTTGCAAAGTGCCTATCTGTAGATTTTGGCCTGTAGCTCAGCCGGCACCTAGGGAAACCTACCAAACCTGTGCATTTCTGAAAACTAGAGACCTAGGGGAATCCAAGATGGGGTGACTTGTGTGGCTCGGACCAGGTTCTGTTACCCAGAATCCTTTGCAAACCTCAAAATTTGGCTAAAAAAACACCGGTTCCTCACATTTCTGTGGCAGAAAGTTCTGGAATCTGAGAGGAGCCACAAATTTCCTTCCACCCAGCGTTCCCCCACGTCTCCCGATAAAAATTATACCTCACTTGTGTGGGTAGGCCTAGCGCCCGCGACAGGAAACGCCCCAAAGCGCAATGTGGACACATCCAATTTTTTTAAAGAAAACAGAGGTGTTTTTTGCAAAGTGCCTACCTGTAGATTTTGGCCTCTAGGTCAGCCGGTACCTAGGGAAACCTACCAAACCTGTGCATTTCTGAAAACTAGATACCTAGGGGAATCCAAGATGGGGTGACTTGTGTGGCTCGGACCAGGTTCTGTTACCTAGAATCCTTTGCAAACCTCAAAATTTGGCTAAAAAAGCATATGTTCCTCACATTTCTGTGGCAGAAAGTTCTGGAATCTGAGAGGAGCAACAAATTTCCTTCCACCCAGCGTTCCCCCAAGTCTCCCGATAAAAATGATACCTCACTTGTGTGGGTAGGCCTAGCGCCCGCGACAGGAAACGCCCTAAAGCGCAACGTGGACACATCCAATTTTTTGAAAGAAAACAGAGGTGTTTTTTCAAAGTGCCTACCTGTAGATTTTGGCCTGTAGCTCAGCCGGCACCTAGGGAAACCTACCAAACCTGTGCATTTCTGAAAACTAGACACCTAGGGGAATCCAAGATGGGGTGACTTGTGTGGCTCGGACCAGGTTCTGTTACCCAGAATCCTTTGCAAACCTCAAAATTTGGCTAAAAAAACACTGGTTCCTCACATTTCTGTGGCAGAAAGTTCTGGAATCTGAGAGGAGCCACAAATTTCCTTCCACCCAGCGTTCCCCCACGTCTCCCGATAAAAATTATACCTCACTTGTGTGGGTAGGCCTAGCGCCCGCGACAGGAAACGCCCCAAAGCGCAATGTGGACACATCCAATTTTTTGAAAGAAAACAGAGGTGTTTTTTGCAAAGTGCCTACCTGTAGATTTTGGCCTCTGGGTCAGCCGGTACCTAGGGAAACCTACCAAACCTGTGCATTTCTGAAAACTAGAGACCTAGGGGAATCCAAGATGGGGTGACTTGTGTGGCTCGGACCAGGTTCTGTTACCTAGAATCCTTTGCAAACCTCAAAATTTGGCTAAAAAAACACATGTTCCTCACATTTCTGTGGCAGAAAGTTCTGGAATCTGAGAGGAGCCACAAATTTCCTTCCACCCAGCGTTCCCCCAAGTCTCCCGATAAAAATGATACCTCACTTGTGTGGGTAGGCCTAGCGCCCGCGACAGGAAACGCCCTAAAGCGCAACGTGGACACATCCAATTTTTTTAAAGAAAACAGAGGTGTTTTTTCAAAGTGCCTACCTGTAGATTTTGGCCTGTAGCTCAGCCGGCACCTAGGGAAACCTACCAAACCTGTGCATTTCTGAAAACTAGACACCTAGGGGAATCCAAGATGGGGTGACTTGTGTGGCTCGGACCAGGTTCTGTTACCCAGAATCCTTTGCAAACCTCAAAATTTGGCTAAAAAACAGATGTTCCTCAAATTTCTGTGGCAGAAAGTTCTGGAATCTGAGAGGAGCCACAAATTTCCTTCCACCCAGCGTTCCCCCACGTCTCCCAATAAAAATGATACCTCACTTGTGTGGGTAGGCCTAGTGCCCGCGACAGGAAACGCCCCAAAGCGCAACGTGGACACATCCAATTTTTTGAAAGAAAACAGATGTGTTTTTTGCAAAGTGCCTACCTGTAGATTTTGGCCTGTAGCTCAGCCGGCACTTAGGGAAACCTACCACACCTGTGCATTTCTGAAAACTAGAGACCTAGGAGAATCCAAGATGGGGTGACTTGTGTGGCTCGGACCAGGTTCTGTTACCCAGCATCCTTTGCAAACCTCAAAATTTGGCTAAAAAAACACATGTTCCTCATATTTCTGTGGCAGAAAGTTCTGGAATCTGAGAGGAGCCACAAATTTCCTTCCACCCAGCGTTCCCCCACGTCTCCCGATAAAAATGATACCTCACTTCTGTGGGTAGGGCTACCGCCCGCAATAGGAAACGCCCCAAAGCGCTACGTGGACACATAAAATTTTTTGAAAGAAAACAGAGGTGTTTTTTGCAAAGTGCCTACCTGTAGACTTTGGCCTGTAGCTCAGCCGGCACCTAGGGAAACCTACCACACCTGTGCATTTCTGAAAACTAGAGACCTAGGGGAATCCAAGATGGGGTGACTTGTGTGGCTCGGACCAGGTTCTGTTACCTAGAATCCTTTGCAAACCTCAAAATTTGGCTAAAAAAACACATGTTCCTCACATTTCTGTGGCAGAAAGTTCTGGAATCTGAGAGGAGCCACAAATTTCCTTCCACCCAGCGTTCCCCCAAGTCTCCCGATAAAAATTATACCTCACTTGTGTGGGTAGGCCTAGCGCCCGCGACAGGAAACGCCCCAAAGCGCAATGTGGACACATCCAATTTTTTGAAAGAAAACAGAGGTGTTTTTTGCAAAGTGCCTACCTGTAGATTTTGGCCTCTGGGTCACCCGGCACCTAGGGAAACCTACCAAACCTGTGCATTTCTGAAAACCAGAGACCTAGGGGAATCCAAGATGGGGTGACTTGTGTGGCTCGGACCAGGTTCTGTTACCTAGAATCCTTTGCAAACCTCAAAATTTGGCTAAAAAAACACATGTTCCTCACATTTCTGTGGCAGAAAGTTCTGGAATCTGAGAGGAGCCACAAATTTCCTTCCACCCAGCGTTCCCCCAAGTCTCCCGATAAAAATGATACCTCACTTGTGTGGGTAGGCCTAGCGCCCGCGACAGGAAACGCCCCAAAGCGCAACGTGGACACATCCAATTTTTTGAAAGAAAACAGAGGTGTTTTTTCAAAGTGCCTACCTGTAGATTTTGGCCTGTAGCTCAGCCGGCACCTAGGGAAACCTACCAAACCTGTGCATTTCTGAAAACTAGACACCTAGGGGAATCCAAGATGGGGTGACTTGTGTGGCTCGGACCAGGTTCTGTTACCCAGAATCCTTTGCAAACCTCAAAATTTGGCTAAAAAACACATGTTCCTCAAATTTCTGTGGCAGAAAGTTCTGGAATCTGAGAGGAGCCACAAATTTCCTTCCACCCAGCGTTCCCCCACATCTCCCGATAAAAATGATACCTCACTTGAGTGGGTACCATAGCGCCCGCGACAGGAAACGCCCCAAAGCGCAACGTGGACACATGCAAATTTTTGAAAGAAAACAGAGGTGTTTTTTGCAAAGTGTCTACCTGTGGATTTTGGCCTGTAGGTCAGCCGCCACCTAGGGAAACCTACCACACCTGTGTATTTCTGAAAACTAGAGACCTAGGGGAATCCAAGATGGGGTGACTTGTGTGCCTCGGACCAGGTTCTGTTACCCAGAATCCTTTGCAAACCTCAAAATTTGGCTAAAAAAAAACACATGTTCCTCACATTTCTGTGGCAGATTGTTCTGGAATCTGAGAGGAGCCACAAATTTCCTTCCACCCAGCGTTCCCTCACATCTCCCGATAAAAGTGATACATCACTTGTGTGGGTAGGCCTAGCGCACGCGACAGGAAACGCCCCAAAGCGCAATGTGGGCACATCCAAATTTTTGAAAGAAAACAGAGGTGTTTTTTGAAAAGTGCTTACCTGTAGATTTTGGCCTGTAGCTCAGCCGCCACCTAGGGAAACCTACCAAACCTGTGCATTTCTGAAAACTAGAGACCTAGGGGAATCCAAGATGGGGTGACTTGTGTGGCTCGGACCAGGTTCTGTTACCCAGAATCCTTTGCAAACCTCAAAATTTGGCTAAAAAAAGACAGGTTCCTCACATTTCTGTGGCAGAAAGTTCTGGAATCTGAGATGAGCCACAAATTTCCTTCCACCCAGCGTTCCCCCACGTCTCCCAATAAAAAGGATACCTCACTTGTGTGGGTAGGCCTAGTGCCCGCGACAGGAAACGCCCCAAAGCGCAACGTGGACACATCCAATTTTTTGAAAGAAAACAGAGGTGTTTTTTGCAAAGTGCCTACCTGTAGATTTTGGCCTGTAGCTCAGCCGGCACCTAGGGAAACCTACCAAACCTGTGCATTTCTGAAAACTAGAAACCAAGGGGAATCCAAGATGGGGTGACTTGTGTGGCTCGGACCAGGTTCTGTTACCCAGAATCCTTTGCAAACCTCAAAATTTGGCTAAAAAAACACATGTTCCTCAAATTTCTGTGGCAGAAAGTTCTGGAATCTGAGAGGAGCCACAAATTTCCTTTCACCCAGCGTTCCCCCATGTCTCCCGATACAAATGATACCTCACTTGTGTGGGTAGGCCTAGCGCCCGTGACAGGAAACGCCCCAAAGCGCAACGTGGACACATCCAATTTTTTTAAAGAAAGCAGAGGTGTTTTTTGCAAAGTGCCTACCTGTAGATTTTGGCCTGTAGCTCAGCCGCCACCTAGGGAAACCTACCAAACCTGTCATTTCTAAAAACTAGAGACCTAGGGTAATCCAAGATGGGGTGACTTGTGTGGCTCGGACCAGGTTCTGTTACCCAGAATCCTTTGCAAACCTCAAAATGTGGCTAAAAAAACACAGGTTCCTCACATTTCTGTGGCAGAAAGTTCTGGAATCTGAGAGGAACTACAAATTTCCTTCCACCCAGCGTTCCCTCACATCCCCCGATAAAAATGATACCTCACTTGTGTGGGTAGGCCTAGCACCCGCGACAGGAATCGCCCCAAAGCGCAACGTGGACACATCCAATTTTTTTAAAGAAAACAGAGGTGTTTTTTGCAAAGTGCCTACCTGTAGATTTTGGCCTGTAGCTCAGCCGGCACCTAGGGAAGCCTACCACACCTGTGCATTTCTGAAAACTAGAGACCTAGGGGAATCCAAGATGGGGTGACTTGTGTGGCTCGGACCAGGTTCTGTTACCCAGAATCCTTGGCAAACCTCAAAATTTGGCTAAAAAAACACAGGTTCCTCACATTTCTGTGGCAGAAAGTTCTGGAATCTGAGAGGAACTACAAATTTCCTTCCACCCAGCGTTCCCCCACGTCTCCCAATAAAAATGATACCTCACTTGTGTGGGTAGGCCTAGTGCCCGCGACAGGAAACGCCCCAAAGCGCAACGTGGACACATCCAATTTTTTTTAAAGAAAACAGAGGTGTTTTTTGCAAAGTGCCTACCTGTAGATTTTGGCCTGTAGCTCAGCCGGCACCTAGGGAAACCTACCAAACCTGTGCATTTCTGAAAACTAGAAACCTAGGGGAATCCAAGATGGGGTGACTTGTCTGGCTCGGACCAGGTTCTGTTACCCAGAATCCTTTGCAAACCTCAAAATATGGCTAAAAAAACACAGGTTCCTCACATTTCTGTGGCAGAAAGTTCTGGAATCTGAGAGGAACCACAAATTTCCTTCCACCCAGCATGTCCCCACATCCCCCGATAAAAATGATACCTCACTTGTGTGGGTAGGCCTAGCGCCCGCGACAGGAATCGCCCCAAAGCGCAACGTGGACACATCTAATTTTTTGAAAGAAAACAGAGGTGTTTTTTGCAAAGTACCTACCTGTAGATTTTGGCCTGTAGCTCAGCCGGCACCTAGGGAAACCTACCACACCTGTGCATTTCTGAAAACTAGAGACCTAGGAGAATCCAAGATGGGGTGACTTGTGTGGCTCGGACCAGGTTCTGTTACCCAGCATCCTTTGCAAACCTCAAAATTTGGCTAAAAAAACACATGTTCCTCATATTTCTGTGGCAGAAAGTTCTGGAATCTGAGAGGAGCCACAAATTTCCTTCCACCCAGCGTTCCCCCACGTCTCCCGATAAAAATGATACCTCACTTGTGTGGGTAGGCGTAGTGCCCGCGACAGGAAACGCCCCAAAGCGCAATGTGGGCACATCCAAATTTTTGAAAGAAAACAGAGTTGTTTTTTGCAAAGTGCCTACCTGTAGATTTTGGCCAGTAGCTCAGCCGCCACCTAGGGAAACCTACCAAACCTGTGCATTTCTGAAAACTAGAGACCTAGGGGAATCCAAGATGGGGTGACTTGTGTGGCTCGGACCAGGTTCTGTTACCCAGAATCCTTTGCAAACCTCAAAATTTAGCTAAAAAAACACAGGTTCCTCACATTTCTGTGGCAGAAAGTTCTGGAATCTGAGAGGAGCCACAAATTTCCTTCCACCCAGCGTTCCCCCACGTCTCCCGATAAAAATGATACCTCACTTCTGTGGGTAGGGCTACCGCCCGCGATAGGAAACGCCCCAAAGCGCTACGTGGACACATCCAATTTTTTGAAAGAAAACAGAGGTGTTTTTTCAAAGTGCCTACCTGTAGATTTTGGCCTGTAGCTCAGCCGCCACCTAGGGAAACCTACCAAACCTGTGCATTTCTGAAAACTAGACACCTAGGGGAATCCAAGATGGGGTGACTTGTGTGGCTCGGACCAGGTTCTGTTACCCAGAATCCTTTGCAAACCTCAAAATTTGGCTAAAAAACACATGTTCCTCAAATTTCTGTGGCAGAAAGTTCTGGAATCTGAGAGGAGCCACAAATTTCCTTCCACCCAGCGTTCCCCCACGTCTCCCGATAAAAATGATACCTCACTTGAGTGGGTAACCTAGCGCCCGCGACAGGAAACGCCC
This sequence comes from Pleurodeles waltl, assembly GCF_031143425.1. Taxonomy (NCBI): domain Eukaryota; kingdom Metazoa; phylum Chordata; class Amphibia; order Caudata; family Salamandridae; genus Pleurodeles; species Pleurodeles waltl. The sequence goes on from NC_090442.1 coordinate 311,856,846, forward strand.
CAAAGCGCAACGTGGACACATGCACATTTTTGAAAGAAAACAGAGGTGTTTTTTGCAAAGTGCCTACCTGTGGATTTTGGCCTGTAGCTCAGACGCCACCTAGGGAAACCTACCACACCTGTGTATTTCTGAAAACTAGAGACCTAGGGGAATCCAAGATGGGGTGACTTGTGTGCCTCGGACCAGGTTCTGTTACCCAGAATCCTTTGCAAACCTCAAAATTTGGCTAAAAAAACACATGTTCCTCACATTTCTGTGGCAGAAAGTTCTGGAATCTGAGAGGAGTCACAAATTTCCTTCTACCCAGCGTTCCCCCAAGTCTCCCGATAAAAATGATACCTCACTTGTGTGGGTAGGCCTAGCGCCCGCGACAGGAAACGCCCTAAAGCGCAACGTGGACACATCCAATTTTTTTAAAGAAAACAGAGGTGTTTTTTCAAAGTGCCTACCTGTAGATTTTGCCCTGTAGCTCAGCCGGCACCTAGGGAAAGGTACCAAACCTGTGCATTTCTGAAAACTAGACACCTAGGGGAATCCAAGGTGGGTGACTTGTGTGGCTCGGACCAGGTTCTGTTACCCAGAATCCTTTGCAAACCTCAGAATTTGGCTAAAAAAACACAGGTTCCTCACATTTCTGTGGCAGAAAGTTCTGGAATCTGAGAGGAACCACAAATTTCCTTCCACCCAGCGTTCCCTCACATCCCCCGATAAAAATGATACCTCACTTGTGAGGGTAGGCCTAGCGCCCGCGACAGGAATCGCCCCAAAGCGCAACGTGGACACATCCAAATTTTTGAAAGAAAACAGAGGTATTTTTTGCAAAGTGCGTACCTGTAGATTTTGGCCTGTAGCTCAGCCGGCACCTAGGGAAACCTACCAAACCTGTGCATTTCTGAAAACTAGAAACCTAGGGGAATCCAAGATGGGGTGACTTGTGTGGCTCGGAACAGGTTCTGTTACCCAGAATCCTTTGCAAACCTCAAAATATGGCTAAAAAAACACAGGTTCCTCACATTTCTGTGGCAGAAAGTTCTGGAATCTGAGAGGAACCACAAATTTCCTTCCACCCAGCATGTCCCCACATCCCCCGATAAAAATGATACCTCACTTGTGTGGGTAGGCCTAGCGCCCGCGACAGGAATCGCCCCAAAGCGCAACGTGGACACATCCAATTTTTTGAAAGAAAACAGAGGTGTTTTTTGCAAAGTGCCTACCTGTAGATTTTGGCATGTAGCTCAGCCGGCACCTAGGGAAACCTACCACACCTGTGCATTTCTGAAAACTAGAGACCTAGGAGAATCCAAGATGGGGTGACTTGTGTGGCTCGGACCAGGTTCTGTTACCCAGCATCCTTTGCAAACCTCAAAATTTGGCTAAAAAAACACATGTTCCTCATATTTCTGTGGCAGAAAGTTCTGGAATCTGAGAGGAGCCACAAATTTCCTTCCACCCAGCGTTCCCCCACGTCTCCCGATAAAAATGATACCTCACTTGTGTGGGTAGGCGTAGCGCCCGCGACAGGAAACGCCCCAAAGCGCAATGTGGGCACATCCAAATTTTTGAAAGAAAACAGAGGTGTTTTTTGCAAAGTGCCTACCTGTAGATTTTGGCCAGTAGCTCAGCCGCCACCTAGGGAAACCTACCAAACCTGTGCATTTCTGAAAACTAGAGACCTAGGGGAATCCAAGATGGGGTGACTTGTGTGCCTCGGACCAGGTTCTGTTACCCAGAATCCTTTGCAAACCTCAAAATTTGGCTAAAAAAACACAGGTTCCTCACATTTCTGTGGCAGAAAGTTCTGGAATCTGAGAGGAGCCACAAATTTCCTTCCACCTAGCGTTCCCCCACGTCTCCCGATAAAAATGATACCTCACTTCTGTGGGTAGGGCTACCGCCCGCGATAGGAAACGCCCCAAAGCGCTACGTGGACACATCCAATTTTTTGAAAGAAAACAGAGGTGTTTTTTGCAAAGTGCCTACCTGTAGATTTTGGCCTGTAGCTCAGCCGGCACCTAGGGAAACCTACCACACCTGTGCATTTCTGAAAACTAGAGACCTAAGGGAATCCAAGATGGGGTGACTTGTGTGGCTCGGACCAGGTTCTGTTACCCAGAATCCTTTGCAAACCTCAAAATTTGGCTAAAAAAAGACAGGTTCCTCATATTTCTGTGGCAGAAAGTTCTGGAATCTGAGAGGAGCCACAAATTTCCTTCCACCCAGCGTTCCCCCACGTCTCCCGATAAAAATGATACCTCACTTCTGTGGGTAGGGCTTACGCCCGCGACAGGAAACGCCCCAAAGCGCTTCGTGGACACATCCAATTTTTTGAAAGAAAACAGAGGTGTTTTTTGCAAAGTGCCTATCTGTAGATTTTGGCCTGTAGCTCAGCCGGCACCTAGGGAAACCTACCAAAACTGTGCATTTCTGAAAACTAGAGACCTAGGGGAATCCAAGATAGGGTGACTTGTGTGGCTCGGACCAGGTTCTGTTACCCAGAATCCTTTGCAAACCTCAAAATTTGGCTAAAAAAACACCGGTTCCTCACATTTCTGTGGCAGAAAGTTCTGGAATCTGAGAGGAGCCACAAATTTCCTTCCACCCAGCGTTCCCCCTCGTCTCCCGATAAAAATTATACCTCACTTGTGTGGGTAGGCCTAGCGCCCGCGACAGGAAACGCCCCAAAGCGCAATGTGGACACATCCAATTTTTTTAAAGAAAAAAGAGGTGTTTTTTGCAAAGTACCTACCTGTAGATTTTGGCGTCTGGGTCACCCGGCACCCAGGGAAACCTACCAAACCTGTGCATTTCTGAAAACCAGAGACCTAGGGGAATCCAAGATGGGGTGACTTGTGTGGCTCGGACCAGGTTCTGTTACCTAGAATCCTTTGCAAACCTAAAAATTTGGCTAAAAAAACACATGTTCCTCACATTTCTGTGGCAGAAAGTTCTGGAATCTGAGAGGAGCCACAAATTTCCTTCCACCCAGCGTTCCCCTAAGTCTCCCGATAAAAATGATACCTCACTTGTGTGGGTAGGGGTAGCGCCCGCGACAGGAAACTCCCCAAAGCGCAACGTGGACACATCCAATTTTTTGAAAGAAAACAGAGGTGTTTTTTCAAAGTGCCTACCTGTAGATTTTGGCCTGTAGCTCAGCCGGCACCTAGGGAAACCTACCAAAACTGTGCATTTCTGAAAACTAGAGACCTAGGGGAATCCAAGATAGGGTGACTTGTGTGGCTCGGACCAGGTTCTGTTACCCAGAATCCTTTGCAAACCTCAAAATTTGGCTAAAAAAACACCGGTTCCTCACATTTCTGTGGCAGTAAGTTCTGGAATCTGAGAGGAGCCACAAATTTCCTTCCACCCAGCGTTCCCCCACGTCTCCCGATAAAAATTATACCTCACTTGTGTGGGTAGGCCTAGCGCCCGCGACAGGAAACGCCCCAAAGTGCAATGTGGACACATCTAATTTTTTGAAAGAAAACAGAGGTGTTTTTTGCAAAGTGCCTACCTGTAGATTTTGGCCTCTGGGTCACCCGGCACCTAGGGAAACCTACCAAACCTGTGCATTTCTGAAAACTAGAGACCTAGGGGAATCCAAGATGGGGTGACTTGTGTGGCTCGGACCAGGTTCTGTTACCTAGAATCCTTTGCAAACCTAAAAATTTGGCTAAAAAAACACATGTTCCTCACATTTCTGTGGCAGAAAGTTCTGGAATCTGAGAGGAGCCACAAATTTCCTTCCACCCAGCGTTCCCCTAAGTCTCC